>NC_084929.1:33837500-35212500 GCF_958298935.1 Phragmites australis | reverse complement strand
ACACTCTTACAACAGGTGTTATCAGGTGGAATATTGTTTGTTAAACTGATTCATCTTTGGCTGATTCATATTGGAATGCACTGAGACTCTCTGTTTTGCTATTCTTATCCCCCCCAGTGGATTACGTAGAGAAATCAGTTCAGCTGCAACAGGACGTCCTATACAGGACGTGATACAGACTGATGCTGCTATCAACCCTGGTAACAGTGGTGGTCCACTTCTTGATAGTTCTGGAAACTTGATAGGTGTAAATACTGCTATATACTCACCTTCAGGAGCATCATCTGGGGTTGGCTTTTCCATTCCAGTTGATACGGTATGTAACATTTTCTACTCTTTGTTGAAAGTTAATCCCTGACAATGATTTCGAGGTGTACTGGTCGATAGACGCGTGAACAACGCTTGCGGTGTGCGTGTGTTTGTGATGAACTCAAGAACATCGAGATTATCCAAGTTCAGACCTCTCTAAGGATAACAGCTCTACATCCTATGTATTTTGTTATTAGTGTTTGTGAACTGATTATCTATTCCTTTACAAATTGGGTTCTCCTCTCTTTATATAACAGAGAGAATGAGATCTTACAAGTGGACCTCTTTTCTGCTGACTCATACCTTAGCTAAACCTCCCACCCCTAGGCTATTTAAATGGACGACGCACCTTTTTGTTCAAATGAAGCAGTTGAGCCTATCCCATCCGCTGGACACCTCCACGCCTACGTCTCCCTGGTCAGTCGATGCGCCCCGTCCCATCACCGGTCTTACACGCGCGCCTGTGAATCAGTCTAACACGCCTGCAAGCCCGTCCCATAATGTTTAATACTACGGGATGGGGTATGGCATCATTGCACCGGCCACGACCTTTCCGCTGGGGAGGAGTGCCTAGGGAAGGAAAACACTTGAGTGAAATGTATTTAATGAGAATAGACTGATTAGATGTGTACCTGTCCCGCGACCAGCGAAGGCTGGTCGCAGGAATCCCTATGTGGTAAGGATCCTAGTCGCAAAGATGCAGACTGGTCGCTAAGATGTAGAATAGTCGCGTGGTGGGATCCTGATCCGGAAAAGAATCTTCTGCCAACTAGTATTGACCGGTGTGGACCCTCAGCACAAGGGACCCCCTTATTCCATACAGCGACAGTAGCCCCCAAGCTCCATCGCGGATGTGGTGATTTGAGTGGTTCGCCGCGTGGTCACGGATGGACCTGGTCGCACCACCTGGGCCCCAGGTCAACACGAGTTCACCGTAGGAGTGGCCATCAACGTAGTCCACTTTCGTGGTGGACCCACAAAACTACATCCCGAGGGGAGGTTTTAAACTTCCACAAAGAGAGAAATATCGTGGGAAAGAGACATTGATTTCTGCCGGACCTAAGGGAATTTCGGCCTCTAAAGCGTGGCCTTTTGAATTTCGAGACGGTTGAGCTCCGCGCGACGGTTGAATTATCACATTGGCCCTATAAATTGGAAAGCTAACGTTTTCCCATAAATCCTTTCGTCATCTCCCACCGCCTCCAAGTCCTTGCGCTCAGAGCCCATCGTCTCTATTTCCACTCGTGTTCCCGCAACCACCCTTGCCGCTCTCAATAGTGCCGTGCACAGGTAAAAACCAGACTTTTCCAAGTCCAAGTGCACTGCGGCGAAGCTAAAGCAGATGTACGACAACTGTCTACTCCCTCCGCCTTTCTTCGGGGTACCACCCAAGGGAGGACGTGCCTGTTCTCCGCAAGGGGGAGATCATGTTGTTTACCTCTTTCTTTTTGGACGGCTTTGTGCTGTCTTTTTTTGAATTCTTCACCACCATCATCTACTTCTACGATATCTGCTACATCCACCTCAATCCCAATTCCATTATCATGCTAAGCGTCTTTGCTCATATGTGCGAGAACTTCATTGGGGTCGAATCATGCCTCGATCTCTTTAGGTATTTTTACACAACCAGGTTGCAGACGAGCCGACGGGAGCTGCAGATTCCACCTTCACGATGGTATCACGGGCTCCTACCTTAAGATGGGTCTTAAGTCGTCGTGGTCGGGCTGGAGGGAAGAATGGTTCTATCTCAAGATGGAGGATTCCTTGAACAATATCTGCATGCCAAACAAACCAGCACAAGTCTCCGAGAGCTGGGGGAACTCTCTCGCGACCACTCCGGAGCTGTTAAGCCTCGCAGCCCAGGTCAAAAACCTCACGAACGTCGGGCTGACGGGATCAGATGTTGCCCATGACTTCATCAAGCGCCGGTTGTACCCTTTGCAGAAAAGAGCACATCCGGCATATATGTATACCGGGAGTGACGACGTTACCAGGGAGAGCTCTCTAGGTAACATCGCAACCGCTTCCATGGCGCTCTTTGTTTATTCGTGTTGTATCTTAAGTATCCCTCTTATGCAGATCTTTCTAACGAGTTCATCAAGTCGCGGATCAAATTCCTCATGGCGGTAGCCTTGAGGAAAGATGGCCCGCCGCGAGGTGCTTCTCCATTGTATGATCTCTCTCCGTCGGAGAGGGCTCGGCTCAGATTGGTATGCTTGGTCTTTTTTCAGAACTTTCATCTTCAAGTCTTCTCTTGGACCAATGTTTCATGGTTTGTGTCGCCGCAGGGTCTTCCTGAGGTCGATGTTGCGTTCGATAATCAACGAGATCACGGAGACCGCCCGGGAAGTTGATCTTGCTGCCAGCATGCCTTCTCTGTCTCCTAGCGCCACTCCGGGCGGCCATTCATTTGGTCGTGATGTCGGCCCAGCTAGTCGAGAAGGCGACCAAACTATTTAGAGTCGGGTAGCGACCGCGGGTGACTGTTCTATGAGCGACGCCGGTCTGCAGAGGGTCGACCAGCATCACCCCGACCAAACTCACCCTGACCAGGCGCGCTCTGACCAGTCGCGCTCCGGGGGAAGAGACCGGCGGAGGGCCCGTCTACCGCGGAGGCATCCAAACGTGCTTGCGGGACATCGAGCTTCGGCGGCTCGACCACTGGACTGTCCTCCTTGACCAACCGACCTAACGGCTTTACGAGGTACAGGCTTGTGCTCAGCATTTCGTCGCCATGCTAAGGTTTTCGGTTAGGCGCAGATACCTCAAGTTTTCTTTCTTTTCTTGATTTTGTAAATCTGTTGTTGCTGTAGGTCCTCGACCCCACCCACGATCCCGGTTGTAATTCCTCCACCAATACCTCAGCAACATGTTTCAGCCCCTAAGCTTGCAGCAGCTCTGACCTCGGGAGCATTGATCGTGACTCCCACGCCTGCTGAGTCAGTTATGGAGCCTGTTTCGGCCTCTGACCTGCTCTCCCTAGCCACTCGCTTCCCGACCTCTATCTGCAAGCTGATTGACGATAAGGAAGTAGTAGGTGCGCTGAACTGGAGAGGCAGCTGGCCGAAGAAAAGGCGACACAACTCGTGCTCCAACAGAAGTGGGTGAGCTCCAACGAGAAAAAGCTGCGCTCGTCACCGAACACACCCAGCTTAGGGAGGATGAGAGCACCACTCATAGCATTTTTCAAGATGCTTTTAAAGCGTTGAAGGAGCCTCTGAGGAGCTTCGAGCTGGAGATCATCGAGCTGAAGGACCCACGTACAGCCTAGGCCTGGGCCCTATATCACCAAGTCTCTCGGAAAAGTTTTCCGATCTCCCGGGTATTTTGACGCTGTGAGGACCCTTATTCGATACACCGACACTCCTTGCCAAAAATCTATTGGCAATAGTAGCTCACTAAATTCAGTTTGGAACTTCAAATTTGTTCTGTTCTGTTTCATTCTTCTTCACAGTCACATCGCATTTTGACCATAACTGAAATAACATCTATTTTCAGGTTGGGGGCATCGTGGATCAGCTTATAAAATTTGGTAAAGTGACAAGACCTATTCTGGGAATAAAATTTGCCCCTGATCAATCTGTAGAGCAGCTTGGACTAAGTGGAGTGCTTGTCTTGGATGCTCCTCCAAATGGACCAGCTGGCAAAGCGGTGAGAAACTTTTTGTGTTTCCTGGAATCTGGAAAGTACAGATTTCTTGGACTGGGCATATTGTAATTATACTTCAGTTTCACTTTTGAGTTTTAGGCGGTATTACTTTCAGTTTATTCATGCTCTATGCCCAGTTACAGCATATACGTACCATGGGAAAACCTTAAGTTATTAATCTACTAGATGACCTATGTTGTCCTGTGTGTTTGGTTAGAACTATGGACAACTCAGCAAACAAAATGGGCAGTGGTAAACTATTTGAAATAAACTTTCCTTTTTCATGTACCTTTCGTCTAACATAATGCATTTTAAAACATGTGCTGCTTGCAGTGTAGTACTACTGTGGCTAAAAGTAATACTTTTCATGTTGTTTGCCAGGGTCTGCAATCAACTAAAAGAGATGCCTACGGTCGGCTTATCCTGGGGGATATAATTACCTCCATGAATGGTACAAAGATAACAAATGGAAGTGACTTGTATCGGATATTGGATCAGTGTAAAGTTGGGGAAACGGTAAGCTTTGACCTTTGTTTACAAAAGAAAAAAATTGTTGTGCTTGATAGTATTTGCTAAGATACTGAATTCCATGGTATTATAGGTGACCGTGGAAGTCTTGCGTGGTGACCATAAAGAGAAGATCCCTGTGATCCTTGAACCAAAGCCTGATGAATCGTAGTAAACCAGCTTCTTCTGTATCATATGCTCAGTTGCTCACTTAGGTGCAGACACAAATATACAAGGCGTTAACATTTTCGCCTTCCACGGAATTCGTTGTACATAATTTATGCCTGTAAATTGTAACTATCTCTGGTCTGGGAGGAGGAATCTAATTTGGCTTGTTCCTGTGGATCATGCTTTCGTTTTCGCTTCAGCACAGATGATGCATACGTCCTACAGTTTTCAGATGGCCTACCTTATTTATACGATGGGCCATAGGGACTGTAGCTTGATGGTCATACTGATATAACAGATCACCTAAAAACCTTTTTGACCAAAATATGTGCTGACTTTGCTGGATCAGATGGTATCGTTGCAATCCTAGTTGTGGTCTGGGATACACCAGCGTTCAATGTGATGGGTATGTTCTGACGCGCCTTACATTGCTATGGTTTCCTGCACATCTAGAGCTTGTGGTGGAATTCAGGAATCCATCCAGTTCCAGAAAAGCAGAGGACTGAGTGAGATGGTTCCGTTACACGCGACATCGTAGCTATCAGAAAAGTCTGAGAAGCTAGTTAGCGTTAAGATCACATTTTAGCTAAGATGTTACAGGAAAAAAGCGTTAAGAAAAAAGTTCTCAGAAAACAATGGAAAAGAACGTCACCACCAGGAGAAGACTAAGTAGCAAGTACTAACATGAAGACAGACATTGTAGAGCTAGCAACCGGCCAAGGTTTGCAGAGTAATGCAAGACAGCATAGCTAATGGCCTGCTTGCGAGAACTAAAAAAATGGTCTAATGTAGGAACGCTAGTAAGGATCTGTTTCGGTAGGGGTCATTTAGATATAAATCCTCGTGATTAAAATTCTAAAAAAATCCCCTACAAAAAGATGTCTCAGAAAAAAACATGACAGATCTGTTAAAGACAGGTTACATATTAGATTTGAAGTTGTAATTAACGGTATGGATAGAGTTGAAGTTAGACTCTGGTAACCTGTCCTCTTTATAAATATGAGAGGAGGTATACTATTATAACTATGATAATATAGCGACAGGTTAGCAGAGACGGCGACGGTTTTGCCAGAACCCTACAGAGGCCAGTGTTGTGACATGTGCAAAAGCACCCGTAACTATGCTTTAAAGATGTAGGCTTCGGTTAAATCTTATTAATAAATATCATGTCTCTAATATTATCTGTAATTTTGTATATATCATCTTGATAGATCAATCTGTCACTTCTGCAAGGCTAAATTTCCTAACAGAAACGGTACAAAGTGATCTCCTTGCTGCATCTAGTCACAGCTGATTCAACTTTCCGACCACATGCTGCTCAGTTTACGCTGCCTCAAACGACGACGATGCACATCAACACAACATCTGCCATTTGCTAAGTTTTGTACTAGTTCTTCTTCTTCCCTACACAATCCGTTCTAACAATAAACGTCAGACATCATCTTGTTGGCGACAAGGTGAACCGTCTGAGTCACATTTCCATCCCATCACAGCAGCACGATCATATCTGCATTCCAGGAAACCTGAGAGATCCAACATGATGGGCTACTAACAATGTTTAGTATTATAATTAACGCACTTGTTGATTAATTGCATGCGGCATCTAATCAAGGCTTGGCCGTACCAGCAGTAGTTATCTGAAAACAGTCGAGCAATAACTCGATGACGCAACTGAAGTCTGAGGACAAGCTGACGAGATACGCATGGCGTCTTTTCTCGGTCGCGTGCTGGGTCTCTGTTTCGCATTAAACCCCGGCTTAGCCACTTCCACCACACTAGCCAGGCTTCCTGATCAAATCTCCATTAAACTAGTGGTCCAGATATATCGGAGGCAGCACACGTCGTAAGCCGCAAGAAACATGGGCTACCTAATCAGTTTCATCGGCTAGATTCCGAGAGCTAATGGCTGTAGTTCATGAAACCGAAGTAGTACCAGTACTTCCACGAAGAAACGTCAAACTAACTGATGAAAATTTAATAATTAAACATTTATCAGAAATATAATATATAATAGCATATGAGGATTAATTAATACGGTTATGTATTGCATTGAACTTTGAGAGTGAAAAATATATAGTTAATATGGTTGATGTATTGCATTGAGGCTCGATGACAAAATATATATAGAGTACAAAGCTTGAAGGGCAAAAAGACTCTCTTAGAGATAAGACAAATATCATAAGATTACAATCAATCGTACCATATGTGGAGATATCACAAATATAATCTAACATCCCCGCAGTCGCAGCGTGAGCGTAGCAGACGACAAGACTGAAGAGGAAGACGAATGGCATCCCCTCACAGTCGAAATAACGCGATGCAGATGTTGTAACTAGAGAAACCGACGAGTTGCTAATGCAGATGGTAGCCTTTTGTGTTGAAGTCGAGGTAGCTGAGAGAGAGGCGAGTAGTCGTGGTTGAGGATGCTGCATGTGAGATAGATGTGGTCAACGTAGTCATAGTCAGGGTTGCGGTGAAGGGAGTCGCACTTGAAGACACGGGTGCCAGAGGCGCCATGGAGATGGGCTCAGGGAGGCCTAAGGGAAGAAGACGGTGATGCGGACGAGGCAATCGTTGAGGAAGAGGTTGATGTCGAAGCCGACACAGTCGAGACCATCAAGGATGACGTGTGCATCGGGTTTGCTAGGGCTGGGAACGCGTCGGGGATGAAGGCAATACCGGTGTTGCCAATACCAAACGTGTGAAGGTAGGGAACCCAACCGTGCGCCAGTGTCTGAGGGACCAACAGAGGAGGCCTCTGAGACGGTTACGGTGTGCAGAGCAGCGAGGAGGGGAGTGCCGATGCAGCCCGCGACTGTCAGAGTAGACGAAGTAGTTGGGGAGGAGACTGCGATGTTGGCAACGAGATTGTGTTGGATGAAGATGGTAGAGGGAGGCAGAACCCAGCAGCCTGGAGCGATGACACCGATATCCAAGAGAGCGTGGTGGTGGTGCTTGAAGAAGTTAGCAAAGAACACCTGAACAATGTGACAAAGACCAAGTGCATGGACGATGAAGGTGACGACATTTCGAGAGAGGCGGCGTTGATCATCCAAAGTGTCGTGGCGCGTGGGGACAGTGATGTAGGGTGACGGTAAGATCCTCTGTTGGCTGGACCGCGCTTGTGGGGGGGGGGGAGGGTGCAACGACACTGCAAAGGCATGGCCATGAGGGGCAGAACTACGGCCCGAAGGTAACGCAGCGGTAGCCCCGATGCTCGGGAAGGGGACGCTCGTACTAGTGGACGACGGGAGCCACGCTTGATCGACTGGGAGGAACCACGCGCGATCAGCTGATTAGACTGAGGGCGCTTGAGGAAATCATGGCGAAGGCGTCCCGATTGGTGGAGGTGTGTCGACCGGTGGGGCAGACGAAAACAGCTTTGAGATATTGTAGCGGCGGCACTGCAGTAGCCGCGAACATGGCATGGCACTATAGCGATAGTGGTACTGTAGTAACCATGAATAGTACCGATGGAGTCGATGCTGATTTGAACAGAGGCGCGTGGACGATGAGCGACGCAAACTGATATTGGATAAAAAAAACCCACAGAGAAACACTGGTCAACAACCAACAAGAGAGAAAAACCCGACCAAGAGATCAAAAAAGACTATCTAGAATGGCCGATCAACACGATCGGCGGTGCGAACTCTAGATACGGGCGGCACTGCCACCGGTGGAGATTATGGAGATTGATCTCCTTGAGGGCACGCAGTGCGGAAGCTGACGACGGGTAGGGTTTATGGCCTAGGATCAGAACCTAAACTCATGGTACTATGACAGAATACGAGGATTAGTTAATATGTTTGATGTATTGCATTGAGCCTCGAGAGCGAAATATATAGAGTATAAAGCTTGAAGTGCAAGAAGCCTCTTCTAGAGATAAGACAAGTATCATTAGATTACAATCAATCCTAAACTACCATATCTAGAGATATCCTAAATATACCCCTAACAACATATTCTGAAGACATATTCTGAAGATAGGTCATCATCGTATATGTCTTTTATTTAATATGGTAGGTTTCATAAACGTTATGAGGTAAATGAGGTATGTGTCGATATTCCAAGCAGTTCATCGTGATGAAAACTAGATTAGAAATGAATCATCTAGATATTCAGAAATAATATAATATAGAGAGTTTATACTTAGAGACTCCGAGTCTGATAAGTCTCTCTAACCCGACTATATAAAAAGAGGAGGGTTGTGTCAAGAAGATAATGAAGAAAGAAAGAGGGTAGCAAGATTGGAATCTAGAAACTAGATAAGCAATATGAAGCAAATCTAGTCGAATAGAAACAGAAACAACCTATTCGGATCCATAGCAAATCCAAGCCATTATTATATTTATCCGATAATAGCTTTAGGATTTAGAACACAAGAGAACTCGCCATGATTTTTAGGATTAGATTTAGACACCCCATTATAATTGTATTATCTTGAGATTAATAAGGCATGATATAACATAAGATTATTATCCTAAGGAAGGTATGAATGTGTATAAAATATTATGTCCTCCTCTTTGATATGCACAATTGGGTGGCATATACCCCTGCTTTAAATAAGTATTTGTATAATTGACTTTATCAATCGTCGATATCGATGCAGCTAAGAGCAACAATAATGTATATAGACTGACCAGCCATAAGCCGGGGCTGATAAAAACTTGTTGCTACCTTCACAATGCTTATTTCAAAAGAGGGCCTTAAGGTGGACCACATACCTTAGTTAAAAAGAGGAAAATCCCAACTACCCAAGCCCAGCCCTCTCATCATTGTTCTTCTCCCACCGCCCCTCCCTCTCATGATTCCTCTCGCAGCCATCGCTTCTCATCTCCAACGCGTCGCCACTGGCCTCCCCTCTCCACCAATGGTTGGATCGAGGTTTATCCGGCTAGATCTAGAGGTTAAGGCCGACCCGTTCTCCTCCTTCTTGGTACTTGATGTCGCTCAACCTTCCTCCTTGTCAAGATCTTTATTGGGTAGTGCTTCTCCCGTATCTTGCCCTATTTCTTATTCCATCATTGGCGATGCCCCTCTTGTTCCCATTGCCTTCCCCATCGTCCCAACCGCGATGTAGATCCGATGTCCATCCTAACTGTGATGCCCCTCTCGTTCCCATCGCCTTCTCCATCGCCCCTTCCCCTTAACTGAGCTTGTGGCATATTGAGAGCCCCAACGCTAGATCGACCTCATCTCTGGCCAAATCAGGTCCCATGTGATGAGTGAGCCATGTGGTGGGCAGTCACCAACAATTTACATGATGACCCTCCTCCTCCTCCGCTGCCGCTGCCGCCCTCAAGCTTGCCATTTTGCGCGCCATCTCCACTGAGTTTGCACCATCTCCGCTTTGTCACGGTGGGGGAGCGGCAGCAACACGGAAGGGAAAGGGGAGACCGAGAGGGTGAGGAGAGAGATTTAATAATTTTTATGGCTTATGGGGAGCCCATAGATGAGCATCTCCAACCCACATCCTAAATTTGCCTCCCTATTTCCTCCATATAGAGAGCCACTTATCCTAATTCACTCTCTATTTCTTAGCGCCTCATTCTCTAAATTTAGCTCCCTATTCTCCACTCACCTATATTTCATAAATATATTGTAACTACCAAACATTTCTCTCTCCCCCAATTCTACATCTTCTTGCATCGGCCAACACCAGTCACGCATAGCAGCAACGACATTTCATCTCTCTTAGCCACGAGTTCCTCACTCTCTTTGTGCTCTTATTTCTCATGAAGCAAAGCAGTAGCATCTTCCTCTCTTGCTCAAGGCCAACACCAGCAGCACCTCACAATCCTCTCTCTCCCTCACCGTTGTTCCAAATCCAAGCACACCAGCAACAACCATCTAGCTTTCCTTCACCAAATCAGTCGCACCTTCCTCTTTCAATCGAAGTACCAGCTCCATCACGTAGCTCCAATCCAAGTCCACCGCTTGTTCTTCCTCACGGAGCAACACACCACAACATGACACTAATATCTCCCCCAAATCCGCAAGCACAAGTACAAATCCGATGCCACCCGAGCTCCATCCCCCGTCGGCACTCGAGCTCGTCGAAGAGAGAGGGGCTAGAGGACGTGCACCTAGAACTAGTCCACCTCTGGCATCCAATGGCTTCACCCAGACTCGCCAGTGACCCCGCACCTGGACTATCTACTCTCAAACCGGATCTGCGATAGCCACGTAGAGGGTAGCGCGATAGCGGTCGAGGCCAGCAGGGATGCGGGGCTAGATCGAGCTACTCACCCACAGGGCTGGGGCGGCGGAACGATGTTGATGGTAGGGACGAGCGGTGGCGATTGCGCGAAGGAGTTGTTCGAGCGAGGAGCGAGTGGGATAGCGGGCTGGATCAGCTCGCTACATGTAGCGAGCGAAGGGGAGAAGTAGGGAAGCGCTAAAGTAGCGAGTTTGATAGGGATTGGGTTGGAGGGGGTTTCGGGTTGTTTTTCACTATGTGAAAAAATACCATAAGTGATGAGTGATAACCGCCATGGGTGACGGGTCCCGCACTCATCACTCCAAATATATCACTAATAATTAGTTATAAGTGACGAGTCAAAACTCGATCCGTTACTAATGACGCTAATTAGTGACGGGTCGTATCTCTGACCTGTCACTTGAGGGAGTTCGTGCGAGAGAGGTGGCATGTTCGATTCCTGCGGAATGCAAATATTGAAAATACTTTAAAAAAGAGTGTGGCTTGTAGAGCATATACGGTGGGCTCGGGCTTGCTTGGGACGGGTTAGAGTTACGACCCGTCAATTATGATTTGATGAACTTTTTTCATGTTTTTTAAAATAAAAAAGTCTAAATTTTTTTTTGACCCGTCGCAGATGGGTTAGAGTTACAACCCATCACTTATAACTTGATAAACTTTTTTCATATTTTTAAAAACAAAAAAAGGTCTAACAAAATATTTTTGACCAGACCCAAGCCAGCCCGAGCCTATCGCATATGCTCCACAAACCATGTCCTTTTTCAAAGCACTTTCAATACTTGCGTTCCGCGTGAATCGAACCCGCCACCTCTCTCGTGCAAACCCCCTCACCAACTCAACTATCACATTATTATGATATGAAGTGGATATTTTATCCTTTTAAGCTTCGTTGCCGAAGGCTATAGGTGACAGGTCATAATTGTGATCTGTCACCTAATAAGTCGTAGGTTATGGGTTACGATTATGACTCGTCACCTATTTCTATGTTACTAATTTGAATTATAGGTTGCTTCAGAGTTTAACCGTAAAGGGAATAAAAACACTTTTAATAGTTCGATTCAAAGTTTTGAAATTAGAGAATGAGATTAAAGTTCAATTGAGTTGTTCACTTGGACCCAAAGCAGTTGTAGATTTGAAATAACCAATATAACGAATGTTTCAAATAAGTGACCTGGAGCATCCTCGGTAAAATGGATATAACTTTTGTATACAGACTCCGATTTTAACTTTTTTTTTACTCTACAGACATCTACAGAAAAAGTTATATCCGGCTCTTCCTCACTTTGTTAGGTTTAATGAATTTTTTGAGGCAAAAAAATGGCTTGTAAGATTAAGTTCTTGCCACGAAAAGTTTCTACACTATTTTCAGAACGAGTGTTTGTGTCCACAATCGTCATTCCTTACATAAAACTTGAGCTGATATGTATAATAGTTTCTATTCTAGTATTGTTGAGACGAGAAAAAATAAGAGAAAAATAAAATAAAAAATAAAAAATTATAGTATCATGTTATGTAAATATTTACTAGTTATTATTTTTAATTAATAGTAGCTAGATTTATAATCCATAAATTATTTTTTCTAACAACTACATAAAAAATTGATAAGTTGATGGGCTAATACATCTAATGTTTCATCAAACTGATTGACTAATACATCTAATGATTAAGTAATTAAAATTTCTTCCTCTACTTTGTTACATCAAACTTGTCATTAGTGACGGGTCCAAACTTGATTCGTCACTAATAACTCTCTAGAATGACCCATCACTGATGAGCTAATCATTAGTGATGGGTTATAACTTTATCAATCACTTATGACTGACCTAGTATGACACGTCACTGATAACGAGTCATAAGTGATGGGTTACAACGTAACTCGTCACTTATGTCTGACCTAGGATGACTCGTCATTGATGACGAGTTATCAATGATAGATCACAACTATAACGTGACATTTTTAACATGAGTAACGAGTTATAATACGACTCATCACTAATTTTATGTCTTATTTATTTATTTTTTATATAGTATTTGCTAAAAAAATAAGGTAGGAAGTGGGATATGAAGTGGATTAGAGTTGCTCTTACGAGTGGCTCAGGCTATTTCCCTTCTCATGGTCATCTACACAGTGTATATTGGTACCCGTAAGTCCTTATCTCATATATTGCGGACACCCTAACTGTGTCATGCCAGGAGCTCTGACGTTCACCAAAGGTGAACAACTGTAGATTCGAGTCCGAGCGAGAATTAGTGATGCTGACAGAAACCTCTACCAATCAAGCAAGCGTTTGGTAGGTCCCCTGAGTCTTTATTTTCTAAAGTAGTAAATGAAAAAGGATAACCGGCCTTGTATGGTACAACACACAAAGTCCTGACAGTACAGCTTAGTTAAGGCAGACATGGATGCATGATAGCATGCATCGGATTAGCACCACTAATCCAAAGAGTAAAACTCGGGAAAGGAGGGTTGGTGAAGGCGATGGAAAACGACTCTTCGTTTCGTTTGTATGCTCGGCATCTGATGCAGCCACCTACTACTAGTATTCTGTTAAGGGTGTGTTTAGTTCACACCATACATATGGATGAGAAATGATCATTCTAATTTTTAAAATGTTTAGTTAGATATATAAGATGGATAGAGTAATTAACAACAAAAAATATTGTCTGAGATGCTGCACGGGAAGATCTGGTCGAAAAGAGGCTGACCCAGCCATGCAAGTTTCTGCTAGTTCGTGCTTGGGTGTGTTGTGTGTGTTTATGTTCTTCATTTAATTTTCGATTTTATTTGGAGCATAAGAGTGTTTTAAAAATTCTAAATATTTTTATAAGTAAACTAGAGGTCACTAGTAACCTATTTTAATTAATTTAATTTAAAAAACTTGAGCCGATATTTAATTAAAATTCTCAAAAAACCTACTTTTATAACTTTTAGTAATTTTTAATATCTCAAATAAATTCCAAAAATTATGAGAAAATTCATAAATTCTTCTCATATGACTAATTTATAAAAATATTTTCAACCCTAGATTATTTGATGAAAAAATGAGTTCCTTTTAATATTCTATTTATATACATTTTAATCATTTCATGTGATATTTTTTTATTTAAATTCGAATTCAAACAAATTCAAGCATGCACCAATTCATCTAAATCTTGAACAGTCAAGAGTTAAGTTCACCAAAAGATCATCATAACCAACTCAGCTCATCCAATTTACAACTGACTAGAAAACTAGCTCATACTATACACTCTAATTTCACCAACTAAACAATAAACTGATTCATCTTATTCATTCAAACTAAATAAAAAATTAGATCACTATATCTAAAAACAGAAATGACATTATACCATTTAATCTCGTCCTCAAACCAAACATTAGCTGAATTTGAAGCATCCCCTCGAAAAGGAAAAACCTCCATTTGAAGGAAGATCTCAGGAAGAGGGGAACACCTACATCTAATCCAGGTGGGCAGAGGAAATGAGAATCGGATAGAGTAATTTCCTGTAGCAAGTACGGAGTAGTACAATTTCTCAGGTGTCTCCTGTAGTCCTGTGGCATCCCATCAAAAAAGGAAGAAAAAAACACCTACCGTACTGGTAGCTAATGTGAAGCATCTTAATCAACTCTGAAACATGTACACATTGCAGTGCATCATGTAACACTAGGTTAACAATCAGTTACGTGCAATGATGGATGCAACGAAGACATAGAGAGCGGTTGATCTTCTTTTTTCTCCTACTCTTCCATCTCATCTCCATCTTCTACTATTTCTTCTCTTACAAAAAAAAATAGAGATAGAGCTATAGAGGAGTGACGGCTGATAGGGGATGAGCCCCTCCTTTTAAGATTCAACGTGGGTTATATATCAAGTTACCCATAGAAGAAGATATAAGATAGAACGTCCATAGCAAAATAAAATAAAATAAAGAACTAGAGAATTTTTCATCACTGCTTTTCTATTACCGAGAACAGTACGTCTCGTACATCACTCCAAGCAAAATAGGAAAAAAGAACACCTAGAGTGCTAAATAAAATGGAGTGCACCACACACTGACTGCACTGCGAGTAGCCTGCTACAAGCTCAGTTACAATTTGATCATTACTAACAAACAAAGCAGCCAAAAATTACCAATCAATCACATAGCAGTATAGCACTCCAACTTAATCACTCTACGTATTTGTATACGTATATGAAGATAACTAGAACGACACCGTGAATAGGTACACTACATTAGAATGGGTGGTAGCTCCGCCGGAACACGGCGGCGTTGGCGAACAGTCCGATGAGGTCCTGCTTGTACGGCAGGAACGACCTCCGGCGCGCACCATTGCCGCCGCCACCGCCCTTCGCGTAATAGCTCCAGGCGTGGCCGCCGCCGGCACCGTCGCCAGTTCTCCCCTGACGCTCGGACCCGGAGGCGCTGGTGTTCAAGAACACGAACTTCTCCTTGCCGTCGCTCTGGCTCCGCCCGACGAGTCGCGGCCGCCACCGGAGGACTGACCCCGTGGAGCCGCTCTTCCGGCAGCGCACCGGGGACACCGCGGCCGCGGCCGACCACCCGGGGGACCAGGGGCAGTACACCTCCGCCGGCACCGAGGCGAGGTCGTTCGCCGGTGGCTGCGCGGGCGACGGTTCCCTGTCCACGAGCAGAAGCCGCCCTAGCGGCACCCGCACGGTGGCCGTCTCCGGCTCCGGGGGCCGCGGCGGTGACCTCGGCCGGCCGAAGACTGGGTACAGTGGGCTCATGCGGCCGCGGGGCAAGACGCCACCGCCTGCAGCCAGATGCGGCGGCAGGACGACGGCGAAGGTGAAGTCATCGTCACCCATGGCCTTGCACTCCTGCTAGTGCTCGCGTTTGCTCTCCGTACTCAGACTTGGGCCTCTGACGCGTCCCATGCTCAGGTGCAGTGGCTGGCTGGGCACCTCTGCACCATGGGCTTACTTATACGCGGCGCTTGGCGCATGCAGCAAGGCGCTAAACCTCTTGCAGATGGATTAATCATGACCGCTGATCACAGCCACAGCATCAAGCAACTTTGCGTGATCGGATCAACGTTGGGTTGGATCAGGTTTTGAAGTGAGATGTATTATGTCTAATCTTTAGCTAATTAATATGATGCATTAGCTCTAGGATCAAGCATCTCATAACAACGGAAGAGTGGATGTATACCTACGTTTGATGACACCATCAGATGAGGTTAAGAAGTGTGATGTAGGCGTAGCCGTGCGTGATGATGATGTTTGACACCGTGCAGATCATCGGTGCTGTTGTCACCGGCGTGATGCAGGTGATGTAGATGTGGTTGTGCGTGAGGGCGAGCTTGGCGGAGATCTTCGGAGCAGTCCGATGGTGGCCTTCACTACACTGCAGCGCACCCTTTAGATCGGTCTACGATTTTAGTATGTGAAGGTGTGCGTTAGCTATATGAGATCAATACAACCCACGAGCCTCGGTGTTCCCCTTTTATTATTACGCCGTGTGGAACGGGACTACAACCAACGTTGGTTGTACCCCTGATTAGGGCGCTGAGGTGGGGACAGCTCCCCATTATCTCTCGATCCGTTCTGTTAGAGAGCGTTAGCACGAGTCGAGATTAATTCCAATAAAATGCAGATATGGCCCAGCTTAATTAGTAGGAGGGTGATAAAATAGAGGGTTGATGGCAAACGGCCACCACCCACCCACCTGCAGAACGCATGTTGATGCTTTTTTTCTCTCTTTTCAATCCTCCTATTCTTCACACGCCTAAAAACTAAAAAAGTTCAGCAACTGTGTGAATGCACCAGCACCAATGAGTTTAGATGAAGGGGTTAAGTTTCAAAGGTTTCTAGTTCACCGGCGAGCCCAGGAGTTGAAGGGATATGTTTGGTTTCCCTATCTTATCTATTCTAGCTTAACGAATGTGCAGAATTTGAAAAAGAAACTCGTTTGACTCCAGCATCTAATGTTACAGACTAGCCTGATAGTTATAAATATGTAGCCTCATTCTGATCTGATGGATACAGGCTCTGTATCTATTTATGGATACAGGCTCTTCATACGGTCTCAGATTCAATCAACTAAACAGAAACTCAGCTTAGCTTATCCAAACAGATATAACAAACCAAACACTCTTTTTTCAACCAAATACTTATTTTTTAATAAACATGACTCTACTCAGTCTACTTATACAATACTGTCGGAGAGTGAACTCCTGTCGCAGGGATCCCGAGAGACCCCTTTTTAGAGATTCGGCCGGGGGATGATCCTGGAAAAGCTTGTGTGGGAAATAAGCGGGAACGGAAATAAATGCGATGGCTAGTGGGAGACGATCACCCTAATGCAAGGAAAAGTGGGTACGCTGGGTTTTAGACAGGTTCGGGCCGCACGGAGGCGTAACACCCTACTCCTGTATGAGCGCTATATTTATCCTTGAAGGGGATTCTTCAAGGAGGTATCTGGTTCTAAGGGGAGAACTGTTTACAAAGAGCTTGAGGCTCTTATGTTCTAGCTTAACTTGAGCTGGTTCGAGTGTCTGTCGATCTATCTTTGGCCTGGTTCACCGGAGATTGTTGGTTGTCTGGTCTCTTGGTCGTCTTGTGGTCGGGGGCTGTTGCTCTCTCCCTTTTAGTGTTCTCCATCCTTTCCTTTTATAGGCGCGTCGACCTCAACATATCCTGAATGGGAAAGAGGGGACGCGAATGCCAAGGTGCCATGGAGAAAAAGGCGTAATCATTTCATCTTGGCGAAGTGACAGGGGCGGTGGAGAAATGCGGCGCGCATTCGACCACCAGCCGCTGCGGAAGCCTCTGGGCGCCATAAAAGGGGCCCACCGGGCAGCCTCAGAGGTGCCCGGTGCGCCCACCCCGTCTTGTCCTTCTGACAGGGCGGGGTGGCTGACGGAGCGCTTTGATCCTGGCAACGTTATCCCGAGGCACCCGGATGAAACGGGACGGGACCCGTGCATTTAATGGACCCACGCCTCCCCCCCCTACCAGTACATGGCAGGGTCTGACACTGGGGCGTGGGCAGCTGAGAATGTCAGGATGTCAGGATGTCAGGCCGCGCGTGCCTATTAAATGCGGCATTGGGCCTTTGACTGGATGACACCCTGACGACGGGACCCTTCGGGTCGTCGAATGATCTTGCGCGAACCTTCGGGGCACCGAGTCCTCGGGGGCCGCCACGTGCAGCCCCGAGCACTCTCTCATGAGCACTTCGGTGGGACCTTCGGGGCACCGAGTCCTCGGGGGCCGCCACGTGCAGCCCCGAGCACTCTCTCCCGAGCACTTCGGTGGGACCTTCGGGGAACCGAGTCCTCGGGGGCTGCCACGTGCAGCCCCGAGCACTCTCTCCCGAGCACTTCGGTGGGACCTTCGGGGAACCGAGTCCTCGGGGGCTGCCACGTGCAGCCCCGAGCACTCTCTCCCGAGCACTTCGGTGGGACCTTCGGGGAACCGAGTCCTCGGGGGCTGCCACGTGCAGCCCCGAGCACTCTCTCCCGAGCACTTCGGTGGGACCTTCGGGGAACCGAGTCCTCGGGGGCTGCCACGTGCAGCCCCGAGCACTTCGGTGGGACCTTCGGAGAACCGAGTCCTCGGGGGCTGCCACGTGCAGCCCCGAGCACTCTCTCCCGAGCACTTCGGTGGGACCTTCGGGGATGCTCGATGTTCCACGGATTCGGGAGTGGCTGTCCTTCCTCCGTCGCCAACCTGAAAGAACCTGCCCGGGGGACCGCGATCACGGTGAAGGGACCTTCCCACACAGGGGACAACTTATTCATTCCTTCGCGCGACTGGATGCGTCGGAGAACTAGGTCCCCCACCTCGAGAGACCGGGCCCGGACATGGCGCAGATGATAACGCCGCAGACTCTGCTGGTACCGAGCCGCCCGGACAGCAGCACGCCGCCGGCGCTCTTCCAGGTAGTCCACGTCGTCGCGCCTTTGATGCTCCTGCTCACCCTCAGAGTATGCATGCACTCGAGGGGAGCCCAGAGTGAGCTCGGAGGGGAGGACTGCTTCGGCGCCGTAGACGAGGAAGAAAGGAGTCTCCCCGGTGGCGCGGCTTGTCGTAGTCCGATTGGCCCACAGCACGGCTGGCAGCTCGTCTACCCATCCCTTCCCGTGCTTAGCGAGCACGTTATAGGTCCGGATTTTGAGGCCCTTCAGAATTTCCGCGTTGGCGCGCTCGACCTGCCCGTTACTCCGAGGATGAGCGACGGAGGCGAAGCAAAGCTTGATGCCGAGATCTTCGCAATAGTCCCCGAATAAGGCACTAGTGAACTGGGTGCCGTTGTCGGTGATGATCCGATTGGGGACACCAAAGCGGCTAGTGATGCCTCGGATAAACTGGAGCACCGTGTTTTTGGTCACCTTGACGACTGGGACCGCCTCCGGCCACTTGGTGAATTTGTCGATAGCGACATATAGGTATGCATAGCCACCGCACTCGCCCTCGTGGACCTCAGCGAGAAGATCGCCACCTTCTGCCCGAGAGATGCATTTCAGGAGGACACCTCCTGCGCTACGTCGGTAGAGATCCCCATCTACTATGGCATAGCGTTTGGAGTGCCGAGCAACCCTTTCGGCAGACGCCTCATCCCCAGGTAGGAACTTTTCTTTCAAGTACCCTCGGATGTCAGACATCCACGAGGCATCTTGAGAACATTCGGCGAGCACAGCGCACTCGCCGGACGACGGCGCCCTGACGGGGCTTCCCACTGAGGGCACCGCCGGGGTCCCCTGAATTGAGTTCGAGGTTTCCCCTTCATCCTGTTCGGCAGGCAGGACGGAAGGCCGTGCGAGTCTTTCTTCAAAGACTCCGGCAGGGGCGCGCGCACGTGAGGAGGCCAGGCGAGAGAGCTCGTCGGCCGGAGCATTGTCGCGGCGAGGGATATGCCGTAATTCGAGGCCGTCGAAGCGTCTCTCGAGCTTTCTGACTGCATCCACGTACGCTGCCATTTGAGGATCCGTGCACTGGTACTCCTTGGAAACCTGGTTGACGACCAGCTGGGAGTCCCCTTTGACCAGGAGGCGACGAATCCCGAGCCCCACCGCAGCCCGGAGGCCGGCGATGAGACCTTCATACTCCGCCATGTTGTTGGATGCGCGGAACTGCAACTGTACGACGTACCGGAGCTCTTCACCCGTTGAGGAGGTGAGAACCACTCCGGCCCCTGCGCCTTTCAGCGAGAGGGAGCCATCGAAGTGCATAACCCAGT
Organism: Phragmites australis; assembly: GCF_958298935.1. Taxonomy (NCBI): domain Eukaryota; kingdom Viridiplantae; phylum Streptophyta; class Magnoliopsida; order Poales; family Poaceae; genus Phragmites; species Phragmites australis. Next base: position 35,192,444 of record NC_084929.1, on the reverse strand, counting down.
ACCCGGGCGCGTCGTGCCCAGGATAGGCAGAGATCTCTTCTGGGATGACGCAGGGGACGGGCGTCCATTCTGCCAAGAAGTCGGAGAGTGCCTGGCTTTTGATTGCCTGGCGACAGACGAAGTGTAGGTCGAACTCCGCCAACTCAACCGCCCATTTGACAACGCGCCCGGTGCCCTCCCGGTTCCGGAGAATGGGTCCCAGTGGATAAGTGGTAACCACCGAGATCTTGTGCGCCTGGAAGTAGTGGCGCAGCTTCCGGGAGGCGACGAGCACGGCATAGAGTAGCTTCTGCGCCTGGGGATACCTTGTCTTGGCCTCCCGAAGGACCTCGCTGACGAAGTACACCGGTCGCTGTACCCGGCGGGCCCGGATGGTGGCCCCACCCGGGGGGCTGCCACAGCCCCCAGGGTCGGCGGTATGGTCGGGGCTGGCCGGGCACTCGGGCTCGATTCCTTGGCTGGGAAGAGCAGTGTGTTCGGGCTCGACCCCTTGCCCAGGGGGAGCCGCGAGGATAAGTGAACGGTCGGGGGCCTCTGGGAGCTGGGACCCAGCACCCGGCCCCGAACATTCGTCGCGCTCCACCACCAGCACTATGCTCACGACCTGTGGAGTGGCCGAAACATAAAGTAGTAGGGGCTCACCTTGGGAGGGAGCCACCAAAATGGGTGGCGAGGTAAGGTACTTCTTTAAGTCGCGGAAGGCCTGCTCGGCTTCCGACGTCCAGTCAAAACGACCGGATTTCTTCAAAAGCTTGAAGAGGGGGAGCCCTCGCTCCCCGAGCTTGGAGATGAAGCGCCCGAGGGCTGCCATGCAGCCGGTGAGGCGCTGGACCTCCTTGAGTCGAACCGGGGGTCGCATCTGCTCGATGGCCCGGATCTTCTCCGGATTGACCTCGATTCCTCGGCCAGAGACCAAGAAACCAAGGAGCTTGCCCGCCGGCACCCCGAAGACACATTTCTCGTGGTTGAGCTTGAGGCGGGTAGAGCGGAGACTGTTGAAAGTCTCGGCAAGGTCCTCGAGCAGGGTGGCGCGGTCTCGGGTTTTGACCACGAGATCGTCGATGTAAGCCTCGACGTTGCGGCCAACCTGCGAGTTAAGAGTGATACGAATGGCGCGCTGGAAGGATGATCCAGCGTTGCGCAGGCTGAAAGGCATTGACATGTAGCAATAAGTCCCCACCGGGGTAGTAAAAGCAGTTTTTTCCTCGTCCCCTACGGCCATGCGAATCTGGTGATACCCAGAGTTTGCATCTAGGAAGCACAAAAGATCACATCCCGCAGTTGAATCTACGATTTGATCAATGCGAGGTAAGGGGAAGGGATCTTTAGGACAAGCCTTGTTAAGGTCGGTGTAGTCCACGCACATGCGAAGCTTGCCGTTGGCCTTCGGGACGATGACTGGGTTTGCTAGCCAGTCGGGGTGGAGGACTTCTCGGATGAATCCGGCGTCGAGGAGCTTGCGGACCTGCTCGCGGATAAACTCCTGGCGCTCTGGCGCCTGTCGCCGGACCTTCTGCTTCACTGGGCGGGCGTCCGGACGCACATGCAAGTGATGCTCGATCACCTCCCTAGGGATCCCGGGCATGTCGGACGGTTGCCAGGCAAACACGTCCACGTTAGCCCGGAGGAAGGCGACGAGCGCGCTTTCCTATTTGCTGCCCAGGTCGCTGCCGATACGGACAACCTGGGTAGCGTCTTCGCCCACCTCGACCTCCTTCGTTGGAACAGAGGTGTCGGCGGCGAGTCGGGGTCTGGATGAAGAGGGTCCCGGGCCCCCTGAAGAGCCATCAACCTCGGCCTGCGCTGAGACCAGAGCCATGTATGATTGTTCGGCGCAGGAGACAGCGCCGCCGGAGTCAACGATCACGGAGATAGAGCCTGCGGGGCCGGGCATCTTAACCGTAAGGTATGCATAATGCACGGCCATCATAAACTTGGCGAGCGCCGGACGCCCGAGGATGGCGTTGTAGGGGAGAGGGAGCTCCGCGACATCGAAGAGGACGCACTCCGTGCGAAAGTTGTCCCGGCTCCCGAACGTGACAGGCAACTCAACCTGCCCGAGGGGCAGGGAGTGCCCGGGGGTTACTCCACAGAAGGGGAGTGACGGCTTTAGGCGTCGGGAGGATACTTGCAACTTCTCAAAAACCTCTTTGGAAAGGAGGTTGAGGCCGGCGCCACCGTCGATCAGCACTCTGCCGACCTTGACATTGCAGACAGTGGGGGATACTACCAAAGGTAGCCGTCCCACGGCTACAGTACTGGAGGGGTGATCAGCCATGCTGAACATGATCAGAGCATCCGACCACCTTAGGGGTCTTGTGGCCTCCTCGCTCGGGGTTGCCGAGCATACTTCGCGTCGCATGACCTTGATGCCACGGCGCGAGCAGGGTGTGTAAGCGCCCCCGTTGATGAAGGCGACGGTTTGCTCGGGCTCCTGGAAGCCGAGCTCGGCGTTGTTGGGGACGACCTCGGCATCGCCTCCTCCGCGGGACTCGTCGCGCTCCCTCTGGCGCTGCTCTACGAGTCCTTTGACCGTACGACACTCCGTGAGGTCGTGCCATCTGGTCAGGTGTATGGGACACCATTTACCTGGCTCGGGCCCCGCGGGAGCGGGGGCCCTCGCTGGAGCAGGAGCTCGGCCAGGGGCCGGGGCTCTTGCTGGAGCTGGCGCCCTAGCCGGTGCCGGGGCCCTCGCGGGCACAGAGGCCCGAGGAGGAGCCCGAGCAGGGGTTCTGACGGGGCGCCGATCGACACCCGGCCGTCGCTCTTGCCGGTGATCGGGCTCTTGCGGCTCTCTGTGAGCGGGGACTTGGGCTAGCTCAACGGGAGCGGCCTCGCGCTTCCTTCTCTTTTTCTTTTCCCGCTTATCAGAGCGGGAAGAACTTGGCTGATCGGAAGCGGGGCGAGGAGCATGCCACGCCCTGGCCTCCGCAGCCTTGGCGCACTTATCGGCCAGTGCGAAAAGTTCCGCAGGGGTCTCGATCTCGTGCGTACCTAGCTTCTCGAGCATCCGCTCATCACGGACGCCCTGCCGGAAAGCAACAATAACAGCATGGGGGGCCACTCGCGGAATAGTGTTGCGAACCTGGCTGAAACGCTGTATAAATCGCCGTAGCGTCTCCCCTTCCTGCTGTTGGACGGCGTGGAGGTCGCACTCCAAACCGGGACGTGCGAACGTGCCCTGAAAGTTGGCCATGAATTGGTGGCACAGGTCATCCCAGGAGCCGATAGATCCTGGGGGTAAGTTCATAAGCCAAGAGCGGGTGGAACCCCTCAAGGCAACATGAAAATAGTTTACCATCACCTTTTCGCTGCCTCCGGCCGCTTGGACGGCCGTCGTGTAGATCTGGAGGAACTCGACGGGGTCGATGGACCCGTCGTACTTCTCCGGCAGCTCGGGGCGGAACTTGGAAGGCCACCTCACCCGGCGGAGCTCGGTGGTGAAGGCACGGCAACCGGTGCCGTACCCCGCAGCACGAGCGGGGGTTCTCGGTGGCGAGAAGCGGCGAGCCGGGGATCCCCGGTGGTCGTGGGCCGGGAGAGAGGAAGCCTGGTCCTCTGCCCAACCCCCTGCCGGGTCTCCCGTTGACGTTCGAGAGTGACTCGGGCATCTTCGTGGCCCCTCCGCTCGTCAAGGTGCAAACGAAGGTCCCGGGCTTCGGACATGGCCAGGGGGACGGCGCTCCGCCTGGAGACCCCTCGGCCCGTGCGGGTGTTACCCGCTGAGGAGCCGGCTCTGGCGGCACCGTGCTGAGAAGTGGTGCGAGGACTCCCGGCCTGCACCTGGCGACGAGCAGTGCCGACCAAAGCGACGACATCTTGCATCCACCGACCTTCCGGAGTGTTTGGCGTGGCCTGAACGGGCGGGTGTCTGAGGAGAGCATGTGCTGCAAGCAACGCGCTCCCTGGGCTGGCCTCACTGAAAGCGAGCCTGCGCCGAGGCGGCACCCGACGCGGTCCAGAGGCGGACCTGGCGGCCGGGGTCCCGACCACCTGCTGGGGGTCGGAAAGTACGTCGGCAGCGGCGGCGGCGCTGATGGGCCCAGCGCCTTGATCCCCTTGGGCGGGAAAAACCGCGCGCGTGGATGGCGGCTGCCGTGGGCACGCAGCAGCGACGGGGCTTTCTCGGTCGTGGGGCAGCGCTCCGTTACTGGAAGTGGAGCCGGAACGCTGGAGACGGTGCCCACCGGCCATCTTTTCCTGTGGAAAAAAAAGTGAAACAAACAATCCAGGGATATTCCCCCCTACCTGGCGCGCCAGCTGTCGGAGAGTGAACTCCTGTCGCAGGGATCCCGAGAGACCCCTTTTTAGAGATTCGGCCGGGGGGATGATCCTGGAAAAGCTTGTGTGGGAAATAAGCGGGAACGGAAATAAATGCGATGGCTAGTGGGAGACGATCACCCTAATGCAAGGAAAAGTGGGTACGCTGGGTTTTAGACAGGTTCGGGCCGCACGGAGGCGTAACACCCTACTCCTGTATGAGCGCTATATTTATCCTTGAAGGGGATTCTTCAAGGAGGTATCTGGTTCTAAGGGGAGAACTGTTTACAAAGAGCTTGAGGCTCTTATGTTCTAGCTTAACTTGAGCTGGTTCGAGTGTCTGTCGATCTATCTTTGGCCTGGTTCACCGGAGATTGTTGGTTGTCTGGTCTCTTGGTCGTCTTGTGGTCGGGGGCTGTTGCTCTCTCCCTTTTAGTGTTCTCCATCCTTTCCTTTTATAGGCGCGTCGACCTCAACATATCCTGAATAGGAAAGAGGGGACGCGAATGCCAAGGTGCCACGGAGAAAAAGGCGTAATCATTTCATCTTGGCGAAGTGACAGGGGCGGTGGAGAAATGCGGCGCGCATTCGACCACCAGCCGCTGCGAAAGCCTCTGGGCGCCATAAAAGGGGCCCACCGGGCAGCCTCAGAGGTGCCCGGTGCGCCCACCCCGTCTTGTCCTTCTGACAGGACGGGGTGGCTGACGGAGCGCTTTGATCCTGGCAACGTTATCCCGAGGCACCCGGATGAAACGGGACGGGACCCGTGCATTTAATGGACCCACGCCTCCCCCCCCTGCCAGTACATGGCAGGGTCTGACATTGGGGCGTGGGCAGCTGAGAATGTCAGGATGTCAGGCCGCGCGTGCCTATTAAATGCGGCATTGGACCTTTGACTGAATGACACCCTGACGACGGGACCCTTCGGGTCGTCGAATGATCTTGCGCGAACCTTCGGGGCACCGAGTCCTCGGGGGCCGCCACGTGCAGCCCCGAGCACTCTCTCCCGAGCACTTCGGTGGGACCTTCGGGGCACCGAGTCCTCGGGGGCCGCCACGTGCAGCCCCGAGCACTCTCTCCCGAGCACTTCGGTGGGACCTTCGGGGAACCGAGTCCTCGGGGGCTGCCACGTGCAGCCCCGAGCACTCTCTCCCGAGCACTTCGGTGGGACCTTCGGGGAACCGAGTCCTCGGGGGCTGCCACGTGCAGCCCCGAGCACTCTCTCCCGAGCACTTCGGTGGGACCTTCGGGGAACCGAGTCCTCGGGGGCTGCCACGTGCAGCCCCGAGCACTCTCTCCCGAGCACTTCGGATCATCGGGGAACTAGGGTGCTCGGGAACCAGAGGCGGCGGCCCCAAACACCTTCTCCCGGGACTTAGCGTCTTCCTACCTTGCAGGATGGTGACATGTGGCGGATGGCCGGCCGGGTCTCGGGACTTAGGGACCCCTGGTTCTGAATACACCGACAAATACGTCTATAAAATCTCATCTGAGGAACCAAACACACCCGTGTGATCAACCTAAAACCTAAAAAAACAACCCATGGCTCACAATAAAGCGTATGACCCGGCCCGCCCCTCTAGACCTTACACCCATTCACCAAACTTGGATGGCTGGACCGCTTTCCTCCCAAATACTAGGTCGAATGGCGTACCCATATCGGGAATTTATATGTACTTACGCACGTGTGTGTATATATATATACATACGTACATACACACACGTTCATATCAAAATATTGTAAATTTAGGCTACCAGTCCGTAAAAGTGTAACAACAAAGTATCATCCATTCAACAAACGATAACTCATGAAACACACAACGCAATGATCAAAAATTAAATACCTAACCGATGTGACGTCCATGTTAACGTATTACCCGTTCCTTTGCTGTTGGGATGTACTGAAAAATATGTCACCCGTACGGACGACATTTTTTAGCTTGCAATGTTGTTGCATACATGGTCAGACCTGATCTTTGTCACATGCATGCAAGCAAAGCTAGTCCAAGCCTTTTCCTACACCTTCAAGAGATAGAAAAAATCGCATGCATGCATGCAACAACACTTACAAGCCGGTAGAAAAAGGTGTCACCTACAACAGACAGCGCCTTTTCCAGTGGGTTCCAATAGAGCCGTGTCACATTTTCAACAAGTAACAACAAATGTGCTATTTATTGGTTGTGTGATATATTGATGTGGACTTCGTATCGACCAGATTATTTAATTTTTTACCGTTGCACCATGAGCACCACAAGTATCACCTGTTAAATGAGTAACTTGCTGTCACCCATTGAATATACGACACCTTGTTATTGTTCTTTTAACGGACGACGGTAGGCTAGATGTAATATTATGGAATAGACATGTATTTTTATAAATATATAAATAAAAAAATCCCCACATCGGTGTCCTGCTAAAGTCTATTGCCTTCCAAAAAAAGCAGTCTGCTACAAATTGGAATGTGTCTTGTGAAATTCCGAACTTGTTTGCAAGTTTTTTTTTTCTCAATATAGCCCCGAAATTTTATCAAGTACGTAAAAGAACATGCAGAAGAAATGTACTGCTACAAAAGTCTTGTTACACTTCTTCAACTTTAGCAACTATATTGAAAAAAAAAAGGCAATTGCTATTTATCTGTCGACAGATTTGACAGGACAAAATTTGTCGAATTCCTCACCTCCGGATTGGCGAAGAGATTCATGCTGGATTTCCGGAGCTCCATGAACTCCGACGACCTTCATGAACTTCGGTGAGGTTAGGGTTTTAAGTTGGGGTTGGGGGTTTGGGTTTTAGAGGGGATTTAGGGTCTCCGACTATAGAGGGAGCTCCGAGGGAGGCCGTCGGTCCAGCAGTGGCTGCAGGGGGTGGGCAGGGTGGAGAGGCGATGGGGGGCTCCGCTCGCCGCGGGTGGCGAAGGACTGACGATGAGCCCCGCTCTTGAAGGAGAAGATGTCCCAGCGGCACGTGTAAGGAGGATGTGCCCGCATCCCCCACCTCCTGTAGCAAGGGAAATGCAACTTCGTAACATCTTGCATACACATCATCTATCTTGACCGTCCACCCCTCTCATCCATCTATAAACGATCAAAATAAACAATACATGCACATCATATTATGGAATTTTTCCTAAATCTGCAGCAAGGATGCCAGTGGAGAGGAATGGGTTCGATGCGATCCGATCCATGTGCTCTTCTTATCCTTTTGCCCTGTTCTCGTAGACTTCTAGCATTTGCACATCGTTTACCTACCAGCCACAGCCACCACTGCGATCTAAGGGGCTTGTTTGAGTTTGTTGGAGAAGCATGGGGTGAAATTACAAGTATCAGGACTGGCTTTGATCTACTTTTTTTTGCCCGGGGGGGGGGGGGGGGGGGATTGTATTAAAAATGACCCATCAGTACATCCCCTCTTACATTTAGGACCTTAGGAAACAAAGAAAAAACAAAGAAAACATCAAGACCCTAAGTGTCATCTTCTTTATCGTTGTCGCCCGTTGCCGATCGTCATGCCGTCGAGAGCCGAAGCAGAATCACGTTGATCGACGACGAGTGAAACCCGCCCTCCTACCAAGAACATCATGGAAACCCAGACATTGTGAAGCCGCAAGAGCCAGTATCCCGGTGCGCACACCCGAGCACATCTATTCCATTGAACGATCATCAGCAGTTTCCACGTCGAGATTGAAAGAGGGAAACATTGCAAGCACCAACACTAGAAACCTCCGACCGGACACCCTTCGTGCCTTCGACCGCTGAAGAAGCATCGACAGCCAAGACGCAAAGCTCTAACGGAAAGACATCAAAATGGCGCCACCAAATCCAGAGACACAGATATGGAGGCCCAGAAACCTTGTTCAGCGCCACCGAACCTCTTGTAATTGTAAATGATTTTCTTTTTTTTCTTCGTAATGGTGATTGTAAATGTCACTCGAGTACAAATGCATGCTTATGGTGTTTGAGTTGTATGGCATCGTGTCCTGGACGCCATGCTGCGGGGGGTAATATGCTTCGTTCTGAGTAAAGTATGTTTTTCTAATGTTGCATCGTGGCATGGTAACCTCTTGCACGTATGCATTTTTCTAGTGGCTCTTCGATCCACTGGTAACCTCATGCATGCCGCTGGGATAACACTAACGCTAGAGAACCGATTATTTGACAATCCGTAAGATCTTACACCTAATGCACGAACTATTTGGTCGACCAAGATGTCGTTCCTAACCTTCATGTTCATGGGCCAAAACACTGGGCAGTGTGTCTTTGCTGCTTGGGCCGATGCTCATCTCTGTTGTATTTTCAATTTCTTCCCTATATTCTTCATCTGAGTTCTAGAACAGTGCATTCATTGACCTCTGCAGTATGCAGATAGCACGACGTAGCCATGTAAGTAGATAGACGAGTCCATTTTCATCTAAATGTGCCACCGGCACAAGAGCCGAGCCATCCATAGAAGCCTCTTTTTTTTTTTTGAAAAATGCAAAACCCCTTAAAAATCACTTGAATTTTAACTTTCCTCCTCATAGATCATTTTGTTGCAAAAAAAAATCCTAAAAATTTGACTTTGTTGAAAAATCCCTCAAAATTTCAAAAAAATTAAAAAAATTAAAAAAAATCTAAAAAACTAAAGACAATTCTAAGACCTTCTGTGATTAGTTTTTTCAAAACTAATATCCTTTGCATTATATTTCATAGAAAAGAAGTTTAGAAAAAAAATGTACAACTTAAAATAATAACTTAAACTATTTTATTATAACCTACCATCTCAAAATCTAACGTAAAAATAAAAATTAAAGCCGTACCAAACGGTTATGACTCTGCACACGCCCCGAAGATCCCAAACTAGGCGCCAAACGTGCCGTGCACCCGACATGTTCAATATGAAGGGCCTATTTGGTAGAGTTTTACTTGATTTAAATTTTTTGTGGAGAGTGATTATCTGAGTAGTGATTCTGTGGTTAAAAATGATTCTCTAGAATAAATTATATAGAATAATGATTATGTACTAGAAGTGAATCAGATAAAACTATTTTTTTCAGCTTTCTAATTTCTAGCTTCACTGATTTTAGTCGAAAAGCACCTCTAGAGCTATGCCGAATAGGCCCGAAACCTACTCTGCTCCAACAAAAACATCAGATCAAGCAGCGCCGGCCACAGCCATGTCCCATCGGCGCACCAATCATGCAGCGCTGCACGTTTGACGCATCCGACGACGACGTGTTCCCCCGTCGCCGGCACGCGTACGGCTGGCGGCTACCTTTCACGGGGTTCTCTCCGGCACGCCGAAGCCCCAGTGCCCCACCCGGTACATCTCCTCCAGCCACGCCAGCTCTGCCTCAGCACCCGACGCGCTCGCCGCCACAGCCACCGCGCCAGCGGCGTCCGGCGTCCCCACGCCGGGCGCGGCCTCCGCCTTCGCGCTCTTCTTGCTGTCGTCCGTGGTGGTGGTCGTCGTGGTCGCGGAGGCCGCGACGTCGCGCACCCGCTTCTTGTGCAGCAGCAACCGCCTCCGCCTCCGCCTCCTGAGCCGGCCGACGCAGCGCCGGCCAACGACGAGCGGGGCCTTGACGAGCAGGAGGCCCAGCAGGCTGACGACCGCGCACGGGCAGCAGCCCAGCGCGACGCAGTCCGCGATCACCGCCGCCGCGAACGACCGGCACCTCCACCCCGCGCGCCCCGCCCGCGTCGTGGTGGGCGCCTCGTCGTCGAACCAGCGCCCGCGCCGCGGAAGCGCCATTGCACTGCCGCGGCACTGCCCGGTCACCGCCGCCTCACGCTGCTGCTCCCTCCCCCTGCTCATCGTACAGCAACAAAAAGACGCGCAGTGAGCTCGGGAACCGAAGCGCTGGGTTCCCGGCGAGTGATCGTGACATGACACGGCAAGCGTTTCGTAGGTAGGTTTCGGGTCAGGAGCAGCAGGAGCAGCCGCAGCGCGTGCACTGCGCCCTGCATGCAGCTGCAGGCCGGGCAGGTAAAACTTTGTTACTGGCGCAGTAAAGAAGAACTCGAGATGCACAGCAGCAAAACAAACAAAGCAAACCAAAAACACAAGACTGAATTTACTCTCCTCACATAGCCAGAGACCGAGTAAGGTATGGTAACTTCAGCTGGATGACTCGGAGAGACCATACACGGAACGGTGATCGCTCTGGCTCGGCGAGGACAGTTAGATACAGTGCTCGAAAACTGCAAGCTCTGCTGCTTTCGCTCTCACACTTTTTGGGAGACAGAGGATGGATGGGAAAGGTAACTCAGGTGAGGTGTAGATATAAAGATTATCTTATCTGTCTATTATTCTTATTTAATATCTTTTTATCCGTTGCTTCTTTTACATACTTTATAATTTTTATCTATCTTTTAAATATAAATTTCAATGTAAATAAATGGTTTAGATAGGCATGCGTGTAGTGGAACTTTCCCTTTTGGGATAGATGGCACCCCGTTGAAAATGCCGTGCAGGGCGCCATTTCTGGGTGAGAGTGGCCATCCATTTTGATCTAGCTACTGTGCAGACACGTCAGCGGTTCATCCATGATAGCGCTAGCAGCCAACACATCTCTATCTGACTCTCTTTGGGGGTGGTTTGCACTTTGCAGGCAGCGTAACCTCGCATCGCATGCATGCACGCACGCCCGTGAGAAATCAATGTGGGTGAGGCTTCCAAGGCCAAGTTCCATGGGGAGGAAGAGAGTCAGATAGAGGCGTGTGACAGTGCTGTAGGGAGTATGGGGGCCCTGCATCTTGAGTGGCAGATTTCAGACAGGGCTTTGGGACAAGTACATTGATCCTGATGACGACAGGTTCGACTGATGGCTGTGATCTCTGAAGCAATAACAAGCAAGATGGCTGACTAGAAAAGTGGATGCAGAGAAAGAATGCATCATACAGTAATAATGATCTCTGCTACGAGCTGCCTGGTACACTGTACGAACTGTTCTTCCTGCAACGTGTTGGCTGGTATTTAGCTTGCACAAGGAACTATATCAAACTGGTATAATGTCTGACTATATCTGAGTTCTGAACAAAAGTAGTCTGCCAAAAGCACACGTCAAGCTAGCTGGTGAATCCTAGCTAAGTATTCTGCCAAAAGCACCAAATGCTCACCCAACCGTTCGAGCTTTCGATGGAAAAGGGCGCACGACACTTCACCCTACCAACACAAGCAGAGCAATGAGCAATGCACGAACTATGCTGTACGTGATCCAGTTGACGCGAGCCAATATCTACCTTACTGTAGTCTACATCACCCGCAGTGGCCAGTGGCACAGTCCATGCCGACTGCGTGTTCCCAAATCATCAACTGCAGCTACGAGACCATTAAAAATGGAAAGTTTCTGACGACCAATTTAATCGTGCCGAGTCATCGATGATGGCGATTTCGATCTGACAAAAGGCTAATTATATTTCTGTAATAGATCAATGAGGAAATATGATTAGGCACGGCAACTGGGAAGCATAGCTGACCTTCAAATAGATCATCCATCTAGAGTACATAAACCTAAACAATGTAAAGAATGATTGTTGGAGTTGCCGTATAAGGAGTTGCATGGCGAAACGAAGGAGTATCTCTTTTTTTTTTAGCTTTGCTATTTTCCGAGTACTTATACCAACAAGGATTTTTTTCCCTGCCATATAATGAGTTCAGAATTCATCAGAGTTCTATTTTTCAGGTGTAAACAATCATGCCTGCATCTAATTGGAGACCCATTCGTAGGCTACGCACAATTCCATCTTTAAAGTTGTGGAGACAAATTATTTTTACATGATCAGGATTACAAGGCTACGTACAGGGAGGCGGGACTAACAAGCTGTTAAAGAAGCAACTACTACCTACGTTCAGAGAGCCATCGTTAATCGATCACGCCGCAGTCTGGTGCACCGCGACCGCGCCGTCATCCGCCGGCCTCATCTCCACCGACGCCGCCGGCGCCGCGGGCGCCTCCATCTTGGCAATGCCGTGGCCACCGTGAGAAGGCCCGTGGCCGTGGCCGAACCCGCCCTCCATGTCGTCGTCGTAGTAGGCGACGCGGTCCCTGCGCGGGCGGGGCCGCAGGTGCTTCTTGGTGCAGACCTGCCCCACGATGCAGGAGATGACCAGCAGCGCGGCGATCACGCCCAGCACCACGAACACCGGCGTGTACGACCCGCTACCGCCGGCCGACGCGTCCCGCGGCGTGCCTACGGGATGCGTGCCGCCGGCGAAGAGAGGCGGCGTGGTCGAGGACATCGTTGCTTGCTTACTCCCTCCTCTTCCCTCTGCTAGCTTGCGATCGTGCATGCATTCGGGTGCAGAGCTTGCTAAGAACGATTTGGAGGCTACTTATTTCTTGCAGCGCTTGGGTTAATATGCTTGGAGTGAGCTTAAAGGCTGCGGTTAGTGTGGACAGGGAGGTTTGGAACTTGCATGTTGCATCTTTGCAGGCGTGTCCCTTTTGGGCATGGTAAAGCTAAGGATCCCGCCGCTTCGTGTCAGTGTTTTCACAGAGAATAGATTTTGGTTGCAGTTTAGTTTAGCAGTAGTGCAGTACAAACACAAAGCTCTTTTCTGGATGCTGGAGATTTGTTAGCCCCTTTTGCAACGCAAAATTCTCAAAACGTAGGAATAAGAAAAATATAGGATCGTAGTTGCCTATTAATGATAACTAGCAAGGTGCACCACGCATTTGTGTGGCTAGATTTGACATTTTCTTTACAACTATATGTCTTTGTATATATTATTTTGTCCCTTACACAGTTATTTGAAATGAATAAAGATGTTTAATGTTCATTGTAGCTTGCTTACTATGACCTTAAGTATAATGTAAGATATAGCTGTTTAACAATCTCAATCAATATGTTGATAATATGCACGATAATTTTCTTAATTAGTTTATATGGAAATCAGAGAATCTTATGTCATTGGTGGGCTATCGCACTCACCAAATATCTTCTATCTCTTGTCTCTGCTAAACTGTTTTATAATTTAATATCCAATACCATATCAGATTCCATTTCAGTCCCTCCTAATCACTGCCCATTTTGATGCAACTGTACCATTTAGTTATCTTGTATTTTTTTCCCCAACCATTGCTCAATTGCACCGCGACACCAAACTCTGGTTAAACATTGTATCGTGAAGGGTAAAGCATCTTGTCTTTTCTTTGGACAAAACCACGGTAATCTCAAAAGCATCTTGTCTTTTTTTGGACAAAACCACGGTAATCTATATGTAGCACCCTCATACATGAAGTCCTTTATTCGTAGGAAAGTAGATAGGAAAGTAACAGTGCAAGAATACTCATGATCTATTAATTAGATTGCTCATTCATGTGCATGTTAAGATTTACCTTTGGCTCAATGGCTAGTGATAAACTTCGGTTTTTCAGTAAATCTTCTTATTCCTTTTTCACGGTGCAGTCACATTCCATAACTAAAGGCCATTGAATCTAGTCAACAGTGAGCTATGTCTTCACGACATGCAAATGTATCAACTTTCTTCCCTTTGACGCCTAGATTTCAACACTGTTGGGTGTTCCCTCTCCTCTTAGTCGTTTTTATCCATTTTCTTGTTGCTTCAGTTATTTGAACGAAATTGATCTCAACCTATAAGCTAGGCCCTCTATAACTAATGATGCAAACATTTTCTTTTTTCTATAATTAACAAAGGTGCACTCGGTCCAGAGATTTATTGTTTCATTTTCATTTTTTCCTAATCAATTCAACCAAAAACAGTTGCATAGGACATTAAACTATTGCTACTCCTGGCCATTGCTACATGACACCACTCTGCCATTTGTAGTTTGGCACGCTACGCTTTGCCCTTGTCCGCCTGGTACTGCGACCTAGAGGTGTGGGGTCATCGGTGTTGCTCGGTCTAGATGAATAGGAGAAATTGAGATTGAATGGAGACGAGGGAGATCCAGAGCCAAGGCGGAGGATATAGGGCGGATCGCTGCCTCATCTCTCTCTGTCTCTCTCTCTTTCTCTCTGTCTCTCATCTCACCGTGAATTTGATCTACAATCCTTCTGATCTCCTAGTTGCATATTCTAGTTCAAACCTAAAAACTGGAAGTTCATTCAGAAATTAGAATTGAAATTTAGGTGTGTTTATGCACCAAACTGCTCTATCCAGCCATGGAGAGCAAGGGATCACCTCTACATGTGGCTCGCATGCCGTGCCAGGTTGCTTAGAGTCCATGCAGGCAGCACAAACCATATCATAGCTTGCACTGCAACTTCTACATGCGCCAGAACGCACAACCAAATGCTGCTTGAATAACCTTGAAACTCAAGCGTGCAGGCATGTGTCTCGCTTGGCCCGCCATTGCCTACACAGGAATGGCGGCTAAATTGTCTTCACCATCATGTCCTACAGCCTATTGCTGCATGCCACAAAGCTGCCCTCATCATCAAACTCAAGCGCGATGGTGACGCTGAATTGTCGTCTGATGATGCACAACTCACCACTATCCTGGATGGCATCGCACTACTACCTTCCGTTGGATCTACACCAAGATTGAAAGTCATGTCAGCAACTGAGCCCGTATGACATGGCTGCTATCACCTTGAACACCTGCCTCAAAGTCGGCATACCCTGACAAAAAGCTTGGATTGGCTTCCATCTCCTTTTTTTTCCTTCTCCCTAGCTGCATCTTCGCCTTTTGTTCGCCTCCACGCGATGGTATATACCCATCTTTCCAAATGTTACATTAGAAAATTGCAGGTCTTGGGATTAGGATATTTTAGAATAGTTTCTAGAAGGACTCTAATACAGATTGACATCCCATATATTGTCTACATAGGATTCTTTTTATTTTTGTTTTCAATCTCTTATTCTGTTTACCAATCGTATCCGAGAAAATTGCATGCGTTGATTGTTTAGATTAGTTTCCAAAAGGACTCTTATTTTTTAATAATGGAATATGTGAGTAATAGAGAAACATGTATATAGGTATTTTGGGTTTTATTTTTTGTAATGGCAGTGTTGGTTTTCGTAATGACGGTGGTGGATAATTTATAAACATATATAGTGACACTTTGTTTTTTTTTCTCTACTTAACGTTGTAATTTCTATGTCTTGAGAGCGAAAGATGAAACTTCTTTTGTTGACCAATTACTAATATAATAAATAGAATTCATATTAGTTTCCACGTAGCAAAAAGATTGATCTCCAAATAGGACTCTAGATTCCTAATTTTAGTATGTTGCGTGACATCTCAACTTCAATACGGATTTCTCTAGATTAAATCTACATCGTTATAACTTGGTCCTACGAAAATCAACGATGTAGATCTTTCTCTTTTTCTCTCCATATTTTTTAATTATGAATTTAGCTATTTATTAATCATATTTGATATGGTCTCTTTGACTAAATTTAGACTATTAGATGTTTATAATAATAAGTGATTCATATTCTTTTCTTTTTTCCGCTTACCATGGTAATTTTGTTACCTTAAAAGCGAACGTGGCGACTTCTTTTGCATCTCAAATATTAAGATAATAGATTTAATAATTAGTAATTAAAAATTTACTAGAAATATGATATGTATCGAAAATATATTACCACCGTACAATGTCCTTAGTCCAATATGGTAAAATGTACATTTCTTAGATTTTAAGCCCAGCTAATACTTTATAGAAGACATTAGCTCTTCTCTCTTCATTTAATTTTTTGCTATATCATCTTTCGTTCTAAGTGCCTACTTAATTAACGTCTAAGACATTGTATAAAATGGACCATTGGGAGTGGTTTAAGTGCAAAAGAGATGAGGATGGAGGCCGGTGGAATTTCAGAGTCAACGGCCTCTCTGCTCCGATGAGCGTTTCTGTGGACCGTCCATTGCAGATCTAACAGAGGAAATGAGCGAGCCGCGTGGACAACGAACAACACGTCGTACGAAAGAAAGCCCATCTCTTCGCATCATCTCTTCTTATCTTATCCCCTCCTCCCGCCTGTTTCTCCTTCGCCTTCGGAAGCAGACCAGAGCAGGGTGGCACCCAAGAACCTGTGCGCCATGGCTTCCACCGCCCTCTCCTCCGCCTTCTCCCTCATCCGCGTCCCCACCGCCTCCTCCCTCCCCAAAGCCGCGCTCCCCTTTCCCACCCGCGGCCGCTTCGCCGTCGCCTGCGCCTCCACCGCCTCCCCGAAGGTCCTCGAGCTCGGGGACGCCATCGCGGGGCTCACCCTCGAGGAGGCGCGCGGCCTCGTGGACCACCTGCAGGAGCGCCTCGGCGTCTCCGCCGCCGCGTTCGCCCCCGCCGCCGCCGTCGCCGCCCCGGGCGCCGCCGCGGCGGGGGGCGAGGAGGCCGCGGCACCTGCGGAGAAGACGGAGTTCGACGTGGTAATCGAGGAGGTGCCCAGCAGCGCGCGCATTGCGACCATCAAGGTGGTGCGCGCGCTGACGAGCCTGGCGCTGAAGGAGGCCAAGGACCTCATCGAGGGCCTGCCCAAGAAGCTCAAGGAGGCCGTGAGCAAGGACGAGGCCGAGGACGCCAAGAAGCAGCTCGAGGAGGTCGGCGCCAAGGTGTCCATCGCCTGAAATGCACCAGGACTCCTAGGACTCCTTTTTCCCATTTGTATTTTGTTTTCTGGCAACCACACAATTATGTGTCAGTTGTTGCTGTCAGAACTGTACTACCGCGTTGTTTCAGCACGATATCAGCTTTTGCTACGTGCGTATGGGTTGATACACAAATCTTATTATGTATTATGATGCTCCATTCTAGATTTCATAGTTTGTGTTCATCCAAATTTGGCTAGTTTTTTTATTTAGGATTCTTTGGCGACCTATTGAGCGGCAAGCGTTGAAAGTCGGACCTGACGCATAGCTGTAGGGAGGCCATTTTGAGTGGAGCTGTTTGCGTCTCCAGGATAGAGATTAGAGGTGGAAGCCATTGGGAATTCGATTCGGTTCTCCTGCTAATGGATGATGCAGAAAACATGTTGCCGCGTTATCTGATCAGTTGCAGAAATAGCTGAACAACTCCATGGTTTGTCGTCCATAATCATCCACCGGGATTCGAACCTGGTGTCGTACCTCTCTGTAAAAATGTCTCCAAAGAAGATGAGTAAGCGAGCCCTGTTCTTAAAAAAAAAAATAGAAAATAAAAATAATCATCCAGATCCAGTGTGACAAATTGCACGGGCGCCGTCAGTCCGTCTCACCCCGCCACCTGATCTCCCGCGCGACGGCACGTTTCGGCCTCTGCGACCCCGCACAGATGCATTGGCACCAACTGCGGCGGCTGTGGATTCGCCCCACCCGACTGTGATCCCGGGCTGCATATGCTCGGCGCAGCTCGAGCCCGCGGAATCCCTTTTGGCGACCACCTTTTCTGGTCACGACGATCGCGCGCAGAGACGAGCCACGAGCGACCGGCAACCTCGCACCAAACGCGTCGGCAGGACGGCAACCACGGGTCCTGGGTGGCGGGTGCCGCCGCATCAGACTCCCGGCCATCTCGGTTACCGCGGCCCCCCTGCTTCCGGCGGCTGCTGCAAGCCGTTTCGGCCCAGCCGGCACAGATTTTGCCTGCCCCGGTTGCTCCCAGGTCCGATTTCCGCGACCAGCCGATCACGCCACGACCGACGAGTCCGAGGACGCGTTCGCCACGCACATAGCTACCGGCACGATGCCCATGTGCTGCGAGGCGCAGGCTATGTACCACGCAATGATTAGTTACGAAGTGAGCAGCGGGACTGCAAATCTGCGCTCCTCCCGGAACTAGCAACCGGACGTCGTGGCCTGCCTTTTGCGCAAGCGCCCACTTGCCGGTTCCCGGAAGCCGTAGATACGCGAAGCTGAAAGCTCCCGTGCCGAACTCCCCGGTCTATCTCCATCGCGATGCCATGTGCTCCGGGCCCTGCAGCCGTCTGCTTCGCTTGCATCCAGTGGCGGACGCAGGATGTAATGCTCGGGGCTCATCTCCTTCTTCCTCCCTCATCTCCTCTCTTCTTTCTCCTCTCCCTCTTCTTCTCTCTCCTATCTCTCATTCCTCTCTATGGAGCACCATAGGTGGGGGAGGGGATGCCCCTATTTGCATCAATAAGATAAGCAGCAAACGGCCATCGTGTTTTCCCTCCCGACGGCTGTTAGAATAATACAGCAAATTTTACAAAGAAAACTACACAGTACAAACTAGATGTATACACTAGAACCAGTAAGTCTATAACGTATTTCAGATCAAAAGTATATTTCTTATGAGTAAAAGTTGCACACATAATTTACTCGTTGGGTTGATGAAAACGAGCTTCCACGAGAGCGATCCGGTAGATGTCGTGGAAGCAGCTCCTCGGACGTAGTCGAAGTTGAGTACGAAGTTGAAGTCGAGGACGTAGTCAAAGTTGAGTTCGTAGTAGAAGTCGAGGCATGTTGCAGTCGTAGTAGCAATCACCGAGTGGTCACACCGAGTGCTGCCCGAAAATCTGATTGCCGTCCTGTACAAATCTTTATGCGGCACTGGTTTCGAAGATCCCACTCTTTTCCTCCTCGTTGCACGTTGAAAGAAGAAGATGACAAGGTTTGGTAGCGAACAAAACAGTGCAGTGGACGCAAGAGAGAAGAGTATTGGAATATGAGGAGATGAAAAACAGAGAAAACCTGCCAGAACATCTTTTGTTTCTTAAATAGTCATAAAATTAGCAGTTTGGGTCACAAATGGCGAATAAATCGCCAGAAGAAACTGTTGTGTTTATCCCTAATTCCAAACGTTCATTTTAATCTCATTAAAAAAGAATCACCGTATTAAAAAGAAAAAGATAATTGCACGATTGGATACCATTTCTACATACACATATTGCGCTCATCGTAAGTCACGTGATTTTTAAGAGAAAAATACGTGAAATGCTCCAGTGTAGCCTCCCTCTCCCTCCCATTCTATGCGTTTTCATTTTAGATAAGGAAGAGAGCCAACTATTTAAAAAGAAAAGGATAATTGCACAATTGACTACCATTTCTATATGTGCGCTACGCTCGTCGTAAGTCATACAACTTTTACATGAAAAATACACAAAATACACGTGAGTAGCTAAAGCCCTCTCTCTCCCCTCCCCCTCTCATGTGTTTTTATTTTAGATAAGGAAGAGAGCCAACTATTTAAAAAATAATAATTACACGATTAGCTACTATTTCTACACGCATGCGCTGGTCAATGCTTATTAGACTAACAAAATATGACTAAAGTGTCAATGCTTTGGAATTTTATAAATAGACCATATTCCAACCGCTGCAACCGTTTTCGCGAGCACCCGGATGGAAAGTGTCTAGTTGTCATAACTGTCATATCGTCCATTGTGCAGTGACCGGGGACGGGTTTGCTCGATCACCTGGCTCACTAAAGTCATTCTTAATACATAATACACGTATAGCTATAGAAGGTTGTTCACATTATATTCATATCTATGTAATAGAGTAACAAAGAGAGATAAAAATTAGACAAGTAACTACTAGATAGTCTACTCATTTAATCTATTAATCTTATAGTCTATTATATATGGATATATATTGATTTTGTAGACAATGCTACATTTAAGTTATTAAGGATGCTGTCTTTAGCTATCTATCGTTGGAAGATGCTCAGATGGCTCCACTAGATTTTCATTTCCAGGGGTGAAAGAGACAAGCACTGACCGCTAGACTCGTCGGGTTGATGGATGAGTTGGATACGCCGTCTTTCAGTTCAGTTCGCATGCGTCGATGGAAACGTGATTATACCCTGTTTCTATACGGTGTTGGTTATACAACGGAAAATCGTCTTTTTAGTGGAGTACTTTATAAGTATAACCAATCCCCGCATGTCCAATGCAGGGAATCAATGTAGGTTCATAACTGTGTGAGTATGACACAAGCAGGTGCAAAAGCTAGTGCAGTTTGCTCCATATTTTCCATCAGTACCTTCCAATGTGGGACTCACAGTGTGAAATAAGATACCCATTGTCCTGGGCTTCCTACAATAGAAATCGGCTAACTACCCAAATAGGAATTGCTCACATATGTAGAATCGGATTCAAGGCTTGCAATGGCTCAATTGAGTTTTGGTTCAAATCAAACTCCACCCTTGCATTTTATTTTATTTTTTTGCCAGAAAAAGAAAAGAAACTGATCCCTTTGCACTGAACCGATTCCACCGATTGAAAATACATATTATTTTGAAATTTTGTAGTCAAATCATTCAAGAATTACCTCGGCAGAGAGTGCAAAGTTTCACAGGTGCAACCTCATCATGAAGCTATGATCAAATACGCACAAGTATGCAACTCTAAGTACCGCGGTAGAGATGACGGGCAGGTAGCCCGATGGCAAAACCTTCAAGATGGGAGTGAGCCGACTGGGGTTCGAGCCTCGTCCCGCATACCCCGGTTGAGGTGTCCAACGATGCCGGGTAAAAGAGGTCCGGGTCTTAAAAAAAGTACCGCGGTAGAGAAGTGAAGGGCTTGTTTGGCATAAGAGGATTACGCTCACGGATTTTAAATTGAACTAAATCCTTAGGATTTGGATTCTAACCCACCTTTTCCAGACATTCTTAGTGACTTGCTGTCCTGACAAATTAATACATTGACCATCCAATCTTTAGATATGTATACGTCTTCCAGCATCCAATCAGCTATTGGCATGGAACGACTGCAACGTCGGCCATAAATCCTCCATGGGCCAAAAGTTTTCGCCCGACGCGGCCAAGAACTCTGGAGGGACGTCCATGGCACCAGCGCTCGTGCCACCTCCTCCACGAGCTTCGTAGCCTAGATGGTCCAAGCTAAGTGTGCTCGGCTGCTGCGCCACGATGCCGTAGTCCTGCGTGACCCCCGTCCGGCCGGAGTTGCTGCTGCCTTGGTCCTCTGTGGTTGACGGAGTGTTGCGATACTCGGCTGTGATGATGCTTTCGGTGCCATTGTTGTCCTGCTTGTTCCTTTGCTTCTTCTGTATCTTGGTTCTCCAAAAGTTCTTGATCTCGTTGTCCGTCCGGCCAGGAAGGTGCCTTGCAATCTTAGACCACCTGAAGAAAGTGACCATTTAGCAGCTTAATTAGTACTAGCTAGAACAAGGATGAAGTTAAGAAATTACGTTAAGGAGATTACCTGTTGCCCCATCTGGCCTGCAGCTGGACGATGAGCTCGTGCTCCTCCGGCGTGATGCTGCCGCGCCGCACGTCCGGGCGCAGGTAGTTGAGCCACCGCAGTCGGCAGCTCTTCCCGGTGCGGTTAAGCCCTGCATGCAGCCATGGCCAAACGGACAATATAGATGTGCACGATCAAAAGCTCAAACGATCTTGGACGCACGGTGAAAGTGATGAGATGCCTCGGCCGGAGCGCGCGCGCGGGCGCGTACGTACCGGCGGCGCGGGCGAGGTTGTTCCACGCGCCCTCGCCGTGGGCGCTGATGTAGTTGACGAGGACGTGGTCCTCCTCCATCGTCCAGGGCCCCTTGCGCACGGCCGCCTCCTCCGGCTGCACCTGCACGCCGCCGGCCGCGTCCATGGTAGATTGCATGGCTCCGTTTCCTCGGCGCGGCCTAATCGCATCTCGCCTCGCCATGTTTATATAATGGAGCCGGCGCGATGCGGCGTGAGCCGATAAAACTTTGGCACGCCTAACTCGAAAGCCACTCGCCGGGAGGTCCCGAAACGGTCGGCAGCCGGTGGACGTGTCACGCTGGCCAGCTTGCAGAAATGCGCGCTCAGTCGTCGTCTCGTTGGCTATGCACTTTCAGTTTCTTTTTTTTGCAGCGAATTAACCATTGTAATTAAGCTCCTTTCTTCCTTCTCAGCTAAACGAAAACATGTGTTAGGACGTGTGTGGTTTCAGACGTCCAGTCCAGTGAGTGATAACTGTCCTACATCTTTCCTTTCTACAGATTGGGCTGTGCTACATTTTGCTTTAACGTAGCTCTTGCCTTCGCAAGTAGTCAGAGAGATATATGCATGGTAGCCATGATGCCTGCACTTGATAACATGTCCACTCATCTCCAATGGCTAGGTAGCTACGTAGTACAATAGCACAGCAATGCACTAGCAATCACATGGACGGTGGTGAACTAAGGATGACAAGCTACTAGCAAAGTGTACGTGCATTGCAACAAAATTATTAATATTGGATAGAAAATATTGAGTACAAATTTAAATTATGAAGATATGGATATATTATATGAGCACCGTCGAATGAATATGTTAAAAATGATGTCGTAATTTGATTTCAGATAGGATCCGAAAAATGAAGAGTAGATTGGAGTAATAGGGTGAATAGTAAAAATGAGTAAATTATTTATAATTTAAGAGATTTATTAGACAAGGGGAGAGTAAGAAGAAGAGGTGACGTGTGAATTAATTTATGTTTTATACAGTAGAGATATATGGAGATAGTTTTCCATCCATCCCATCGATTGATTGCCCGGCAAGAGGCTAATCGGTGTGATGAGACTAAACGCTAGGCAGATATGGTCCGTGCCTTAGCCTTAATGTGGTTTCGATAAGCATTTCCCGTTGTAGCAAGCCTGCATCGTGCTGCCTTCGGCTGGTCGTAGCTGTCACTCTTCCGGTAACATGAGAGGCTGAGGTGCGAGCACGAGCACGTGTGGGGCTTGGAAGTGCGCCCAAGTCATCTCCAACTCGATCCAGGCATCAGAGTCCAGAAGCCTCGATAGGCCTCGACTCTTCAGGGGCCGGCCGGGTTCACGCGCTAGGCTCTGTCCGACACGGAGTCTGGTCGGGCGCCAAACAAAAACAATGCCGCTCAAGGCGGTCCGGCAGGCGACGGATGAGGTAAAAACACGTGCCGAGAACTCAAAACTGACGGCTAGAAACCACGTCTCGGCATCGGCAGCTTTTCAGTTCCCATGATTGGATGGAACACGTAGCTGTTGGAATTTGAGAGGTTTTTACTTTAAAATTCAAATTTGAGATTGAAATCAAATTTGAATCTAAGTAAAATTCCAAAATAAAAGAAAAGAAAAAATAAAAAGCTTTGACCGGTGGGCCACTTCTAAGGCCCAAGTGGCTGAGCAGCCCACCCGGTCCAGTTGTTTGCCCTATGCATTATGCTGAGCGAATGGATAAAACTGGGTGGTTCCTCTTCTTTGGATAAAATCTCCTGGGGGTCTCTTCACCTCTTCCTCCTCTCTGCTTTACACTCCCTCTCTCTACCGGTTCTCTCTCTCGGTGTCATGCCGTGTTCGCTCCGGCAAGGCTACTTCTGGTGTGTTGGTGCTCTTCCACCGATTGAGTGCCCCGTCAGCTTGCCCTTGCTGGTCTATGTGGGCTCGGGCGCAGTGCTCTTGTGCGCTCGGTGTGCGATGGAGCCGAGTTGATGGGTTGCGTGCGGTCGTGTTGCTCGGCTGTGGCGGTGAAGGTGCTACGGTGGTTTGTGACGTGCCTTCGTGCACATGTTTCTACAGGTGGAGGTTGCGTGTGTGATCTCTGAGAGCGTGGTCTTCGTGATGGTGTCACTTCTCTGTGTTGGAGCATGCTCTGTCCGTGGTGATCACTCTCCGATGTTGATCATCTTGGATTGATGTTCGACTTCTCCTCCCTGGCCCTGAGTTGAACTCTTGCTGTTGCAGTGTTTTCGGCTCCTCGGGTGCTATTTGCAATGTGCCCTGCATACGGTATATCGGCATTGTATCTCCGAGAATATTCTCCCCATCGACCTCGGCATAGAGGGCGAGTCTTTGTTTTCTGGAACAACGCTTTTGCACGCCTTATCATCATCTTCCTCTCTGGATAGTAAGCTTGTTCCATTCATCTCTCTCGTTTACTGTCTAGCATGCATTGTTTTATTTTCACTATCAATTTTGATAAGTTTGCATGCTAGAAGAGGTGATTGTGATGCTCTGTGATGATAGCGAGCTAAGTTTGATTATTATGTCAATTATGCACTTGAGTTAGGCTGTGGTCACTAGTTTTGATCTTGTGATTGGTAGCTCTATCTAGCAATTGTTGTGTGCTCTGGTAGTGAGCACTTTGGCTCCCCTGTTGCCTTTGTCCAGTGGCTTCGCTCTGGTAGGTGCTCTGTTTGAGGCTTGAGCTCTGTTGGTAGGCATCTTGGCTCCCTACTGCTTTGTGCCCTGCGGCTTGAACTTGCTAGTCCTTTGGTTGGTCGTCTGGTATTGATCTGTTGAGCTCAGTGGAGAGAAATTTGTTATTTATACTTGGGCAGCTCAGCTTAGCTCTAGTGGTGAATTTGTCACACTAATCAGTAAAACTTAGTATACGTTGGATGACCATTAATTTGGAAACCCGCATTGAGAATAATCATTTTAGTTTAACACTTGTTACTTTGGTTCATATGTTATTTCACCTCTTTATGTCAACTGTCATATATGTTGTTTTTTGAACATGAGTAGTATATGTTCAGTAATATTCGCTTTTGAAATGCTCGGGTTAGTTCATATGATATATGTTATTGGCAGTTATGTTCTCTTCACATGTTTAAATTCAGAATTAATTTAATCGAAATGTTACTAAAATATACTTTGAAACAAAAGTAGCTTCGTGCCAGCAGCTGAGGTCGAGCATTTGCCACAATCTCAAAGCAGGAGGAGCTCGGTGATCTGCATCTCTCTCTCTTTTTAAAAAAAAACTAGCAAGTGACTACGCCAATAGCGTGGCTAGCCACGCTATAATATTTTGTCACAATAACTTTTGATTAATTGTATTTTACATAGACTCTTTATTTATGTATGTGATTTTTATAATAATCTATTTTTTATATGGATTCTTCTTTTTTTTCTATTCTAACCCATTTCAATTATTATTTATTTTATTTTATTTGAACTTTTTTATTTAGTTATTTGCTTCCTAAACCGCAAAGAAATCGAACTACTAATTTTATATAATTTTTAATTCCGAATTTAGCTATTTATTAATCGTATTTGATATTGACTCTTTTGTTTAATATAGATCACTAGATGTTCATAACAATAAGTGATTTATATTTTTTGATTATTATGATAATTTTTTGAGCTTAAGAGCAAATATGATGGTTTCTTTTAACACTCAAATAATAATATAATAGATTGATATGTACCTCTTAGCCCTAAAGAAGAGATGTACACTTAAATTTCGATAGTAGTAGCAGATATGAGAATAAATTAATTATGGTCCATTAAATTATGCAATGTGTGAAAGATTGTAATATTTATCATGATTGTTTTGTATATTACATCATTGATCTTCGTATTTTTTCAGCTACCATGATTTTAATGTCTTCTACCAATTTATTTTGCAAGATTTAGATTCGAGCAGCTTTTTACTATTATATATACTCTAGCACACGCTTGGCAAATATTGCACAAAACGTAAGAAGCTTAGCATATTGTGCTGTAACACACACAAGAAACCAAGAGTAGCTAGGTTTTTCCAGCAACGGCGAGATCTAGCACCATCGCCGCCATGACCATCTTCCTCCTCGCTGTCGTGTCCCTCCCCGCCGCACTTGCCGACGCCGACTTCATCGCAACCACGTGCAAGTACAGCGTCGAATGCGAGACACTGCTAAGCATGGATCCGCGAAGCGACCACCGTGCACGAGCTCGCCAGCATCGGACTCGACATCGCGTCAGCGTCGACGCCGCGGGCGGCGCCACCTTCCTTGCAAGTGAGGCCGACAGGGCAAACGGCACGGACATCGGGGACGTGCTGAGAGATTGTGTCGGGTTCTACGCCATCAGCGAGCTCAAGACGGCGCGCGATGAATGAATTCGACGCCGGCGCGTGTAGCAGCGCGCGCGGAGCAGCGGACGGGGCATGCCGGGGAGGAGTGCGACTATGCGTTCGTCGAGCGGCAGCTCAAAGTCCCCGCCGTTCGTGGCCAGCTGCGACAAGAGCATGGTGGACGACAACAGAGTCGCCGGCATCCTCGTCTCCTCATCCACCGCCTGTTGGAGCAACTGAGATCCTCTGACTTTATTCTTCTGTGAGTCAGGTGACTTCAAGTGAATCTGAGCCATTGGATTAAAAGTGAACAATTCAGATCTGATGCTGCAATATTTGATAAACAGTAAAACCATAACACATTACTGATGAACAGTTCTGGGCTACAGTAACTGATTGCAAAATACTGTTCATCCAGACTCAGTTTATTGTGTATCTCTAACTTCGAGTTAGAGGTCCAGATCCCTGTTGGAGACCGTCAAACGATCCCGTCGGCTCTCGAGTGCGTAAGAGATCTAAAGCCTAACTAGTCGCTGCATCGCCATACACCATGCATGCATGCGCGCATCACATGTTAATTATTGTACCGTAGCTTCCGAGTTAATAAAGTTGAAATCATCTTAGATTTTTACTGCACCCATGGTTTACCATGCGAGCTAGTCTCATTTTTTCTTGCATGAGATTAGGCCCAAGATGCGGCGCGAGAAGAAAAGACAAAGGACAAAACATATAAAGGCGAATGACCAAACGTGTAACACGCCACGCTCAGGCCACTGTAACTGTGTGGTTATTTGAAGAAACGGAATTGCCATCACCATCTTCTTTATAGGACATGCTGTGTTACTACAACTGGAGAATACTAGACACTAGTATGTCCGACTGCAGGAGTCCTCCATCTAGATGTGTGCTTGGCTAGCTTCAAGTGGTACGAACTTCTTTCCCTACTCATCTGCCTTTGCCAGCTTCACCTTCTTTGCTTCGTAATCCTTGACAGCAGCTTTGATTGCATCCTCAGCAAGCATGCTGCAGTGGAGCTTTACTGGTGGAAGAGATAGGTGCTTTGCAATTTCACTGAAAAAAAATACAGGACAAAGAAGTCATGAGAACATGAACATGTAATGGAGACCTGAAAGCCAAAAGGTGAACCTTTTCCCCAGAATGTGAACAGATCTGTAAAACAAAACGATTCTGAAGAAAAAATCTGTCTGGCCAGTTTACTGACAAGACTGAAGTTACACACAAATTCCAAACGAAAATTTACATGCTAGACAGACAGAATAGGTCAAAATGAAGCTGCACCATTACGAGTGGCAGTGGCTACAGGATAAGGTGATGGGATAACAAGGGAGAGCAGATTATCTGTTAGATTCCAAACATTAACATAAAGGTCACGCACATGAGGGCAACGTGCACACATACAGATGCAGAGCTGGTAAAATATGCGTAGTCCTGATCATTATCAAAGCTGTGAAAATTTTGACCTTACAGGCCAAAACACACGTTCCAATGCATCTGAATGATATGGACCCAGCAAGTTAGAGGTTGATACCAATACAAATCCTCCAAAAATAACACAAGCAAAATAAAATGTTTAAGTCAAACTATATATGATCCAGTATACTCGTGCAGCATGAACACCTCAACGCTCTAATACCCCAACAAAAAAGTTCATTCTGTAGGGCAGATTATATTGCATCTCAAATGTTCCGCATCGCGTTGTGGATAATGTACGTTTCAACTGAACACAAACATAAAAGTCAAAAAATGAAAAATCAAGAAAAGAAAGATAAGCATGTAATCTAGCCAAACAAGAGCGATCAATATAGAACGATGATTTCCAAGCAAAGTCATAGCTTACGTGTTCTTGATTGCCACTATTTCCTCCATTTGCTTCCCCTTCACCCACTCACTGGCTGAAAATGCAGAGATAGGTCAGGAACCAATTCTAAACTTAAATGGGTAAAAATTTTGTACTACTGATATAAGGCAAAACATTAGGAGGAAATGCATACACTAAGTGACAGTGGCATGTCAGTAAATCAAATTAAGCCATTAAAGAACGGCATGCAATTGGTGACATGTCAGTAAATCAAATGATGATTCTAGCCTAAATACACAACTATACAAAACATTAAGCAGAAACATGCTAATAATCTGCAAAACCTAAGCAGCCAGTCCAGAAGCGCACTGTGGTCAGCTCTATTACAAATACAAACACAGATATCATATTTTTAATGAACCCTTTCACTCCTAATCTATTTCAAACATAAATGTGCTAGTATCTCGGGACTGTTTAACTGATGGCACTCTTGCCCCTAACTATTCCGTACTGACATGAGGTTCAGGTGTTCAATGCCCCTTGAATACAAGACAAGTTATTAAACGACCCAACAACAGAAAGCATTAGACAAACTTAAAACACATTGTTAGAACATAATATGGACAACAAAGTTGCTCCTCCACATTTTAGACATGAAGAATTTGGTAAATATAAATGCCAGATAAACTTGGTAACTGAACAAACATTACACAATGCTTTAAGCTATAAATTAATCTAATTTTGAAACCTGTATTTTTCCCAACATCTTTCCTTTTTCTAAAAGTCGTATCGCAGGTGACTTCCTTTGGTTAAAGAAAGTCACATCCAAGTGCAGAATTCACTCTTGAAGAAATATATAAATTTATTGTTACAATAACAATGTTGTTTGGTTGTAAAACTACCATATTTTAAGGCAAATTCCCCAAAGGCTGAGTCCCTTGGTAACCAAAGCAGCTCTAGTTGAATATCAGATCGACTAGTGGCTCTGGATAAGCTACATAAACTGCAAAATGATCTGCTCAAAGGGTTGTAGGGAACAGAAACAGTACAATAGTCAGCACAAAGATATTAGCATTGGCGGCATGCTAAGCTGGAGTAGCTCAGTTGGTTAGAGCGTGTGGCTGTTAACCACAAGGTCGGAGGTTCAAGCCCTCCCTCTAGCGCCATTATTTTATTTTATTAGTGTAGTGGGGCGAATTTCTGTTTACCACAATGTCTCTGAGTTTTTTTGTGTGCCTCAAAATGGATCCAGCCGCCTCAACCCGATCAAAGGTTGGTCTTGGGTTCAGATCCTAACTCTCTTTTTTCAAACAAAGAAGGGTAATTCCTCTACATATTACCATTTTTAACAGTTTATCAACAAGGCGGCCTGCATGCTAATCGCTGCTTCAGACAGACACTGAAACCACATCAGTGATCACATGTTAACCACTGAAGTGTGATTCTGGAACTCATTTCTGGACATTTCAGAATCCCCATAAACCCAACAATTGCACATTTGGACTTTACACAAATTTCCAGACGTCCAGGGGAAACCAGTGCTAATGGACACAGACACAGGTATCGGACATGCAAAATACAACTCGAAATCCGACTCGGATTCGGAATGTCTGATTCGGCAAAAAAAAAAAAACTTGGATACAGGTGTCCAGTAACACTGGGGGAAACATATCTAGCCGAGATCAATATTAACAGACCGTAATTTGACAGTACTATTAGACTGGGGAAACACATCTAGCAGTATTATTAATTTGATAGCAACAGCATGTTATCACGATAGCCTCAGGGCCGCTCTTCCACACCGTCGAAATCAACATTTACACACCATAATTTGCGAATTTAATTACCACGAACAATTACGCCATAACCTCATTCCCATCATTTGTAAAACTGCCCAACATCGCTCAGACTATGGATAACCCAGGACCAGCCATCATCAAATTCACATAAATAAAACCCTACCCTAAAACGCTAGAGCAATCTGCTCCTACAAGAAGGAATGGAAGCTGGTTTTGCTCACCAACGGAGGAGGACGCGATGGCGGAGCCGCACCCGAAGGTCTTGAAGCGGGCGTCGACGACCCTGCCGGACCCCTCGTCGACGCGGATCTGCAGCTTCATGACGTCCCCGCACGCCGGCGCGCCGACAAGCCCCGTGCCGACGTCCGGGTCGTCCTTGTCGAAGGTCCCCACGTTGCGCGGGTTGTTGTAGTGGTCCACCACCCGCTCGTGGTACCCCCTCCTCGCCGCCGGCGCCAACGCGGGCGACGCCTGGCCACCTGCCGCCGCGCCGAGGAGCCGCTTGCCCACCACGCGCAGCATCATCTCCGATAATGTTGGGGGCTCGGATGAGGCGTTCTCTGTCTGGATTCCCCCTCTCGCTCTCTGTTCTTCCGTGTGGCTTTGGGTTCCCTCGTGTCGCGGGCCCACACGCGTCAGCGACGACACGCGTCAGCGAGCCGGTCCCGCGTTGGTTGGGCCTGGAATTTATACGTGTGGATCGGATCGGCGTGGCACGTGGGGCCCACAGCGCGGCGAGGATAATGGGCTCTCGAGGCAACGCGTGTATGAGCTGGGTACGTGGCGGACTGTGATGGGTGGGCTCGGTGTTGGGTGAGCAGGCGGTTCTTGGCTCAGGCGGTTCGGCCTGCGGTGTTGGTATGTCGGAAACGGAAAACGCTGAAATTGTTTCCAGTTTTATTTTTTTCTTCTGAAAATAAAATCAGAAGTGCTAATACTGAAACAGATGTGGTATCGATTGTATCAAAAATAAAATACGGTATTATCGGATTGGTAACTGTCGATACCGATCGGGAATAAAAAATTATGAATGAAAATATTAAACTGTAGCTCATAAATCATACATCTCATATGACAAGTACAATAAATTCACACATGATATAACTATAATCTATATAAGTACATGATAATATGACGTATCTTTACACGATAAAATAAATAATAAGATATATTTAATAAGATATATGTATTTTGAAATTAACCTTAAAGTGCAAGAGTGGTGTTAAACGGTTGATAGTGGGTCAAATAAAAGCAAGTGCATATTTGCATCTCCTATGTCATTTCCTACCAAAGATCAATAACCAAAGTTCAGGTACAACAAATAATATTCAATAATCTTATTAGTATCATTTTCACCACTAGTCTTGAGACATATGAATCATATAAATAATGAAGGAAAGATTTATGATAAATCATTGATGTGAAGCAATTGACAATATATGCACAATTTAACTATGAGAATAACACCAATTACATTATGAGAATAAGTTCAAATATATGGGTGTTAGGTGACCAGTAGGAGATAAAGGTGAAAGCAGTCGGAAATGGTAGAAAAGTGAAAATGATCGGAAACAATTGAAAACTGTCTGAACCGTTTCTAGTATCATTTTTTTTTCTTACAATTAGAATCAAAAAACGATAAGATCAGAAAATGTCGAAAAAATGCCAAAAACAGATACGGATTACCATATTCCAGTTTAAACGGAAACATATCCGATCGAACGGGAATTTTCGTTACAGTTTTCACCGCTAGGTGTTGGTGCTATTCATTTTTGGGCCGTAGTTTGAAGGGGGTTGTTCGTTTCTGGGTCGTAGTTTGAACATTGAAGCCGACAATATTGTTCTCAGTTGATCCCTATGCTTCCTCTCTCTAAAGAAAAATGTTGATTACTGTGCTCCTCTCTCTCTCTCTAAAAAGGTGATCACCATGCTAATACGGTTCTCAGTCGATCACTTACAGAGTGCAGCCCCAAACTAGGCGGGTCATATCTTGTGGCTGAGGAATCTAGTGACTGCTGATGAGGAGAAAAGAAACAGTCCGTCAATTCTGACGGCTCTGCTTCCTTTTCTTGATTCATGTTGTCTACCCGCCACGCCAAAGCCGAACCCATCGTCAAACTTCGACTGCTCCCAAGAATCCATGGAAGAAACAAGGAGCATTTTATCGAAGAGAAACGTGGAGCGTTATATTCCACGACGACATCTCACACCGTCACTTTTTTCCCCAGGACTTGGTTCCTTACCATGATCTGCACGGTCAGGAATCATTGCCAGGTACACAGCACTTCAGTTTCGTCGCCATGTGTTCTTCAGATCACTGTTTGGAACCATGCCAGCCTTGCTAAATGCCAAGGAAAGCTAGTACATGTGTACCGCATTTGAAGCTTTGCACTTAATCTGTGATGTTTGTTCGTCTTCCTCAACGGGGAATAGAAACCCTGGAACAGGTTAATGATTGATCGGAAGCAAGGCCAAGTAATGGACTCCAGCATCGTTCCTAGAAGCAGTCCCTGTATTGTTTCTTTCGATTCAGCTTGGGGCATTGAGATGCTAACATCAAGTCATCAAGTAACTGAACGAGAGCTATGAGCTTTTACGCTTTTATTTCATTTCAACATTGGGCTATAAACTGAGACGATGTAATAATGAATGAGGATTGTATGCATCACACGATGCAAAAGGCCTAAACTTTTTTCCATTGTCTAGAAAAGTAATTGATACAGGCCTGCAGCTCAGCGGATTGAGCAAATGAAATAAGCATTTGGTGGGTAGGTTGGTTTGTTTATCTGTTCGAGTGTTGAAAAGTCGAAAAGAAGACCAAAAGAAATTCTTCTTCCTTTCCGAGAGGAATTTCTAGTCAGCACATAAAGCTAAACATGATCTCAAAGCACGGTGATGAAAAGCTTGGGACATGCTTACAGTGACAAAGAAAAATACCAGCCAGTTTGGCCTTTCAGAAACAAAACAGGCACAAGCTTGTAGACGCTTCTCCACGAGAAAGTACTAGGGAGAAACCTGTTCACTTGGTCAAAATGAATAGTCAGCAAGCTAGCGACACGTAAATCGGTAATGCATTGATGTTCATTCTCTATGAAGTCATTTGATCATCATTTGGATAATTCCAGTTACAAATATAAACTAACTTCACGTTGTCAATTGGATACACAACCTGTTCAGCAAGCAACGGACTCTTGATCTGCTTATGGCTTTGGGTTACGTGATTAGAAGTTGAACCTATAATGTTTAAAGATTTGCCAAGTCAGATATGATATCTGGTTTGCTGAATCAACGGTTCATTTAACAAATTCACGCACCTGCATGGTTAGCTAATCGTTTCCTCTTATGTGGATTTGCCGTCCTCGTATATGTTTTGGTGAGACGTCCATTTCAGCATCGATTCCCAAGCAACTTTGCATTTGCTGATTGGATCCCGTCACCCCAAGGAAAAGATTGTAAAGTGAGCCCAATTCTCTAATGATTGACGATATGATATGCATTGCAAAGTATGCAAACTGTGCTCACAAATTTCAGCTGACCTCTGCACATTTCTCTGGTCTAAGCCTTGTATTGTATCTGAAGCTTGTGCAAGTGTACAGCGACTTTGCTAGTACTAGAGACACGTCTCTATTTTTCATTTTTGTTTTTAGAGCCAAGATTGTCATTGAGAAGCTAATCATGCAAGTAAGCTTCTTGTTTAAGGCTCCACATGAAGGTGAAATATTTAACTGAAGACTGGTCAGCTTCTCTCTTTCAGATCAGGCTTTTTTTTAATGTCTGAGAGGAACAGCTCACAGTTTTTTTCTCCTTTTCTTCCGAGAAGAGGAACAGCTCATGTTACAAGTTGCGTCTCTCCAAAAGATACTTTATTTCAGGGTGCATGCAAGGTGAGGTGCCATTGCAAGATCGATGAAGCATTGTCTCCGAGAAGAAGGCCTGAATCTTTCTGCACATGCAAGGATGCCTGATGCCGGTAGCTAACCGGGCACTTCCCAGATCATATACTATAACCGACAAACTTTTCACCAGAAAACTTGCAAATAGCGCAACGCAAATCGGGGCCCTTTTTTTTTGCTTTCCTTGTTTATCTTTATCGGTAGAACTATTTGCTGTATAGCAACTGGCGTGAGGGCTGGGCCCTATAGTGTTAGAATTACGAGGGCGAAGTCTGTATAATAATTTTTAATAAATTTTAAAGGATTATATTATGGAGAGATAGTTTATGATAAGATTCATTTTATATTAGTATCTTATTATTAATTGAGGTAAGGAATTTCCTCTCTATATATGTAATGATATCTATCTTATTAGATGAAAAATAAACAGACTACTAATTAAGAGTAACTTTTAAATTGGGAACGCTCTCATTACGTGAGTCCCTATAAAAGTTAGTGTTTTACCTCTTTTCTTTCTGTCGTGATGCCGCTGTAGTCTGCTCTATCCCGGTATCGATGTGCACCGGCAATCGGGAGAGTAGGTCTCCAAAACCCCCGCTCTTGAGCTCCTGCACTGGGAGAGAGCGAATAAGGTTTTTAAGCACGCTCCGCGAGACTGCTCAAGTTGTTCACCATGGCTTGCCTTACTGAGTGCTTGGACGTCGCCCGTTGTCATCATCAACAGATTCAGCGCGTCATCAACGGGATAGATCGTGCCGTCAACATGGTACAACCAGTATCTGCAGCAACCTCCACATCGCAAGACCAGTATGTAAAAAATATGTTACTCGTACTTTATTTTCTGTGGTTCCTAATTTCGAGTATAGTAGATCTAGACATATATAGTGCTTTCATGCATATAACTAGATTATACTCTAGTAATGTGAACATGTTAGTTTATCAGTTTCCGCTCATGAATTGTTTATGTATTAAATTAAATCTAAAAGTGTCATATATTCTAACAATCCAAATACTTTATTATATACACTTAAGTTTATTAATGGTTGATTTTGTCGATGCACTGAGGCCAGACAAGTTTTCTGGTGTGTACTTTAAGAGATAGCAAGTCAAGATCACTCTATCGCTGACGTATATGAATGTCTACTGGGTGGATAATAGTAAGACGGAAGAAATTCTTACTGCTGAGCAGGAAAAGACGTTTACATATGTCAATACAATCTTTGTATGATGCATTCTTAGCGTTCTTGGTGACAATCTTTGTGATATGTATATGTACATACAAAGCACGAATGAGCTGTGGAATACATTAAATGCTACATTCAGTGTATCATATGTAGAAAGTGAACTATATATCTTGGAGCAGTATCATGACTACAAGATATTTGAAAATCGCTCTATAATCGAGCAGGCTCATGAGGTTCAGTGCATCGTGAAGGAACTCAAACTCCTCAAGATCAATGTACTTAACAAGTTTGTAGCTAGAGACATCGTTGCCAAGTTACCTCATTCGTGCCTTCGTGGAGAAACTTTGCCACTGCTCTAAAGCACAAGAGACAAGAGATTACTATTGAGAATTTGATCACGTCTCTTAATGTTGAGGGGAAAGCTGAGGCTAAATATTTGAGTCTAAAAAGAGACAAGGGCAAATAATATAAACAAATAATCAGAGATAACATAAAAAGAGAGCCAATTGGTCAGATATTGTGTTAGATTGTTAGTAAAATTTTGAATGAATACAGAAAGATCAATCAAATTTTCGGGATCGATAATTTTTCTGATACTTTTATACTGTTATACTTTAATCTTATAAAAACAGCAATTTTTTTTTTACAAAGCATCACCAAAACTGTGGCCAACCATCATTTTTCCACCCATATCTCATGATAGTCTCTTCCATCACAATATTCATTGTTAATTCAACTGAAAACTCTAACCATCCGGTTGTAATTTACAGTTAATAAGTACAAGGAGTTTTAGAACTTCAAACATAACTTATTTGCAATATTTCCCCAAGCCTTTTCATTGACTTTGCCTGTAACTGCAAAACATCTTTTCAGACAATGTTGTCACTCAGAACATGGATTAACAAAGAAATTAAGAAAACAAGCATGAGGCTTGCAAGCTACAGTGCAATTCATATGTACAAGGCTGAAATGGAGATGCCTAACAAAGAGGGTCTCACCTGGATATAGTTCTTCATTCTACCTAAAATGTTTGGTCAGATCAAAAGCTCCAAACAGGAAATAATGTCCTTGTTGGCCGCTGAGAAGCTCATCTGCATGCAACAGACAATTTCGATGACTTCTCTGAATGTATTCTTACAGGTTTACATAGAATTCGTGAGCGCATTGGCTACACTTCTTAATCTGATTGGTTCTTCATTTGGAATGCAAATTTGAAATTTCTCTCAACGATGTTATTTTTTCATAAAACATAAACAAAATATGTCTTTTAAATTCGTATCAGATTCGAATGATAGTATTAATCTAGATGGCACAAAATGAAAGAACATCAAAAGGAGGACAAGCTTCACCTGTTAGACACAGATTGCCAAAGGCACCGTCGACTCATGGTGGAGCGATGAGGAGGTGGCTGGGATGCATGTGGCACCGACGGTGGAAGCGGAGGCAGCAGAGTTTTGCGGGGAGATGGAGGCGGCGGGGGCTGCTTCTCCCCAAGCGATGTCAGGAGGCGTGATGTGGGAGGAGTCAATGAAAGCACTGAGAGACGGAGCTGGCAGCAGCGGCGTGGGGAGGAGAGGAAGGCGGAGCGGTGGAGGGGAGGAGCTCCGATGGAGACGGGCACAAGGCATGAGGGATTGGGAATTGGGAGGAAGTCAGTAAGTGATGGGCTCCAATTTTTATGTGAGACAAAGATTTTCTTCTTGAGATTTCACCGTGGATGATAGATCAGTAACAAGAATCACACGACATGGATAGGACGATTAATTTTTTTTAAAAGACATAGACAACGCGGCTGGCCATCGACACTCCCAACTTTAATATATAGTAATGAATTGAATACTTAAATTGTTTCTTGAACACTAAAAAGAGGCACTTCAGACTGACATTGAATGTCTTAATACTCGTTCTGTCGTCAACCTAGTAGTTGCTAGTTATGCTACAGCACAAACAAAACATTTCTTCGCTTCATATCATTATATATCACATTGCATTGATACCATCTGGTTGACACTTGATTGGTCCCCAATCGACATCAAATCATTTGAAATGCCAGATCAAAAGTTTAAGGGTGAGCTTGCATGATTAAGACTGAGCAACGTCTAAACGTGCTCCGGAATCGCTTGCTCAGTCTGTTAAAGAATCTACCAATCAAACTCCTCACAAATGACCTTCCAATAGAGCATGGAAAGACATGCCGTATCTGTCAATAACTGTAAAATAAATTCTATAGAATCTGCTATTAAAAAACCTATATAAGACTTTAATTTATACCGTATGTCTCTGATCCAATAGCTAAAACACGTGAAGAAGAGAAACATATGTTACATTAAGAACGGAGGTCTTTTAAAGGACAGAGCAGTATTTGTTTCCGCCTTACAGAGCCTCCACCAACCTCTCAGGACAAGGTTTTCATTTTCTGATAACAACACTTGTCATCTGGTGGGGATACGACTGGTGCTCACATTTGTGTCATCAAACGCCGCCACTATTTAGCTAGTTGACCTTTGCATCAATGCAAATTACTGGTTAGCACTGTTCCACCATCTTCTTCCTCTCACTAGCGCGTCTTTCTCTTAGATTCAAAACAGAAAAGATCGCATATTCAAATCGTGGAATCACCATGGTTAGGCTTGAACCAAAATCACACTGACTGCACTACGCATCGGCTGCCGAAGAGATAGATCTATTGTGTCAATTAACTCCTCTTGAACGCAAATGATCTGAAGAGCATTCCGTAGCCAAACCTGCTGTTCTCTGAAGCGGATAGATAGGTCATGCGAGAGAGCTGGTATGGCCATCTCCGTACCTGCCGACTGTTGACCGCATGGGCGGCTGTCCGGAGCTCATTGAAGCCGGTCGTCCCTTTCATCTGTACGACGGACATGACAAAGGAAGAAAACGAAGAAAGCGGAAAGAAGACGCCATCGATTTATTTCTGCCGCCAACTCCAGCTAGCTCGGTGCGTCATCTGTGACAGAATTTAGCATGGCGGATTATTTGGCATAGGTGAAAGTACTTGGTTTAATTCCCCATTTCAGTAGAAAGCTGCAATCTTTTTCTCTTTCTCGCCCAGCTCGTGACTCGCGGGTAGTTCCAGATAAGCAACAACAAAATCCACAGCTACTCGCACTGAAAAGGACTTCCTTTCGGGTGCCCTCGTCGATCGGCTCATGGTGTGGCTGAGAATTTTTCGGTGAAAGAGATACCAGCTCACGGGAGAGCGAGACGGATGGAACGAACGAAAGAACGTGGCCAAGAGTTGAACGGGACGGCAAAGTCTACCCTCCACTCCCATCAAGCTACCAGGCCAACCTTTTCTCATCGAAACTTCCAAATCGCAGACGCCGACCCCGGCCGGAAGCGGACGCTCCCAGTCCGATCTACCTCGAAGGAGGCGAGCTGGCGAGGATGACTGTGACAAATGGCGATTCTCTTCATCTCTTGCCCTGAAAAAAACATGACCGCAGCATGTGTCACTCTCTCTCTCTCTCGAAATAGGAGTGTTTCTTTTAGGGGTTAACTGAAGCAGAATGAACTGCGAAATGCGATGGACACGTGCAGCATGCTTGCTTGGCGAGACAGTGTGAACCGCGAAGTGAAAACCGAATGGATGTTCGTCGAAATGCCGTCCCCGTTGGCCAAGCAAATTCACGCCTCGTTTCGCTTCCTCGTCATTTTGCATATGAAATTTAGCTTGTCGGATCCGACAGTAAGAGCGTCGTTGATGACAGATAAAGACGGAGGAACAGAGCCCATCCAACGACTTAAAAAAAATAGAAATAAATTCAGACGGATGAAATATAGCAACCGTTTTTTTCTTGGCAGGATCAGGGGTGGGTAACATCGTTCTCCTCGGACTCGGATAGTATGCGTGAACGACGATTAACGTAGAGAAATACTGTTTGTACAGTGAAACGAGTGCAGTGTTACAGTGTTATACAGTAACTAATCAGCGTTTACTGTATCCCGATTCCCTGATGTACTGTTTACCCAAACTAGCAGTGTAGCGCTCGATCATGGTCCATCTATCGTGAAATCAACGCTGGTATGATAGCTAATATAAAGGACCAATCATCTTCTGTATTAGTAGGTCCTCTAATGCAGAGGATCCTTTCCGTTCTCCTCGTGTCGCGCCATCACTTTAGCCGCACGTTCGGTGGTGGTGAGTGTGAGGAGCAAATTATATAGGATCTGGTTTGTGAAAGATTTTTTTCTGTGCTAATATGTATTTATTTTTTTATTCTCTTCAAATAAATCATTAAATTATACAATAAATAATATGAATAAAATTTTATTAATGTCTTTCCGAACAGACACGTATGGAATTTATTTCCGTGCGTGCGCTGTGCTCAACGGCGAGCTCGAGGGCCGAGGGGCCAGGCTTGGCACGGAACCGGATGCCGGGCGGCCTGCTCTCCGTCTCCCTCTGACTCGAGAATCTTTTCCACTTTCCTGACGTTCTTTCCAGTCACGTCCTGATGAGAACAGAGATTTCTGTCCGGCATCCTGTCCCTGTCTGCCACTTTTTTAGCGTGTACCAGTAGCTTTAGTGGAGTGCTATCTGATGTACTTTCTTTTTTTTTGTTTCGGTAGGAATGTGGTCAGGAACTCAGGTTGGAGCACTAGTGTAACAATGCATCTAGTAAAAACATATTTTTGACTGTTAATATGCAAATTCAGCTAAGATTTACGTTACAGTGTTAAATGACCTGTTTCTTAATTAGCTTGTGTAAATGAGCTGGTTATGTCATGTGGTGTGGGTTGTCCTACATTTAGTCGATATCAGGCCACTTCTAACAGTTTTTCTTCGCGGACGAGATTTCCATCGTGAAGGGATTCTCGTTCCCTTCAGCGCTACAACGGTTTTCCTTCACGGTTCCCTTCACGACGAGATTCTCAGGATCATTCTCTTCAGGACGGGATTCTTTCTATTTTACTTTCGCGATTCACCTCGTAGAGAAACTGTTAGAGATGAGAGAAAATAAAGGGAATGAGAACGTCATTCAACAAAATTGACACGATATTCTTTATCCATCTTTAAACCAACATAATTCCTGAGATGCCGATGCCCGTGGGAGGTGAAAGACCGAAGGTTAGATGGTGCCGACGGGGAGGGAGCGCAAAAATGAACTGGTTAGTAGTTTTACGCCGTGAGAATGTGGTATGAAAGCAAAAATGAACATGAGTGTATTTGCTGAAATAGATAATATGTTATCGTATTTATAATTTTAGCATTTGTATTCGGCACATCATTTACCGAATATGAAATTTTGTTACATCGTACGCTAAAAAAACACGGACCCGATCATATTTGGCTCACCGTGTACCGAATACGATACTGTAGCCCGTATTGGCACACCGTATATCGAATATCAATCATATTCGGTGTGTCGAATGCAGCTACAGTGCCGTATTTTGCACACGGTATGTCGAATATGGATTTGTTTTGGCGTACTGTGCATCGAAAATTCATTTTCAGTAAATAATGTGCCGAATACGGATACTAAATTTGTAAATACGATAATATGTTGTCTATTTCGATAAATAAACTTATGTATGTTAGCTAATTTTGGATTTTTAAGAATGGGTATGAAAGCGGCATGAAATGAGCTGGTTAGTAGTTTTTACGTATCTATTAAAACCAATTTATCACAAAGTAGTTTTACGCTGCAATGGTGATCAAAGTACAAAATTTTCCTTGCGTTACTCCCTAACCAATTTATCACAAAACTTTGAAAGGAAGATCCACGAATTGCCAGATTCCAAGTCCAGCCATCCGACAACTGAAATCCTCGATTCAAGGAGGGTTCCTCCGAAAAATCCCACGAAGAAACGGAGCGCAGGAGCCCAAATCGCTCCCCCCTCACTCCTCGCCATTATTTATTTATCCCCTCGTCCTCCACCTCTGCCGCCTGATTTGCTTCCGCCACCGGCGGCCACCCCCACCTCCCCTCCTCCGCCCACTCATCACTTCCGCCGCCGCCGCCGCACCATCTTCACCTCACGACTACACCAACCACAAGACCAGTAGCGCCTCCCCCAACGGGAAGAATCCATTCAACCAGTCCACGATCGGCGGCACCCCATCTTTGACTCGGACTCCGCGTCCAGATCTAGGCGCATGGGCCGAGGAACGATGAACGGAGGCGCTGCCTCCCCGGCGGCCGCGGCGGCGACGCCGCCCCACCGGCGGCTGCCGGACTTCCTCCAGAGCGTGAACCTCAAGTACGTGAAGCTGGGGTACCATTACCTCATCACCCACTTGCTCACGCTGATGCTGCTCCCGCTCATGGCCGTGATCATCCTCGAGGCCGGGCGCACCGACCCCAACGACCTGCGCCAGCTCTGGCTCCACCTCCAGTTCAACCTCGTCTCCGTGCTCGTCCTCT
This sequence comes from Phragmites australis, assembly GCF_958298935.1. Taxonomy (NCBI): domain Eukaryota; kingdom Viridiplantae; phylum Streptophyta; class Magnoliopsida; order Poales; family Poaceae; genus Phragmites; species Phragmites australis. The sequence goes on along the minus strand of NC_084929.1, from coordinate 35,151,486 downwards.
CCGCCGTCCTCGTCTTCGGCGCCACCGTCTACGTGCTCACCCGCCCCCGTTCCGTCTACCTCGTCGACTTCGCCTGCTACAAGCCGCCAGCCCACCTCCAGGTCCGCTTCGAGGAGTTCATGCGCCACTCAAAGCTCTGCGGCTTCTCCGACGACGCGCTCGAGTTCCAGCGCAAGATCCTCGAGCGCTCCGGCCTCAGCGAGGAGACCTACGTCCCCGAGGCCATGCACTCACTCCCGCCCCAGCCCACAATGGCCAACGCCCGCGCCGAGGCCGAGATAGTCATGTTCGGCGCGCTCGACAACCTCTTCAAGTCCACCGGCGTCAAGCCCAAGGACGTCGGCATCCTCGTCGTCAACTGCAGTCTCTTCAACCCCACGCCGTCCCTCTCCGCCATGATCGTGAACAGGTACAAGCTCCGGGGAAACATCCGGAGCTTCAACCTCGGAGGGATGGGCTGCAGCGCCGGTGTCATCGCCGTCGACCTCGCGCGCGACATGCTGCAGGTGCACCGCAACACCTACGCCGTGGTGGTCAGCACGGAGAACATCACCCAGAACTGGTACTTCGGGAACCGCAAGTCGATGCTGATACCCAACTGCCTGTTCCGCGTCGGCGGCGCGGCCGTGCTGCTCTCTAACCGCGGCGCCGACCGCCGGCGCGCCAAGTACAGCCTCAAGCACGTCGTGCGCACGCACAAGGGCGCGGACGACAAGGCGTTCAACTGCGTGTACCAGGAGCAGGACGACGATGGCAAGACCGGCGTGTCGCTGTCCAAGGACCTCATGGCCATCGCCGGCGGCGCGCTCAAGACGAACATCACCACGCTGGGCCCGCTCGTACTGCCTGTCAGCGAGCAGCTCCTCTTCTTCGCCACGCTCGTCGCCAAGAAGCTGTTCAACGCCAAGATCAAGCCCTACATCCCGGACTTCAAGCTGGCGTTCGAGCACTTCTGCATCCACGCCGGCGGGCGCGCCGTGATCGACGAGCTCGAGAAGAACCTGCAGCTGAGCCCGGCGCACGTCGAGGCGTCCCGGATGACGCTCCACCGGTTCGGCAACACGTCGAGCAGCTCCATCTGGTACGAGCTCGCCTACATGGAGGCCAAGGGCCGCGTCCGCCGCGGCCACCGCATCTGGCAGATCGCGTTCGGCAGCGGGTTCAAGTGCAACAGCGCGGTCTGGCAGGCTCTGCGCAACGTCAAGCCGTCGCCCAACAGCCCATGGGAGGACTGCGTTGACCGCTACCCAGTGGAGCTCGTCGATGGCTTCCCCACACACAAGCCGCAGCAATAGCATCCCCCATGGCCACATCCATCCATGCTCCCTCCAATACAGAAATCTTAGCATGGATCAGACCAAATCCAAACCTCATATGGATAGTTGTGACATAATGGGGCTGCCTTTTCCAGTGCGTGATTGCATTGGAAGAATCTCTTGGCCTGCTGCAGGTCTGCTCTGTTCTGTAACTGCGTGTTCGTCAGCATTGGATCGTTGGTGTGTACTTCATGGATCATCCGGTCTGGGAGAGCATGAGGGGTCCTGCCCGGCGCCTGTGGTAAGTTTGCTGATGAGGTCAAGGTTAGCATATTGTTGTATGTACATTTGTCTGATTAGCCATTGCTGCCGATTGTCATTTACTGCTAGACAGTGGTCCTTAGGAGGGGTCATTCTTTTTATTTTACAAAAGGGATTCATGGTGAAAGACAGAAGTAGTGTCTTGAGTGTGTCGACGGATCGATGGAGTATGTATTTGTCCGGTTCAATTGGAAATTTTGCTCTTTCTTAGCTATGTTACTGAACTGGCCTTTGATGACTCGATGTATGCATCATATCATATTATTTGTTGGAGTGGTTTCACTTACTCATCAGTTTATCTTGTTTCATCCCTTATTTATTTCCTTGATGAAGGTTAATTCTCAGATGGTTCAGCTCAGGGGCGGATTTAATGGGTAGGCTTACCGCTTCCCAGCCAAAGAGTCCCCTGGCAACACTTTAAGTCCCCAAAATCCACTTCTAGCCCAGTCCATCTATGGGTGGAAAGAAAGTTATAAATTGATCTGAATCTATTTAAACTATTAATTTATCGCATCGGAACATTTAGTTATATAAATTGAAATCAGGAATACTAATAGATGGGAATATTATACTCCCGCTCTACTCACACATGCACATAATTTCTTATCTGTCACCGGTTCAGCTGATAAGGTTAATATATGCTTCTTTTTTATTAGCGAAACCAAGAGGAGGCGGATGTTTCTGCGCATCATGTTCTTTGTGTTGGGCCACATCCTAGCATCATGTACTGACCTATCACCAAGAAAGCTCTCTAAATATAGTACTACTCCAAATCCAATGTGTAATCTTGTCAGGCCAAAAGGACAGACTGGCTGCTAATCAAGTAATAAACTAGCATGTGGTGAGTGAAGCAAGCATCCAAGTAAAATTATGATGCAGGACAGCAGGAAAACTGCCAATGCTGTCCAACCGGTGGCTCCTGAACTAGGCTGCAACGGTGAGTCATTTGTCGATTTTACAGGACTTTTGCAGAGGAGAGTAGGAGATCATCTGTACTGCAAACTGTCTCGACTAGGCACCAATGTCTTGTGTGTCTCTAAGTGCAAGTTACGTGAGTTTGCTGTGAATTTTTTAGGACCCCATCCTGTCATCTATGATTTTTTTACAGAGAGGAGTCATTTATGATTTTTTTTATTTTTAGCAGAATCATAAAAGAGTTTTTTTTTTATATCGATACGGTGATCAATATACTACTACTATTTTGATATCGATACAGCCATAAAAAATTGATAGGTCATCAATATAAAAATATATGTAAAATATAGCGAAGTTATACTATTTTGAAACTACATTTCAAAACAAATATAATCGTATAATTTTTAAAAGTTCAATCTAAATATTTAAGAAAATATGAATGGCTAATAATTATAAGTGTTGACTGCACGTAATTTAAAATAATAATACTAGTAACCGAAGGAGTAAACTATATTTGACAAAGCTTCAACTTCTAGTATACTAAAATAAAATAATTTAAGTTTATATTTTTAGTTTAAAATAGAAACAAGATGGTTATTCAAAATACTTTGAGTGTACTTATAACCTTAGTTTTAGGTATTTCTAAAGTTAAAAATACAAAGCTTTTTTAGCTGGAGCTCAAACAGACGCTTAAGAACGATCTACCAACTTCACCCATCCCGTCTGTGCTTTGCTTCCCGGGCTTGGCCTGCTCTGCTTGGTAACCGCGACCGCGCAAGATTTGTAAATGTGGGTTGGTATGAGCTTGGAAATTGGGGGTCGATCTGGCCCAGCCCAATAAAATGACAGGCTTCTCCATTGTTGTCATTGTTTCCCGGCAGGTCCAATATTTGGTGGTTTGTCTGGATGGGCTAGCTCCAATGGCTTCTACACATCTATCCACTGGCGTCTGTTGGATTGTTGCGTAGAACGGGACTGTCAACCGGTGATTCGTCGTCCAGCCGGCATCGTGACTGACAGCCATAAGTTGAGAATCATTAACTGAGCATATATTATCTTAGGAATTGGGAAAAAAGTCTCCTCCTTAAAGGTTAAAAATTACTACACTAATCTGAAAAAAAGAAAAAAATCAACACCATTAATTATAAGGAGTCCAAACTATAACGGACTGCTCAGATTGATTTTGTATTAGCAGCCACAATATAGAAACAACTCTATCGATCGGTAAATTGGGCTTTCTCTCGTCTCTGCCCACGACGAACGCACGTTGCGTGTATGAACACATCCAACATCGGGACAAAGCTGTCCAATAAAAGATTTATATATAGGGTTAACCACTACTTGCGCGAGTCATATTACTAGTTTATAAAGGTAGTGAAGATTTATATGGGATAATCACGTAACTTCTCTTTGCCTAAAATGCTTAATGTAGAATACGGTCGGGAAAAAAACTGTTGTTGGTTAAGCATGGCCCCATGCAGCACCGAGAAGCGAGATACAGTGTCGGTCAACCTCGAGTCTTGAGGCCGGGTCCCCCAGCATCCAAGTTGTCCGAGTCCTGTTTTAAAAGGCGCATGCAGCTCCGGCCGGCGGGACCGCGTACCGGTGTGTCATGTCAAGTGGGCCCTCGTTCCGTTACGCGCCAAAGCTAAGCAGCGGCGCGATTGGATGTGATGATGGCGTACAGCACGGCAACCGCCTTCCGTGTGAGGGCGCGACTTTTTCCGAGGCGTATCGCGTCTAAGCTACGTGCTCGGGTGGTGCGGATGTGCGGTACACGTCACCAGGAGATCTTGGCCAATTCTCTCGCCAGTAATATAGCCTATGATGTAGAGACTAGTCCATAGGGATGGATCCCAGCCCCTATTGGCTGTAATGCTATCAGGATCGGTCATGAGATTTCAGTGATTCGAAAAAAAAAAAACTAAAAGCGAGATCCCATTAAACATAAATATTAAAATATTTATATATTAATTACAAAGATAATATTCTAGGTAGAGTACATGAGCATTTACGATAAGCTTGAACAACTTAGAATGTATCTGTTACGGTAAGCTGGAACAAAATTATTGTAAATGCGAAATAAAATTATGAGGGATCAGAGTACATACATGTATGATTGCGTTAATGCATGCTAGCTAGGTAGAGATACTCATGTGCCTATGTACAACTTGCTGCGTGTAGCTCTAGTTACTCATCGGTACATGCAGCAGTTAGTTTGCAACTATAGTAGCTTTAGAGCTATCTGCTCGCAGGTGCCAGCACCGCAGTACAAACACTGGACCCATTGATCACCGGAGCAAGCGGGGACCTTTCCATATTTCAAACGTGCGATTTCAACAAGGATCGGATCCATTTGAGGTGAAGTAGAAACTATAGAGCAGAAAAACTAGCGACGAAAACTCATATGACAAATAGCTGATGCATGTCCTCGATCGAAGCTGCGGGTATGAAGGATGCCTTGGAGTCGTGGTCCCACGGAACGCAAGAAACTAGATTGTTTGTACAGAAGAAAACATGAAACAGCCAAACAACTAAATAGGCTAGACAGACAGGTCACTTGAATTTTTATGGACCAGAGAAACCATGCTACTTGCGTCCTACCGTAGGGACTACTAAGTCTAACTGCTGCTTTAGATCTAGTTCTATCTGTTGTCGTACAAACTGTTATATATGTATATTATACACAGATACATGAAGAAGGGCCCCTTGGTTTTGGGGGCCCGGGGCGGCCGCTCTGCTCGACCCTCCTCAGGGCCGGCCCTGAATGCTATTGAAAGGAAAAGATGGAGGAGGTCCAAGAGGAGAAGGAAGAAGAAAGAAGAAGAGTGAGAGGAGGTAGAGGAGGATAGACCTGGAAACATGTGGGGTTAGAGCTGAGTGCAGCTAGAACGCATATGATTTGAAATCCGAATTAGGAAACCTGATCCGGATCCAATTCAATTAACGGGTGAAAATATGCCTTTAGCATCAAATCCGACGGGGACCCGAAACCCATATGGGCATCGTGGGCATGACTATTCTGATAAACCTACCACGCATAACACACATGTAAGATAAACCTATTCTGATTTTGATTGGATTGACTACACCCGACATATGATTTTGGAATCAAACAAATATATGCATATGATTCGGGTATAAGTTTGGAGCATATATGATTTTTTCTTCCTCTAATATAATTTTTATCTCTTCTTCTAATTTTATATGTTTAGTAACTAAATGACACTAACCTCATAAAAAAACTAAAGAGACAATTTTTTAATCGAATGTTATCGTAACAAAATATTGCAGCGAACCCAGCCACGATATTAACGTGCACCACCTTGCTAGTTTCTTTTATAAACAACAAGGTTAATCTTATCAACAAGCGTGTTACGGTTAGTTACTAAATTAAACTGACCACGTCAGAGCGAAGTATCGATCTATTAGTCGATGAATGGTTCAAACCTAGAGAAGACAGAAGAGATCATGGTACTATGCATGGTATAGTATCGCTATCATTTGATACTGGGCAGCACGTCGTATAGCAGAGTAGAGTTGCTCTATGGATCTCTGCCTCTCTCACCGAAAACCAAAGCCAACAAAGGGATCATGGTTAAGCAGGGCGGTCCTCATGCATGCATGCATCAACATGTGTTCCAGGCAATCAAACGACATCAATCTCTAGGCTTAACTCTGGGCGTGTGTCGGGACAACTTGATCTTCTCGAGCGGATTGGGCTGTCACGCAGGGCGAGCATTCAGCTGATGAGTAACAGCCACACGACAGATCCCCGGCAGGTGTCCGTACTTGAGAAAACTTTACTTAATCATCTCTGTACCTGCATTTTCTTAGAGTAATCATCTCTGCACTTACATTTTCTACGAAGCGATGAGTATTTTGAAACATTGGCCAGTAACAGGAATGAAAATATACTAAATCTTTTGCGTGTAAATGTTTTTTTCTGAACTTATCATCGAAACATACAGAAAAAAGGAGAGGAAATATCAGTGGTACGTACTGGTATTGCCTATAGGGTAGGGATGCAGGATACTAGTATATGATTGTGCCAGTTCGACATGCAGCCAGAGCCAGTGTACGTACTACTGCTACACGCACGAGCGATCCTTAATCGATCTCCTGGTGCGTTTCAGAGCGTACTCTCGCACGTACGTACGTGTGCAGCACATAGGGGCCATGCATGCATGCAGATGACAGAGGCTGTGGCGGTCGTGTCGGCACTTTAACTTGGCCGATAGCCTGCAGCAAATGGAATCATTGGCAGGAATAGGATAGGCTTTGGCTTTCTCTGCAACCGATCACTGCCTCCTTTGACTTCACCAGTCGTAGCTAGAAGAAGGAGAACTGAAATTAAAACAGCAAAGATGTATAGAACGTGAAGAACTTGGGAGTTGAAGAGCAAATCAAATATGGGGCTACACATCGATCGATCATTCCGATTTGATTCGACCTGGGGCTTTTTTTGAACGGTCGAGGGGCTCATCATTTCGTGGCGTGGCCAATCCATGCAAATCTATCCCTTCCCAGCAATTATATCTCCTCGTCTTTTCTCGAGTTCACCCTGCATGCATGCATGCATGGATGGTTTGCCTCTTTTCCCTTTTGCTTCTTTCGATTTTCTTCCTTTTCCTTTCCCGTTTATAGCCCCAGGGCTCTTTGCATGCATTGCTTGGCTCTTCCTTTGTTGTTTAGAAGTTCCCGATACACCTTGCGCTCCACTTGAAAATGTAGCCAAACATTGCGACACGCTTTTCATTTTTGCAAAGAAAAGTAGGGACATGACGTTTGGAGCATATCCGATTCCGTTGTTATGTATGCCCCGTACGTTTCAAGTGAATAATTAAGCACGTGAGACTTGGGACGAGCTAGCTAGTGATGCTTTAATTTGATCAGTAGTAAAACCATCTATATCTTATACCGTATTACGGACATTAAATAATAACACCCAAGTAATTTTCATATCATACATCTGTGCTCCACCTTAGTAATACTCGTAGCGCAGTACGAACTCTGAATGATGTATCCCACGGATCAACAGGGGGAGCAGATCTGACTGTGCGCCTGGTGATCGGATCCTCTCTCCTGCAAGCAGGGGCGAAGCTAGGTAAAGCTATGATGGTGTACTAGTATCGATAAATCAATTTTTTAATAATAATTATTTTATTATAATCATATTTGCAATAAGATAAATTAGGTTATATGATCAATACTAGTATTACTTTTGGTTGTAAATTTGATAGCACCATTGGTTGTAGCTTCGTCCCTGCCAACAAGTACGAGGACACGACCCACGTCCCCAGCCCGAGGCCAGCCGTGGGAGACTGCTCCCCGCTTCACGTGGCCGTCCTCGCCTCTCTTTTGACCGCCCTCGCCTCCCTTGACCGCTCGCCCTACCTGCAAGCTGCAGACTGCAGAGCAGAGCCCAGTGGAGGCAGACATGCGCGCGCACACCACTCATCGCTTCCCGCGCCGCGCACCACCAAACCCAGCCAACTCACCGTCGCACGTCGCGTCGTCGTTATAAGAAGCAACCGCGCCCAGAGCTACACGCCACAAAGAGCTGCTTCTTCTTCATCCGCCAGCCGACTCCCAACCGACCGCGCGCAGCCGTACTGTACTGCTGCCACTGTGCAGTGCACACGAGCGTATGAGCTGAGGCCGTTTCCAAGAACAGACAACACCGACCTCACTGCTCGCACACTGCGCTCCAATCCATGTCCTGATGTATATCACGACGCACGCTGCAAGTACCTAGAGAGCGGTGCTAGCTGTAGCCGGCCTGTAGCTGCGCAGGATGCTGCAGGAGCTGGCGCCGTGCGCGTGCGGACTGCACTACGCCGGCGGCTGCGGCGGCCGGTGCGGGGGCGCCGCCGCGTCGTCGGCCTTCTCGCTGCTGTTCCCCATGGCGGCGGGACAGTGCTACCACTGGGAGGACGAGGAGGAGAAGGGCCGGTCGCCGTACGGCGGCGGGCCGGTGGACTGCACGTTGTCGCTTGGCACGCCGTCCACACGCCGGGCCGAGGCGACGGTGGGGCTTGCACGGGACGCGGCATCCACGCGCGCGTACAGCGGCAGGCAGGACGGCGGCGGGGCATCCTGCAAGGAGCCCGGCCGCGGGTTGCCGGCCCGGCGGTGCGCGAACTGCGACACCACGTCCACGCCTCTCTGGCGGAACGGGCCGCGGGGACCCAAGGTGCGGCGGCGCGCGCGCTCACCTTTTCACTTGCTAACACAACCACCTTCCCCGCACGAGAATGAAAAAAATTCTGTACAGCGGCGCTTCAGATGCCTCCTAATGCAGCGCCGTCTAAATATCATTCGTCACCGTTCACGTCCCGAGAATAACGTGCCACACATTCTGACGCTCTTTGGTCTTTGCCTTGCTTGCAGTCACTGTGCAACGCCTGCGGGATCCGGTACAAGAAGGAAGAGAGGCGCGCCGCGGCGGCCGTCGCGCCGGCGCCGCAGGACGGCGGGCTGGGGTACGCGTGGGGCGGCTACGCTCGACAGCAGCAGCAGCAGTGGGGATGCTACGGCCCGGCCGCGGCGAAGTCGGCGTCCTACGCAATGTACGGCGACGTCGTGGACGCGGCGGCGGACGGGCCCTGCCTGTCGTGGATGCTCAACGTGATGCCCCCCTCGCCGGCGTTTGCCGTCCGGGACAGGCCTACCCTGTTCCAGTACTACAAGCAATAGGCTACTACTAGCTAGCGTAGCAATTTTTTATCAGCGTAGTTCAGCAACGAAATCAGTAGAAAGTTGTACTGCTTGACCAATCGCGTGTCAATTTACCTGTTCTCCACATTTCTTCTGTGACTTAACTAACAGTACTTTTTCACTGTTCAATAATCATCATCATTGGATTCAAAAGGTCTGAGGATACATGTAGAAAGAGATGTTTGCCCTTTTGAGCTGTGAGGTCACTCCAACGATCAATCATCACATACATTTCGGGACCCACGAAAGGATCCTCTTTTGCTTCCGTCTACACTGTATTATATGTGTTGCTTTCTGTTTAAATTGACCGAACCTTGTCAGAACATCCTCTCTCTCTCTCTCTCTCTCTCTCTCGATCGACTGACAGACGAGCAACGAGCATAATTTCTGAAGAAACCCGAATCAGTTTTGTTTTTGTTTTTTGAGTCTTGTTAGTCACATTGCTAAAACTGATCTGTATGTCTAAGCTCTCTACATAAATCAACCAACCAACCAGTTGTTCTCTTTCTGAATCTTACCAGTTTTTGACAGTACTGAATCTTGACAGTAGCCAAATTAACCTTGTGTCGAAATCGAATACACGCATGATTTAGAGGAAATCAACATGGTAATCGCGCGCGGTAGAAGGTAACGCGATGGTTGTTTGTATGATCAATCCAACATCACTTGGTCGATCACACTGCGAAATTTCAGGCTCGAATTGGTTCTGCAGAGGGAGAGCCAAAAAAGAGAGACGCACCTGGGGGTTGTCGGTCCTCCCCACATTCGCGCTTTCATACGCTCCAAGTCACTTCGAAAAATTCTGCGAAATTCGGGAGAGGCAGGGAGTACACACGAGAATCGTTCCAGAAAATTTCAAACTCACACGAATCCGCCGGGAGACGGAGAATCAAAAAAGAGAAATGCTCATAGGGGTGGTCGTTATCTCAAATAACGACCCCCCCCCCCCCCTCTTCCAATTCGTTTTTGTATGTTCCAAATCAATACGAAATATTCTGCAAAAACTGGAGGAGACAGGGACTACACTCGCAAGTCATCCTGCAAAATTTCAAACTCATACGAATTCGAAAGAGGGAGAATAAAGAAAGAAATGTTGACGGGGTGGTCCTTATTTGAAATACCGACCACCCCCTCTTCTTTCGCGGCTGAACACCGACCACCTGCAAATAACTTTCCTACACTGAAAATCACCACAGAAAATCCTACGAAAAATAGGAACACGAGGGGATTACAGTGGCGCATCATCCTGTAAAATTTACACTGAAACGAATTCTGCATAGACAGAAGTGAAAAAAGGCAAAATGTTCATGACGGGGGTGGCTGCTTCAAATCCCGACCACTAAAAACTCCAGAAAAATTCACATGGACAGGGGTACAGTACTGGATCATCCTGCGAAGTTTTATGCTCGAATAATTTCGGAAGAGGAGCAGTAAAAGGGAGAAATGTTGATGGGGTGAGGTCGTTGCCTGAAACTCCTGTCACAGTTCCTCTGCTGTTTTCGGACTCTGTGAAGCAGCAGCATGTAACACGAGCTTTGCAAGTTGCGTTGGGATCATTCCTCTCTTCCTGATCATGTGTTTATCAGATGTGCATCAGTTGCTTTGATTTCAGTGGCTGCTAAAGCAACTATGCAAGTTTGACAGACCTGGACTGAACGTGCAAGTTTGGTGCCATCACTTTTCACGGCAACTGTAATCGATCCATCAAAACCGTGGCCGAACAAGCCTTTGATTACAGTACATAACACCACCGCACTTGCCCGAGCGAGAAAAAAGGATTTCTGTTTACCACAAAGCTGATGACTAACCCGTGACTAGTTTAAGGTAAAAGTTACACTAATCTAAAGAAGCATACGGCAACTGTAGCAGAACAGGCTAAAAGTACTATTCTGGTCTAAGGAAACATCCAAGTACCTAGCATTTGCAACTAAAATTACATAACAAACGGTTCTGAACAACCATCTAGTGCTAGAACCATTTATCCACTTTTATTACAAGATATCCTGAAAGGCATGACATCAATATGTGCCAAGCAACAGTGTAGCGTGGGTCCAAAATGTACTCTCTCAAAAAAAAAAAGGGGGAAAAGAAAAAAGAAAGAAGGCGACAATTAACAAGATCTACATTGTCAGTTTGCAGGAGTTCTGATAAAGATAAGAAAATTTCCAAAGCAGCCAGGTCAAGAAATGTGCCTGAGATTTACCAGGAATACCAAACCTCTCATGTTTACACTTTATTTTCACAATGTGTCTTTGATCATACAATGCTGACGGCGAAAAGAAAGCAATTTGAGTAAGAGTCACTGCACAAGCATTTACATTTCAATTGGGATAAGTTGAAACAACATTGTACAATAATGTACAAAGCATCGTATGAACCAAAAAAAAAAAAGTGTGGCCTTCCCCAGTAATTGAGTTGGAAAATAATACACAAGAATTCTGATTATGCAAATCAACCTTTGCCTTTTATGAGGACAAAACTAGAAGAACCATCACATCCGCTAAACACTGGAAAGCTCAGCGAAACGACCATTGGATCTCCTCAAGAGTTCTTCCCTTTGTCTCTGGCACCCAGAGGACAACGAACACGAGAGTGAAGGCGCTCACAATCATGTAGGAGACGAAAGTTCCTGTTGGATTTGCAAACAAAGGTAACCTGCATCAGGTTTGATGGTCCATAGCCCTACACTACGCAAGAGAGAAGTGCAGAAGTATGGACCTCCAGAACTCCAGCTGAGCAGCAAATTTGCTGTCATTGTTATAGCAAATGATGTCAGCCAGTTGGCAAGTGTCGCGAAGCTTCCTGCGAGACTCTTGATGCCGACCGGGAGGATCTGAAAATGTAAAAATCCAGGACTAAGTCTTCAGAGCACTTACAGCATGAGACTGAGTTGTGAAACTCAAATACTTGCTCCAAAATTGTGGTGACGTGAATAGTGCTCTTCAGTGGAATGCCAAAACTAGGAGGGAGGCATCTTACGAGCTATATGAATAACGCGACAAAGTACTGTACCTCAGACATAATAATCCACGGTATGGCACCCATACCAAAAGAGAATGCAATGACATAAGTCTGAACAAAGTGATTTGAGTTAAAAATTTCCGCACATATTCCAACATTTGGGTGTAAATTTTCAGAAGAAACATAACTGGCAGACATACCACGAGAGCAACCAATGATACCATACTTAAGATGTAGTACATGTTAGAATCATGTGAAATATTATCCTGAAATGAAGAAATCATGATAAGAAAGAATAATATTCAGTGGATTGAGACGAGAGATACTGAAACAATAATCAAAACATTCATAAGCAGATTACTAGTCAAGTGCGAAGAGTGAAGCAGAAAAATTATGTTCTCATGCGAATCCTATGGTAAAGAAACTTGAACCTTGAGAAAAAATACAACAGCAACTGCAAGAAGGCTTAGAGTCATCCCGGCAGCAGAAATCTGTAGTTTGAAGTGAGAATTAAATCAAGCAACAGAAATCTTACAAACTAATGGTTTTTACAGGGAAGCGAAAGTTACAATAAGGAGGATCCGCCGGCCAGCTCTGTCTAATAATGCTGTTGTAACTCCAGTGGCCATAACCTGACAAAATGCAGTGATCAGATTAATATAAATTACAGAGAAACTATATCAGGTCTTCCTAATTAGTAGTTACACACCTGAATAGCTCCAAGTGCACATGTGGCCAAGTCACTGTTTGTGAGCCCTGAAGAACTTTGGATGTTAAATGAAATCTAAAAGCCAAAATTGACTATAATATCACTATTGCACAAAAATATAGTGGGAACTTAATACTTATTTACAATAAACAATGAAATGGCATCTTTCATCAAGGAAGGAGAATGATAGACCATTTTATAACTTGCAACTTGATTGAACCTATTATGATGCATAGCGAATAATCAGGTCAGTTTGTCCCAAGTGCAGTTCTTTGAAATCTGTAGACTGTAGTCCGCTACAGCATTCCTACCTCTGGAAGAAATATATTGCCAAACAGACACTCATTTTGGCTATCGAGCAAATACTTCTCCTGAAGTTTCAGTTAAATTTGCAAGGTATCCGGACTTTTGTACTTAAAACTTATTATGCCTAACTAGTAATAAAAAGTATAGGCGAGAGAAAACCTGCGCAACTTACCTGCAGCTTTGAAGATGCTACTTGCATAGAACAGTATACCGTTGATTCCACTTAGCTGTTGCAGTACAAGTAGGCCAATTCCTAGCTGCCAAAAGTTGTAGCATGTTCACAACTAGAAAACACAATCACTAATTTTGGTATGAAATAAGCCAACAAAGGTAAGAAAGTTACAATTAGGGGTGTGCGGTATTTCTTTTGGTTTAACTCTTGAAAACGGATTGTAGTCCTTTTGTTTGCTGTTGTAACTGCTCTCTGCATAATGGGGATGAAAGCTAAAGACGATTCCATCGATTCCAGAAGAATGAGGTACATATAGCCATATGCCCAATGTAAAAGAAAATCTTAACAACTAGACTGAAGATAGTTCACACAGAATGTAGTCAGTCAGTCCAGAGGAATGGATGAAAGTGCTTGCCTTTATATCATTTACTTCTGAAGTGATGTCAACCTCGAATCCCCTCAGAACTTGTAGAGAAGTCTCACAATCATCCATCATGTTCATCTTTGCCTAGAGACAAACAGATAAAAAATGGTCGTTAAAATTTCAGTTTGGTGCGATACTCCACAGTTCATATCCAAATTGTGCATGTCTATACCAGCCATCTTGGAGATTCTGGAATGAAGAATAAACCAGGTATCAACACTGTGCAGGGCAAGATTCCTACAAGCATGGCAACACGCATATTTGGATAAGAAATTACCGGCAGTCCAGACGCATATACTAATTCCACAGGGTACACTCACTTTTGCAATACCAATAGGATCTGCAATGAAAATATTTACCTACTGTATTTCTAGGATGCAAGTCATATATTCCAAAAACATTGCAGTTACATGTGAGCGGAAATATGAGAGGTTAAGTGTGTGTAAGCTAACAGCAATAAAGAACAGACTCAGCAATACATCCAGATTTAGCCACAATACCTATCACTGCAAGCAGCCTCCAAGGAACAAACATGCCGAGCAAATAAGCCAACAAGATACCAATGGTTATAGATAACTGTACAATGAACAATTGCATAATGAGTTCAAATAAACAAGCCAAGTGTCTGAATAACAAAAGGATAAGATGCAGGGAAGGATAAACACACCTGGTTTACAGCGCCAAGAGCTCCTCTCATATTCTGAGGAGATATCTCTGCTATGTATACTGGTACCTGTATCACATAATTCACAGATCAAGATTTGAGTGTTGTAACTAGTCCAAGCTTTCAAGGTTCTCATTGTATCGAGGAATGACCACTTCGTCTGAAAAATACTGACAGCTCAGTTGATATTTCTTCCCTTTACTGAACAGCATACAACCTTACAGAATCAAGCTCTAAGCATAAATCATCTACACACAAATAAGAAGGCATGAAGTCTACTTATACTAACCGTATAGGATATGATACCAACACCAAATCCTTCAAGCAATCGTCCCATATACAGAAATGAAGAGTCCTGTAAAACAGACATCGACAGGCATCAAGCTTATGTTGTCAGAAGCAGCAATGGTGAAATAAACTCATGAAAGATGTAGTGTCGTACTTTTGCAAAGGAGATTGCAAGCCAACCAATGACGTTTGGAATCGCAGCAATCATCAATGACTGCAAACAGTTAGCGATCCCATTAGAGTAAAATAGTACAACTTTAGAGCGATTAATTATTGAAATGTTGTCATACATTGAACAAGAGGTTGAACTTTTGTACAAAATACATCACCCACACTGCTTTATTAATGATTAACATATCAACGGCAAAGATTTTTAGGAAATTAGCCATCAGCGGAAGCAACGGATTGATCTGCCGAGACAATACACACGATCACAGATGACACCAGAGGCACGATATTTGTTAACGAGGTTCAACCGAAACCTACATCCCCGGGGTATGACTATAGACACTCCTCACCAAATAGCAACACCGGTCGTTTCTAGGGGTTCTCGGCAAAACCACCGCCCCTTACAAACCTTTCTCTATGCCGTTATGGTTACAAACGGTGGTCCTCCTCTTATATTTATGAGTAGGCCTAGTTACAACAATTCTACTAGAATTCCATCTAGAGTCCTACTAAGATTCCACCATATAACGCTAATACAACTTCAAGTCTTATACGTAACCAACTCCACACAATTATTCGACACATATCCAACAAACTCCACCTTGGCGAATAATCTACCACCTTGCGGCCATCATGCGCGAACCTCCATGTACACCAGACTTGAGTTGTTGCCTTTGCCGCCCAACGATACTGCCCTGATGAGTTTTACTTAGACTCACCACCTTTCAGAGACTCTGCTATCCCTACAACTTCAGACTTTATGACTCCACCTGCAACTGAGCACCTTTCTCTTCTATCAACACAACCTCTTTGAGCGAAATCATATTCCTCTTTAGCTTTGACACATGCCTGACTCCCTGAAGCACACAACTCTATAATAGATCTTAATTTTGATAGCACCTTACTCCAACAGCACGGTAACCCGCGTCGTCACATAAGTAGATAAAACAAAAATCACCAAACTTCATGAAGAGAATTGCTCCCTGTTGGGCGTCACGTGATAAGAGCCAACTGAATACAACATCCACGCTTTCAATTGACTGCATTCATGATACTGAGAACTTCACTGTCGCTTTCCGAGTCACATATAGAAATCGTCACATTAGCATTGCTCTTCCACTTGATTCTTAGGTTATGATTATCCGACATCTTATACCATAGCCTCCTGCAGTCTCAGACCAACCAAATTACTCCAGTTGCAAGTAGAGGCATCTCTACTTTCTTCTAATTCAGCCCTTAAAGCTTCTTCACACCCATCGATCTACACTTCAGGAAACCCGTACGTACAACTCGAAACAATCCACGCTCTTGCTAACTTCAAAGCACACAAGCTCTCTCCAATATCATCCTAGATCCTGAGCTCGCGCCACGTGTTGCCAAGTCACAGAGAATAATCACCACCGTCCCTCATGCTCCTATGTCGTTGTTACCAGTCTCTTCATCTCTACTAACCGCGGTATGACTGACCTATTACCGTCACTCTGTCCGCCCTGCACCACGGTATGTTCACCCTCCAAGTGAATAATCAACTCCACCTATATTATGAAATCTTATCTTATCTGATTTCCATCACCGGAACGGAGGATTATTTAATCTCAACTCTCAACACAGCATCCTCTCTCTCTCTCTCTCTCTCTCTCTCTCTCTCTCTCTCTCTCTCTCTCTCTCTCTCTCTCTCTCTCTCTCTCTCTCTAGTCCTAAAAAAAGTGATGACGAACTTTCTTAACTGTTAGGCGACAAGTAACAAACAGATCATCCAATTAAAGAACAAGTAATGGCAGTAAAGGATCAAATTTCTCACCCCTTTGCGTCCAATGTATTCAGCCATCTGCCCGCTGGCGATCGCCCCGACCATGGCACCGACGTTGGACAGCGAGCCGAACACCGAGAACTGCGGGGCGCGGTCAATATATTTTCAGACAAGAAGAAACGAAAGAAAGACAAACCGGAAGCAAGCGTGGAGGTTACAGCCAGGACGTACCTCGGAGATGGAGAGGTTGAGGTCCCTGGTGATGGCGTCCTGGGTGGGGGAGGAGAAGCCGCCGGTGAACCCGAACTGGATGGGGCCGAGCGCCACAATGAGCGTGCAAAGGAACGCGGAGACGTGGGACTCGCGCATGATGGACATGGAGGAGGTGCCGGCGGTGAGGCTGGACTGCCGCGACCCCATCCCCATCCGGTACCAGCTCCCGCTGTTCGGCAGCAGGGGCTTCTGCAGCCCGCCGTCGTGGTCGCTGCCGCTCTCGCCCCCGCCCCCACCGCCTCCTCCCCTGTTTCCGCTGCTAGTCATGGCGCCGCGCTCGCTTGATTCACGGTCAACACCTGGCGCAAGAACGGATTTTTTCTATCCCTCCGGCTTGTGACGGGAGAAGGAAGAAGAGGAGGTGTCGTGTTCAGACAAGGATGAAGGATGTGTCGATGTGCAATGGTCTTTTCGCCGATCCCAAGCTATACTATGACTATCCAATGCGCGAAGCTGGATCATGGATAAATCCATCGTTGGACAGACAGTGACATACTCGAGAAACCTTTTTTTTTTGTCTGCAAATGATAGTACACATCTTGTGATATTTTTTCACGAGGAAAGGTCTCGCTTGTGATTGGGAACTTTGACCGACAGATATGGGCATATGGCCAGTGACCCAGTGTGCACAACATTGCGAGTAACTTGTTTTTTATAATCTGTACAATATAAGTTAGTCGCACGTTCGTGCCAACCCATCTTTTTTTAAGTGCAAGTTGGCCGCACACACATACTTATATATACACACAATACTCATATCCAGTGCATCCTAACATATATCCAAATAAAATGTCCAGCTCCCCGTTACCAAAACAACCCGCGATGAAAGTGTCAATCATCAAGATTCACAGTGTCAGTTAGCAGAAATTTTTAATCAACAAAAGAATCCCAAAGCAGGCAGGCTTCAAGAAACTTGCTTCAGACTGATCAGGTAGTGCCAAAGCACTCATGCTTACATTTAATCTTGATAATGTACTGTTGATTTTACAACTTTGAAGGCAAAAGAAAGCAATTTGAGTAGACGGCCAGATGCTAATGACTGACATGGGCTTCGGGGATACAAACTTGGGCCTCTATTTGTACGGACCAAATTGGGTCGTGATTATTCTCCACGGTCCAAATTTAGGTCGCGCCATTCATCGGCGAACTTAACTGGACTGGGCCACACTCAGGCAGGCCAGCCCCACATATCTAACGTTTGCACTGGATTTTGTGCATGTTTGGATGAATTTGTGAATGTTTGAATTTATTTGAATTTAAATTGAATTAAAAAGAGAACATCACATGAAATGATAAAAATACATATAAATAGAGTATCGCAAAGGAACTCAATAAGTAATCTAGGGAAGGAAATAATTTTAGATATTATTAAGACACATTAGAGGAATATTGATGAATTTTTTCAGATTTTTGAGATTTTTTTATGCTTAAAAATTGCTAGAAGTAGATTTTTTGGAGTTTTTTTTTTGAAACCTATATGGGATATTGAGATGAATCCTTTTAAAATGAATTCATCATGAATTATAGTCTCTACAGAAAAAATTTCGTAAATTTTAGAGTACAGTAACCCTACTATCCAAATAAAGAAATAGAAGAGAAGAAAAATTAGAAAAACTGATGGGTACTGTTCATCAGAGCCTAACTGTCTTTGCACACCCAGGGCTGGACCTAACACGGTGGCACCTTACCGCCCTCTCACTTTCTTATTTAATTATTTATATTAGAAAATATAAAAATAAAAAACACCAGATTTTTTTATTTTTATATCTGGATAATAAAAAAATTACAAAAGACATCTATTTGAAAAAATTGCAAAAAATAGGTGCTATAGCTATTCCAGCGAGCGATACATTTAAAAATAAATATAGATGTCATCCTTCTAACGGACGATAGATTAAAAAAATTAAAAAAATATTGTGTTATATTGCTCTCAAAATTTAAAACACTATCGAAATAGTCATGATTTTTTTTTTAAAAAATAGGTTATAGAAGATATTATGATCTAGCTCTAAAAAAATTGAAACCAAAATATTACATGTACAATAAAAAGACAAATTTTTATTGTACATAGAAATTTATCTATTATATTCTCATTGTAAACGTAATTGATTGAGTTGAATTTTTTTGAGAGATAGATTATATCATTTTTTATAATATATATTTTAAAAAATCATAATTAATTTTTGATAGTGTTTTGAATTTTGGGAGGAATGCAATGCAATGTTTCTTTAAATCTTTATTTTTTAAATATATTGTTTGCTGGAAGGAAGACTGTAGTTTATTTTTTGTAATTTTTTTAAACATCTAGGTGTAATTTTTTATTTTCGAAATAAAAAAATAAGAAAGCTCGTTTGCACCGACCTTCCTTTATCTAGACCGCACAGTTTTAATCGGATGGTGCGAAGGATCTATCCCATGTCCAGTTGCCTACTCCTTTGACCAACTCCGGCGGCTCCGTACGTCGCAACCGCACGCTACCCCGCAGAGACGCCGAGATGGGACGGCCGGCGCGCTCACGATCTCCGGCGGCCGTGCCTCCGACGGCGGTCACAGACCACGGGGCCACCAAGATCTCCTTCCGCTCCCGCAAGATCGTCAAGGCACCGCCCGCGAAACCTCTCACCACGACCGCCGTGCCACCACTGGCTCCGGCGCTGCCCGCGCTGTCCTTCCTGGGCGAGCTCGCGGCGGCGCTGCGCCACCTCCACTCCGCCGACCCTCTCCTCTCCGCTGTCATCTCCTCCACCGAGGCCCCCACCTTCACCTCCTCCCCCTCCCTCCCCGCATTCCACTCCCTCGCGCGCTCCATCCTCTACCAGCAGCTCGCGCCCTCCGCTGCCGACGCCATCTACGCTCGCTTCCTCAAGCTCCTCCCCTCTGCTTCCGCCGCCGCCTCCGACGCGGTCACCCCTGCCGCTGTACTCGCCCTCGCCGCCCCCGACCTTCGCGCCATCGGCGTCTCCGGCCGCAAGGCCTCCTACCTGCACGACCTCGCCGGCAAGTTCGCCGCCGGGGATCTCTCGGACTCCGCCGTCGCCGCGATGGACGAGGCCGCTCTTCTCACGCAGCTCACCAGGGTGAAGGGCGTCGGCGAGTGGACGGTCCACATGTTCATGGTCTTCTCGCTGCACCGCCCCGACGTGCTGCCCTGCGGCGACCTCGGCGTGCGCAAGGGCGTGCGGGAGCTGTACAAGCTGAAGGCGCTGCCCAAGCCGGAGGAGATGGCGGCATTGTGCGAGCGGTGGAGGCCATACAGGTCGGTCGGCGCATGGTACATGTGGCGCCTCATGGAGAGCAAGGGCGCCGCGGCCAAGAAGAAGAAAGGCAGTGCGAGCTCGTAGCTAGGTATGTCAGTATCATGTATGTGATGGTCTTCTGTATTATTGTCCTGAAGCTGTTAGATTTAGATGATTCTGTGGTAGATGCTTTCCCAGATTACTGAAATGTTGTGACACTGCGCATGCTTATTTCTACGGTCATTGCATAATTGCAACTGGAATCGATCAAGTTCAGAATCAAATACATTTTTACTTGTAACTTTGTACTTGGATCAGATATTCAGAATGAAATGCTACTGTACTTGTAAGCTATCCTATCCTGATATATGGGCATAACTTAAGGACTTCCTATTCTGAATCAAATGCATTTTTACTTGTATTGTATCAGATATTCGGAATGAAATGTTACTGTACTTGTATGCTATCCTATCCTGATATATGCGCATAACTTAATGACTTCCTATCCTGATTCTTGTGGAAAAGAGGGAAGACTTTGTGGTGGGAAATGATATGGTTTTTCTGCCTCAAAACTCTTGTTGTCCTATATCGTTGTTCAGCTATAACTTTATTGTAGATCTTAGAGCAGTTAATATATAAACAGCTGGAATGTTTTTTTTTTATCTGAACCAATCTGTAGTGCTGTTCTTGACTCTACAGCTACACCACCATGATTCTAACATTTTTTTCGATAATGAAAGCTTTATTAACTCTTAAGAGCTTGCTCCCGGCCTCTGCACGACGAAGATCCACACAGCCCAACCATGATTCTACCATATGCACAAAGGATTCTCTAACAGTGACATCTCTTTTTTGAGTCTGATGCAAGAAACAGAGTGGCCAGCTAAACCAACTATTGGAGGCAACAGAATGCTACCAGGCACAATTTTTTGAATCAGCATAAAGACACTAGTTTACATCGTAATTTGCTCCATAACTTAGTTCAAGGGGACAATGAACACCTGCAGTTTGTGAATGTACACTAGATCCTACGACCACACGGAGACTTAACGTTGCTCAGTACCTACTATACACACACACACACACCCCTTTCCATCCTTTTATTCTCCAACCAGAGCTGGATTACTTTGCTTCCTTGTAGAACCTAAGCCCATCTTAGATTCTTAGAACTTTGTTTTCTGCTTACTGGAGCTTCCACGCTTTCAACCTGAAAACAAAAGTAAATACACACACTGTAAGTTTGTGTAAATTCTGAACGTTACTTCTGCCTTGTACCCTGTAAGATCTACTTCTACTGGTTTTAGTTGCGCTGCTTCTACAGTTGTAAAGCATTGCTTGTGGGAAAATCGCTCGCTCGCTCGAAAAGAAAAGAAACCACACAAACGCATGCCCGCCCGCACCGCTAAAAAGGCCAGGTCGATGAACTTTTTTGGCAATAAGCTGTGACCCGTAAAGGAATATGAGAGGTGCGTGTCGGCAGCAAGCTGGATGCACGAGGGAATAGACCGTAAGATCCAAGCTTTTCTGTTGGAAGTAGGAGATTATTCTGATAGTACTAGGATTAGATCACACGTGATTAGTGGGCATTAGAGGACAAAGACCGAGTAATTAGACCCAGATCCTTTTACTAAGTGCCAAATGATGTCTGCAGTTTGGCACAGAGAAAGTTGATGAGGTCACTCATGCATGGTAACATCTGAAGAACATAAAATACTTTGATGTCCTTGCGTGTTGAGTGTATGAGTTCAAGTGTTCACAAAATGGCATGGCATCTTATATGATCAGTTCCAATCTGCTTGAGAGGTGGCATGAATTCTACCTGCTTAGGTCCAGAATCCCTGTGTCTTGTACTTGGGGTACGGCAGTCGCCCCGACTCGATCATCTTCACGTCGTCGAAAAGGACTTGATAGTGGTAGCGCACCTCCTCAGCGGATTTGCTGCCTCCCATGGCGCTGGACACCTTATCCCATCGATTGGCTGTGCCCTCGCCATAGTAGGCGAGCGCCTCTTCAAACATCTTGTTCTCTTTCGGGCTCCATGCCAGGATTGAGTTGGGGGAGGAGCTCCGCGACCCAGACATCTTTGGAGCAAGGATCCTTGCTAAGATACTGAACCGGCACCAGTGCTAGTGATTCAGTTATCTAGTGTCTAGACTGAAGGTTTTTAACTCTTCAGAAGCTCTGATGGTTTGGCTTCTCTTGTCACAAGGGCTGCTATTTATAGGCCCTGCGGTTGCCTGTTGTGTGTGTGAGCTGTATGGAATCACGATTGAAGGTGGCTGAGGAGAATAAGGAACATGGAGAACGCGTGATCAAAATTCGAACGAGCCGAACGCTTGTGCTTGCTAACATCTTAAGCTTTTGTTGAGATGACTGGTGGTGCATGATGCTCAGCATGGTATCAAAGCTAGAGTTATTTGCGTCTCGAGCCGGCGACCATAGGACCCGGGAATTCATGTGTTCTTAAAGTTAATTTTGTTTTTTCAATAAGTGAAGTTTTATTAGCTCATAGCGTTACATCAAGATGATACAATCACATAAGAGTTCACTTTCGGTTTATTTATAGCCCAGATGCACACAACCATACAAAGAAACAAAACCAAAGAAAAAAAAAGAAAGGTGGACAACAAGCGGTCTACGATAGGGCTTCTATCCAAAATCTAGACTGTTATCCAAACTGAGTAAAGAATTCCTTGACCGTCTGAACCATAAGAGAACGTGCCGCTTCCACCATATGTCGATGCTCCTACCACTGCAACACAACCTATGTGCAGAGTCAACACATACATGTAAAGATAACCTGCAAATGAGAGTTAATTTTCTTTGTTAAAAATCACATCATTTCTGCTTGTGTTTGCTAACATCTTAAGCTTTTGTTGAGATGACTGGTGGTGCATGATGCTCAGCATGGTATCAAAGCAAGAGTTATTTGCGTCTCGAGCCGGCGACCATAGGACCCGGGAATTCGTCTGTTCTTAAAGTTAATTTTGTTTTTTCAATAAGTAAAGTTTTATTGGCTCATAGTGTTACATCAAGATGATACAATCACATAAAAATTTACTTTCGGCTTATGTATAGCTCAGATGTACACAACCATACAAAGAAACAAAAGCAAAGAAACCAAAAAAGAAAGGTAGGCAACAAACGGTCTACGATGGACCTTCTATCCAAAATCTAGACTGCTATCCAAACTGAGTAAAGAATCCCTTGACTGTCCAAACCATAAGAGAACATGCCGCCTCCACCATATGTCGATGCTCCTGCCATTGCAACACAACCCATGTGCGGAGCCAACACATACATGTAAAGATAACTTGCAAATGAGAGTTAAATTTCTTTTTGTTAAAAACCACATCATTTCTGTATAGCCACGATGACTACCAAAATATTATCGTTGCTACCATAATTTTGTCTTTTCAATGTTTACTAATCTCACAAAACCAATTGCCAACATATTTAAAACACTCCTAGGTGGGTAAAGATTGGAAGCCACGTGAATGACAAACCATACATAACGTGTAAAGTGACAATAAAAAAAAGATATGTTTAATCGTCTTATTCTTATGATAAAAGAAACACTTTTGACTACCCTATCATTGTCTCTTGAAAAGATTATCTTTTGTTAGAAGGACCCCTCTTTGAAGCCACCAAAGGAAGATCTTTATCTTTAGGATTATTTTAATCTTTCAGATTTTCTTGTTCCTTCAAGGTTCATCGTTATTAATAAGTGCTCGGTAAAGAGATCGAATTGAGAAACTACCAGATTTGGTCACAAGCTATGTTATAAAGATCAGGATATTGATTGCTTAGAGGTAAGTTACCAAGCCAAATATCTTCCTAAAACATGATCTGGACCATATTTAACTAGAAAGGTACCAAAGCGAAAAAGATGATGCTTCACCTTCATCAAACCCGCCTAGAAGTGTGAATCACCAGCGTTCCAGCTAACTTATGAAAGGGGTTTTGACCCTAAATATTTATTGAGAAGAAGGTTCTGCTAAATCTCTTCCTCGGATACTAATATGTATATCCATTTGCAGAGAAGAGCATTATTTTGAGCATCGAGATTTTGGATCCCTAACCCCCTGCCTTGATCTTTGGGTTGGTAGAGGACACTCTATTTTGCTAGTTGATATTTCTTTTTGTGTCTATCGTTTTGTTAGAAGAATCTGGAACAAAAATAATCCAGTCTTTTGAGGATCCCATGAGAGATCAGAAAAAAAGACATCATATAAATTGAGAGATTATTAAAAACAGAGTTGAGAAGGACAAATCTACCTCCCGATGATAAGTACTTGCCCATCCAACTACACATTCTTTTTTCATATCTCTACTCAACTCCTTTCCAATATGAATTTCAGAGTTTGCAGTAATGAATAGGTATTTCCAGATAGCGCAAAGGGAACTCACTCTTAGCATTTGAAAATTTCTTCATAATGGCTTACACTATCTTTTGCTTCACCAAAATAGAACAATTTGCTCTTATTGAAATTGATCTTTAAGCCAGATAATTGTTCGAAGATGCAGAGAAGGCATTTCAAGTTTCTAGCATTTTCTAAGTCATGATCCATAAAAAGGATTGTATCATTCGCATATTGGAGAATAGAAAGACCCCTCTGGACTAGATGGGGGAACTAATCCATTTACTTGATTTCCTTTATTCGCTCTTTTGATCATGCTTGCAAACATGTTAGCAACAATGTTAAAAAGGATCGGTGATAAGGGATCACCTTGACGTAAACCTTTTTTTGTTTTGGAAGAAACATCCAGTCAAATCATTTACTTTGATGGCTACATTTCCTCCGGATATGAAACGTTCTACCCAAGAGCACTATTTCAGTGAGAAACCTTTCATCTGGAGGCTCTTTAGTAGAAAAAGCCATTTAACTTTATCATAAGTCTTCTTAAAATTAATTTTTAATAATACTCCATTTAGTTTCTTTTGACGGAGTTCATGTATAGTTTCATGCAGTATTACGACCCCTTCTAGAATGTTACGACCCCACATAAATGATGTTTGGGTAGGTCGGATTATGCGGCCCGCTATGCTATTTATGCGATTGGTTGCAACCTTTGTAAAGATTTTGAAACTCGCATTCAATAGACATATTGGCATTTATTTCTAAATGTGATTGACATCTTTGGTTTTTGGTAGAAGGATGATTTCCCCGAAGTTTAAGCTAAAAAGCAGAAGATCTCCATAATACAACTCACGGAATATCATCATCAAGTCGTCCTTGATCACGTCCCAGTGAAAAGATAATGATATTGCTTAGAGTGGGGTGGATATGCTTTTTTTATAAAAAAAATCGTCCCCTTTTGATAGTTGACCTAAACTTGGAGCAGAAATAAACTAACAGATTTTTCACAAGTGAAAAACCTAAATATACTATGCTCAACTAGTACATAATCACCTAAACAAATATGAAGGTTACAACCCTAGGGTGGCAAAGATTATTTAAATCTAGCAAGATATGTAATAAACTCCAATTAGATGTTCTAATATTATTTATCAGATATTCTAATTTTATTGTTCATCGGATGTTCTGATATTGTTCATCGGAACATCCGATCAGTTTAAAATAACAGATTTGAATATCATGAGATTAACTCAATGCACATACATATAAGAATATAAGCATGAATATGAAAGTAATGCACAAGAGTAAGAAAATACGAAGACAAATGATTTGTTATCGAAGTTCGGATATTCACCAATATTCTACGTCTCTGTTGAGAAAGCTCGATCACACTTGAGTCGGGTCTCTTTCAACCATTCTCTTCACGAGGTTGTACACATGCACTCATCGTCTCCACTATAACCAACTCTTACTCCACTCCGAAGATGATGAGTTCTACAATCACTTCTAGGCCTTCTTACAATCTTCACTTGAGAAGATCGCTGGCAATCCACCACCGAACCATTTAGGAGACGGTGGTCTCCAAAAGTAACAAACTCCTGAACTCATGTACGATCAACTTCAAGTTATCAAACACACGCAATTAATGTGACACGTGCCCAAAATTGCCAGGTATTCAACAACACAAAACAAATTGGATGTTCTGACACAAGGATCGGATATTTCGATATATGAAAAACTCCAGAAATTATGTAGAATAATGAATCTACCATAATGATGAAGAATATAAAATTAAGGCATTGTGATAGAAAGTTATCTTCATAGAGTGACATTTGATAAATGATAATTATATTTATACATAACTTGACTCTTTAATCAATTAGATAAATCTTTAAACAATTTGCCAAGTCTCCAATGCCTCTATTTCACCTATTGATCAATTTTGAGATTTTTGGTCCCCAAAATTATTAGGTCGTAAGACATTAGTCACAATAGTCTTAGTAACCCAAGTGTCTTTCTTATTTTCAATCCACATTGAGTACCAACTAATTTAGCAAACACATTCCAATTTCCTCCTTCTCAAGCAAATGATCATTATTGATAATTTGAGGCTTAGGAAGATTACATTGGGGACATGATGATGATAAATGTCCATTCTTACGGTATGTATAATATATTTTGCCGCATAGCTTCTTAACTTGAGTATTTTCACCTTGATGACCATTTGTTTGACCACTTTGCGTGTGTGATCGTGGCATAGCTTGGGGCCTCTTCTTTTGTATTTTGTCATCTTGATGAGTTTTCGCTTGAGTACTTGATGGTGATGAAGCCTCTTCTTTCATTGACTTCTTGTCTTGTCATTTTTCCATCAATACTCTTTTCCCCTTCAAAGGGCAATTCCAAACATAATAACCCTTTTTCTTGCACTTGAAGCAAGTGATGAGTGGGGTGATCTTCTTTTAACCTCGACTCTTTTTGGTATTGTTGGACTTGTTCTTCTCGTAATAATTGAATCTAAATCCAATTTTATTTTTTGGATGCCTTCAGTCTTTAAGCATCTCATCTAGAGTGGTCTGCCCTTTAAAGCACATAGTCAAATCTTCCTTCAAAGAATTGACTTGATCTTTGAGCTCCTCTATTTCCTCTACAAGGTTAGTTTTACAAATAGAACTAGAGAAAACAATTTTATTTGAGCAACAAGAAATATATAATTCATCATTGTATATAGAATTTTTATTAAATGAATTGCTAGGACTAGCATAAGTTAAATTATACAAAGAATGTGTGTTGTTGTCCACACAAGGTTCATATGATTTCACCTTTATAAGAATTACCTCGTGAGCTATTTCTATCTTGGTATGAGAAGATACTAGACTGTCATGAGAGCATGTAAGCTCATCATAATTTTCTTGTAGTTTCACATACTTGCTAGTAAGCGTTTTAAGTTGAATCCTTAGTTTAACATTTTTTTTTCCAAAGATGCTACATAAGAAATAGAGTTATAGGCACAAGTATCATCAATAAGAGAAATAGAGAAATAGTATTTTTGTCCTTAGATAAAGAATTATAATTAGGACATAATATTTATAAATTCACTAGAGGCATAACATCTAATTTATAAATTAGATAAGCATGTTTAATTTTAAGATTCTCATAAATATTGGATAAAGAACTATGAGACTCTATAAGCTTCCCTTGCTTCCTATTTAAGTCTTTATGTTCTTCAATGAGGTATTTCTCTTGTCTCTCGAAGTTTTCCTCTTGACCTTTTACTATACTCATG
Source organism: Phragmites australis (assembly GCF_958298935.1). Classification (NCBI taxonomy): domain Eukaryota; kingdom Viridiplantae; phylum Streptophyta; class Magnoliopsida; order Poales; family Poaceae; genus Phragmites; species Phragmites australis. Next base: position 35,123,679 of record NC_084929.1, on the reverse strand, counting down.
AGTTTGATCATTTTAAATATATCATTTTTACTCAAAAGATCAAATTAAAACTTATCACTATTACTAGCATCACTACTAGCATTATCAAAATCAACCTCATTTATGGTTTTCTTTTTACCTTTTACCATAAGGCATATTGGTGCATCAGAGTGAGGGGATGCACATCTTGAGAAAGTGGATGCTTCACTTCCAAGTTGAGAACAATCCATGCAATAATATCCATATTCTCAATATGTATAGCAAATCTTGTTTGTACTTGATATTTTCTTAAGTGGACTTCTCTTCTTGATTTTTCTTGAGGTCTTTTTACCTAAGTTTTGTCTCAAATGAGCTTCTATTTTCTTCAAAATATTAGTTTCACAAATACTAATGGAAATAGATATATTGTAATGAGGATAATTAACCATATTATCATGATATATAGACAAATTTTCACTAGATAATATACAAAGGTTAATAACACTGGTAGTTATAGAAATTTCATTGCAAGTGTTGTTAAAGTCAAAAGAGATAATATGACACTTACTAATCTCACTCACCATATTATTATATTGCTCGGATTTCTCAATTGGTAAGGTAGATGACGAAGTGACATACTCTTGGACAAAGAAAAATTCATTTGGTGCTCTTTATGATGTGATGATGAAGTAGAGCACTCTCCGAATGACATCTCTAGAAGAAGACCTTATTCATCATATTTAGGTTTGTCATATCTTTCTTTAAATATTGTCTAAATGAAATGATCATCTTCAAGCGGTATGATCGTTTTAAATATATTTTCGCTCAAAGCATTGAATAAAGTACTAGTAGGTTGAGCATTGAGATATATGTATATATCTTTCTCATCAAATAAAATGAATTTATCACTAGAAGGAGAAATTATCACATCTATAACTCGCTCTATTTGAGGATCTAAAGTCCTAAAAATAGTAAGCATGCGAGCACTCCACTCAAAATAATTAGAACTATCTAATATGAGTAAATCTATGTGTACTAATCTATTAGTCGACATCTTTACTCTTTAGACAGTAAAGCTCTAAAAGAGATACTTGACTTTGATACTAATTAAAAAGATAATGACGTCGTCTAGAGGGGGTGAATACATGTTTTTGCAAAAGTTCATCCCCTTATGATAGTTAGCCTAAACTTGCAACAAAAATAAACTAACGGATTTTTCACAAGTGAAAACTCTAAATATGTTAGGCTCAACTAGTGCACAATCACTCTAAACAAATATGAAGGTTACAACCCTAAAATGATAAAGACTATGTAAAAGAATATTTTTTTTATAATACTATGTTATGTATTCCTTTAATTGAATCTCATCCTCAATTTTCTTTTCATCCTGCTCTAGGCACAAAATTCTCTTTTTTTTGTGTGTGTTTTTGCTATCATTTGAAAGTATTGTGTATTATCATTAGGATTTGATTAATTTTAGCTATTTGGTACCATTTAATTTCTTTCTCTCGTAGGAGTTTAACTAACTTTTCATTAGCTTGATTTTTTAGATGAAGCTTAGAATAAGATAAGTCTCTCGACTCTAACACTTTTGTCAAAGGTATCTATTGTATCCAAAAGTTCTTCATTTTGTTGTTTATATGTTACACTCGTGTGTGCAGCATATCCTCTGAGATGGCGTCTAAGAGTACTTAGTTTGTTTGATCATATTTGGATTTGTGTTCGCCCTTTTTTCCAAAGTTAATTTTGTTGTTTGGGTTACTTGTCATGATCACGCATGCACTTTTTCACCCTGTCTAACACATCAATCTTTTGGGTGAAATTGCAGGTGTAAAGCTCAAAAGAGAAAAACTTGCAAATTCTGGTCCTCCTGTTTGGGTTTCACTCGGATGGAGCTGACCTGGTCTGGACACCCCATTTCAGCAGCCTACTGAGTCAGTGGCAACGCCAATGGGTTTGTTTCACGCATTGATTATTCGAGTCGATTGAGGAAATGTAATAACTTTTCATCACTATGCACTTCATCGCTGGAGTGCCTCTTTCTACAACAAAAAAAGTACTTGCATGCCATCATATCACCTCATCTCACAAGCATTAGCATAGTAAAATTACCAAATTAGTATGCTACACCTTTTGAGATGGCAAAACAAAATCTCGTGTTTGAGCACACACGCACATTTGCCTCACGCACGAAAGATAAAAAGGTGAAGAAACTTTCTCTGCATCAGCGATAAAAGTAATAGACTCCTATTTATAGCTCAAGTTCTGATTAACTTTCTATTCTCCAGTTGGCCTCTGTTTGCTCAAACTTGGGCTCTGAAGTAAAGGTGGCAAAAACAGTGTTACAACTTACAAACAGGCCGACAAGAGAGAGGGTAACATCAAAGTAAATTGTCAAATCAATTCTATTGTCAAATATCCAGCAGTTGTTTTGTGTCTTCCATCCTTGCAGAGACCACAAGATAGAAATGCATGGTGCTTTGGATACATGCGGTTGTAGTCCAACTAAGTTACTAGTTGGCCTTGCTCTCTAAGAAGAAACCGATGAAGCCCTTAGTGACCTGAAAAATCTTGGTTGCCTCTCCTCTGAGTGGCAGGTCAGCTGGATCGCATGTCTGATGAGTTGGCTGGCCAAGTTTGTAATGTTGCCTTTTGATTTCTTCGCCATGGCAGATTGGCTGAAAAGTACTTTAACTTTTTAACCATCTGCTTGGTGAGTGAAATGGATCTAAATCCTAGCCTTTTTGTACACCTGAAGTAGGCTTGTTCTGGGCTGCATGCATGCCTTATGCATTATGAGACAAACTGGAAGAGTATGTGCCAAAGCAAGGTTGTTGAGCCCCTTTTTGACTGACGAATACGTCTCACCTGTTGCCAGGGCCCTGGAAGAGGGAATTGCATCTGTTCTCTATGGTCCATGCTAATGCTACCCTCATGATTTTGAAACCGCACTTGGACAGTAAGGTAATTGTTGCATCATCAAACCCTAAATCAGTAAATCTTTATTATGTCACGCCTTCAGAATACTGTCGTAGCAGCTTTTGGAGGCTGTCTTTGGTGTCTCAAATATGAGCCTGACATGCAGGTCGATGGCTGAGCACAGAGCTCGTAAAGTGTGCGTATCAGCCAATAGAGAAAAGTAAATTTTATAAAACTCTATCATACAAAAGACCCTCTCAACCTCGATAACACATATCCACACTCACTTCTTTTCAGCATAACTATTGAATTGTAGGATAAATAACGTGAATAAGATCTCACAAGAATCTTTCTCGTCCTATAAAGTTTACTTTCTAGATAGATTGTGTGGCTGTGCCTGCAAGATGCATTGAAAGACGTGATTCCTCAGAACTGCAAAGGCGCGCAAACAAAACCTCTCATTGAATGCTTCAACGCTTCATAGTTCCTAGATTCTTGCCTCTATCTGATAGCCAATATTTACCTTGTTAACTGACAGACAAGCTTGATGCATCTGATCTCAATTCTCAAATATCCAAAGATCCTAATGCACTGTTCAGAAAAAATAATAATATCAAAGTGCTGTTACTTAAACAATGACATGCATGTGACTTCAGAAAGTAATTTGCACTATGATGCATAATTCATTGGAGAATGAAGGACAGCAGGATGTGGGCTAAGAACCTCCATTCTTTTCACCATGTATCTCTTTGCAATCTCAGCCACCTGGTGTATGATCCATAGAACATATTCCAAAGGTGATCAGCAGCCGGCGAACACTCCTGTGGACCAGGGGAATATATCTGTGTGGGTATGTATCTTTCCATCTCCAATGACCCTGGAAAGGGGAATTGACAACATGCCAATCTTGTTCCTGGCTTGTTCGTGCTCGTAGAGCCCGTGAATTGGCATATTGTCCTGCGCAAGAAGATTTTATTTGCCGCCGCTTGACCTGTCCAAAGGCTGCCGTTTCTTCTCAACCTCTTTTTAAATAATATTATTATATTAAAAAATTGCAAAAATAATAATCAAAATCATAAAATTACAAATATAAATACATGCCGGCCCTATAAAATATAGGCCATAGCTAGCATAGTTCAATGGTAAAGCATCTCCTTGCCAAAGAGAAGATACGAATTCAATTCCCGTAGCTCGGCCTGCTACGCCAAAAACAAGAAAAACTCCAGCTCTTTCCTTTTGATATCCCCATACCACCACACCACACGGGGGGACATGGGGACGTCAAAAAGGGAATTCTATCACTATCAACTAATTTGTTCCACCTTTTCTTATTTATCTTTATCCACAGATAAAAAATATTCTAAAGTTGTTTTTATTTGTGATAGAATGAAAAAGAATTCTATATAAAAGGGGTTGGGAATTATGCCTAGATCTCATATAGATGGAAATTTCGCGAAGTGCTGACTAAGTACCTGTCAGCATTTACGTGCCGATATCCTACGTGGCAGTAGGCCCGAGGGCCTATCGGCACTCCGCGTGCCACATACGATATTCTAAGAAAAATTTATAACTTTTTTATATGATCTCCGATGGAGATATCTTTATACTAAAATTGTACCTATAGACAAGATATACAACTTTATAGTTAACCATTTTTCTATTTGAATCCGTTCGGTGCCAAAAAGGTGGCTAGAAGTTTCAGATTTGGAATTTATAATCATTTTTGAGCATCTAAACTGATACAAATAGAAAAATGTTCAACTATAAAATTTTAGATCTCGTCGAGTGACATATTTTTTATATAAAAATCATCTTCATACAAGATCATATGAAAAAGTTATGATTTTTTTTTTAAGATTATCTGCTGACAGGCCTCCAGACCTACTGCCACGTAAGATGGTGGCATGTAAAGTGCCGACAGGTCTGACACATATTTATTCTTGCAATTTTATGATTTTAACTATTATTTTTGCAATCTTCCAATAAAATAATATTATTTCAAAACAAAATCTTTCTTCTCCGGATGAACTGGCGTGGAAGGTTTGCGTCCATCGGATGCATCGGAGCAGCAAGTTGCAGTCTTGATTCTTGCAGCATGGATCGAGCCATCCGTAGATCTTCCCCTCGGAATCATATCTGCATAAAGCCGTCGGAAAGATGCAGGATTCCCTCTGATATTTTGAACCATCCGGGCAAGGCTTTCAGGGAGATGCTAGGTAGTGAAATGAAGGCTTGTTTCATTCACTTTGCAAGGGTTTCTGAAGATTTGGGTTATTGTTGGAGTACGTGTAAAGCTATGCGTGGGCTGCTGCAACAGATCAATTGTGTTGTTCACTGGTCATATGGCAACTTTACGATACTTCAGATCTTGAATTTCTGTTTGTATTTTCTTCTTATTTTGTAAAATTGGAGATTCTGGAATGTATATACTGTGTTGTTGGCAAATGACAAGGGAGAGTGGTCTAAAAAAGAAGATATGTGCGAGTGTTATATTGAAATGACTGCATTATCGTTTTTTTATAAAGAATAAATTATCCTGTAGCTTTTTGCCTACAGAGATGTTTTGGTTCTTCCGATTCTTCTGACGTTGAAGTTTCAGAACATCCACCAATGAGTTATACGGTCAACTTGTCTCTTATTTAAATCCACCGTTAAGTATTAGAAATGCTTTCGTATGAGCCAACTCTGGCTTTTGCTGTGAGCCATCGCTTGCTCCTCATTGATCTGAGCCATCATTAGTTGGTATCTGGCCAGCTGCTTGATCGTAACAGTAGATTGGATTCTGTGGCCGTCTCTGCATCAGCCGGATTCCAAATCTTGAACACGCAAAAGCTTGGATCCGATTCTACTCTGATCAACAAGTTGTTGAGGAATTGGAATCCAGGGAGGTCTCTGCAATGTTGGGATTCAAAGTGCGCGCCTTCTTTTCATCTGAAAAGGAAATGCACACGGATTCCAAAGGAACTTAATACCCAAAGGCGCTTATCAAGTCCAAAACATACCCGAAGGTGAAAACTTGGTTAAATAAAGACCAGCTGGAACGGCGGTTTTTAACACAAACTATATTGTTCACAAATGCATGATTACTCACGCAGCAAAACTTTTGACGGCGTTTTTCTCATAATATAACTAGAATAGAACAGCTGCGACCTGGAAGATATAGCTGGACCAAGACAAAAATTCAGTAGCAACGTTGCCGAACAGAGGTAAGGCCTCCCAGCCACGCATGGCGTCTCAGCTTCTTATTTTGGGGCTTTCCCGGCCTTCTTCCCAGCTTTCCCTCTCATGCCTTTGCCACCTTTCCCCTTCCCCTTGGCGCCTTTGCCACCCTTCCGTTTCTTCCCAGTCCCGCTGGCTCTCTTGTCCTTCTTCATCCGCGGATCCACCAAAACCTTCCCTTTGCCAGCCCTCACCTGAACCCCCTTCTTTGCAACAACGTATTCCTTTTGAGGTTTCTTTGGTATCGCCTTCCTGTAAATCCGGTCTATCATCTTCCGCTTTGACTGCTCGTTTATGTCACTCTGGTCTGCAATAGCATCCGCCTTTTGGCGTGCCTTGTCGAGATTCCTCATGACAACTCGCTTCTTCCGAGCCTTGGCCTCTGCAACCTTTTTGGCTGGACGGGCATCAATCTCCTTAAACATGGCCTTCATGGCAGCTACTTCCTCACGTGTAACAGGCTTCATTGGCTGTCTATGCCGCTTTTCATCCTCAAGAAACCATGTAGGTAACCCTTCATCATCAAACATGTACCTGTTGTAAGCATCATCAAGAATCTGCTCTCTCTGCTTCTTCCTCAACATCTTCTTTGCATAGGCTAGTACTTCAGCCTTTGAGTCATCATCGAGATCCTCCTCTGGTTCATCTGATTCATCAGAAGATGAAGATGAGTCCTCTTCAGTCCGAACAGGTTCTGCCGGTACAATCTCAAAATCATCTTGTTTTAAACGCTGTGCTTTAGCCAGCTTTTCCTTTTTACCAGTATCCGTCTTCCTTTTCAAATTCCTCTGCAACTTCTCTCTTTCATCTTCACTGTCACTCTGCTCAGTAACACCTGTTCCTGCTTCTGTGAACACATCCTGACTGTACCACTGCTCTACAATCTGCTCTTTAGTTGGCTTCTGTTCATCTAGAGATAATAGAAGGGGATTGGTCTCTTGATCTTGACCATTGTCAAAACCTTGATCCATTTCAACATCGTCACCATCATCTTCACCCCCCTGATAAGTCCAAAAGATAATAAGAACATCTATCATCATCGAAGCCTGCAACTTTATTACTGTAACCTAGACAAAAGAATTGGGGCTAACATTGTACAAGTATGGTCCTTTGGCTGCTGCAAAAATCTGGCTTCAGATGCCAGAATACAAATTGACAGAACTATCTTACAAGCACACAAAAAGCAGCGAGAGAGAGAGAGAGAGAGATGCAATTGTCATTGTGTTAAGACATCATGCGAAATAGGTCAGTATTACCTCTAACAAGTCTGCATCAGCATCAGGATTAATTCGCTTTGCACGCTTGCGTTCTTGTTTTACTTCCCCACCCTTTTTTGTTACAAAGCGCTCATAAGCTTCATCAAGCATATCCTCAAGCTGGGCATCGTACCTGGTGTGAGTGATGATAATTTACAACTTTTTTGGGATTAGTAATTTTGTGAAATATGAATATTCGACCACCTAATTGTACGTTCTGATGGCCCGGCTGTCCAAAAAAATACCTCTGTTGTTCTTCATCAGAATCCATTTCCTCATCAGAGTCTTCACGAGCTTGAGTTCCCTCATTCTCACTGTCTCCAATGTCATCTTCCACATTAAGCTCTGCTGATTCAACAGCTTGAAGTTCTTTTCCACCCTAAAAAAGAAAAATGAACATGAAACCAAAGAATTAGATGATCCTGAATATATCGTGTTTGCAAGAACAATTCACTAAGAAAAAATATAAGCTATACAAGTCATAATTACAGGGTGACTTCAGAGAAATTCGAACAGAATCAGTTTTCTCAGTATGTTTCAGCAAAAAATAAGGCTGCTGCGTTTAGAAATTACAGCATACACAGGTAGACGGCTGAGATAAAACTCTGGAGAGTAGCATGACAATTGCGTTTTTCCTCTAAGTGTAAAGAAAAAAGTACAGTTTCAATACCAGGAAAAACTGAAGCTCTTCAAAGGAACCATTAGTATAAGATTCCAAAGAAATACCACTAAGAAAACATCAGCACCAGCCATGACTACAGAAACAACGTGATACCTTGATAGCACTAATAGAAAATAAATCAGGATCGCCATAGTCATCTCCTGTAGCATCAATCTGCATTCCAGTTGCCTTGCGTGCTTTATCCTGGAATGAAGAGACCCATATGTTAGCACAAAACTCAAATTAAAATCACATGTTGCAAAGGTTATATACATATTTCATAATACCTTTGCTCGACGCTTTGACTGGCGCTTTTTCTCTCTCTTTTTCTTTCTATCAATGACACTGGTCAATTCTTCCATTTCCTGTAGAAGTTGGTCATCATCCTTGATCTTTGTGTTCTCCGCAGCATCATCGACCTTTGGGGTGGCTTGTGAAGGTGACGACAATGCTCTCCGTAAGCGAATCCGCCATCTGACATAATTATGGAATAGATACATATGAGATCGCCATCCTCAGCACATGCTCAACTTATAGACATGTTTGGGTTATCAAAAGCATTTAAATGAATGGAACTAAATTATGTATGAAAATAGAATAAGCGAAGGTACTCACTTCAAGATATGCTTGAAACCATTTTTATCCAACAAGTATAAATCATCACAGAGAGCTTTTATCTGGCACAAAGCAAATAATAAGCAGTCAGCACCTATGACTAGAAAAGATGGAAAGACAAGCCAGACAGTATGCTTAGGAAAGGTGTCACTCCACTACCTCATCTGTAGTAAGCTCATGGTTCTTGATGGGCAGAGATGCTGGATTATCAAATGAAATCATATTGTAAGAACCCAAAAAATCCAGAGGAGTCTGGACCTCAGACAATATAAAGTCTGATGCCAAACCGACTTTCCGCAATGTTGTATTCCCTTCGTCATACCTACATAAATGTAGTTGATTTCAACATAAAAAACTAATGTATTATATTGTCCACCAAACAGGACTTCGTATAACCAAATAATTCGATGCAACAAATTCACAGGAAAGCATCAGCATATCCAGCTAATGTTAATTTTTCTTACGCTTATTCAAAAGCAGAAAAGAGCAAAATTATCAGGCTCAAATTTGAAAAGCTTAATTGATTATTTTACTTTGAAAAATACAGAATTGGTGACAACAGACATCAAAACATGCTCATTTTTTACCACTGCAAAATAGGCTGTTATACTGAACAGCAAGAAGTGGAACGGAAATGGAAGAACTGATATAAGTTGAACATTCTACTCCCCTGTGTCGTGAACACAACTAATCACGCCAATATAACTGTTAAACCATGTTTTTTGTGTTAAAAAACTCAACCAATAGATCCTACAAATTACAGAAGTACCAAAGAAACTATTTGATATCTTCAAAACTTAAGTATAGAAATACAAAGAAATTATGTAGCATGGTCCCAATCCAGACAAGTACTTTCAGAAGTAATAAAGCAAAAGACTGAAAGGAAGAGAGAGGAAAACGGAAAACAAGCAGGCAAACTCCAGCAACGAGGTAAGAAGGGGACCCTACCCATCACGGTGTCTCTTCGACTTCGGATTCAATATATCCCTAGGCTGCAGAGCACAAAAAAATTGCAACATCAAGGGATGCTAGTGCATAGAAGAAGAGAAGGCGAGCAAATAATCTGGACACATGTCTCAAAGTACCTTGTTCTGTTCTGGAACCACACTGAACAAGTGCTTTATATCAAGAAGTTCTGGTTGAATCTTTGCAGGAGCTTTATATCTCTGGCATATTATATAAATTTCAGCAGATGTAGACCGACTGGCGGTAGGTTTAGTCGCCTCAACTTTATCGAAAAACTGCAAGTGGAGATGGTATTTGATGTTTCAATTAACTAATAACTACATAAAATAAATAACAAAAGATTGTCATAAAACCTGTGATTAAACGCACCTGTTTAAGGCAGTACATAATAGCGTTGTAATCTTGAGATCTAAAAACCTGCTCAAGAAAAAGAACAGCTGATTAAATATGCATACTTGAGAAGGGGAACAACATCAAGTGTCATTTACAGCTGATTCATAGCGGATTAAATAACACAAGGGGATCGAGATCAGTCAATAATAATAATAAAAAAATGACCACTCTACAAGAAGGTATCAACTATCATACTGCTACACTGCTGTACGGTACAGAACCTCTATGAACCTTTAAGTGACCTAACCTATAAACAGAATAGCTTTTATTACAGCCTACCAAAAAACTAAGAAAATTTCACACTGCAAAAAAAATCCGTAAAGCATTTTTTGTCGCATATTTTCACTGAAGATATATTTTACATTCAGATTTATCTCGTGGCGCAAACACATCATACTCAATTACTAATTGAAGCTAATGCAAAGTGTCTGATGCAACAATAACGCGTAAAAGGAAGGAGCGGCCTTCTTTTGTAGATAATTCCTTACCTTGGTGATGAAGGCGCCCTTGGGTGCGAGGAACATGGTAGCGAGGCGTAAGGCGTCGATGACGAGCGCCGACTGCGATGTGGCCTCCTGCGCCCAGGCACCGCCGACGTTGGGGGACCCGTCGTGGAGAACGACATCGAAGGCGGCTACGCCGTTGGCGTCCATCAGCCTTCGCACGGCGGCGCGGCACTTGGTGGTGGTGATGTCTTCGGTGAGCGAGTGCGCGCCACGGATGGGGCGGATGGGCACGAGGTCGACGCCGACGACGAAGGCTCCCACCGGGGCATGGTTGACGGCCACCTGGACCCACCCTCCGGGCGCCGCGCAGAGATCGAGCACCGCACGCGCCGTCGGGAGGAAGCGGTAGCGCGCGTCGAGCTGGAGCAGCTTGAAGGCCGCGCGGCTCCGGTAGCCCTGCTCCTTGGCGAGATGGTAGAACTTGTCCTGACGCTGCTTCCCCTTAGCCTTCCCCATATCCTCCGCCGCTGCTTCAGCCGCCGCCGACGACGAGGAGACTTCCCAGCGAGGAGGTGGGAGCTAGGGTTTTGGAGGATGTTTCCCTCCGCGGCAGATGGGCGCTTGCTGCTTTTGTCATTTTGTCTCGGGCTCCGGGGCGGTCACGTCGCAATGGGCTCGTGGGCCTGGGCCTCTTCTGTTTTGGGCCGGTGCAACCGTAATAATGGGCCTGAGCCAGCTCTGCTTTCGGCCGTCAAATTGAGCCGAAAAAACGTTTCCTCGTTCGTTTTCGTAGAGCTGCATTTATAAACATGAGAGTGCGCGGAGTTATATTTATCAAGTAAAATAGTATTTAGTTAGTTATATTTTTTAATAAGTTAAGTTAATTTTTTGTTTGATGGATGTAATCTAGATTACATGAGTAGATATAAAGGTTAAGATTATGGTTAGTTATTTATATAAAAATAATTTTATAAAATTAATAAATAAATCTATCTACATAAACGAAACGAAACAGATTAGAGCGTATATTTATATCATTAAACCATATTACAATAATAAATACAATTTTTTTTTCGAAACTCTGTGTCTGCTGGCCCAGACCAAGAGGGCCGACACAGCCTTGCTCTCTCTTATCCCCTTCGGTTGCAAGCACGAGCACCTCCCTGCGCACTGCCCCTCTCGCCGAGGGGCATGGAGCTAGCCATCGCGCTCCGGCTCGTCGCGCCGCCGCCGCCCTGTATCTCCCGTCGAGATCTTCCTCCGCCGAAGGTTTTTCTTTCCCCATGTGTGCTGCGAGGAAGCGGCGTCCGCGCCTCGAGGCTGGAGCATGGGGTTGGTGTTGTGTCCGTTGGGAGTATGACCTACTCAGGAGTGGAAGAGCAGGAGGAGATGGTGGAAGAGGAGCTGGAGGAGGAGGAGTCTGAAGCGAAGGTGAGCACTAGGCCGCGCCTGGAGCTCATCGAGAAGCCGGACCGGAGCCTGGCGCTGCTCGATGAGTACGAGTCGGAGGAGCTAGGCACCTCTCATTGCGCCAATCACCGCAGCGGTTAGTCTTCTGTTCTCCCAGCGTTTCAAAATTAGTCGAAATTTAGTACTGGTTTGGGCAAGTATAGGTCTTGAGGTTATGTGCCTCGAGTTCTAAGATTTAAGCACCAAATGCTAGTGATATAAGATTCCCATGGCCCATGGGACTGACAACTTTGTTTTAGTTATTAAAACAATGCGGTCGAGCTTGCAAACCATTTTGGTCAGGATTACAGAGAAAAATTCAGAATAATTTTTTAAATGAAACAAATCAACTTTGAATTATTTGCATGTGCTGATAATGTATCTCCTCAGGCTATGTTGCTGTATTGGGGAAGCCAAATGTTGGCAAGAGCACCCTTATAAACCAAATGGTTGGTCAGAAACTTTCAATAGTAACAGATAAACCACAAACTACACGACATCGCATTCTCGGTATATGTTCTGAACCAGAATACCAGGTATCAATTTTGTCTCTAAAGTGCTTGCAGAATTTTGTTAAATTAAATGCAAATTAAAATCCTCTTAGATTACTGGTCCTGCCGCCCTGGTATGGGTCTATGTTGATTTCTCACTGCTAATCTGAGTCATCATTTAGTTTGCAGATAATTCTTTATGACACTCCTGGTGTCATTAAAAAGGAGGTGCATAAGCTGGACACGATGATGATGAAGAATGTCAGGAGTGCTATTGGCAGTGCAGATTGTGTCCTTGTTGTTGTTGATGCTTGCAAAGTGCCTGAGAAGGTATTTCCAGCAGTAATAAGCAAATGAGTTGATCTTTCATTTCAATGACTCTACCTTACATGATGTGAACCTTTTGCTTTTAGATTGATGACATGCTGGAAGAAGGTGTGGGAAATAAAGAAACTGAGGTTCCTGTTCTGCTAGTACTGAACAAGAAAGATCTCATAAAACCTGGAGAAATCGCAAAGAAACTTGAGGTATGAAACTTTCACAAAATTGAGACGGTGCTTTTTGTGCTTTCTCTACATGCAAATGGTATTGATTCCCGGACAACTCTTTTCACAGTGGTATCAAAAATTTACTAATGTTGACGATGTTATACCTATAAGTGCCAAGTTTGGTCATGGAGTGGATGATATCAAGGAGTGGATATTGTCAAAGCTCCCTCTGGGTCCTTCTTACTACCCCAAGGTATTGGCAGATATTATACAATTTTTTCATAGGCCATCTCCACAAGTGCTTTGTTAATATTTAACTGCAGTTGTCTGTGCTCATATATTATAATCCCAGAAAATAAAATGCAGATGCTGAGTGCATTTTTGTAGTGTTTAAGTTATTTTGATTTGGTTTCTCGGCTTCAATCAACAATAAATCAAATCCTTTTAGCATTAGAAGTGGGGTGCATATCCGGTGAAAATGGGCAAAGTGTTGTAAGTTAATAAGATATTTTGTCGTTCTGGTCAAGAATGCGGTCCTGAATCTCCTGATTGCTGATGTGGTGGCATGGTAATTTACTTTTTCTCATATTTCGCACACTGAACACTGTGAACTCGAAGCCACTACTAATTTTTTAGCGCGTAATATCTTCTTTCTGGGCTACTACAAATCAGTCATGCAGTAATTTTTCTAAGGTGGAGAATAAGAACCTCTCCATATTTCCTAGTTGAAGTCAGTCTGATGCTAAAATCATTGTTTTACCCCCTTTTTGTAGTTGGTATATTTCTTTATTGCCTTGTAGTTTATGTATTAAAGAAGCCTGATCTATGATCTAGGATATGTTTCTGTTAGGGTAAACACCTGCTGGGAAGATAGTCGGGCAGCGTCTGCTGCTAGATAAGGGATTAGATCATAGATCGGGAGACTTAGAATATTGGGGGAGACTAGATTAATTCTTCTTGCTTGATTTGATCTAGGCGCAATGCCACATATAATATATAGTTGGCTAGGGAGTATCCCAGCCGGCCTAAGTCCCAATTCAAATCCCACTTCTATCTCTAAACTCTATCTCTAATTCTTATCCTGATTTAAACTAACTAATCCTATCTTATCTCCTAAACCGAATTGATTTAAACCAAACTGAACTCTTATCTCTAAACCGGAGATTTTATCTCCTAAACCGGCTAGACTTCCTCTTCTAAACTGACTCTAGACTCTTCTTGCTGCGCGACAGTGCGCATGAACAGTAATCCTATACATAGCAGTTTTCGTGCTTGAATGAGCCCATTTGTTTATCGGATGTTTTACTGTGTTCACTTCGATGCTTAGCCACGGCCGATTTGTCTTGAGACTAAGAGACATCAGAATTTTATGCTGTGTATTTACTATTTAGCCATGTGATTCTTGTTTCAGGACATTGCTAGTGAGCATCCCGAGAGATTTTTTGTTGGTGAAATAGTGAGGGAAAAGATTTTTGTTCAATATAGGCAGGAAATTCCGTATGCATGCCAGGTATGTATTGGGTGATTTCCCCATCTGTTTAGGGAAGCATATTCTCCATTATGCTAGCCTGTATCTCTGAGATGTAATTTTGCTTTCTGACAGGTTAATGTTGTAAGTTACAAAAGCAGGCCAACGGCCAAGGATTTCATTCAAGTTGAGATACTTGTTGAGAAGGAATCCCAAAGAAGCATTATACTTGGGAAGGTAAAATAGCTGAGAATACCATAGCTATGCATGATTCAAAATTTCAGGAATTTTCTAATTTTGAATTCAAATGAATATGACTTAATAGTAAATCAGCAAATTTCATATAAATTGTTTGTTTGGAAATTCCTTGGAAAGATAAACATAGTTTCTTTTATTTAAATAGTTGGAATAGTGAAATGGAAGTAAGGTTTATCATCTCTATTTAAGGTTAAATTGATTATCTAAAAGTAGTTGAGAATATAAATTCCTGCTATGTTTGGTAAACGCAGGATGGCAAAGCCATAAAGATGTTGGCAACCGCATCGAGGCTTGATATTGAGGATTTCCTACAGAAGAAGGTTTATCTTGAGGTGATAAGCTCTTCCCTTATTTGGTAGTTGTGAACTTATGTTCTTCCTTCTGCAACTGCTATGGAGCAATTTCTAACAGCAACATGTGATGTCATGTACAGATAGAGGTCAAAGTGAAGGAAAACTGGCGGCAAGATGAACGCCTTTTGAAGCGCTATGGCTATGGCGGGGAGATTCAAGCACTATGACTACAAAAGCGCTATCAGCTGTGAAGAGTAGGGAATGACTTGCTTTTCCTTTTTTTTCCCCCTTCCTTTCTTGTTGGTGCTGTGAGTGAAGAGCTAACTGAAGATCAGAGTAGTTCAGTTATTAGTGAGGCCCTCTCAGCAGATTTTGCGTCCTTGATGTACTATGGAATTGATTCTTCTACACAGAAAGAAGCATAGTTCTGTTCTCTCACGGAGCCACGTACTCATGGTAGATAATCTAAGGTGAAGACCATCCACATGGCAAACCTGAACTGCATGTAGAAATTACTCTTTTGAGTTTGTTGTCACAAGCTAGGCATCTGCTGAAGCTGAACCTCCACATTAGCTACTGCTTGCATGTTGGTGACTAACCACAAGCGCCGCCGCGACTAAGATAGTACATCATGAATATTTATCTCGTTTTTTACGTGTAACTTTGACCGTGATTTTTATTAGAATATAGTTATAATATCTAATAAAAATATAATATTATGAAAGTATTTTTAAAGAAAAATTTATACATATGATTTTTATGTTTTCCAACTAAATATTCTAAAAGCTTTTAACGGTTAAAATTTTAAAAGCTTAACCGGATTTTGATTAAATGATAAGTAATTATGACTGAAAAGAGTAGTAACATATACCCATGAATGCGATGCTAACCACGCTCAACAAAACCGTCCACTACCGTGTTTGGCGTACGCTTGGCTGCTTGGGCACGTGCATGGTTCTTGGTTGGGCGTGCTGCGGGAAGCGCTCGTGGTGACAGAGCCTGCTCGGCGAGACGTGGAACGGAGGGAGGAAAGGTTCCCCTGCAAGGCTGCAGACCACCCCTGGTCCAGCCGCGGCGGAGCGGGTCGCGGTGATCGGGATGGTGCACGCGAAAGAATACCCACGCGTCCCGGTGTCCAGCAGCAGGGGACGGGCTCGGTGCGGTGTACCGGGGCGCGGCGGTACTCGGCTCGGCACAGCGCCGCCCGCGGCCGGCGTGTTCCCGTGGCGGACTGGCCTGGGTACGCGCGGTTGCGTTAACACGGCAGACGGCAAGCTGCCGGCGCGGAGAACGGTAGCTCGTGCCGACCGCCGAGCAATGTAGGTAGGAATCATCTGTGGCGTGGGCGTTACGCGGCGGCAGTCCAGGCCGCGGTGCGCCGTGTGCCCTTGTGGATGTGGCAAAGTAAGCACGGCGGCCGGGCCGCGTTACTCGGCTTCGCCGGTTCCTCCAGGAGGCACGAGAGGGCAGGATCGAGCATGCAAGTCAGACCTGTCGCGGTGTTGACTTTGGCTAGGATCCTGCAGCATCGACTTCGTCGTAACTCCTCAGCAGCTCTTGAACGTATACATATACTGGTATACTTAATTTGAAAGCCGCCATACGTATACACTACAGTTTTCTCTTTTCTAGCAAGTCAATACCGTGATGAGATCAACAGCGACCACTGAACGACGTGCCTGGCCGTGCACCGGAACATATACCTGCTAATGTCAAAGCGTGACTCAGCCTATGGAATAGGAAATTCTACTAGACATGTGGACGCATGTCTTATCAGAACATTTATTTATATTGAGATTTATATTAGAGAGTAAGTAAAAAATTATAGGTATATAAGAGAATCAACGGATAAATAGATATCAAACGAGAAAAATGAAAAATCGAGATAGACCCTGTGTGCATAAAGACATTCGGAGTTGTATTTTACTAGCTCGGCGTGAGGCAACTTAAGTGTGAAATTGACTCCACACCTTGCGCCGCGTGTTGGTGATGGCAACCGCCACGTTCGAACTCAACCAGGTTTGACACCAAGTATCAACATCTGTCGCAGCAGCAGTCGCTAGCAGTCAACGTGCGTGATGCATAAATTAGGGGGGAAACAGAGTGCATGATGAATCATGCAGTTTACTTGCACCAGGTATCAAGATCATCGAGTCTTTCTTTTTGAACAATGAATGGAACTGTCTCATTTCATTGATAGGAGAAGAGAAATACAGGAATAACAAAATACGGGAGACAGCGCTTGCAGGGTTGCACCAAAGCAACAAAAATGACGACACCTATGTACAGCACCAAGGTTCTGCACTCGAACTGTAAGTTGAGCATATTTTTTTCCTTCTAACCAACAGTTGTTACTATAAGATCCCTCTAAACGAACCAATCAAGCTCACACAAAATTGTTACTCCTGTTGCTGCCACAAAAATCGACCGAAAGGTGTGAAAGACAAAACCAAAATTTTGATCTCCTACTGCGAGGAGACAAAGGAAACTGAATTACGAAATGAAACTCACGAGAGGAACAAAACTTCAGCAAACAAACAGTCGCTCGGCAGCCATGTCAGCTGTTCTGCCCCCCTGTCCTGTCATATCTGCTACAGCTATCGCCGCCGCCGCCGCTGATCACGGGCGGCTGCACGGTGCCGGTGCTCCGCCGGCCCCGGCACCACCGCTGCTGCTACTAACTATGTACGACGTGATCGCGTCCCGGAACACTGCGGTGAAGTTTGGGTCCGACGTGATCGCGTCCGTGGCCGCGCTGACCGTGTCGTCCAGAGCGCCCCCGTCGGCCGCCTTGGTGCCGGCCACGGCCTGCACTGCAGAGAGCTTGGACGTGTCGTGCAGCTTCTGCCCGAAAAGCTGCGGCAGCGGCAGCGGCCGCGCGGCCTCAGCGAGCGCGGCCTGGGGCTGGGCGGGCTCCGGGCGCGGCGGCTGCGAGGACGACGCGCCCGGCGCCGTCTGCGTGAGGTCGAGCGTGACCGTGGGGAATGGCGCCGACGCCGAGATGGTGGCGACGCTGGACGAGCACGGCAGCACGGCGCGCGCCAGGAAGTTGGACCCCGCCATGAGGCTGCCGTCCGCGCTCGGCATCGAGCCGGACAGCAGCATGGACGACGCCGCCGCCGTGGTCGACGCCGTTGCCATCGCGGCCGGAGGCAGCGGGTGGTTGTGGTTCCCCTCGTACGTCGTGATCAGAACCGTCCGGTCCTCGGCACACCTCTGAACCTGCCATCATCACACCATACACTCGATTCACGACGTTCCATGCATGATTCATCAAAATGGGCAAGTGTTCCAGCGATCTCTGCCAACTTCTAGCTCGATCAGGATACCTGCTTGCGGACCGTGCAGTCGGCGGCCATCGTGCACCGGTAATACGCGCGTGGGCATGGGTTGCCCTTGGCCATCTTCTGCCCGTACTTCCTCCATCGGCATCCATCACTGATATGCATACCGCCAAGAACAAATATTTCAATAACTCAAGAAAACAAGCGTGCCTAGAGTCAGAACCATTCACGTAGGAGCTTACAATGGCGGCCTCGGACCGAGCTCGGACGGAGACGCGGGCCTTACGCATGGTGGCGGCCTCCGGAACCGCCTCGGGTCCCTTGGTGGGAAGAACTTGGGCACCTTATTGGGGAGCCAGCCCAGCGGCACCTGGTGCGGCGGCGGTGGCTCCGGGCTGCCGCCGCTCTGGTTCCTCTCGTGGACGCGATGGTGATCGAACGTTGGCAACGACATGCTGTCCTTGCTGTTGATCATGCCGCCGCTGCCCTTGCTCGGGCAGAAGTCCATCGGCTGCGTCACGGCCGTGTCCAGGTTGCTAGGCGACGGCGCGCAGTCGCTGCCGCGCACGTCCACGCCCACGGCAACGGATGAACTGCCGCGGGAGCAGGCTCCCCTCCTGGTCTTTCTTCTCCGGATCACCATTAAGCTGACGATGACATATGGTCAGTTGTCCTCACCGTTAGCTATTTTTCATGGCTTGCTCATCGTTCTTGCGGCGTGCATGGATGCATGTGTTCTGCTCGTGTGTTTACCTCGTGGCTTGGAGCGCCAAGGCCTTTATGGTTCCTTTGCTGCATCAGTGTGAGGGAGGGAGTTGTAATTCGTGGTCACGTTGCGCTCAGCTTGCTCTTGAGCCGCTTGTTCTCTTCGTTCAGGCGCACAAGCTCGGATTTGGCCAACACCAGCTGACCATGTGTAGCAATAAGAAAGCATGAGACCCTAAACAAGACCAATTCCAATTTTTTGCAGTCACGAAACCACATGGACAGGTTTGACTAAACTACAGAATCGGCACGTTTGAAAGTAAGTTCCCAAGAACAAGCAGTTCTTAATCAAGCGCATGGATCACGGTTCGTTCAGTTGTAGCTTGCAAGATTTTCCTCACCTCAGCTTTGGTTTCCCTGTGATCTCCCTCGTTGGAGTGCACGCCATCGTCAACAATGGATTCCTCGCTCCCGCTTTTCCTCCTGCCGACGTGCAGCCCCATCTGCAACCGATCGAGGCACGTCAAGCAAATCGGCGCAGAAAGACGAGGGGAATTAAACTTGTCGAAATCAACAAGGAGTTCCACCGACAGACGTTGATGGTGAGGTCATCTTCCTTGATGCTGAGATCAACGGGCCCGCTGGCGGCGGCCTCCTTCTTCTCCATCTTCTCCGTCTTGAAGAAGTCCATCTCGTCCACCACACGCCGCTCCTCCGCGCCGGCCGTCCCGCCGCCGTCGTCGTAGCCCAGCACCACGGCCGGGACCTCCGGCCCGGCTGATGGTGTTGGCAGCTCCGGCTGGGCGCTCGGCCGGCGCGCCATGAGCATCCTTCCGCTTGAGGCCCGCGGCCACGTATGACTCCATCATGCGCGAGACGGTTGTGGCGCATGTCAGATTGTCAATGGCGAGCTGAGGAGGGGAGATCGATGGCCAGGGAGGGCAGGGGGGCGTACAAGAAGGCGTGGGGGCGCACGCGTGGTGAGTCGCGGCGGGCGCGGGCGCTCGCCGATCCGAGTCCATCTTTATAGGCAGTGTTGGTGACCATTGACCAGAGGACGGGAGGAGAGCGCGAGGTGCGCTGCGCGTGCAGGAGAGGACGACGTAAGTCAGAGCTGATGCGATCACTGGCCAGTCCATGAGATGAGAAGGAGAAAGAATGCAGCTGCACCTGGAAATGCAACTCACACTGTACTGCATACTTACGACTTATCTCAGCGGTTTATTTTTCTTATATAATACTTATCCATCCGTTAATTTTTTATTTATTTTATATTTTTTACTTAATTTTTTAGTATGAATCTTAATACAAATAGATAATTCTTATCAAATATATATCCACATGCGCTTGTGGAAATTTCCCTTGGCAGCTGGACCCCAGGCGAACTGGGCACGGGCAGGCATCTGGGCTGCGACGTCCGGAGGAAATGGTCAGCTGCGGCGACTAGCATCTATTGGTCGGTGGGTCATCTCCTGATCCCAAAAATAGCTGGAGAGAGAAAGAAAGAGAAGGATCTCAGGAGACAGAATGTCTAACGGTTGTGAACGGGCTCATAGCCTGTGGCAAAGTCTAGGGAGGGGCCCCCATTTCGCTTTACCAACCCCAGGGAAACCTCCATTACCAAAAAGGGTGCTCCATTGGACGGGGTTCCTACGAGTCGATCGGGGTTCTAGTTTTCAATCTCATATGATCCTATATATAATGAAGACTGTGAAAATAGATCTTACTATTAAAAAAAATAACTAACTGTTATGAATGTTTGTGAGTAGGAGATGTGTCTGATTGAATCTTAAGCCAAGACTCAGTCGCAGTGTCGCACCGCGCGCGGCTTGCAGCTTGGTACCGAAAAATGATTTTTAGCAGAACTACCAGATAAGATTCAGTCCAGTCGGGTCGAGAGGTCTCCAATTCTTCGGTGCAGAAGGAAGTGAGCAAATGCAAGGAGAAATTAATTAAAAGAATTACATGATGTCTATAATTAACACTACTAGCATTAACTATTGATTAGTCACCTAAGGCGCCAGTGGTGGTACGGTTAGGAGTGCAATTGATGAATCTAAAGTACCCATTGACTTTTTTAGTTCAATTAATAACTTTTTTTAACAGTGAAACTACCAACACCATCTAAAAAATGTATTTTTAGTCTATTAGAAGTGGCTCTGAAAAAATAATGACTATCACTGTTAATGATAAGTGAATAGTAGATTTTAGAAGCGGCACATGCATACTACCGATAGGAATTACTTTACATATTGAAGAAGCATTGTTGTGTCCTGAATCTATAAGAAATCTCAATTTTAAAGATATTTGCGCTAACGGTTTTCATATAAAAACCAATGAAAAAGATGGTAGGGAGCATATACTCATCACTAAGTGTGATAGAGAATACTAGAAAAACTTTCATCCAAGAGCATTGGCTTGTACTACACTCACATTAAAGCATATGAAGAGCTCACTATCTTAAAAATTGTATTTCATAGTGCAGGATTAATTTCCCTATGGCATGATAGATTAGCTCATCCTGGTCTTAGAATGATGAGAAACATAATTACTAACTCACAAGATCATGACATAAATGTAAATAATTTTCCGAATCATAAAGATTGTGTATGCCCTGCATGTGTTACCGGGAAATTAATAATAAGATAGTCTACCTTGAAGGTACAAGATGAAATTTCTGTATTTTTGAATCGAATCCAAGGGATATTTGTAGTCCTATTCAGTCGTTTTCTAGCCTGTTCCGGTACTTTATGGTATTGATAGACGTGTCATTAAAGTGATCGCATATATGTCTATTATCTATTCGCAATCACGTCTTTGCAAAGTTGATCTCACAGATTATACCGATCAGAAATAATTTTCCTGACTATCGAGTGAAATCCATTAAAATAGACAACGCTGGAGAATTTACTTCTAAAACATTCGATGATTATTGCACTGGTATGAGAATTAAAGTTGAACATTCTTTACCGCACGTCCACACTCAGAATGGATTAGCCGAAGCACTGATAAGAAAATAAAATTTATTGCTAGACATTTGTTACAGCAATGTAATTTGTTGCTACATGTTGGGGATATATAGTCTTATATATGACGGCTCTCATTAATTATAGATCATCATCCTATAACATCTATTTACCTATGTAACTAGTGCAACGGGTAATTCTGAAGATTTCCTATATACATAAATTTGGATCTATGGTTTATGTGTCGATACTGCCGCCACAACGAACCGCTATGGGACCTTGCATACAGCCTGCTTCGCTGACTTCATTTGATGAAAAAAAAATCCGTCATTAAGAGGAGGAAATATACCCTTGGATGAAAAAACTGTAGGGAAGTTATATTACGGGCCGAAGAAATTACAGCATATGATCATCATACTAGTGAAACAAATGATGAAGTATATAAAATTATCGTTTAACAAAAATTAGCAAACGATCTACCTGATCATTTTTTATTTAAAAAGCGTGACTAAGTCACATGTGCCTGCATATAATGCACCGGAGAGTGTGGAAGTAACAAAAGATGGTACCTCTCGTCTTGTCCTAGGAGCTCCGAAAAATAATAAAAGGATAAGAAATTTGGTTCCTCGAGTCCCAAGTAGGCAGAGATGTCTGGCGAAAGTAGAAAAATATGAGCTTACCATAGCCGATCACAAAAATGCCCCAAAGAAAGAAGAAGGGGAGCCAGTTGAGACCTAGTGATGGTATAGAACCTCAGGAAGTAGACATACCGGATTTGAACATTTCCACGCAGAAAGAAACCTGCGAAAATGCGCGCACTGGAATCAATGCTGATAAACTAAAGGATCTTGCTCCCATAGTAAGAAGTAATGAAGAAGCACCTGAAAGAAATAATAAAAAGCAAGATGAAGAAGCACATGAAAGTGCAACTCATGATAAAATAGCACTGAATTATGTGAATTCAGGGGAATCCTAGAACAGAGTAACCACAATAGTTGATATCTACTTTGCAAATAAAATTATCACAATTATAAATCATGATCATGTGCCTACATCGCTCACTGAATGTAGAATAATGTCAGATTGAGAAGACTGATAGAAGACAATAACAGTTGAACTGTTATCCTTAAACAAAAGAGAGATTTTTAGACCAATATGCTGCACACCTCACCACATCAAATCAGTAGGATGCAAGTGGGTTTTTGTTCATAAGAGAAATGAAAGGAATAAAAATTGTGAGGTACAAAATATGACTAGTTATACAAGGTTTCACTCAACGACTAGACATTGATTATGAAGAAACCTATTCTTTGGTGATGGGTGATATTACTTTTAGATATTTAATTTCAATGACAGTCAACTTGAAGTTAAAAATGAAATTGATGAATGTTGTGACTGCATATCTTCATAGGAGCCTTGATTCGAATATTTATATGAAAGTATCTAAAGGAATATCATTGTCGAATTAGGATAGAAGAAATAGACGCATTTATAGCGTATATTGAAGAAGTCACTGTATGGGTTGAAACAATCAGATTCTATGATGGTTTTTTGCATATGTAGATGATATGAATATCATCGGTACAGAAGAAGAAATAAAAGCTGCAAGCATGTGGTTGAAGTCTGAATTTGAAATGAAAGATTTGAGTAAAAGCAAGTTTTGCTTAGCTCTATAACTAGAGCATGTGCCAGATGGAATCTTTGTATATCAGTTAAACTACACTCAGAAGGTGTTAGAGCAGTTTGGTTTTAAAAAATCATTTCCCGCCAAAACCTCCATGATCGGAAGGTAATTGCAAGCAGATCAAGATCCCTATAGACCCAGAGAAGAGGCAAACGAAGTATTGGGACCGGAATTCCTATACTTAAGTGCAATAGGTGCACTAATATATCTGGCTAATTGCACTAGGCTAGACATAACGTTTGCAGTAAACCTACTTGCATGATATAGTACAGAACCTACTAAAAGGAATTGGAAGAGCTTGAAGGATATTCCACGTTACTTGTAAGGTAGCAAAGATATATGTCTATTCTACAGAAAGAATCAAGACTTAAGTCTGGTTAGATATGCAGATGCTGGGTATCTATCAGATCCACATACAACAAAATCATAGACTATCTATATTTTTATATGTGGTGGAACTACAATTTTCTAGAAATCATCAAAGCAAAGTATTGTATCTACTTCGATGAACCACTCGAAAATAATAGCTTTATATGAAGTCGCACAGGAATGTGCATGGCTTAGAAGAGTGGTCAACCATATCCAACAGTCAAGTAGTTTAAACACTACTAACACTCCTACCATTATCTATGAAGATAATGTTGCATATGTTGCACAAGTACAATCGAAATATGTGAAAAGTAACTTAATAAAGCATATCAATCCTAAATTCTTTTATGCTCATGAATTGCATAAGATGAATAAAATAAAGATAATGCATACCAAATCATGTGAGAATCCTGCAGATTTATTCACTAAGTCTCTCCCTGTGTCTAGCTTTGAAAGATGTATTCGTGGTATTAAAATAATAAGGCTTAGAGAGTTGCATATTTTAGGGGGATAATTTTTACATAATATGGATAAAAGGAATTAAATCTTAGTTAAGAAGATTAAGTGCTTAAAGTCAATCATGAAGATTATATGAAGTATTTTGGATAGATTATTTTTTTTTCTTAGATGAGTTTTCCTGAAGTTTCTCATGATAATGTTTTTAACGAGGTAGTTCGTGTGACCATATCACGAGTTATTTATTCTTTCTTCGATGCATTTTCGAGAAGTGCCAAGGAGAGTGTTAGTAAACCTATAGTTTTACAACAGGAATTGGATCCGTCTTGATCTCTAAAAATTTAATTTTATCAAAATAGATGTCTATCTCTTAGGAGTTTTTGATACTATATATACAAAACAGAATCCCGCAATGTAAAAATAGCTGAATAAAAAATAAATAGATTTTCTCTAACTACACCTGGTAGCAACATGTCTCCTTTACAATCGTTCTCTAAGTGGTTTCTCAACCCTTTCCTATTGAGTGCAGTGTATAGGTTCCAATTTGATCCAAGTTATATAGCATGCTTCCAGCAACACCGCCGTGGAGCTCGGCATTCACCGCGAAGGCTTATCCAGCTGCAACCATCGGCTGTCGCTCGTAGTTCTTTTCATCAGTTGTTAAAACCTCACTAGCTGCTGGTAATCCTCTTTAAGATCTGTTAGCGAACATGTCTCGCATACCAAAACTCACATAGCATAGAAATAGTGCACTCCTCTCCACTATCCGGTAAAACTTATTAGCGTTGCAATTAGATGTGTCGGTGAACATTTGTCTCGTACAACGAAGGATATGACGCGTTACCACTGGTTCACGGCGACAATCCAGAAAGACAAGTCAAACAACAAAGTTGGGAAAGACATCCAGAAACATTCTTGCAAGGTTAAAACAGACGGGCGTCATCTCAAGTCTCGGAAAGCATCACTAAACATGTACATATATACACACATCGCCGGACAACAAGCTAATAAACTTCTCTCCCGGCGCATGCGTTCAAGTTCAACCATCTCTTCAGGCCGACTGTGCGAAGCCAACCCTCAGCTTGCCGTAGTCGAAGACGGTGTGGTAGGCTCCCATGAAAACATCGCCCAGGATCCTGCAATTGCAAATTGTCTCAAGGTTACAGCCAAAGATCATACATGGAAAATAATCGGAACCCGGTTCAGCCCACCAAAATTTGGATAGCGGACAATGATCGCGATCAATTAGAAAGTACTAGAATCATGAGCTTAGAAATGCATAGATTACCAGAGAGGGCCACGAGGTGGTGGGATGTCCATAACTGTGAATCCACTGATGCACTGGGCAGCCGGTCCTTCACCAACCTTCAGGATATACTGCATAACCAAAGAGAAGAGAGCAATGTTCAGATACTGCAACAAGACAGTAGTATTGGCTGCTAAGCTTACTGGGCTAATTTGGATGCACAAATGTGAACAGAGCGAAGAGTACAATGGAGAAGTCGTCGCACCTGTTCTGGTTTCAGTGCAAACTTTTTGCCTCCAATGGTGAACGCAATGTCGGGCATGGATTTAAAACTGCCGCAGTCCACTGATGATTCTCCCATGGGACTAGGGAGACGTTCACATAGCTGCAATAATGATACAGTTATACAAAGTAGATTACTGATGCAGTACTAAGAACGGACTATGCCAAATAAGTCACTGAGCTCACCTGATTAATGTAGTTCAATATCAGGTCCTGGGTTTTGTTCTGTGCAAGTTGGTTCTGCATCCATACAACAGCCATCTCACAGGCATTGCACATTGGATCGTTTCGGAGACCATTCGATTTCCCAGCTTCATCATCCACTACGCTCCGAATTCCAGAGCTGTGTTCACATAACATATAATAGAAAAAGTAAAAAATGAGTACGAACAGTGGCAAAATAAAGGTACAGAATGCCTAGATGGCCAATCCAACAGTTTGCACTAACATAACAAGGTTTGCCCAAAAAACAAACAATAACAAATAACAAGACAATTACAGGCAGCTGCCGCAAGTCTAAGCATAGATACTCTATTTACAAATTCGAACAGTAGATAGAGTGTTGGCAGTTCTCACCTCACACCATGAGTCCCATCAAAAGTACACAGCCCAACCTGAGAGCAGATCTTTGCTGGCTGTGTCTGCAACATAATCCCAGAGCAAGTTTAGTTGTATTACTCTAAGTGAAAACGCAATTGTTAAAGCCAGCAACCAAAATGGACCACTACCGCAATTTGAGAAACAGGGCAGATACAAACCTCAGCTAGTAACAGATCTAGGATCTGTTGTCCATATTGAGCAACAACTGTCTTGCACTCCTGGCTGACTATCCCAGCAGCACCAATCTTTTCATTGATTTCAGTAATTATGGCCTGCATTGATCATATAAAGTTGGGAACACCACATGGTGGAACAAAAAAAGCAGAAAAGCAGAGAAAACAAATCATAAACGGGATCCACTAAGATCATCAACTAGACAATATTTGAACTTAAGTGCATGAAGGGTGACTGTTCTTTTCTCAAAATTAAGCTTGGGTGATTACCTAGAATTATTTGGGGAATTGCTGAAATGATACTTGCTAAATTGAACACCTTTTAACATTTCATATGTAGAAGATAGTATAAAATGATAAGACAGCATGGCTTAAAACAAAGGCTAAAGTTTCCAAGAGGCAGCTCAATAAATCAAACAAAGTTTAATTTCCACACTGGTTTAGTTCTCAAAGTATTAAGCACCTGATTATAAATTTGTGAACAAGGGAATGGTGCGGTGCTATTTTATCAGTTTTCTCAAGTACAACAACAGGTAGCCAGTCAGCCATTATTAAGCTCACATGACAGCATCAACCACATTTTGAATTCAACAAGGATCATCAGTTCATTACTAGAAATAGGATATTTGCTCCAAAATTACGACAAATGACGAAAAGGTTTGACATTAAGTAAAGAACGCCAAACGAAGAAACATAAACAAGCAGCAGCTTCAATTGCGAAAAGTGAATCATCATGGGTTACGCAGACAAAAAAAAAACAAAAAGCTCAGACATACTGTGGGGCCAGCAAGCAAGGAAGTTCCAGAATCTGCAATCGCTGCACAACCGCCAGCACAAAACCCTGATAACGAAACAGAGGTAGCATTTAATATATTTCTCATTTACATGCAATTAGAATGAACATGAGAAACATTGCAGTACCTGTGGACTTCCCACCAACAAGGACATCACCCATCTCAAACTGCGGCAAGCAAATGCACACTTTTATACCAGATATTAAAAAAATACTAAAGAATACAAGAAACAAGACCAACCTGCCAATATCCCTTCTGAGTGACTGGGACGTATGTATGATCACCCTTGTAATGACTAGGATCCATTCCACCAAACACAATTTCACCACCTTCTCCTTCATCACCATGTCGGTTGAACCAGAAAGAGAAAACAGGGTCGCTGATGAGACTTTGTTCTACCATGTTATACCTGTAATTTGTTTTTGTCATAACCATTTCAGACACTGATTTTCCAACACAAGTCCCAACAAACAAATAAACCAAGATGTAACACTGTTTCGCATGCATGAACATAATTATACCTCAATCAAATGTCTCACTACTGTGACAGATGCAGCAAAGCCTATCATGGGAAGTTGGGAACACATAAGAGCAAAAAAATTGCCTTTAACAGATAAGTGTCACAAGAAACGTGGGGAGAAACTACTAGTGACAGGGAGATGACTTTTTTATTTTTACACAGCAGTCAATACGAAACATAAATCAGGTTGCATCACCATAGATATCATGCATTATGAACACCACAACCTCAATGTCCAGGCTAATCAACAGCGAAAGCTATTTCGAGTAAGATGAACTATGTCCAGGAAGATGAACTACTCAACAACAAAAGCCATATGCACAAAGAACAATAGTCTCTTACATTACAATTGAACTACACAATGAGGACTGAACAAACAAGATCTGTAGTCCAGGCTAGCTTACCACACAGGTACTGCATTTCCAACAGATATTTCCTGAAATCCTAGCCCAAGAATACCATCAAATTTTGCAACCATGAAAGTAATGCTAGGCTCCCTGGTAGCTTCAATAAATTCCTAGTACAACAACCAAACAATATTAAAATATTTCAAAGTGGAATTAATGTCATCAGAGATAACCAATAAATGAAATTAGAAACATAGAAGCACAAACCTGATCTTTCACAACCAGATCACCTACTGTAACACTATCCT
This sequence comes from Phragmites australis, assembly GCF_958298935.1. Classification (NCBI taxonomy): domain Eukaryota; kingdom Viridiplantae; phylum Streptophyta; class Magnoliopsida; order Poales; family Poaceae; genus Phragmites; species Phragmites australis. The sequence continues at coordinate 35,095,065 of NC_084929.1, read as the reverse complement.
CACTAAAATACCCAGAAATTGCACCAGTTCCATAATGAATGTCAGCAGGTTTTCCTGGTGAGAAGAAACAAAATAGCATGTCATTGTCAGGAAGCAGAAAGGAAAGGTGCAAAATCGAGAGCTGGACAGCTCAAATCAATGAAAAAGAACGAGCAGTATCATAGAAGATTCTAAGGCCGTATACTTCCAAAAAGGAAAAAAATATTCCACACCACAAAACATAAGGTGACTGTTAGCATTACATGCATATGAAGTTAATATGAAATAATTCAGGGTGTGCATTGAATTTGAAGACTAATAATCAACATGCTCAACAGATACAAGTACAGTAAAATGTCAGCATCATTCCTGCATCCTGACTGCATGTTGCTACATCTACGCAAAAAGCACCTAGATCATGTCAGCATCATTCCTGAATCCTAACTGCATATCGCTACATCTATGCCAAAAAAAAAACACCTTGATCGACAACTATTTTTAGCATCCTTTTCAAAGATGTTGCACCTACCAGGCGGTGGATCATTGATTTTGTTTTGATGTTGCCAACCATGCAGTATTAATTTTCTGTTCCCTCATAAATATTCTGTAACAACTAAGACAGAGCAGACCTCTTTAGGTTGCAACTAAGCAGGTCTTGACTTTTGAATTATCAACATGCAGAAGTGTTCAATGTGCAAAAATAACAAGTGACATCATAGTATTACTGTATTAGAAGTGAAGATTAAAAAAACAATGTATTCTTGTTCAACAAAGAAAAAATAACATTAAATTTATGATCTTCTGTTAATATAGGTATGATGGTTTGGACCTAGCTCAGACCTCTTTAGTTCGAGCACTCAATTTATAATTCCAGCCAGATAACCGTACTTTCCATCTTTACACATCCTTAACATATTTTCAAGAACAAAGGCCATGTTTCTTAACAAGAAGGCAGATTTTAACATGATACGTAACATGCGTCACTGATTGGAACTAAGTAGATGACAAAAGCAAGGCAGGTCTCAATCCATCGATGACTAAATTGAGAGGCAGATAGGCACAACAAAAAACAAGCGCTCTGGAGGAAGGCTATAAGATATAAACCGTTCTTCTTGTAAGTGTTTGACTGCCCTGACTTGTAGCGCGAGTGGAAGTAGCAAGCAATCTGCATCATATCATCACAAATACACATACCGGTCTTAGCACCAAACACAACCAAACCCTTAAAAACCACTCACCGAGGCAAGGAACAAGGACGCACCGAGAAGTAGCACTTGGAGGACGGCACCCAGAGGTTGGAGCTGCCGGTGTCGAAGATGACGGTGAACTTCTGCGCCGGGGTTCCGATGCCGATCTCCCCAAAGTACTGCGCGTTCATGTAGTTCTTCAGCGCGATGATGTCGCCCTCATCTCCCGAGCCCAGGGAGCTGGCGCCGCGGAGGCCCTGCCGGCGCTGCCCCTCCTCGCCGGAGACGCGCGTGGCGACGCGGCTGTTCCGGTCGATCGGCCGCTTCTTCAGCGCGATCCGCACCAAACCCTCCGCCGCCGACGCGGGGAGGAGGGTTTGGAGCAGCACGGACGCAAGGATCACCAAAGCGACGCTGCGGGTTCCCATGGTTGCGATCTGCGGTAAATCGAAGGAAAAACAAAGCAGCAGGAGGAATTAGCCCAGGGCGTGAGGAAATTTGATACTGCACTGGAAAATCACTGGAAAAATGGTGTTCTTAATTGATACTGCAGCGATTAGATTGAGTACGACACATTATAGAAACGGAGGAATTAGTAGCTGATTTGGGAGGAATCAAGGCGCAAAAGTTAACACCTAAAAGCTCGACCAAATCGAATCGAGGGTTAAGCTCGTGAACTTGAGACTTCAAGAACAAAACGCTAAAAAAACAAAAAATTAGAGCGCAATTGCTGTAGAGCACACGAAGAACTGACTGAAAATCGATGCGAAAACAAGAGCTGAATTTTTTTTTTCAAAAGAACACAACTTTTAACCTATCAAAACTGCTTAGAAACCGCAAAAATAAACCGGGGAAGCAGGATTGCATCTATGAACACGAGGAACTAAGTAGGTCTAGAACAAAACCCACATCGCAATCACCAATCCCTCCGCTGATTCGAGGCGTAGTCAAGGCGAGTCCACGAGAACTCACCAGAAATCGCAGTCGGGAGAAAAGAGGAAAGGAAAGGAGGAGCAACTGACGCGCGCAGCACTACCGGGGCGAGGCGTTGTGCGCGCTGCATATAACGCGGCAGGGTGAGGGGACACGTGCCCTCCTGTCCGTCGGATCGGTCGGCGGGTCGAGTCGGCCGTTGGATCAGGATAAGGGGCATCGGGATGCGCAGCTAGAAATTGCTACTGTTACACCGGGAATTGACAGAAATTGGTGCGCGGGAGTTAGTATCTAATTGGTTGGCCACTAAATTTGTCACACCTAAAATTAGGTGTTAGCCACATTTATGATTTGACTAAATTTATGGTAAAATAAGAGTGTTTGTGTGGTAGAATACCACAGGTTAGTTATGACAAATATTATGTGGCACCTGTTTGGATTGGTATCACAAATATTTGGTAAAAATTTGTGATAGTTTTTGATTTGTAGCTAATAGTGAGTATAGTCATTCAAACAAATTATAGTGGTGAAGATACCTTCTCTTGATATTGATGGTGTGGTAACTGCTATTACACCCTGTATGCTTCTGTGGTAACTGTTTTTCTAAATTCTTACAACGCGTATACTTATGTGGTAACTGCTCTTATAATACGTATGCGTGTGTGGTAACTACTCTTTAAACACGTGTGTTTATGCGGTAACTGCTCTTACAAATTTCATATAGCGCATGTGCTTGTGTGATAACTGCTTTTACAATACATGTGCTTGTGTAGTAACTGCTCTTACAACACGTGTACTTGTGTGGTAACTGCTCTTATAACACGCATGTTTTGGTAACTATTCTTACAAATTATTACAATATGTGTGCTTGTGCGATAACTGCTCTTATAACAAGTGTGTTTGTGTGGTAAGAGCAGTTACCACTCGGTCTTAAGGATCTGCAGCCACTCCTCCAAGCTCAGTCCCTCGGTCGTGCTGGTTGGGACGACGCCGAGCGCCGAGACTTCGGCTTGCTTCTTCACCTGCTCGGAGAGGGCAGAGAGGGCCTGCTCCCGAGCAGTTAGCTCTGACTCCCACATGGCGGCCCGCTCCTCCCGAGCAGTTAAGGCCGCCGACGCCTCAGCAGCCTCCGCCTCCCGACGGGTCAGTAGCTCCTCCCGGGCGTCCAGAGCCGTCATCGTGATGCCGACGTCGGTCTCGCGAATCGCGATGCCCTCCTCCCGACGCTGGAGCTCGGCGCGGCTCTGCTCAACCTCGTCCTTCTGGCGGGCTAAGTCCGCCTGGGAGGCCTCCACCGCCCTCTCATGCGACAGGATCGCGTCCTCCCGGGCCCACACCAATCTCTCCCTGGCGAGCATCTCGGCGGCCCGCCGCCGCGATATCTCACCCAGGCAGGTGTCTTCTTCTTGCTCGGCGACGGCCTCCTCGCGTATCTCGTCCAGGGTCTGCCTCTCCGCGTCCATCGTGCGCCGCTCCTTCTCGTGGGCGGCGTGCGCTACGGCGACGCGGGCCTCCAAAAGGCGGCTGATCTCTACCAGCCGCTCCCTCTCCTCAACAAGGGCGGCGCGGTCCGCCTCAAGTTGGGTCCTCTCCCCCGCCACGGCCGCCTCCAGCAGCTCGATCACCTCCCGGGCGCTTCCTAGCACGTCCGGGAGGGGTTCTGCAGGACAGCTGGACGACGGTCGGGCGCTGGGTCCCCTGCGAGCCCTCTCTGAGGGGCTCAGGGTCCCCGAATACTGCCACGAAGGCACCGCCCTCGACGAGGCCATCCGCCCCGCACTCGATGTGCTTGGGGCGGGCTCAGTCGGCGGCTGCTGCTCGGGCGCGGCCTCTGCCATCGGCTCGGGGCAGGGCGGCGCCTGCGGCTCTGGTTCGGTCGACGCGCTCTGCGGCTCCGGCTCCACCGGCGCGCTCGGCTCAGGCGCGCTCGGCTCGGGGGCTGGAGCCAACCTCGGCGCCTCCGGCCGTCCTTGGTCTCCGGCGGCGTCCTTATGCGGCCTGAAAGAGAAAATAAGGTCAGTCTCCGAACTCACTCCGGGCAAGGCATGCTCGGGGAAAAGGAAGAAACGTACGCAGTTTTCGGTCTTCGGTATTGCCATCTCGATTCCGGGATCTTGTACTCCGGGCCCGACGGCTTTGGCCTGGAATCCTCCCTCCTCCTCTTCGGCGGGGGGCTCTGCGGGGCCGCCGCGGGGTCTGTCTCTGACGGCAGGCCGGCTTGGGCACTCACTGTACACATGCTCCCATGCCGGCCTTGGTCTCTGGGCTCCAACTGCTCCTGCCACGCTCGATGTCAGTCCCTGTCATCTTCTGGCAGAAGGGCGTGGGGATATTTAATGCACGGGTCCCATCCCGCGCTATCCGGCGCGCCTCGGGACAGCTTCACGAGGCCCGAGGCGTTCCGTCTGCCTGCGCTGCTGTGGTAGGCGAACAAGACCGGGCGGACACGCTGGGCCGCTCTGCGGCTGCCCGATGGGCCCTCTCCATGGTGCCCGTTGCCAGCGCCATCATGACGACTGAAGACCGGGCGCGGGGCGCGTTTTCAACCCCCATCCCTTCGCGCAGAGACTATGATGACGCATTTTCCATTTATAGCGCCTTGGAACTCGCGCCCTCCTATTCGGGGCACGCTACCGTCGGCGGGTATTTAAAGCAGCCGGCGGCACGGACAAGAAAGAAGAGGGTGAACTGAAAGGCAACGCTCGAACTCTCAGACAGGCGTACACAGAGTCCAACAGAGATCGAAGAACACCTTTGTACGAGTATAGAAACCGAAGAACAAGGAGCCTAAGGTTCTAGGATAGACAGACATTCTTGTAACTAGCACATTCCTGAGAGACATTCTCAGGACATTTATACCATCCACACAGGAGTAGGGTGTTACGCGCAGTGCGGCCCGAACCTGTCTAAAAATCCCCCAGCTCATTTACTCTTTTTCTGCATTAGCTCATTCCACCCCACCTGTCATCGCATTTACATCCATTTATTTCTCCAGCAAACATATTCAGAATCATCCCCCCGGCCAAATCTCTAAAAAAGGGTCCCTCAGGATCCCTGCGACAGGAGCTAACCCTCCGACAGTGAATGGGGAGAATGAAAATGCATCGAGATGAATGAGCTCTAGGTGATGCTCGGGTAAGTGATGACAATGCCTATGGACTAACAATCATATTGAGAATTGCTATTAGGTTATTCCATAGGAGATGCATAAATGATGAAGCATGGATTCTTTGAGAAATACCATGAGTTCAAAGAATTGTATCAAAAGTTATTGAGATTTTAGTGATGCTCATAAGAAGAAGAAGAAGCTCAATAAAATTAGCAATAAGCTTGAAGGCTAAGTTACTTGTGGAGATCAAGTAACTAAAGGTATGACTTGTTAATAGAGTTTTATGGACTAACCCGTGTGCTATATGTTTAAGAATGAGTGGGTTATGTTCTATATGAAGATTGACAATATGCATGAAGGATAATAAGTTACTTGTAGAGATTAAGTAACTTAAGGTATAAATGTTGTCATTTAAGTTTTATGGACTAACCCATTTGCCTTGTGCTTGAGAGTGAGTTGGGGTTAGGATCCATAAGAAGGCATAAGTTGAATTGAAATCATATATGCCAAGAGTAAAGAACAAGAGTGGACTCCATATTTGATAAAAATAAATTAATTGAAGATGCCGAATACAAAGTGGTTTTCTATGGCAAGACGGTGAATGGCAAGAAAGACTCGGCTGCGATAGACCATCCGTGGTGAAGGGGAAGCAAATGGCTTGGCGCCGATGGACCAAGGCGGTGGTGAAGAGCGAGTGAAGGCTTTACGCCGATGGACCATGCGAGGCCAAGGGAAGCAATGGATGATTTACATCAATCATATGAAGAATCAAGAAGAGATAGAGTGAAGAATATATAGAAGTTGGCAACCCTCAAGGTTTGAAAGAAAGAAGCGGTACTTGAAAATTTTCAAATGCTCAAAGTGGCTCAAATGAGTGTTATCTTTGAATTTGAGTATAGGTATGCCGCACTATTAAGAGGGATGCAACGTGAGCTAATTGTCGTGTCTCAGTGCTCAAGAGTTTCTAACTAAACCCATAGTGAGAGTTCTTTTTAGAAATCCGGAGTGGAAAGTGTGGAAGTGTCCAAGTTGGGTTTCGGAGTGTTCCTAATTTGATACTATGTGTTTTAGGTCATAAATTCAATTGGGATGTATAGCCCTCTGAATAAGCTTTCCATAGAGTCCAAAATCATCGAAATCGGACTCCGGGATCAAAAGTTATCGCCATTTTTCAGAGGTTAACTGTGCTGAACCCGGATACTCCGGTTAAGGCCGGATACTCCGGGCTGGCGGGAGACTCCGGGTGAGTCTCCGCCAGAGGCTCTCGGTTTGGGCTGTTCCAGTTGACCCGGATACTCCGGTGTACTCCGGAGACTCCGGGTAAGACCAGAAAAGTTGAGTAACAGCTAGTTTTTTGAAGTGGACTGTTTATATCCCCTCACCCCCATCCTTTGGGGCGGCTGCAAAGGCACGAAAGAAACACATTTTAGAGCCAAAAGAACTCCTCCCACTCCATTATAGTGTGTGATTTGAGAAGAAAAGTGAGTTGAATTGTGAGATTGGAAGATTGAGTGCAAGTGAGCTAAATCCAATCTTGAGCACTTGAGTTCTCGGTAAGAAGTTTGTCGTCGTGTTTGTTACTTTTGGAGGTGAAGCCTCCTAGGCGGCTAGGCGTCGCCGACGAGCACCCAAGGTTGTGGGTTGCCGCGGAAGTTTGTAAAGGGCTCGATTTCGCTTCCGCAAGGGAAGAAATCAAAAGTGGATCGAGGAAAGTGGTTGAAAGAGACCTCGCTCGTTGGAGCTTACTCAACGGAGACGTAGGATTCACGGTGGTGAATCCGAACTTCGGGAAACAAATTTTGTGTCTCCTCTTTTGTCCTCTACTTTTGAGTTCTTGTTCAATGTTTGTGCATATTGCTCGATCCACTTGTTTATGTGTATTTGAGTGTAGGTTCTCCGTGGATCTACTTAGAATCATCTCCGAGAACACACGACATCACTTTGTTTGACCTAGAACTCTCTACCCATCCTTTATATTCAGTTTTGGGCTCAGTTCTGTACAAAACCCTAATAATCCGGACTTTACCGGAGATTCCGGACCTGTACAACCCTACCCCGGATACTCTGAATAAACAGTAATTTCAGTCATGTGAACAGTATTTTCAGCCTTTTTAATTTAAGTTTTATTGCATATCTCTCGCTAGAATTGAATAATTTTTGTCACCTTAGGATTGTAACTTCCACACTTATTTAGGGTGATTGTGCACTAGTTGAGCTTAGTATATTTAGGTTTTTCACTTGTGAAAAATCCGTTAATTTATATTCCGCTGCAAGTTTAGGCCAATGATAAAAGGGGACGAATTTTTGTAAAAACGCCTATTCACCCCCCCTCCCTCTAGACGATATCATTGTCCTTTCAGTGAGGGAGCGGCGAGCTGCAGGGCCAGCGAGGCGGCGACGACGGTGGCTTTGAGCAACGGTGGTGGTACACTACGAGTGACGGTGGCGGAGCGGTGCGGTGCCGGCAACGGCTTCAAGCCGGGCGGCTGCTTCGGGTGGCGTGTATGGCGAGCGGCGTCGCTTGGGGGCGGCGCCGGCAGGGGCGATGCACAGGGGCTACTTCGGGTGGTGATGCGATATGCGATGGGCGGTAACGATGATTCGATGGCATGATGGCCCGGCAACGCCGCTTCGGGCGGCACCGACGGTCCTCGCATGCTTAATATCTTTAAGGCCATGGATCTTAAAATAAAGTGAGTTGTAGATATAAGTATTTCTCCTCCTAATGATAAACTCATATCACCCGAAAAGAAAGAGAAATGCATACATCTCAATGCTCAAGCTACTAATTGGCATGTGTCATCGTGTGACATCACCTAATCGCCGCAAAATCTCCAGACAATCGCGTGACGTCTCGACTTCCTCCGTCGGACTTCCTCCGTCGAACTTCCTCGCGTCGCGCCGTGTCGCCGTCGCCACTGCCGGCCCGTTGCCAAGATCGCGTCGCCGGCCACCGCGCTCTGCTGCAAGCCAGCGAATGCTGCTTTATCGAATACTAGTGTCTTGCGCGCGCCTTTGTGCGCGAGTGACAGCAGCGCTGTGAAGTATAAAGGTATGTTTTGCTCAGTTCTATTTTTTTATAGTGAAGTATTAGATAAATGGGAGTCAAAGGATTTAGAGTATGTACTGTTAGGTTTTTTTCCTTTGTTATGTGGTTATTTAGCAAAACTGATGGAAATAGTTTCAGCAGTGGCGGAATTTGCTGAGTGAGTAAGCGGTGACAAAAGTAAATGCAGAATGAAGATGGGGAGTGGTCATAAGGCAAAGAATCTACAATACATGCAGCAGCTATTTTAGATTTCAAGATCCCAATAGAATGAGGTGATCAGTTTGCATACCAGATGTGTTGGTGTTCAGGTAGGTATAAGCTGGAGGGAGGAGTTTGTCAACAAAATGAATGAGTAATTAGATGATGCAAAGTGTTGCTGTTATGGGAATGAGAATCACAGCCGAATGATTTGGGTGGCAAATGATTGTAAACAAAAGATGGCTTAGTATATGTAGTTTTCATGTGCAAAGAAAAGCTGATGTAGTGTGAATGGGTCATTGCAAAAGCATTTTGACACAGAAATTGTACATGCAAGGGCACAGAGATCCGAGATAGTGGCTGATATAAATTCTAGCTACAGATCCTGTGCGAAAGCAGTATATGTATTTTTATGTGCTACCATTGTTGTAAGGAAGCTGTTAGGAAGAATACCTCTAGGTTGGCAACGGCAAAAGTGAAATACTATTTTTCTCATAGCAATAAGAGTAGTGATTTTCAGGTACAAAATACTGTAAGAGGAATTTAGTAAGTAACAGTGTTAGAAGTAGTGCTGAATATATTTGTGTACTGGTTGTTTAAAAGCATAAGAGCTGTTTTAGTGTGCAGATGTCGGTGGATGCTTGAATATAGACTGGTGTATTATACATGGCCATCATTAGAAGAGGCTAATGCTATTTTGTCCATAGTATCTAGTTCCAGGAAGACATAGTGATAGCGGTTTGCTATGGTTAGCTTCTTCCGCATTTTTGCTATCCTAATAGGATTTATATGTACATATAATGGTACAGGAAGGGCACTGATAGTGTGTCTAGTATTGGTTGGCAACTTAACAGGTTGCCTAATAGAGCTGCAAAAGCAAGTTGCTGTAAACAAAAGGGAGCATCAGGTTACTTTCACTAGCAAAAGATAAGCAATGGTCCAAAGTTAGTTTCTATTCAGTGCTTTAGGTGCCTGCGGGCAGAAGAGGAAGCAATTGTTAGTATGTTTGTGCTGTGGTTTTGGGGGAAATAGATAGTAAAAAGGTGGTATATGATTGAAACAACCTTTGTTATTTGTTTTTGTGTGCTGGAGGAGGTTTCAGATTGGGCGCTTTTGTGGCTTCATTTGTGGGTTCCTGGAAAGCAGTCCTGTGTGAATAGACAATAATGTGACAATATCAATACTAAGACTGATTGCAAAAGAGGTTATGTAAATTGGAAGGTTGGAGGAGGCTTATTCTGTACTGATCTGTCGCCAGGTGGAGTGATGCGCCTGCTGTTGATCCGGGAGAATCATTTTTGCTTCTTTTGCGGATAGTACTGTCGCTCTAGTTAAATAGAGAAGCATATGTGCAAAGTTGAGTCAGTTGGATGAGTGACTAAATGCATAGGAGGGGTTAAGCAGTGAGGAGAAGGTATGCTTGCCTTTGTAGTGTCTACAGTATCTTGGAATAGCCTTTTGTGAGCAGCGGAATGTTTAGATGAACCAATATCATGTCTGCATGTTATAGGGATAAACACTTGTTATGTTATGCAGTAGAATAGTAAGGATATTTATTTTATATGTAATGGTGATGGACAGTTACATGAGTTTAGATTTCTTCAATGGTGTCTCATCATGGTCCAGTGATGGGGGAGGGGTCTGCAAAATGAATTTAATTTATTGGCTTGTAATCACAACAAAAAGTGGCATGTGTGTTTATGTGCTATGTAATAGGCTACAAAAAAGGGTGCATTCTTATGGCATCTGGTGGCGTGTTCTTGGCAGTCACTTTCTCAATATCTGGTTGCAGTGATGGTGCGGTGCTCTTGGGTTCAGATGGTACCGCAGGATCAGGTGGAGCAGCATAAGAACTGATGGGATAGTCTAGTGTTTGAGATGTTGGGTGGGTGCTTGACGATGTTGGATATGTGAGTGAATGGATTGGGATTTGAGAAGTTGCTGGCTGTTTTTGCTGGTCATCTCCTGTGTGTGGGAGTGCGTGCTGCCTTCCATAAGCAGTAACAACAGAGTTCACTTGGTATGATTTTTGGGGGTTGTAGTAGCTCTGTTCTGTTAAGGTAACTGCTAGAGTGAATTTTAAAGACACTATAGCTGCGATGTCTGGCGGTGTGTTATTTGCAGATCTTGATGATCGCAGGACTTGTTGGACAGGTTTACCTACAATACGCCGGGCAACGTCGCCAAAAGCTATCATCTCAGCTTCGGCAGTTCCATCATTTGCAATGAAGCATAGCTTGTATCTAGATAAGTCAATTTTTATCAGTAATATCAATCAGTGTACATCTGTTTGTATGGTAAGGAAAGGGAGAGTGATTCTTACTTGAAACGATAGCTTGTGCAAGAACATGTGTTGCATCTGTAACCATCAGCATCTGGTGCACAGGCTCTGCTGCATCTATTACATGATGGGAACCACCATGCTGTGTTTAGCACTAGACGGGTGATAGTAATAGTGCAGCGATATCCACCGTCCTATCATTGGATTTATTGAGTGATTGGTAAGGGATGCAGGTAATAATGGAGGAATGATTAATTATGCTTTGTTATTTAGAGGTAGGTGTAAAACTGTGGTGGAAAGAAGTAATCTGTGAATGGGTAGCTACAATGATAGGTTGAATATTGCATACCGGGAAGTCATATGGATCCATTGCTTGTAAATCGCTGAGATATTTATCTTCGAGGTGAAGTGATGTTCGCAGCGGAGTTGCTTGTTGTGTGGCAGCAGTGATATGCTTGATTGGTAGGCGCTGATTGTGAAGCCTGTGTATGGATACTTGTTAGTGAATATGCAGTAATATTTTAAGGAAAAATAGAGTAGAGAATGGCATAGGATTGTCATTGAATGGTATGGAGCAGTTTTAGTAGTGCTTACGCGGTGTAAAATTGTTCAGCTTCAAGAATTGTGGGATTGAAATACCAGCGACATGCGGTATTCCCGCTCAAATATCCTTGACCTGTTGAAACGAACAAAATGGGAATGTTGGTTTTTCATAGTGAAGGAGTTGCTGTTGTTGTGTGTAGTGGTATGGTTACCTGCATAGGTTTTCATGAGGCTGCCAACGATGAGGACAACAACTGGCTTAGCTTGTTCCTCATTGTAAATGCTGTCGATGCTAAATTCAGCAGCTCGTCGGCCCCATAGAGTCAATCTAATTTCAGCATTGCTGTGGATAAACAGAATTAGTTTTGTGTAAAGCTGTATTGGCTGTATTTGTGATGGAGTGTCAAAAGAATTAATATATAAAATCGAAAACACAGGTTGATGTTGTATCACAGATATTAGTATATAAGATTGTAAATATGTGTTGATTACCTAAGATCTTTAAGGACAATGTCTCTGTTTAAAGTGGGCGTTGGCTGATTTGGAAGCTGCACCGAGTGTGTGTCGGAGACTTCAGTGATCATGCCAAGAACATCTGCAGTGGTTAGATTAGTATGTGTTAAGTTCCTGTTTGAGAGGTGGGAGTACATGATTATTGAATTATAGGCACCACTGGTATTAACCTAGGAAGTTCCTGTTTTCGCCTGCGTGTCTTGGAAGGTCAGCAAAAGGTGTAAGTTTGTAGATGTATGCTGGGAACGTTTCTGGGACATCTTTTGCTATAGTTATTTTTGTGTAGCAAGTAAATTCTAGCATATAGGGTCTATCAACAGGTTTGTAAAAGGATTTGGCTTTTGATACTCTAAAACGGCTGATGATATAGATGCCACCCTCTTGTATCAAAGGACTTTTACTGTCTATTTCAGAGTTAGGTATTTCGGCGTAGATGGCATTTCCCTGCAGGGTCAAATTGAAAGTAAGTGTCGTAAATTATCAAACTGTTATTCTAGAACTGTATGTGTAAATTTAGAAAGCATTATGTGTCTGCAAGGTAGAATATGTCATATGATAATATAGTGTGCAAGACATGTAAAGAATTGTGCTCGCACATATGTATGTGGAACAAGAAGCTGCATGTTTGCAAAATTGTTTTAGTGTCGATTTCAAGGTCTGGAGGTTGAAGCTTTTTTGGCTGCTTAGGGACGCGGTGCAATAAGACATCTGCATTTATAGGGCAAGGGTAAAAGTATTGTGAAGAATGGAACACCAAATCTATTGGCAAGGCACTCTTCCTAACCAGATAAGGCAACCGAGGCAGACAACAGATTTAATTTGAAACATATAAGAGTCCAGCAATACGCTTGGGTAAACTGATTTTACCGAAAATGTTCATGGTAGGCTCTAAAAATGGCATTGCATTGAAATCAGTTGGCTTTCTTACTGTCCAAGGATCATAACGATGGTGCATTAGAAATTATCAATCGCCCAAAATAGGAATTATCTATGGGCCTGAACCTTTAACCCTCTATATGTAAGATCTTAAAAATCTGTGCAGCTGTTGAAGCTACAAGGTATGCATAAGTCAATTGTGACATAAATGAGTGGCATATATGGAGGAAAACTTACACACGATGTAATACAGAAGGAGATACAAGGCAATAACACGAAGGCATGTACTGTTTGATTTTTTTTTGGCCAAGGATTTGAATACAAATAGTAAACCATGGTGTGTGTATATACGGAAAAGTAAATAGGCTATGCACAATCATCTATGTTATGTTCTGAATAGGGATAGGTATGAGAATGATATCTGCATAAAAATCTGGTGATGTATTGCAATAAGAGGTAAAGTATGGATCTATCTTAGAATTGTAAATCCTTTGTGCTAAAGTCTTTTTTAGTAGCACCACAATTGGTGTGATGTTTATATTTCGCTAGAAATATTGAAGACATGGTATGTATAGTTAGAAAACCAAATGAATTATGACTAATTACGTATACTATATATAATAAAGTAGAAGATTTTTTAGGAGATATAGCTGTGAAAAGGGAATTTGTATATTGTGATATGGTGGAGCATTGCGGGAAGAGCTAGAAGATGGTTTTATTTTAAAAGCGCAAAAGCGCTGTCATAAGGCCCTTTTTTTAGAATTATTAAAATTGTAGGGTTTGTGAAACAACTCTCTTTTTTATATCATTTTGGTGCATATTTTAACTATCATTTTTAGAATCTCCTTCAAAATCCATTGTTTTGTACATAAGGAAAGTATCTTTTATGCGGTTTCTATATTGGAGAAACAAAACAATATTGGTCTGTGGGGTAGTACGAAAAAATGTGCATGTTCAAATGAATAAAAGAAGTAATAGATGTATGTGAATTTGGACATGGATGTTATACTATTGATACTTAGAAAAAATTTAAACTATGTATATACTATTGGTTGCAGAGAGTTACAAACATATACGAAATATGAACACTTGATTTCAGTATAGCAAGCAGTAGGTTGATCGGATAGAGTTGGATGTTTCACGCAAAAAAAAGGAATGCTTTTTTTTTCTCATGGTTTGAAACAAATAGTGGTGGGCAAAATTGCGCCATAGGTTTTCATAAAGTTGTCGAGCGTATTATAGGTTTTGATAAACCTGCTGAGTGCTATGAATTAAGTGGAAGTATTCACATTGGTGGACAATGAATAGACGAAAAGCATAGCAAGGATATAGTGTAGCATTGCAGCAATAGCTAGAGTATGGCTGTATTTTAAAATTGCAAACCCTCTGTGCTAAGCTCTTTTCTAATATTATTGAAATTTTTATAGGGACTATACTTCATTAGAAATAGTAGAAATATGTTATCTATGTATTTGCAAAAGTTAATAGAGTGCGCATAATCACCAATATCATCTACAATTAAGGTACAAGGGTTGTGAACAGGAATAGGTATGAGAAGGAGATTTGTATATAAGGATACGGTGAAGCATTGCAACAACAGTTAGAGAATGCATTTATTCTAAAAGCGCAAGACTCTTGTATGGTTTTTTTGTGTACTTATATATATGTATATATATATATATTTCAAAAATTGTAGGTTCTCTGAAGGAATGGTTTTTTTTATAGCATTTAGTTGTAGATTGTAATTATGGTTGTTAGAATCTGGTTCAAAATTTATTAGTTCCTAGGTAATCAAAAGCATTGTTTAGCTGACCCGCACATTAGATCTATGAAATGGCATTGGTCTGTAGGCAACCATGGAAAATATGTATGTTTAGATGAGCAAGAAGAATTAATGCAAGCATGTGAATGTGGGTACGTATGTCATACCCTTGGTATGTTGAAAATTTTGAAATTCTGTGTACACTATTGGTTCCAGATAGCTACAAGACTACATGAAATATGCACACTTGATTTCAGTATAATAATCAGCAGGTTGGGTCAACAGAAGCATATGTTGCATCAAGGAAAGTAGAACATTTTTTCTGTTCGTTGTTTGGAACAAACAGCGGTGCACAAAATTGAGTCACTCGTTTTCATAGAGTTGTTGTGCGCTACCAATTAAAAGGGAATATGTAGATGGGTATATAATAAGTAAATGGAAGACATAGTAATATGTATGGTATAGAAGTGTGGAAGGTACATGAAGGAATGATTTAGTACCTCCTGATCTGCAAGGACAAGGTCCACATGCGCTATTGGGCCATCATCAGTGCCAGCACGATATTCCCATTTGCGTGCCCAATGTTTAGATTTTGGATGTAGTGTCGGGAGGAGATCAAATGCCATGTTGAGGATCTACAGGTTGTACATTCACTGGAAATATTAGGGAACAATAGAACGGTTGAACTGGCAATGAATATAATCACCTGCGCCAAGTGGATATAAATAATGGGCATTGATGAAAAAAAATCGCTCTGTAAATAGATGCTGCTGTGTACCTTGCATTTTATAAACGACTGATGAAATATATCTTTGGCATTTGTATGTTTGTATGAGGAAATGTAGCTCGATACATAGTTGTGTTGCTGTAGTATGTAACTATAAGTAGGAAAGCAAGCAGTATTTGCAGTTGCTGCACGGCTGTTTTTTACGTGCAGTTTCACGGTGGCAAGTTTTTTTGGTTCTCCCATAGGGGAATGTATGGTTGTTCTATCATGAAGCAATTGCAGGTGAGATAAATCGCAAAGCTTCTTTATATACTATGTTACGTGTTGTATCAGTGCAGCGTCCGTTGTCATCTTCTATTAATAATTTGAGGCCAGTTTTTGAGGTAACACGAGATACTGCGACATACAATTAACCATGAGTGAATACAGGTTTTTTTAAGTACACGCCTACTTTATCGAGTGTTTGTCCTTGGCTTTTATTAATAGTCATAGCATAACATATCTTTATAGGGAATTGACGTCGTTCAAGTATAAAAGGTAATTTAGGGTTTTTCAGCGTCAAACAAATGCGGGGAATATATACAAGCTGGGTTGCATGAGTGCCAGTGATTATTTGTGCCTCGATAATCATATCGCCCATAGCTGTAACTATCAGGCGTGTTCCATTGCATAAGCCTCCAGATTGGTTTAAGTTACGAAGTAACATTATTGGAACCCCTTTTTTAAGGTGCAACTTGTGAGGGGGGAAATTATTTCCATTTAATGAATTTAGAAATTCGACAGGATATAGTAGGTCATATGAATCATGAACACCCTCCGCCTTTGATATCCTGTCGCAACTAAGGTATTCCTTTTCACTGGAAGGAATAATAGACACTATATGCGTATTGACTTGATCTGCCAGGTCGTTTGTCGGAGTGAGTATGGCCCTTGCACGAAGGTATGAAATATCAGGAAAGTTTACGTTCAAATCTGGGTATATGGCATGGACTAAGCAAGCAATTTTGTCATCATTGGTCATGAGCAGTAGGTCATGAGGTATTTGTATCCACGTGGGCTCTAATTCACCTTCGTGTGTAATTGCCTCTAGTTTGCCCTCACCTAGGTCTAGTACCCATTTGCTAAATTCAGCAATCTCTTGTTGGGCATGTGGTTCTAAAAGCGGAGAAAGCAGCCTCATGTTTTTGTTTAATGTTAAAACAGAGATACTGTTCCAAAGGGGCGAGTTTATTATTGCCGCATTTACAATCTGTGCCCTTGTACCACCCTCGATGACTGGTAGTATTTGCCTAAAATCACCTCCCAAAACAACAATTTTGCCACCAAAGGGAATATGTTGCATGCATGGTGTTTGGGACGATAGTAGGTCACGAAATGTCCTATCCAAGGTTTCGAATGCTGATCTATGCGTCATTAGAGCCTCATCCCAAATTACCAATGAAGTTGCCTCAATAAGCTCAGCGAGCATGGTGCCTCGTTTAATATCGCAAACAGTATCATTATCTATTTCACAAGGAATTTTGAAGTGAGAATGGGCTGTTATGCCACCTGGCAATAGCAATGATGCAACACCGGAGGAAGCGACAGTAAGGACAATTTTTCGAGACGCTCGTAAGTACGTAACTATAGCGTTCCATAAATAGGTCTTGCCAGTACCTCCATAACCAGAAACAAAAAAGGAAGCAGGAGTATTATTAAGGACCGCATCTATTATGCGTTTGAAGACATGGTGTTGTTCGTCATTAAGTTTTGAAACTAACTGATCTGCTTTAAGCATCAGGTCTTCAACGTTATATGATAACTCCTCGTCTATAAATCGGTTCGCGCACGCTGTTTGAGAGTTGCCTGTTCTCTGCGGCAAGTTGAAGTCTTTGATCCTGCCTCCATTCTTTGCAATCAGAGTTGACAGATCGTTTAGCAAATAATTTCGCAATTCAGGTTCAGGTATTTGGTAGCTTTGATTATTGATGACCTGTCTAAATCTATATTGAATGTCATCAGCTAATGCTCGCCAAACTTTTTCGAAGAAAATGTATTCGTCATTCACTTCACAAAAAAGCAACATTGTAACAAACAGCTGCCTTAACTGCGCGGAAGTAGCCCAGGTTGCTACTTCGTCGAAAGCATCAAACCATTCTTGATCATTACCAAGGAGGTCGCGCGAGTTGCATGCTTCTTTAAATGTTGGATATGTAATAGTGTTATATGTTTTGATATCATTGTAACTTTGTGCACCTTTAACAATCATTAACAGCATTCTGAGGTAATAGCGTTCGCCAACAGATGGATGCACATAGTATAAACGGCCTATTTTTTATCCTATTTGTCTAGGCCGCCACATTCTTAGTGTTTCATCCCATCGCCACATGGAAGGGAATTCGCAATATGTTAGATTTCTTCCTTGAGAATAGTTTTGGTTGGCGACGAACCATTCAGTTAACATTGTTTTGCGGAGGAACTCTTGTGAAACTATTGCGGACAAATTAGCATTGCTGTTATATGTTATATTATTTTCATGTGGCAAATGTACAGGGAGGCGCTCTACCGCAGGAAAGTGACGGTGGATATCAAATCCGAATACGTGCCAACATGCATCTTGCTCGCAGATATAGCGACAATCTAAATATTCCTTAACCTCATTTACAGTTTGAGTATTATTATCATTTGGAGCATCTTGGGCATTAGTCATTCTCTGGATATAAATTTTGGCGCAATCTGGACCTTTGGTTACATATTTAAATAGATATTTGATAAAAAATGGTTTTGTTGCACCACTCTACATTTATATGTGCCTGGAATTTTTTCAACAAATGCATATTGTGGGGAACTATCCATTGGTTGTTTAGCCGCATGTTTCCTTTTTGAATATATCTGTTGTTGATAGGTCTTTTATATACGGCGAAGCCATCTTGCTGAATCGTGGTTTCAGATTGTAAAGCTTTAGGGTATCCTTTGGAACACTTGCCATTTTTCATGCAGGGACTATCACGGTGGTTGTTACCACATAGTCCATGTGTCATGTCCAGCAACTAATGCGTATCCTAGGGGATCAATATTTGGATCCGGGATCTCAGCATTTATAAATGAATCAATGAACGCAGCTGTTGGTTGAGAAGTGTCGTGGGAGATCCACACAATTATGTGTGCATGAGGTAGGCCACGCTTCTGGAACTCGACGGTATGTAGGACTGATGCGATGTGGGCAAACGCAGGGTAATAATTAAAAAAAAGGGACCATGGTTAGTATTCGTGCAAGTTAATTCGGCAGTGAGAAATATCGAAGAGGAAAACTATTCTGAATAGGGGAACGTACTTGCGACAATGGAACCAAAGACTACGCCGCTTTTAATATCCTGTAAAAGCTCCTCGAGTTTCATGTTGTATACTCGTACAATGATATCCGCTCTATCTGTTGCTTTTTGTCCTGGCTCGTTGCATAGGGCTTCATGAATCTCTGGTCATTTGGAATCGCATGTAAATGTTGTAAAGAAGTCTGGTGGGCCGTATACTCTACATATTGCTATGCTATCGTGGTAATTTTGGATCATGTATCGTCTGCCGCCTGTGTGTGAAGCCGGTAGGACTGTTTTGCCAATTTCATTGCCATCTGTGCAACCACGGCTGACAGCATCAGTAATACCTTGTAAATTCTCTACTCTGAGTTTGGATTGATTGCTAAGCACAAACCATAGCCTCATTTCATCTATGCAAGCGCGGGCATCAACCTTGGCCTGGCTTGATAAAGAACCGTAACATAAGTAGGGATTTGGCTGATTTTTTTTATAATGGAACATATAACGATAATAGTCCTGCATTGTCACTTTAGCACGCGCTGTACCTTGAACCGGGTTGGTGTCATTATAGGGTATTCCAATTTGGAAACCGCGCTCGCCATATGGAAAGAGAAGAGGGTATTGAAGCGCCATGAAAGCGGGATGTAGCGCAGATATCTGGTGGAGTTGGCCACTATGTGTTTCTATCACTATATCTCGCTTGAATGTGTCTAATGTAAAGTCACCAACAATAAGCATGGCAAGCTGATCAGTCGTGGGTAAATTGTATTGTACTGGGTCGCCTTCTCTTGCGCCTATAATTCTAATGATAAATTCTTCGTTGCCATGCTCTCGTAGCTTATCTCTTGCAAGCCTAAATTTTCTTACAAATGGGTTGTGGTTATCAAGCATTTGTATTAGCTCTTCAATTATTGTTTCATCTAAAGGATCTCTAGGTATCTCATCTGGATCTAAGGCATGTAATCTGTTTCTAATTTCATTAATGGTATCATATATGTATAGTTGAATGAACTTAGGAGGTGTTCCTTCGTGCGGGAGTAGAGAGCCAATGCGGTGATGAACTTGACCATTAATTTTGAAAACGGGGGGTCCTCGACCATCGTTGATAGAACGGTCTATGTGTGCTCCCATTGATGTAAAGGCAAATAAGCAGTTATATTGGCGAATGTGTTTTATAAATTTTTTGGAATTAGCGTTGCCATTGAATTTAGCCAAGGTATTGAGAGGTTCAGGTCGGGCTCTAAAGGGTGGTATAGAAATTCTGCCTCCTTTGCAGCAAGAATTATAGATAATCCTATTATTTTTTATTGATGAATCAGATTTAACCCTTTCTCCAAGCCAAAATATAGCATGGCAATATCTACACTCGTAGTCAGGTGAGCCAAAATAAGAGCGATGAGGATAAGAAGCTACATACCAAGATGTTAGAATCAAAACACCGTGAATGTTGCAACGATGGAGAGATTTGTTATAGCAACGTAGAAAGAGAGCGAAGCAACGGTTAGTTAGCTTGTAAGAATGCTGTAATCATATGCGACTAATCATTTATTTGCATTAGCTGAAGGAGCAGGGATAGAACGTGTAAAATTGTGGGGAGAAGAGGAGGGTAGGAGAGTGACAGAATATGTAACGATACTACGGGAAATGTTGGCATAGCATGATAACCACACGTACCTTTCAACGCGTTAATGTAATCCTGATTGAAGTGGCCAAATTCTATGGAAGAGCTGCGATTATGTAATGGTCCTAGAAGAGCATGGCAACAGACAAGGCTTAGATAATGCAGGTGAAGGTTATTAGCAGTGGAAAGAAAGGATTCTTATTGATGGTACAAGCTGGTACCAATCACCTGCAAGCCTCAACCTCTGTTGATCTAGTAATCTGCGTCGTTTACGGCGGCACTCAGTTGGGTCCAGAACTAAAGGGCGGTGATATGCGGCGCCTTTTTCAGGATTTCCTATTTATCAATAAGGAACTGAGATATCTAATGTTGTGAGGGTGTATAGGCTAAATCCAACAAGGTATGAAAAGGAGACATACTTTGTCTTTTGCGAGTTCCACTCGTAGAGTGTGTGTCGTGAGCAGACAAAAATGCTGAACGCCGTCAAAGTAATGGGTACGGGTGGCACGGAGACGGTGTGGGTGACAGGGAAGAAACAAGAAATAAAAAGGTATGTAATGACATAAACGTGATGAGCCTAGCAGCGGCACATATTAAACATAAGGAGAAACATGGAAAATGAAAAGAAAAAGATGATAGACGCACATGGCACAGCAGCAGCGGCTTCATGCGATTGGGACGAACACGGCTCCATTGGCTACCAATGCGAAAAGCACGGGTCTATATGGCGCGAACGAGGTGGGAAAACAAACAGAGAGAAAAAGAGACAATGGCAAAAAAAAAATAGGATAATCATGCAGCGAAGAATGTGTTTTTTATTTGTTCTCTACATTGTTTTTTTTTTCCTCGTTTGAGCGGTAGCACATGGAAACGCTGATACGAATCTGTTTACTAAAAGTACAAGAAGAAGTAAAAGCAAGAGACCAACAACACTGCAAATAGAGTAGGGAAAATATGTACTGAAGGGGATAGGCAAAGAAAGAAATATAACGATGCAAGTTGCTTTAAAAAAAACACAGGGACCATTAAAGTATTAGCAGGCTGCGAGCCATAATATGTGCATGCACACTCATAGGATACGCATATTAGGAAGCAAAACATGCATATTTTTTTTTGCAGAGAACTAACCTTCCAAAATTGTAATCGACCACAACAAAACCATATATACTTTGAAGACAAACAATGGCTTGCAGCGCAGCGTGCTCATAAGCGGCCATGCACCCTGCCTCACAACATGACCAGAAAAAGAGTTGGCCGGGGTGCTCTGGAAGCTCAGCAAAGGAAGCTCAATCTCTACTCCACAAAGGACGCTTCCATCGTTAGCAACCTCACAAAGCAACGAAACGTATGGCAAGCGACATCTACACGCAACGATTTGCAAAAGGGAGATGTAGGAAGTTCCAATAGCAAACATAAGGCCACTAACGTTGTCCTGCCTCTGCTATTTTTTCCCCATTTTTTTTTTCGGAACATACACGAAAAGAACAAGCAATTAATACAAGGATAAGGAAAAAGAAGAAGATGTCCAGGGGAAAAGAAGGAAAAGGGGGAAAATAAAAAAAAAAGAAGGGAACAATGTGTCAGTCGCTATATTCTGCATAATAAGATAATGTAATAAACATAATGCAAATACGACTACAAATTTCATGTGGAAGACAGCTAGGAATAAGATGCCCACATAGTATGGTCACTGGCAAATCAATCAAGGACAATAGAGAGGGAGGGGGTTATCTTACCAAGGATAACAAATTTGGCTCAACGCCAATTCCTTCTAGATCGAATAACACAAGGGGTCTTAATTTATAAGAACCTACATGGGAACCAAGAATACATGTCAGAACAACAGATATGATCAAATCCATCCTAAAGAAACAATACAAATACGCCATAGTGTAATATGTGGGAGCATCGTAGCAGGTGATATACTATGCAATAGCGAATAATGCAATAGAGCCGACAAACAATACGCTTTATAACATCGCACCGAAGGTAACAAACTAAAACAGGGCGAGAGGTGTATTGCACCTAGGAAACCAGAAAAGATGAGCTCAGTATTCTGGCAATCTGCTCATGGACCAAACAGTGAAAACAACTGCAAGGGGTGGAAAGATAAACAATCTTTTAAAAAGGATGTGAGATATCTAAGATAACAGAAACTGTAAAGAGCGCAGCATAAAGCAATATGCGGCACAGCATGACGAGAACAAGGAAAATATGGTGTAATATAATGTGCAGGGGTAATCTAGCAACTGGTATAGAATGTGCAGGGACACAATGGTCTAAGCACAATTATAGCACAGCGACTAATCTCATGGATAAACAGACAATATGGCTACAAACGTATTGCTTAGGCACAATAAAAGGGGAGAGCGAAGTATACCTTATCAATGCTAACGTTTTCAATCGAGCAACGATCCTCCTTGTGAACCAAACGGGACAAAGGGCCGCAAAAGATGCAAAACCTACATGGAACAAAGGACACCCATTAGACTAACAAGCATAAATCAGTATATCGATGATATCAGCAACATGCGGCAGGCTCTTTTCCCTCCCTCGCATAAAATAAAAATAGAGCAACAATCAACGAAGCCTAAAGCAGAGCGGACAGGGAGCGCGGGGGGTCAACAAAGGAACAATAAGACCATACCAGAAACCACCACGAACAGGTACAAGGTTGAATATTTTCGCTCTTGAAACTCTTCGGCTGTAATTACACAAAGAGCTAAAAAAAAAATTAGCCTCAGGTTGGGTTTCATCGGTTGGCGTTGTTTTTTGCAGCCTCTGTTCCTTACCTTCTCCTGTACGTGCTCCACTTTTGCTCTCTTGCACACGAGAACAATCAGAAGCACTGGAGGGCCAAATCTTTCCATTGGAGCAACAAACAGCAACCAACATCAGAGCGAACGAATGGGATCGCAATGACAAAGAAACAAGCAGGGTTCGAGAGGAAAAATCCGCCAACCTATTTAAACGGCAAAAAAGACGCAGGGAAAATAGCCAACAGGGAAAAAAAAAAGAAAGGCAGGCAAAAAACACAAGAGGCAGCGAGAAGATAAAAAAAAAAACCAGGGAACAATGGCTGAAATGAACGGAAAATAAACAAAATACGCAGACCAAGCCCTGGGAAAAACTCCATGGGATTGAAAAGATTCATGGGATTGCAAAAATCGTCGAAGAGCATAACAACCCAACGATACAGGAGATAGAGAAAAAGGGAAAGCTCCACATCGCTTTCCCTGCCCCCTACTACGTGAACAACCAAAAAGAGATCGATACATGTAAAAGGGAGCACAGCATCTGCTGAGCACACCGCCATAGAAAGGGACAGCAAAAGAGAACGCAAAAAAAAATGGAAACAAACCAAAGGTGCGGAAGAGAAAGGCACACGGATCTACGGGGAAAAAACGTCCGATCCAAATCAGGCGCAGACCAAATTAGAGAAGCAAAAAAGAACTGACCACAGCAAGGGATCCAAAAACGCGGCAGCGACCAAAGCAAGCAACAGCGTCCAGTCAAGGAACCAAGGCTCAGCAGCGAAGGGAGGGAGCAGGGGGGAGAAGAGGAAAGAGGAGGGCGGAGACTCCATGGGCTGCGGACCAGGCTAGACAATGGGCACCGGAGGGCACAAACAGCGAGACGGTCACGCAGCATGGGAACCGGACAGCAGCCATCCCTCAGCACGAGCCAACCGGGACAGCAAAGGCCTTCAACCGGCGCGTGGCGGACAACAGCGCAGCGCACGAGACACACAACCAGAGGACGTGGGCGCGCGGCGGACAACAGCGCAACGCGCGAGACACAGAACCAGAGGACGTGGGCCCGGCACGGCAGCGCGAAGCACGCAACAGCAGACGCTGGATGACGAATTGAACGCGCGAGGATTTTCCTGGTGACGTGGAGGCGGCGCCTGGCCGGGAAGCCGCGCGGCTCTAATATAGTTAATTTTGTATTTGAGTCAGGGCTGATTCGAGTGATTCACATCGAGATTCAATGCACAAGCACTCAAGCAGCGGCAGGCGGACGTCCGTGTGTACACATTGAGCCACAGTTGGACTTGCAGTAAATTGATCTGTACACATCCGTGTAGCAAAAAATTGATGTAGTTTATTTGATAATTGATTATTGATAGTTCACAAATTTCATTATTGATTAGTGTTCGAGATACAGTTTGATAGTTTCCAAATTTGATTATACAGTGTAGATCAACAGTTGTTTGAGTTAGAAGCACGATTTAGTCCTCACGTGACAGAGCTTCTATCACTTCGTGCCTCATTGGCTCCAAGACTCAATACCTTTGACAACATGTCAAAAATATGCACTCTAGTGGAGAAATACTATTATGTCAATTTTTCAAATAAAAATAGAGCTCAGTTGGAGTGCTAACTATCACATTTTCAACTTGATATATGCAATCATCCTGATCTGAGTAGATTATCATCACTTGCTGATTTGGCAAATGGGCTAGTTAAATTGAGAAAAGATTCTACTTATCCAATGGTCGACATGTTGTTAAGCTTAGTCGTAACTCTTCCAGTGTCAACCGCGATCACCGAGAGAGTATTTTCAGCTATAAAACTAGTGAAGACCTGTTTGCGGAATAAAATGGGTGATGATTTTCTGCGAAGTTACATGATAGTTTATATTGAAATTGAATTGGCAACGAAGATTAGTTCTGCTGATATTATTAAATCTTATGATCTAGTCGGTTTTCGTAGAGATAAATTCAAGTTAATATAAATATAATTCTTTTGTATTGTCAAGCATATGCTAACTTGTTTTGTTATCCTATGTTGGAGCTGATTAGTAGACAAAATATTGATTTTTCTTTTGTATTACAAAACATTTGTTACTATAATGCTATAATTATCATCTATGCTCCATTAAATCAGTATTTGTACATATATACCACCCTATCATACTTCTTATATAATAATTATATCATACTTCTTATATAATAATTATGAATAATATTAACAAGCTAGCCCCCTTATGTTGGATTGTTGGCTCCGCCCTGTGGAGATTGTCCCGCACATTGGGCCCAGACCTGCACCGTGCCCGTCCACAGGTTGAAGAAGGATGGCCAGGCCATCTGCCCGCAGTTGCCACCGTCGGGATTGGCGCCGATACCGTCTTGGCGGCTATTCGCATCGTTAAATCTGAGGCATACAGGTTATATATATATATATGGGCCAAGACAGACGTATCTTTACATATCTGATTTATAGAAACAGAGATCGGAGGGAGGATTACCAGGCATGTGATCCGTGAGAGGACCGGTACGGCCGAGTCCAGGTGGAGAAAAACCAGGCACCATAACAAGTGGAGGGAGGATATTCGGTGTAACACTGTCCCGCCGGGAACCACCCGGCCGCCAACTTGGACGACGAAGTACTCAAGAAGCCGACGAAAAAACAACATGGACGCACGGACGAAGGCGGCAGGAGGCCAATGGGGAAGGGGAAGGATCACTGTGGTCTCAAGGTGCGCGTCGTCGATTGCGCCGGGCGTCAAGTGGGGGCGAAATTGACACGGTGAGGGTCGAGCGTCCTGCGTCCAGACCGTAGTCAAAGGGTGAAGGAATTCTTGCGCAGGAGTGGTCTTGTGGTGGAAGATGAGGTTGAGATTTGGGCCTTCCGGGGAGAGCCGGGCGGCAAGCTGTGGTTAGACTATCTCCAATCATATTCTCTTCATTTTGTTCTCTTCCCGATTCTCTTCTCCGTTCTCATTCCCTTTATTTCCTCTCATCTCCAATAACTTTACTTCGAGGGGAATCGTGAAGGGAAAGGAGAGAGAATCCCAACATGTAGGGAATGACCCTGGGAATCCTTTCGCGACGGAAGGGAACGAAAATCCTGTCGTGAAGGGATTTTGGCTCCTGAAAGGAAACCGTTGGACACAATCTTAGTGATCGCCAAGACCGACGGCGAGCTGCACCCGCCGGCAGTGGCAGCCGAGCCAGCGCCGGATGCGTTGCCGGAACGGCAGGACGACGGTGCATAGAGTAAGATCTAAGATACCATGAGCCGTTTGTTTTTAACTAGTCAGTGAGCACGTCTAATCCAAACTGTAAAAAGAAATTGCAAAGTACGGGTTCCAAGTTTCAAATATACTCCTAAAGCACAAGGCTAATTATAATTGCCATCAAAATCGGTGCACGGAGAGCAAAGATGTAAACAAGTGTGGACATGACATATTTGAAACCCATACTTTCATAAATAGTATAGATTCCATATATTTATATAGATTCCATAATTGTCTTGGACATTAAATGATAAAACGGAGCCCTGAGCATCCTCTAGGAACCTAATATCCAAACAAGGATATTGTGAGGTAGCACCAGGATGCTATCTCCCTAGACTCTCATTCATACAATGACGGCGCAAAGGCACATGGTCACCATCTGATAAAATGGGCGAAGCCGCGAACATTCAGAAACGAGGCAGAATCAGCGCAAGGTCAAGACAACCTCTTGGGAATCAGAAACGACTCCTTGTTAGGTGATTATGTCTCAGTTTTACAGGACTGCGCCTCCGCACATATAACTTGCTATCGAAAGAAATCGCAATCCATCAGTCTGACAACACGCAACATGTTAAAAACGCTCTCTAGAACTGTTGTATGCCTGGACCCTATCAGCGCTAGAGCACAAGCTCAGCTTGTCCGAGCTGCTTTACTCCGCACCGAGTTAGGATATGGGAACGCGAAACCTGTTTCACAACAGCGAAAAAGACACTATAACAGTGGTGCAGGGCTCAGTAGGTGTGCTGGTGCTGCCAGTTCGGGTGAGACAGCCGCGAAGGCGCGCTCTGGAAGCCGTTCAGGCTGCCCTCGGCCAGGTTCTGGGGGTGCTGCTCCTGCGTAAGACCACCCTGAGAACTGTAGAAAGTTGGGTACCCATGACCTCCGAATTGGGAGGGCTGCGACTGCTGTGCTTGGCGAAAGCCACCCTGCTGACTCTGTCCCTGGTAATAGAACTGGCTAGGCGGAAGCGCTGACGGTGCTCTTGAACCTGAGCCATGAAGCCACATTGCAGAGTTGTCACCCTGAAAGAAATTCCACAATCAACACTTCTGAACAAACTAAACATAAATCAATAGAGATGACATTAACTGGGTCAGAGAGCACAAAAAAATCCAAGGTTAAATGAGTCAGCCTGGTCGAATACCTGCTGGAGGGCCATGTATTGACTGGCATCTTTGTACTGTCTGCTCAATGCTTCATCAAAACCAAGAGTTGTTGATACAGAGACAGTATTCTGATTAAGGGTGACACTTCCTGGGAGATTACTAGAGCTTCCAAAGCCTCCATAGCCAGAGATGACTGAAGAAGGTTGTTGTTGTTGCAAGCCTGTAGCAGACAGGTTGCTCTTATATTCTTGCATTGCGTACTTCATACCAGATCCTGGCACAGCAGCGGCAGACCGGTGGAATGGTCCATTACTCGAGTATGCTTGCTGGAACGCGGCTGGTAGGTAAGTAGCATAGTTTTGTGGCACATACGGATAGCCAATAATATTTGCAAAAGGCGCGAGAGGTAACGTTGGCTGAGAGTAAGGGTGAGCAGCTAATTGCTGAGAGAGAGCAGGCCCTGTCAGAATGCTCGTACTTGGAATATTTTGTGTAGACTGAGCGTTGGAAAAAACTCCTGTTTTCAGAGTCTGGAAAACATGTTCACAACATGCAGACTTAGCAAAAGGGAAGTGAGACAATACTAATACCAAGTAATATATGCAATATTAAAAACCCGGATGTCAATACTTGCACGATAAAGTTCAAACAACGTTATTCCCAGAAAAGAAAATTAACAAGGAAGTTCAGAATCCATACTGGACGTAAACAGGGCATTATTTTCCCATTTTAATAAGAATAGATTTGGCTTGCTACTAAAAATATATCATTGAACTAGGATGCTGCTTCTATGAATTTTCTAGTTAACTTAACAATTGATATTGAATGGTTGAGCATATGCATGGGAACTTGGTTTTTCTAACACTAGCACAGCCACATAAATTCATTTCTACATGAGATATAGAATAAAAGCCATTTCATAACATTCTAAAGATAAAATGGCATATGAATCTAAATGAAGCAAGTCAGAAAAATGAATTCAAATATCTAACTAACCTCCTGCATGGAGATGGCTGGTCTAGGATTAGTAGATGAACCCGCATTATATTTTGCCACAAGATATGGCGGTAAATCAAATTCTAAGTCCTGAAGAGTTGATTGATTTGACCCCAGTAGGTTGGTGCTCAACGGATTTGCTTGCTGGAGGAACAAAATGACAAGTGAGAATTGTGCACAAGCATAATCAACTGGATTAAATAAATAAACAGAAAAAGAAAAAAAATTAGCATAATCCTTTTCAGTAAGAATGAAGATGTTTGACATAAATACACACCAGGCATGGGAACCAGGAAAACCTTTTGGTCCACATGCTATCTCTGAATGGTTCCAGAATGACCAGTCTTTTACAGTAACGACAAATTAAGGCAAAAGACTGGTTTATATGGCAAGCAAGTCCTTTCTACTCTTTATGATTTCTTTTCTAATAGAGTTAAACTAGTACATGTCTTCTTATGGCAAGCTTAATTGGCCAAAATTGCTCAAAAGCCATTGACTAATAGAGTTAAACTAGTACACGTCATCTGAACTCCTGTTGACTGATTACTAGCAGTCACTGGCCAGGCAAGCATTCTAATTCCACTTTCTGGATCCTTATTTCAAAATTGTTTCAGGAATTAATGTAAAATAAGATGGCTTTGGGAATTGCATATTTCACATACCCTTAGTAGGAAAGCTCTGATTGCTCATCTAGTTATCTTGTTTTTCTTAAAAGGTAGTTCAAGCTTTTTCTTAGATATATAAAAAAACAGTCAACACTTGTCAGCATACAAGAGAAAATATTTTGTGCAGAAGACCAATTTGGTGCACAAGTACAAAAAAGGCGTTGGATACAAGATGGGTGGACGAGTTACAAGCGTGCTTCTCACAGATCCAATGGCCCTGTATCACTTTTCATGTTTCCTCACCAAATTACCTTTATTACCTAATATTTTCGATAACTTAAAAACCAAGAGCAAAACACCACATAGTTAATTACTTGAATTTGTTTAACAAAAAGCAAAAAAGGCAACCCTAATGAGCCCCCCAAGTACTGCAGTTTACAGAGCAACCTTTTTGAAACAGCAAACAGCCAATAAAAAACCACCTACCCAAAGTATGCTCCCCAGCTAGTTATATATGATTCACTTACTGCAGAAGGTGATATTTTAACTACCTCCGCTGGATCAATATAAGATATCCAACACCACTAATGCCCTTCTGTGATCCAGAACATAATTCTGAAAAAGTATATTTAAAAAAAAAAGACACTTTCAAAGTATAGTTCTTAGGCAAAACTATCACAAAACCACACTTTTACACAACACTTTCAGAGAACCTGACTTCTATTTGCATAATGTCGCGACAATATCAAAGAACCACACTTTTATTTTCATAATGTTTCAGAAAACCACTTGACAGATACTCAAGTGGACCCACTTGTTGGATATTGTAGCAAAGCTTGAAGTGTAGTTTTTTTTTTCTCGAACACACAGGAGAACTGCGTGTCATTGTATTAAGAAATAGAAAAAAGGGGTCCGATTACACTTAAAGTGTAGTTTTGTGAATGTTATGCAACGAGTAGTGTGATTCTCTGAAATTGTTGCTTAAAAGTGTGTTCTTTTCTGATGGTTTAACCAAAGGTAGTGTCGTCACTTGAAACTTACTCTAATTCTTAAGATGGGCCTGAATTAATATTCATATTAGTTCTAGTATTTTATAACACCTGTCACACAGATTAAAACTGTCTGTGTTTGTTAGCTGTTCCGGGGTCCTGCACAGGTTATGAAATAATGAAGTTTTTTTAAGACAGAAACAAAGCCCTAGCATTAGGTTGGCATATCACTTCAACATGTGCACCTAAGCCGATTCTTAATCTCAGCAAGTTCAACAAAGATAAGGGCATTTAAGGTGAGATAACTCCACAGATGACCCTATGGCCTACAAGTGCAATTTGCCTTGTTTCTACATGTGCATGCCACAGTTTCTTACTGATAAGACCTGCAGCCTCATGCATACTTCATGTTTGACAGAAACGCTAACAAAACGCTACAGAGAGACCAGTGCATCTAGAACTGTTAACATTTCATATCAACTCTATAGGCTTTTCCTTAACATTGTAATACATGCTTTATTGCCTATGACTGTAGATTAACATATTGCAACTTGCAGGTACAACATAGCACTAGGCACAAACAATGTGAGCAATGGAAGATCATTATCATTGGCATATAAAAGATGAAAAGAGCTTACCATCAAGTTTGAAAGATGGGAAAGAGTGTGCGCTTGGTTGTTTCCTTGTGGGTCCTCCATTGTGCTTGGCTGTGATGTGTTCATGTTCGAATATGCATGACTTGATACAGATGGGATGTCATATTGAAGACCAGATGGATCAAGTACTTCCGGCCTCAGCACATCAGCCTGTGAGACAGAAGGTGCATTGGCATTCTCCATGTTAGCTCCCATCATGGCCTCAAGGTTCTTGTTTGCTGACGAACTCACAGCACCGGTGTCATAGTAATCTTGATTCCTGCAACAAGCAGCTCCGCAATGTATTGTGTCCTTTTACAAAGAGGTGCAACCAGTGCGGCAAAATAAAGAAAACAGCTGTAAAATGCTAACCTTGCATCTATTTGATCTACCGGTGCAGATTCCACTCCAACAGGCAACTCCACATTGCTGTCAGTGGTCTTTTGTGGGAGGAACCCAGTAAATGCACCAGATTCAAAACTGCCAAAGCTCAAACTGACACATTCTGTGTTTGTAACTTGCAAATGATCAGGGATTATCACTGCAGGGTTATCTTCAGCAAACTTTTTTGCAGGTAACTCATCATTATGTAGGCTTAGACTCTCAAAGTTTGCTGCTGCTGCTGATACATCAGCATTGGAATCCTCAACTGCAAGGAAATGCCAATCAGAAGATATAAATACAAATCATAGTTATAAAGGAATCAGAACACATTGCAGACCATGCCAACAAGTTTGTACAGCATTGAGACCAAGACCAGGCTACCACAACACAACGTGGTTTGTAAAATAGTTAAAGAACAGTATGACATGTTAAGCAATGTATGCATACAGTGACATGCCGCATGCATAAGCTGGCAAGGATAAACAAAAACTGGAGGCACAGAATAACCTGCCAGTCCGAAGTATATCATGGAAAAAAGTATGACTTCTATAGTTTTATGAATATGTGTGAATTATCATATCTGTTCTTAAAAAACTGTTAACTACATTTCCCTCTCAGCCCAGAGGGATTGATTATTTGGCTCTTTATTTGTCCCTACCTTCCTTATTATGCTTACGAGTATTATTGCATGGATACGTTCATCTTGCTCAGGGTGAAATATGATGAGGATGAAGCAATTTGCAATATACCCTCAGATATTTCAATGATTTTACCACGATGAGTTATAATTAAAGCAGTCTTTCAATAATCCTGGCCAAGAATCACCGACCTTTTTAATGGAATATCAAAAGCTTCTAATAGAAGACGTTATGCTGTTTATCCGTAGCTAGTGAATGGAAAACGGTGGCAACATAAAATATCCAGGTTTTCCACATGGAACGGGTTAATAGGATGTTTCAAACAAAAATGTTTGGCCTCTAAGATGATTAACCAACAGAAGCTAAGCAGAGTTTGTACAATTAACTATAAACTCACCTTCGCCCTCTGTGTAAGAATGCTCTTGGGGCTGATAGGAACTTGAGTTGTTCAACAATCCATCATTATAATCAGAATTACCTTCATCATGTCCCAAGTGTCCCTCAGAAGCAGTTACTGGTCTCACTGCAATGGTGTTGTTTTCATCAAAATGCGAATTTTCATGCGAGTGAACCACATCATCAACTAGCACCGATGACTGTAACGATGCCTCGTATGAGTCACCAGAAGTCTCAGGGAGGGATGATTGATTCACTGTGTGTGGCTCATCTTGTTGAGTCCAATTATTCCCATATGTGTGCTTGTTGTCAGCAGTAGAATCACTGTGATTCTTAATCTGAACAGAATCTTGCAGAGGAGGTAATCCGTGGTCAAGCTCTGTCGGTAAAACTGTGCTTGCGGATTGTTTTGGATTCTGGTTTGCAGTGCTTGGCAAAGATGGATATTGTCCGGCATATCCTCTGTCAGCTGTAACCACAGGCTTGATAGAATGCTTTGCCTGAGGCCTACCCATTTTCACAATATCGGCCATCGACAACTGACCTGGCGTCCCAGACCAACCGTGCTGAAACCCAGATGATGATTGCACTGGTACTACTGGTCCCTCAGGAACCATATGTTTGTTTACAAAGGAACTGTGGGAGACAAGAGAGGGCATGAATATCCAACACAATATGAATAGAAAGCAAATAATATGAAACCATCAACAGACAGGATAAATTTTTAGGTTTTTAGTGATAGGCGTCATTCAAACATCTGGAGATCATAATGTTGATTCCGATCCAACACTTAATGATATCGTCGCCAATAACAGAATGCCATAATCCAATCAAAATGAGCTACCCAACAAAAGAATAAGTTCAAGTCCAAAACAAAGGAGTTAATCGAAAGGACTCAAGCTGTCCTCAGATGTTTTTTCAACATGACAGGAGCATCAACAACAACATATATAGGCATCTCAAAGGCCAATAATAAGAAGATTTGAGGGAAAACAGACAGGTAGATAATAGTTTGCCTAAAAAAGTATAAACAGCATAAATATCATCCTTCAAATGCATAGGGATGTTTTTCTTACCTTGCAATTGTTGACGGCATACCAGGTCCCGAGACTGGTGACCTAGAGGTCACATTATCTGATTTTGTGAATGAGACAAACAGAGGGTTAGAAGGACTAATGGCCAAAAACAAATAGCCTTGAGGACATAAAAGGTACTCTGTCTATTACCAACGGAGCTGGATTGCACAGAACCGTTCCATCCACCACGATCTGCACCACCTCTGATGCCTCGACTTGTAGAATTATTTGCTGATCGAGATCTAGGCTCAGGAGTCTCTTTAATCTATGTAAATGCCCATAACTATAGTTGTCATTTCTACTAAGAATAGAACATCTTTTTAACAAAGCAAAATTGTAGTTCCATATCTAAACTTTGGTGCTTTGGTGCAATGGATCATGCTGAAATAAAAGAACAAACCCATATGATGCAAGAAGACAATTAGCTACCGATTCATAAGTAACCCAACCTAAAGCTGGTCAATGGTTATAAAACGAAATGAACATTTCAGACACATAGGGTACATTGAAGATAAAGTTCAGTGTTAACTGACCTCCTTTTTCTTATCACGCTTGCTCTTTACCTCTTGAAAAGTATCTGTAAAATAATAATGATAGTGGCAAATGAGATACAATGCTCATACATGTGCTGGATCCCATTAACATAACAGATCAATCTTGGTGTCACTGCCAAATACAATAATTAATAAATAATGCAAACTAATGAACAAAACAACAAGATAGCTAATGATCACTAAAAACAGCAGAAGAAACACAGATGAGTAAAAATCGAAAAGAGAATTTGTATGACAAGATCAGATGATATCCAGGCAGCTATGTACATCTATGCAGCACCAAAATGGATACGGGTATTGGTATTGGACCGATACGGATATAGGTATGGGTATCGGACCGATACGGATACGGAGATACGCCATTTTTCTAGAAAATCCGATATGCAGATACGTTTTAATACTTAAAAAAACAGTAATATGTCACAAGTCTGATGGACAAGTCACATAGGTAGCAATTAACTATACATCAGTACATCACCTTAGCCTAATTAACTAAGCTCCTATGTTCCACTTAGATAACAGATGAGTGGAGGCGCATCAGTACATCAATACTTCACTGTACGGATAAAAGATACATTTCACAGTACAGGAATAGAGAAAGAGCAGCAAAAACTTCTAGAAGCCAATGTCATCTGGAAAACAACGGAGGCATCACCACAAACTATTACAGACCAACATAACAAAGCAGAGGACCTATAGAAACAAGAGTAAGCCATAATCTTCAGGTCACTTCATCAGTAATCCATTTTTTATCAGGTGTTGGGAGATCTGGTTCATCAGCACTCACCGAATCTGGAGCCTGGAGGCGCAGCCGCGCGGGAGCCTAGAACCTGGAGGTGTGGGCGGCTATAAGCCCGCTAGAGCCTGAAGGCGTGCGCGTCGCCGCCGGCGTGGTTGTGACTGGCGAGAGGCACTGCATGCTGGCGGCGACTGGTGACAGATTTGCGAGAGAGAGGTGGCTGGAGAGGGAGGCGAGAGCGATGCCAGTTTTAGGGATTCGACTCTGGGCTGATCCGGACTGCTGCCAGGCTGAGCTGTATCCTCGAGGTATCTACGAAGTATCCAACACATATCCTTAATTTTCGATTTATTTATTTTTTCAGATACTCCTCGGATACGTATCCGAGGAGTATCCATATCAGATACCACGTCAGATACAAATACACTACCTTCTGGGAGTATCCGTGTTTCATAGATGTACATTGAAAACAAAACAAACTCAACAACAAAAGAAGTTGTGACCTGTTCACGCACAACAACAAAAGAAGAATTACCAAAAAAAAAAAAAGCAGAAACAGCAAAAGCTGTTATTCTTCTTATGAATATGAATGAAACATCCCACTGATCTGATATCTGAGACAAACCCAAGACATACACACCTTCCTCTAAATTTTATATAGCCAGGTGATAGGAAACAGAATCTAAAAGAGTAGAAGTTCAAATAAGAAAAGAAAATCCCTTCTGCCATTTTTCCCCAAAAGCCTTAACAAAATAAACCCTGTCCCTGATACTCCCATACATGTGAAAAAGCTTGCAAAATCAGCATACCTCTATCCTTATTTCTCATCCACCACATAAGAGATGTACATAGAAAGTACTCATCCCACGGCAATATAGCACCACTTAACAGATCTCATATAAGTACAGGCAACAAAACAAGCAACTCAGCGATGTTTCAACTTTTCAACAAACTAAAAAGACAATCCAGAAGCTCCACCTCCTTTCCCAGTCTAAAGGCTCCCTTTCCTGCTAGCTAAATTTACCACAGCTATCCTTTCTAAATTGAGTAACTAAACTTTCCGCAACTGTCTTTTCCAAACCTGGTTGCAAGAATCAAATATCAATCAGACTCATTTCAGTTTCCCTCCTACGTTGAAAAGAGCTAAAAGGTATGAACAAATGCAGCTCGCTTATCTTCCGTTCTCCCAAGTTTCCGGTATCCACATTCTCCACACCATCAACACATTACATCAGAGAATAGCAAGTCCTCCCCCAAAAGCTACAGCCACAAAAATTCGAGCATTCTTGAAGTGTCTAGCTGACCGCCAATTTAAACCACAGAGACGCAAAAGGAGGCACAGCAGAAATAATAACCAGAATCTACCTACACGCTAATCCAAATCTGGAAACACTTACCATATTAGCATTTAGCAGGACATCTAAAACAGAAACCCTAAAAAGCGTAGAACCAGAAGAATATTTGCGACAGCCCTTACAATTATAAATCTAACACTATAATCTGATGCCGACTTAGATATCTAAAATCGCGAAGTATGAACACAAAGCCCCGGAGGGGAAAAACAATACAAGTTCATCAGATTCCCACTAATCCGTAGCGGCCGCGCGCTCAGACGCAACCTTCACGGCGACGAATCGCCCCAGATCGACAAGAGCCCACTGGTCTAACGCCCCTCCAAACCCTAGCAACGTGCCCTCCAACTCCATCGCGCATCCAGGGAACAACCGGTGAAGGAACAGCGAAACAAGCACTAAATCGTGGGCGTGGGGGAAGATAGCGCGGGCCCGGCCCGAACCTTGGGAGAGGAGGCGGCTGACCGCCTCGTCGGGGTCCATGCCGCACTCACGCAGCGCGGCGTAGATCTCAGGCCCGGGGCGGTTCACGATCTCCTTCAGGCTCTGCACCAGCTTCCTCGACGCCGCCGGGACGGGCGCCGCCGCCCCCTTCCCTCCGGCACCCCCGCCGCTCATCCTCGCCGCCGGGATCCCCTCCTCGCCGGGAAACCCCTCGGACTTCGGGAACAGGGGGCGCGGCGGTGGGTAGCTTCGGCTTGGTTCACTCCCACGCAACGCAACGGCGGCCAAATTCCAAAACCCTTCCTCCCCTCCCTCCGCTGCGCCCACGTTTATATATCCTGCCTATATGGATTACGGAGGAGGGGTTAATAAGGCGCGTTAACTCTTTTCCTGCCCGCGTTTGATACGACGTACTATGCAGTAATTACCGTGGGTCTCCATCGTCTAATCTAAGCACACCACATCCTGTACATGTTTTGCAGGTAATTTTCTCTCTATACTGTAATGTAATTTTCTCTTTATCCTGACTAGACCTGCACTATCTTCCTTACATGACTAATCAGGATAAAACCAACACAATCTACATACTTTTTTTCTTCCTTTTGTAACTATTCAAAGTTGGACAACATATTCCATGTTGTATAAACCGAAATCATATATATCATACGTTGGGCAGAATAATCAAATTGTGTTTGTTGTAAATTTTATTTGAGACAAACTAACGTGTGCATAAGAAGATATACGCTAGAATAGAAACACTAATAAAAGGAGTTGTGCCCCATGACTTCATCATCCTATCAATACAACCTACATACTTTTTTTTAGTTAGGACAAAACCAACGCATGACCCGCGCTATCTTCCCTACATGACTAGTTAGGATAAAACCAACACAACCTACATACTTTTTTTTCTTCCTTTTGCAGTTGTTCAAAGTTGTTGAACATATTCGATGTTGTATAAACAAAAATCATATAGATCATATGTTGGGCGAACAATCCAATTGTGTTTGTTGTAAGTCCCATTTAAGGCTAACTAATGTGTGTATAAGAAGGTATACACTAGAATAGAAACACTGGTAAAAGGAGTTGTGCCTCGTGACTTCACCATCCTATCAAAAGACGGTTTGCAGATTCGACCTCCTCGTCTCAAACCATGTCAGTATCCATCTAAGTGGCTCTGTCTAACGTATGATCTTTTCCTTCCTTTCGTGTTGAAGTCATGCAGCCAGGCGAACTCCCTCCTGCCTCTTGGGCCTAGATGTTTTCAGCGTGTCTATCTGTCTGGTGAGCCATTATCTAGCCCGGTCTTGGCAGAGAGGTGGGCCGTGGGGACTCGTCAGTGCCTATAATCTTTGGGCCGTAGCATCTAAGCCGAACCGTGAGGTGGTTTGGAGGCAGATGCGATTAATCTAAGGTCTGTTCTGATCTCTTCGTCTTTTGACTTAGCGACGTGTGGTGTCATCTTCAAAGAAATCAAGTTCAGGATGTTTACTAGCTTCACTGATGTCCGAGTTTCTTACGGTCCACATTCTTGTAATAACGTAGCGCATAAGCTAGCTAGTTTAGTGCTAATCTTGGGTCGAGAGGTATTTTAATCTAGTATGACACTGTCCTAAATGATGTAAGTTCTCTCGTGGACGTAAACATTATGTCAGCCTCTGGTTAAAGGAATTACTTTCCATAAAAAAAATTCGAGTGCTGCACCAATCACATGGATCTTCGTCCAGCAACGTGTGCCTCTGTGAGCACTACTCCATCCATTTCGTTCTACAAGGCTTATTGTTTTCTTGAACTTTTGTCAAAATATAAGCCTTGCGTATGGATTTATTGATATTTTTCCATGCTTTCCCTTATTTACTGTTTTTTATCTCCCCTATATTAATGGATAGCATATCACAAACTATTCTTTCTTATGTTTCCCAATAATTAAGTAGGGTTATCATGGTCATTTTCCTATGGTTTCATGCCTTCCTTAATCTTTGTGTCTATCACAAATAAGCATTATATTTTAAAATGGAGGGAGTACTACATAGCGTCTGGTCTTCAGCCTGCAAAAGTTTGAGAAGAATTTAGCGTTCTTCGGCAGTGCATTAACACATCTAGAATGGTGCATACCTGATTAGTAAGTAAGTAAATTTTATAAAATTTTTATGAAAAATCTCTATAAGATTTTGATCCCGTTACATAGAAAAGATCACTTCAAGCTCATAAAGTCTTACTAAAGCAAATACATACAGGCAGTGTAAATTAGCATACCGAACACTAAAGAAGTTGTGACCTGTTCACACACAACAACAAAAGAAGAATTAAAAAAAAGCAGAAACAGAAAAAGCGTTATTCTTCATATGAATATGAATGACGAGGACTAACAAAAGGAAGCTGAAACATCCCACTGATTTGATATCCGAGACAAAAACAAAGCAGTTGGAAAGAATATGGTACAACTGATTAAAAGAGTTCATGTAGAGATTCGACATTAATTTTAGTTAAACCTATTCTACAATAATGAATGAAATCAAGTTTCAATATCTAGTTTCATTGACAGTTCTAAATAATCTATCTATACGGTTGATAGATATAGTGACCACATACCTATATAAATCATTTAATTCAAACATATATATATAAGTCCCCGAAAGACCAGACATTTTGAATCTAAACGCAAACCACAATATCTATTGTGTAAAACTTAAAAAGTAATATGGCTTAAAACAATTGAGAAGAATTTAGTACAACCGGTTAAAAGAGTTACTTCTTAAAAAAGAGTGTTCTAACAATGATGATTGCCCATATAATTTCATAAAGAAGTCCTCAACAGGAATTTACATCATCTGTGTATATATTAATGATCTGAATATCATTAGAAATATAGAAGATATAGACGAAGCACGTAATCATCTAATGACAGAATTTTAAATAAAGGATTTGAGTAAAATCAAATTTTACTTCGGTATACAACTCGAGCACCTTCCTTCAGGTATTATAGTACACCAAGCCATATATACCATAAAATATTAAAGAAATTTAATATGGACAAATCGTATCCATCCAAGACTCCCATATTTGTTCGATCTCTTGATATCGAGAAAGATCTATTTAGACCACGGGAGTAAGGAGAAGAGATACTATGACCTGAGGTTCCTTATCTCGTTACCATTGGAGCGCTTATGTATCTTGCAAATTATACCAAATTTGATATCGCATTTACAGTGAACTTACTAGTTAGACATAACGCTACTCTAACTAAACGCAATTGGGCGGGAGTCAAAATATCTTTTGATATCGCCAAAGCACCATAGATCTTGGTCTTTTTTATAAAAAGAAAACAATATATGAATATGATTAGATACACTGAAGTTGGCTACTTATCAGATCACCATAATACTTATCACAGGCAAGCTTTATATTCTTATACAGTGGAACAACCATTTCATTGAAGTCTTCAAAATATACTCTAGTTGCTACATCCACAAATCATTCTGAAATAATTGCAGTATATGAAGCATCACGTGAATATGTATGACTTTTTAAATGATAAATCACATACAACAATAATATGATGATGATTATATTGAATCACCAACTATTATTTATGAATATAATTCTGCATACATTGCTAAATACAAACAGATTGCATAAATAACAATATAACAAAACATATTGTTTCTAAATTGTTCTATCATCATAAATTACAAAATAATAGTAAGATAGGAATCTTACAAATTAAATCATATAATAATCTCGTTGATTTATTCACTAAGTCCTTACCAATTTTTAGCTCTCTATTACACATATCATGTGCTCAGTTTTTTTACTAAATCTGTCTCATTTATAATTAAGAATTTATTAACCATATCTAAGCTTTTTCTGATTCAAATTTTTTATAGGGAGTGATTCTTTTGAGGAAATGATTCTATCGCTGAAAGTGATTCTCTAACATAAAATATATGGAGAAAATGGTTTTCTGCGAGAAGTGAATCAGGGGAAGCTGCTTTTTTCAGCTTTTCAACTTTTAGTTAATTTTAGAGAATCACTCTCACGAATTTCATTCAGAAAACTAAAAACTGAAAACTGCTGTTTAGCAGAGCTCCTCCTACCTCCAACCAAAAAACTGAGAGCTCTGCCAAATAAACACCTATTTAAACTCTGACTAAAAAATTTAAACGCGAATCAAAGATACTCTAAACCAACTGTCCGACCGGCAGTCTGGTTGTGCACGAGCTCACGTACCACTGCTCCTCCCGCAACGCGTTGCGCCCGCGGCAGCAAATCCAGCCGTCGTCGCGTTCCAGGCTCGGCACACCGCGCGCAGCATCGACACGAAGAAAATAACCTTTCCCCACCAAATCACAGCAGCAAGCGTAACGCGGGCACACCAGGCCGAGCAAGGCCAGGCCGCCCTTGTCGCTGCGCGCGATCCGTTTCTCCGACGCGGAGTTCAGGCATCACACGAGCCCGAGGCCCACCCCGCGCCGGGCGAACCAAGCGCCGAAGACAAGCAAGCACCGCGCGCGCCCGTTCCCTCGTGGCGCGCGGCGGGAACGTGCGGCCCCTCGTGGTCCGTTGCCTCCCCGGCGCGGCGGGTACGGGCGTCCGTCCGTCCGTCCGTCCGCGGACCCTCCCATGCCCGCGACTTTTAATCACAGCGGCTCACTCGGCCACCGCTTGTCACATCACATCACAGTGTCCACAGCTCACGGCTGCCACTCCACTCCAGTAGTCCAGTCTCCAGCCCTCGAGAACGAACCCGACTTCTCCAGGATTCTAGAGACAATACCACCGCATCAGTAGGCGAATCCCGCTCGGAGAAATGTCCATCTCGACGCGCCTCGCGATCCCGGCGCTCGTGGTGCCGCCGCGGCTGAGGGTGCGAGCGGCCGGGAACGGGGGTTCCGGTTCACCTGTCGCTCGCGTCGCCCTGCGCACGGACGCGCTCAGGTGAGGTCTTGGGGCTGTGCGCCATCGGAGGCTCTGACTTTCGCCTTCTGTTCCTGTGATTAATCGGCACTGCAACGGTGATGTGCATTTGTGCAGGGGCCTCGCTGCCGCTGAAGCCGCAGCCGTTGGCCGTAGGCGCGGGCCAGCCGTGCCGGCGCCGGGGGGCCGCCGCCGTCTGCCACTCGTCGGCGCATCTGAGCGCGCGGACGATGCAATGGATCTCCGCCGGGGCGACCGCGTGAGTGGCAGCTCCCTATCTCGCCACCCAAATGACTCTTTCCATTCTCTTTTTTCGGGGATACGCATGAGAACTCTCTTTCTACTCGAACTTAAAAAAAAAAAAAAACTCACGTTCCACCCTGTACTGCGATGGATGCGATTTACCCGTTCAAAAGCGTGCGCTTTTTGTGCTTTGCATCTGTTCGCTATTTTGCCTGTTAGAACCCGGAGCTATTGGTAGGTGTTGACATGCTAATACGTAATAACTGGTCTTAAAAAAATAGTAATGACTGGTATCTGATTGTAAGATGCGCCATCCTATGAATTCTGATCTTGATTAGATGATTATTGGAAGATCATGGCACCAGGTGCTAGATTAGTTATATGGATCATATATTGGTCCTGTTAGAATGGGTACAGGGCACAGCATCAGCATGTGATGGCACTGGTCTAGCTAGTACGACGGACTAGTGCTGACTCCAGTGAAAAAGATATTTGTCCTAGATGCGTGCAACTAACAATATCTCTATAGATGTTTAAATCGGTCATATGAAAACGATATTTAGCTTTCATAGATTTTATTAGACCTTACAAATGTCTTACTATAGAATTTGGTGGTCAAAGTTGTACTAAAGACCATTTCGGTGCAAAAAAAAAACACTTCTTTGTAACTTGAAGGAGTATTTATTTGCTCATTTTACTGCACACGCATAAGGTACTTGTATTGTAATCCCTCCATTCCGAAATAGCTGTCCTTATAAGGTGCCGTAATATCCCCTCTTTCAAATGCTGGTTGTGTTGGATAAAAAGGTATACAATGAATAGTGTCAATCCGTTTCATAAAACGAAGTATCAATTGCTTCATTGCTACGTGCTTGAGCTAAAAGGATGAGTAATTCAGACTGGAGAGAGTATGTTACACGATATAGGTTATGGATCTTTTCAGATTTTTTATTCATTTATGGTTGAACTGAATGCCCTGTGTTAATGGCTCCACTTTTTTTTATATCACAATTCAATGACTCCACTTTAAATTGCCACCTAATGTATGGTTTTCATGTCACTTTGGAGTGGCATATGACTTGTACAAGGAAATTTAACAGGTATTAAATGCCATGCCAGCCATGTTAATGCCATCTATTTCACAAAACATACGGATACAACATGTGTTAGACTTTTGATATCATGATATTCAGAGTTTGGGTCCACTTGGCATGAACTATATGTCTACTTTATTTTTCTGATCTCTCATAAGTTACTAGAGCTGTTCATGTTGTGAAGATGATGAACAGTCATGTAAAAAATTAAAATCATGCGAAGGTAATCTTGCTTCAGATCTTTGATGAGTTGCTAGAGCTGTTCATGTCATTTATGCTATTCTTCTTGAGGATGAACAGTCCTGTAAAAGTAGAATTGCACTAAGACAGTCTCTTTGGAAACTCATCTGTCTCGAGGAATTTCTATTGTGCAACTTATTTAGCTTCGTCAAGAAATACCCTGGATTGTGAAACAAATGCACGATATAACTTACTTTGCTGTACACTGTATGATTATTATCTGAGCATTGTTACTCTTTTGTCTTTTGCAGAGTGCTACTGCTAGCTAAAGGAACAGCCATACACAAGTCTTTCCTTGTGCCATTTTTTGCTCTGCAAGCACCTTGCAGCATCATATCATGGATCAAGTAATGCTGCTATTTGGCGCAAATTATTTGATACATCAGTTTTCTTATTTCCTTTGTTTGCTATATATTATGTATGCTTGTTTCTTTTTAAAATAAGAATACTCTCTTGAAGCCTACTTATTTTGTGGTATCAACATCCGTTGTTAGGAGCGACTATGGTCAATGGACTGCTTTTCTTGCTCTTTTGGTGCGTTTGTTCTTCTTCATTCCAGGTAGAGTAACAAAAAAAATCATAAAAGGTTATTCATGGTTAAATTTCTTTCGTCCCCGTATTTTTGTTCAGACAATGGGATAGTTGCATTTAAAATACACTTGATTGTACAATCTGAATTGAGATATGGTACATGTTTACGGTTACTTATATTCGCATCTGACTATCATAGGTGAGATTGAGCTTCCATTGTCAACAATGCTGCTTGTCAGTGTTGCTCCTTACCAATTGATGAATCTGAGGTATGGAACATTTCAGTGTTCGACCTTTTCAGGAGTACAATCTTAGCACTGAGCAGTACTGCCTCCGCCGCATCTGTTAATGCTGAAATTTGCATATCCTTATGGCCTTTATATACATATAGATGTTTTTTCATGCAGCTAATCAAGCAACCAACTGATCATCATAGTACTGTACATTATCATGTATATTGGACGTGAATAGAAGCAAGCACATATGTATCTATTTGACTACTACTGACAGAGAATCAGTCCACAGGATCTTAGTTTTTCAGTTTATGTCTGGATTGTGACGCATATCCCAAGTCCCAAAACATCAGCTTATAGTGTTGCATATTCTCAAATTTCCCTTATAAAAATCATCTTTGGTTTGTGCTCATGTGCTTCAACTTCCATTTTCTTCATACAGGGGAACTCAAGGTGGTGCAGTACTGTCATTGGCCATAGCCGGATATCTCGCTTTCCAGCACTTCACCAGGGTGGGAGGTTTAGGCAAAGCCTTTGAGCAGGGATCAATAATTGCAACATTGGCCATCATCTGCATCACTATTATCCCACTGATGCTGCTGTTCTGATCTGGATTAAGCTGGCATGAGTTTGTTCCTCATTGTGGGTGTCAGTCGACGGATAAATAAAAACCTTGTAATGCAACATCCTGTCAAGACTCCTAGCTCCTTTTCCCAAATAAAAATGAATTGTGGTATAGTTTGCTAAAATATGCACTGATATATCCTGATGTATGGTATGGTTTACCCAAAAATTACCGTAGTAGTAGTTAGTGTTCTTCAGTGATTAGTGGTTCATCTCCTTTTGTTGAATCTCTTGTTCACTTTTACATAATTTTTTTAGCATCTGCTGGTCTGGGCTAATTGATGAAACACATGGCAGTATGGAACGGGCACCTTTGCTCCTACCTGACTGCATGGAATGCGTATA
Source organism: Phragmites australis (assembly GCF_958298935.1). Classification (NCBI taxonomy): domain Eukaryota; kingdom Viridiplantae; phylum Streptophyta; class Magnoliopsida; order Poales; family Poaceae; genus Phragmites; species Phragmites australis. The sequence continues at coordinate 35,050,832 of NC_084929.1, read as the reverse complement.
GTAGTTGTTAAACCAGATGTGATCTCATTTAGGTGTGGTTTTGTGAAACTATAAGACCATGATTGGTATATGTGGCTGTGTGAATCAAGGCCGGATATTTGAGGTTTTCTGTAACTAGGGGCATAAAACCCGTGGGCTTCTACAAATGCAAAACATCTCAAATTATGTTGTGAATCATGCTGTGAGACATTGTAATCTTTTCCCATCAATTCACAAATGCAAAACATCTCAAGAATGCTGGCAGCATAGCACGCTCGGTGATGCACAATTTTACATAGGCATAAGAGTAGATAATCAGAACTAGGTGAAGAACAAGTCGTGAAATATTATTCATCTTAATTTTAAGTCTAAGCCTCAATCTACAAATAAGGTGAAAATCTAGGTTCAGGATTCTGGATAGACGACCTCGGCATCTTCAATGTCGCATCCTCCTTAGAGGTGTTATCTTGGAGATCTTTTCGCGTGTTTGGGCAGCCGACCAGCTTGGGTCTGGCGGTTTTTGGGCATTTCTCTCGCTTTGTGCTTGGATGGTCGGTTGACACGCTTGGAAGGGACGTGTTGAGTGAAGTCGGAGCTACTGTATCGATGGGGTCTGACGGAGCTCGGCAATGATGACATGAGGCATAGCCTTTTCTAGTTGCGTCAATGGTGGTTGTGGGTGTCAACGTGATGACAACGAGGTAGCGGTCGAGGTCCACTGTGTGAAGTTGAAGCTGCTACGCTGAGGGCAAGCATGCCAATGATGACCTGTGATGGGCTTTTCTTGGGTTATGGTTGTATGGTGGGTGAGTCATTTAGTTGTCTTCATCGTCTTGTTGTTAGAGAGTTTTGTAGCGGTTTTCCCTTCTTTTAACCGTGCAGTTGTAAAGCTTTCAGACCCTATTTCTCTTATAAATTGAACTAATTTTCTTCATTTGATATAAAATCGGCAGAGCTCATGTCGTCATTTCGGAAAAAATGTTTTTTTTCCATTCACACAATCTTAATCTAAGCATAAACCTCAGTCTGAAAATTTGAAAACACGGTCTGTCCATTTACTAATCTTTGATTGACTCACAATTGGCTTCCAGTTAACAGGCGAGTAACGGGGAGGCCGTCTGTGACCGGCCGTGAGGGGTCTCACTACCACGGTACGATGCGTTTGGTTAGAGGGAATTGATACAAGGGAACGAGAGTTTAGAGGTCAGAGTTTTAGGTTCTGTTTGACAGGATCTGGATTGAATATTTTTGGAGTTGATCATATTTAGTTCTAAGAAATACATGACTAAAATTGTGGATGGATTGAATGTATTTGATTAAATCATTTGGTTTTTATTTTAGACAAAAATAAATGTTTAAACTATTTTATTTTATTATACAAACTCCATATCTAACATGAATCGGAACTGGAGCTGTGCTAAACAGTCCCTTACAATCTCTTGATTGGGCAGTGACCATGAGAATTTCAGTGGGATGAGAAAGATGATTTGGAAGGCTAACTACCACTACTTTAAACCCAAAGGGAGGGGTGGGAATTGTGTTGTAATATTCATCTATTTTTCTATTTTCTTTTCACTAAAATTGTTAGATTTTCGATCAAACTATATCCGCATTTCATATAATTAAAACCATAGCACGCCCTCCTATCTCCTCTACTTCACCCCATGGCCATTAACTAGCTCCATGACCCACATGTCGCCTCGTGCTACCGTTTCTAGTGCTAGGTTGGTCTTTCCACAATCGCTTTTCACTACTCACTCTGCCAAGTCACTTCTTCTCCGACTACGCTTCTCCCCGCCCTCCCCCTTCCACTACCACTTTGGGTACCTCCTTTGACATCATTGCTACATAACCACTTCCCAGTAATCCTGACCATTGACGCCCTCCATCCTCCTCCTTCCTAAGGGTGGCAACGGGTCGGGTCGGGTCTGGGTGGAGCGAGAATGCACCCAACCTGAAACTTGAGATAGCAAACCTAACTCGGCCCCAAAATGCTTACTGGGTCCAAAACCAACCTCGGTTCTGGCCCTGGCAGGGACCCGGGACCGACGGGGGACCCGAGACCCGAAGGAGCGGATCTAGATCATTCCTGGTGTTGGCTCGTCTTCCCCGCACGACGGCGTAGCTGCCTCGTCGTCGGCCCGTTGCCCTCCCTTATCGCACCTCCTGCACTGTCGCCCTCCCTTGCCGTGCCTCCCTCACCAAGCCTCTCACACAACGCCCTCGCCCTCCCTCCCATGCCGCGCCCTCGCCCTCCCTCTTGCGCTCCCGCACTGTCTCCCTCCCTCGATTTGCCCCTCCCTCTACCGGCACCTCCCTCGCCACGCCTCACGTGCCACGCCCTCGAGGGGAAGGGGAAGGGGAGGAGGAGATGGAGGAGGTGAGGAGGACGACAACATCGACTGTAGCCGCTGCACGCGGGGGAAAGGGATGGGGAGTCAGGGAAGGAGCAAACAGCGAAGACTGCGGTCTACGGAGTGCCGGAGGGGGTATTGGGTGGCCCGGGAGTGGTGTGGGTTATGTGGCACTGTAACATCCTGAGTTTTAAGTATGTTAATGAATTGCAAATTTCACTCCAATTTAATTAGGCTAACTAAAGTCAAGGGGATATGTATATAAATGTAGATATACCAGTATGTATATATTTATATGTAATAAATGTATCAAGTTAACTAGATATTCCAAAATGCACTAAAGTTATTTTTCAAAATAGTCTCTACATTGAATTGATTCAGGTATGTTGGTTTGAGGTTTTTATGGTTCTTGTGTGGAGATTTGAAATTGAATATCTCCCACTTTCAAATCTACTCATAGTCTCCATTTAGCTCAAATCAAATTGGATTCAAATCCTCTCGCCAAAAATAAAGATCCAAGTCCAAATCAAAGTTAGAATATGTTCAATTGAGTTGATCTTAATCCAAAGTCAAAATTCATATTCAAATCTCCCATTTGAATTTAATCCCAACACTCTTCTCTCTTTTCTTTTCTTTTTACCCTGGGCCGAAATCCCCCTCCCATCTCTTTGTTCAGCCCGCATGCAACCAAGCCCGACCTCTCTTCCTTCTCCCCTCTCTTCTCCATGGCGCGGCCTAGCCGGCCATTCGTCCCTCCCACGTGAGCTCGGCCCAGCTCGCACCACGCCGACCAGCTCCCACGCGTGCTCCTGCGCCGCACGTCGCTCGACCATCCACGTGTCACTCACCCCGCCGTCACCCGTCGCGCCTTCTCCTCCCTCCTCCACCTCGCCGCTGTTCCGACCGCCGTTTTCCCCTCCGAGAAAATATCCCCACCCGACCTGTGCACCCTCTCTCTCTCTCTCTCTCTCTCTCTCTCTCTCTCTCTCTCTCTCTCTCTCCGTCCATGCTCACGCGCCCATGCACGTGACTTCTGCGTCCACATCGGCACGTGGAAGTTGTAGGGCGCCCATGCCTCGGGAAACATGGTGGGAACTGCCCCACCACTTCACAACCAACGAACATGTGACACAAGTTCACTCATCAATTCTCTACTCACCTCTATGTGCCTCTCCCTCTATAAATAGCGTAGCCTAGCTCCTCTCTTTCCCTTTTTCCCCATTTCACCGCCACCATTATCATTCTCGTCATCGCACCTCTGTCATCATCAATCTGCCGTCTACAAGCCGCCAAGGAGCACTAGGGAGCCGACGCTGTCCCAGTGTTGCTCTCCGTTGGTCGGAAGAAGTCGTTCAAGCCGAAGTTGAGCCACTCCACCGCCAACGCATCGACTCTCCGAGAGTCGCCATCCATCTCCTCGCTGTCTCCGAGTATGGTGAGCCTCTTAGTCCCCTCTTGCGACCGCCTAGATAGCATGTCACCACCCCAAGGTCTCTATTAACGTGTAGCCCTATCCGCTGTGCTTATTGCTTTCCACCATCGTGATGTGATTGTCGCGAGCGTGCATATGCTCTGGCCGTCACGTCGTGATGTCCAAGGGTGCTAGACCCCTTTTCCTTGCAGGAAGATAGCACATAGTAGTGGGTTTGTGTTGCCTAATTTTTGTGAATCACCGTCGTTTGCTCCGGTCTCCATCTGGTATTGCTTCCACTGCCGCCCATCGTCGATAAGCTCCCCGCCGTATCACGTAGAAGCCCGGTGTCCATTCATCATCGAGGAACTTCGACGGATACCCCGCTCTAGCTAGCTTTCCGATGATGTTCTGCCATAATCCCTCACCGCCACTGTTCTCCCTCCCCCCCCCTTCTTCTCCATCGTGTGCCCGTGTAGCGGGTGACCTGCTCTGCTTCACAGCCCGCTAAGCCACTAGGCCATAAACAAGTAGGCCTGCTCTATGTAGCTCAAGCTCGGCCCGACCTAGCCCATCCAGGCCTAGACCCGGCCCAATCCGAGACCATTTCAGCCTAGCTATACTGTTCATGTGGGTCCCACCGAGTCACTCTTCATGTGGGCCCAGGTTATTGTTTAGTGGGTCCCACCTGTGATCCCCACTCATGAATAGTATAGTTTCATAATTTTTTGATTTAATTTTGGATTAAATCTTCCCAGAGTCATAACTTCTCTGTTCCGGTGATTCTTTTGCCAAAATTCATCTACATTCGAGATCTATTTATACATCACAGTGTGATATCCATTAGGACTCATTTGGCCTTCCATTTGGTGTTATTTGATTCTTCCCTAGTTAATGATCGTAATCACAATTACAGAACTGGCAGAATTCTGCGAGTGCTGTGCGGGAAGTGTCAGGAGCGAGGAAGATCCTGACTACAACCAAGATCTTGAAGAAAATCTTAGATAAGGCAAGTCATATCTCCTTGATCATATTGAACCTATGTTTTCAACAAATCCGCATGATCAACTAAAATTGGATTTATATCGCATGTGCTATGTATTGCACTTTTACAATATGCTTGTAATAGTTAATCCTATTAAACACTTGTCATACCATAAATGTTATCATCCAAAATACATATCACCCTAGAATTACCTGTTGTTATATATATATTCATGACAAACAATATCTTGATATCTAACATGCTTAGGATTCAATACGTCTCCTTGAAGACGTCACTTTTAAAACACATATCCTCGGAGATAAGATTTACTATTATCAATGATAACTCATATATCATGAATCCTTGATAGTTGTGAATTCCGTGATGGTTGTGAAATCGTTGATGTCGTGTGGGATATGGTGAGTGATGTGTAAAAATAAGTGAAATCTGTTTGGCGGGGACAGGTGGAGTAGTACTCTGGATGAGGATGCTTATGGAGGCTTGAGTCACATCTATGGTGTTCATTGCCAGAAGATACCTACCCCGACCATTTAAGAACCGAGTTATTGCGCCGTTATGCTTAGCCACCCCGTGGAACTATGCGTCCTAAATGAGCAGGACTTAACTTCTCCTTCATTGGACTAGGTTTGGCATCATACTAAAAGGCTGAGAGTAGTGAGAAGTCAAGTAACCATCTGTCCCTCTGTTTAAAGGTTGCTAGTACCAGCCTAGGCTTAAAAAGAGGACTGAACTTCAATACATGGACTCTGACGCTTGGGGGTAAATCTTGTAGAAAAGCCCGGCAGAAAAGGTGATTGGAGTGTCTCGGTATGATTCGCTCCTCCACTTACAATAGTTAGAGACTGAGCATATCGTGTAGGTATAGTGTACAACCTATACAGAGTATAAACCTATTTGAATAGCTGCGTCCATGGTCATGAACATACGAAAGCAGTAACCCAGATGACTAAACTTTGGGTGTGTGTCTTGACGAGTGAGTGTGTGGATTAGATATCCGTGTGATGAGGTTCCTAGCTCAATCCGCCAGAAATTGTGTGGTACTAGAGGTACATCAGAGGTGATGATAGGGACTACGGAGTGAGGTGTAGCCCATTCTAGGACCGAAAACCCACAGATATAGCTTGTTACCTGGTTTTGAACTATTTAAACTATTTTAAAGTCAATTATTGATGGTACAATTGAATATATGTATAAACCCTAAAACTAAACCGTAAAGCCTCATTCTTGAATTATCCCTTTATGCATCTACCAACACCTTAAAGTAGTATAAAGCTTATTGATTACCTTCCGTACTTACTCTTGCTGTTATTCATATGAGGAAGATAATGCTGACTTCCAGAGGTGAAGGTGGGGATGAAGAGTAGAGTTAGAAGTCACGTTCATACCCTAATTTCTTGTGGCTTGGGTCATCATCTTTCCGGTGTACTTTTGGTTGGTCGTTCAGCTAAGTTTGTATTAATGGTGTGGTTTGTAAACCTTTGTGCTCAAAACCTTAATACTTATGTACTTAATTTGACTGTGATGCTATAACTGTTATACTGTACGTATCAGTTACTTGATTCAAGGACTGATACAAGAGGCACAAGAGATCCTGGGTTAGAGTCTTACAGGCATTGTGGTCTGTGGGTCATCCGGCCGTGGGATGGGCGGATGGCCTCTAGTTTTGGGTAGCATCCGCTGGTGCAAAATAGGACCCAGATTCGAACCCGACTCGAGTCGGACCCTCAACCCGATGGTCCTGTAGGCTAGTTTTTACCCCCGAACCCCTCTCATCAGGTCTGGAACCCACAGGGAACCGACTCAACCTAGCTCACTGCCACCCTTACTCCTTCCCTCATGCGATCCCTAATGAATCCCCTTCACTAGGGATAGACGTTGAGCGATCTGTAAATTCACTTTAGTTCAACTTAATCAACTAAATAGTCATTTTGACTAAATCACAAGCATTTGAACTGGAGTGGACCCACAGATACACACATATGGATCCACGTCCATCCCCTATTTACAAACAGAATCCCTAACCTAAAATATGTTTGTCGAGGCAACTCCATCATTACTGGAGAAGGACACTTAACTGGAGCATGAATCTTGAAACAAGATCCTTAGGTCCTGTTTAACATAACTGCAGCTTCCAATTTAAGATTTTGAGGTTGTAGGATAAAATAAATTTTTTAAGTATTTGTTTTTAGTTTAAAATAGAAATAAGATAACTCACACAAATACCTTCACTATACATATAGCTTCAACTTACAAATTCTCGAAACTAAAAATACCTAAAATATTTTATAGCTGAAGCTCTACCAAACCGTAGTTCCTACGTCGCATGCCCAATATAAACACAGCCTTATCGGAGCCTGTCCAAATAATTATTTTCCTTATTTTATATGTGAAAATAAAAAATGGTCCAGCTAAATAGCCTTACTGGGCTGGACCATTCCCGTATCTCCGGCCCAAAATGAACCGGGCATATCACTGGCCAGCCCGACCTGGAAAATGCTCACTCTATCAGTCAAAAAAAAAAAAAAAATCAGTCAAAAAAAAAAGAAAAGAAAAAAGAAAAGAAAAAAGAGGAAGAAGAAGCCACACCACACAAAAATCTCGAAGCATCGCACAGTGCTCACACCGTCGTCCCGTTCTTCGCCCGCGCGCCGTCGAACCCCCATCCAATCATTGGAGCACGCCAGCCACCGCGAAGGAACTATTCGTTCGTAGTCGTCGTCATCGTCTTCGTTCTGCTCCCCCCCGTACCGGTATTGGATTGGCGTCGAGTGGAGATCGATCCGAACCTGGGATCGATTTGCTTTGCTGGTAAGGAACCCTAAACTGATTGGATTTGGATGGATTTCTCGAGGAGCGTGTTCTGTTCCGGGAGATTTAACTGCTGTGATCAACTAAATCCATGCCTCACTTTCTCTCCATCACTTAGTAGCGGGTTTCTCTGCTGAATCTTATGTATCCAGTCCTGGTTCGGTTCGATTAGGCTCTTCTTCTTCAGTGAGCGCAGGATCGATCTCGGTTGACGCCACAGGACGGATCGGAGGCGCGGCTGCAGCTGTACTAAACCTGCAACCCCTGGTGTGGGGATTTTTGTGGTCTCAACGTAGAGCTGGAGTGCAGGACAACTGAGCCGTGCGGATTTTGCAGTGTTGCGTGATCACACGGCTAGGTTCCGCATGCACTATTTCATTCGGTTGCCTCTTGAATGCGCTTTAAATGTGGCCTTGAATTTGGGTCCGATTTGGATTTTCAGTAGCCTTATTTCACCGCGTTGATGTACTTCTGATATGCTAGTTTGATGAATGTAATGTTGAACGCTGATATATGAAATGATGAAGTATTTTGCCTCATTCGTTGTAAATGAGAGATTTCTTATGCATTTATCATATTAGTGGTGAAAATAGCACGAGGAGGGAGGGGTTGAGGTGCTGTGTGACTTCGCTTTGCATTGTTTTGAGGGAAAACCCATAGGGGAGTGCCTTCACCTTGTCTTATGATTAGTGATATTGTGAATCTGTAACCATGAGATTGCACATGGTGCTGTTGTGTTCTTTAGCCACTCCCAGTGTTTATAACCTCACTTCTAGCTACTCCATTTGTTGGCTGAATAACGCAATGTCAATTCAGAATCAATTTTATGACGCAGTTGCCACAAATATTTTGTCTGATTATTTTTTATTTGCAAAGCATTAAGATAGAAATACCCAGTGATAACTTCTACTCGCATAATTGAGTCCCCTATATATTCTTACTCAATCAAAGCAGATTTTGCTGGATTGATCTTTCTATACTATTCGTCAACTATTATGTTACATTGAGTTTTCTGCTTGCCCCTTTGGACTTTATATATTTCAATTATTGCATTGGTCAGTACATAACAATCCTGTAAGCGCTTTTACAACTAATGAAAGCTATGATTAGATGTAATCTCAAAAGAAGAAAGAAGTTCTGTGTTTATAGAGTAAGGTCATCATGATTGGACTATTCTGCACTATTCTCAAATTGCTCTCGACGAGGATTACTCTTTATAAATTTACAGCTTAGGAGCTCACTCACAAGTTAAATTTATGCTATAAAACTTGGGTGGTCCCGTAGAGCTGTGTGGTAGCCAGAATAGAGTGTTAATTCATTTAGTACTGAATTGATATTTATTCGGTTCATTGAGAACTTTGTTTGTCTTGGGAACGACTTCTGGACATTTATAGAGAGTCCAGGTTGGTCTGCTCTCATGTAGTCATTTCGAGAACAACTGCCTTGTTCAAAAATATTGCCTTCTGTACTGTTTCCTACTTCTCCTGGTACCTGACTGAGCAACAATCTTGGTGAAATATATTATCCTAGTTTTAAATTCAGTGTTAGGACATGTGCCAGGTCCTAGTGGCGGCCGGTAAAGTTTAATACTTGTGAAAACATATTAAAGTTCAAATGCAAGACAATGTTTTCCAGCATCTGTTTCAGTTTATTTCACTATTTTGTGCTGGCCCCTGCATTTATGCCAGATGATTTTGGTGGCTTCAAGATAAATTATCTGATAAGAAATCTATCAGCTTGTAGCTGATCCAAACATCTTCGAGTACAATATGTCGGAGAAGCAATCTGATGATACAACTGCTCATTTGAGGCCTGAGGGAGATGTTCCTGATGAGAAAGTAGAAACTTCTTCTCAGAATGGAGATGGTATGCCTTCGCCACAACAAGAGGTAGCGTCTTTCGTGAACAATTGTGACTTCTATTCTTAAGCAGATTTTCACACTCACCTGTTTCATTTATATGGTTTTTCTAATGTACCTTCTGTCATGAGACTCCTGTAATTATATCCTTTTGCACAATGGGACTTAACTGAGTATTTGCAGGAAGCAGCAATCAAGAAAAAGTATGGAGGAATAGTGCCCAGAAAGCCACCACTTATATCCAAGGTTAGTACCATTGCCTTACGGTATCTGTAACCTTTAATACAGATACAATTTACATGATCTATGCATACACCAATCAAAGAAGTCAATTTAATTTTATCTCTATATCCATGTTCTCTTACATATGTTAAAATGTCTTATCAGGACCATGAACGAGCTTACTTTGATTCTGCTGATTGGGCTCTGGGGAAGGTAGTGTACTGATATTTTGAAAAGCTAAAGCTAAATTTGATACCATGCAGCTGGACAACCATCTGACAGTACAATCTTATTCATCTGATCCTTGGCTTCCTGCAGCAAGGAGGGAATCCTCAAAAACCTAAAGGACCACCGGAAGCACTTCGACCAAAATTACAGGTTAATACTTTCTAGCCTTGGCATCAAGTGCAAGCTGGATGATTAGGATACTTGAGGGGTCTTTCTAATAACCCAAGAGATCACACATGTATTTGCATCCAGCTTTTTGCCCGGCAGTCACACTGAATTGACTATTCATGACGCATTTTCTTCACTTCAATTTTGTAATTCTTCTTTCTGTTACAAAGCTGAGATTGGTTTTTCTCATTTAACATGGTAATATTTTTTAAATCAACTTGCATGGCTTATGGTATACCAAATTCATTTCTTGCCTTGAATGTTTCTCAATCTTCTTTCAGCCTACTCAACAACAGGCTCGTTCACGTCGGTTTCCTTGCGTGTCTGCTGAGAATGAAGGTACTGCATATCATAAGATGCCAAGTAAGCAATGCCTTATGTGTATGTACTTATTGTTACAAGCATCACTTTTGACTTGCAGAGGGTGTCAATTCGCCTACTGAGGATACGAGCCAGAGCCAGGATTGCACTGAAGGCGAAGGACAAGGAATGAGTATGACTCAGAACCAGGACTGCATCGAAGGCAAGGACAAGGAATGAATATGCCGAGTAGTTCCAAGTTTTTTCAACGGGACTTTGCCATTTTCTATGCTCATGCTGATTTGTTGCTTTGGTAATAAGTAGTCTCGTGCCTGTATTGCTCGTGCCCTCGTGAGGTCAAGTGCCGAATTTTTAAACTGCATTCGAGACATGCGGTGGCTATTGCTATTGCATTCTGTTGTCCCATGTTTGATACCTGTACACTTCGGATTGGATTCAGAACGAATTTGCGGAACGATGTTGAGGTACTGGACGTTTGAGCACCCTGAGGTCGCCGCTAATGATCAGATAGGTGAGGCTTTTGCGCAGACGTCAAGATTTGCCATATCAAAAACGAAGAGCGAAATATTACCGATCGGCAACCATGCACTGTTGTAAGGAATGAGAGACCAAGCTAAAAAGTTTCATGCCCCACTTGAAATACGTTTTCTTTTTTCTTTTCACTTTCTATAGGTCATACATTTTAAAAAAACACTGGTATAACCCGTAGATGTATGTATATATTTACATTACTATTATATACACTTATAAATGGCTATTGACGATTAGAGATATGAAACTTGAAAATTAATAAAATTATAATATACTCCTTCCGACTGTAAATGTAGATCGTTTTAGACGTGTGTACAGAGATTAAGAAAGTAGATTAAATAATTTTATTATTTTTTATTTATTCTGTATTGAAAAAGATAATTTATTCATTTGGTAGAGTGATAGTATTTATTAAATAAAGATAAAAAGGGATAAAAAAGAAAAAAGTGTATAGAAATTCGAGAATAACTTATATTTAAAAAATAATTGAAAAGGCTAAAACGTCTCGCGTCGTTCCGCCATCCCCTTCGCGTCCTTCCGTCGTACACTTCAAATACTACGTCGTACACTTCAAATACTAGAGAGATTTTTTTTTCTTCTAAAACCCTAAATCCCCCTCTCATCCCAGCCGTAACCCACCCCGGCGCCGCCACATCCATCCTCCGGATCCAACTCACCGCGGTCAAACATGGGCTTCGACGCGGGCGTCATCCCCTCCAACCCTGACGGCTGGGGCCCTCCTGACGCCCCTGCCGTTCCGCTGTCCCTGGGCGGTGGCGCCGCCACAGCCGCCATCCCCTTCGCGTCCTTCTCCCGCTCCGACAAGCTGGGCCGCATCGCCGACTGGACTCGGACGCGCAACCCCGCCGGCCCCGCTGCCCTCGCCGCGGCTTCCCGCGACTCCGTCGTCGACTTCACCTCCGTCGACGACTCGCTCGCCTTCGCGGCCGAGGACTCCTCGTTCCGCCTCGTCGATGCCAAGCCGCCGCCGCGCCACCCGCGCTTCGGCCCCAAGTGACGCTTCAACCAGCGCCCGCAGCTTCCGCAGCGCCAAGACGAGGAGGTGGAGGCGCGCCGCCGCTAGGCCGAGAAGGAGCGCCCCCGCCGCGACCCTCCTTCTCGACCGCCACTTCCAGAACAACCGTTCCCACCACCACCCCGGCTTCCGGGGTAACCAAACCTCGTCGGCCAAGCCCTCGGTCGACATCCAGCCTGACTGGACCATGCGCGAGCAGATCCCCTTCGCGAACTTCACCAAGCTCTCCTTCTCCGTCGCTGACCAGCCCGAGGACCTCCTGTTCTGTGGGGCCGTCGAGTTCTACGACCGTGCCTATGACCGCGTCAACCCCAAGGCCGCGCGCCGTCTCGAGCGCTTCAAGTCCCGCAACTCTTCAAGTCCCGCAACTTCTTCAAGGTCACCACCACCGATGACCCCAGCACGTGGGCAACAAGCTCTTCTTTGACAAGCGTGATGGCACCCAGCTCGATCTGCTCACTGTCAATGAGACTGCCCAGGAGCAGCTCCCTGAGAACAAGGAGGACATCAACTCAGTTCACTCGCTTGCTGTCGAAGCCACTTACATCAACCAGAACTTCTCGCAGCAGGTGCTGCGCCATGATGGTGAGAAGGTTACCTTCGATGAGCCCAACCCGTTTGCTTCTGAGGGTGAGGAGGCAGCATCTGTTGGCTACCGCTACCGCAACTGGAAGCTGGGTGATGATATCAGCCTTGTTGCTCGCTGTGAGGTGCATGCTGCCAATACTGATCCAGCTGGTGTTCGCCAGTTCCTTACGCTCAATGCTCTCAATGAGTTTGATCCTAAGATTACTGGTGTTGACTGGAGGCAAAAGCTTGAGACTCAGCGTGGGGCTGTCCTTGCTACAGAGCTCAAGAACAATGCGAACAAACTTGCTCGCTGGACTGCCCAGGCTTTGCTTTCTGGTGCTGACATGATGAAGTTGGGTTATGTATCACGTGTACACCCCTGTGATCACTACAACCATTCCGTACTCACTGTGATGGGGTACAAGCCAAGGGATTTTGCTACGCAGATTAACCTCAACACTGCAAACATGTGGGGAATTGTCAAGTCAATCGTGGACATATGCATGAAGTTTGAAGAGGGCAAGTATGTGCTTGTGAAAGATCCAGCAAAGCCACAGTTGAGGATCTATGAGGTGCCTTCTGAAGTGTTTGAGAATGATTATGTTGAAGAGCCACTTCCAGAGGAGGAGCAGGTTCGCCCGCTTGCAGATGTTGACGCCACTGCAAAGGAAATGGATGCAGCTGCCAAGGCAGAGGCCAACAGTGCATCGGCTGCTACTGGTGGTGGGGGTGAGAAGGGTGCAGAGGCTACTGTTGCTTGAAGGGTATAGATGATTCTTTTCCCTTTGCAAGATAGGTCTTTTTTTGGCTAATTGTCTGTTTTGATGGATACCTTGAAGGGTTGAACTGCTTCATATCGGTACAGGTCTTGTTTTGGTTAATGAGAAAACTGTTAAATTCGTTTTTCATGCTTAGAGATGCTAAGTTTTGCTACACCCATTGTTTGGCGTTAGTGATTATGCTGGTAGTTTAACCATTTGTGCTACCATGTTTCTGTGTTTGAGCCATTGAGTCTACTTGAACATCTGTTTGTTGACTGTTGAGCCTTGTCAACAGGCACATCAATAAGTGTTCTAAACTTCTAATTATGCTTAGTAATGTTTGGATCATTTTGAATTATCTCGCAATTGATTAATTATTGCACTTGAACACTGCTGGCAGTGGCTTGATTATGTTGCTGTTGGTGCATTCTAGTTGAAATGCTATAGACTGTGAAGAGCACTGTGAATCTTGTCCTTGCGTTCACTAAGTTTGGGGTGGCAGTATCCCCAATTGTAAGAAACCAGACATGGATTTCACTACAATGCGATTATTTAGCAAACCATAGACATAGGCACACAATAGAAATCCAAGTTTAAGGCCAGTGACTATGTTATATATATGCATTGCAAGCTTTTCCATTGCAACAGGTTTTAATATTCTCATGTTGTGACCTGGCTGCAAATTTTGTTTGCGACTGCATATTGCATATTCATGTCTTGCATTTTTCACATTGAAACTTATTAGTGTTGTGTTTTGAATATAGGAGTTTGATGTTTTCAGCCGCGTTAGCGAGAAATGTATCAGCTCCGATAATCCTGTCGAGATTACACTATTATTTCCTTCTTTTGCAGTAGTTTCCGCTATTGAAACTTGGGCTTTCTGCTTGTTGGTTTGTTGATCTCCCTCTGTTCTGCATAGTAAGCCAGGGTCAAAGATAGTTTGCCTGACATTCAAGTGTTTTGGATTCTTCACATCCCAACCTTTTCTTTAAAAAAAAAAGAAATGTCAGATCAGAAATGTGTTTGGCAATAGGAAAACAGGTACTCGTGTTTCCTTGGGGCTTAGGGTGCCTTAATATTTCACAGAAACATACTCCCTCTGATTGTAAATATAGGTCATTTTAGATTTGTGCATATGGATTAAGAAAGTAGATCAAATGATCTTATTATCTTTCATTTATTCTGTATTGGAAAAGATAACTCATTCATTTATAAGAATTATAGCATTTATTAAACTAGTGCAAGACAGATGAGTAGGCTAAAACGATCTACATTTGCAATCAAAGGGAGTATTATGCCAAATTATTTGATAAGGTTCGCTGGCAGTTTCAGTGTTGAAATGCAGGTTCAGCTGGGCTGATTTTGGGACAACGAAGTATGCATGGTACTCGATGGGAATTCGGAGGAATTGCTCTGTTTCCCACCAAGCTCCAAGCTGCGGGAGAATTCCCACATCCGGCAACTGTGTAGAGTACGGTTGTTTGACCACCATTTCCCCCTCGCCGTTTTATCATTCACTACTGGTGTATTGCTGCGCTGAACGATCATCGTTCTCCTCTTTTCTAGTCGGTATCTTGCAATAAAATTTTGTTACATTTTCGAATCTGCCCAGCAAAGGCAGACCAAAGCCGTCCGTGGGCTGCAGCTCCTGTAAACTCGCGACTCTTCCGTCCAAGATCGCCGGGCTGAATATCTCTGCTATATACAGGTTTTCGTGTCATATTTTCACTACTATCCTCTTATCTAATAAAAATCTTTAAATTTAAATAATTTATTTACTTTTCCTATCTACTCTTATGCTATCGTGTCCCTAGCTACGGATATAAAACCGTTTTATTAATAAAAATATTTATTCGACAGTGTTCCTATAACATGTCTATATCAATGTTGCCGCATTTGTTTGTGCTCGATGTTATTGCATTTAATATTTATAGTTTCATTATAATGTACTGTTTATAGACTTTTTAAAAAATTGTCTGTCTACTGGGCCGGTGGCATTTTACTGGTAACGCAGGCTCGCATCTCCGTTGTGCCGTGTGTTGTCGACCTCCTCGAACCGTTCTCGGTTGGTACATCTTTTTGAAGCCTCAACACTGTGGTACAAGCTGTAGTATCGCTTGGCACAACATCTGCTCTGCTGTGCGGCTTGAATCACCCTTTCATTTTCATCTACCTCTGCCCGCTGAGCAGAACGTTCGGGGGGTGTGCCTCTTTTAGTCTTTTTGACCAATCATCTCCGTCGCCATCTGCGAGACTGCGACTGCGCGTGATTTCACGTCGCGTCGCGGTTCAGCGCCCGCCGCTTCCCATTCGTGCGTCTGGCTGGCGACTCTCCATCTGTACGGTGTCCGGTTACAGGACGTGGCTGGTTTATCCGATGCATGCTCGCTGACATGGCATGTACGGCACGGCTAGCATCGACCGATGCCTATTGGAGGCAGCACAATGAACAGGATTCACAGCGATGGGACGCGCACGCCCGGAGCCACAAAAGGCACCACTGCGCAAAGCACTGGGTGCTTTCGGAAAGCGGCACCAGGCCCTGTACTGACATTTCGATGGTGAGGTGAGATTAAAAATAGGATTTTAATATTAAATATAAATTATTAAGATCTATTTTTTTAATTTTTTTAATCAATATATACAGTATACATATACATATGAACTTCTGGGTTTTGGGGGCCTAGGGCGGTGGACCCCCTCAAGACTGGTCCTGACCAGCACGTGGGTCCGGGAAATGTAAATTTACATAAGATTAGTAGACGTATGATTTATCTTAATTATTTATCTATTTCATCTGATATTCATCTATTTACTATTATTTTTATCTATATTATGTTTTTTAAACTATTTTTTTTAATACAAATCTTAATATAAATAGAGATTCTGATAAGTCATGGGTAGAGAAGGCTAATGTAAATTTTCCTTACTGTCCGGGAAATGTTTGCTTGACCTCGCTTCCTCTCGCGGCGCTGGCAACTGCAATCGCAATAGCCGAGCTCTGCTCGTCCATCCCTGCCCATTCACGCCACGCGCACGTGACTGAGGCTGAAAGGGGCGGATCTTCTGTGCGTCATTGCTCTGTCTTCCCGGCAGAGCGGCGGTCGCTGGCCTGGCCCCGACGCCTGCGTTGGGTTGGGGCCGAGCTTTTCAGCTCTGGCGGATGCCGCCACGGGAGCGCGGGGTCACGCGCCGGATTGATTCTCGACCGTGGCCTGTCCCGACTGGTGGATCGCCAGCCACGTGCTGCAGGTTACTGGAGCAAGATGCTTACGTCACTGCGTACGTGTGCGCTAGTTACAACAGAGCGATCCGATCGAGCGGCTCTTCATACATACGTACACACCGTAAAGCGAAGGCGTTTAGATACTAGTATTTTGGTCTACGTACTGTATGATATGGTCTCAAGGCTCACAAGTACCTCCGGTTATAAATACATAGTATTTTTTGAAATATATTTTAAAAATTCATTCAATTTTTGGTATTATAAACGCATTTTTAAGGTAAATTTACATGAAACTTTAAAAAAATTATTGAATTTTTTTAAATGACGTGTATTTATGAATAAGAAGGGAGACCTCGGTGGCTCAATTCGGCGTGCTCTCGAGTTCCCATCCCTACTGCTGATCTATCGAGGACTGACCACTGACTGACTGGTGGAGTGTATAGAATCAATGATTAAAAATACAAAAATCTCTCTAAAAGTCACTTGGATTTTGATTTTTCCCTCTAAAATTGTTTTCTTGTAAAAAAATCCTCCAAAAGTTTGACTTTGTTGAACCCCAAAATTCAAAAAAAAAAATCACAAAAAAATTCAAAAAAAACTAGAGACAATTCTAAGACCTTATGTGAAATTTGTTTTCAAAAATAATATCTTTCGTATCATATTTCATAGAGAGAAAGTTTAGAAAAAAAAAGAAAAATATGCAGCTCATTTATTAACTCATGTTATTTTAACTTTATCATGTCTACCATTATTTTTTCTACACAAATAATTGTTTAAGTCAATCCTGTATGTTAAAATAACTATTTCAAGATTTCATGTATTTTTAGAAGATAGATGATCATGTAAGAAGACTAAAAAAATTTGTTTCATGATTTTTGGATTAGTAAATAATTAACTATGCATTTAACTCGAATTAATAAATGAGCTGCACGTTTTTATTTTTTTCCAACTTACTCTCCATAAAATATAATGCAAATGATATTATTTTGAAAACAAATTTCTCAAAAGGTCTTAAAATTGTCTCTAGTTTTTTTAAAAAATTATGTTTTTTTAATTTTTTTTTGAAGTTTTGGATGTGTTTTTCAACAAAACCAAATATTTGGGAGGTTTTGGTAACCAAACAACTTTTAGAGGAAAAGTCAAAATCCAAGTGATTTTTGAGGAAGTTTTTGCATTTTCCCCATGATTTTATCATAGGCGTGCTGCTAATCAGTGCTGTATGAGGAAACGTCGGCCAGCCATTCCTTTGGACAGACAAAGGAAAAGCTAGAGAGAAAATAAAGTTGACGAATTAATGGTTGACAGATGCGTGTATAATAAATTGCTGATAGGAAAGGTGCGTGCCGTTGTATTGTACTCTTTTCTCTGATTACAAATACACGATGTTTTGATAAGATTTGGTTAACTTTTAAAATTTTAATCATCGATACCTTTTAAAATATTTAAATTTAAACATAAAAATTATAAGTGTAAATTTGTCTTCAAATTACTTTCATAACCTTATAAATTTATTGTATTTTATAAATATATTCTAATAAAAAATAGTTGGCTAAAATTACACATCGAAGATATCATATCTAAAATGCCAAGTAACTTTTATCGAATGGAGTAATACGTGTGTGTGAATCTCGTGCGCCTCGCTGCCATAGATGTATTGGAGCTAGCGTGATTGGTACTCCGTGTCCGTGCTATGCAAGAGCCAGCCAAGCATCCACGGACCCCTCTTGCAAAATGCTTGGCCGCTCCCTGCCTCGTACGGCGCCATCAGCTGATCACCGTGCCGTGCGTTTCTCACGCCGGAGCACGCGGCCCAGCTAGCACGCGCGTGTTCCGCATGCCGTTTCACCCGGGACGCGTCTGTGAGCAACGACGCCGCAGGGCAGGCTGGGCAGCAGTGGAGCTTTCGGGATCACGGGCACGGCGAGCGGCCGAGCGCGACGGGCTGACGGCCGGAGACCGCGCGCGCGCGCATGCACTTGAGAGATCGATAAGAATCTTCTCGCCATGCAGGTGCGCCGGCCGTGGGTGGCGTAGCTCGGACGACCGTCGTCGCCCGGGGGAGGAAGCTTCGGACACCACAGGGCCGGCGCGCGGCGTTCTCTCTCCATCGGGACCATGGGCGGCTCTGATTGATTCAGCCGGGAAATTTCTACGCGGCACCGACTGAGCTGCTGCTGCTGCTAGCTCGAGCCATTACGTTTCACACGCTAGCTGGGAGGGGAGCTCGCGCAGGACAGCGTGCGTGTTCCATGCCGCTTGTATTATATTCTTTTTTCGGTTACAAAGGTGAGGTACACGAACACACACTGCTACACACATTACGCACACATGCCATATTCTTATAATCTACAATCTGATATAATTTTTTAGTAAATTCTACAAATTAAATCAAATTTTTATAATTTAAAACTAAAACAAACATAGCCTGTGTTTTTGCCGCTACCGCAGCAATTAAAAACGGATCCGCATCCAGTAAATTTCGTCCGCCAGCAGGTACGCCTCAACGTCAAGGTCTCGAGGACAGCGCGTTGATAGAGGAAAGGTGACTAGCTAGGCGTGTCATGGATCGCGCCACGTAGATTATGCGATCATGTTGCGTACTTGTTGACTCCTTAACATATTTTGCAGTGGCGTGAGGGTGGTACATAAATCACCATTAACTGTTTATCGAAGAACACTCGCGCGGCACATGCTCATCACTTATGCTCGATATGTTTTCAAAAGAAGACTTTTTTTTTAATTTTGTTTAACACCTATCGCTAATTCTAACACCTAATGGGCTGTTTAGTTCATGATTAATTTTATCACATGTCGCTGCTATAGATGTTAATCAGGTATGGTGGGTACGAGTAGTCCCCATTTATATCCGTATTTATCGGATTTTTTACCCGCCCGTGAATATATCCACGAACGCTCGTGAACGAAGGGCCGACATCAAACTCATCGCCCACGGGTATACCTGTTTACCCGCAGAGCGACAGGACGGGCCGATGGTGTGACAGGACGAGGCGGGGTGGGGCAGCGCTGGGCGGCGCGGTAGGATGAGGTGGGGGCAGGGCGATGTGGCGATGTGATTGGATGAGGCAGGTCAAGGTGGCAGGTTGGCAGCACGTCATGGGGCAGGACGAGGCGGGTCAGGGTGGTGGGCGGCATGACATGAGGCGGTGGGGTGGAGGTGGCGACATAGTATGCTGGGGGTAAGGGGGTGCAGAGGGGATGGTAGGGTGGTAAGGAGATGGAGTAGCCGAGCCAAATGAGTGGCTGGCAGGTTAGAGGGTTTGAGCCTACATGTAAGAAAACTATATGGGTACACGAGTTTCGTAGATATAAGTATGTCTTACTCATACTCGTACCTATCTACTTGACGGATAGTATTTTTCACTTAGTAACAAACCTGTGTTAGCAAATGCTAACCTACCTTATTCGGATATTTACTTGTGGTTAAACGAGTAATAGAGATAAATTGCTATCTCTAATTGCTGCCTAAGGTTAATCTTGCCATATTTTTATAGTAAGTAAATTGACTAATTAACCTTAGATAAACTTTGATAAAATATTATATCTATGACAAGTAGATCACGAGCTTAAAAAGTTAAGTATCCTAAAATGGTGACAACAACCAAACACCGCATAATAAAATTAAGATTGATTAAGCTTAAAAGTGACAAATATAGTTACAATCAAAACATACCTTATATACTAGAATACTAATGTGTTTTACTTTCACAAAAACTATATACGGAGTAACATGTTTTTGCAGGCACACCTACTCGATCGGTGCCACAGATAGCCCCACCTCCTCACTGCTCTGGCGTGTTCCACAGTGGCACTAAACAACACGCACGATAGACAAAACGGAAAATTGTCATTATACCACTTTTTTTTCTTCTACTTTGCCAAAATAACACTGAACTATCTCAATGATATAGAGAACACATATGTCATTGAGATAGTTTAGTTGTATTTTGATAAGATACAAATCTTTATAATGGTATAAGGATAATTTTCCCTAAACAAAAATAGATGTCCAACATGGTCGCAATCTCTTACACGTAGAATGATAATGAATCCGTCATGGTAGAATTCTGAATATACGATAGATACACATCACCTAATAATCTATCGGCCTCTGGCTCTAGGCAATGGAACAAACTAAACTAGACCCCTCGGCAGGGTTCAAAAATACAACGGTACTCGTTGCGTTATCGCGGTTACTGGCTAATTCGGTTTGTACTATATTTAGAAACCGAGCGGTTACTGATTAAACTTAAATTCAAACTAATTCAAAAATTTGACAAAATTTGACCGATTTCTACCGATTCTACTGAATTACTATATGATTACCGCGGGTACCAACCTTGAGTGGTTTTGAGTGTCTATCAAATTTATGAACCCTACCCCTTGGTCAACGTTCACTAAACAAACTTCACCGAGAGTCAATAGACCAATCGAGGTAAATGTATATACAAACGACCCTAGCAACTCATCTCTTGCATGCAAGTTGCTTAAAACATGCGTGTGAACACAATCTAAGCTATCCTATCTAGAGGGAAAAGTTCAGAGTTATTAGAGTGTGTTTGATAGCGAGAAACGTTTCAAAATTATGCCAAAATTAAGAGAATCATTGCTAAACAAGTTGTCTGGTTTCTAATTGACGCTAAACGAGTTGATTGGCTTCCGATTGACGATGAGTAGTATATAACTACCATATCCGAACATCTTAGAGTTTTTCTATATTCTTGGGTATATCTCTATCGCTAGGAAAGTAGTTCCTGAACGAATGAAAACTATACGTAGGCAACTAGGATATCTCGTAAATAAGAAAGTTTATCTCTAAAAATAGGAAGAAAAACCTCAGAGGATGTATAACTTCCCATATATACGGAGCCTGAGGACCCTACGAAGGAAGAAACAACTAAAATTGAAGCCATTACATGCAAGAAAACCATCCAACTAGGTTAGATCCATCTATACCAGCAATGCACTCTCTTATAACAGTATTAAAGATCAATGCAATATAAACAGGACGTATGACTATTATCCTAAAGGATGCATAAACTTGTATAAAAAACACCTATGTGTCTTCCGTTGATTTGTCTACTTGAAGCATCTCCCATTTCTTCTATGATTTCGTAAAATCGGCGGTTCACCAATCGTCGACACTAATTCTTACCAAAAAACAAGAGAAACATTTCTATTTTTTACACGCTAGAATCACCTCCCCGTCTCACATACAATCTTCAGGAATCCGATTCTACTAAACTTATTAAACGATTGCACAAATTGATTCTAATTCCCCATTGTTGGTGAAAGAAACTATTTTCACGAACAAAGTGCGGCGAGAGGCAAGTCACTATAATGACTCAAGCTTGAAGGAGAGGTGGAGAAAGAAGGAATACTAAGGTTATCTGAGCAATCTTTTTTCTCCCTTTGGCTTGATGGCCAAGGGTTTGTATTAATACTAATATTCAGAGTGTGAATATAAAAACGTTCTCATTGGAGGCAGGTAGATGTATATGTTTCATACTGTACAACAGAGAGCGGGCTAGCCTAGTAATTATCCATACGATTGGTAAGGCGGCCCTGGCCCCCCCCCCCCCCCGCTTGCGCGTGCTGCATGCCTCTAGAGGTATTCCTCTCGGAATGTGATGAGGGTATGACAAGCTTCAAAATTGTGGGAACGTCTTGCCCCGTTTAGAGTGCACCAATATCCCTCATTGGGATGTCGGCTTGGTGCATGCTGTCGCTCTTGGAAGGCTCTAGAGTGTCCTCGGCCACGCCCCCTGGAACTGGATGAGTTAGAAGCCCCTTGGGTTTGAGTGATATTGTGAACGTCTCGCCATTGCCGTTGTCGGGGCTCTCGCACCTCGGAGCCTTCGGCCTCCTCGGAGCCCCTTTTTGTTGACGAAGGCAATGGGGCATGTGAGGAGCCTGCTTGCGTGCCTCACTTTTTATGCCCAACACTAGGCGTCATGATGAGAAGCACGACCTCCCGACGGAGCCGCTCTTCCTTCACTCGTGCGTATTCCTCGAACTTGCACATAAGGGTGCTCACCGAGTGCACCGGGCATCGATGTAGCCGATCGAAGAGAGGTCCAGAGGCCAAGCCTTGAGTTACAACATCGATGATTGATGATTATGAAATGTCTTTTATCTGGACCTTGGTTTGAGCGAACCTCTGAAAGTATTGTTGGAGGGTCTCATTAGGCTATTGCTTGATCGCATATAGGCTCCCTGAGGTCATTGGCTCGACGAAGGTACCCTAGAAGTTTTTATAGTAGAAGTATCTATGTCGGGCCCAGGTATAGATGGACCCAGGCTCAAGCATCTAGAACCACCAAAGGGCTACCTCATCCAGAGCGAGAGGAAAACACTTGGTCATGACAGCATGTTCGCTTCCGTTGGCCTCGATGGCGAGGGCGTATGCGCGAGCAAACTCCTCCGGGTTCGAATCACCCTTGGATTTAGGCAGTTTGGGGGTCTGGAACCCGTTTGGAAAGAGTATGGCCTGTAGGCCTGCCTGAAGGGGAGAGTCGGAGTAGACGAATAGGGCCTAGCATCGATGGGCTTAAGCCCCTTTGCATGTCAGTCGACCATAGATGATGCGTGGTGATGAGGCGCTGTGACGACGAGACCCTCGTTGGCCCACGGAGCCCAGGTCGACGTAGCGTTGGTCACTATAGGTGCCACATTGGCTGCGTGGATAGATGGTTGTGTTGTCCGTATGGCCATCTGTAGCTCCTTGGCTGGGCCGAAAGAGCCGCTACGTGTGCCTGCTGGTCAGTCATGGTGACTTGTGCGGCCGTGGCCCTAGATGTAGCCCCCCGAGGTACCCCGAGGTCCACACCTTGTTGCCGTCGCAGGGCCCCCAGACCGGCGTAGTCCCTGGTGTCGACCACGATCAGGGTTGCGTCCGGACTGCTGCTGGCCCTGGGATTCTCATTTTGTCTCATGGAGGGGCTGGCATCGGCGAAGTGTGAGTTTGGGTGCGGCGGCCGCGTGGACGTTCCACTAGTAGCCGGGGAATCGGTCGCCTAGGCTGTCGCCCCGACAGTCTTATTCTTTGATGGCATCCTACATCTCTTAGTGTTTCTATACTTATTCTCTCCCTACAGACGGCGTCACTGTTTGTGAAAAAAACTATATTTCATGAACAAAATGCGACGAGAGCCAAGTCCCTAGAATGGCTCAAGCTTGAAGTAGAGGTAGAGAAGGAGGGGACATCAAGATTGTTTGAGCAATCTTTTTTCTTCCTTTGGCTTGATGGCTAATGGTCTATATTTATACTGATATTCAGAGTGTGAATATACAAACATGCTTATAAAAGGCAGATAGAGGTATATGACTCATACTGCACAACTAGAGTGCGGATTAACCTAGTAATTATCTATACGACTAGTAAGGTCGTTCTCCTAGTAACGAGTCGTCTATTTAGGCGTCGTATTGCACCATAGTGTTAGGCTCCCACCACTTGCACTATCGTGTCAGGTGGCCACCACTTGCGTTATCGCTTCAAGTGGCAACCGCTGCACCAGCATTAAATATTGATCACCTCACTGCATATGGGAGTGATATGTGGTCCCCTGTTTGATCTTTTTGAATGATTTGAAAGATCCAGATCTCCAGGAATATGATCTGCAGGACCACCCTAGAGCCCAGGCTCTGAAGGGGCCAGAGCCTAATGGTTTTTGGGCTTGAACTTCTAGGATCAAGTGATATCAGGATTTTTAATGGCGATTCCCCTGACAACCATAGAAACGTTTTTAAGAAAAAAAAAAACCCGAATTCAAAACGTTCATAGGGAATCCGAAAATGTGTCAAACGGAGCCTTACCACCGACCTCTCCGACTGCTCAAGGCATGCAGCAGAGTCGTCATGCTACTGGAAACGATCTCAGAATCCAAAGCGTAGATGCTTAAACTATTCTAGCGTGCAAGTTGCTTCAACGAGAGAGCAAAGCATGTGTGCCACACAACAGACTAATCACAGAAGGTCACAGCAAGCATCCAAGCGATAGCGGAAATCACACAGCGATTAGTTGGGGTATCGGACTCACGCTTCAGCGCCCAACGGAACGCGCCGACTACTCCACCGCCCCTAGGGAATAGGTCTGTCGCTAACAAAATACTACTCCCTCGGTTAAAGAATGTATTATGTATTTTTTTAACAAGTTTATCAAAACTAAACTTTAATCATTAATTTATCTTGTAATATATTATTATTATTATTTATAAAATTAACATCATATTAACTCTATTTTGAAATATAAATATGTTGAAACAAAAAATATTAAATATATATATAATTTAACTACTTACCGATGAAAATTTATAGAGTTTGATTTTTTAAATATAAAATACGTCTTTCATTTGGTAATAGAGGGAGTGCTACCCTACTGCACCAAATGCTATAGTATTTGGGCGGGGTCCCAGAGCACATTCATCACCGAAACTCCAATAAGATTCTAGACCACACATATGCTTTGGGGAATCATGATTATTATTCTTGAATCATTGAGAAGAATCAGGACTGGGAGTATGAAACATTTTCCACTGGCACATCGTGATGGTCTAATCTCCATTGGCCTCATGCGTAACTCTCACAATTCTATTATGAAGTTTATGAAATGCCTAATTCCTAAGTTTTTTCCTTTCATTTTTCTCAAGAAATGTATTTTTCCCGTTTCTTTGAGTCGTTCAGGCAAGCCACATATTCCGGACACGTGGAAAAGAAAACTTATCCACATAGCGGGTTAAACCGAGCAAGGCAAAGCCACGTCAAAGCCAGCAAGGCACCAAATCCGCATCCAGTAAGTGAACAGAAGTACCAAAACTAACCCCAAACTTTCCCTGAACTACGTCATGTACCATCACCGTACTTCAGCTGTCGCTGGAGGGGCACGACCGTCCTTTCGGTCCACCTCCCTCGACTTGTTTAACACCCACCCACCCCCCCCCCCCAACCCTGCACCGCACCACCGCGCGAGCGGCATATAACCAAACGCCTCTGCTCCTTCCCCTCCGCCTCCTCCTCCTCCTCCTTGCCTGTGATTTCGCTGCGGGTTGAGGCGGCAGGAGCTCACGTCCCCGGCGAAATCTCCCCCGGAGGACGTACCTAACCATGCCCCAGGAGAATGCGGGTGGGCGAGCGCAGGCGGAGCAGCGGAAGAAGGTGGGAGACCTCGGCTCCGGAGTGAAAGATTGGTTCTTTCCTGCTTTCTTGGTGCCAGGGATGTGAAGTCTCGTGGGGCTCGTGGTCTTAGGAGTGGCGCCGTGAGCTGTGCTGCTCGCGGTGGGATAAGGATTGGTGTGGCCTTTATCTTCTCCGGATTTTGGATAAGCTGGAGCTGGTGGTTTTGGGGGGATTGGATTTCTTGCGGTTCTGATCCGGGCTTAGTTTGCTTCCTGCGGGGCGACGATTTGCTTCCTGGGACAATGGGATTTACCACAGTGATTTATTGCCTTCTTAGGAGACCCCGTATCATCCGAATTGTCCAGTGTCTCTCAAAATCTTCTCCTTGGTTATCTGCAAGAAATCCGTTCTCTCCTTCTCAAGGCATCAAATCCCCAAAATCTGGGCTCTTTTAGCGTTATCGTTAAGAGGGCGCGGTAATTCTTGTTTACCACGTAACATCGGTGGATGGGGAGCCTTTGGTAAACGAGGGTATTGGATTCGGTGACTTGGAATGTATATCCTTATCCAAATCGGCGTATTTTCTTTCCCTGGTAGACAGGGATAGCCTAGCGATGCATATATATTCCGTGCTCAGTAGGGAGGCATATTTACCGATATTTTTAAGCTGAGGAAGGCATATTCAGTGGTTATCATTAGCCTTGACCAAGGGTTTGAGCGTTCATTAGTTCTTTGGCTGGAGGCAAAGGTCAGTCTGGGTTGGGTCAGAGGCGGTAGAGGCTGCAGTGTTTTTGCGTCCGAGTTGTTTGGATTACTTGCCGTCAGTTTGTGGTTTGGTGTGGGTGAGTAGAAACCAGGTCAACACTACTGTTTCATTGGTTTATTTAGTGATAAGAAAGCCTCCCTTGGTGCATCTCAGAATCTGCAGTTGTGTCATGTTTTTTCTGGAAGAGTCGTTGCAGATGTTCCTCTTGGGGGTTTCATCTCTATGCTTATTTTTGCAGAGTAGACTGTTTTGATTGTGGCGTTTCTTGGTATGACGAAATGAGTGTTTACCGCAGTAATCATAGTATAATGTTGCTAGGTCCGTCTAAATAATACAATTCAAAGTCATCTGCCGTTGCGTACATTCTGTAATAGTTGACTTGGATGTACTTTTGTTTTCAGAAAAAATAAATTTTGGTGTGCATAATGTTAACGTTTTCCACTGTTAAAATTTCAGAATTCACCAGAGATGGATTTCTTCAGTGAATATGGCGATGCCAACAGATACAAAATTCTGGAAATCATTGGTAAAGGAAGCTACGGGGTTGTTTGCTCAGCTATTGACCAACATACTGGTGACAAGGTAGCAATCAAGAAAATACAGAATATCTTCGAGCATCTATCTGACGCCGCTAGGATCCTTCGTGAGATCAAGCTTCTCCGGCTTATAAGGCATCCTGATATTGTTGAGATCAAGCATGTAATGTTACCTCCATCGAGGAGGGACTTCAGAGACATTTATGTTGTCTTTGAACTGATGGATACCGACCTGCACCAAGTTATTAAGGCTAACGCTGACTTAACAAAGGAACACCATCAGTTCTTTCTCTATCAGATGCTTCGTGCGTTGAAATATATACATACTGGTATGCATCTTTAAAGATTCCTTATTTCCCCCTAAAAGGTCTTGATGGTGCTGCTTTTCTGATTTCAGTTAAGAGTATGAACGGTTCTGACTAGCATTTGCACACAAATTTCACTTTAGTGCTAATCAATGACAAGGACTTATTTGTACTCCCCATTCTTTAAAGTAGTTCTTTTCTCCTACCTATCCCACACTGTCATGTGTGTATTAAGTTATCGATCATTCCTTTGCTTTCTCAAGTTAGCGTTGAGGCTTCGATTGGTAGTATTATGCTATTTGTGTTGAAAAGTCGAAATATCATGCACAGTCTCCGTGCTTAGATGGAAATGCAAATGTCTATACTCTTGATGTCAACATTTACCTAGCGAACTTGGTTTGCATTCTCTAAGTGGATACATCAATTCTTGCTTTTACTTTGTACTTGGATCGTCTTTTTTCATCTTCTATAATATAATGACATGCAGTTCTCCTGCGTGTTCGAGAAAAAAGGGAAAAAATCTCCATGCACATACATTCATATCCATCAGTTTCGTTTGTGTAAATCCTTGCTTAAATTCTGCGAGATTGAGCGTGTGTGCTGATTTCACTTAGAATCTGCCATATGCATTTACTTTATCGTAGAGTGGCTGTTAAGCTATGCTCTGATGACTTGTCTATTTGGCTGCAGCTAATGTCTATCATCGTGATTTAAAGCCAAAAAATATATTAGCAAATGCTAACTGCAAACTCAAGATATGTGATTTTGGACTAGCAAGAGTTGCGTTTAATGACTCTCCTACCACAGTTTTCTGGACGGTATGCTATTTTTAAAGTTTTATTATATCTGGTTCACAATACTTAATTTGATCAAATTCTCTATGACAATATGGTTGATGTAGTGTGTTCCACACCAAATAATCCTACTTGAAACTTAAGTCTCACCGTCTGCTTTAAAATGACTTGCAGGACTATGTTGCCACTAGATGGTACAGGGCTCCTGAGCTGTGTGGGTCTTTCTTTTCAAAGGTAGTCAATTTCTGCATACTGTGGTTTTGTTTATTAGTCTGATTTTTTTGTGCTGCCTTTTTATTTTTATGGGATTATACAGCCTAAGAAACATATTTACCTTCAGTTATATTTTCCATTTTCTTTTCTCCATCTATGCACTCTGTTGAATAGCTACATTTTTAGCGTTTACTGGTTGATACCTATAGAATGTCCATGTTAGCCCTCATACTGTATTGTGTCTTGAACTCTTGATGCTACATCCGTCAGTATACTGTACCTGGTATGCCTCCATACAGGAGTTCCTCACTTCCTCTAGATGGTTACGAGATAAGTTTGGGCCCTTTTTGGGTTATACATGAATACACCAGTGGTTTTAAAGAAGTATAGCATGGCAGTAATAACAAGATGCTTGTTCAGGAATTAATTTTGTGTACAAGCTGATATACATTGTTTAACATTACAGTTACTCCTGTTAAGTCTTGTATCTGTTGGTTTTCTGTTTCCTCCACCTTCATGTTCAGTTTCAAATTCCTATATTCGACTGATGATATTAAGTTGATTTTTTTTTGTGCAGTATTCACCAGCTATTGATATATGGAGCATCGGTTGCATTTTTGCAGAGATTTTGACTGGAAAGCCTTTATTCCCTGGTAAAAATGTGGTTCACCAGTTGGATTTGATGACTGATCTCTTGGGCACACCATCAACAGATACTATTTCACAGGTATGATTTATTATTTATGGAAATATTGACATGTTCAAGACTCAAACATAATATTGCAAAGTCTCAAATGCTTGTGTTCCTTCTACTACAGATTCGAAATGAGAAAGCAAGGAGATATCTGATCAGCATGAGGAGGAAACAGCCGATACCCTTTTCAGAGAAGTTCCCCAATGCAGATCCTTCAGCACTCAAGCTCTTACAAAGGCTTCTAGCATTTGATCCTAAGGATCGACCGACTGCTGAAGAGGTCAGTGTGTCTTAATGAAACACAGATTTTATGTTTGCACTGCTGTCATTCGTGTTACTTCACAGAATCATATTCTAACAAATAAGTGTATTGTATGCATGATCAGG
This sequence comes from Phragmites australis, assembly GCF_958298935.1. NCBI lineage: Eukaryota > Viridiplantae > Streptophyta > Magnoliopsida > Poales > Poaceae > Phragmites > Phragmites australis. Next base: position 35,021,525 of record NC_084929.1, on the reverse strand, counting down.
CGTTGGCTGATCCCTATTTTAAAGGTATTGCAAAAGTGGAGAGGGAACCATCCTGCCAGCCAATTTCGAAAATGGAATTTGAGTTTGAATGGAAAAAGTTTACCAAAGAGGATGTCAAGGAACTTATATTCCGAGAGATACTCGAGTACCATCCTCAACTACTTAAGGATTACATGAACGGCTCTGAAAAAACAAGCTTTCTATATCCCAGGTTTTTTACCTTGACCATATCTTTTAGTTTCTTTTCCCTCTTGTTATTTTGTTTCTATCTAGTAATATTCACAATATACATTCTTAATAGTTCTTGATTCTATTTTTATTATACAGTGCTGCTGACAATTTCCGGAGGCAATTTGCTAGCTTAGAAGAAAATGGAGGGAGGAATGGCGCACTCAACAGGAAGCATGTTTCTCTCCCAAGGTATCTTGCATTGTTTTCCAATGACTTGTGCTGCCAAGTATCGGTTGTGTTGAAATTGATTAAAAAAAGAGGCAAAATGTATTAGTTACTTGATAGGCTTTATCTGTTAACTAGGATGATGTTCAATAAGCTTGTGATACTTGAAAGATTTATCCCTATAAATTAAGGTACATGGGAATATAACATATTGGACCAGGGGCTGGGGTGTCACAGGATCCAGAAATTTTGCTCCAACTTGATTGCTGACCTTGATCGGCTGCTTGCAGGACTACAACCGTTCACTCCACTCCAATTCCTCCAAAGGAAGGTCCGGCTGCAACCTCCCAGGCTCCTCAAAGGATTCCAACAGGTAACTGTTTCTATTTACTATTTGTGACTACCCAGCAGTCTTTTCTTTAATTAGTCCTAACTTCCGATTGCATTGATCTGGCATATGCCATCTTTGCCGATCTTTCAGCTAGACCAGGAAGAGTGATTGGCCCAGTAATACCATCTGAAAATGCAAGCGTCACCGATCCACACAATGCACAAAGGGTGGTAAGGAACCCAGCGGTTGCTTCAGCAACCACCAACTCATCAAACTACTGCTACCACCTGAAGTCAGATTGCTCTGACAGGCAGCAGCACGAGCTTGAGAAAGACCGTATGCAGTATAGGTCAGGGCAACATCTTATGGATGCCAAGGCGGTGCCTGAGATGGCCCAGGACATGCGGTCGTCACGGTACTATGTTTCGAGGGGTGTACCCAAAGCTGATCTAACAGACAGGGCTGCCCTACATGGCATTGCTCCCTTCAATGGGATCACGGCGGTCGCCGGTGCTCTTCACTATGGAGTTACAGGTTTGTACTAGAGCAAATGGCCAGGCGGTTCATTGTGCTTGCCCTTGCTAGAGGTTGAGGGTAATAAGATGGGAACCAGAGCACAGCTCCAGCTGCCCTTCCAGTTGGAAATTCAGAGCACGGACGCGGTGCGTGCTTGATCAACGATGCAAGCGTACGTGAAGGATTTTCAGGCTGGGAAAATGGCGAGCGCCGCCGTTGTTGCTGTTGTTTGATGAGCAATGGGCCAGTGAGCTCGCGCCGATCTTGTGTTCTTCCTGATGCCCCCCAAAAGTGAAGGGGGGGATGAAAGGGCGGGGTGTGGCTTTGGAAGAACGGGGATGAATTGTGGATATGTGTATATGACAATTTGTATTGACAACACTTCATTTTGTATTTAACTAATTAAAATGTTCTGCTTCATTGCTACACATTTAAATCATACTCTGATGTTCTGTAGGTTCTCAAAATTTTTAAGTAGCTATTATACATATTAAAGTGTCCTTGCAGTCTTGCAGGAAAAAATGAGTGGAAAATATTAACGACCTCCTTAGAATAGATGAAACAAGTATAATTACTCATAACTTTTGGGTTGGTGGTCATGGGCAGCCTGGACTGGTAAACCCGACCCATGCATGGGCCGTAGTTTTTGGGCCGGGTTTAGGCTTAAAAATAGACTTTGTCACAATACTTTGTTTAAAAAATGTTCCAAACCTTTATAGAAAAAAAATGAAAACCTAAGGATTGGCGATTCTCCAAAAGTCCAATGAAAATCCTACGGGCTTCAGTCACAATAGGGAGCAAGAGGATAGTATTATTATTATTATTATAGGACGTTGATACCGCTTACTGCCGGTGCCGGTTTCGTATTCCCGCTTGGGGAGCAGAATCGGCAGAGGGTGGTCAGCTCATCAGTGGCTAGAATCCAGTGTTACCTGTCCTGGACATGGTATTAAAATATGGTTTGGATTCGAGTTTCTGATTTGGTAAAAAAAAAATAGATATATAAAATTCAACTCGGAATTCGACTTGGATTCAAGTGTCTAATTCGGTAAAAAAAAAATTAGACACAAGTGTGCAGATACTACATTGCTTAGCTGCTCCCCTAGAGAGCTATACAGCATGTGGAAGAAAACAATAGAAAACTGGCTAGAAGGGACCTCATTGCTCAACAATCTCCATAACGCACACCTTACCAGGGGAGCATGAGTTCAAGACACTTGTAACGTCGGCGTGCAGGCGATGCGAATTCGCCGCCTCCGGCTGGACGGTGACCCACTGGTCATCGACACGCTCGACATGCGCGTTTTGCTCAGGGCGGGCAGAGAACCTGAGCTGAGTAACATCCCTGCACATCTTGTTTAGCTGGTCGATGGAAAGAATCAGATCAAAATCGTCCTCCGTTTCGCTGATCTTGGAAAGCTTGATGCCAACATCGGCCCCGCGGGAAGCAACAGTCCCAAAGAGCAAAGGATGCCCGATGACTGGCCTGTTGGACAAGCTGCATATCTGCACCGGAAAGGTGAAGTCATTTCAGGCATCTGAAGCTATAGAAACATTTTTTTTTTTTGGAGGAACCATATAGACAGAGTATTAGGATGAAAGAAAAAGGCACGAAGTGTGAGCTTTGAGCTCACATTTTCCATCCCCGAAGGAATTTAGAAGCTTAACTAGGATGCATCTCATCGTTATCATTTCATACAACAAATTGATGTGAGATTCACTATTGACCATTGAATAAGAGTACCCCATAATTTGGAATGATTAGCTAACACGATCAAAGGGAAATAAGTGAATGTGAAACGTGTGATGAGAAGACAGTGAGGTGACTGGCACATGATCATACCTGTGTATACTCCACGCCCATTTCATTGAGGGTGTCCAAAATTTTATTCGATGACAGTAAGCTGAAAATACCACCAGACCCTGCTGGCTTTTCAATTATCTCCCAGGGAGACTTCATCAGAACCTTTTTCCTGTTTACCTCAGAGGATATACTGACAATTGGAAGCTCCAGTTCTTCCAGAACCCACACCTGCAAATGGATTCCATGAAACATAAGGAGGAATTAGGACACACATCTATGGGACTATAAAAGGAAAATGGATGAAGATCATAGTAGCACAATGCTTTGTACCTTCTGAGTGTTCAAACCAAAATAGTCATTCTCTATGAGGCAGTTCCTAATTGACTCCACATGATCATCTGGGGAAACAATAATGAAAGGGGGAGAGGCATGATTTTCTAAAACCTGCGACAAGCAAAAAAAAGATCAGCTTTGCCCATATTAAGACTGTTTTGTTATGAAGTAAGCATAAATGTAATATCACAACACACGTGTAGCAAATAAGCTACAAGCAACCAACAATAATTGCAGTTTTTCATCAGTAGATAGACCAATACATTGAATGACATATTCATCAAAGTACATTCCCGAGTTAAAAAAAGGAGCTATCCACTCAGAACATGGTAAAAACACTACAGGAGCAAAGGGCAATGGGCATGTTCAACCTTAAATTTCAACAGTTCTGATTGTTAGCAGTTCCTTACTTTTCCTACATTTATTATGTTCTTTGGGGAAATTTGATGTGTTTGGATTTCACTACATATGAAAAGAAACACAGAACACGCATTTACGCTAATATTTTCAGTTCCCATATGGAAAAAAACTACAATCAACAACCATTGAAAAAAAAATGTACCTTCATAAACTCACTAAAAGAATTTAGCAAACTCAGAAACTCGGCATCAGAGTTAGAGCCATTTCTAACAAGTACAATAGCTGCTTTTGACTTCAGAAGAATCTCGAGACCATTTTTGAGTTCACTACTGAAGACATGTTCTGCTTTCTCTTCATGGTTGATGAGACTCTTGTATGGTATTCTCATCACTCCTTTTCTTGACAGTGAAGAGTTAGCCAGCAAATCCTTTGAAGGGCTGAAAATGACATGTTTGGAGAGCAAATGAGATTAAGAGTTTTGGACGTATCATTAAGGGCTGTTGTTTCACCAAAAGGGAACAAAGAATGAAATACTTTCCCATAACTGGCACTCAGGCAGTGTCAACATGTGTATATAGTAAAGGTGCAGTATATAAAACAAATGTTCTACTTCTTTTGAAGAACACTTTGGTAGGACACAAAACAAAGGATGTTACCTTTCAATTTGTTTGCTTACAGAATGCATTGCATGTCGGAACAATTGGAAGTCAATGCACCCCATCTGCTCTGCAAGTGAGGCCTTTTGGACCTTGTCCCCTGATAGCAAACCTTCCAGAACATGGCCTTGGTCCATTTCAGAAAGTATCTTCTTTGCTGCAATTACACGACGTTGTAGCCTCTTCCTATCCTTCCACTCCTGTCAAAATTCAAACTAGGTCATGCATTATTTTAAATTAGAATGCAATATAAAACATAAAAAAGACTGAGATCATCACACTGACTTTTGTTAGAACCTAAAGTATGAAAGTTCATTGACTATTTCACATCTGTTTACTGAACTAAATGCTACATATGTATCCACAATATGCAATAGCTAGTAATTTAGACCTAAAGCATTCTTCGTTTCTTTTAAGGTGCAAATCATGATTGTACATGGGAACATGGCATGCAAGAAAAGGATGGTGCAGACCTAACCATCGCACGCCTTTCTTTCTTTGATCTCTTATCAGAACGTGAATTGAGCTCAAGCAGCCCCTTTGGAGGTGTAATCCACATTTCTCTGCTCTCCGTATCAACATCAGGTACAATATCTTTGGCAAATGGAATCCACACATGCTCACGTGATGAACTTGAATCTTGAATTTCTGAATTTGGATCAACAATAGTACCCTCAGCAGAGCCAATCATCACCTGTAGAAGATCTCCACCTCCAAAATTGAAAACCTGAGCAACTGTTCCTACAAGCTTGCCCGTGTCCTGTGAGAAGAACGAATTTCAAGCTTGCACATATGCCCATCTTGCAGTTTCACTTTCTAATGAAATCAACAAATGAAGCACCAAGAATTTGAAGAACAAAACATGAAGTAAGACATATGTACCTTGACAATAACTCTCATGCCAACAAGGTCAAGTGAATAGAATTCATCTTCCTCAATTTCTGGCCTATCTTCAGCTTTCACAAGTATCGCTGAACCAACTATTTGCCTAGCCTAAAAAGAGTGACAAATGAATCGTGTCAGAAGCTAAGTGTATGGCCAGATAAGGTAAAGCAGTAACACATTGCATGCTACTCAAACAACAATTATATGCCAGAGACGTGCCACGGCACAAAATGATCGCTAGCTTGAGCTGGACTACTCATGCAGTCATGCCCATCAATAGATCTTGAGCCAGCCAACAGTTGTCATTTGGCATCCCATATGTAGATTGAGAGGAACAGAGATACAACAAGGGATGTTTCGCCAAGTCAGGTGTTTGCTGCAAGAAGCCGACTGCACTTCGACACCAGTATTTCAGCTAGGCTAGTTCATTTAAGGATCCTCGCCTTAGAAATTGAGCAAGGTTACTTACAAAGCTAACTCTACGACCAGTTGAGGTATACAGATTAACAAAAGCAGCTGACTCCACGGGAATGCAAAGCAAACAGACCTCATCCAAATTATTGATCCCATCAAAGTTGATGATCCAACTCTTCTTCCCCGTGTGAGCCCTTCCTCGAACAAGCTCGAATTCCTTGACTTGTTGCTTCCCGGCAGCCCGAGCCCTCAGCCATCTCTTCCCCGGCTGTTAAAACGTGCAACCCACGGCACATTAACGATGCGATTACAGAGAGAACCCACAGCCAATTAACGTAGGGTTACCGTGGCAAATCGGAGCTCGGGGAAGTCGGTGCGTGGCGCGACGAGGACGTCGCCGCGCACCCCGTGCGCGCCGGTCACGTAGCCCACCTCCACCAGCTCCTCGTCGTCGTCTTCGTCGTCGTATTCCTGTTCCTCCTCCTGTTGATAGAATTCATCTTCCTCCTCCTGCTCCCGCGCGTCGCTGAGGCTGGAGAGGAGCGCGGCTCCAGGCCGGGCGGGTGCGAGCGCGACGCGACGGCGCGGGAGGAGGCGGGAGGAGGGCGCGGGGAGGCGTCGGAGGACGCGGGATGGGGAAGGGGTGAACCGGACGGGCAGGGGGAGGGAGAGCGGCGCCGAGGTGGATGCGGAGGCGGGAGGCGCCATTGGTAGCGTGGGGGAAGCTGCCGCCGCCCGCCCGGTGAGTTAGACGGACGGGACGAAAGAGGATAGGAGGGTGCTATCTCTTAATTGTCTCAGCATATTTTTTAAAAAAATATTCTTAATTTCTAATATCTCATAATATTTAAAGTTATTTTTTAATATAGACGGTCATTTGAAAAAAATACAAAATTAGACTACGGTCACGCACTAGAAGAGCGACATACGTCTGTGGTCTTTCCAAGGATAATAGATTTAAAAATAAACATATCACTCTTCCAACAAATAACAAGTTTAAAAATAAAAAATAGTATGCTTCATTGCTCTCAAGATTCAAAATACTATCAAAATAATCATTAATTTTTTTAAAAACATTAGTAATATAGAGGATACTATAATCTAACTATCGTTGCACGGTATTATCACAACCATTCCAACTAGCAACAGTCTGACACACTGTGTACAATGGAAAAAAAACAAATTTTATTGCATTCAAAAATTTCTCATTGTACAATTTTTTTTAAACAATAGCGGGCGATAGTATTATCTGTTTCTTATTTGTAATTTTTTTATTTTCGAAATATAAAAATAAAAAGCTCTCTGTTTCAGTATGCCTGCAACTGAAACAATTGGGTTGCGTCATGCGTGGGTACGTTCTATTCATTTACTTGGGCTAGCTCGTCGCACCAGCATTGATAGCCCAATTGAAACAGTAATGAAGAGCAAATATCCGATGAAGATTTTGGGACCTCAGGTGATAGGCTGGTTGAGGTCTACGTCTGTTCTTGGGCTGAATGGTTCCTCTGGGCCACCAACTTGTCGAGCCAATTTAGCAACTTTTACACTGTAAAAACTCGGCCGTGTTGGACTTCACTTTGGACATGGCTGAACTCTGGCCACTATATGAACAGACGTACTGGCCTGATGAATAATTTACAGGTGACACTATTTCACCATTTTACAGTTACCGCACCTCACTGGGACATAACAGAACTAGTCTGGAGTACATACATGCATGCACGGATCAAATGAAGACATCGATGCATTTTGTTGCATGTGTAAGCTGCAACACTGCACCGTCGCTGTCCACCCTGGTCAGCTTTATCTCATCCATCCAACCAACCATCCTCACCTTGGCATTCATTGCCCGGTCGATCCCCGTCCATTTCGAACGCCATGGACGAAGTTGGCGCTGCCCAATCGAGCAACTGCCGTCGCTCGACACCTCCCTTTCGGAGCCCAAAAGAGGCTCCGCATTGCCTAGCTCGCTGGTCGTCGTCGTCGTCGTTGCGACGCAGCCGTCCCACGGCCGGGCGCAATTAACTCTCCTGGCGCCGCGCTTGCACTTTGAGTCTCCGCGAAGGCGCGCTGGGCGGGCGCTAGCTCGATCGCCACCGGCCATGGCCGGCCGGCCGGCCGTTGATCATCCATCCACGCGCGCACGGCGTCGCTGTCGCGGATCGGTGGCTTGCAAACCCGGCCAGCTTCCCATCACGGCGCCAGCTCGCATTAATGGAACCCGAAACGCCGTGCCGTGCATGTGCCATCGTTGCGATTGGCGCCTAATTCTCGCTTTAATTCCCACGATAATATCATCAGTGTAATCGTTAGTTTTATTTGTCAAGCGCGTGCATAATTCTAGTATATCGGAGTACGGGCTTGTTATAGTGTGTAATGCATATTTTTGGTTCCTAAGGTACATTTTGTTTTGAAAAAAGTCATCAAAAGTAAGTTTTGGTTGTTAATTTCTTTTATAACTAATAAAAGTGGTCTATACTAAATAGCGTGACTAGTCTCGCTGTAATATTTTATCAATATTTGATTAAAAACTTATCTCTTTTATTATTTATTATATTTTATTTAGGCTCTTTATTTAGATAACTTGTTTTCTGAATCTTATGGAAGTTGAACGGCTAATTTTTTATAATTTTTATTCCAAATTTAGTTATTTATCTTTTGTATTTGATATGAATTTTTTTATTTAATCTAGATCTTTAGAGGTTTATAACAATGAGTGGTCCATATTATTTTTTTATTATGTAATTTCGAATTTAGCTATTTATTAATCGCATTTGATATGGATTTTTTGTGTAATCTAAACCGTTAGATGTTCGTAACAATGAGTAGTCTAGATTTTTTTTTTCAGGTTAACGTGGTAATTTTATGATCTCAAGAGCGAACGTGGTGACTCTATTTTCTCTTCAAATATTAAGATAATATGTATTTTAAGCTGTCAATTGCTATAAAATCAATATCATGTTAAAAATACTTTGAAATACACGTGAGCAGTGATAACACGTGTCCTGCGACTTAAACTTCGTGGCGGTGGCGTTTGACGTACGCGCGCGCGCGGCACAGCAAGGTTGACCGGTGGCTATTCTTCGCTGGTTCCGATCAATCGCCGTCGTGACAGTAACACGTGCCGGCCAGGTCAGCCATATGATCAGATTAATATATCCCATAAGCTCGCACAATCAATGCAAAACTTGCGATCGTGTTGCAGCATGGATCGACCGAGCCAGCCTACTTGGGTGCTGGAGTGGACGACGACATGCGTATAGGCTGCAGCTAGCCTGCGGGGTCGTTGTTACGTTTTTTTACGCGTATATAGCAGTACACCACACTTACACATTCACGAGTATATATATATTATTACTGAAAGCACTCGTATATATAAATAATTAGCAACAGAATTTAAATAACCTGATGGGTCGTGCGTAAATTACGTTTGTCATAGCTGTGGATCGAGCTGACTTTCCTTTGGTTCAAAGACATCCGGCTTCTGTTGACGACGATTAATGATCCGTGCAACCGCTGCTAGCTGCCGTAATCAATTACGCACCTATTGAGCGCGTGCTCGTCTATGTCGACGCTGATGACGACTTAAATGAAAATAAAATCAACAAAAATCCGATAGAAACACGGGAGTATATCACAGATCACACAGAGATTGCACTACACGTTACGAGAAGAAGAAGAAAAACCGTGCCATGTATATTTTGGCTGGTTCAAATTAAGTGCGTACTAACCTATATTTCATGTCACATACAGTCTAGTGTCATGCAAACTACTAATCGTCGTCGCGTAGTCAAAGAGATAACGTGACTTTGTTTCAGACATTTTTATTAAGTGCGCGTCATACTACATGCACGGATCTTTCCCCCCTTTTTGAGACGCATTCTATGAGTCTACAACGATATATATACTCCATCTAATTATAAATGTAGGTCGTTTTAGGCTCCTCAACTATTCTCTAAATATAAATCATTCTTAAATTTCTATGCATTTTTTTCTCTTTTATTCTCTTCTTATCCTTGTTTAATAAATACTACTACTCTCACAAATAAATAAGTTATCTTTCCAATACAGAATAAATAAAGGACAACAAGAACATTTGATCTACTTTCTTAATCCTTGTGTACAAGTCTAAAACGACCTATATTTGCAATCGGAGGAAGTATTATTTTTCGGATCATGTCAGTAGTCCAAGTTTTCTACCACCATGACACATAAGTTTATCGACAGGTTCATATAGATATCCATGAGAAATCAGGGAAGTACACTAGCTAGACTTGCTTTAGCCTATTCATGTATGCACATGTATGATCTTATCAACAAACAATGATGATCATGCAGACCACCTTAGCTTGCAAAAAGTAACCTAGCTTCAATTCATTGGTCCCCTGAACAATCAATTTAAGAACATTAAATTTTCTCTAAATATTAATTTGAATTCAAGGAAAAGGAATAAGCTAGGGCATAAAGTTACCACAGCTCAACAGTACAGTGCAGTACTGCACCCATAAGCCAAATTAAGTGCAAAGCATGAGCTCATTAGAATCAGGTACATGTACAAGAAACTTCTAGTACTGGAGCCCAGCTTAGTACGTACTGATGCTACTACTGGCTAGCTAGATCATATCAACAACCAAATCTCTATCGGGCTAGCTTATCTCGATCACCATCATCATCATCAACTCATCAGTCATCAAGGGTGGTGATGGTTGTCGCCATCGTCGTTGTGAACGAAGGACGGAAACATGTCCTGCAAGAGGCCAGCATAGTCCTGTGCCATGAAGTGCTGCATCCGGAGTGGAGCTCTAGTAGCCGCCGTAGCAGTGGCAGTACCAGCCGTACCGACAATGGCAGCCAAGCCATGCTGGTCAGGCAGCGCATGGCTCGACATGGCGGCGCTCACCTGGTGCGCACGCACTCCGGCGGCGGCGCCCGTGCCGCTCACCAGCTCCTGCAAGGCGTGGTGGTGGCCCTGCTGCGGCTGCAGGAGGCCGAGCGCGTCGTAGGCGGTGAAGCAGGGCCTGAAGGCGAGGCCACCGCCACCGCCACCGATCGGTAGCGGCGGCGGCGGGTGGTGGAGGTTCGGGTGGTGCACGGAGAGGAGGTGTGTGCTCCCGCGCAGCGTGGCGGGGATGGGGTGCGTGTGCTTGCCCTCGTACGTGGTGATCACGACCGCGGCGTCCTGGTACGACCGCTCCACCCGCTTCTTCACCGGGCACTTCTGCGTCGTGCACCGGTAGTAGCTCCTGCATTATAATTGTATAATTGCATTTCATCAATCACCATGCTCGTCGAGATCGATCAGAATGGTGACCTAATTCGTTGACGCGTGACGGGGTGAACATTGGATTACCTGATCAAGTAAAAAAAAAGTATACGTACGTACCTAGGAAATGGGCTGTTCTTGACGGCTTTCTGGCCGTATTTGCGCCACCGGTAGCCGTCCTCGAGGTGGTCGACCTCGCTCTTGGTCATGAACGCGAACTTCGGCTGCCGCGACCGCTTCTCGCCCTTGCCCTTGCCCTTGGCCGCCCTGCAGATCACACACACACGCGTGCCAACTCGATCAATCTATGCATGCAGAAAGTGAGAAATGATCGGTCGCACATGGCGGTAGCTAGATCTGAATCACTGAATGCATGTTTTTGTGTACTCGATTCTGCGTTCATACTCGTACAAACTACAAAGATGATAAGTTAGTCCATTCAAACATGCATGGCTGTAGATGCGTAGGTACGTGCGTACGGTCGTCCGGCGCGCATACATGGCTTTAGGTTCACACGCACCGTACAAACTGTTCTTAATTTTTGTTTGCTGGATTTGGAGATCTATCATGGTCACATGTTGCAACAGAAAAAGGAAGTTGAGAAGTAATTTTCGATGAAATTTAAGGATCGGTTGGGCTAGCTAGCTAGCTACTTATTGGACTAATTGATGATCAGAGCCGTCTGCTGATCTTAAATCCTTCCGGGGAGTGATCACGAATCAGGAAAACTCCAGGCCGTAGGTGTGGTCAAATTGGAAGTAGATGTCAAGACAAGGAAGCAAATCAAACGTAATTAGGCAAAAAGGTGTGAGGAACAAACATCGATCAAAATTTTAAAACCCTAAAGATCATGTTTTTTCTTCCCCGCAAAACAAAAAAGATCATGTTTTTTCTTGTTTTGTTTTCTTAGACATGCAGCATGCTAATGAGAAACCCTAGCAGAGTTCACACCTTGGCCAAACCAAAGATGGAAACGAAAAGGAACGGTACTGATTATGTGTGGAGGAAGGATTCACTAGTGAACAAGCAAAATCCAGAGAGAGATTAAACTGCTAGTCCAGATAAAACTGCTCCAGATCTTGATTAGGCTATAGCTGATCTAAAACTCCAAGATCAAGAACGGGTAAATTTTTGAAGAAACGATCGAAATCTGTTCAGATCAACTCACCCTTTCTTGTTCTTCTCCTCTCCTTCCCCATCCCTCTTGGCCGCCGCCGATCCATCTTTGCTCTCCTCCATCTCCCACTCCTCCTTGCACTTCCCGGCCGACTCCTCGCCCGCTCCGGGGCCGGGGCCACAGGCCTCGCTCGACGTCGACGACACCGACACGCTGTTCGGCGTCAGCGGCGCCGGCGTCGCCCCAACCCCACCGCCGGGCATCCCGACGCCGGCAGCAGCGCCAGTGTCCACCAGCAGCTCCCTCTTCACCTCCTCCGCGGCCGGCGCGCCGAACTCCCCCGCGAACGCCTCATAGTCCAGCAGCGGCGCCTGCGGGTAGTCCGCGAACCACGGCTGCTGCACCATCGGCGTTGTCGACGCGTCGGGCCGCTGCGCGAACAGCGACGCCAGCTCGTCGTGGAACTGGAAGTCGCCGGAGAGGTGGTGCTGGTAGCCGCCGCCGTTGTCATGCCTCACGCCCGACATGGATGGATCGGCAGGAGGAGCGCGCACGCTGCCTGAGATCAAGCTGATGGCCTAGCTCGACGTGTGCTCTCTCTTCACATATAGATTGTTCTAGCCGCCTAGCAGTGTGGTGCAGTAGAGAGAGGAGGATAGAGAGAGGGCGAGGAAAGGGAGAGGTGTGCAAGCAAGGGAGCTGGAGCTGAGCTAGGCAGAGAGTGTGATCATGTGTGTGTGGGTGGGGGAGATCAAAGATGGATGGGTGGTTGGGTGGGAGGGCTAATAAGGCCTTCGTTTAATTATGACAATTACTAGTTAATTGTGGGCTTGATTAAAGCTAATGAATTGATTTGATTCGCTTTGTTAATCACTAAACTTTATTTAATTAGGTTTTAGTAACATCAGGCTTAATTTACCAATTCTCTCTCCAGTACAGTAGTCGCTGCCAATTCTTTTACACTGTTAGCCTTTACCGTTTCTCTTACCAAACGTGCGTAACAGAAGGAACATGCCAAACTTTGTCTTTTTGCCGATTAGAAGTCGTGTAATTTCGCGAGCGAATTTTGACAAAATCGATCTCGCTCATTCAAGACGAGTAAGAATAATAATTTATCTGTTGTTCACTGGTTACCAATTGTGGAGCTGTTTGTTTCTGAAAAGGGGTTTGTCTGTTCATAAAAAGTCATTACCAACAGCGAAGGAACAGTAGTGGTTGGTAGTGGTCCAAGGGCATACACGGCATCCGGTGAATCAGCGACGGCCACCGGGATCAGCCGGTCACGTAGGTCTGAACGGTGAGCCGCGTCAAACGTTCAAACGTATCCTCCACCGACACGTGTCCGTGGCGCTTTGACCAGCCCCGCTTCTCTGACCGAGCCGGTCGTGCCCGTTAGTTGACGCCAGCATGACGCTGCCGGTGCTAATCGAACGCTTCTCGGACGGCCGCGTCGTCACGAACGGACGTCGCAGGGCAGCGGGCTCAATAAGTTTCAGCTCCGAGATCATGCAGAATTTAGTTTGCAGGATGAACTAAAATAATTAAATATCTATTTATTTAATATAAGAACCTGATGTTTAAACCAAAACTTTCAATTTACTCATAGTTTTAGCTCTAAAATTTTTTAAAATCGGAGATGGCCGATTTCAAAAATTCTTAAGCTAAAGCTAAGCCAAACAAACTCTAAATCAAGCGGCTGAACCAGTAAGCCACCGGCTTCCAAGTGGACCATCCTCTTTCGTGTTGCCTTTCAATTGAGACAGTGTGAGGCGCGCAGCCAATGGCGACTGCGACGGTCGAAAGCAAGCAGCTCGAGCATTGCTTGCGTGCGGTCGGGCGATGAAGAGCCACCGAGTTCAGGACAGTTCACGAGGTTGGTCGCGGGCGGGCCGACCACGGCAGCACTACGTGTGTTGATCGATCGCCGCGCCGCACTGCACCACACTGGAGAAAGCAACACGCGCCCTGGCTGCGGCTAGGAGTTTCAGAGTGCTCTGGTTTCGTGTGTGTTTCTCTTGGTTTGACACGAGAGGCTGCACTATTTTCGTGCGACCTTCTGTTGCTCTTTCATGGCGAAAAGAAGGGTTAGATTTGGCAGGATCGCGCAGCGGCTGGCGTGGTGACGACAATGGATGTCTCGAATTTGCTGTCACTGAAGCCGGGCCGCTCGATGTGCCGTGCTTGATTTCGGTGGCAGAGTAGCTCTATGCGCCTGAAAAATCTGCATGTTATATGATGCCATGAGATGATATCATACGTTATACTAATACCTTGTTTTGGTTGCGGTAGTAGCCATTTAGATGAACATGAAAATTTCAACAAAATATGTGGATACATAGCTTATTAAGATCGGTCATTTATATTGAGATTAGTGTTAAAGAGGTATATGAAAAAAAATTATAGAATAGATAAAGAGAATCAACGAATGGATAAGTATCAGATGTGAAAGATTGACGATTAACATAAATTGTGCGTACATAATGATACGTGGAGTTGTGTTTCACCGTTTAGATAGTTTACCAGTTTTCTCGTGCTGCATAGATCCCATGATGTCACACGGCTTAATAATTAGTCACTAATATTATTGTTTTGTTGAATGCGTTTGAGTTCACATTATGATTTGACGCGAATTTGACTAAATGACGCCTCCAGTTCAAGTAAGACGACCACTCTCTCACGGATGATCAATCATGCATGATCAGGTTGGTATCGTTTAGCTATTTTAATCGCGTTGAATCCCATGGATTAAACTAATTTCTGTGATGCAGCTATGGCGTTGTTCATGCTTAGAATAGCATATCACTCAACAACCAACAATTATTGACGTTTGAAGATTGAAGAAACTTACTATAAATAACTCGAATAGCTGGATTATCTACGTACATGCACCATTATCTTTATGTCTTTGACAGTTGGATGTTGAAGCCCATAAACATTTGGTCTAATGAGGGTGCTTAATCAGTCAAGACAGCGTTGGCACGCCGCAACAAACCGCATTCTTTTCTGTTACCTGAATGCAACAAAATTCAGAGTTCAGACACAAGGCAGCCAACAACCTCAGCTAAGAGGGAGAGATTTAAGGTAAGTTTGATTCACGTCTAAGTTTATTAGACTAAAGTTAGATATATTATATATTTTTAGATAACAGTTTAGTTGATTGCATTATAACTATGATAAATCATAGTTCATTAGTTCTCTAATTCATACATTACACACTTAGTTTTTTCTTAACTTTGCTACGCTTATGAATAAGAATTTGTTATATATAGTAAATCACATCTGACTAATTTTAAACGTATCAAATATACTGTTATATTAGTTCAACTAGTACATCAGTGGAGTAGGAATCTTTGGCATACTTTATTTATCTTTCGAGAGTTTTTGGGCAGTGTTTATTAATTCGGCGGTTGCTTAGAATCCTTGACATTGTGGGCTGATAAATATACAGCAGGATTAGTACGATGCGGCCAAACCAAAGTCAATTGCAAATCTGGGGATGCAAGGGAAAGGACAACTGCTATCCACACAAAGACACTTTTGGTCCCCATAAATTTTATTTTCTAGCTGATACGACTAGGAAAACACTACAATTGAGCTCGTGGAATGCGAGGCAGCCAACTAATTACCTACGTATCCAAGCGTCTTCACCTTTGTTAAATCCCTGCAAGACACGGTGACTTGCGAGGCTCACGCAACTGAGCTGCGAGTGTCCCTACGGGTTCGTACACGACTCCAGAGTAAAATACTCCGGTCCTTCTTTTGATGATGAGATTTTAATATTTATAATGATCATTGCAGTAATAACTGGTTTAATAAGCGATCAACAATTAGTTCTTCACTTATGAATAGTGCTCCGATCACTATGAACAGATCTTCGACCACGATGAACAGTTCTTCCATCATGATAAATAGTATTCTGACCACGGTGAATAATACTCTGACTATAGAAAACAATACTCGGCTACATGGATAGTACATCCGACCAGATGAGCAGTAACTCCGACTAATGAAAAATACTTTATGACTACGACCAGTACCTACAATCAGTAGTCACAGTCAGTGAGGCGATCAGTGATCATAATTTGTTTCAGCAGTTGATCTCTGGACAGGTGGAAGAGCTGGTAGGATTCAAGTACATGGATATGCTAAGTATATAGTCAAATACAAGAAGGTTGATCTGCAATAAAAAATACTCGTGTAGATATATTCGAGTTTACGTGGTCGATTAGGAAAGATAGGTTAGTTATAGAAAGTTTAGAGATTAAAAGGCATAGTCGAATCATATCTATACGTCTTGTTCGATTTGAATTAGAAGTTCTGTTCTCTTACTTCTAAGACATACCGTCCTTTAAATATGAGAGGGCTATGGTCAATTGAAAAAGTCAACCAATCGATCAAAACACAATCTATCTTTCGTTTTTATCTATTTTGCCTAGCTTCTGTAGTCATATTCTCTCTTCCAATCTACATTATTATCTATTCTTGATCTCGATAACTAAGGACAAGCTGTCGACCATCCGCGCTCCGACAGGGTCTCTCCCGAGCGTGGGTGACGATGAAGGTCTCATAACATAGCTCCATGACCGGGGTATCCTGGGTGTTGGTCGTCTTTGGCGTGACATCTTTTTGTGTCAATACACTTTTTGGCGACTCCACTGGGAAAAAACTTATGGCTGCCTTTTAGCCGAATTTTAAAACCTTAGCCATGACGAACAGATCCGAAATCAACCCCGACAATATCATTGTGCTTATCATTGAGGAGCTAGATGAGAAGGCACAACAAGAATATGAAAGACGTAAGATAGATTTTGACAGGGCGTTCGTTTCGCACTACCAAAAGACGAGGCACGGCATTGTCCAGAAGGGAGGAGATTTCACGCCTATCTATACCAAGCTCGAGATAACTCCCACTGTAAGTAACGTACCTCCTTCTGAAGAGAAAGTTGCTTTAATGATTAATCAGCAAGTAGGTGTTGTTATGAGTAACAAGTTTGATACATTAGTCTCGAGGGTTAGTCCCTGATAATGATTTTAGGTATGCTGGATAACGGGTGCGTGAATGGCGTTTTAGGAATTGATGTGTGCGTGTACGATGGACTCAGGGACATAGGGAGTTATACAGGTTCAGACCTCCCGAATGATAATAGCCATACGTTTTGTGCTATATTATGGAGGATCTCAATTGGTTACAGAGGTAGTTCTAGCTGGCTGCCAGACTTGATCTGCCTTTTTCTACAAGCAGGGTCCTCATCCTTTCATATAGTAGGGAGGAGGAGAACTTACATATGGGTCCAAACAGAAGACTCTGCTCATCCTAATATCTAACTCAAGCCATTATTACGGAGGACCAGGCGTGTCCACTTGCTCGAAGGGCTCTGTATATCCTATCGCCATGCGCCGTTGTACTGGTATGCAAAGTCCTACTCCATACTCTATAGCATTTAATGCTACGAGATGGGACGATGCCCCTTTCTGCCATCCCTGACCACTTGCTTGATTGTCCTGCTGATAACGTCCCGTTCATCGTGCGGCGCAGCGTCAACCTACAAAAGTCACACTTTGTAGCATTTAATGCTACGAGACGGGACAATACCCCTCAGCCGTGTCCATGACTTCGTCCACTGGAGTTGGCGCATGGGAAAGAAAAATATTTTTAGTGGATGTTAGTAAATGCGATTGGACAGGTTGTGTCAGATCTAGCCCTACGACCAATGGGGCCGGTCACGGGTTTATGCGATCACGCAGGGAGACTGGTCTTGCGTATGCCTTGTACTGGTTGCGGGAACCATACCCTGGTTGCGCGACCGCCATGTTTTAGAAAATATACGCCTCTGGCCGTTATATCCCTCACGGAGCTTGTTTGCCAGCGTACCCCTTTATTCAATACTTCGACAATTAGTTAAGGGTTTTAATCAGTCACTCAGTAGCCGTTTAGAGTCTATGGTTCTTGAGATGCAAAATATTAAGGATACATTAAAACGACATCTATCACATGGTGCTAGTGCTTCAACTTCTAATAATGATGGTAGAATTCAGCAAGGTCTGTTTCATTCATCGGTAAAATTTATAACACCTATACCTACATAACAAAGTATGCTGATGGAACAAATTTATAGCTGAACTAATATTGTAGGTTTGGCCAATGTTGTCACACTACCGCCTACTTCACTAGATGCCAGTAAACCGAAGGTGACACCATTTGTTTTACATTATCAAATACTACGTCTAGTATAATTAACTCAGTTCCACATATAGCTAATAGTAACAACCGAGTTAATGAAATCTCAGCAAATATGCAGGTACTTCTATATAATATCGCTGCATATAGTATACCACATATACCTCCACAAGGCTTCGGTATCCCTTATGATCTATTGACGGAAGCTTGTTTCAAAGTGCCTTCACAAAGTATTCCATATACGCAACCCTTGTGCCGCATTCTTATGATACACCACTGTATTCTTTTGTGCAGTAGTAACAAACTAATGTAATTCCTACTCGGCCCCCGGCTGAGCAACCTATGGGGCATGAAAATATTAGAGAGCAAATGGCTAGTATTTTGAAAGAATACTTTAGGGTAGAACCTAATGATAGAATACGTGTTTATCAAAAATCATACCCTAATTTTTATGATGATATTCAATATCCTAGACGGTATAGAGTGCTCGAGTTTATTAAGTTTACTAGAGATGATGGTAAAACTACTCTAGAATATATTGCTCAATTTATCTTGTAGTGTGGTGAAGCTAGTGCTAGTGATATGTTAAAATTGAGATTGTTTCCTTAATCATTGTTTGGCTCTATATTTACCTAGTTTACTTCTTTGACACCTAGTTCTATTTATACGTGGCCCCAATTAGAGAAGAAATTTCATGAGTATTTTTATACTGGGACACTGAGCTTAGATTGTCATATTTAACATCGGTTAAACAAAAATACAATGAGTCTATCGCTGAAGACATTCGAAGGTTTAGAGATACAATAAATCGATGTTTTAATTTGATAATTTCTGACTTAGCTTATTCTGATTTACTTTCTTATTTAAAGGTAAAGCTAGAGAATCAAAATTTCTTAGATGTTAGCCAAGTATTACAAAATTCTCTGGCTCAAGAAAGCCAGGCTAAAGATTCTAGAAATTTTCATAGATCAAATGATAGAGTAAGATCCTAATGTGCGCATGCTTGAGTATGAATCTAAAAATTCGGACGATGGTGATGTTGATGTATGTGTGGTTGAATGGGCTTGGTCTTCTAAGTCTAAACTATTCGTTCGCTCTGCTCTTAAGCCGATGCATCATAAGAATCGACAAAAAGAAATTAAGTTTATTTTTGATGTAGCAAAGTGTAATAAAATATTTGATTACTTATACTCTTACGCTAGATTTATGTAGCTTGATTGTTTTTTAAAAATAGATAAGCATCTGGCTTTTTGCATCCTGAGAGGCATATAACCAATATTTGTATTACAATATCCTGGCATAAGTAGCCAATATCATACGGGGAGGAAATAAGGTAAAACTATATAGTGTCATGCAGCTGTAATCATAACTATATGACCACTCGTACTTAATAAAGAGCTACATTATCACCACTCCAACATCTGACAAACCGTCAGAAACTCTTTCGTTGATCC
Source organism: Phragmites australis (assembly GCF_958298935.1). NCBI lineage: Eukaryota > Viridiplantae > Streptophyta > Magnoliopsida > Poales > Poaceae > Phragmites > Phragmites australis. Next base: position 35,001,818 of record NC_084929.1, on the reverse strand, counting down.
TCCATGTGAAGCAGTCTTCAGAAACTTAGCTAGTAAGTACGTTTGAAAAACGTATACATGAATGACATAATTGTTTTTTTTATAAAACATTATATCATTACGATAAAATTAAATAGTCCAAAACATTATGATATCCTAACTAAGATTCTTCCTTTTTTCTTAGCTCACATCTCCTGGAACCAAGTACGATTATATGTGATATATTTTTCAATTTTTTAATCTCTAAAGCTATTTTAACTGTATATATCAGATAGTCTTAGCTAACAAACGTTTAAAGAAAATGTGGTAGATAGTTTCGTTACGATTGAAAAAGAATCTTGCGTCGGGTGAGTTTAAATCGCAAATTAACTATTTATTTATGAATCTTGCGTAGTGTCCACCTGTGGTTTGCTATGCGCAAGTATAGTTATTTCTTGTACTTGTTCCAGATTGAAAGACGGAAAAGACGCATGGAGACTATCGGAGCATGAGAATGTTGACGAGACCAAATGGTACGCGATGACGGTACGTATTGGTACGTGGCTTGGCCGCTAATTCCGTCATGGAAAAGCTCGACAGACAGGTACTGCTCTCGCCTTTGAAGTTTGACCGGGGAGGCAGCTCCCGCTTTTGGACTCCATTCCACCACCGTCCCTCTCGCCGCTGGTCTCATCGATCTCCGCCAGCCGGCGTGCCGCCACCGTCGTCGGCGCTGTCGTTTTGGCGATTGATGTGGTAGTACTGGTCGAACTGCCAAACTAAAGCTGTCACCGGATATCCTAGTTGCATTTACATCAGTAACATCATCATGTTGCTAATGCAATTTGCAGCTCTACGGGGGTTAAGCTCCATCGGAATGAGTAGCTTGCCAAAGCACAAATGACAGCAAGTACTAGTTGCTTAACTTGTTTTCCTCCTCCTTGTCCCCTGAAAAATATATCTCTTTTCTGCTTGATTGGTTTCTCGCCTGCAGAAAGATGGATGAAGATGCACTTGCACCCAAGATATAGTACATATCTAGTTACCTGCAATTCTGCCTAGCTAGATAGCTACATCACATGGATCACTAGGCTGCCAAACACACCGGCCGCTAGCTAGAATGCTTAGATCATCTAAAAAAGCAGTAAAGATTCCATTGCAAACACCAGATAAAATTTCCAAATCTCAGGTACGGCGTAATCAGTTCTACACCCCCTGTATGGTGTCAATAGTTAAAAAGTAAACATCTTGCAGGAGTAAGTCATGAAGACGCAGTATATTTATTTCGCAGGTTTGACTTGATCCGGTTAAAATTGGAATAACCTCACCAAGTCAAGTTCAGCTCTTGGATTGTTCAACTTGGACAAGTGACCATCATGTCGTTGTCTTCAAAATTCAAATGGTGCGCCTTTTATGTAGATTAATCTATCCAAGAAAGACAAAGTATTTCATATCTACTATATATTACTCAGCGTTTTTCCGAAGAAAAATTACCTTAGCATCCGGATAGTTGCTAGCTGCATTCTCTCAACCTTGGAGCCTTCATGATTCAGGCATCTTTGGAAGATTTGCTTTTTACTTGTTCATTCCTTGTAGAGAGAGAAATAACCTTGAACCTTTTTGACACAGTTCATTTCAGCATCCTAATTATTCCTGAATTTCTCTTGCCTTTCTGACACATGCTTTGTCTCAGCATCCTGGTCATTCCTGAATTTCTCTTCAGACAGGCTTTCCAAGCTAATTCTTGTTTGTAATAAGCATCTTTGAAAAGTACCTGTGATGAAAACTTCTCATTTGCCTGTCCTGCCAAACACATGAGATACCCATCAGGCGCGTAGTTCCTCATGGAAAATAAAAGCTGGAATCTTTTCCATGTTCAAACGGGCACTCCTACTAGAAGCAGCAGCAGCAGCACAATTACCGTATATATTCCACAGTACAGCACGTTCCTGATCTTGTCAAAAGCTAGAGATGCCAAAGATTTCAGCTGTTGACATGTTTAGTCAGATCGCCTCTGGGAACGAACTTGACTTAGTCGCAAAGCTAGGCAGGTTACTGATGGCCATAAGAAAGGCATGCACAAGAAAGGGTTGCAGCTTTCAAATGCTAGTTGCTGGATAATGGGTAGGAAGATCTCACATTTCAGTATCTTTCTCACCCAACTGAGTGACAGGACGTAGACAGATTAACTTTTCCAATCTGAAAAAGTCACTCTCTTTTGATCCTACTTTTGTAATCTGAAAAGTCACGCTCTATATATGCTGAAAGTTCTTAAGGATCTTAGACCAGGTTATATCTGGCGTGCATTTATGCTTTTCTTGAATAAAACTACAATGGTCTATAGTTGAGGCAATTAACAGACATTTTTAACGGAACTGGGTATAAATTGGTCATATAATTGTCTCAGCATCTATGCATTTCTTTTGACAAACGCATATAGATCATTGACCTGTGTCGCTGTGACCTATTATTCACTCTGACATACAGACTTTCAGAACTCCAGTTTCTCTGAACATTTTACGGTAAGTTCTTTTTGAGGTAAATACCGGTAAGTTCTGAAAGTCTGTACTAGGGAAATACTTCCAGGTAGATGGTGATGTGATTGGTCTGCAGAACAGATATAAATCTGAGGGCACATATATATCTTGTGGACATGGTATACTGAACTTCGGTGGCAAAGTCAACACAAGAGATGACCCAAGTTGCAAAGGGCGTTTCTGTGGAGATCCACTACCCCCTAGTTTATTGTCCTTATTCCCCTTTGGAACAGTGCCATGAGACCAGCCAATAAACATTGAAAGCTTTTCAGGCAGGATCTGTATCATGTGATCCACTCGTGAATGATGGATTGTTGAAGGAGAGACCTGCAGGAACTAATCAGGCAGGGTTTGGTTTTGTATATGTGGCAGGTGAATGGTTTTATTCCCAAATAATTATGTTTATGTTTGGCCCTGTTGACTTGCTTCTTGTTATATCATTATGTTTCCTTCAGTACTATTTATCTGCCTCTTTTTCTGGGGCTACAGCCTCTGCCTCGGAGGGAATCTTCTTGCATGAGCCCCCATCCTCGCAGGTTCACACTACAATGCTGGAGGGCCTCCAAATGATTAGCCTGGCTTAGCTCAAAAAGGCTGGAGAGTGGAGGATGCAATTTGTTTCCGTGTATAAGTTCTTGCACTCAGCTGTCCTTCAGTTCAGCAGAATATTGATGGATCTGTGTAGCCCCTGTTTCCTATCCCTATGGGTAAAATGAAATGCATAAAGCTGTAGCCAGGGGTGGATCCATGTTGTGACTATAGGATGTATAGTATACTGGTTAAATTTTTATTTTCTAATGATTCATCATATATAGCAAACCATCTTATGATACTTGGTCATTTTAATTCTGTGTACGCCATTGGTTGCAGTATAGACACAGGCAAGTGAATGGTCATCTTTAGCTAGCCTGACATAACGGAAGCATAATTTTGAATGAAATGTACCGCTGGGCAAAATCGACCGTTGAGCCTACAAAAAGGATAATTGAACATTTGGCAAGCAAGTAGTACCTCTGAACTTATCTTGAGTTCATGAGTTTTCTGTACATTTAAAAATTACCAGCCTTTGAGAGGCACTGATGTCCGCCTGAAGGTTAGCTTAGTACCTCACATGAACGAACATGAACTGCTGCGCAGTCTGCATGCAGTTGCTCCTGTATGATATGCACTGCACCAAGCTGCATGCACGAGTGCACCCAGACGGACAGACATACTCCATCTCTAGCCATGCTCTCGAGTCCACTACAGGTGCTCGCCTTCACACTTGCAACCCGGTTTTCAGACAAGAAAGAGGAGAAAAACCATCCAAAACAAGAAGACAGAGCTCGATCGAACACGCTGACCGCCGGGCCTTTCTACTGTGGCCGTGGGCACGCGGCCACAGACGCAGCAGGAGAACGGGGACAAGCGCGTGCGCGCGGCACGATGCATGGCACATGCTGCGGCAGCCAGCCTGCAGCGCCGCTCCCTCCCCGCTTCTTTTGGTTAGATTCTTCTCACGTCCAGCTGCATGCGCCTGGCTACCCATGCTGCTGCTGCGATCGCCAAGGTCAACTCTTGCAAACTGTTCTTCCCCATCGGTCAGTGCAGCAGTGCCCAGTTAACAACACGCGCCAGGATTAAGATATGCCGCTGCTCTAGTAGTTAGTACTGCTCATTGCACGAGCACGGCGACATGAGACGAGAGATGTCTGTCCCTCCTCTGGGTTGGCGCCCGGCCGCGTAATTTGTGCTCCTTGGTGTTGCTTAGCGGCTCTAAACAATCCACAGCATCTCTCCAAAAGTCAGATCACATGCCCTTCCAAGAGAGCATAGCATACTACCAGTGGAAGGAAAGGTAATACTAGCAGTAAAAAAGGTCTGAACTTGTGCTGCAGTGAATGGAGACAAAACCGCCGAGGTCAAATGCAGCCATGGCGGCGACAAATCGTCCCTGTTTTGGTCTCAAGAAGGGGGTAATGGCGAACGGGATTGGGTTGGGAGACCAAAGCAGCAGCCGAAGACGATGGAGTTAGAACGCTTGACTCGCTCGCTCTGCTCTGCTCGGCTCGGCTCGAGCTCCCGCTCTTACTTTTCTCCGTGCTCGACTGATCTGGGAGTGACTCTGACTGACTGCTTTCGAGGCTACAAGTTAATAAAGTAACCCAGGGTGGAAAAAGTCGTGCGCGGCTGTCAATTTGGAGTCCATCTTCGGCTGCTCGTGGCTGCACGGCACGGTTAATGCTACAGAAAAATGGTTCATTTCAAAGTTACCGGGTGGTACAGAGACCTGTGTAGTACTCGACACGAGCCTTCCAACTCCTACTGTTTCATTTCAAAGTAGAACAAGACTAGATGAGATCACTTTCAGGAAGAAGTTGCGTCTTGACCGGACCATACAATGGGCTGAAGCCCATGACCAAATAATAAGGATGAAGCTATACTTCAAGATTTGAAAGTCCAAGATTTTACATGCGATTTTAATGGTGAATGAATGAATCATCTTTAACCTCCAGACACTTCTGCTTGCTTGTGAATCGTCCTGATGGTGCTCTGCTGTCAGATCCACGTTCACAGCCTGCCATCACGCTAATCTCTCCATTTTAGTGCTCTTCTGCTTCAGCACTAGCCCAGCTAGCAGTCATCCACCGTCCACATCCAATGGTGTGCCTACCACCCCGTGCATATCTCCTCCGTTAGGCTGGCCTCCCTCCCCTAGCTCTTACTCTTAGTCTGACGATGAAGGAAACCTCCCTCCCCTAACCCCCTCTGTCTCACCATTTTTCTGTGACACCCGTCGTTTTTAGGCACTGAAGATGAGGAAGTGTGAAATACTCCATCCAATTATAAATGTAGGTCGTTTTAGATTTATGCATAATGATTAAAAAAATAAATCAAATGATCTTGTTGCTCTTTATTTATTTTATATTGAAAAAGATAACTCATTCGTTTATAGGAGTGTAGCATTTATTAAATAAGAGCAACAAGATAATAAAAGAGAAAAAAATACATAAAAGTTAAGAATGACTTATATTTAGAAAATAGTTGAGGAGGCTAAAACGATCTACATTTGCAATCAGAGCCAGTAATAACGAGAGGTTCCCAAGCCAACGATAAATTCATCGGCTCAACTGTCACTGCCTCGTGGCCCAGCCTACTAGTGCTTGGGGCTAAAGATCTGCTTGCCGTGGCTCAGTCTACTACTTGCAAAGGCGAATGTTGGTTTTTTTTTTTTTGGAAGCAACATGGCAGGTGCTATGTCTATTCATTTTAGACGGGAAGAGCATACTGAACAGATTACAAACTAAAACAACAAGCAGTTTGCCAATCAGCATCGCCCGCTCGAAGTTGACTAGCAGCAGAGGCAAGCAAGGAAAGCGAAAAATAACAGGACAGAAGCCGGCAACCTAAGGTTGAAAGAGAAAGGGATTACATATGTAAACCTAGGACTCCCGATAAGCGCATGCCACCGCCAATCTCCAAGTGTAGATTTCTTCCTTTGCTCTATACGCCACCTTCAAGTCGTCCTCTTTGCATCTTTGAAACACATGTCGATTTCGTTCTTTCCATATGTTCCACCACGCATATAGGATTGCCCCAAGCCTGACATTGCACTCACTGCTCGGTCCTAACATTACAGTCTCATGCAACCACTCCGAGAGAGAGCCCTGAAGAACACCCACCTCAACAGTACCCGCCATGTGCTGCCACTGCATTACCTTTGTAGTGACGAGCTAGGCAAAGGGGCATTGTAGAAGAAGATGATCCGTTGTTTCCGGATCTTGGTGACATAAGGCATAAACTATACTGTTATCTATACCTCTCAACTCCAAGTTGTCAGTCATAAGAAGTTTGCCATGCATGGCCGTCTATGTGAAGAACCTACCTTCGGTTCCACGTTCGTCTTCCAAAAAAATGTGTTTGCACCAATGAACTGGATCTCATATGTGGACCTTGCCATGTAAGAGACGGTTTTAGTCCATCTCTACTTGATTGTTTCCTAGTGGCCCGGCGTCAAGACGACCTCCTGAAGCAACATCCAAACTATCACGAATTCCCATAGTTGCATCAAGTTATCAAAGTTTATAAAATTAGTGATCCACCACGAATTGCTAAGCTCTTGAGTGACTATCCGTGATTTGAATATGGCAACATTGAATAGATTGGGCGCAAGGCATGTCAAGCTTTGATTTCCAAGCCACCGATCGGTCAAAAAATTTGCTTTGGTTCCATCTCCGATCAAAACCTCTGTTGATGCCATAAAAAGAGCCTCTTTGGTTTCATGAAGGTTGACATAGATGTTTTTCCAAGGCCTATCTGGATTGCACCACGAAAACCAAAGCCATCGCCACCGAAGGGCTGTGCAAAAATGCTCAAGGTCTAAAATCTTAGCCCCACTAAGGCTTTTCGGCCTACACATGACTTCCCAGTTAACTAGATTACACCCTCTTTTCTCATTCTCATTAGGTCCTAACCAGATGAACCACTTCCTTATCTTATCAAGTACCTTAATCAGCCATTTCGATAGCTTAGAAACAGTTGCATGAAAGCAAACAGTTAACGTTAGCACCAATTTCGTCAGCTCAATCTTTCCTGCCTTTGTTAGGTGAAAACCTTTCCATCCAGGGAGCCGTCGTGCCAACTTATCAATAAGAGGTTGATAGTGAATCTTCCGTAACTTTCGCATATGCAGTGGCAAGCCCAAATATTTAAATGGGAAACACTTAACATTCACCGAGAAATCATGAAGCATCTCTTCTAGATTCATGCCATTGCATTTGATTGGATAAAGCTCAAGTTTGTCCAGGTTTGTGTGTAGCCCGGAGACCTTAACAAAAAACAAAAGAATCTCTTTTATAGCTCTCAGATCCTGCGTCCTTGGATTTAGCATAATAGCAACATCATCTGCGTAGATTGTGTGCTCACTGACCCTTGAATTTCTATGCACCGGAGAGATGATGTTAAGTTCAGAAGCTAGGCTCAAGATTTTTTGAAGAGGTTCCATTGGTGATAACAGGTCACCGTGTCATAGACCTCTTCTATGCTGTATAGGTTTACCCGGGGTGCTATTGAGTAGCACTCTAGAGGAGCTAATGCCTAGAGTTAAGAAAATCCACTCCCTCCACCACAGTCTAAAGCCAAACTGCTACATGATCTCCAACAAAAAAGGCCAGAGCACGGAATCAAAAGCCTTGCTAATGTCCAGTTTGAGGAAAAGAGCCGGCTTTCGTTTCCAGTGTAGGTCTTGCAACAGGCGTTGCATGTATATGAAGCTGTCGTGTATGCACCTCCCGTGGGCAAAAGCACTTTGGCAATTTGAGATTAGGAGGTGCAAGAGTGGTCCCAGCCGGTTGGCTAAAATTCTGGAGATTTTTTTTTTGGCAAAACGGTGGATCAGGCTAATTGGTCTATAGTCCGTTACTAAGTCCAACTGTTCTTTCTTTGGCAATAACACAATATTGGCAGAGTTGAGCAAGTTGAGCCTAGATGCTCTAAAGCAAGTTAGCCGCTCTATACTCCTGACAAGGTCATCCTTGATGATGTTCCAGCAGTTGGCAAAAAAACTTCCGATGAAACCGTCTGGACCTGGCGCCTTCTCTCTCGGCAAGCTCATTACAGCCAACTTGATTTCATCTTCATTGATATCCGACTCTAGGACAGAGAGTTCCTGTGTTTGCAAGCCTAACTTACTCCAATATAAGGTGTGCTCACGCCTGAAAGAGGACCCAAGCACAGTGTTGAAATATCTATGGTTCTCCACCTCCTTTTCCTCCCGTGTGACAGACACTCCACCACTTGTTTTTAAAAGATGAATGTGTTTCTTTCTCTTCCACCCATTGGCACGTAAGAAAAACAGTTTGGTGTTTGCATCTGAGGTTCTAATACAGTTCAACCGTGCACGCTGCCTTACCTTGATTTTCTGGATGGCAACGAGTCCCAAAAATTTGTTTTTGATTCTCTCCTTGAATTTAGTTTCCAAAATGGAAAGACCCCGTGTTTCTTGCGCAACCTCAATCTTGTGCAGTGCCCATTTTGCCATTTCCAACGGTAGCCTTATGTTGCCAATACAGGACCTGTTCTAATTTTTCAAAGCCCTTGCAGTGCGCGATAGTTTGATGTGTAAGCACCTCATGGCGTCTGTAGTGAAGACCGACTTGTTCCATGCCTCAAAAACGACTTGGTGGAAACCCAGAATGGCCATCCAAAAAGCTTCGAACCTAAAGTAGCATGGTTTCCTATAACTAGAATTACCATGCAAAATAAGAGGGCAGTGATCCGATAGGGTGGATGCCGCACTGGTGAGGGTGGCCATTGGGTAGAGGAGATACCAATCTGATGAGCAAAAAATCATGTCAATCCTCGTCATGGTAGGGTTAGACTGGCCGTTTGTCCAGGTATACTAGCAGCATTGTAGCTCTAACTCCTTTCAGCCTAACACATCAATAGTGTCTCTAAATCTGTTCATTAGTCCTCTGTTTAGTCTTGCATTGTTCTTGTAGATCATGTTAAAATCACCACTAATCAGCCATCTTGACCCAGCATCCCGCTTCATCTCCTTAAGCTCCTCCAAAAACCTCACTTTGTCTGCATCCCCTTGAGGACCATACACACTTGTTACTCCACTCAGCTCTATCATCCTTGTGTCTAATAGTCACAATCAAGGAATTTTCAGACTTGCTGGAGGAAATCAGATGCATGCTCCCATCATCCACCACAATCAGCATTCCACCTCTTGTATCGTCCGCTGCGGCATAGGAGTAGTTAGAGGTGAATCTCGCTCCCAAGGCTTGTGCCACAGTTCCATCATCAATGTTACCCAAGTTTGTCTCATGCAGGCATACAATCGAGGCCCGAACAGAACGAACCATCTCATAGATAACGTCTCTTCTTAAGCTCGTGTTGAGGCCACAAACATTCCAACAGTTATGTCACTGATATTCATAGGAGGCGATCAGCAACACAAACCGAAACAAAATCCCGCTAAGTGCGGAGGCAGGCGATATATAGATTTAGCATATATGGGACGAACAGCAGACACAACATGACGAGGGGCAAGCAACTCCGGCGCCTGAGCAACGGGCGTGACAAGGGCCGCTGACCACGCAACATAGTCACTATGGTCATGACAAAGCGGCGAGCTCCAGATCGGAACCAACAGGACCCAGTTCTTCTCTCCCATAGAAGAACCACAAAACCGTGTACAGCCAAGCAACAGTTATTATCCTACTAATAAAGACTCCCAAACAACAGACACAAAACAAGGAACGAAGAAAAACAGACATCGACCTGATGAACAACATTCTCCGAGCTCACTTCAAAGCCACCGCGGCCACCTTACTCTGACAGCCTTCTTCATCTTGCACCCTTCCTTTGACAGCTTGTTCATATCCATGTTCATTGCCTTGATCAAGCTTTCAAATGCATTCAGGACTGCAGCCGGCAGGGGGGCCAAGTATGGGCCAAGCCTCCTTGCATTGATAGGCTAGACCGATATTTTCCTTTTGCCCGGATGCAAATGTTCATCAAAGTTGCATGGGCCTCAAGGCTTACGAAAAGTATTTGCAGCTTTAAAATGGGTACAGTAAACTCTATCGAAATAAAGGCGACTCCATGGAATCATATTTTGTCCAGGGTGAAAACAAAATGCACGAATTGGGTTCCAAAAGCAAAAGGACCTATCTCTCACTCTTCTTCTTCCTGTTCTTCTCCCTCTCCCTCATTAGCTGTGAAGCAGTGAAGAGGAGGGGGCTGGAACCTGGATCCGCCCCTGCGTAGCACCGTGTCATTGGAGCCGAGGAATCCTCCATCTTCTTTCGGTGGCGAAGGTAATGTCGAATATGCAGGCGCCATGACCGTGGGTAGCTACTATTGGAACTGGACTGATGATTACACAACTCTACCCACAACCGCATTGGATTAACATTGATTAAGCAGCCACCATTGGCACTCCAAACAATCATCATGAGCGCAGAGAGACGCCTTCCCTTATCTTGATGTGTACAAGCTAGGAGACAGCAGAACAGGGGTGGCCAAAAAGTGCTCTATTGTAATGCTCGTGCTCCGGCATCATTGTACCCAAATCCCATTGCTCAGTGCTACCACGAGGAGGGGCAGCAAAGTGACAAACCCCAATTTTTTCGCTTCACCAGTGGGTCTTGTCCAAGCTCCGAATCATCGCTCATATACCAGTCACGGGCGGACCCATGTTTAAACTGGTGTGTACAAGACACTGAATAATTTTTTATTTTTAGTAATTCATCATATGTAGTTTTATAAGATATTCCTTAGCCTAACAAACGAATATCCGAATTTCTAGCCTAATAAGTAGGACACCGATCATTTTTATTCTAGATCCGTCACTAATACCAGCGGTTTGCCTGTCTTATTATGTTGAGCTGTTTTCAGTAACATTGGATATCATCTCGTATGTTCTGAATCATACGGTAGTTATGTCAGGCTAAGACAAAAATAGTGCGCGTTCAAGTCATCTGCCGTGAGTTGTGAGCCTGAGCGGAACATCTCTTGGAATCGATTTTTCAGATGCATTCTGAATTCATCTGAATCCTTTCTGAAAGTTCAATTCACCTGAATCGTTTCCTGAAAGGTATATTCATCTGAATTCTGCGTAAAGTGGAGACGTTGTACTGCAAAGCAGGACAGCGGTGTCCATTGCCCAAACGCGTTGATGGGGGGTGGCCTTGATTATTCCCGGTCTCTACCACTCTTACCTTACGGTGCAGAAGAAAAGAAAAGGCAGACTCCATCCACTCCACCATCCTGCACTTTCGCACCATCCTATGCTGCGCGCGCGGCGCCATCTTCGGCTCTCCGTCTCTCCGGACAAAGAAAAAGAGAGCACTTTTGGCAATTTTCTAGAGACCTGCAGTATAGAGATCGAGAAGCGTGAACACCGCGTGATTTCAGCCCAGCGTGCACTTTGGATCGAAGGTCCTGGAGATGGAAACAACGAGTACGTAGTCGATGTTCCGGCCGCGTGCATCTCTCCAAACTTTAGCGTGCAGTAAGCAATCTTTTTTCTCTTTCCTCTGAAAGAACACCAATCTTTTTTTTTCTCTGTCTATGTACTGTTGAAGTGGGTATACAGAAGTAGAAACTGCCTCACTGCTTTTTTTAACCAAAAACTGCTTCACTGCCAAGTTTGTAGGTGTGTGCAATGAGGTGACATAAGCTGTCTAGAAAATAAGTCATCAAAAATTTTATTTGACGTGAAAGGAAGGGAAATAAGACAGAAAATATTATGTATTAATTAACAGACGGTCTAAAATATCAGAAAACCACTCTTATAGATAAATTTTTTTTTACTATATGAATATTATCTGTTATTTGTAGTCTCAACTTTCTACGTGTCATTTAACAATTAGATATTATTTAGATTACTTGCAGCCAACTCACACAATACCTTATCTATTATATTATGTATATGTGACATATAATTGTATAACAGACAGCAACCGTCTGTATCACTGCACATGCCCTTACAGATTTGGTCGGTTGATGGCATGCACGAATTATCCCCCCGTTTGTGCAACCGGTGCAAGTTACAGGCTAGTTCATGCAATCTAAATAAGAAAAAAAATAAGTGTTAGTGCAAGAAAATATCTTACGCGAATAAGTGTCACATGAGTTCACTCACAGAAGCGGTTTAAGCTTAGAGAATAAGTGAAGAGGAAAGAACATCAAATATGTTGATGGTCAAAAGGGTTGGTCTTTGGCCTGGGGTCAGGAGTCTGTATTTATGGTACCAGCAGAGTGTGGAATATACAAGTATACCCCTGCGAAGATGGCAATACAAATATCATCATATCGCATAAGCCTAAAACTGATCGAATCACATAGTATGGATCTAGGTGGGATGCGTTTACTCCTAATCGGAAGATATTCTTCTACTACGCCAACATAGTGGGGCAAGTGGTCGGAGTGTGGTGCATAACCGATCGTCTATTACGACGCCGCACTGCCAAGATATTAGGACAACCTTCACTTGCGCAGGGGATGCCAGGATGATCTCTACTTTGATTGTATTAAATATAGATCACTTCCTTGTAAGAGGAGGACAGTTGGTGGATCCTCTCTTATTGATCTTTCTTCAAGGTTCGACGACTCACCCTCAGGATTTCAGAAAGCTTGTCCAGACTTTGAAGGATAGGGAATCTAGAGACTGGGGCTCCAGAAGATCAGGGCTCTGGAGGGTTTTGAAGCCTGATGATCCGCAAAGCTTCTTGGGACCCATTTACGATTGACTGAACCAGCGCCAGTGCTGCTGCTGGGAAGGCCAGGGCTCTGAAAGATTCCGAAACCTGTTGATCTGCAAAGCCTTCGGAGACTCGTTTATCCGCAAGCACGAACTGACGAGGCCAAGAGCGTTGGGTGCTTAATGACAACCCAACAATAAGAGAATGGATTCTTTCAGCAACGAGATAGAAAAAGCGAGAAAATCCTACGTGCAGAGATCAACAGAATTGACGGTAAAAATCCAAAATTAGACAAAATACATATACGTATTTACTGAAATAGACAATATATTATCATATTTATAATTTTAGCATTCGTATTCGGCACATCGTTTACCAAAAAAATGAAATTTCAGTATATCGTACGCCAAAAAACCGTGGATCTGGTCATATTCGGCGCACCGTGTGCCGAATATAGCACTGTAGTCCATATTCGGTATAACATGTGTCGAATATCAACCGTATTCGGCACATCATGTGTTTAATATGGGCTACAATACTGTATTCGGCACACGGTGTGCCGAATATGGGTTTTTCGGCATACGGTGTACCGAAAATCTATTTTTGGTAAATGATACGTCGAATATGGATGCTAAATTTGTAAATACGATAACATATTTTCTATTTCAACAAATACGCTAGTATATGTTGTCTAACCATCACTCATTGGAAAATCGATGCGGTGTTTCTAGGGGTATATATTCTACAGCTAGAAAGTAGTTTGCGCAGCTCGTTTTCCGCCCGTTAACTTCGCTTTCGTTGGCTAGATAGCTAGCTGTCAGGTTTGCTAGCTGGTCTCGCGTAACCAGGAATCCGGCCCCTTGGGTCCAACCAGTTGTTGCAGAACACTACTACCTGTCAGGTTTGCACCGGAACAAAGGGAGTGGAATTTTCCCACTTGTATAACCGTGCACTCCTCCAGATGCTTTCAGAAGAAGAAAAAAAAGTGTTCTTGAAGTTGTTGATTGGAAGCAGCGCCATCTAGCTTTCTCTTGGTTGGTGCAGGAGAATAGTATCAATACGCTGTGCGCTGCCGCTTTGTTAGGCCAAATGTTCTTTTCAAGTATTAGTGAATAATCGCTCACTTTCTCCAATAAGTTTTAAGTTTTTGAGTATAATTGGTCGGTGTAGGTAGTTTAATAGGGCAACAGAGCTAAAGATGTTAAATTTGAGTCTTAGCCAATTCTATTTAATAAAATAAATTGCTGTCCACTCCTCAATAAAAGGAAGCAGCAAAGGATTAGTGAATTGTTCATCTCTCCTGGTCTCTTTAAATTTTTGGGCTATCTGTGCATACAGCTCCATAATTCCCATGCATGCAAGCGTGATACTCGCATGCGCGCCTGAAAGTGTCGCCATTCTCCAATTGGCAATACTCAATGCTGCTACTTGTCTGGTCTCTTCTCTTCCACTTCCAACGCCTATGGCAAAGAAAAACCAGAGTATTTGAGCTTGCAAGGTTAACAATAAATCTGTACCAAGCCAGCTATGGATAGATGGCTTGGCTAGCTGTTAACGGCTAGAACACTAGTTTACTTTACTCTGATCATTGGAGGATGGCGCTGGTTCCTGGTCTACATATCAAGAATGCGAAATACCACTATATATATTCCTCCCACAACGACTAACTCATGTACTTTAGTGAACTATAACCTTTGAACCAATCTGATCCATTTGGAAACGGAAGGAGCAATTATATATGAGCTTTGGACTACATTTGACAGAGTCCTGAGAAGTAAGTCGTGTCAACGGTGCTGGTAATCTTGTGTAAACTGAACTCTAATTTGCTACCACTTTTGGGTGTTTTTTCCCCACGGATTGTTAGTTTGTTATTAGTATTGGTCAGACCTTGCGTCAGTTTTTAATACTACGTTCTACTGCATTTAAAGTGAGCCACATATTGTCCTTGGCAGTGGTAACTTGGGCTCACAGTGTTAAGTAGGACTGTACCTTCGGTTTTTCAGAAAGTATGGTATAACGGTTAATATGGTATTAGTTAATACGGTGTTTCATTAGTGTACGGTGTGGTTTCCGTTAATATCAATTTATTTCAGTGTGGTTTCGACTAATACCAATTTATTTTGGTGCGACTTTAACGCGAATTGTAATATAACTTATCATAAGTTAGCTCAACCCAAAATAAAACAGAATCATCTGATCATGTTTAATACTAAACAGAGGAAAATTCTGACTACATATCTGTCGACATTTAGAATGCCGACTATGCCAATTAGGCCATCTCCAACAGAAACTCTAAAAATCCACACCCTATAACACTATTACAGCATCCTCTATCACTATTACAGTCTCCCCTATTTTTTTTATCTCCAACAGACACCCTATTTCCTACCTTACATTACTCTCTTCCTCCCTTCGGGCCCACACGCATACTCAGTCTACAGGGTTACGGGAGCCTCAAAACCAACGGCAAATTTGCCGGCTGCCTAGTGCTACAGTCGCGCGTCTGCATCACTGTAGAACCGGATGCCTCTTCCGCTGGAGCCGAATGTAGCAGCTGAAAACGGCAAAATCAGAACTACAGGGATGCAGCTTAGATTTCCGGCTCCCGTTGGAGTTGGCCTTAGATCCTTGTTGGTACTCTGAATGCCAACAAGTGGCCAGGCTGACGCCACTTAAACCGTTGACCGTCTGCAGAGGCATATCGACACTACGAGTGCTGAGCGGAGTGCCAGCAAGTGGCCACATAGAACCTATTGGTACCCCTATTGGTATGTAGAGTGAGACATATCGATACCCATATTGGCCTCTAGAGTGAGACCTATCGCCACACAAAATACCAAAAGGTCTATCGGCATATGAGATGTCGACATTCCTATTGCTAACTGCCACCTATTTTTATAATTTTTCGTTTTGAACATTAATTTTGCAATTTTCCATGTAAATACTATTTTAAAAAAACATAGTAATGTGGAGTAACGTACGAATGGAATTCGGAAAAAAGGGGGAGGAACAGAACTTCTAGAAGGGCACAGACGCACAGTGCGGTAGTCGTAGTCAGCAGCTGGCGCTCTACCGGCTACCACGGTACCACCAGCCCAACAACGGCCGAATTCCATTGCGCTCCCCATCCGGACGTGCGAAATGCGTCGCGAGCCGCGTAATAGCTTCTCCGAATCGCGCGGCGCCTCCCGTCCATGGCTACAAGGCTGCACACCCTTGACTCGCCCCAGCTGCTTGCTCTGGAAAGCGCACAGCGTAACCAAGTCCCACTCCCGGTCTCTCGCAGTCGCGCGGATTCCTCGCGGGCGGCGCGCTTCTCCCCCATGCTCTGCGCCTTTGCGTTGGCGTGGCTACCGCTCATGCCTCACGAGCCGTGAGCGCGACTCTTCTCGTGGAGGCGATGTGCACACGGGGGCAGCGACAGCAACGGCCCCCATCTCTGAATGAGAAAATAAACAAACTCGCCATCGCCATCGCCATCGCCATCGCGTGAGGTATGCACACGAAAACGAAACGAGGATGGCTGCGCCTGCACCTGCACGCCTCGCTGTGTCATCGGCCAGCCCGGCTCCAGCCCGCATTCGCGAGCCGTCCGGCGCCCGTGCTGCAGAGCGGTAGCTGTATGGAGCGTACAGTTGTAGAGCGTCGCGGTTTGCGCTTCGCACCCTGGCGCGCGAAACTTTTTTGCAGATGCGTCGCGCGATCTGCTGGCAGCTGCTACTCTCTGCTAACCGCTAGCTCCTCACATCTTGCACTGCACAGCACTGCATGCGCACGGAAACGTGACCTGTTCAGTTTAAGATTCTTCAAGAAACTGAATTGTTCAAATCTTGAAGCTGCCATTCAAAAGTCCCGTGACCATCTCTTCTAATCGAGACCATGTATTGCTTGTTTGCTTTCTGCAATGTTCAGTCTGACAGTTCCTAGTTTCTACTCGGAGTACTTTCCTGAAGGAAATCAATTCAAACTTTTCCCGGAAAGAAAGTAGAAATCAAACTAGTTTGAAAGGAAAACAATTTACAAGAAACCAAAGTACATCTCTAATCTCATCCACCATTTTAATTAGTGTTAAGTGAATCTCATCCACCGCACTGAGATTCATATTTAGTGAAAGTGCCGACTATCTAGACGGTGCTGCAAGAAGAAACATCTTAGGTGCCGTTGCATATAATTTTTTTCCTGTAAAACAAATAGCTGCACTAGGTGTTGCATCGCTGTTGCCTTGTACACAAAGCAATGTCAAGGACCGTATCGCTATAAAAGTGAAATTTGGGGGCCAAACTGAGACAAAACCTTATTCCGCCGGCTCCCATATATTCCCGGTCCTCCGTCCTCCGCTCCCCACAGCCGGAGCACGGGACGTCGCCTCCCACGTCTCTTTCCTCAGTTTACCAGCCAAAACCCGATCTTTACTAGCCAAACCAAACCCACGAAGGCAATGGCAAAGCCGCCAATGGCCATCGAGACGGAAGCAGTGGCGGCGGCGAGGGCGGTTTCCCAGACGGCGCCGATGTGCCCAGAGGCCGAGGCGGCGACCGTGGCGGTGGCGGGCCCCGTGCGGCCGCGTGGGTGGCTGCGGCGGCTCATCCCGCGGGAGTACCTGCCCCGGAGTCGGCGGTGGAGGTCCGCCGGCGACGCTGTGGGCGGGGGCGCGTCGAGGCTGGCGTCGTCGCTGTCGCGGTCGCTGCGGTGGAAGCGGCTCCCGGGATTCTCCTCCCTCAGCCTGCGGAGCGGCTCGGCATCGGCGGTGCTCGACGCGGTCGCGTTCCGTGTCATGTACGTCGTGGAGGCTGTCGTGCTCGGCCTCGCGCTCTCTTGCTTCTTCCTCTGCTGCGGCTGCCACCTCTGAGCAGACTGAGCTGTTTCTTCCCCCTTTTCCGCTACTTGGGCGGGCGTGTAGCAAATGCCATCTTCTTGCTTCTTCAGTTCTTCTATCGGCGATTTTGCTGTAAATTTTATAACTTTCGGTACAAAGATGGAAATTTGCAATCTCTGTTCAGAGTTAATTAGCTTAATTTCATGTTTTTGGATGCTGTGATGCAAGAGATTGCCTTTGGGGAGCAAATGAGTTCTTTTTTGTTTATATATTGCTGTCGCTTTTGCTAGTAAGAAAAAGCGGGACTGCTATATGTCAGCGTAGTGTTTCTTCATTCTTCTCTCCTTCCACCTGATTTTTGGACGCTCATATTTGTTACAAGGAATGATCGGTATATGAGGTAATAAAAATTTATGTGTTTTAAATCTTTCAGCACCTGAATTTTTATACTTCAGCTCGAGTGAATTTATATTGGAGATACATGTTAGTTTATATAGGAGGTAGTGACTTTTTGATGTAAACCAAAATTCAGTAGAAGAGGGGGTTGAGCCGAGTTGGTTCTAGAGCTCTCTCCCACGCCGGCCACCCGGGTTCTAGCCTCGGCGCTGGAAGTGGCCTCTGTTCCCTTCTATTTGAAAAAAAAAAAACCAAAATTCAGTAATATTACCCGAATCTCTCTTTACTACTGTCATAGAAAGAGATCTAAAATTCAATGCGCAAAATATCAGGTGAGATCGCCCTCCAAATCACTCGAGTGCGAGTGAGACGTCCACTAAAAAAGAGGCAGCTTTGGGTACTTGGGAATTTGAGAGTGGCTATGGAGGGGGTAATGGAAGAGGGGCGGAAGGGGGAAGCGGCGGCGTTTGGTTTCCCGGCGCCGGTCCGTCAAGGGGCCACGCGGCTGGGGTGGATCGGCATCGACGTCATGGGCGGCGCCATGGTCAAGCACCTCCTCGCGGCTAGGTTCGCGGTCATCGCTAACGCTCGCACGCCGGCCAAGGCGGAGAGCCTTGTTGCCGCCGGTGCGAGCCTCGCGGATTCGCCGGCAGCTATGGCTGCTGCCTCCGACGTGGTGTTCACTATGGTCAGAAACCTCGGTGTCACACCCGATTTTAAAGGAAACAACCAGATGTATTCCACATGTATGCCAGGATCAAGTTTTACATACATGCAGCGACGTCATTAGTGATAACATAAACTGTGTCTCAAATAACGTAAACAATCCTTACAAAAGGACCTGAAGGTCTGAAAGAAAATACTAATAAATCTTCAATTGGCAGCGGAACACCCATCCATCCACAGGCGTTGTCCGGGGGAAACACCAGCCTAGGACATGGTCTTCAATCGACGCCATCTTCCTTCTAGAAATCAGCGTCCTCGCCCGGGACTTCCTCGAAAACTTCACCTTCTGAGCAGCATCCGAGGGTAGGGAAAAGGCAAGCGTGAGTACATAAAGTACTCAGCAAGTGGAGGAAAAAATATGACATGCAGGCTATTGACAAGGAAAAGTCAACTCGGGGATTACTGCGACTATGCTCAGCTAAACCAGACTCAAACAACCTAGCAATCCTATTTACTAGATTTTTATTCCAACAATTTAAGAACATAACTCATCGGATTCCATCCGACTACCAGACTCACCAGATATCCCATATCCGGCTACCGACTCATCGGGGAGTACCACCACCCGACTACCCAAAACCAACCCTTAAAGTTCCCATCTAATCCTGAAGAAGTCCAAGCCGCTCTTGACCGTGAGCACGGCTGATCGATCAGTTATTTACTCTGCAGAGTTTGCACACTTTACCCACGAGTCGTGATTCCCTTTTTGCCTTACACTTCCGGGGTGTATGGCCGGGGTCTCACTACAAGGCTGTTACAAAGTATCTCCACATCTATAAGCACCCACTGAGGTTTCACCGCTAACAAGGATCCCATCCACTGCAGAGGCCCCCTCTTGTGCCACCGAACCAACCATTGGTGCGTACAGAATGCGAAGAACACTAATTACTTAGCCAGGCCGTACCCATATAGGCCTCATGGTTGTGCTGTTTTGCCAGGTTACAGGCTCCAAGAACCGGTCCTTAGGATCCCACACAGGAACATACACAAACCCTGCTGTGTAGCTCCACCACAAACCAGCCATTCCGTTGGGATCCCTAAATTCAAGTTACTACAAGATTATCAATTTTCCCAATACTTGTTCCATAGTTATTAATCAAAGTTCAAAATGATTCTAATCCATGACTGCACTAGCATGACTACCCTTTTACAGGACCCAACAACCCCAAAAAGGCTACAAGGAATGGCCATACAAATTCTAATAAACCCTATTCATGGGATTCAAAATTAGACAAGCATGCAACTAAGGAAAAGTAAACTATACTGATCTATGGTTAAATCAAGGTGATCAAGGACACTTGCCTTCATAAGTTGGCTGCTCAGAATCTTCGAAAATTTGGTCTTGAATGCTGGCACTCTGCTCTCCTCCTAAGCCGAAGCACACACCGGAAATAAATAACAAAACAGCTAAATACAACACACTAAACAGGAGAAACTAACTCTAAAAAGGCTAAGAACGGAAAGTACACGCTGCTACGATCTCGGGAGCGCGAAAATCACCTAAATCGGAGGTCGTATGGAAAAGTTACACTAATTCTACTCTACAGGGGCTTTTCTGAAAGTTTGCAGGGACTAAATTGTAAAACAGATAGTTCTAGGGGCTTAAGTGCAAAGTTCAGGGACCTAAACATAATTACCCTAAAATCCAGGGGCCTCATTGCAATTATCCTATAGTCTAGGGGCCAAATTGCAATTATCCAGAACTATCTAAGGGCCTATATGCAAAAATAGTGAAGCCTAGGGGTTTCCTAGCAAATCTCCCTATTTTCCGAGAATAGGTGGAATTCTTTTCATACTGAAAATCCTGATTAATGCGCAATGCTGACGTCACAGGCTGACTGGGCTCTGACTGGGCATCCACTGCTGACTGGGCTCGGCCACGTAGGATAGGGACATCCACGTGGCGCGCTGACGTGTCCCTGCTGCTGACTGGGTTTAAGAGGGACACGTGGCGCAATTTGGACGGCTAGCGAAGGGGTATCTTTGCGATCTAATCAGGAGCGTTCAAAGGGGATCCGACGGCTGAGATTGATTGGGGGGGGGGGGGGGGGAACAGGCCGACGGCGATCGGAACACGGCGGCGCCGCATCGGATCTCGCCGGAGAGTCGCCGGAGACACGGTAAACCACGCTACGGACCACTAGAACCTACGGCGAGCGGTGGAAAACGAAGGGGGGCACACGGGGAGTCTCACCAGGGGATTCTCGACGGGCGGGGAGGTCACGGCGGCAGTCGGCGACGAAGAGGGGCGGCGGCGATGCTCGGAACTTGACGGGGACCTGGCTGCGACGGCGGAGAGACGAAATCGACGGGCGCGGAAGCTTCCTGGGAGACATGCGGTGCCGGAGAAAAGGTTAGCTGACCGCGGGGACCTTCGGGCGATGCTAGCGACGGAGGAGGGCGGCGGCGCTTACCGGCGAGCGGAGAGAGCTCGGTCCGACGGCGGAGAGGCGTCGGCGAGCCGCAAAACGGGCTCCTCCCGCTACTGCGAAGCTGGCGGCGAGCTCGGACGCGGCGGGGAGGTTCGGTGCGGGGGGTTGCTCGGCGACGGCGGCGGCTATGGCGCTCGGCGAGCTCGGGTTTTTCTTGCGCGTGTGCAGGGGGAGAAAGCGGCGCTGCTGGGGATATATAGGCGAGGCAGGCGCGGGTTGTTGCGGGGCGTAGCGCGTAGGGCGGGCGGCGCGGCGAAATCGGACTCGGCGCGGCAGCTGCGGATTCGGTTTGGATACGGCGCGGGCTGTTGCGGGGCGCGGCGGAGACGACAGAGCCGACAAGCGGGTCCCACCGGTCAGCGACGCGCGCGTGGGGTGGGCTGGGCCGGAAGCAGACGGCGCTTTGGGCTGGGCCACGGCGAGAAAACGGGCGTCACACCCGGCGACGTCCGCGCGGTGATCCTGGATCCTGCCTCCGGTGCCCTTGGGGGCCTCCGTCCCGGCGGCGTGCTGGTGGACTGCACGAGCTCCTACCCTCCCCTCGCGCGCGAGATCGCCGCGGCGGCGCGTGCGGCAGGCTGCTACGCTGTGGACGCTCCAGTCTCCGGCAGCGACGTCGGCGCCCGCGACGGCACCCTGGTCATCTTCGCCGGCGGCGACGAGGCCGTGGTCACTTGGCTCGCCCCGCTCTTCACCCACCTCGGAAGACCGACCTACATGGGCCCACCCGGCAGCGGCCAGAATAGCGAGAAAGCCAACCAGATCGCGGTGGTCGGCGCGGTGGTGGGGCTCGGCGAGTCCGTGGCTTCGCCAGCGCCGCGGGGCTCGACGCGCTGCTGTTCCTCGACGTCGTGTGCAAGGGCGCGGCGGGGTCTCGCATTATGGACATCTTCGGCGATCGCGTGCTGCGCCGCGAGTTCGCGTCGGGGGGCGCCGTGCGGTACATCGTCAAGGACCTCGGCATGGCGCTGGAGGTCGGGGACGGGCAGGAGGAGGCGAACGTGCTGCCCGGGGCGGCGCTGTTCCGGCAGATGTTCTCGGCGATGGTGGCGAACGGCGACGGCGACGGCGACATGAGTTTCCAGGGACTGGTCACCGTCTTTGAGCGCCTGAATGGCATCCGCAAGTGACTTGATAACTGAAACGTCAGCACTGCACTGGTCAGTCCTTCGCCGCGGCCGGCGAGCGCCACGAGCTCTGTTCGCCGTGCGCGCCTCGGCTGCCGCCGCCCACACCATGGACGCCGTCCGTCCTCAGGGCGTTCCGCGTGGACACGGCTCTCATTCTCTCAAGGCACTATGGATGTAGTGTTGTCTTCAGAGTTAGGACTTAGGAGTGGAGAGTAGACGCGTAACGTAACAGAATTGTTATGTTCAGATGCGCTTTCCTTGCTGAACGTTGATAGTCATTGGCTCTGCAACTATGCAGATCATTTCTGACCTTCAGAATTTCGACAGGAGCAAGGTTGCTTGCATCTGTTGTCACGGCTGCAGCAAGGTGTGCATAATGCATTTATATTTCAGATTGTGTTTATGGTTCGGTTCCTGCAGATGGATGAATCATTGCGCTGGATCTGATTTCTTTTCATGGATGTAGAAAAGGTTCTTCAACAAACCATGTTTGGTTAAATCTGTTGGATTTGCAGACTTCTTTGAGTACACAAATACCTATATTGCGTTGTCGTCTACTGATGTGAATAATTTAAGATTGTGCCACTGCTGATTTTGTCAGCGAAGTAGCCTAGAATCAGATGGCAGTGTATGGCCATTGCCCAGGATTCGTTGTATTATCTGTTCAGAAAATCGGAACTCGCACTTGTTATCCTTCATCAAGTACGTTAGTGGTGAAGTTTCTTTCGAAGAGGTCATTGTCAATGCAAGTTAGCTGCATCATCAAACTTCCTTCTTCAAATACAGTCAACATCTACAAAAACCAGGAAGCAACCTATAGTCTCATCTCATGATCTTCTCCAACAATTGACTTGGTTGAAGAATTTTAAAGATCCTTGAACCCTTTTTTTGTAAAGAGAAGATGGAAAATGTGCACCTAGAACATTTAAAAAACGGAAGGAGTTTGGTAAAGGGGCCTCTTTTAGTATTGATGATCTTGTTGTATTTTGACAGAAAGATTACTCGTCATAAAAAACTTGCTATACTCTTGTTAATGGCTGCAGGGAGGTGCCACCGATGTTGATATAACATGTGACGTTGACTTAGTAAATCTTGTTCTTAATCTTACTACCCTTCCGGTGAGCTAACTATTCATGGAGTATTTGGAACATGCCAATTGTAATTTTCTTTTGGGAACTGCAGAGTGTTGGCTATGCTAAGTGTATTTTGGGAACTGCATATTGCAGATATGCGTTTCATCTGTAGATCCTTCAGCGTTCTATTAAGCAGTACAAGCTGGTGCCAAAATGGGCAGTCTTTAAACTTTGGATGAACTATACCAAACAAAAAAGGATGTCATTTATTTTGGTAACTGTTTTCCTTCATAAACCTTTTTCTTGCAGGTTGAGGTTGGAAATTATGATTCTTTTTACGAGATGGGCGTTGAGTTCTCTTCTGAACAGGTGATCACTACCTTCCCTATTCAAAACTGCTAAATTTGCGAATTGCACGTCCCTTACTGCAACAGAATCCAAAATTTCAATATTGAGAGAAATGCATATGTAATCAAATTCAGATACTCAAGCTGACAAGGAAGAGGCTTCCTGATATCACCTTAACAGTAACAATTCCTCACACACTAAGCCTGACTGATCAGGTATATCATCATCCCTAATCACTGCTTTTAGATACTAGTTTTCTGGAATGACAATAATTTACACATGCTTTAATCTGGCTAATTTCGATGCTTATTTGCAGATGAGACTCGCGGAGCTACTCAAAGAGGAGGCGCTGATATAATCCAAACTGAGGGTGGAAAATGTTCTAGTCCAACAAAGTCTGGAGTGCTTGGATTGATTGGAAGGCAGGGTAGAACTAGGAAAAAAGAGAACATGCTGTATCTATATCAAGCTGGTCCTTATTGTACCAGAATTACTAAATTGTGTAAAATTGGTTGGCAAGACCAACACTGGCTGCAGCCGATCCATCTCCTGGGCTGTCAGCATTCCAGTGATGTGCTCATCAGGGTTAAGCTCAGTGACTGCACTATGGCAGTAACTACAGGAGCTGCTGGTGTGGAGAACCTGTACAGCAGTAGGGAGGTCTTAGCCAAAAAGTGGAAACCGATGTTTCTACAGAAATTTTGGGACAGTAGTGTAATATAGCTTCTTAGGTCTTGAGGGTTTCTCATGTTTCAAGTCCATGGTTTAAGCAGATAGCCTTGCATAGTGTCCGAATGTTTTTACAAGAGCTCTTTTTTTCTTCTTCTGACTTCAGGGAGCTGGTTCTGCTGTTAACAAACTCAACGACGTCGTGGCAACGATGGCCGAGGTGAGAAGCATTGCACAAACAATGGGGCTTGCTTCAAGAAACGTGTTTGAGAAATTAAGAACACTTCATCACCAGTGGCTAGGAATCTCCTTTTGTCTTTTTCTGAGCAAACATGAGCAGTTAACAGCAAGAAAGCAAAGGATGCAGCAGCCCCGAGAAGAGTTTGTACTTGATTTGATATCCGTTATTTTAGAGAGAGAAGTGGCAATTGCTAGTGAGCACTTGAGTCTTTGTGATTTAAGAGAGAATGATATCTTTGTGTGGGTACTCCAACGAGGACTAGTGAAGAGTGCTAACTCTTCGATACATTGAAAAAAAACAGTATCCTCTTTTCTTACTCGTTTACTTTCTCATAATTTACTTCAAGCGTTTACTTTTATGCAAGTTTCATTTCCACAATTGTCCAAGTATTTTTGCCTGCATGTTAGTTTGCTTTTGTTCTAGCTTGTTCGTATAGTTGTGTTTCTTTCATCTAGGTTAATGTTATTTCTTGTTGTAGAATTAAGTTTTAATTTTAGAGCCCAATTCACCCTCTCTTAGGTCATTAGATCCTTTCAGAGGTCTACGTTAAATATGTCTAATCCATTTTAATTGATGTTGCATAAGTTTTTTCTTCAATTGGTGCCACTTCTACCCTATCACGCACGTATATCATCATTTCAGACCTGATCATTTCTTGTATGATAATATCTCTTAATAAAAGTTAATAAAAATTAAATAATATTAAAGTATTTTTCACGACAAATTCACTACTATCATTTTCATATATAAAATCCTAATAATTATATATTAGTGATTTTTAAAGTTTAAGTGCACACGTTCTAGAACAACTTCGCGCCATTAGCATTGAAATCACACCTCGTCCTCGATTCTAGAGTTTGACTAGTCTGACTCCCCAACTCCGCAACCCCAAATTCATAGTAAACTCCGTCCTACTCTCCTCAACTAGCACTACAGATTCTCACAAACGCAACTAGCTGGTTTGCACTAGTTACACAAATCGACCAAGTACAGATCTTCTATGAATGAATCTCAGACCATCTAAGGGTCCGTTTGGTAGATCTCTTCAACCTTCTGATTCTGTGGTAGAAGTAGATTCTGTAGTGAAAGTAATTTTATTTGTGAAATCGTTTGGTATATTAGTGGTGGAAATGATTCCTAGAAGAAGATTGTGTTGAAATTGAGAAGAATCAATTAGGAATAGGTGAAAGCTAGATTTTTCGACTCTCACCTCGCAGTACAAAATATGAGAGTGATTTTCTCTGATTCTACCGCAGAATCGATTCTACGGAAGAACATTTGGTAGAGCTCCCACCGATTCTGAGACAGAATCATCTCCCAGAGCTCTACCTAACGGCCCTAACACTTTTCACCTTTTCCAACAAAGCTATGGAGCATGACTGTTAACTGGGTGGTGCAAAGAGAACAGGAACCAAAAATCTGAAACAACCAGCTTAATTAACACTCACAAACGCAGCAACTGTGGGGGGAAACTACTCTATATTTTACTGATGCACATCAATATGCCAGAAGCCAGTCTGATTCCCTCGTAAATGCTAGAGACCAAACTCACCCAAAAAAATAATGTATTCCCTGTTAGTAGACATTTGTACAGAAACAATTCCTATGGGCTACACCCACAAAAAATGTAAACAAAAATGAGTTGAAGAAAAGAATCAAGTGTTAGTTTCCCTATCGAGGTCTGGTCGTATACCAAGGACAATCCACGCAAGCTCCTGACATCGACGATCTTGCTGTCCCTGCAATATGCCAGATGCCGATGCGTTGCTGCAAGATGAAACCCGCTGGTCCAGTGGATCATTTCAGTGTATGCTTCTACTGCTCCAGTAACCTGGAGCTGATAGCGGTTAAAAGGTGTGCCATACATCCATGCTCCACATCATTTTAATCATCTGGATCCATCTCCTCGTCTTGCTCTGAGGATTTATTTGTGTCACTTCTGTCAGATTCCTGCTGCTTGTCTGGGCTAGAGTCATCTTCAGGTAACTCACCCTCATAATCCTCGTTCTGAGGTTCATTATTCTTGGTGGACACCGTTGCCAAGCTGCGCGCCATCCAATCAGGACATTCTTCCTCACCTCCAAATAGGAGTCTGCCATGGCTATCTTTCACCGGTTGAACAGCCGCTGATTTTGTTGTTCTGCAAGAGCACTCTGACAACGGGTGGCTGAGAAATGATACAGGTTTCGACAACATAGCTGATGATATGAAGCCTTCCACATTTGCACTCTTATTGAGGTGCTCACGTGCAGCAATTGTCCAATTCCGTGGTGGGTGATACCGATGATCACTAACGTTTTCAAACAGTGCAGCAACAACCTTTCTGTTGATTAAAGAAAAAGGAGAAATGGTCATCACACAAAATAACATAACATTAAGTAATCTACATAAACTGGTGCTACAGTTGTCAAAAGATGATTATGAATGCCACCCATAGTAAACCACAAAACACTCAAGTAACCTTCATGATATAACAACCAACATAGCTTTTGTGTTTGATCCAAGTTTAATGTTGTTATCCACCTGCACCCTGAAGCCTACTTTACTACCACAAACACTGGTTACTATTTCTCCTATTTATTTTAATCGATATAAAATGCATGTTTAACAACTGAAGAAAAAGAAAAAAAACAATTCCTTCAAGCTATACACAGACTCTGTAAACCTGGTTTACAAGTCTGTATTTGTTGTAGTGTAAGGTCCTTCTAAACCTGGTTTTGTTAATGGAGCTGGAAGCTATGTTTCTTTTCTAAAAAAGAACACAGAGTCTGTAATTATAACAACAGTAATGGCTTCGTACCTGTCAGGCCTATAGGTTATACCAGATGGAGTTTGGTATAACCTGTGCCCCATGATCAAACTTGAGTAGTCCGGCCAACCACTCCCATCATTGTGAAACCCAGGGAAGAATGCATCAGCTTCAACAGAAACAAGATAATCAAGTGCATCCCAGAGCAACCGGTGTGCTTGCCTCCTGAATTCAATGGGTGAAGGATCTGGTTCTGTGTCGTTCTCACCAATCCAACCATACCAGCCTTCCTTCTCATGGGCATAGAATGGCCTTGCCGGAGGTGGGGGCAGGGGCCTTGGACGTGGCCCTACTCTCTTCCATTCTTCAATGAGTTTTTTCTCGCTTTTGGGAGGGGGAGGATGTGACATATCTGAGGCAAGGAGGCCTTCTGGCCCAACTAAATCAGATAGCTCCCTCTGACTACATAATGAAGTGCGGTCAACTAGGTTAGCATACATAGCTCGTAGAGGAATAAGCATTCTCTGCCCACCAAAAGTTTCAGAACCAGCCAAGAATATTGTCGTAGTTGGCGGGTAACCTAATGCTTGAAGTAGAAGTCCAACCTGGGAATACATGATTGTTTACACCACAGCATTAGCAAACAAATGGAATCAATAAGCATGTATGGCAAATCAGGCACACTATTGTGCAGATTATATCGCTGTAACTTCATAGAAGAAATTATGTTCTCAAAGAGTGCCATTTGGTATAGAAAATTGGTAGGCCCAAAATTATAGTGCAAAGCACGGCCAAAGACTAGAAAAAAATTGGTCACGTCAAAGAAGTCTTTCTAATTACTTTTTTCATTTTGTCTTGCTTCTTTATAGGTGTGCATGTGCATGTATGTTCGGAGCTAGATGGTTGAGCTTGCATTTCATAACGAGTGGAAATGAACAAACAAAGGAACATAAAAACAAAGCATAAAAGTTAAAAGCCCTGGGGTAAAGGTTCACTGAGGAAAGGAAAATCACCAACTGGAACTAGCTTGTTCCGTTGCTCATATTTTGCCTCAGATTTATTGTATGTGTAATGTGAATACATGATATAATTTGCTAGCAGAACAAAAAAAAAAAAGGCCTGATCCTGGGAATTCATGGGTCTGCAGCTCTGCATATAACACTAGTTTACATATTATTACCAAGCACATAAATTTTCCTCTAATCTGTATATGATTGATGAACAGTTCGGCCAAATTGTGGATACTATTATGAACAAGCTCACCTCTTCTGGCATGAGTGGACACGAACCACCCACCTTTCTGGACACTGAATCAACTGCTAGCTGTTCCTTTACAGTTCCTCGTTTGATCATCTGGTTCCTTCTATACTGAATAAGTTCTGTATGAATATCCTGGAAAAGACCAAATTAAAAACCAGACAAAGGAAAAACAGTACATAGATATTGGATGGAAATCCATCAAAACTTGACAATGGAACATAACAATTCTAGCTATCCGAACCTGAAACAGTTCAGCGCAACCATGAAAAGCTAGAGTATCTCTTAGCAGTCCTGGGTGATAGGCCAGATATGGACGGCCAGATGCTCGCAACCTATACAAATCATTCTGGAGTTATGAGAACCGAAAAGGCAGGCTAACAAGTCATTTTAAGTCCTATTAGAAGAAAAAAGTACAATTGAGGGAAGAAAAGCAGCTTCAGCTCCTATAACTAGATATACTGAAAGGGCAAGATAATTTTACATAGTTTAACATCAACATTCTCAATCCAGAGAAAGCAACCAAAAATCTCCAAGTACAAGGAAATATTCCGTAATGCTTAAAATTAATGTCTTCCCACAGGGTAACCGTGTAATGGAGCAGAGGCAAACCAAGGCAAAAAGGAAAAAAGCGTAGTGAGATATCACAATCAAAACAGTGAAAACTACATCGCGCACGGACTATCAACCCCCCCCCCCCCCCCCAAACAACCAAAAAAAAGTACCAATGGCAAAGGTGGAAAGTGTCACCTTCCGGTTATTTGGCTCCCAAGAGCCCGAATTTGGGGGCGGAACTTGAGAGCATGGAAAGCTACCCTACACCTAAGCCTCTGAAATTCCTCCAAGCTTGCAGGGAGAACTGACTGCAAAAAAAAAAAAGTGAAGGCTCCAAGTTCACATTGAACCAGAGAATGAAAAACAAAACAGAGTTAGCTTGGGCCAGGAGAATACCTGGAGACATTTACCTCCATTAACGATTATACCAATAACTTTCGACTTTACAAGTCTGGGTAAGACTTCTGTGATGTAGTATTCTGGAGTGGCAGAATTCCTAGGAGATACTGTGGAAAATTTGAACTTTTTTCTGGCCTCCTTGAGATCCTTTGGCAAGCCATGCACAATAGCCACATCGTTGGAAAGTGCAGTTATGAAATGCTCTTCATCATATAGATAAGAAAAGCTTTTGAACTTTGGACTGCAAGGTGGGAAGAGAGGAAAAGCTATATTGAGAGGTTGAACAGAAAACAGTGTAAAAAGGAATAGAGAAACCATCAAAATATATCAGAATGAGGAACGAGACAGCGACCTGATGCCTTTTGCACGAGTTGTTGCTTGTATCTCAGGAATAACCAAAGTGGCATTTAAGAGCCTGGCAACGGCAACAAGATCACAGATCTAACAAAGGGAAACATGTCATGATCCTATAAAATAATAACTTAATAAAAGAATACCTCACAGAAGAAAAACTTACCGAAGACTGTATCTTCTCAAAGCCACCATATATTTTTGCATAAATAAAACCATTATTCTTAGTAGGAGCTGTAATAAGGTGAATCAAATAAATTCATCAACGTTTCAGTTTATGAGTTTCGATCCGAACAAAAAACTGCAAATAAATTCCTAAAATGGGTTGACATGTATCCAACCTTGGCATGCTTATATTTGAAGGCTCACACTGAATATACAGATCATAGCATTTCAAGTGATCTGGTACTTTATAAAATGTTATAAGCTCTTGAGTAATTATAGTCAAAGTATGGCAAACATATTTATCCACATCAGCTTGCAGGAGCCAAATTAAGAACTTTCAAGGTCAACAACACAGTACTGATGCACATCAGCAAATGGGTGCATTTGCACCAATTTTAGTTTGTGTACTTGTACACGTCAAAAATATCTCAAAAAAATCGTAGACATCAAGCATGGTCGCATATGCAAACTTGTAAAAATTTGATCTGTACATACCACAAAAAAAAAGACGTAGGCATAGAATTATACTGCAAATATATATGCACAAACTTGGCTTTTTGCACAGCGCATAAATCAACATGTGTATGCACACTTTTTTTTTTTTTTTGCAAACATACATATTCTAGCATGGCTATATGTATTTATCTTTTGAGATTTTTTTGAAGTGCAGAAGTGTACTTCAAAAAGGAACACAAATGCACCAGCTGGTACCGTAGATTTCCCCTGGAAGTTCTATTTACATAACCAAATGACTAGTTTAACAAAAGATGTCAAAAAGGAAAATGCTAATATAATAGTTGCAAGTTGAGAAACAAGCTACCAGCGTAGGGTTCTCTAGATTTCGAAAAAGGATGTAGGTGATCAAGTGTACTCAATGGACCCCACAATCTCCGTGGCCAAGGCCTCTGCCAAAATTATGAAGCGGGGAAAAGGAAGATGTTAGGACCTATTCGACTCTTGCAATGAAAATATATCCAATGTAACCTCAATAAACATGAATTCCTTATTACACAAAACACAGAAAATTCGAGAAGTGATACTGCAACGTAGTCAGGACTTCCGACTTACCGATCCAAATGGAAGGGCATCATCCATATGCATGCTGTACTTTGTGATACCCCCAGCAGAATAATTTGCAAGAAAAAGGTGCACAAGCAGTGATAGCATCGACAGCATGATGCCGATGGCGGTGGCCAACTTAAATTTGCTTTTGAGGAGCATTTTGTTTCATTACTTTAAGATCCAACTCCTGCTGAAAAGGTTAAGCTCGACCCTTAGACATATCAAATAACCTATATCGGACACCCAACAAAATATAAGTAAAACAACAAGGTACATTTGCACAGATTTAAGCGTATATATAGTGAAAAGAGTAAGCATATTTAAGCTGAAGCATATCAACCTATGTCATCTCTATTGCATATTCATGTGGGACATATCAAAGACCGACCACGCACAGACTATAATTAAGTGATACAGCTATACGCTAAAAATGCAACTACGTTTATCCTAAACCTACAGATGTAAAAATGTCTACTAGATGGCAGCAAAGGACTAGCTCTTCCAATCACATCAATATAGAAGATATACAAAGGAGCTATGAGCACAAAGTCCGTTTTTTCGAAGAGATCACATAGGTTGATATGCCTCAGCTTAAATATGCTTAAATTTGTCCGGCAAACCCTAACCCTGAGCACAAATATTCACCGCAAAACACATTGGACCACTGGACTTAATTCACGGATGCAAAACCCTAAAAGAGATGCAATGTAATATGAAATCGACAGGTGTCAACGCTCACAT
The DNA here is from genome assembly GCF_958298935.1 of Phragmites australis. Lineage (NCBI taxonomy): Eukaryota > Viridiplantae > Streptophyta > Magnoliopsida > Poales > Poaceae > Phragmites > Phragmites australis. The sequence continues at coordinate 34,970,020 of NC_084929.1, read as the reverse complement.
CACAGCGAGGAACCAAGCCGCAGGACGGCTCGACTATGGTCGACCACTCAACCGCACTTAACATCACCAACAATGACAACACCACAACACAACCACGTGAACCAACTAAACCCACCAAGGCCGCAAACATGCGGCCATCCCCATCTAGTCAGCGCCCGCATGTGGCTGCATCGTCGCCTCACACAAACAGCAAAAGACAACAGCAGTGGCAATAGCAGAAGCGCATCCACAAGGATCTATCGAAGCCACCGGCAAGCTTGGATCCAGATCCCAATAAGCTCACTGTTTATCATGAAGCAGGAGAAAATGGCTCGGATTCGGAGCAACTCAGTCCCAGTGTAGCCTGCTAAAGTGCTGAATGTGAGGGCAGCCAGTATGTGCACACTCCCCCCCCCCCCCCCCCCCCCGAGATATCAGGCTGCGTTGATCCAATACCAATTGACGCGTCGGCGGGGGTAGTGCGATTGGTAGCCTACCGTTCTTCCGGTGGAACAACCGGCGGCTGCAGTTGGACATGGGATTTTTTTTGGAAATTTTGGATTGGGAGATTTGATTGCTCAATGCAGATAAGAGATCTCCCATAACAAGTCTTAGAAAAAAAAATACATCCAAGCAAGTTAGGGTTCCTTACCAAGAAGAAAACAGCCGTAAGTTCGGATGGATCACCACTCCATGTCAATCCGATACCAAGAAACGTTTCGGCGGGGGGAATGCGACTGGCTGCCTGCCTGCCTCTCTTCGGTGGAACCACCGGAGGCAGGCGGCGGGTTCAGTTCAGCGGCGACGGAGCAACCACCGAGGGGGGTGATTCCGTGCTTGCTTCGCGTAGAGGAGGTCGAGCATCAGATCCCCGAAGCAGCGAGCAAGTGGGCCGCCATGATTTTTTCTTCGCTTCGTGGGCCGATTTACATTTGCATGCATAGACTGAAAGAAGGAGCTTTTTATTTTTATATTTCGAAAATAAAAATGGTAAAAATAAACGTCCGTTTGAAAAATTTGCAAAACTTTTGCAATTTTTTATTTTCGAAATATAAAAAAATCTGGAAAGAATTAGGGCAAGTCCGGTCCATTCGGCTCCATTAATGAATGAGGCAATGCTCTGCCTCCGTTTAAAAAAAAAAATCGGCCCATTTGAAGGAGACAGGAATATACGGGCCGTAACTAGTCTGGACCCGCTTGCGGCTGCAGTGCTTTCGAGAGTTTTTTATTTTTATATTTTTTATATTAACATTTAAATAAACAAACTCTTGATATAAAAAATTACAAAATTAGATATATATCGTTCTCTGATTGGACGGTTAGGCTCTTATCACCCTCAAAAGGGGCTAACAACCCTATGGTGTGGCAGTTAGAGCCTAACCGCCATCAAATTTTATAATTTTTTTATATCAAAAATCTATTTATTTAAATATTAATGTTAGAAAATATAAAAAGAAACTCGTGCTTTCGACGCAGCGAGATGGGCCGGTATGCTAGTTGTGCGCTTAAGCTCTTTCTTCTTTGATTTTTTTTGTTTTTTTTTAAATAGCAAAAATATACGTGTGTTTCAAAAAATTGTAAAAAAAAGATGGTTTTAGCCCGCTGAACATGCGATCTATACTTATCGCCCATTCAGCGAACGGTCTATACTTATTAACAATACATTAGGTGATATGTTTAATAAAAAATATCATGTTTTAATACTCTCAAACCTTCGAAACACTATCTAAATAGCTATGAAAAATTATAAAAATTATTTTTTATGTAGATGATGCTATGCTTCACAATTTTCGGAAAAAAACTAACATGTATCGAGATCATAGGAAATTAAAGATAAATAAATCTTAACTATATAAAACATGACTTTTCTTGCGTCTTACTTGCCTGTCGTTCCCTTCAAAACCGTGAACCTATGACACGCAGAAATCGTACAATCCTCCCTCGCAACACGCGACCATTCCAACCGCCCATGCCCATCCTGCCAACCCGATCCCCTCGTCTCTAATCTCTGATCTTGATCACGGCTCCCTCTTCCTTCACCACACCAATACATATGCCCCTTCCTCACTCTAGAGTTAGGATTCTCCAGTTTCCATCCTAACCATAGCGTGAAAGATGAAGGACGATTGCGGCATGTATGACGAGGTAATATCTTTGTAACATTTTGAGTTTTAGCATATTAATTAATTGCATATTTCATTCTAAATTAATTTTTTTTTTATTAATTAAGCCAGCTAAAATCAAGAAATGCCCTAGAATTATTAAGTTAACTAGGTATTTTAAGATGCACTAGAATTATTTTTAAAATACCCTAGAGTTATCTCCAAAATAATCCGTGTATTAAATTATTTCATATGCATTGATTTATGGGTTTTATGATTCTTTATGTGGAGATTTGAAATTGAATGTCTCTCAATTTCAAATATATTCTTAGATTTTTATTCAGCTCAAATCCAATTTAAATTCAAAACTTTTTATTTGAATCACTTTCCAAATCTCAGAGCTTTACTCATTTTGTAAATTCAAATAACCCCAATTGAATTTATGCCAAGTCCAAAGTTAAAACTAAATTCAAATACATCTATTTAAATTTAAACCCAAACACATTTTTTTCTTTTCTTTTCCTTCTTCTTCCCGTGCCCAATCTCTCTCCCTCTCTCCTTTCGCCAGCCCGGCTTCTTCCCCCTCTCCCGCGCATGGGCCACAAGCGTGCTACCGGCCCAGCCTCCCTCGCGCGCGCTAGCCGCCAAGCTCGGTCGTCCACGCGTCGCCCATCCCACGATCGCCCGCCTGCACCCTCTCCTTCCTCCTCCAGGGCGACGCCGTGCCGCTCGCCACCGCGATAGCCACCTCCCCAGGAAATATCCAGCCGCCACATTGAATGCTCGGCCACTTGCCCACGTTCTCACTCTCTCTCTCTGCTCTCTCTCACGTGCAGCCCAAGCATCTTCCACCCATGACTTTCGTGGCCCGCGCGCATGGCCGACGTAGTGCCACCATGCCGCGGGAAATATCCCCGTCAGCCGTTGTCCTGTTCCTCAGGGATAGCATGACGGGACCACCGCCTCTCTATAGCTCCCTTCCACTCTATAAATACACCAGCCCCGATCCCTATTTCCATATTTTTCCATATCACCACCACCAGAGCTCCGGCTTTGCCGCCATTATGCACCACTGCAGCTCGTCGTCGCTGATCAGCCACCCGCGTGCTATTGAGGAACACAAGGAAGTTGTCGCCATCCCTATGCTGCTCTCCATCGACCAGAAGCCCGCCCGCGCCAATAGCTGAGCTACTCCACCGCCACTACTCTATTACATCATCGGCCACCATCCAACTTCTCGCCGGCCTTGAACTCGGTGAGCATCCATGTCCTCTCGTGTATCCTCTTAGCTAGCGTATAGCCATCCCCATGCCTTCTTTTTACATAACCGCGTGTGACCGTGAATTTTCCCCATCACCGCCATAATTCCTCGCCGCTGGTGACCCATAGCCCTCTCTTGAGCCGGCCTTCGCGCCAAGTTAGTCACATGGACCCAGCCATAGCCTTGCAGGTGGCCCAGGGCGCGCTAAAGCGGGGGAGATGTTTCTCGGTTTCCGCACCACCGCTTAGACCTACTACGACCGCTGTTTGGCGCCGCTTCGGCCCTGGCCCGCCACCAATAAGTCCCCAGACGAACTCGTTGTCGTGTGTAGAATCTTGGTGACCATCCGTCATCATAAAATCTCGGCGGGTGAGTGATTCCAGCGAGTCCTCCGGCGTCGCTTTGGCGTAATCGCTCATCGTTGATCCCCCCTTCACCGCTCTACTGAGGCCAGCGCGCCTGTGCGCACGCGCATGCATGGCTAGGCCGTTCTCGCACCTGCACGGCCCAACCGAGCCGACAAGCCCCAGCCACCAAAAGGCTACATCCCAGTGGGCTAGCCCAGCTCTGTAGCTTATGAACCAGTCGGCCCTAACCGAGCAAGGCTAGTACTGTGTAGCCCACTACTGTGAAGACCAAACCTAGCCCAGCCCATCCAGGCCCAAACCTGGTCCAAATCCGAGCCTAATTCGGCCCAACCAAACACTATTCATATGGGTCCCATTCATAAATAGTGTTACTTTGTATCTTCAACGGATTCACTTCGTGAATTTTGTTCTATTTGCGAAAAGATTCTCGTTCTCTTTAATTCTCCAACGGTTTCCTTCACAAAGTGATTCTCTCCGGCCTATGATTTTTTTTCATTTTTCTTCATGAATTGTTTCGAAGAGAAACCGTTAGAGATGAGGAAAAATAAAAAAAATTAGAACAGCAAGGGAAATAAAAAAAGAATAAAATGAAGAGAAAATAGTTAGAGATGATTAAGAAATGCATTGCAAGCATCTAATCTAACTACTCTAGAATCTGTCAGTCATGGACTCGCTAGATGAGTGTGTCAGAGGCACTCAACCCCTTCGATCTTCTTACAAGCACATCACCTATTCACCTGCACAAATGCAATTTTTTTTTCAGGACAGCCTTCTTGGTATCCCAGCTGCTCGATCGTGGCTAAAGTAACTAGCAATTTGGCATTCAGTCTCGAAAGCTCGCTACGGCACCACGACGACCTCCTTGTGATCATTCGCCGGGTACATGGATCCTTCGCTCTGCTCGTCCTCGAGGGCAGCTTCTTCCTGCCGCACCACGTAGCTCCACCTGTCCTGGAAGAGGTAGACGAACGCCATGGCCGCGACCTCGACGGTGAGGAGCACGGTCCACAGCCTCGCGCTCCTGCCGGTCCGCTCCTGGTATGTGTGCAGGCCGACGTAGACGTTGGCGACGCCCACCACGCAGATCGCGAGGCCGAGGAGCCAGTGGGTCAGGTACCACGCGCTCCGCATCTTCACGCCTCTGAAGAAAGAAATCCACACACAGCATGTTCAGCCATCATATGTCAGCTTGGTCACAAGAAGCATGGGAAGAAGATGCTAGCAAGCATTGTGTGATGAGATTCAGGCACGAGCTGCCCGATCTACCTGTCTGGCCTCAAGAAGCCGATGAGCGGCTGGAGCCATATGAAGCCGTACAGCGCCAATCCGATCCTCTGGTGAGTGTTGTTGAATGCGTTCTCGAAGTTGCTTATCGACAGGACTGCACCAGCAGTGGCAAGAGCGACGGCGACAATCTGCGAGGCCCAGTGCAACGCGTAATTATCTTGCATCTGAATATCTGATGGTTTTGTGAGAAACCGGGCAGTTGAAAGAAATGGGAGTTCGTGACACAGACCTGTGAAGCGACATGGCAGTAGAAGAGAACCTTGACGCTTTTGGCGCTTTTGACATTGCTTGAGACTCTGATTAATAGTACTCCTATCGGCATCAGGAAGCCAACTGAAGACCAGAGCAGGAAGGCATGGAGCTTGAGTTGCAATGAGAGTTTGGGTGTGAGCTGCGAGAGTAATTCATTTGCAGTCAGTAGTACAACTTCTACCGTCAGATATTCAGGTTCTAGCTAAGTCGAACAGAACCAGGAAAATTTTGCTAAAAGTTTCAGGAGTAGAAGACATGAAAATTACCTCCAAAGGCTGAGCAATCTTGTAGCTTTGCTCTGAGCTACCTGAATCACCATGGGTTGGGGTGAGAAGCAAAAGAATCACACAACATGTGAATGCAGGGAGCAGTCTTTTTCTTATGAACAGTAGCATTGATGCTTGTCAGTCTAGTTTCCCCACAGCAGAAGCAAACACCCCCAAAAAAATGGCAAGCAAGAACTGAAATAGAGCTCCTGAACACCCCTGATAAATAAACAACAGAAGCAAAATGATGTGCCTATCTATACTAACAATGACAGAGGAAAAAGAGGCAAAGCTTCCACAATCTCTCTCTCACTCTCACTATCACCTCATGCTACTACGCAAGTCATTCCTGTCTTTGAAGGCCTTCCTCGCCTTAAGTACTGCCATTCGAAGAAGAGCCAAAAAAAAAGCTATCTGCACTAAACAAATGAACGAAAAGAACGGCAGAAACCGACGAACTCTCTGCGCAATGTGGAGGTGTTCCAGGAGGATGACTTCTCGACGAATGAAAGAATCTGCCAAGCAAGTTAAGGAATTGTAAGATATGGTCGGTCTTGGGGCAGAACTTGAGAGGGGATATCCTGTGAATGATTTGGGTATGAATGATCAGCTGCTTTTGCTGTAATATACTATGGTGCACTTTTGTGCTTTTGGGGAATGGAATGGGATGGGATGTAATAAGAGACGGGTGCTCTTTAGCACATTTGGCTGTGCTTTGACAGCTCTGTGGTATGATGGTATAAAGGATGGTTTTTGTGGTGCTGCTGCAGGAAGCACCAAGATATTGTTGGCTGCTCTTGTATCAGCATCCAGGAAATTTTGCAAAAGCAGGTCTGAAAGTAGGGTACTCAACTGTTTGTAGACGAGGTGTCAATGTCCAGTGGCTAACAGACCTTCTAGACCAGCACAGACAGGCAGCAAAGCTATCTGCTTTGCGTCACATTGCCTTTCTTCATATACGGTCATGGTAGTGCTGCATAGCTACATTCTTATACGTGTCTACAGAAAGAAGCTAAGCAGAAAAATGTGCAGCTCGGCGTGAATGAAATGAAGCCTGAATTCCTGCTAAACATCATAGGCTCATAAGCTTATTTCATTGTCATTTTTACTACTTACTATCGGTTTCTCAGACAGACTATCGTGCAGAGACTACATTGTAGAGATTTCGTCATAAACATGTAGAGATCTCGTCATAGTGGAATGTATTGTAGTATCTGATCGCCATTAACCAGAGACTACATTTCGATTACGGTATTGTGGCGCCTAATCTGCTCATTTAAGCTCAGATCAATGGCAGCCACAGGTGCAGTATTTGCTTTAGTTTAATTCGCCATGTCGTCATAACGAAAACCCGGGACCCGATCGAATCTGCGCAGTGGATCAGTTCAGATTGCTTAAACAGCGGGCTAATGCAAAGATTACAGGCACCATCACCTCGATACATGACGGGAGCTAGTGAGATTTAGGTCCGGCACTGTGTGTACTCCCGGTCTCCCACCAACTCCATGCGTGCATGTTTGGCGCCAATCTCTGTGCATGGCAATGTGCAAGATGCCGATCGCAAGTAGCCATCACTTAAATTTCCTTTTTGTTAGCGAAGTAGCCATCACTTTAGCTCGTGATTTTCACTGGGAAAAGGAGGAGGGGGCAAACGAGGAGGATAGGCTGACCAAGCTGATTAAGGATTTGCATGGCGCAGGGCGACGGATTGAAAGCTGAAAGCTCGTAGTAGTTGGCAATGGGAGGATCTGTTAACGAGTCCCTGTCAAACGCAGACAGGGTTGGCCCTGCTTTGGTCAAGAGAATTCCGCTGCACAAGCGGAAAGTGACGAGCTTAGATTACACAATCTTCTCTTGTTCGTTTGCCATTAGCTTGTGCAGTGTTTCCAGGTTTCTCCTTGTGGGATTATATTCGTGCCTTAGGTGCCGTGATTTGCCGGATACGGTTCTAGATGAGGAAACGAGGTCCATATATGTGTTGGCAAATGATTGGTTCAGAGATAACTGACGCACTAAGACTAGGAAGAATCAGCAAAAATACAGTCTTATTGTAATGGCCAACCGACCAGCTCGAGCTTCTTTTTAGTCTTTTCTCCAAGGAGCAATGCTCTCTCTCTCTCTCCGCGTTGCCGATGGGGAAAGCAGACTGCATGCGAAGAATCCAACAACAGATACCGAAAGAGAGATCATGCTGCACACATCCTGTTCTCCCGTGGTCACATGACAGTGCAGAGACAGAAGGAAAATGCAGAAACGACATGCATATGTGCGTGCCTCGTTTCTGCAAGTGCACTCATTAGATCATGGGCCAGCACTCACTCAAGTCCGCACCAATCAAGTGAAAGAAAAGGTGAAACCTGGGCGGCCCTGCAATTTCCATGCTGTGTGCCACCATTATCTGCTTCCCCTCTTTCAAGTGGTAGTGAAATCTGCCGCCAATCAAGTAATGGACCCATCTCCCCGTCAGTACAGTAGTGCCAGAGATTTCAATTTCGTTTTATAATTTTTAAATTTATGAAATTTCAGTTATTTTTCGTTATCTGCTATGTGAGTTCTACATGACAGTAAAAGAAAATTTTAAAATTACATATTTCATTATAATTCCTGTAGTGCCCCTGTTACTTTGCCGGAGTAGTTTGTACAGGCGAAGTTGACATATCGTTATTTCAACGGTTAGACAAAAATGATCCGCAAAAAAAAAATGATCATTTTCACTGCAGGAAAACCATGCCTGTCTCCTCCTTTTGGGTGCGAAATGCCGAAATGTCAGAGTTTTGATGAGTTACGGCCTACAGAGAGACCTTTCATCTCGCCTTGCAAATTCCTCCAACCTTTCTACTTCTACCGCAGGGTACATGCTACAAGAAGCCCCTGGAAACACCTGACCTGACGGACCCGAGGATACTGTCTTTCTACTGCCTCTTCAGAATTCAGAATTCGCCAGCCTGAACATAAAGAATGCAGTAGTTTGATCATCTGACGCGTAATGATGCCTGTGATCTCCTTTTCAACTACCACCATTCGCCAATTATCAACTCGTAAAATGCACTGGACTGATCGCCAATTATCACGGACGCATATCATCAGTGCGGATCCGCTTCCTCTTACTTTGTTTCGGCCAAAACAGGGATGCTATAGTAATTCATGAGGATATGATCAGTAAAATGCTAGCCATCCAATCGTAAGGATAAAAATATTGTAGCAGTACTGTATCACTGAAATCCTGATCACCCATTCATGATCTGACAGACGGGAGAGAGCAAACTGCTAGTTACTGTAGTGCATCTACCTTTGCCGAAGTAAAGTCAAAGATATGGATCTCATCAGTGCACCCTGATCAGCCGATTCGCTTTCGGGTGTTTTTTTTGGGGAGGGTGGCATATATTAGATCAAAGCACAAACATAACAGGCAAAGGAACTAACATCAATAAACACATAGGACCTGTCAGTGACACCCATGAGCTTCGTCTCCGATCCATCGTTGCCGACCAGGGTCGAGGGAACCGGAGCCTATCTCAAAACCGATGAGGACGGGCCATTAAAGGTCATTAGATTTTTTGGAGCCACTAAGAGTAACATCCTGCAATTAGGATGCATTAAGGACGCTGAACACCTTGGGCAAACTCGTCGGCCGGAATGAAATCCAACGCCATCGCACAAGTCAACAGCACGAAAGGGAGAACCGGCATCGCCAACAAGCATATCGTCGACCCACACATGAAGCTCCCATCCCTTTATAGAGATGAAGCAAAACCATGGAGAAACAAAACAAACCTAACTAGAAGAAAGCTAGTAAAGGATGTTTGTCACGTCTCAAATCCATAATCACGTAATTAAGTCTAACCATATGTTATTAGTGTCATGATTAATTTTAGGACAATTTATTTAGGCATATTAGAGCACTTCGTTTCGAGTCAATCGAATGAGAAAAGAAAATTTGAGAGAGAAAGGAATAGAATTCGCAGCTAAAATGGACTGTTCTCTAACATGTGGGCCAACCACCCTATCTCTCAAGGGGCAGCAGCCCACCTGCTCCCTCTCTCCCTCAGCTCACTCTCTCCCTCACCCGTGCTCCAACCGGCCAAGAAGAAGGAGCTCCCCCTCTCTCAAGCCCCCTCTCCCTTTCTCCCTCAAATCTGCACTCTAGAAGCTGAATCGAGATATGTATGTGGTACTCACGCGATCACTAGCTCATGAGCTTCCCATCCATCCAATTTATTTTTGTTTTTCTAAAAGATTCAAGCCGATTTTGACTCGTTTTGGTGTTCTCGGTTGAAGAACGAGGAGCAATAGTGTTCTTCCTCTTTCCGAGTGTTTCCTCCATCTTCCGACGGTCACCCACCTCCACAAGCACCGTGGTTAAGTCTCTTAGGCTTTTTCTAGCTTGATTGCGTGATTTGTTAGTCGATTTTGAGTTAGAGTAGAGTTCTTGAGTTCTTGAGCTTTGGAGCTAAAATAGGGATTTATGTGAGATTTGAGTTAGGAATCATGTTGCTAGGTTGGTGAGTGAGTTCTACACTCTATGAACTATCTCAAACATGTCCCCCTTTTTAGCTTGGAGAGGCTCACAAATCAAATCAGCTGAGATTTCTCCCTTGAAGCAGCCTCTCTGCACAACCCGGATAGTCCGGGTAAACCTAGAGAAACCGCATTGAATTATTTTTAGAAATAGTTAGGGTTTATAGTGCAATTTAAGTTTAGAACCCTTTGGATAGGACATATACTTGTTGATGTAGCATATATTTAGCATGTGACTTGAATCGACTGGCGAAACACTTTAGAACTCAACTTGGCAAGAACTCAGATACTCCAGATTAATCCAGAGTGTTCGAGTAAATACAATTTAGATTTAGCCGAGAGCTCCACTCAGGGCCTCACTCGGAGTGTCCGGCCCAATCCGAAGTATCCGAACTCGACCTGGAGGTTCCAGGTTATTTAAAAAATGGCTAACCGAGAGCCCTCACCTGGATGTTTCGGAACCCGGATACTCTGAGTTCAACCCGTAGTCTTCGGCCTCCTATTACTTTTCCGGATTTGTTCAGATCGTAAGTTTTATTACTCCTCCGTATGTCTTACATCTTTAGTTTGTTGTTATACATATTGTAGTATGCATTGTGCACTTCATTCATACTCATTATTGTACACGTTCTTCTTTAGTGAACGAAGAACCAGAGCGTGTCACGATCGTGGTTGAAGGCGACACCAATTTACCTAAGCTTTACGAGTGGTGCGCGGGTAGCATAAGGCAAATCTCAGAGTAGCAAGGCAAGCATCTAAGCATATTTCTTCCATTAATTTGGATAATGTGTGTATAATATGATAAATATGTTTTATGTACGTTATGCTTGTATTTGAGTCGATGTCGGGTTTATGAAGGGTAGAACTTATGTTGATGCACTAATTCTCCTATCAGAATAATTGTTGATCTGTATCCTTATAGCCTAGGTTTAATATGATATTATCTAACTTAAAATGTTATTTATGATGTTTAGCAAGTGCTCAGATCCTCGGTATAAGTCGAGCGGTGAAATGTTTCATCGTTCGCGAGCATATGCTTTAATTACTTGAACTATGATCACAATGATGAGTTGATGGTGTTGGTTGGATGAGTGGTGAGGATGAAGCGAGATATGGGCAATGTTAAAGGTGTTTGTCCTGCCCGGATGTGGAGCTCCCCTGGGTAGGTCGAGAGGGGAACCCGGACACCGTAGACCGCTTGCGTCGCTTAAGCACTGATCATTGTTGCAGTTAGTTCTAGCACTTACCGTACTTACCACATGTCGATCTAATGGAAAGATAAGCTGAATACTTTTGTAGCTGTGATCATTTGGGCTTGAACATCGACGATGTGAGCGAGCAGGCTTGTAGAGACACTTGTGGTTGCTCCGGGAGTTAACCAAAGTAGGCTCCGTACCGAGCAATGCATGATTCAAATGGTTGAGGCTTATTGAGAAATGTTGACCATGAGTACCTTATTGTATGGACATGTGTGGTCGTGCAAGCCGTATGGTTCTCAAGTCTTGTGGTAAAGTTGTACGCTCTGCAGGGTGTAAAAATATTTCAAAATGTCACGCTCTCGTTCATGAGCATGCTTATGTCCATTTGCAACAGTCGTAGAGTTACGAATGTGAATTGAGGTGGTTGATGGGTTGAGATGGTGCTTTACAGATATTATTCCTATAGTCCTTTTTACATTATGTTCAGTTGATGTTTATGGGCTAGTTTGTTACTTTGATCAAGTATAGATGTTCACACATGTTTATGTCAATTTTACTTTCGCATATGAATTTACTTAACCATGTGGTCGTATTCTTTCTAACATCCCAATGCATAATCCTTGGGATCGGACTATTTATAAGTGCATATTATGGATTAAGTCTTGTGAGTACTTTCGTATTCACGCTGCTATTTTAGGTGCTACCGGCAAGGAGGAGTTAGTCTTTCGCTACTTTACGCCCGTCAAGGGTGGTGGTGGGTATGAGTAGGCAACTACTCGAAGGTCGTGATTTTGTGATGGAGTCTAAGGACATATAGCTCCATCCTTCTTTTGTTGTATACTCTTTAGTCTTTCGCTGCGTAGTTTCTTTTGTGGGTTAGGAATTGAATCGGTTTTTATCTTCTCTTACCTTTTTTTTTGTTATAAATTGTAATAACTTAGTAAATTCTTAAAAACTTGTAATATAACTTTAATTACTTGATCTTTTCTAAACTTCATTGTGATGCTATATATTGGATAGACATGTGTTCCGATCTTGGATACAAAATACATTACGGGACTACCGGGGTGGTATTCTGATTAATCATTATCGTCGTGATTGTGCAAATGATCATCTTAATGATTAATTAGAATACTATCTAGATGGTTCCTTACAACATTATACACATTAGCCGTCATAGCGGTGAGCTGCCTGTCTTCACCTCCGCCACAAACGCGAGCATGATGAGGATGTCGGCCCCAAAGTAGAGGACGAGCAATGCTGAGAACATGAAGGAGACACCCGAGACAGCGCCACCGGTCTCGGGCTGCTCCACCCTAGCTAGGAACCTCCGCGCCACCACGCCACTACCGACACTCGACAACCGGAGCAAGCATCGCCAAGGCCAAACAAAATAACCTATTATATAGCTACTCCAACATCCTTGGGCGGCCACCCACCTTCTCCAACAGCGGGGAGGCTGTTGGCGGTGAGGGGCCGACCGTAAATGGAGATTGAAGCCTGAGTCGCCTATTTTGCCATCGCTCTACTGTAGCAAGAAAGAAGGGGACTCGAGAAAGTTCTGCTTTCAGGTGGTTAGGTTATGCCTAGTGACAAATGCGAGATGGATTGCTAAGTACTCGTCTCCTTCTTCCTCCCTCACCCTCCCTCCTCTTCTTCCTCTTCTCTCCCTCTTATCACTCCTTTGTCTCCATGGAGCATCAAAGTAGGAGACTTAATGTCTGTTTGTTTGAACCTCTATTTTTAAGTTTTTTTTGAAAAGTTATGTTTTTGTTTGTCTGAAAAACTGTTTTTAAAATAGCATGTTGACTTCTACAATAAATTTTTAGCTTTTTAGCATATAACTTCTCAAAAATATCTATCAACGAGTTTCTCAGTTTTAATTTATTTTTATCAAAAACATACTTACTCACTTCTTCAGAAGCCATTTCTCGTAACTCTGTTTATTCTAGCTCGTAACTCTGTTTATTCAGCTTCTAATAACTCTGTTTATCCGTAGCCCCCTTAAGATCCGCCCTGGTTATGCCCTGGCGCTGACGTAGCTAGCAGCAGCTAGTGCGCTGTGTGTGCAGCCATGCGTATCTGCCGTCTGCCGCTGAGGTCGCGTTGATGGGATGCAAAACGTTTTTCACGGATGCGCATCATTTCAGCAGCGGCTGCGCCTGTGCTGCTCCGGCGCAAGGAACGGCATCAAGCTTTGCCAGCCTACCCGGCCCGTTTTGAACAAGCGAAGAATTGATCAAAGAATTTTAAGGATTCAGGACTAAATCTTAGGGATTTAGATCCCAAAACCACCTTGCCAAACATTAGTGTTCATCTTAATCATGATGGCTAGGAAAAACTGACTCTGTTTCATTCTGAACAGCGTACAGCTCTTATCATCTATCCCATGGAATCTAAACTGATAAATTATGAAGTATACACAAGCTGCCACTTCCTCAACAACTTGCATCACCCAACTGGGCAAATTCAGGAGAGCAACAGCACATTGAAAATCAATATTGCGATCAAGTCTGACAGAAGTAATGAGTCTGATGATTACTAATTCGAGAAAAGTGAGGGTTTGCATAGCATCATTCCAAGTGGTAACTGGAAATCAATCTGCAGGGCATCAAAACTTCCACAGATAAAATCTTTCAACTCTTGCGCGCTAAGACAACAACAAGGGCAGCATCCTGCCACCCTATCACATGAACAAGTTCGGCCTGGAGGCCTTGAAGGTGGTCTTGAGCTTCCTGGTTGGTGGCCTTACCTTCCGGTACACAAGCGGGAACTTGATTTGCGCGTTGTGGAACTGCTTGGTATTGTCCCTCTTGCAGAGCTTGAAGTGAACTGTCGTGGTCTTGATGATCTGGATGCAGGGGGACCTCACGCGGTGACGTGAAGCCATCTCAGTGTACATCTGCTCCACAGCACCATTCAAAGTGGTGTCACGGTATTCCTTGTACATGTTGTGGTAACCTGTCCTGCTCTGGTAGCGGAGCCAGATGCCATAGTTCTTGATTGTGGTAGGGTTGCGCTCAAAGATCTGATAAACATCAAGCATGTTAGAAGCAAACATGACAAAGAAAGCCATAGCTATTAAGTATTTTAAGAGAAAATCAGTACAAGGGGGGAAAGGTATATAACATGAAGGGAAAACATTTAACACATTCAAATTTTCTACAACCCTAGATCAGTCCATTTTCCCGTGGATCTTTGAGCGGCCAAGTAACTTTGGGGTTGCAAGCCCATCCTCATCCAGCCCTATTATAGCCAAAACTACCTAGGGCAAGTCAAAATGCCACCAAGGAAACCCACTTAATAAATAACGAAATAACTAAATAGCTGAGCGTCAGTTAACAGCCAAATACTGAATCAGCTTCTCATGACTGTCACCCAATATGATGTCAGAATACCATATCTCATTACAAAGTCTGATCAACAGGGTTCATATATATAAAGAGCAACCTAGGGCAACATATGTTGCAATAACAGGACTACCTGATGCAAGTCTTACATTGGACACTGACATATCATTAGCAAGTTGGAAGCTCTACAAGTTTTAAGCACTCTAAATGTTGGCAGCACCAATGTTCCTCAAACTCAAGTTTGAGTAATTTGAAATTGCTAAAACTTGCTGATGAATTACAATAGGCTTTCTATTTATACAAGCGGTGCAGGATGCGGATAGAAACTTCAACATTTCAAGCACTACAAAACATTATAATATTAGAGTAAAGACTAAAGTCTGCTGAACATTGGAACATGTACTCCCTCTGTTTGCATTTACTTGTCAATTTTGACTTTGAAAATCCTTGTATTGTTTGATTTGTAATAAAAAAGTACTTTGCCAACATTGGATGTTTAGAGCTATTTGCTTATAAGTTGCTTAAAAAATAATGGTCAAAGTCAAAACTAACAAGTAAATGCAAACAGAGATAGTATATGATATCACAATTTCTGCAAAAATGGATACACCAGTACAAGTGTATCAAATGACCAGTTGACCAGAGTACCACTTTCAGAGTCAAGTAATTCAAGAGCAAACCTAATCGACATGCAATTGACAAATTCGGCAACTCAAGACTTACGGAATCCGAACCATAATCCAAGATATCCTCTAAATTGAACAATGATCGTCTTTACAATCTCAGGCTTTTACTCACTAGTAGTAAGGCACATATACACCATTCACCTATTGCATTTAGCCAATCAATAATGATTGATGATCGAAGTAGTGAGGTACATCATCACTTATCCAGTCAGGAAGGCCATCAACTAAAAGACAAAAAAATCAGCAAGCAACACACTAACACCACCTATCTACGGCATATTGGCAATACTCCATTCGATCCACACCAATTCAGAAAGTATAGCAGCATTCCTGGTAACAGGTAAACCAGTCGTACCTCGTTGATGGCGAGCACCTGGCCATTGCTCTTCTTCACCTTCTTCAGCTTCCTCAGGAAGTACCTGCGCGCAAACAAGCCACACGCCATCGTCAAGGAACACTCACCAAAGCAACAATCAGAGAAACATGGTATCGGGACGAGAGTGCACGGCACCGACCAGAACTTGGATTTGGCGCGGACCTCGTTGGTGGCCCAGAGCTTCATGCGGTAGATCTTGGGGTGCTCATCGCCGGGGGTCGGCAGCGCGCGACCCACCACCTGGTACTGATGGAACTGCGCGCTCCAAACAAATCACACAAAAAGCAGCGGAGATCAGACATAGCGTTGAGAACAAGGACGCTGTGGATCAATGAGGCGGCGGAGAAGACGGTGGCACCGAAGAGAAGTTTACCCTGTGGGCGACCATTTCGGCGAGCTCGCGGGGCCGGAGGCGGCGGAGTTGGAGACCTAAACCTAAAGGGCGGGGGGAGATGGCGGCCGACGAGGGAGGAGGCGGAGGCGGAAGAGTATTTATGTGTTGGGGAGACAAACCCTAACGGGCCGTCGATGGTGGGCTCGATTTGTTTCTTCGATGGTTAGCAAAGCTATAGCTATAGAAATTTTTTTAGCAAAATTTTTCAATTCCAGAAATTGTTAGAGCTAGAGTGACAGGTATATTAAAGGTCTTTGGTTTAAGTATATTATTTTTTATTTTAAATTGAAGATATATATTTATACTATTTTATTTTATATATATATATATAGTGTATATATATATATATATATATTAAGTAGATTTTATTTAGCAGACCTCAGCTTCGAGATGAAATTTATATAGATCTCGAAGCTGAGGTCTGCTAAATAAAATCTACTTTGGGTAGATGAAATTTGCAGCCCTTACCTTTGGTGTTCCGCTTGGTTGCATCGTTCGGGACAAAAAAAAAAGAGTAAATTCCTCATGTGCCACTTCTATATTTTGCAGTTTCCTTATATGCTGCTGATATCTTGATGACATTTGATCGAGATATCAGTGACCTATACGAAAATGCTACAAATATCAGTGGCATAGAGGGATTTATATATATAAAAAAAGTATGGGCTGCCTACAGCTTGGACTTCTCTCTCGTCAATGTTCTCCTTCTGCGCCCATTGCAAAACATAAAATTCTCAAATTAACACCGAGCTATATTATGATATCACACGATGCTTCTGCGAGAAATATATTGTATTTTTATCATTTTATTACATGGTAGAAGCAATATCGATATAACAGTACATCGAAGCTGCTCCACTTTTGTAGTATAATACATAGATATACAGTAAACAATACAAGTAATACAGCGGTGAGTGACCCTGGATCATTGCCGAATCTCCGAGGCAGCTCACCATACGTGTGTTCCTTTGGTTACTCCCAGGAGGATGGCAACAGCAGCAATTGCAGCCTGTTTGTGATGCATCAAAATTAAAACAAAGTCAGCTCAAGTGTGCAGAAAATGAAGAAATTTGTGTAAAATGATAAAGGCAGCAAATTATGATATAAACAATTTCTCTAGTACTTGTAATTATCTAAATTTGTACAGTTAAATGTACTTATATGTTGAGGAGCCATGTCAATCACACCGAACCAATCTTTCAGCAGATTAGAAATTTAAAGCTGCAAGCATTACCTCAGTATGTTCGTTTATGTTAATTGATTTCAGTTAACAAAACAAAGATGGTCGATCTGACGATTTACTTCCATTTGGTTCATAATCTCGAATTTCCAAGGTGAAACAATTCAACACGATTGCGTTGCATCAGTACAAAGGAACTTACAGCAATTGTGCAAGCAACATATCCTGGTTTCTCTCTGTGCTCATGTACCCGTACACAGATTAGGACAAAAGCTCCAATATACCATGGAATGGCAGCAAGGAAAAACCCAGTGATAAACCTTTGCGAGGAAGAAAGAGAGAGATTTTGTTAGTAGTCTCATTCAGCTTTAGAAAGTATGGAAAAACAAATGTACAGGGACACTCACAGAAACCAGCCTAAGCCAAGACCACAACATGGAAGGCGCCGCATTCTCACTGGTCTTCCTTCAACAACAGGGTCATACCCTGAGGCACCAGAAACCATATGATTTTATAACACAGATTTCTATTTTACATCCTAGGCAAACGTTTATTTGTTTTTGCCAGGTAATCCATGCAAACCAGCTCTGGTGCTACATTTCTTGTATGATTCTAGACAGGTGTAAGGTGACCACAGGAGATGACAGCAATAAACTCTGAACAAGCATCATCATTGATTTTGATCGGTGAATTCAATTATCTCAAAGTTAGCTGAATTATGCCTTTGCTGCCCTAAAAAAGTTTACCAGTGCCATCACCAACATCTCAATTGCTGATAAAACTACTGGCCACAACTACGATAACAGTAGCAAACTAGCAACACCTAATGGAGCTTGTCGATTTGACAATTAAACATTAATTACACCCCCCCCCCCCTTCCCCTTATCATAACTTGCAATCTACCCAAGAACAAGGCACTAAGATTCTGAATTAGTTCACCTATCTTGCGATTCTACTCAGACTTTGCCAACGGTGGAGAAAAGGTTAGGACTTGAATTTAGATCATGCACACAGCGGCTAGAGGTTTTGTCCCTTTTTTTAGTTTTTTATTAATGGCTTTTGTCCTTTTGATCACACACAAAAGCAATGTGACAATCTGCATTGACATGGAGAAGCTGATTCCACCATGAAAGCATAAGTACGTCGTAACCCTCCTGAATGCTACTAATCGCATAAATTATTCATTTCCCCACCACACCTAAACTAAGCAGCACGAGAAAAAAATTCTCGAGAGACCGACCAAACCACCATACCTTGCACGGCCTGGTACCCTTGTGCGTAGTACGGCTCCGCGGGCGCGTACGGCAGCTGCTGGTGATAGCCTCCGCCGC
Organism: Phragmites australis; assembly: GCF_958298935.1. NCBI lineage: Eukaryota > Viridiplantae > Streptophyta > Magnoliopsida > Poales > Poaceae > Phragmites > Phragmites australis. Next base: position 34,951,471 of record NC_084929.1, on the reverse strand, counting down.
CGCCGAAGCCGGGAGGCGGGGCGGGCTGCGGGAACCCGACAGGCGGCTGCCGGGACTCGCCCGACCCAGCTTGAGGGCTCTGGAACGTGCCGTACCCGTGCTGGTACTGCTGGGGCGGCTGGTCCTGCAGGTGCGGCGGCGACGACGGCGGGAGGCCGGAGGAGGAGTAGCCCGCCTTGCCCCCGCCAGCCTCCGGCTCCTGGCTTCCTCCCATGGCTTCGACCGTTGACGATCGGACGCGACGAGGAGAGGACGAGCGTGTGCGCGTGTCGCAGGGGGAGGCACTGAGGCAGGGCAGAGGGATCCGGAGGGGGACCGGTGGTGGACTAGTAGTTGCGAGTTGGGCTGGGCTGGACTTGGTGGTATTGCGCTTGTTGGGCCTAGAGAGCGTTGAGTCCGTGGGCCAAAGTGGCGGCCCATATAAGAGTGCTAGGCTGGGTGGGCTTTACCACCGGCCCGGTCCAGTTATGTTTAGCAGTTCTTCTAGAGAAATAGAGTTCTTTTTTTTTGAGAAACCCCATTGCAACCCACATACGCACGCACGCACTCATATAACCATACGTATATACTCACATAATGTATATTAAAGATCAAAGATACAGAGCTTGAAGACCTTTCTTGATGAGACTCGGTCAGGCTTATCATGTACTTCATCCATCACAAAAATATAAGATGTATTAGAATTTAGAATTTTTTGTGAAAATATACTTTGATCATTAATTTATTTTGCAATATATTATTAATTGCTATAAAATCAATATTGTATTAAAAGAATTATAAAATACATATATATTGATACAACTTTTATACATTAAAATATACGTATAATATAACTAATTGTTGATCAAAATTTACAAAATTTAACTTTTCTAAATCCTAATACATCATATATTTTAGGACGGAGGGAGTAGTATGTGAAAAATGTTGTGGCATGCTTGGTTCAAAGCTCAAGTGAGCATAATGCATAAGGCCGCTCTTTGTCCTAATTAACGGCTGTTAACAATTGTTAAGTTATAATTATAGACCATGCTAACGCCCGCGCATGGGTGCTAACACTCATCCGTCCGCACACCCGCATAGATCAAATTAGGAAAAAAAAACTAGATTAGAGATTTGTTTTTCCTGACTAATTACCCTTTCGACACACAGGAGCATGCCCACGCAGAGCACGCGCAGCTGGCCACATGAACTCAACCTACCCTCCCTACCCCGCGTCGCTAGTGTTCAGTAAAGAAGCAAGATCACCATTACAACAGCACATGAAGTAGCAATAAATTACCTAACACTCAGGTATGGTTTTATGGCTGTCCTTTTTAGATTCTATTATCAGCTTTATAGGAGTTTGCCCAAGAGAAAAAAAATCAAATTGTATTCTACACGTTTACAGCTTTACAACTTTATAGGAATTTGACACCAAATTTGCATGAATTTGCCTAGAAAATTACATTAGCTTCTACATGTTTGCTTTCTAAGAAGATTTAGCTTGGATGATCAAATTGTAGCATAACTTGTCTGCATCTAAAAAAAGATCACATTTTACCTCTACATCTGATCAAATTGTAGTTCTATTTTGTGTGATTTGTCACCCTATTGTTAATCTCTGCTTCCTCCACTGCATGCATATCTGTCTGCTCATCCATTGATGTATGATCTGAAAAGAAAAAGTTATGAGAAATTAGGTAAACAGGGGGGAAAGGTGTAAAAAGCAATAGTGTGTAGAGTTGTTGCTTATGAAACAAGCATGTTTTAGCATTTTCCTTATGCAGAATGTATTTGTATGATTGCTTAGTGGAAAAACAGCACAAAGTATGTAAGCTAATTTGTATGTGATTTTGCTTTTCTAAATTAAAATTGTTGCTTCATCCAATGATACAAGTTACTTGTTCTGTAATACAAACCTCCTTATAGCCGATTCTGCATGCATAATTGTAAGTTGGGGTTAATACTAAAAAGCAAGTATGCCTAATTCTTGCTTATGAAAATATGCATGACTAAAGTGTTTCTGTAGGTAGTAAAAAGCAAATATGTGAGTAATCATAGAAAATACTATGCAATTGACTATATATTGTTTTCATAGATGCTTAAAAATACTTTGTGAATATGAGATGCTCAATCAATAGTTTATTAGAAACCAGAAATTGTGTGATTCATTTGAATTTGCTTTCGGTAGCAATGCTTCGAAGTTGACTATGTATTAATTTCGTAAATGCATAAAAATACTACATGAACATGAGGTGCTCAATCAACAGTTTATAGTAAATTAGAATTATAATCCATTTAAACTTACTTTCAATAACTAGATAAATGTTTTCAAGTTGATTATGTATTACTTTCACAAATGCATAAAAATGCTTTCAAATCTGTGAAATTTTGAACTCATCTTGATGAAACAACTCATTTCAGTTTAGTAATAGCTTTACTTTAAAATTCAGATGCATCTAATCTCTAAGGAGGAAATGCTTCTAACCTATATAAAAATGCTTAACATTAAAACAGATCTTGCCTCAATCATGATCAAATATTGCTTAAGCATTGCATTTATAAAAAAATGCTTACCTTAAATCTCAATCATAGAAGAATTGCTTATGATCAGTAAAAAGTTGCAAGTGGAAAGATACAATATTATTTTTTAGATAAAAACACAAACAAATGGTACACCTTATAAGAATTTCATGTACAGAAAAATACTTCAAATAAATAATAAATTTACTTTCCAACATGTAAGTTTTTATTTTGCTTTTGCTCTATTTAACACATACATGAAATGCTTATTAGATATTTCTCAATTGCATATGTTGATTTGTTAAAATGCATACGTATTGAAAATTGGGTTTAGAATCAATAGGAAATAGTGCCAATTTCTTCTAGTTTTTTTTTTTTTGATCATTTGGAGAATATGAAAAATTACTTGTTTTTTTTGACATTATATTAAGTGATACCTAGAAGCATAAATTCGCATAAAGAAAGTAAAATGAATGAAATGCTTACAAATATAATTGAACGTGAGAAAAAACACTTGAAATAGTATATACCAGCTGACAACAGTCCAAATGACTTGTGTTTCTTCCGGACACCCATTTTACTTCTCCAATATCAAGCTAAACAGTTTGTAAAAATAACCACAAAATAAAGCAAGAATTCAGTTAAATATCTTAGGAAAATTGAATCACTAACTTGCGTTACTGATTTGCAATGGATCTATGCAAAATCACGAATCAGGAAACCCTAGGTCATAAGATTGGGGAGAAAAAATCGCATGCGAGAGAACCAAATACATGCAAATTTAGAGGAATCCGGGCGGCTATGCGCGATTTGCACTGGATCATACAGATCCAAAAAAGCAAGATATGTGCGAGAGAAGGAAAAAAAACACAGCACCTTCCTGTGCAACCCTCCTCCCCACCACACTACCGATTTGCACTGAATCAACAAAAACGCAAATCAGAAAACCCTAGTTGCGGGTGGATTCGCAAGGGGAAGACCGCGAGTGATAGAGAGAAGGGGAAATTCCAAGAGAAAGCGAGGGCAACAAACCTGAAGAGAGAGACGAGAGCGACAAAATGAACAGGTGTAGTTCCCTATGTTTGAAAAAGGTCTCCAAGCCGCCTTGTCGGTTCCACGAGCAAATCTTCGCTGACGCGTGGGTTCGATATACAGTTAACAGATGAGGGAGACGAACGCGCGTGAGAAAAATCTCTCAATCTCTCTGACGCCATATGAATGCATATGCGAGTCGCACACGCCTCTAATGAAGAATGAACGGCCAATCCAAGCGTGCATACCACGCAAAGAGGGCATGCACGCTTGAAATTTAATCTTTAGGTATAATTATTTACATTTTTACACATCAAGGGTAAAAATGGATCATTTACAAATAAATCACACATTGTTCATCTGCGACCATCATGGGGCAAGTAGAGGTTTGGTACCTTCGAGCGATTTTCAAGCACTAATCCTCGTGGGACAGAAATCACAAACATTCTACCGCAACCTCACGAAGCGATCCGCGCCCAGTGCGACCGTGCGACGGCCATGATCACCATGGTGCATATCAAATCGCGGTCAGTCCCTGCATCCGGAAGCGTCCTGACATTTCTGCTCCAACGTAGGGGCAGTGCAACGCAACGGAACGGCACACGCCATCTCCTCCTGAAAGCCAGGGCTTCGACACTGCTTCCAGCTTCGATGAACTCGAGACCCAATGGAATTAACCTAGCTTCAGCTGAAAGATAAACTTACTTAATTTTTAACTCGGTTGGCATCATCAGAAGCAAGCTGTATACGTGTGGCTCTGAAGATAAAATACTCCATATATGTTCAGGTTGACTGGTGATTTCGTCAGTCCAATTGACTTGTCAGATACGGATTATAGATTTATTTATGAACAGAGCGCGTTCAAAGATAAGACTCACAGATCGATGCGAACGCAATGATAGAGAACAAGTGGCTGTATCCGAATCTGAATATAGCTTGTGAAGCTAGCGATTGGGGTCAGGGAAGAAGACCCTCCTTACCTGATGACCCAATCATTAGCAGATTTTCTTACTCACGAAGGGAGTTGGTCAGAAAGGAGATGTTGTGTGCTCCAGCCTCTGACGATGATCGGGGTGGTAGCTTATTCTTTTGGAGAATCGATGGGCATGCTGTGTGCCATGCTAATAGTCTATTAGTAATATACATGACCTCCGAGGGACTAAAATATAGTGGATGCCATGCTCATATGAGAGTCAAATTTCTCTTCAGATGGCCCTTGCACAATGTAGCCTGCAACTCAACGGGAGAAATTCGCACCAATCCAATTTCATAAATGCAATTTTCATGGAAAAGTAAACAAGTCCCAGGTACCAGGATATGCAATTCTTGATGCTGAAATACTACTAGTCAAGAACAGATGCCTGTCTGAAGCCTGTAAATGGAACCTGTGGGCACCGAAAGTTTGAACTCTGAAATAGTGAAGCTGACCTATGCATTACATGGCATCCATGCTTTTAGTCAACCCTACAAGAACAAAAAAATGCATATCTAGAACACAAAAAATCAACAGCCTCAAGATACCATGCACGAACGTCCCTGAATTTCTGCAGAGATCTTGCACAAGTTAAATTCTTCACTCGTTTATGTTTGCAGGCCAGCTAAGTTTCCCTCTCATTTCGCTAGGTCGCTTGACGAATGAGCAACACTGACTTCATTTGTCAGAAACCGCCAACTGCCAGCCCGTGTCAGCCATGACACAACTAGTTCAAGGCAGATATATATACATGCCAATGCATTCCACGGTCCAAATCTTCAGAGGAAAATATTCAGCAAATAATTCCACAACGCGGCCATGGCGATTGGAGCACCAGGTTCGCATCAGCCCAACGAGACGAGCAACAACATCCTCGAGAACGTGTGGGCTAGCATCATGACAAGGTCAACTACTCCGGCGTCGTCGACGGTGGTGTCGTCGGAGGGCGGCGAAGAGAAGCCGGAGGCGATCTTGCATAGGCTGCCGAGCCTGGGGAGGTGGATTTCCATAGGAGCAGAGGAGTGGGACGTGCTCCTCAGTGGAACGGCGCTCACGTCCGACGCTTCAGGTGGGCTGCTCGTCGCCTCACCGGCGAACCAAGAAGACCGACATGACCGGGCCAGCTCCATGGCAGCGGCCGCGTGCAAGAGCTACAGGGGGGTGAGGCGGCGGCCGTGGGGCAAGTTCGCCGCCGAGATACGCGACACGCGGAGGAAAGGCGCGCGGGTGTGGCTGGGCACGTTCACGACCGCCGAGGAGGCCGCGCTCGCGTACGACAAGGCGGCGCTGCGCATGCGCGGACCGCGCGCGCACCTCAACTTCCCGCTCGACGTGGTGCAGCGCGAGCTGGCCGCTGGGAACGGATGCGCCGAGGCGACCCGCGTGCTGCGCCGCAAGAGGAGGAGAGGTAGTAGCGCAGCTGACACATCAAGAAGCCATGGCAATGTCAGTACGGCAGCAGCAGGTTCTGATCAGACGATAGTGTCATTCACTTGGGGAAGTGATCAAGGAACAACGACGACGCAGGAACATTCTAGCAGTGATGCAAGAGGAGTGATTGAGTTTGAGGACACCGGTGGCGAGTACTGGGACTACTTGTTCGCGCCTCTGGTGTAGGGAGGATGGTCATCAGCCAGTATCAGTACTTAGCAACATAAGTTTAAATTATATTCTAATTAATTATTAAGATAATTATTTATATAATCATGATCATAATAATTAATAAGAATCTAATCTCAGTAGTCTAGACAAATGTTTTATACCCAAGATCAAAATACAAGCCTTTACAATATGATTCATCAAGGTATACTAAAGAACGAGCAATGAAATTATATTATAATTTTATCATAATTTACATAGCAGGAATACTAGAGTAAAATAAGACAGTTTGACTCCTAGTTAGTTAGAGTTTCCACGCATCGAAAAACATGTATGAGAAAGACAAAAGAAGGGTAGTATCATGTGCCATAAGCACCGCCCCAAAACGGTATGTTACGAGTAGATAGCACTACTCTCGTCTGTTGCCAACGTCGGCAGGCGTGAAGTAGCTGAACACTAATTTTTTCTCACCTACACAGCAAAGCAACGTAAGTACGAAGGTACTCACAAGACTTAATTTATTAATGAGTACATATACTAATCCGACACTAAGGATAATGTATTTGACGATGAATTAGCAACAAATCGGCTATAAGATTAAGTGAATTCATATACAAAATAGCTTGACACAACAATGTGAGCATCTACAACTTAACCAACTATACCCTCCTATCCAGAGATCAACATCATAACATATCTGTACAAGGAACCATCTCATAACCAACCTCAACTATCACAACCACTTCATACATCGGAACTCTACGACTGATGTAAATGGACAGAAGCGTGCTTATAAACGAGAGCATGACAATTCAAATTGATCTTACATACTGCAGAGGTACATCTTTACCGACACGACATGAGGACCATTCGGCTTGTGCGACACGCTAAAGTTCACATAAGAGGTACTCATGACAACCTTTCTTAATAAGCTCTAACCGTTTTAACATGCGCCTATATGTGTGGAGGTTTTCTAGAACTACTCATATGCATTTGGTATATATATACTTATAAGTATATATAAATATATTCAAATATATTAAATTGGCTAGGTATTCGTACACTAGAATTATTTCATATGCATTTGGTTTGTTGTTATTATGGTTCTTTGTGTGGAGATTAGAATTTGAATGTCTCTCAAATTCGAATCTACTCTTAGTTCCCTTCAACTCAAATTGAAATAAATTCAAATTCTTTGAATTCAAAGCCTCTCTCAGATCTCCAAGTCCAATCCAAATCATAATTCAAATATATCTATTTAAATTAATGCCCAATCCAAAGTCAAAACCTAAATTCAAATACCTCTATTTGAATTTAAACTGAAATCCTTTTTCTTTTCTTTCTTCTCCCTGGGCCAAATCTCTTTCCCTCTTCCCTTTTGCGTGGCCCAGCCGACTGTTCTCCTCTTCTCGCGCTTGACCACCAGCATGCCTCTCGGCCCGTTCACCCACGTGCCGCGTCCGCACACTGCGCAGTCCACGTGTCGCCCATCTTGCAAGCCCCCGCCAACACCATCGCCTTCCTCCTCCAGCGCGACACTGCTTCGCGCTGTGTGTCACCGCGATAACTGCCTTCCCCTTGGGAAATATTATTGTCGTCCCGCATTCAATGCGTCGGCCATGGTCACGCTCCTGCTCTCTCTCCCTCTCTCAACTCTCTCTCTCCTGCAGCCCGAGCGCCTGACACCACTTGACTTATGGGACCCCACGCGTGAGTCACCACTGTAGCCCTACCACCGCCCTAGAGCTACCATGCCACAAGAAATATCACCGCCACTGCTGTTCTGTTTACCGTGGACAGCAAGACACGCCCACTGCCTTACTGTTATGCCTCTCCCTCTATAAATAGCACGCACAGCCTCTATTTATCTTTTTTCCCTAAATTAATGCCACGCCATCGCCATGCCATTGCTAGTTGATGTAGCTCCACCATTGTTGTTTTGTCCTCACGAGTTCCTAAGGAGCACCAAGAGGTCATCGTCGTCCATGTGCCGTCGTCCGTCCACCAAGAGCTCGACGGAAGGCCACCCGTGCCGAAAGTCGAGCCGCTCCGTTGCCACCGCATCAACACATCGTCGGCCGCCGGCCTACCCATCACCATTCTTGTGCTCAGTGAGCATCCTGGTCCCCTCACGCAACCTCCTAGCTAGCATGTCATCATCCCTGTACCTTCCCTTCGCGTAGCTGCTGCCTTCTTCCACCACCGCATTGACTTCTCATCGCTAGCGTGCATATGCCCTTGGTGTGTGGTCTGGCCTTCGTGAAGTGTAGCCAAGGAGCTCTAGGCTCCCTTTTCCTGGTAGGTAGATTGTGCGTAGAATAGGGGTGGTACTGCCCAATTTCTTGCTCCACCGCTATCTCCTTCAGCTGTTGTCTGGCATTGCTCCGGTCACGGCTTGCTGTCAGCGAGCCCCTAGCCGAGTTCCCCGTAGCGCCATGCTTAAGCCACCTTAGTGCAACCACGCATCTTGTATGGGCAGGACTTGATTTTTCTATCACCAGACTGGGTTAGACATCATACTAGGAGGCTGAGAGTAACGAGCAGTCAAATGACTATCTGACCCTCTGTTTCAATGTGTAGAGACTGACAAGTGCTTAAAAATGGAACATGGCATTTAGTACAAGACCTTTTAGTACTTGGGTGTAAATCTCATAGAAAATCCCGCATGAAAGGTGATTCAAGTGTTTCAATATGATACGCTCATTTGCTTGCAACGGTTGGAGGCTCAGCATATCGTGTGGTTACAGTATACAACCTCTACAGAGTGTAAACCTTTTCGAATAGCCGTGTCCACGGTTATGGACATGTGAAGGCAGAGCCGTGTCAACGAGTGAGGGTGTGGACTAAATGTCCGTGTGATGAAGTTGCTGGCTCAATCAGTCAGGATCTATGTGGTACTAGAGGTACACCAGATGTGATGATTGGGACTGCGAAGTGAGGTTTAGCTCCTCCTCGGACCGAAAACCCCCATATACGACTTGTTACCTACTTCAAACTGTTTTAAAGCTATCAATAGAGAATACAACTGAATGACTACATAAAACTGTTTTACACTTAAAACTAAACCGTAAAGTCTTATCCTTGAAATGCTATTTATGCATATATCAACAATTTGAAGTAGTATAGACCTCGATTGCTTGAACTATCGGTGCGTCACTCTCTAAAACAATCCAAAATGCATCGCATAAACAAACAAATGATGGAAATGTATGCTTATGATGCATGCTCGTGAACAACGTTAAAAGCGTTGTGTTTCGAAAACATTAGCAACAGAAAGCTAAACGACTCAGGTTAGAAAAGGTTCGAATTCTTGGATAGGATGATGTAAGTTCAAAGGGTTTCTAAGAAGCTGGCAGTCAAAACAGGCCAAGCGATGGTCAGACCGTCGGGCTGCAGAGGAGAAAAATGGTACTAAGTGAGTCTAGTGGTTAGACCACGGCAGGCGATCAGACCGGCCCTAGTGGCGATCTGACTCCTGACTATGGAGTTCGACTAGTACTTTGAACCACAACCGGCGGTCACACCGGCCATAGCAGCGTCAGACTGCTGGGCCTTGCTGGCACCACCTCAGCGAGGTCGCCGGTGAAGGCTCCGACATTGCCTTCAACCATGAAGGGTATCAAAATGCTCCATGAGACTACATGAGTGTTTTGGGGGTGGTTTGGACAACACGTACCGAGCCAAACTCGAGAAACCTCATGAACAAGGTCTAAAGCTAGGGTTGAACTCGGCCAAATCAAGATGGAGACCGATTAGAGCTCGAAAACGACGGCAAAATGTTATGGGTGTTTCACGGATTCTAAACTCGTGTTGAATATGTTATGTATAATTGTGAATGTAATATTTGTGGATGTGCCAATATACAGAGTATACGAAAGGCAGAAGAATGTAATAATCGGAAACACATAAACTTTCTTTATTCATGTCAAAATCATAAATCACAATTTCTCTCATTATACATGTTACTCCATAACGCACACACTATCTGACTATCTCATATGATCTGACGATTGCTTCGTCTTGGTTCCTGGGGTTTCGTGAAGTGACTCTGGTTAACTATGTCCATCTTCAGCCTACCTCCGATTAAGCTACGATGGCAGTCGTCATATCAAGGTCGTCTCCAAGTTTGCAAGGCTGTAGTCACAAGCAACAAAGACCAAGAAAAATGATAATATTAGCAATAAAAAGCAGTAAAGAACGGGATAACAGTCTAGCATGAGCTTCTGGGACTGTTTATGCATCACGGGTCATCATCGGCCACATATAGCCTCAACATTGTGTATGTATGTGTGAAGATGTGGGATAGGAGCATGGTATGACGTGTAGCTTCCACCAGAAGTGACAACAAGGCCACAAACAAGAGCCCTATGCCGTGCTTAACTTACTAACTCCCTCTTCAGGCCTTGGACTTGTCTTCATCAGCCATCTTTGAAGGCAACATGCAACGAGCCACATAGGCAAAAGCAACAAAGGCAAGGATGATCACTGTGGGGTACGAAGGCTCCTGCCGCAATGGCACATATATTTTCTCCAATCAGCATGATCGGATAACCACATAGGCATAGAGCCACAAAAGCAAAGCGACACAGGCGGGTAATCACAATGGGCCACACAGGCTCCCATCACAAGGGTACTCTATTTTATGAAATAGGTGTCATCGGATAGCCACATAGGCAGTGTAATCACTAATGAGCCACTAATTCCATGCAAGATATAAATCATCTCCCACGTATAGTTCTGGACAGACAAGTTTTCAGCAACAAGTGACGTGTAATAGGGCATTCATCATTGAGGGCCAACAGAGGAAGCTCATAGGAAGAAGCCCAACTTAACAACAGTAACAGATGCTGTCCAAAAGTGGGCCTTCACCAAATATAAGACTGACAATGGCCACAAGCTTATCATTAGCATAAACAACCAATAGTCAACTATAGCCAAAGATCATCAGAGTGAAAGAACCACCACAACCTATGGTCACCACCGGCTGAAGTGACAATGGGTACATTGAGCACTTATCTCATGGCATCAACAGAGAGAGAGAGAGAGAGAGAGAGAGGGGGGGGGGGGGTGATCATCCCAATGACAAACAGACACACACATATACCGGCCAGGACAGCGACCAAGATGTGGTAGCCTGGATGTGCGGCTTCAACAGTGTGGCCACGACATAGACTATGACGACAGACCGAAGCACGAAGGCTTCAACGGTGACAACCGAAGCATAGTCATCGATGGCGTGAGGCCAGAGCATGGCTTCCACGACTTGCTAGTCTGCAACAACAAGAGAAGAAAGACCAATACGAGAGTAGTTGGGCTTTAGGATCAAGCACAACAACACCCAGAACACAACATAGATAGAGCATACGACAGCCATGCCACCAATTAGACACAACATCGAGCATAGGCGACATGATGGCACGCACAGACAAAGAGATAGCACGATGGTCGGGCCAGCAGGGCACGATAGTAAGCACATGTGTAAGCTTCGCGACACGATAGTAGCACTGTCAGAGGCTCCCCTACTTTGCTTTACTGCCCAAGGGCAAACAAGGGGTCATGTTGAGCATGGTACAAGAATCGGCCAGCGACGGGCGGTAGCACCACGATGCAATGGCCAGGGACAAGCACAAGCTCCTCAGCATGATGGCCAAACATCATAGAGAATAGAAGGGAGATATCACATGGCACGACTCGAGCTCCAGCTACGATGGCACGACTAGGCTAAGCTTGATGGCATGATTTCATACCTTGCTTATGGCGAAGTCAAAGGGCTGCAGCCCTATACTGTAGGGCCTCGACGCGGGCAAGCCTCCGGTCGGTCCTCTTGGTGCATGGGCGATGGTTTGGCGATTCAACTGTGCCTTTGCCTCCTCTTTCTTAGACACAATGGTCTCGGCGACGCGTGTCCAGCAGGGCTCTGGCCCAGTGGTGAAGTGGCACGACCTGCAGAATTCGGCCAGCGGCATGGACGACGCGGCCACTGGTGGCAGCCCACTGTAGATGGCATGACCACAGGCGTAAGTGTGGCCATGGGGCATCATTGTGGCGCCCTTCATCTGCGACCAGCAAGGCTCACCGACGCCCCTCGGTGGCAATGAGAACATGGCCCGGTCGGAGAGCAGTGCAACACAAAGCAGTGATGGGAGGGGCGGCTAGCAGCAGATGGCGTGGCAGGTGGGCTCCAACCACCAGATCACAGCGGTGGCCAGCACAACTCGATGGGTGGCATGGACGACACGGCAACCCACTGGGACAACATGGCACAGGGGCGGCAAGGCCTCCTATCATCTTCCACCCCCTTTCTCAGATCCAATCGAGCCCCTTATATAGGCACTAGTCAAGAATTCCAATACAGAAGATTATGCCAATTCAGTTGAGATTGAAGGGGGTTCAAATTGGATTCGGATAAGAGATAGAGTGAAGGGAGAGAGATAAACGCGGGAGGTGCTCGACTCTGGCGGCTGGAGAAATAAGAAGCAAGGGGCGGTGCCCTAGGGTTGGCTCGGGCTAGAGAAGAAAAGAGGATGAGGCAAACAGTTGGTCTGGGCCATCCCAATGAAGAGAGGAGGCTGGGAGGATTGGGTCGACTTAGCTGGAGATAGAGATACACACTGGGCCGACTCGCCCTGGGCAGTTTTGGGTTGCCACGGCCCGTAGGGAGAGAGAAAAGGAGGCCACCCAGCTACAATTGCTTTTTTTTTCTTTTTTATATATTAATATGCATGTATATGTGTAGGAATATTGTGTGAATATACGACAAAACAACAAGGGGGATGCTCACCTTGGCTTAGTGGAGCTTTGTATTAGATCAGTTCGCCTCGGGGATGCTACGATTTGTGGATCAGGCCTCGAAGTGGCCGTTAGGCTTGAGAGGGAGAAAACTCAGGGAAAAACCCTTCTAGCGATGGAAAGACAGGGAGGAACTTGGGGAAATCCTCGAGAAGTTCATGGGAGTCCTCTCCGTCGATCTCTGGCCATTTGGGACATCGGGGTGATCTCTCCCACTCTCTCTCTCTCTTTTGGCGAAGTGAGCGAGTGAGAGTGAAATGGAAGAGAGAGAGAGAGAGAGAGAGAGAGAGAGAGAGAGAGAGAGAGAGAGAGGGAGAGGGAGAGGGAACGTCGTTCGATGGGCTTTAACCCAAAACCCACTGCGCCCTGGCGGTCAGACCACGAGGGGTGGTCTCGTGCTCAAAACCTTCTGCGCCCTGGCAATCAAACCACGAAGGGTCTCGGTCAGACCGCGAGGGATGGTCTTATTCTGAAAACCTTGTCTTTATTTTTTGTTTTCCCCCTTTCTCCTTCTCTTCTTCTTTTCCAAAGCCTAGGGGGTACTTCTAGTTAGGCCTAGACCATTTATGCTCACAAGTACAACTATACATGTGATGGAATCTGCGCAAAACATAAAACTATGGTGATTATGCTCGCTTAACCAAGATTAGGATTTTTGGGGTGTGACAATAGGCTTGTGCATGACAAGAGGAGGGTAGCTAAATCTCAATCTTCACATCAGTAATCTGTATACATCAAGATCAATTGTTCTCGGTCATGTCATATGTACGTGTAGTGTTACTTAGGTGATTCATTGATCGTATATATGTATGTATAGTCATTTAGTGGTTGATGTAAACAGAAATTTCAAAAGATATTTTGCATAGTACTGTTAGTCCATGCATGTTGGCGTAGATCATCAGTTCAACAAAAGTATGGCGTCGAGATTCATGATTATTGTATACATACTTCACATATGCATTCTCGATCTAAGCAAAACGGGTCATCCATAGCTCCACATAGTGGACCCTCCCTTAACCTTGTAGGATGTGGATCATCCAAGGCACATTAGCATGGCATACTCCTCCAGTTTGAATCAAAGTTTGAAACCAAACAAACTTCTAAGGACAATAGATGAGGCAAACTCGTTTAGGAATAACCAATTCATAGGGTGGTTGGAGTATTTCAGGATGAACTATAATGAATCTCAGTATTTGGAGTTGAGCTAAACAAAAAGAATGAACATATTCTATACCTCCTTCCTGTAATGGACCTAACCATAAAAAGAAAAAAAATTGGCCGATTCATTTTCAATTAGGTTTTGCTCTAACCAGTTTCACGCCTCACTTTTAGAGAGTTGATTTGCAGTACCAATTCATTTCTAGTTGTATGTGAAAGACATCTATTGCAGCAAATCAATCCTCCACCAAGCACAATCGAGAGGTTGGCACTCTATTTTTCTTTTTTACCCTGATACCTCCCTCGCCATCCACACCCACCCTCAACCCTCGCCCCATCGCCCTGTCACTTGTCTGCAAGCACCCTCGGTGAGCCCGAGCCCACACACCCCACCATCGCTTCCTCGATTTTGGTGAGCTTCATACCGCACTCTCATGCCGCCTTGCCCTCCTTTCTCATCTCTGGCGGCTCCTTGGCGCCAAATCCGTCATCATGAACCAATGCCATGCTAACACATCTCGTGTTGATGCTCTAGCCCCATCCTTGCCAATCGATCGTCGTTCATTACCCTGTCTGGCGGTGCCCGGCCACCTCGGTACCCCACCCACCAACCGTCACCACCGCTGGCCTGGCATACCACCATGGGCTTCCCTCTAAGCCTACTAGACTCCAATAAACCCCCACCCCGAACCCTAACCATCAACACCAAACCCTAATGTAATACCCGAAAATAATAATGATGATGATGATGATGATGTTACCTTTTAGATCGTTGCTCGGCTAGACAATCAGAGACCGTGGATGTGTAGATCTCGTCAAGACGATTTCATGTTGCTATCTAACGTCGTGTTTAGGCACTCGATGAGACAATGGCAAGCCCAATGAATTTAGACCGTTGGATATATTAGAAAAAAAAGGGGATAAGTCTCGGTGGGATCAGCTCCCACTCGATCCCACCTCCATTCGGCCAAACTCGCCTCAACCCTAGCCGCCCGTAACCCTAGCTGCCGGTGTTTCGGCTATCGCCGCCGCCTCCCGCCATCTTGGTCACCAGTGTTGATGCCTCGTGCCATCACGCGCTTGGCTGCCGTCGCCGGTCTCCCGCCACGCCATCAATAGGTGGTGCAGGAGGGGAGCAGGGGGAGTGCATGAGGGGAAAGAGCAGGGGGCTGGCTAGCTGGTCGGCCAGGAAGAAGAAGAAAGAGGAAGAAGAAAGAAGAAAGGAAAGAAAAAAAAGAAGAATGAAGAAGAGGAAGGGAGGAAAGTGGAAGAATGGAGGAGGACGTCTTCCGCAAGTTTGCTGGTTTTCCTTCGCCGTTTTGCGTTTTCGTTCCAAAGGTGATGTAGGACAGAGAACGACGACTAGAGGGGGAGGAATATGCACCTCACCAAATTCTTAGATAGGTTTTTTTTTTTCTATTTTCCTAGCCAACGCACATCAAAATAAAGAGCGAAAGCAAAAAACCTAGAGAAACATGAGAAAATCATAACGATCATGAAAAGACCATAGCTCAACTAGATGAATCTGAACACTAGGTTCCATGAGAAACCAATCCAAGTGCCATCGCTCACACACTCTTGTAACTTGATTAAAAAAAACTTAGATCTGAAGAAATGAGAACCAGCAAGTTGGTGGATTTAGAGGATGTGGATGGTTCAAGAATAACTTATATGTGATTATTATCCCTCTAGCAATAAGAATAACAACTTCAACAAGGTGGAAAATTTCAGCTCAACAACAAAAACAAAAATCACCATAAACATCGAAGAACTTGCAAACAAAGCAAGAGAGCCAATAGATGAAAACTAGATGGAGATAAACATAAGTATGGTAGAAACCAACTTCATTGCGAGCAGAGGAACACCCTATTTTTGACGGATTACAAAATATTTTAGCATACAAAAAGCTATCACCTAATACATAGGCTAAGCACTTCTATCTCCCTCTACTAAAACCATACCACACAACTCTCAAATAGGGCTCATAGGGCTCAACCATCCCCCCTCTATTTATAGCCTAGATTTCTTGAACCTTAAGTTTTCTAAATGGTTCTCAAAATGCACCTCTCTTCCAATACACTTCTACTACCATTGAGGGCATTTTTGTCCATCTTTTTCCTCATCCATCGTACGATCATGGCACCTTCATGAATTAACTTTGTGATGATTTCATGTGCACGTCACACTTTTCCATGGTTTTGAGGCCAAACCACGAAACTATCTTGCATGTTTCTTGAAGTGCGACTTACCACCACTTGCTTACACCTTAAGCAAGCCACCTATATTGATACGTGTACTTTATCTTATGATCTCAACCGTCAACAAGTCTCTCCCGCTCCCGATCCCTCAGGCCACCTTGCCACTTGACCAGCATCCCTTTCGCTTAACTTTGTCAACACGCCGTCTTCATCCACCATCTCATGCCTTGCTTGCTCTCTATGTGTACAACTAGGATCATCCTTAACTCTGTCTGACCTCCTTGATCGTCTAGCACCAAGCATCCAGCTTAGCCCCGATCATCCCGCCATCGACCATTAAGTTGCATCCATCACCTATACATGACATGATAAGCACAAACGTTTCTACAATTCTATCTCTAATTAGTCATAATAAAAAATCATGTATAAACAAGGTCATGCAAACCAAACTCAACTCAATTTAGACATTGCCAATGACTCATCACATATACATCAAGGTATATATCAACTTGATTTCTCAAGTGACTTCTTCATAGTCCTTAGAGGCTTGTAGGTAGTGGATTTGGTCGCCCTCGTCGTCGGTTGAGTGCTTTTGTTGGTCCGATTAGCGAGTAGTGCATCAGTTCAATTTGAGGTCTAATTGGTGTTGGATGCAAGTGTATGTCTATAATAGAAGTTGTAGTTCACATCGTAAGATGTTTTGTGGCGCAAACATTGTTCTTTTTGGGTAAGCGGTTTAGGCATTTTTGGCTTGGTAGTGTTGGTGTCCGGCGAAGATTAGCCCGTGCGTTGTGTCTTGTTCTTCAGTCTTTGATCGAGCTAGAGGAGATTCTGACTCGACGTCTAGTGAACTAGTTGGTAGATGCCCTTCTGTAGCCTTGGGTTGTTGGGTTACGGGGTTTTGAGCGTAGAAGTGTGCACCTTATTTTACTTTGTCGTTGCGGCGTCTTGGTGCTAATTGTGTGTTTGTTTAGGTGGTGTCACTCCAGGTCACCGATGAAGCCAAGTGAATGTAGAAGATGTTACGTTTTAACTTATTATTTGGTTGTCTCCATTCCTTTAATTGCATTGCATACATCTAACATGATGGACTGATTATAAGCTTGATATGCCACTTGCGGTTTTTTATTACTACATTATACAATTCTTGAAGTCTTAAGCATATCTTAAAGTTGCGTTGTTGGTTATGCATGAAGTATGTCATACATATGCATCTTATGCATTGAAAATTTTATCGTCGTTGTTTTGTCACGACCGTACTGGTGTAACACCGTATGTTACCTGAGAAGGAGTACAATGCACACCCTTACGTTACCTGAGGAGGACTAAGGGTGAGGAAGAGCATATAATGTGCATACATATGTAATCATATAAAGTTCTTTAATTTAATCGCATCATTGTTTTACTTTGCAAGGAGATCTTTTATTTTTGCTTATATATGATACAGTTGTGAAGGATTAAGCTAAAAGATGCTATAATGGTTGACGATGCCGTTGTTCTTTCTTAGACACATTTTCTAGATGTTGCTAGTATGTTTCGGTTCTAGTTTTTATTAAAGATGATTGTTTAATTAACTATGGCTAAATAGCTAAGCAAATTCGCTTGCTAAGATTTTTGAATCACACTCTTGCTTTCTTTCCAGTTAATTTTTGAGTGATGACGCGCATTTGGGATGGGTAGCTACAGTCGCTTGCACATTCACCTTTCTCTTTTGGTTAAATAGTTATATTGTTAGATGATGATACTTTGCTATGTGATGTATGTTTTGGCCCGTGGTGGTTTGGATGTGATTGAGGTTTGTTCCTCCATTGCTAGGATATATATGTTGCTTGTGTGATATTTTAAAACTTTTATCTATCTATGTGTATGTTTGCTGTCAGTTTTAACTGTAGTTTTAGAGGAGGTGTTGCTGAAATTTCCTTTAAGCTTCGATAGCCCTATAGTTTGGCACGAGTGACATTCGGGCTTGAGGTTAACAACTATTAACAACTCAACAATAGACATACATAAGCCATTGCTGAATAAAATCCGACAAAAAGGATCAATCCCCGCTGGCCCATCGTTCCGCCTCCTCCACAACCCGCTGCAACAGTTCGGCTGGCGCCTCGAAACACCCTGCTATGCAGCGTATGTTGCATAGCCTCCACATCATCAGGATCATCATCGATCGAAACTGCGGCTTTGTAGAAGTTTGGGCACCTCTTTGCGACTCCACAGTCACCAGTTGACAAACTGATCGCCAGGTGTGTTGGAGTCCGATGAGCAAGATGCGCCCAACGAAGCACGGGAACCATACCACGTTTCTCTGCGGCACGGGCAACTCAACAGGAGATGATCAAGGAGCTCCGGTTGCTGCGCGCATAAGGCCAACTCCAGCTGCAAATCCAGTGCTACAGTGTTTTTGATTACTGTAGCACAAAAACCTTCTCCAACAGCTACTCTATCCAGTACTACAGTACCACTACAGTGTTGCGGAGAGGGTACGGAGCTGCATTTTTGCCGGGGTCTTGTAGCAGTACACAATACTGTAGCAGTACTGTTCCACAGATGTTGACAGTGGGCTGGGGCGAGAGAAACACTGCTTTAGTACTGTAGCAACACTGTAGCTGTACTGTTTATAAAGGCTGACCGTGGATTTAAAAGGAGAAAAAGAGTAGTAGAAAGAAGGAAATATGGTAGCTGTTAAAGATGAAAAAATAAAGGATATTGTAATAGTGATAGAAGATATTATAATAATATTTTTAAAATAAAAATTTAAAGTAACTGCTGAAGATGGCCTAACGAAAATTTCCGAAGAAGCTCTTGCCACAGACCCGTCGGCCGGAAAAATCAGGTGAGGAGGGCTTCAAAACATGTGATATAGGAATTCCGAAGCGGAACTGACGATCTGAATATCAATGCTGGTACATACGTCGATGTGTGCATTGCATCTGAAGTGTACGTTGAAAGCAAGGATGCACGTGAACATCGGCATACTGAATTTGTGTTAGTGAAGTGGTTGTGTGCATAGTGCATTGTCGTTGTCATCGATCAATAGAACGTCAAAACATTTTTGCTTACAGGTGCAAATTACAGCAACCATGGTGAAGTCAAAGCCGCCCCAGCAGGCCCAATTGTCGCTGCAGGCACGCCCGCTGCTTGGCTGACGACGATCCTACCCTTTTTTAATTTGATTCTGCGTGTGAAGAGAGAGAGAGAGAGAGAGAGAGAGAGAGATATGGGTGCAGAAACGTCCGGTTGGTCTGCCGACGACCGGACGGAAGGGCGAAGTCGATCAGTCCTGCCCGGCCAGCTGAGCAAGGCAGGTTGCGCACGGGAGAGGCCTGTCCACACGTAACGTATGTTCCCTACACGGTTACACGTACCCACAGGTACAAGGTAGTAATTAATCAAGTCCACGAAAAGGACGCTGCACGTCTGAAAAATATCATCAAATCTCCCCTCTGCACGCTGCAGACCATACCATAGTTTCCTCCCGCCTCAGAGTCTCCTTTTTTTTCATCAAAAACAGAAGAGTTTCAGAGAGATCAAGAGTCTTATTACTCCGTAGTTTCGGTACGAAGAACTTTGGATGGCTTATTGCATGAAATTAAAACAAACACCTTGATGTTTTATCTGGGCTCAAATACAAAACAATACTAATATTTAAGCATGATACAAAGGAAAATAGCCAAATACAGATGAGCAGGTAGCAAGACTCCAAATGCATGCATTAGTAATGCCATGTCACCGACGTGATTAAGGGCTCTTCCATGCTTTGGCCGATCATTTCACTCGACGTGCAGCGTTCTCAGTTAGTCGCCTGCTCACAAGAACATGGTTAAATCCCTAGACTAAACGCTAATGTTCGCCGACTCATCATGAGCAGAAACTATGGAAGATGTACTCGAACGAAGGTTATATTACCAGCACATAGTAGAGAGCATCCTGCTGGAGCGGCTCGACGGTGACACCTGAGTCGTCGACGAGGACCGGGTGGCCGGTGTGGCGCAGCAGCACGGCCGCCTCGCCGAACTGCTTCACGTCGAGGCGCATCGCCGGGACGCTGAACTGCGAGGTGCTCGTGCACATCATGGCGTCCCTGACCACGGCCACCACCACCGTCGCCGTCGGCGGCGTCCCTCCGATCAATCCAGCATCCAACAGCCCTGCTTACAGATCAATAGAGGGAAATGAAATCAAACGTGCTGCAGCTTTTCGTAGCTGCGGCCATGCACATGTCCAATTAATCTTGGCAGAAGCTAGCTAGAAACGCCACCCTAGATGATGATGTGAAATCAAGAGCGAGCTTTCAAGCGTTTGCTTGGAGATCGAGCGGGAGAATAGATTTGACCACCGTCACTTCAATCTTTTCAACAAACGTACGCATGCATATTAAGGGCGTCTGATCTTTTTACCCCCTTGAAAGAAGCACCACGACAAGACTATACAAGGGCGCCATTTTTTACCTCGACCCAGACCCAAGTTGCTACTGTCCACTGAAGATAGTATCTGCTTCTGCATCTCCATGGTTCATCATTTCATCTCTCTATGTCTTTCCACATGAATCAGGTGGTATGGTATCACACTGTACTAGTCCAATTAACTGTGTAGAGTGTACATGATCTTTCCTAGTTCATGAATGATGACGATGACACAATCAGCATGTTTGCAGTTAAGCCATAAAGTCTTCTTTTAGAATCTTATGCTTCAATCTTTCTCCAACACTGCCATGGGTTCTTTTGCAAGAACATGTTCCATAGTCCTATGTGTTTAGTCCAAATGTGTACTGTACAATGTACCTCTAAATACTATATGACTTGCACGATGCTTTCCAATAAAAAAATGGAAAACAGCTCACAGATTTTGGTTCTTTCTACCTTCTACAGCTATCGGCAATGCATGGTTACCAACTGACAAGTTGCCCTGTATGGCTGTATACCCTTGTCACAGAAACATCGATCCTCTACGCATCAACAGCATGACAAGATCGGTGCATGCACAGGAGATTTTACATGCATGCCTAACCTTGTCTCATTGCATGGGACACACCCACACACCCCCCATGCATATGTTGGCATCCGATGTGATTGGAAAAAATTGGAGCCATCCCCATGCATGCAAGCTATCTAGCTGCTAGCACAAAAGACACGTCCCTTCTCTTTCACTCCTATCATCAAAGTGGCAAGTACTCTCCTCCCTCTCCATCCATGCCAAGCTCGCTAGAGCCAAGGCTGCAAGTAGGTCGAGACAGCCCAGGCTCAACGATGCATGCATGCACGACAGAACGAGGCGACCCCCCGAGAGGAGACACTTCTATGCACATGCTTACAAGCTTTGTATGAACAATGCATGTGAAAACCCAACAGAAAAGGGGGACAGACAAGCATGCATGATTTAAGCTATCTTGCATGCATGCACTGCAGTGCACATACCTTGCAACTGATCGGTGAGTACGGCGGTCGTGGCAGCCACGTTGCTCGGCGCAGAACTTGGAAGCATGGCCGTACTAGCATCTGCCGCAGCAGCAACAGCAGCATGCACAGGAGCGGCAAGAGGCGCCGAAGAAGTGGCAGCAGCAGCGGTGGGGGTGGTGACACCGAAGCCGTAGTGCAGTAACCCCAGCCTCGCCTTCTCGTCGTCCCTGATCACGGCGCTCACCGCGTCAGTCTTGTTGCTCAGCTCAGTACCGCAGGTGTTGCTCCAGTACTGGCCATGGCCAAGTCCCTTGGAGCAGCTTATGTCGATGTATTGTTGCCCTAATGCGTCGTTGCATAGGCCCAAGAGCACGCTGGGCGAGATGGCAGGCTGCATGGCCAGCGCGTTCGCATGGGCGCCAAGGACGCCGCCGAGCTCGGTGGCCGGCAGGTACTGGCCTTGCTGCCACTGCAGGAGGGGCTCGGGGGAGCCGATAAGCTCGGGCATCGTCGGCGGCGCGGCAGGCGCCACGAGCTGTCTCTGGTAATAGAGTTGGCGTGCGGCGAGAGCAGGCGCCGGCGCCGCCGTAAGAAAGTCCATGGGCGTCGCCGGAAGCAAGCCCTGGATGCCCGCCGCGGGAGACGTCAGCGCGACGGCCGGGTTCACCGACTTGCTCGACCCGGAGGACCTGTCGGAGGATGAAGATGAGGAGGTGGGCGCCACGGGAGCGGCGAGCAGGTGCCGCGGCGGCGTCACGGGGGCGTGCGCCGTCGACGACGAGCAAGCTCGCGCCAGGGCGGCGCGGCCGGACGGCTGCAGCTGCCCCGCGGCTCGCAGCTTGTGCTTGGTGCGGGACTTGCGGTTCTGGAACCAGTAGAAGACGTTGGCATCGCCGACGGGGCCGTACTCCTGCAGCTGGAGGCGGATGCGCCGGATCTCGTCGCGCGGCGGGTTCACCATGCCGGAGTTGAAGATCCCCTCCAGGATCCTGATCTGCTCCGGCCGCGGATTCCACCGCGGCCTCGGCTCCAGGCTCCTTCCATTACTCTCCTCGCACCCTAAGCAGATGCACAGCACAACAAAATTACACAACACTGTCAATGGATTCCTCATTCGATGAGAAAACTCTTCAAGAAACCAAACCCTAGGTACGTACTACCGATAAACATGCAGCAAGAAACAGTAACATGCAGGCAAGGGTGCACCATGTCGAGACATACTTGAGGACATCAAGGAGGACTTGCCGCTGCCGTTGTTCATGTCAGGCTGCGGCTGCTGGATGTTGCAGGCAAGGCTGGACCTGTACATGCTTGGCCAGTGCCTGTTCGAGGACGCCATGCTTCGATCTGTTCTGCTGCCCTTTTATCGACCGATTCCTGGTGGTCTTTCCCTTCTTGCCTCCAGCAGGCAGCAGGACAGGGCGCTGTGGTTTGTGCTCGATCGATCAGTGCTGGTGACTCGTGAGATGGTGAACAGGAAGCAGGGCCAGCCAGGGCCCAGGGGTGTCTCTACAGAAGTTGCTAGCTGCTCCTGTAGTCTGTAGACGAACAGTAGAGCAGGAAGAACCCTATGGATTTGGTTATGGCTCTTCTCCTGTTCTTGCCGCGGCTTAGACCACCCTCAAGGGAGTCCTTTAGAGGACGAGAATCTCTTCGCGAATGCATTTTCGCGGACGAGAATCCCTTCGCGAATGCATTTTCGTTCCCTTTAGCATTTTAACGGTTTTACTCTTATTACGAAGAGATTCTCAAGTCCATTCCATTAGGATAACGTTCTCTTTTCTTTCTCTTCATAAATTCTTTCGAAGAGTAACAGTTAAAGATAAGAGAAAATAAAGAGAACTAGAAACAGAAGAGAAATCAGAAAAGAAATGAAATAAAGAAAATATAGTTGATGATGTTATTATAATGGCCTCACCTACCCCATGGTGCAGTGCAGTGCAGCAGAGTCACAGCACACAGTTAATGCTACCACTCTCCTCCTTCCTTTTGTTTTGCTCCCTCGGAATTGTGCTTGTGCATGGGTAAATGGAGGGGACGGATGACTGGTGACCGATGAGATAGGGAGCAGGGTTTTTTTTAAGCCTCAGTATCTGAATACGCTCAAACCCACATCTTATCTACATACACACTTTAAGACTTACATTAGATCTATAAACTATACTTACACATCACACATCTACTGAAGAGATTCACAAGTCTCTGACTTCGCTAGTGACAGCCACGTCATCTTCTCATTGTGATTCATAGGAGCTCGAGGCTGTTCGGAAGAATATTTTAAGGGCAAGCCCTAGTGCATGCCACGAGATTGAGCCCGTGTAGGTAGTCTCCACATCTGGAAGACTTACAGGGTTGAACCTTGCACGGTGAAGGAAAATTTGAAGAGGTGCTTATTACAGTACTGATGGATGTGGACATGCCTAGCTATACTGTAGTATAGATGAAAGTATACTGTGATTTGATCCTTCGTCTAGTTTGCCAAGCAAGGAAGACATGTTTTTATCACTTTAGATATAACACGGTATCTAATACATAGATTTAACTACTATTTTTTATTAAAATATATTTATAAAATTTATGTTATTATGAAAATATTTTTTAAAATAAATCTACCTATGATTTTAAGGTTTTTAAATTAAATATTTTGAAAGCTATTGTTAGTCAAAGTTTTAAAAGCTTGATCGAGCATTTTTTAAAATGGCATGTATTTATGATCAGCTAGCTAGAGTATTATCTAAGTAGAGGTACTCTTGCTTCACGTAGTATGAGGTCTCGGAATAGGGGTTAATTAGCCATATGTGGTATTACTGAAATGCAGTTTCCCTAAAGAACTACTGAAATGCAGTGAAGACGTTTCTACGAATTATCTGAACTTTTATGTGATATCTGAAATTTGATGTGACACCTGACATAGAAAGTAGATATTGTTGTTTTAGATAGTGTTCAATCAACTCGAGGAAACTTACGTTTATATACATAAGGGGCTTCATTGTTATTGCATGTGCCATAATCTTGTCATATCATATAATCAGGAAAATGTTAGGAATGTATCATATACCATGTTGATGTTCTAAACCAGATAAATGAGCTCCAGTACTGACCTAACAGCATGTATGGGCAGATACTGAAAAACTAGAATTAGCAACCTATTACATCCCTAAAAGTTTCCTACAAGTTTCCAAATTTTTTTAGAGTTACAAGTTCCCAATTTGTTAGGAACAACTCGAAGACTAGCCAGCTAGGAGCGCAATTTAGAATTTACTCCTCGTCGTAACGTGTATCCATGCCAGTCAAATCGCAGCGTTAATGGGAGTGGCTGGAGTGGTCTTCATCCACCGCCCTAGCTACCATTTCCCCTTCTCCTTCAATTCAGCGCTGCGTGAGCGCTCGAGAGAGAAAGATACGTCCCTTCCAGATGATGACTTGCCCGATCTAACACACGAGCGAGGAGCGCCTGCCCGCACGAACGCACGCACGCACGCGCACGCATGCTTGGTTTCTTGTTGGTATTAAATGGCAATGGAGATGATCGAGCGGGAGAAGTGCCGGGCTCCAAGCGAGTAGGATCGAGTATTCTAATGGATGATGTTGGTGTGCAGACTGCGGAGTAAATGATGCAGAGCTAGGGGTTGAGGGAAAGCCGGAGGGTTGTGCGTGCGCGGGCGCATGGATGCGTGTCGTTTGCTCCCGGGGAGTTGAGACGATCGAGAGGAAGAAGGAGGAGGAGGAGACCGGGAAGACCGGCCTTTGATTGGGAAATGGCAGCGAGCGCGAGCGCAGCAGCATTCGGGGCCGACCATCGGCACGGGCGCACGTACGAGCGCATGGTTGCGAATGGATTGACTAGCGAGGAGGTGGTGCCGGTGATGCATGGCAGCATGGGTGCACGCGTGGTATGCTGCGGCGAAGTCCTCCCCGGGAACCGACTCGGCGGCGCGCACGTACATGTATGCGAATAATTAAAAATGAAATGGCCAGCCTCATCCACGGAGAGATCATATATGGTCACCGGCCGGTGAAGTCGCCCCGACACGCGAGACTTATTAAGAGTTAGATCAAGGCATCAAGCCCATCCATGCCTCGCCCGATATTCTGCTGACGCATGGCCGCGGGCGCCGTGCCACGCCACGGTGCCGGCCGGTTCTCCCTCGTGAAGGCGCACGCGCGCGGGGACGCCCCGTTCCGTAGCCCAAATATCGCCGGCGTCTCGGCCGTACGTGCATGCGCGCGCACGGGCGAAACCCACAAGACGACGACGACGTGCATTTTGCTCTCGGCTAGCGTCTCGCGTAGTCGCGCGCGTTCACGGTGTTCGGCTGGTCGCTGCAGTGGCACGGAACGCAGCCATCAGTGAAACCTTGCATCGCATGCAGCCGCGCACGGCCAATTCGTGCGTGCGCAAGCCGGCACGACTTGTGTGCTCCCCTGTGGGGGACTCTGACACACCTCGTAGAAACATGCATGGCAGCGAGAAGCGAGGCTGAGGCACTCGCAGATCTAGAAAGAAGAAGAGGCGAGCCATCCCAGCGATTGCAGTAATGACGGAGAGGAGCGTACGGCCGCCGCGCAGACTTGCAGCTGGAATTGAACGGTCGACGCCATCAAATCGATCCCATCGCTCGTGCGGTCGTGCCATGGTGCGCACGCGCGCCCACTAGGGACACACTTCTCCCCCGTTCTTCTCCGTAGCCTCTTCGATTCACATCACTTGATCACTCGCCATTGTTTATGATTGAAGTTGCCCAAGAAGAAATACATCATGCGAATAGCTTAAGTAGAGAGCGGTGACACTGTGACAGATCGAGTGTCTGCACAATGACAGTAACCACGCCGTACCAAACTGCCAGCCCCTGGCTGTCTCCGGCCGCCCTTCCGGTGAAGCACGAACCGGGAGAGCTTCTCCTGGCTTTTAGGGAACCAGGACCACAGGCACCAGGCCCAGCCAGCCATGGCAGTGCAGCTTGCATGCATGGGGATTAGACCGGCCGGCCGGCCGGAGACGTCGGAACGAATGACCAACGCGGGCCACCCTGCCATTCAAGGCATCTGCTTCAGGAATCTTTCTAGCTGCTGTTGCCGTGTCAAGTGCGACAGTATTTATGGTGCAGGAGACATGGAGGTGAGACAGCGAGGACAAAGTAATTGTGGGCGTTGCATGCTTGGGGGACACAAGTTCATACTTCATGACCATGGTTGCACAGTGAGAGGTAGTAATAGTAGTTTGGTTCCATCTCAAATCTGAAGTTTGTGGGTTAAAATAAAGTAGATTAAATCTATATTTTTAATCTAAAATATATAAACAAGATAACCTACCTAAACTGTCAATGTATCCATAGCTCCAACTCTACAAAATTTTAGAGCTGCTTAAAAAATTCTTAAAGCTAAAGCTATGCAAAGCAGACTGTTAGATGCATGATTTATCCTACGAAACATCTGATGGAGCTCACAAAATTCTTGCTTGATGTTCAAGAATGTTTAAGCTTAAGTACAACATGTACTCGTTTACAGAGCATCAGTTCTCGGTGCCCTGTTTGGTATGTGCTCCCAAGTCCCAGCTAGCTATATCAAAACCTAAACAATGTTAATCTTTCGCCGGCCAAAGTTGGGGCAGCCGTTTCAGCCTCCCAAGTTCGTAAGACAAAAAATCTGGGGGCCAAACTTTTCTCGAGGTATGGTGAAATATCGGTCCAAAACCAAATGGATGAATAACTTTTTAAGCTCAGCCAAATTTTGGCTTGGCGCAACAATGATAAAAACTAGAGTAGAGTTAGGGAACTTTTGCCAAATGGTGGTTTAAAGTTTTTAGTTTTCAGAGTGATTATATAGTAATGATTATCTAAAATGATGTAGATATTAGGAGCTGAAAAAAATTAGTTTTCTCTTATTCACTTCTCACGAAAACGCCTTCACAGAATTTATACAAGAGAATCACTGAATAATTACTTTCAACCACAAAATTATTTTTCACATAGAATCGTTTCTCTAGAGAATTTAGATCATAAAGAACTTTATCAAACGGACTCATTATATGAAATCTAATTGTAGGGAGGGCTCAGAGCCGTAGGGGAGAGATCTCGACTCCATCTGAGTGAGACCACCGCCATGGCCTCCGGCTATCCGTGCACATGCCCAGCGCTTCCACTCACTGATGGTCATTTACTACGTGATCCCTCGCAAAACTCCCCAACCCCTGAACCCAAAAGGCACAGACTCCTCCCAGACCACCCGCCACCAAAAAAGAGAGGCCGAGGTCTGTTTGGTTCTTAGGCCCAATAGGTCACAAGCCAAATTTTGGCCATGTATAAATTGGGGCAATGCTAAGAAATGTATAGATTACAATCATGCTAAATTTTTTAAAAACTGTGAGTATGATATATGGGATCTATATATAACTAATTTTTTTTTGTCATATAGTCAATATGGGTCTTAATTTGTAGATTTAATTAAAAAATGCAACGGTGCAATCAGATTAAAAGTCGAATGCTTGGTTTAGGAGATATTGTGATTTAAATTTGTTAATCCAAAGTTTTTGAAATACATGTAACTAGGCAGCTGCCACCTCAGCCAGTGGTGAAGCCAAATGCTGGACGGAGCCTTGCTATGTTCCTCGTTGTCTGTAGCTAGGCCGGTCAAAAAAAATTTAGACATGACCAAAATTAGCCCCCAATCAAATAGAGACCAAATTCATAAACAAGATCAAAATTTAACTTAGCTTGTTAAGGCTACAATCGAAACACATTCTAAAATTTAGCCTAGTCTAGAAAATTTTGGGCTACCCAAACCTGAGCAAGATCTGGGCGTCCATTTTGCTCGCCCGAGCTGCGCTGGGCAGCCAACGCCCATGACAGTCTGACGTGATTGGAGAAGAGAGGGTGAGTTGCTTTGCCTTGTATGACATTAATTGTTGGATTAAAAACTTTGAAACGGATATATATATATATATCTTAAATCGTGGTTTGGTTCTTTTTTGTTTGAACTTTCGTGCTCTTTATAATTAAATCTACAAATTAAGATCCATATTAATTATGTTTGAATGTTAAAATTTTTGTTACCACGTAAGACCCACATATCATACTTATACCAACATATTTAAACATAGTTACAATCCAACTGCATCATATTTTATTAAAATCTGGTCATACACTGGTTTTGAACCTAACTAAATTTTATCTTCGGCACACTAGAGTGCTAAACCAAACAACCCAAAAGCCAACCGGGGCACGGCCGTTTTGCTCGTTTCCCCGCCCTTTTCCACGTCCTCCTCACATCGATCTCCGCTCGGCGTGCGCTCTAACCCAACCGAGCACGACGCCCGCACGGCACCGAACGTGCGTACCCCCCAAACGACACCAAGGGAAACCAAACAAAATACCGCGTCCGCGTGCTCCGCCCTTCCCATCCGCTCCCTCCTCGTCCTCCTCCTCCGCCGCCGCCGCCCCGTGCAGCACCCCGCCGGCCCGGAAGCAGGGAAGGGGGGGCCGAGACCCGTCAGCGTCTCGCGCTGCGCAGAGTGCGCTTGCAGCGCCCGTCGGAGGGGGATGGCGTACCGCGCGGAAGACGACTACGACTACCTATTCAAGGTGGTGCTCATCGGGGACTCGGGCGTCGGCAAGTCGAACCTGCTCTCGCGATTCGCGCGCAACGAGTTCAGCCTCGAGTCCAAGTCCACCATCGGGGTCGAGTTCGCCACCCGCAGCATCCACGTCGACGACAAGGTCGTCAAGGCCCAGATCTGGGACACCGCCGGCCAGGAAAGGTACGAACCCCAGATCCATGTGCGCTCTTTGAGGCTCATCGATCCCCTTCTTGTTGTTTGAGGGTCTGATTCCTCCATTCCTTAGCGATTGGTATCTCTGCGTCCTATGGATCTCTGTAGCTTTGGTCGGTGATCCTTAATTGTTGGAAATTTTCCTATTTTTTTTAATTGTTTATGCAAATGGACACAATTGAACTGCTTGGATCCTTGCAAGAAAAATTGAAAGAATCTGCACTCATTCGATTCGTTGCCTTCCGTGATTGCACCTACCATTTCTCAATCTATCACATTTCTAGCAATCAGATTTGCAGTTAAAGATTGTGTAGGACCAGGAGCTGATACAGGCTGGTTTGTTATATATGTAATCACGGACATGTAAATCGAGGATAGAAATCATAACCATAGTCCTGTGCTGAACAGTTAGATTGATTTGTGGCATTGATTCCTGTGTTTGATAACGATTGTTCATGCGACTTTTGCCGTTCAACCATTTTTCGCATAGCAACTAACCATCACTTCTGCTGCTTCTGCAGGTACCGAGCCATCACAAGCGCATACTATCGTGGAGCAGTAGGGGCACTCGTTGTGTATGATGTCACACGGCATGTCACCTTCGAGAACGTGGAGAGGTGGATGAGGGAGCTCAAGGATCACACGGACGCCAACATCGTGATCATGCTCGTCGGGAACAAGGCGGACCTGCGCCACCTCAGGGCCGTCCCAACCGAGGATGCGAAAGCGTTCGCCGAGAGAGAGAAAGCCTTCTTCATGGAGACGTCGGCCCTGGAGGCGATGAACGTGGAGGGCGCTTTCACTGAAGTGCTCACCCAGATCTACCACGTCGTGAGCAAGAAAGCCCTCGACATTGGCGACGATCCCGCGGCGCCTCCGAAGGGGCAGACCATCAACGTTGGCGGCAAGGATGATGTCTCTGCGGTGAAGAAATCTGCCTGCTGTTCGTCTTAGCTTTGAATGCTAGAATATGCACTTGAGGTTGCTGATACTTTTTGCATCAGAGGACACAGGATGTTATTGCAATCATGGTCCTCATCTGTATTCATGTGTTACCAAGTGTCTCGTGTTCATTTTGCCATTTGATACATTAATTAATTCATTCAGGACTTCAGCTTGATGGTATAGTTTAGGGATATGAAAAAGTGTGCGGCTATCAGATTTTCACACAGCCCTTTTCTGCCTTTTGCTTTCATTTCTCGATTTGTATACTGTTGCTTTCCTGCCTAGCATAGTTGCATTGCTATTACAATTTGTTTCCTTTGCTAGACTGCTACTGTGCTGAAAATTCATGATTCCTATCTTATGAGTTACAAGGGTGCTAAGTGGTACTAGGATTCTCCATTTTTCTCCCGTTCTCCTTGCATCATGTTGATATGCTTTGCATGGCAAGTGTTTTTATGTGCAGTATGTGGCTGTTTTGAGTCAGCAGCAGCAGTATCAGCAAAGCACGTGCCCGGTAAGAATTGATGATGTATAAGGCGCGAATGCGCGATGTAGCACTGCATGAACTGCAAATGCAACACAAGTGCTCAACACCGCAGGATATAATACAGATGCAAGATACCAGTGGTAACATATGTGGAAAATACTGCTACCATAACTAGAGGAGGACATTACGTAGGAACGATATCAACGACTAAAGGATTGGGAATAGACGTCTCAATAGATTTGTTATGAGATTAATAGTTTTCTTCTATTTGATCACTCAATATATCTCTAAAAAAAATAGCAAAAAAATTGCACATATCTAAAAAGTCCGGAGACTCTGGAGATGGGATCAGAGAGTTCGGAGTTTCCGAGAAAAATTAAAAATTAAACTTGAAAATTCAATAAAAAGTGGGTCTCATGATTGGAATCGAACACTAGCTTCTACAGCAAATCAATCTATGGCTCATCCCCATATAAAAGTTGAATCTTAAAAAAAGATCACTTAAGGATTAAAAGATGAACACCGGGTAAAAAAGATCTCCAATATAATGATATAAAAGTAAGGGAATACAAGACCATGTATATGTGAATTTTATATAATTAGCATCAAGAAGAACAACCTCACAAGGTGTTAAAATTTTAGCTAAAAAATAAAAATCAACATAAAAAAAAACTTGCACACAAGGCAAGGGAAACAAGAGAAGGAAACTAAAATGAAGGGAATTCAAGCATATGTACAAAATAAACTTAATTACTCAAAGAGATCAACTATATTTTAGACAGATTACAAATATTTTTCTCTCAAAACTCTCACATATTACATAGTCTAAGCACTCATCATACTCTCCTCTAAAACCCTAGCATAGTGCTTTCATATAGGTGATACAATGGGCTCAAATGGTTGGTTTCTCCTCTGCTATAGCTCTATTTCTCTATTTATAGACCTAGTAAACTTGACCTATAAGTTTTCTAGCTTTTTTTTCTTCAAAATACCCTTTGCTTGTAGTACACTCCTATCAACCCCGAGGATATTTTAGTTTATTTTCTTCTCCATTTATCAGACGGCCTTGGCGCCTTCACGACTTAGCTTCGCCTCAATGCAAGCTTTACGATGGTGCCACATACTTCCCCAATCCTCCCACGGCTTTCAGTTCAAACCGCGAAACCCTACCATGCTTCTCAAAGCATGACTAGCCGCCACTTACTTTCACCTGAAGCAAGCACTCTGATCATGACGTGTGTCCTTCGTCTTGCGACCTTGACAGCCGGCAAGTCTCTCCCACTCCCGATCCCTCGAGCCGTCTTGTCATTTGCACCAGCATCCCCTTTGCTTGACTATGTCAACACACCGTCTTCATCCTCCATTTCATTTTTTGCTTGACCTTCGTGTGTACAGTTAGGATCACCTTTGACTCTGACCGTCCTTCTTGATCGTCCGGCACCAAGCACCCGCTTAGCTCCGATCACCCGACGTCGATCGCCAAATTGCATCCGTCACCTGCACACCTTGAAACAAGTAAACACATTTCTCTACACTCTAAAACATCTTCAGGTTAGCACAAAATCAAAAAACTTCAACTCAAAGCATATCCTACAGAAAATATGAACACCGAATGTTCTGGTATGTTCTGATCCTAAACACTGGACCATCTAGTGGGTGTAGGACTATTTGTTCCAAAAAAAAAAATTCTCTCTATAAGAAAAGGTCCGGTGAAAGCTTTCGGTGATCTCATGTCTATCACCGGATAATCCAGCGTGTGCTAATCCACCGAACCATCCTTCTGCAACCTCTCTGCAACATAAGGTCCGGCACATTTCCAGTGTTCACAACTCAGCACCGGACTATCCGGCACACATAATCAAACTTGACGCCAAAAATCTTCTCTCTGCAGAAAATACTCCAACATTCTTTGAGTCAATCACCGGACCATCCGGTGTTTGCTTCCATTTCTGCATCAGCACTGAAAATGCTCCAGTGCTCACTTCATCGCAACATCGGACTATCTGGTGTGGTAAAAAATCAACACACTGGATGCTCCGGTTTGGCATAATTTCCTGGACACTGAAACTGTCTGTTCTAATTTAAACTTTAGTTAGCCATAAACAAAGATCACACACAAACAAACTCATGCCAACCAAAATCATTTCAATTCTAACGTTATCAATGACTCATCACATGCAAATTAAGACACATTTTAACTTAGTTTCTCAATCTCCCTCTTAATGAGTACATTGATAACCCTCAAAATATAAAGATTTGGGTTTGAAGAATTGAAGCATGTCCAAGTGAACAAAACTCGAGAAAGAGTAAGAACTATGTCACTTGGCATAAAAAAGATTGCAAAAGACCGAAGAGAGGAAAAGATAAACCACAAACCTCAAAAGAGCAAAAAAAAAACTCAAAGACTCAAAAACAAATGCTCCCCTTGATGAATGCATATTTTTCATTTTTCTTTGAGGTTTGTTGCAAATATTCTTATTTCTCTTCCTCTGAATCATATTTATGCATATTCTCATCTTTGTGCATATGCTCTCCCCCTTTGGCAATGCAAACATCAAGGATATATTATGAGCATGAAATCCTAAATGAGTTTTTACAAGTATATCACAAAGCATTTACGAGAGCTAGAAATGTCAATGGGCTCCAGAAGGTAGAATGTAGAGCTCACAATCGCATAGAGGCTCAAAAAGAGACAGTGACACAAGAGCATGAAGCTTGACAAGCTAAACCCGAAGAATTGGTTGACGTATTTAATTTCACATAACCGAATCATTTCCAAAATGACCACCATATAGGCATCCACTCGTGCCGAGGCAATACAAGCATTAAGAACTAGCCAATTTCAACCTCAAACTAGGCAAACAAGTATTGGTGATAGTAGGTTTTGCAAACGCTCACATATGAAATCAAGACTTATATTGATCAAGTGATTAAAAAGAATTTAACAAGTAGGCACATTTCTTTGAATTTTATTTTATCCTCAAGTTGCCTCTAATCCAAGAAAAGTGTCGCGTGACTGGGTACTATAAACACCTTGAGGCTTTAAGACAACCGTATTGTATCACATTTTAGCACAAGAGACTTAATTTTTTATGATTATTTATTTTGCACAAGTTATCAAGATAGTCACAAGATCAAGTTATGTAGTACCTTTGTTACATGAGGAACACATATTCCCCAAGGTTCTATCATGAGTTAAACATTTAACAAAAACAGAAAACATAGTGCAATGTTCCTAAATCCAATGTCTTGAACCAAGAAGACCTATAGTAAAATATTCATTAAACTAGCCTTAACATAAGTATTGACTAAGTCTAAGCAATTATAAACATGATGATCAAGAATGTATCATTTTATAGCCTACATGATTCATAAAATTATCAAATTTCATCTTAAGGAAAGCAAGTTTGTTTTAAATGTATCATGTTAAAGCATCAAGAAGAGCTAAGATTAAAATATTGCTTCACACAACTACTCAACTTAGTCCAAATTCAAGTCTAGCAATCGAAAATGCTAAAGACATACAAGTCAAAGCTCAACTACTATAATTATCTTACAGAATGAAATGTAATGCAAATGCAACAAAAGTAAAATAGAGTATGTACAAAGTACAACTTCCTCTCACACAATATCATAAGGATGATACACACCAAGCTCTCCACTGAAATAAGCAAATCTTGCACCATCTAGAGGCTTGGTGAATATATCAGCTAGCTGGTGTTAGGTATCTATATAGCTCAATTCAATGTCCCCCTTCTCATTGTGGTTTCTTAGAAAGTGAAATCTCACATCTATGTGTTTGATTTTGGAGTGTTGAACTAGATTATTAGCTAAACTTATGATACTGGTGTTGTCACACAAAAGTGGCACACTTCTGAAATTCAACCTAAAATCCCTCAAAGTAGCAACCATCCACAAAATCTATGAGCAACAGCTAGCAGTAGATACATATTCAGCTTCAGCAGTAGACTGCACAACGTTAGACTGTTTACGAGAAGACCAACACGCAAGAGAAGTACCCAAGAAGTGTCAAGTAACAGATGTACTTTTCATGTCAATTCTATAACCAGCAAAATCTGCATCCAAAAAACCTTAAACAGAAAGCAAAAAGGAAGCAGAGAACCAAAGTTCATACTTGAGAGTGTGCTTGGGGTACCTCAAAATGTGTTTTACCGCTTGGCGGTGAGACGTCCTTGGTGAAGCCTAGAAGCGAGCACACAAGCAAACAGCAAAGTGGATGTCGGGACTTGCCGTCGTCAAGTATAAGAGAGAGCCGATCATGCTCCTATACTCTCGCTGGTCCACCTCCTTGCCATCTTCATCTGGATCAAACACGGTCGAGGTAGACATCGATGTTGCCAAGGGCTTCAAATCACTCATGTCAAACTTCTTCAGTAAATCCTTAGTGTACTTCGTCTGATGGAGGAATGTATCTTGCTTGCATTGCTTGATTTGCAGCCCAATGAAGAAGTTGAGCTTGCCCAACATCGACATCTCAAACTCCCTGATCATAGTTTTTACAAACTTGGTCACAAGTGCATGAGAAAACCACCAAAAATGATATCATCCATATATATCTGAACAAGTAAGAAATCATTGCCATGCCTAAGAGTGAATAAAGTTTTATCAGCTGACCCCATCATATACACATGTTCTAGCAAGAAAGAACTAAGTCTATCATACCAAGCTCTAGGTGTCTGCTTAAGCTCATACAAAGTCTTTCTAAGCTTGTAAACTCTATGTGGGTATTTAAGGTGATCAAAGCCTGAGAGTTGTCTAAAATAGATTTTTCTTGAATGAAACCATTTAGAAAAACACTCTTGGCATCCATCTGATATAACTTGAAACCCATGGATGCCGCGAATGCAAGAAGTATTCTAATGGCTTCTAGCCTAGCTACGGGTGTAAAGTTCTTTCTAAAGTCTATCCCTTCAGCCTAAGTGAAACCCTGAGCTACTAGTGTAGCCTTGTTTCTTATTACAGATTCATCCTCTCCCTATTTGTTTGTGAAAATCCAGTTAATTCCTATGGTGTGAACATTAGTGAGTGGCTCTATAAGGACCCAAACTTGGTTTTTCTAAGTTTTTAAGCTCTTCATGCATAGTATTGACCTAACTCAAATCAGATAAAGCATGTCCAACATCATGAGGCTCAAAAGAAGCAACGTATGCAGAATCAGTAAAATGAGAATAAGAAGCAGATTTGGATCTCGTTACCCTCTCATTGATGTTACCGATCATCATCTGTGGAGGGTGTCGCCATTGAATGTGTTGAGGGGCCTCACGATGTGAGTGTACCTCCCCCTCAAACACTGCTAGTGCAGACTCGAAAGCAACTGAAGTGGAAGTAGAGGATGCAGGACCCTCTGCTAGAGTAGAAGAAGCATGAGCTACCTTTGGAGCAAGTGTGGTCGAAGGAAGTAGTGGGTCATCCTCATCATCACCAAGAGCTGGAAGGTCGCCATATACAAAGATACTCTCACCCATCTCCTGATCACCTGCACACTCAAGGACAAAACTAGCACAGAGGGTTGACTCATCAAAAGTCACATCATAAGATTCCATGATGGTGTTAGTGTTAAGATTGTAAACCATGTAAGCATGACTATAAAGAGAATACCCTAAGAAAATGTTATCGAAAGAACGCGACTCAAATTTGTCAAGATTGCCACGCTTTAGGATGAAGCACCAACACACAAAAACTCTCAAACGCGAAACCTTCGGCTTCCTCTCAAAGCGCAACTTATAAGAAGTCAAATTCAATATCAAGCACACAAAAAATCCAATTTGAGATGTAGCACGCTGTGCTAATAGCCTCAGTCCAAAACTTTTTAGAAGTCCTATGCTCATCGAGCATTATCCTAGCCATCTCAACTAAAGTCTTGTTCTTTCTCTCAACCACGTCATTTTGCTGAAGAACGCGTGGGGCAAAAAATTGATGCTCAATGCCATGCTCAAGATGGAAAGTATTAAAGAGATAGTTCTTGAACTCGGTGTCATTATCACTGTGAATTGCTTTTAATGCACCAGGGAGTTCCTTGAGCAATCTTAAAGCTAAGCTCTGAAAGTATGAGAACACTTCATCCTTACTCACAAGAAATAAGACCCAAGAGTAGCAAGAGAAATCATTAATAATGACAAGAACATAACACTTTCCACCCGCCGAACGAACCCGAGAAGGACCAACAGTGTCGATATTGAGAAGTTCTCCCGATCGTTTAGTCATCACCAGATTGATTAGTGAGTGGGAGGCAGTAACCATCTTGCCATACCGACAAGGAGCACAAACAAAATTCTTCTCAAATTTGATCTTGGACAATCCTCGGATCAAGCCTAGGGCACTCAAACGAGTAAGCAAATCAAATCTCATATACCATAGTCTCCTATGCCATATCCAAAGCTCAGAACAAGGTTGAGCAATCAAACAATGAGAAGAACCAGTAGACTTAGAAAAATCAGCTCCAAAAACTCTCCTAACTCGAGAAATCTTGCAAATCAAAGTACCAGAAGAATCGAGAACTCAAGAAATATCACGTTTGAAACGCACTTTCAAATCCCCATTCAACAATTGAGATACCGAGAGAAGATTGTATCCCAGATACTCCACCAAAGCTACATCATTGAGATTGAAACTCTCATTCACCCTTAACAGACATTTGGCTTTCACCCTTTCTTTCCGATCATCCCTGAATGTGATGTACTCATGTCGCTTCACGGCGGTGAGGCTGGAGAACCATGATGAATCTCTGGTCATGTGGCGTGAATAACCAGAGTCAATGAGCTACTTGTTATACAGGCCTCCACCTGTCACCTACATATGAGAAGAATAATATGTGGATGGCTCAATACTGGGGTTAGTCAAAAACCCTTGGGAATCTAGTACTGGGTCGTCCGCCCTGAAGTGGTAAAAGCAAGTGCAGATAAAACAGGTCTAGTACGCTGAGGGTGATTACCACGATGAGAAAAACGTGATCCACCAAAGCGCTGGGACTCAAAGCCTTTTACATGTGGACCAAAACCATACGAGTCATGGCAAAATCCACGCCGGGCAATATCTATAGGAAAAGACTGAAAAGCGCTAGGGACTCGTGAGTGAAAGTGAGGAAAAAAAACTCATTTACACCAATAGAGGGACGGTACATGTCCCAAGTGCTCCACTCTCACTCACGTCGCTCATCTATCCTACGACGAAAGCAAAACACAATCAAGTGACCCTCTCTCTGGCAGTAGGTGCAGTGGTAGCATCTCTCAGGAACTCGTCTATCGATCACTCGTGGCTCTCTCACAGGCTCTCTCATCTTAGGCTCTAGAGCTCTCTTGGGTTGTGGTGCGAGTTTCTTCTTTGTGGGTTGAGTAATGGGTTTCTTGATGGGTTGTGGTGTGGTGTTGATTTTAGACTTCTCAGCTTCTAGGGTAGTAGGTGTGGTGAATACAGTATTACTCTTCTCATTGTAATCCATCCTCCCAAAACTTAACCCAAGAGCCAAACCCGCTTTATCAGCACACATCTTGGTCTTAACCAAGATCAAATTCATTTTCCCTTTGCCATCTAAGCACTTCTCCACCAGAGAAAGGAGGTACTCATTCTCAGTCAAAAGCTTTTGAACTTGCCCTCTAACACAACTGAGTTTGTCCTAAAAGATGGTGCAGGTGGAATAATTTGGTTGCACATCCTCAGAATCCCCAACACTCTCCAATCTAGACTCTAGCTCCTTCATGCGCTTGTCTTTCAGTTCAACATCCTTTGTAATCAAAGGGTAATTCTTAAAAGCACCTAAGAGAGTAAACATAGACTCCTCCTCAAGAAGCTTCTTCTCGGTACTCTCAAGCTGACTGGCGACTTGAGCATGCACATTATGAAGCTCAGCAAGTTTAGCCATGACAATCAAACAACTCTCACACTCCTCAACATCGGACATAGACCTAAGCAATACAAGTTCAGTAGAGATAGACTCATACTTAGACCTAAGATCATTCAACTCATGCATAACTTTCTTAAATAACATATCTTGGCTAACGAGAGCACCATTAAAGGTATCGACTTGGATAAAAAGTTGGTCGTAGGAAGGCGATACCTTAGAAGTATCCAGCTCGAGGTCGCTATCGTCGTTGTTGTCGTCCGCCATGAAACAGAGGCCGGTGAAGTCCTTGGCCTTCTTCCTATTCTTTGCTTGCGGTTCATCCTCCTCCGAGCTGGAAGAGGTATTGATATCGCTAAGAGCCACCACGAATGCCCTAGAAGCCATTTTGGCCCCCTTCTTGGCCATCTTGTCGTGGTTCTTATTGAAGAAAGACTTCTTGTTCTTCTTCTTGTGCTTGTTGTAGTCGTGGTCGTCGTCCTCCCTCTTCTTAAGCTTAGGGCAATCCGCCTTGAAGTGGGTAGTGTCATCACACTCAATGCAGGCACGAGAACCACCCCTCCTCTGGTCTCGATGATTGTTGTAGAAGCGGGTGAACTTCTTCACAATCAGCGCAAGGTCCTCATCATCCAGCACGACCACCTGCT
Organism: Phragmites australis; assembly: GCF_958298935.1. Lineage (NCBI taxonomy): Eukaryota > Viridiplantae > Streptophyta > Magnoliopsida > Poales > Poaceae > Phragmites > Phragmites australis. Next base: position 34,912,119 of record NC_084929.1, on the reverse strand, counting down.
CCTCTGTGACAGAAAACAAGGAAGACAAAACAAATTCACTCGATGCAATATTAGCATAAGAAAAGCCAGCTACAGATTGATTGCCACCACCAGGTCCGGAAACCAACACCATGTTCTGAGACAGGAGATTTTCGAGACCGATCCGAGTCGCCTTGGCTATCTCGATGGACTTGAGCTTGTTGAAGAGCTCATCACAAGTTAACGTGTCGTAACTTGTAGACTATTTAATGCTCGAGATCTTTACTTCACATATGTTGCGGTCAAAAGTATATAGAATCTTGATCGCTCTCTCGTGGTCAAAATAGGGCAACACAACAGTTGATCGAGGATTGCTAACAATCCCATCAAAGCGAGCAAATATCGCATCCAAAGACTCTTCGGGGCATTGCACAAATATTTAGTATTCTTAGTTGTATGTGCTTTGGCGACTGACCTTAATCTGATTAGTGCATTCATAAAAGACACTTAGAGTATTCCAGATCTTCTGGATAGCACACAGGTGCTAGACCCTATCAAACTCATTCCGACTTGAGCTAGTGAACAAAATATTCTTGGTCTTATTATTGGCATCATACTGTTCGATTTGAAAGTCATATGAGCAGCAGAGATCTCGTAGTTAAAATTAACTACTTCCCATATTGTACTTCCCTAGATTAGAAGATAAGCCTCCATGCACATCTTCTAGTACAAAAAATCTTGGTCATCAAATAACAGAATCTTCCTACTTCTCTCAATGTTACCTACGGATCACAAAGCCGATTAAGGTCAACAAGTGATCAAACTAGTTCTAATACCAATTGTAGAAATGAGAGTAGCAACTAGAGAGGGTGAATAGGTGTTTCAACAGATTTTTTAGAAAATTGATGGCATTCTCCTATTTGATCACTCAACGTACCTCTAAAAGAGAATCACAACAGAACGCAACATAAACATACAGCGAAAAAACTGCACCTATCCAAAAAGTACGGAGAGTCCAGAGTTTCCGAGAAAAATAAAAAACTAAACTTAAAGATCCAACAAAATGTGAGTCTTATGATTGGAATCAGACACTAAGTTCCACAACAAACCAATTCATGGCTCATCCCCACACAAAGGTTGAATCTTTAGAAAAAATCACACAAGTATAAAAAAATAAACACCGGGTGAAAAAGATCTCCAAGATAATGATCGAAAAGCAAAGAAATTCAAGACCCTATCATATATGCATGTGTATGTGAATTTTATGCCTTTAGTATCAAGAAGAACAACCTTCCAAGGTATTAAAATTTTAGCTCAAAAAGAAAAACGAAAATCAACACTGAAAAGGAAAAACTTGCACACAAGGCAAGGGAACCAAGAGAGAAACTAGAAGGAGGGGAATTCAAGCATATGTAACAAAATAAACTTCATTACTCAAAGAGATTAGCCCTATTTTAGAAGGATTATAAAGATTTTTCTCTCAAAACTCCCACATATTATATAGGCTAAGCACCCATCCTCCTCTCCTCTAAAACTCTAGCACAATGCTCTTATATGAGTAGCACAAGGGGCTTAAATTGCTGGTTCGTTATCTTCTATGGCTCTACTCCCCTAGTTATAGACCTAGGAAACTTGACTCTAAGTTTCCTAGCTTGTTTCCAAAATGATATTCTCTTGTAGTACACTTATACCTACTACCGAATGTATTTTGGTCTATTTTCTTCTCCATTCATCGGACGGCTTCAGTGCCTTCACGACTTGTCTTTGCCTCAACGCAAACTTTACGATGGTGACACGTACTCCTCCAGTTCTTCCACAGTTTTGAGGCTAAACCGCGAAACCTTAGCATGTTTCTCAAAGCGTGACTAGCCACCACTTTCTTTCACCTGAAACAAGTGCTCTGATGATGACGTGTGTCCTCCATCTTGCGATCTTGACCGCTGACAAGTCTCTCCCGCTCCCGATCCCTCAGGCCACCTTATCACTTGCACTGGTATCCCCTTCGTTTGACTTTGTCAACACGTCATTTTTATCATCTGTATCATGCTTTGCTTGACCTTTATATGTATGGCTAGGATCACCCTTGACTCCGTCTGACCCTCCTTGATATCCGACATCAAGCACCCGATTAGCCCCGATCACCCGTTGTCGACCGCCAAGTTGCATCTGTCACCTGCACACCTTGAAACAAGCAAACACATTTCTCCACACTCCAAAGCATCTCCAGGTTAGCACAAAATAAAAAAAAAAACTTCAACTCAGAGCACATCCTGCAAAAAATATGAACACCGGATGTTCCGGTGTGTTCTTCTCCTGAACACCGAACTATCCGATAAGTGTAGCACTATCTGTTCCAAGAAAAGTTTACTCTCTGCAAGAAAAGGTTCGGTGAAAGCTTCTGGTGATCTCATATCCATCACCGGATAATTCCGACGTGTGTCAATCCACTGAACCACCCTTCTGCAACCTCTCTACAACAAAAGGTCTGACGCATTCTCCGATATTCATAAACTCAGTATCAGACTATCCGGCGTACACAATAAAACTTGACGCCAAAAATCCCCTTTCTACAGAAAATACTCCGACGCTCTCTAAATCTATCACCGAACCATCTGGTGTTTGCTTTTATTTCTGCATCAACACTAAAAATGCTCCAATGCTCACTTCACCGTAACACCGGACTATCCGGTGTGATCAAAAACCCACACTAAATATTCTGATGAGACATATTTTCCTGGACTTTAAAATAGTCTACTCTAATTCAAACTTTGATTAGCCATAAACAAACTCACACACAAACAAACTCATTTCAACTAAAATAATTTCAAATACAACGTTATTAATGACTTTATCGTATACAAAACAAGATACATTTTAACTTAGTTTCTCATATTTTATCATATACAAATTAAGATACATTTTAACTTAATAAAGCTGATAACTGCTCTATCAAGGGCTTGTTTGGAAATGGTGGACTGGGATCTAAATTATATGCATTTAGAGCAACCCTCTTTCAGACAGGCTATTAAGGTGATTGCTCCAGAAATGACCAGATCTTTTAGTTCTTTCAATTCCAGAATATACATAACTACAGGTTCTCTGGTTTATCTTTTTCGAAAATAGTAAAGATAAATACAATGTACAATAGGAAGGAAAGGAGCATCTAGCAATGCCATCATGGTAGCTTTACACACCATGGGGCCATTTAACGCCTAAAATATTCTACAGAATGACTGTACAGTTTTCGGAAGCTCAGTTTATGTCCACAACAAAGGGGGAAGCAAATCCAGGTAACCATGTCTATATACAAAATTGAGCTAATTTTCCCCGCCGTAAATAACCAATAATGTTATTTGCGACGATCATCCATTTCTTTTATATCCTGACAAAGCTGATGTCTTGCAGATGGGGCACAGGTTCTTCATCATCAACCATTGCTTTATGCACATCACATGGTACTTGTGACCGCAATCAAGGGTTCCTATAAGTTCTTCAGCTTTATACCCCTCCTGCAAGACAAGGACCAAAGTATCCTTAAGAACAAGAAGCATACTGGTTGAGAATATACAAATTTGGCTATCACGAGGCAAATGTCAAACGTGATGGGTTCACTGTTTTCAGTAAACTAGTGCTTCTAATACTGCTGAAGTACAGGTTATCTTTATCTATGGTAATGTGCACCAGTGGAATCTATCATGCAGCTGGTAGCTGGTTAATGATTCACTACAAATTTAACGGATTACAAGTCAGTAGTGAACATGGCAAGAGGTTGACCTGGCATATTATGCAAGAGTCATTCTCCACAGAAAGCTCAGAAGACTGATCGGACAAGCGAGCTGCTCCTGGAACATAAAAACTTGACATCAAGTTTTCTTGGATGTAGCTTTCTGTCAAACCAGTACTGACATCACCTATCTGCTCTTCCAATTCTACAAGCTCCTGCAGAATACGCAAACACATTTAATCAGATGCATATAAACTCAGAAAAGGCGCATAAAAAATTCACAGGCCCAAATGAAATCCATACCTCGTAAGTCATGTTATCTACATCTAGACGCATATCTCTATGTTCATCCATAACATGTCCTGCTTCATAAATCCTTGAACGATCCATCATTGTAACATTCTGCATGGATACATTGTTAACTTCAGACAGCCTTATTAATTAGGAAACATTCACAGAGAGCAGGTTCAGTTATGCAGACATTGCAGACAGGTTGTACTGTTGAAGCAATAATCACATTTGTATTACGGACTTCTTTCCAGCTAGGGGCAGCAGGTAGCTGGGATACGAGATTCACAAATCACAGCAATAAAACAAAATGACCCGTATATATTGGCAAAAATAAAGGAATATTCAGACAACAATGGATGCAGTGGTTATTCATGCAACTATGAATGCAGTGGTAAGTTACATAGTGTCAGATGTTTCCTGCGTATTAAGTATCGACGCCAAAAAAAAATGCCAGGGAATCTGATTTCTGGAACTTGATGACCAACACAAACTTTGAAGTATTTCAGTAAAGAAGGCCTACAAGGCTTCCATGACTACGAAGAACTATCAGCAATGTAATGAACAATATTTTTCTGTTCAGTGAACTTTTGCAGCTGAATTCTGACACCGATTATATTCGTAGTGCCACCATCCATAAAAAAAATGTACTGTTCTTTCAGAATGAGTATGAAGCGCTCATTCTGAAAATCTTATGTGAATACCAAGAAGAAAGGGTGAAAGACCGCAGTGGACAAAAATATTCAAGGAAGATATATTTTTCAGCATCCAGCATGTCATTAGTAGCTACATGCAACTACAGACATTATTCAGGAGGAAAGAAAGAGTGGAAACGTAAAGTAACCTGATCTGACAGAATTCTTAAAACCCCATTGTTAACTTGGTTTGTCAGAGGTGGATGCATTGGATGCCCAAAAGTGTGCTCAGAATTGAATGGGAGTGCCAGTATTCTTGGATCTAAAAGAAGGCCTGTGGCAGAAGGATTTACACCATGCATCACATTGTTACTGAGGAACTGTTGATGGGGTACTTGTACTTGAGGCGCTTGCATACTATGCAAAGGATTCTGGCAGAAATGAGGTAGAGGCCCATGAATAGAATGGCCAGCTTGATAATCCTGTAGATTTCCATTTGGCATGTCTCTGGTTCCTGAATGAACAGCAAGACCTATTAAAACCAAGAGTTGCCAAATACATCACTAAATCTCATGCTCAAATATTTCCATTCTATGGCCATTCAGTCCATGATACCAGTAATTTACTGCTATCCTTACTAGCAAAGCCGGCAAAAATAGTAAACTACTTCAGTAATCAAAATAAACTGTAAACGATGATGTGATTGCTTAGTTCGTCATTCAGCAAACATCAGATCAACTTATCTTCATTCAGAAGGTTTACTTACCTGGAGGATTGGCCACTGCATTACTGAATCCCCACTGTGGTACTCCGTGAACAATCCCATTTGCAGCCTGTGCAGTCCATGCATTGCACTGGCCCATGTGGCAAGCTGGAAATACATAGTTACCATGACGTATCAATTCCGGGTGGGCAGCCATTGAATTGAAACTGCTAGGAACATCTGCAGAAGATCCTTCTAAGAATGGCCAACCGTTACTACTTTGGTATTCAGGTGGGTTCGAAGCTGCAGAATTGGGTAAACAATTTGACTGAAATGAAGCATTCCATGGCCCTTGCGCAGGATTCTGTGGCAGATGAGCAGATGAACTTGAGCCTGCAAATCCGTGAAGAAAATGATGGTTACCGGAAACTACTGCATTTTTCCTTTTGATGAATCCACTAGCGCTGTCACCGAAATTGCCACTGCTGCTACCCTCATCCATAGTTCCTGTGGCAACTTGATGATATAAAGATGGTGGTGGCACATTGCCCAATCCAAAACTTTGAGGAATATAGATGTTCACAGCTGTTGTTGACATGCTAGGATTGTACATAGCAGTTGGGAAGACAAAACTCGAAGTAACACCGGCATGTGGGTATGAATTCTGAACATGCTGGTGCTCATGATTAATGCTCTCATAGTAATTCCGCGGATCACAGATACCAACATTAGCGGTATTTCCTGGAACTCCGACTGCAACTTGCACACCCAGGTTGGATGAACCACTCCCAGTGCCACCATAATTGTAACTTTCAGGTTGAACTTGGACATATCCTTGCTCCAATTCAGGATTAACAACCTGACGTGTCCAGACCATATTTCTATGTGACATAATGCCAACTTCTATTTCCTTAAGGAAAATTACACTAAGTTGGATCAGCAATTATCCTTTATCATCACCTCTCCCTGCATACAAGATTGACCAATCATGGTTAGCATTCTATCTAATCTGGACAAGTAGAGACGCAAAATGCAAATAAAGCATGTCTTTTAAAGTAATGGTGGTAGAAGACAAGATTCCCAAAGACATGCCGAAGATTGTGAGTGGAAGCAATAGAATCATTTGCATTCTGGACACAAGATTGAAAGGAAAGATTGACAAAAGAAGCACAAACATGCACTTGGCTGAACCCTAAGTAACAGAAGATATTGAATGGTACATATATAAACAAAATAGCTTAGTTATTGGTGATAACAGAGGCAGCATCGAACCTCAACAAATTGACTTACAGCCTTACAGGCCAACACATGTTTATCAGTTTTATCAAGAGGATTTTCTTTACTAAAAGCACAATATCACTTTGTTTCGTACAACGATTTGCAGTTAAAGCTTCAGTTTCAATGGCATCAGCCCTTCCACTATGGGCTGTTATATCTTACATGAAAAAAATGTGTATCCATATAACGGTAGAAATGTTTTATTGCTTATTTGTTCAACAAAGCTCTCTCTTAATTTACCATTTTTATGCACAATTATTTCTCCATATATTTATGCAAGCGAAATCCTTCAATGCATCAGATCATCAATTGTATAATTGCAACTGAATTTCCAGTAACATATCATGGGCACAGACCTGATCAGCGGCAGCAGCTGCACATAGGGCTGGCAATTGGACCCATGGGTGCGGGTACCCGCGGGTTCTGCTCTCGACAGGTCCGGGTTCAAGTTCAAATTTTTGCCCACGGGTCAGCGGGTCGGGTACCCGAAATGGATCGGGTCAGGTTCAGGTTTCTGAATTCGCCTGCGGATCGGGTTGGGTACCCATGAAATTTTGTACAGTTATTTAATTTTTACTTTCCACTGGCCCATCTATCCTCTCTCTCACTTGCCGATGCGTCCGTTCGTGGTAACACCGGCCCGCCGCCGCCGCTCTACCGTTGCCCTGCCCCCTCCCCGGCACCGCCCTACCCCGACCCTGCCGCATGCCCCCGCCCTGGCACCGCCCCACCCGACCTGTAGCCTCCCCGGCGTCGCTCAGCCACGCCGGCCTGCTGTCGCCGCTCCGCCCCCTCCCCGACGCCGCCCTGCCCCAGCGCCAAGCCGCCTCGCCCGACCACACCAGCTTGCAGCCACCCCGTGCCGCCCGACCCTGCTGTGCCCCCTCCCCGCTGCCCCCCGCCCGATGGGCGCCTGACGAGTTTGGGTTAGGGTTTTTATTTTAGCCCGTTTGGGCACTCGGGTTCGGGTAGGGTTATGACTGGCAGGTTCCGGGTCGGATATGGTTTTGCTCAACCCGAACCTGACCCGACCCATTGTCACCCTAGTTGCACAACGATTGCTATAGCACGATAGTGTAGTAGCTACAATAGTGGTTACCATGCAAGGCACCAACAGATTAGATTACCTCTTATCTTTTAGTTTGTAACAGATTTTGACCCGTTATATTCCGAATCTTCTCCAGTATGATTAGTGCAAATTGGAATGCTATACATAGCGTTAGCATCTTAAGTGACAGGTCAAGCCAGCCCTACAAAAGGCTAGGCATCATAACTTATGAGTATGGTAATTGATGCGCAACTGTTGACGCCAATGGGAACCACACTTATGACATAATATAATCAAGGTACAGCTATGCCTTATAAAGTTACTCATTTATTTGCCCATGGGTGGCCGGGTGGGTAGTTATGTTAAAAAAAATATTAATGAAACTTCCTACCAAACATCATTGACCAATGAGTGCACTATTTACATGTCAACCAGGAACAGAAGACTTGCCAAACGGGTCGTAGGGTTTATGTCAGTTACAAAAATTTACATTATATAGGCCCTTCTGCGCTAAGCAAGGGTGGATCTACCAGGGTGCAGGTAGGGTGCTCCAGCATTACTCCCGCTCCCGCAATCTTGGAATAACATTGGAGTCGGGAGCGACAGAGGCAGTGAGAACTTACACCGGGCAAAGAGGCGCTGTAGTCTAGGCCGTATTGGAGTTTGGGCCATGTTCAGCCTAATGGATCACGTGTGAGCAAGTGGAAACTATGTGGTTGAGACTGAGCCACACCACAATGTTGCACCAGTTCGTTCACTTTTCATTTTTACTCATCCTATCCCTGGCAAGCCTCGCGGTGGATGTTGAGCTCACCGCATGGTCCATCTCGCTGCGCAATTATACATCTTTTCCTCTTAAAGAAGATGTCTTTTGATCTGGCTCTATGGTGTCAATGTGATTTGTGTGTGGCAATGTTACTTTGACATGAATGCAAGAGGCAGGCGGTACAATTCAGCAAGATTAGAAAATAAGGTCTCTATGGTTTAAGTAAGGAACTTCGACATCCAAGCCTGGGCAGCCACTTGACTAGCTGTGAGTCCGTAACTGCAAGCCTACAACTCTAGATCTATCCATGGTCTGGAACACTAGGTAGAATGGTTACCAACACTAATCGATGAATAGATGCTGACTAGCCACAACCTTGCGACATCCAATTGGAACAATTTTCTAAAGCTTTATGTACAGTTACCTGTGAACAGTAGCTAGTTTATATTGTTTTCAAATCTTCATGTATTCAATTACTAAGCTTCAAGCATAGTGAACAATCTGTTAGCGACATTAATTACTAAGCTTCAAGCCTGGGTATGATGTCTTGTGGCTAGATCCCTATGCATAGCCACTGCTACAATGTGGACTACTGGACTGGAATTGCTTGGTCTGAACAAAATCCCAGGCTTCAAACGCATATCGAGGGATTATGTAGTCCACTCCATAACAACTTAAACAGTTGTTAACGAGAATTTCATGCATTGGTAGCAAAGATAGTATGAATGTAAAATAACATTCAACATAGGGCCTCAACCTTGCAATACATTGCCATGGTAAAATGGGGCACCATCGGGAAGTAGGTCCAAGTGTGGAGGCATCAGGGCGTGAAAGCTGTTGTGGATGAGTTGTTTCTCTGGGAGAGGAGTAATCTTATGGGAATAGAACCAAGCAACGAAGCAAGAGCAAAGCTAGCTGTGGAAGAAGTCACGGCAGCTCATGAATCATTATAACGCCAACAACAATAGAGATCCCATGGATTGGGAATAAATTAATTAGTTACCCCTTTCCTTATTTAAGAGATTTAGTCACCCCTTTCCTTGTTTAAGAAGATTAGAGGCCTCTATGTGAGATGAGTCAACAATGTATGGCAGTCTAGCAAGCAATGGAATAACAAAACATTCCCTGCGCATTCATCTCCTTGTCCATTCTCGAGTTCGCCTCTCCTTTGGCGTTGCTTTGTTCCTCCCTGCCCCATTTGTGCCCTTCTTCTAGAGCTTCCGTTGCAAAGTTAAGTTATCAAGCCTTCTACCTTCCACTCAAAGATTAAATCATGAAATACCTGAATGTCAGACACATCCACGTTCCCACTTAACCTTATTGTTTGAAGATTCCAAGTTGTCATAAAAAAACTGAAGTATGCGCTTCTTTGCCACTTAATTATTAACTTTTAGATCACCCAACTTAAATATTTTCCAAAATGTCATGAACAATGCATCTCAAAAGCACCGGCATGAACTAATTATTTCCCATATGTACAATGGTAAATCACTTTCAGATTCGTAAGTAAAAGGTGATAAACAAATAATGACACAATGGCTGCATGCATAAGTGATTCTAAAATCTGTTAAGTGTAGCTGTGGCATAACGCCAGCAGTTTGAACTTACAAGATTTTCTTATTACAAGATCAGTTTAATGCCATTAGATTGCATAGTTTTCTTAATACATATAATGTATGATGAACTTTATACATCTGGATGCAGAAGCAAAAGAAATAATACACTAACAATAATCAGAAATATTTGTTGTATTTTGATATGTTTAAGTGGGCATCAATCAATTGCAATCTCGCAATCTCTTTTAATAAAGAAACAAATGTCAAACTATGAATTACCTTGTTCAACTACAGCCAAGACTAAGCAGCCTTTCTGGGCGCAATGGTGATATGAAACTGTATTCAAATCATGAAGGCAAATAGATATACATCTAAAGCGAGCATACAAACATATGCATGGCATAAACTTCAACGGATGCTATATGATTGCAAAGCGCAGAAAAAAATATCGGCGATTTCAACACTACCACTGCCAAAGCAAGAAAGCATAAACACCAATCTGAACTACAATAACTCGTAGTTCCACATTTGAGAAACAATCCACAAATGTTTTTTTTTTTACAACGGCCCCCTTTACCCGGGCCTTCATTGGAGGCCTTAATAGAGGATGTGCGGGACGGGGGTGGAACCCCCGTCGGACTGGCTCCACCCATGGAGCGCTGCCATTGTGCTACAAGCACGTCCGCACAATCCAAAAATGTTGAGAAACAATTATCACAACTCCATATTTCCAGAAAAGCACCACAACCCCACCAAAAACTACCTACACCCGCAATGCTAGCAACTGCAAAATCCCAAGCCCCAGTAGTGACTAATGAATATCCTGAATTTTAAAAACCAAACGAAGAACTCATTCGAACCAAATTGTTCCAACCAAACCGAAGTTCACGTGGAACTGTTGGACCTCCAAATTATTCCCTAATCGTTAGAACCAAGTCTCATCATTAACCTATGAACATGACAACGAACTGCCACAGCTATCTCCTGACTCCAGTCAACTAAGAGTTTCTCATTCCCAAATCCCAAGCACAAACTCTCTGCACCGACCAAAATGCTTATGTGACTGTGCTCAGAAGAGGCACGATCTCAAATTTACAGTCACCCCCAATGAAAAGTGTACGCAATCGCACAAATGTCAGACCATGCATCCACAACTCAATCACCAACAATGCAAACTCGAAGCTCCACAGTCTGGATTCTGAAATGAGCTTCGCTGCATCAATCGAGCGCGCATGCAGCTACACCATTAAAACCGTCAAAAATGTAAGTCCCGCGCATGAACCAAGCACCGAAACATAGCTCCCATCTTCCAATAGCTTCCCGCAACCGCTATGGTTTGCAGCAGGAATGGCCCCAACACCAACCAAACGCGCACGAAGGCGTTGGAACGAAACCCCGCACAGCTCCGAGCAACTGGCCGAACGCCCAATCGCCCGAATCGCGGGGCCCCGGGATCCAATCCTGCCCCCCCCCCCCCCCCCCCGCCACAGCGACACGAAAGCAAGTAGCAAGCTCGCGCGCGCAGACAATTCGAGGAGGGAAAAAACGTCGAGAGGACTCAGGAATCGTCACCAATCGGGGTAGCGGGCGCGATCGGCACAGGAGCTGCGGCGCCGAGGAAATCCCTCGCCTCGGGAATCGCACGGCGGGCAGGCGGACGACCGGTTGGTGGCGGTGGTGGCCGGTGGGGGATCGATCCTGGATACACATATAGACGGATACATATGTAGTTATCTCTCATGGTTGCAATATACATATACATATGTGTAAGTACACATAATTTTTTTAAAAAAAATCCAGAAAAATAGCGAAAGTAATAATAGTCATACCGATAAATCGTCTGAAAATATCTAAAATGTATAGAAAAATATCTAAAACTCAAAAAAATATGAAACAAATTTAGTTAGGTTCGTATTACTATCGTCTACATGTTAAAATTATATACATACATGAAAGTACTACTGTTTTACCTATAATTAAATAAATGTGTTAAATATTGATAAATTTATAAATAAATATTGAGATGCCCAAAATTGGTGAAACTAATTTTTTTTAGCCTTCTTTTATCATAATCTGTGCAACAAAAAATGGACGCGATGCAGAGACACCAATCCTCCTAATTTAAATCGTTTGCTCACGGTCCATGTTCTCTCTCCTCGTTTTACCTTTGTTTTTTCTCCTAGAGCGAGAGTCAGATAGTGAAATAGCTCACGTTTCCTCTCGGCTCCTCCACTGGCTTGTTTTTTTTTTTTTATACATGCGCCTTTATTGTGATGTAAGGAGAACATATAAAGACAAGTAGAAATACATACTCGAACGTAAAGGATACAGAGGGAACAGTTGTCCCAACTTACTGACACAAAGGATCCTAAAAAGGAAAAACAAATAGGTGTGCTTGCCGGAGACGTAGCATCTCTCCGAACTCCACCATCGACTGACAAATGTTAGACCAGGAAGATGGCCACAAACACCAAACCGGGATCAGAAAAAGCACCATCGCAGCAAGGCTTTGAAGAGAGTCGCGGTAGCATCCCGAAAATGGGAAAGAGAAAATAGACGTCGTCCATTGGCCAGGGGACACACCCCATGCTTCTCCGACCTTGGACCTAGGCAGACCACCAGAAGACTGTAAAGGAGGAGTCCATACCCACTCGTCGTCAACACCGCCAAACTTGGCCGGAGCACCGAACGACAAAAGACTCCAACACAGGAACTACAAAGAACCAAAGCTTAGATCTGACGGACTCCCAACTCACTAGCTCGTCGCCATCGCCAGAGCGAACACCGTCAAGGCAGAGAAAGGGCCAGAGGACCTTACTCTCGAATAGCGACACTGCCACCACTTTGCCATCGTCGTTGGGACACCAAACCCTAGACAAAACTAGACCTGTTATACACAACCAGACGAAGGACAACGGTCCCCCTTCCTCCCGAGGCTGAAATAGTCGTAGGAGGCGAGGAGGACCGACAGCCTTGCTAGTAGGAGCACCTAGACCTCTCGCTACCTCATTTTCACCTCTACTCAACTGTAGCAATGAGAGGATAAAGCTCCTTCGCTGACTTGTTGCTAAAGGATAGGGTGGTTCGTGCTTGCTTCCCTATTCTCTCAGTCTTAGCCTCAATGTGTTATCTTTTTTTAGTACTCTCTTCTTTAGCAGTGGGCGCAGCGTGAAGTCATGGAGGGGGCAGATCTTCTTCTTCCTTCCTCTGCACCTCATCTCTTTTCTTCTACTTCTTCTCTTGCAAAAAAAAGGAGGAATAACTTGAGGGGTTATAGGTAAGTGGCAGCCGCTAGGGGGGCTTGAGCCCCTCCAGTCACCTTGAAGATCCACCGTTGCTCTTCGGTCAAAACTACATGATGTTTTGCACAAGTCCAGTCACACTTTTAAAACCTTGTCATCAATAATTTGTAAAATATTTAGTTTAAAAATATAAAAATTATATGTAGAATTTATCTTAAAGATATTTTTATAATATTATAAACTTATTAGATTATATAAATATATTCTAGTTGAAAATAGTGGCTAATGGTATGCATCAATATCGTGGTACGCTAAAAATATCAAGTATTTTGATTGGAGGAAGTACTATGCTTATCTATTTTATCTCCATATCTGTGTCAAAAAAATATCCTCAGTCGACAAGGATGTATCTATCCTTCATCATGTCCTGGCGGACTTTCTACTTTCAATCAACTAGTACTTCTGAAAAAAGATTTATGTTTTCTATGCCCAATGGAGATCCAGAACCAAAAAAATAGAGCACTTTCTCTCTTTTTTTCTCTTTCTCCTTTATTTTTCTCTTCCTCCTCCTACTCTTGTTCTCTTTCTCTTCCATACAAAAAATTGTAGAGTGGACTTGAGAACTCTCAAATATACCCGGAGGGTAGGGTGCTCAAACCCCGTGCCCGTGGATCTGCCCATGCATATGCCTGCGCTATCTCGACCCCAGAGGCACATTTGTGTTCTCGATCGGCTGGTACTTTTAACCCCCGAAAAATGTTTTGGTATGCTTATGCTATCTTGACCATCCCTGAGGTGTGCATTTGCATTGTGCCCAGTTCCCAATTTGTTGTGCCACTTTTTGACAAAAAGGTTTTGTTTTCAATATGCTTGCATTATCTCACACCTGGAGACATGCCGATGCGTTCTTGTGAATCATGAGATCATAAAAGAGTGATTCTATTTTTCAGACGTCTAAAAATAATATCTATTTAGCAATGCAGAGCCAAATAATATCTATTTAGCAATGCAGAGCCGTCGAATTTTCATTCAATATGCCACGAGTCTTTTTCAAACTCCGTGGGATCCCGCCCAGCTATTTCCGATGATGCCCCTGTCGCCAAATCCGCATCTACCATCTCCACCACGCTAATACCTATATTTTGAAGCTCTTTTCGCTACCCTGGCATTGGCCTATCGGACGGTCCTCCGCCGCTCGTGATCGGTGATGCCCCCGTACTTGTCTCGTCCGTTAGACTAGTCTTTCTCCTTTATAAGTTATTCTAAACCTGATAACCCCTCCTCTAAACTCGTCGATGCTGACGCATTCACACGTGGATCGCTAGAAACTAGTTTTCAGACTTCTGAACCCTAGAAAGCCTGTATGATAAAAACATATTTTGTCCGATAGCAGATCACAACTTCTTTTCACGAGCTCCAATTCTCCTCAGCGCAAGAAAAACTTCCGCTATTGGTTGCACTTCGCTATCTCAGAGTAGCATCCAACTCGCAAAAAAGCATTCCGTGATCACGACACCGCTGGATATGGACGCCAGTCTTCCGCTCACCACAAGACTGCCGGTTGGGCCGCTGCGAGTGGTTCTTGCAAGGACGCTTTATTAATTCGCTGTTGCTGGTTCATCTGTTACTGCTTGTCAGTCCCCCAATGTCCACATCGGAACCTGAACAGATTGGATCAGATGAACATGAGTTCGATGTGATCTATCGTTTCAGGATCACGGGCAGTAGGGGCTGGACATTGCTGACGCTTGATGGATCGATGTGAGAAGAGTTGGACTTATTACGTCAGACCACTTTAGACCTTAGCATGCCGCTTAAGCGAACGATGACGACAGAGCCCTCTTTCGGATAAGTGCGAGGGGGTTTGCTCATGCTGTTTGAAGCTTTATGCAACGAGCCAATATAGTTTGGATTTAATGTTTACAAAACCCCCCAAAAGGTGCAACTTATTTGGACGCTTCTAGTGAAAACGCCCAACGGCCCAAGAGGCCACCCCACTCACCATCTGAAGCCATCGACATCGGCACCGGCACGTCCGCACATGGCGGCACACGGGTCCCCGCCAAACCACAGGCCTTAGCACCAGGTTTTCTCACCCCCTCCCAGGAACGGAAGCAGTGCCGTGGCATGCGGTGGCGTACCCATCCGCAATGACGAGGACTAGTGCTGAGCCCTAACGGATTGGTTCGGTACGGACACGTCTACGCACGGCACGACTTGATTAGAACATGATCCGTCAAATCTAGCTACAGAACTGGATTGTACTATGCCGATCCATATGCTCTTTCTTAGCCCATGGCACAATTTGTGAGGAACTATGTCGTGTTATTTCGGTCTAGACATGATCGGTCGGTAGGTATAATGGGGCACGACGAGGTAACAGGGTGAGACGATGAGGCAGTGAGAGCAAGGCGGCGGTGTGGCTTAGCCAGACCGGACCGGCACGCCGTATGGAGATCTCAGCTCAGCTTACCGTGCTATGCCGATCCAACCCACTTATCATTATGTTGTGCTCGAAAATCCATGTATCTTACCGATCCATTTGGCCTAATCTACTTGGCCAGCAGCACCGGCGAGGACGGTGAATGAGATTTTTTTTTCAGGTCGATTCCATGAAACAGTAGTGACATGTAGCTTGCGCTTCGGAGAATGTTCCGGGGCGAACGAGAGCATCTTTGTCCACCGGAGCTGGATATTCCCCGTCGAACATGCCAGGCGATGGAATCTTGTTCCCCCATGAGCCCAAGCCTCTCCAAGTCCAAACCAGTACGAGTACGCTATTCAGGGACCGCATCACGGATGTGCATCCTGTTTTCAAGTCGGGCCTCGCTGAGTCAGAACTGAGAGGTCAACAATTTTGGTTTATGGCCCGTGAGCTCCCGTCTATAACTCAGGCTAAACCGATTCAGAAGTCAAACAAAGTTTGTTTGTTTAAAGTGCATAGCACACAATAACAGGATGACAGCAACAGGCAGCAATATTGAAACAAGCAAAGCCACCAAGGATCCAGGGTGACTTCTTCTCAAGTCAAGAGTAGCTTGCTGAACTGCAAGTTTGCAACACAAGAAACAAGAGATTCGTAACCAGCCATTGACAAAAGAGCAGCCCTGAAATTGAATCGCATCTGCTGCAAGTTAACGCACAGACCAAAATGGCAGCATATCTTGGTCCGGACATTCAGAAAAGACTTAAAATCCACCAAGGAACAACATAATACCAGGCTGAAAACCAGATTGTGAATCCACGGACCAATCACTGCTGACATAATTGCTAACACCACGTACGTTTGATACCAATGCTAGCTTAGAACAACATGACAGCATAATATGCTGGCAAAAGATCCAACGCAACACAGATGGAAATAAATGAAAGTTTACATGCCTGATTAACCAGAGTAAATAGAGGAATCCTGCACTTAAACTCTTAAAGGTTACTTAGCCAAGAATAATATCAGCCCGGGCACGCCCACTTAGAATATATAGCGGTAACAACGAGCTAAAAAACGACTCCTGCGAATAATGCTCGTCTTGTAACACTTCCCACAGAAACATCACTGCCTTGCCTCCCTTTCACGGTTCCACTGCTCAATCTTGGCCCTGCGCTCCTCACTGCTTTCCCTGACTGGGCTCCTAGCACGCCTTGGGGGGCTACCATGCCTGCGCCTTCCTCCATCATCATACCTGTCATGCCTGCCACTTCTAACCCCTCCGTCATCATACCTGTCATGCCTGCCACCTCTACCCCCTCTGTCATCATACATGTCATGCCTGCCGCCTCTACCCCCTCTGTCATCATACATGTCATGCCTGCCGCCTCTACCCCGTCCACCACCACCACCACGGTAATCATCACGGTCATGGTGGTAGTCATCGCGATCACGATGGCCTCTCCTGTGGCGTGGGCTTGGGCTGCGGCTTCTCCCATGGTACCTCCTGGTAGCGGAACGCCCATAGAGCTTCCTCCTAAGATCCCTGCCAATCTGCTTCACATGCATGAAATTACAGTAGCCACCACGGTTACAGCTGTTCTCCTCAAACTGCCTACAGGTTGCTTCACGGAAGTCAGTCACAGGAGAATACTCGACAATTATTGGGCGGCCAGAGTAAAAGCGGCCCTGAAGTGCATTGTATGCTGCGGCTGCCTGTTCTTCCTCACTAAACTGGACATATACATTCCCAATCATGTGGTCAGCAAGGTTATCGCAAACGTTCAGGTTCTCAATCTCACCGAACTTGCCCAGTTCCTCATAGATGTCCTCAAAGAAGTCCTCAAAATGCTCCTGCATCTTCTCAGGATCAATAGGTTGGCCTTGAGCATCAACTCCAGGGGTTATCATATCAGGGCGCTGATACATGTTAGCAAGCACAAGAGTTGGTGATATGGTTGGCCTGTTGTGCAGACGGGAGCAGCGATCCCCATGACGACATGCCCCAATCTTGAAGTAAAAGGGGCAGTTGACCCTATCCTTCTCAGTGCCAAAGATCGAAGCCAAGTGCTCCGCCATGATATAACTCTCACACTGACAGTAAAGCTGCAAGTATAAGAAAGAACAGTGTCAGAATCCTTATTCATTCTTCAATATAAGGATAATTACAGTGCTTATACATTCATGATTTGGTTATCTTGAAACCACGGGGATCAAGGAATACCTCAATTAAGGTCGTCAGTGTGCAAGACAAAGTAGACAAAAAGGAACACAGGCAGCTAAAACAAACCAGGTTCACAAAGCATATGAATCTTTTAGGATCACCAACAAGTAAAATTCCTGTGAATTTACCCCTGTACGGCCCACTGTGTGATTGGAACATTATACAGCTCAAGCTCTTGAAAGAAAATCCTAATCCCAATCCCTTTTTTAGACCTAATCTGCACACTTACTCAAAAATGTTAATATCAGGAGAAAAGGTGAATAGATAGACCAAAAGAGCTGCAATCTACTTGAGGACTCTGTCATCAGGGCTAGATCTTGCTCCTGGTAAACTGATCACATTTTAACCTAAATCTGCACACCTTTCAAAATGGTTAAAGCCCAAGAAATCAACTAAATGTAAACAAGTAAAAAATGATTCTCCACGAGAATGCTTAGTTTCTCCCCCTGCAACTGCAAAAGAGACCAAACAACATGGCACAAAGAGAGACAGCTTTTCGCCTGCTGCACAAGGGTATTCCTTCTGGGGCAGGCCTTGTATTATCTGCCCGACAAATTTGATTTTAACCTAAGCTGCACACCATTATGATAGTTACCATGGTCTAAATAGATAGCTACATCTGCGCTATAGCTGCGCAACAGCTGTTTCGGACCTCAAACGTGAAGCAACGGTATATGAGCTAAACCCTAAACTTGGCCAATCTTCCGCTATATGAGCTATAAGCACTATAGCCCTAAATAGATGCGCTATTTTCCATAGCACTTAGCTAGAAATAGCTCCACTATCCTACATATGTACTCACATGCCAAAAAAAGTTAATTTTGAAATCCAACTTCGCTGGAAGGCCTAAAAAATTTATCTTATAAGCTTAAATTATAAGAAAACCTAGCAAGATGCCATATGTCGCTCTTTTTACAATACCCCAACACTTATATTTTTTACTGATCAAGTAATTTTGTTAAGAATATTATGACTTATAATCTTATTATATTATATTAAGTACCTTCTTATGTACTATCTTAATTAATTTTTGAAACATGAATTATATTATGCAAAAAATAATATTTTGTATTTGTTAATACTAAAACGAGACGAAGGATACCTCCCATGATAGCTTCTATAGCTTTTCTGGGACCATGCCGCGAAGCCGTGAAAATCACTATTTAAAAGCTTGATAATTATTAATCTCCAATCTAAGGAAACAACCCTAAACAAAGCAAAAACAACTACCACCGAGAAAAGCAAAATCCATTCATTATTTGAAGTGGATTAGTATACTACTGTATTTTGTCCACAATTTCAGTAATCTGGCAAAATACGTAATTAGATCACACAATTCCAGAAGCTAACAACCGATAGGTACAAATCTCACCGACGGTATGCTTCTTCTGATTCAAAAAGTTGATTCAATAGGCCTAAGGGGCAATACAGCTCCTGTCTGTAACTGCCATGCCAGCTCCCAACTGCAAGAGGACGAACTCAACAGCGGGGCAGCAGTGGAGCAACAGCGCAGGTGGCAGCGTGACTTACACAATCGAAAACCCTAGATCTGTCTTCGTAGGGTATGGGGCTCAGCTGAACGCCTGAAGCCCCAAATTTTTTGAGAAAAATAAATTGCTATTACCCCTAAGCACAGCAATCAAATCCGCCTCAAATGGGATGATTGAAGCATCCATCCCATCGATAACAACGCGGATTCGATTGCTCACAGCAAAACGTAAAAAAAAAAAAAGCAAGCTATGGCTTCCTTACCCAACAAAAGAGGAAATTGATCCAAGCCACGAAAGGGCCAGCGATCGGGGAGGACGCAGGCAGTAGGCGTCGATCGGTGGCCGCACCTGCCGCAGCGAGGGGAAGGGGGAGAGGAGGGAGCCGCTAGAAAGTACACAGAGACGTCGAGCGTTGTCACCACGCCGCCGCAAGAGGGAGAGGATCGATTAGTTAGGGCAGGTGGAGTGAGGGGATATATATATATATATATAGATATATCTGGTGCATTTTTTTATTTTTCCGGGGGAAAGGGAATATATTAATCACCACATTTCAGACAAGTTACAACATTATTATTCTGCAATAACCAAATCATAGCCGTACCATAGGTTCAAGCATCATTCGCTAATTTATGTCTAATCTTGTTATTTCATGCTGTATTCTTTTAACTCCAAAACCTTTTCACCGGCTAGCAAAAGCCTCATCTCCGGGTGCCTTTTCAATTTGATGTTTTTTATTTTTATTTTTCTGGTGTTTTCAATTTGATGGATTTTTTTTCTTTCCTGTTTTGTTTGAGAGTTTGAGGCAAAAGAACTTGTCTTGTTCTTTTACATTTTTGCCCCTAAGTTCGAATCCTCTACCCTTTTTTCTTTCTTTGAATTGAAATCCCCGTGATTTTTTTTTAGATTTTGGTTCTTTTCAAAAACATTTGTTATGTATGGACCTATGAGAAATAATGTCAAAAAATGTACTATTTTTACGACGCCATGACTATTAACGTTGTTGTTAAATAGAGTAGTGTCGTGGTAATTGACGTTGTAGTAGATGCTATCTATATTTTTGCAAGTCTAACATCGAAAATCATACGTTACAGCTAACACAACGTCAATTATCACGATGTTGTGCTATTCAACTACAATGTCAAAATATCATAGCGCTGGACAAAAGAGTCTATTTTTAGAAATTGATTTCACAAAGATCTATTCATTGAATATGTTTTTAAAAATGGTTAAAATCTAAAAATTCCACGAAATCCCTAGGCTGTTGCCACAAGCCCACAAATGCTCCTATGGTTAAAATGGTGTCGTGGGACTTGGAAAAGAAAAAACGGAATTGCCAAATGCTCCTATGTTGAATCGGACCCAAACAAGTAGCGCACAAGTTCTACGTTTTGAGTCGGCTGCTTATTATTTGCAATTTAAACTCAAATGTCAAAACATGCAGTAAATGAACCAAATGAATTATGTAACTATCCTTGGCTCTTGATCGGGTATTCCGTTCTTATTGTTGGCAACAGATCTCTCTACGTTTGATTCATTGCTAATCAGGATTTCTGTCATGTTGCCCTGACGATGTTGCCCCTTCGCCGGGAGACCAAATCGTTCACTGAGGAGCCACAAGCCAAAGTAGACGAGCCCCACGCAAGTGGGAAGGATATTTTATATGATTTTTATCAAAAGTCGTAAAAAAAAAAGACATACACAAAATAAAATCTCTCTATGAGACCGAATCTACTAAAATTTCCTTCCACACGAGTAACCCGATCGATCGTATGCACGGAGGGTCAACACCGCCACAGATTGGTTGACCTCGTCGTCGCAGTGCACAGCCTCGCCGAGATGAGCCGACCGCGCGACGGACACGCCTACCAAGCGTGCGCCGCACGCACCGGCCACTAGTCGCACCCCGCAGCAGTGCCGTGAGATCAGTCCCAACGCTTTGTTTCTTATGTGATATATAAGAGGAGAGAGTAAAAAATTGATACTAAGAAATAAGATTTCAATATATACATGTGTGCGCTTTCGGTAGACATAACTACAGCTATACAAAAACCAAGTGGCCACTACCAAAGTACACCAATAAAATGGATAAATCTTCCCCTGATACTGGGCAAATAATACATGCCCATTGCCCAAGCATAACCAGATACAACAGTGAACAAATAGACAATCAAGGTTTAAAAAATCAGTAACTGGTCACCCAATAGTAGCGATTATACGGTATAATCGGAGGGCCAATTGATTATTTCTCACCACTAAGAAATGACTTCGCTTATTTGCCACTCTAGTGGACCTGTTTTTAAAACACTGCAGATAATAGTACATAAAACAGTACGGGCAGTATTACGCTACCACCGCAAATATGTCAGATTTCCGAGTTAGGATTAGATTGAGCATGTATATGGAGAGATAATTGCAATGTGTTCAGGCACAGAACACCAACAAAAGCACCCCCCCCCCCCACCCCTTGCAATCTCTGTTGGTAATTAGTAGGCAGATCATCATAAAACTGACCATACAGGATGCACAAATATGAGACTTTCCTCGGAACTAAAAAACAAAATATGATATGTATACTCAGTAGAGTTCCTAGAAGAAAGTATTTTTCAACATTTGATCTCTGGATGCTACAACTCCCTAAGTAAAGATTAGAGAGATATACCAAACAACTACAGGCTGGAGTCCATTGAGCATCACAATAGGTTTGAACTTTCAACCAAGCATCAGCGGATAATGGGTGGATATATGGAGATTCTGTTCCACTGCGAATGCAGAGCTCCGTTCACTTGAAATATACATATCAGAAATGCCACACTGAATTCAATTAGTTCCATCTTCATCCAAGGACACATTCCACATTGTTTCGAGTTAAAAGGCACATGGACAGAAACAAAGAAATGGGATTTGATCAAGGTGCTAAACGCATCATTGCATCCATAGCTCATGGTGTTTTACTAATTTTACCAGGCTACCAGAAGTCCAGGACACAACAAGTTCAACCATTGTCCAATCTTTCATAAACCACAGCAGCAAAATATTTCCTTGAAACAACAGAAGGCACATTCCTCCCAACACATTCAGCTTGGACTGCGTACTTGAGACAGGGTGGAGCTCAGTCTGAGGTCACACCTTGTTATCTCCTATGCTAGTTAGGAAGAGAAGTATTTCTGGTTTTTCACTAGCTCATATAGCAGCCAGAAAGGCATAAAACCCCGCAATGACACAATGTTCCTTACTTACAGGAAATGTTCGATTTTACCACAAAACTTGAGCATTAGAACCATAAGTGTATAAGCAATTCTTTCTTGTCAGTAACACGACGTAATGCATAAAAGGGAAACCATGAGCATGAAGAACTCAAAATGTACACAACAAAAAACATCCTCAAAATCACTTAGTAAGCTCCTCTCACAACAACAACAACAACAAAAACATCATGCATAGCATTTGCATCTAAACTGATGCTCCAAGCCTAAAACAGAAAGCAACGACTTCTCCATAACTTATTGTAGTGGTCTGATTATCAACCTGGTCTAATTCATCAGAAGCATGTCGAATTATCGGCTAGCCCACACAATGCTCAAGACAAAAGCTCAGCAACTTCTATTACATATCCTCACCGAGTCACCATAACTGAAAGTTCATAACTTTTGAGGTGAACAAAGCAATTTTGACGAGCAATTAGTTAGCAATAGCTCACCATCTCATTGCCGTGGCCTCCTGCGGAGTATGTAAACATCGGATTCCTCGTAGGCATAGTCAGGGTCGAGGTGCTCCCGCGGCACCTTCTCGATCACCGGGAAGGCGGCGGGGACGGCGTCCCAAAATGCCTGGTGCGCCTCGGGCGACCGGATCTGGTACCCGAGAAGCACCATGCCGCGCTCGGCGTCGGCGAGCGCGTCCATAGCCGCGACGAGGTGCGGTACGGACTCCTGGACGTAGACAACGTCTGCGGCGACGACGAGGTCGAAGCGGCGCGGGGAGGCGAGCGAGGCGAGGTGCGCGGGGCAGTTCCAGTGGAGCTGCGCGAGGCGGGGCGCGCGGGGGAGGTGGCAGCGGTTGCGCCGGAGGTTGCGGCGGAGCGCGGGGAGGACGGCGGCGATGTCGGTGAGGACGAAATCGGTGAGGCCGAGGCGGGAGAGGCCGAGTCCGGCCGGGCCGCACCCGGAGCCGAGCTCCACGGCGCGGGTGCCGGGGAACCGGAGCACGTCGGCGAAAGGGAGGGCCGGGTCGCGGAGGCAGCGCTCGGCAAACTTGACGAGGACGAGGGAGGAGGGCCACACGGAGGTGCCCACCTCGAAGGAGTCGTTGTCCTGCTCGAACGTCAGCACGGCGCCGCCCACCGGCAGCTCCACCACCGGAGACGCCGTGAACCGCATCTCCTCTTCGCCGCCCGCCCAAGTCACTCAAGCCATGCGAAGGGGCGAAGGGTTTTGCCCGCCGGCAGCCCTTTGCCTGCAGCTCCGTGCGCGGCCGATCCGGACTTCCGGAGGAGCGTCAGTGGAGAGAATATTAGGGCTGTTTAGCATAGCTCTAAAAGCAGCTTTTGGATTAGAATAGAGGAGTTTTTAGCTTTTGGTTTTTTGAGTAAAATTTATAAGAGTGATTTTTTGAAATTAATTCAAAACTGGAAAGTTAAAAAACACAACTTTCTCTAATTCACTTTCCGTACAGAATCAATTTTTCTATATATTTTATTTTAAAGAATCACTTTAGCCACATAATCACTTCCCGCAGAGAATCATTCCTCGTAGAAAATTTGAATCATAAAGAACTCTACCAAATATATCCTTAAACTTGAAAGCCCTCATCTAAATTTGAAATTAAAGAAATGCCTCTAAAAGTTCATGGAGCAAAGCAAATCTGCAACCCAACATGGGGGGAGAGGTTTTAACTTATAGTTGGTAACCAGTCTAAAATTGTTATTATCGAGTTTATTGACCTACACCGAATTTATAATGTGAGTGGTTTTTTAATTTAAATTTTAAATTTTAAAAATAAACATTCTTAAAACGGGAAATAATTTTGAGACCTTCTGTGAAAAAAATTAAAAATAATATCGTTTACATCATATTCTATAGGAAGAAAGTTTAAAAAAAAGAAAAAAAAGTTGAAGCATGCAATTTATTTATTGACTGAAAAAGCTTAACATGCAAAAAAATATATTTTTTAGGTTGTGGAACGACACGAGGGGAAAATAGGTTGAAAAAAAGAAAAAATCAATTCTTGCTGTGGAACGACACGAGAGGAAAGTGAGCTGTGGAACAACACAAAGAGAAGAGCTCCTGCGCTTATCCATTGAGCTAGGTCAAAATGGGTCATTTGTACTTATGCATTCGGTCTATTTTGATATTTTCTTTTTTTTTATTTTTTTCAACCTATCAATATTTGAGCACATATTTCATGATGCAAACAATATTTTTTTAAAAGTTTGTTTCCTAGATAATCTTAGAATCGTCTTTATATGATTTTTTATTTTTTTAAATTTGATTTGAATATTTTATATTTAAATTTAATAATCGATCGGTTTATAAAATCGATGTGACTCTGTAAGATTGATAATCACTAAAGATATCTAAATAGGTCGTGCCTACTGGACTGGCCTGAGGCACGACACTGTAGGCACGATCCGAGTTAAAATGGACCGAGCCGGCACGGCACGAGGCCACAGACCATGCCTGGGCCGAGCGCGCGGCACGGCGTGCCGGCACGGCCCGGCTGAGTCGGGCAGGCACGGGTCCGGCCTAACCCAGGCCGGCATGGGCCCGGCACGCATAGATCCGGTTATTTTCTTTTTATATATATATATATTTTTAATCTTATAGCTATTTTTTTTATCTATTTTTATATATTTTTAATTTTGTAGCTATTTTTTATGTTTTCGGGCTAGCTGTGCCAACAGGTTGCCCGTGGCACCGTGCCCGCCGGGCCGACCGTGCCGCCGGGTTGAAATCGTGTCTGGACCAATCCGGCACGGCACGGTGACCGACGGACCGTACCGTGGGCGGAGGGGAGGCACGTGAGCTGACACGGTATGTCCTGTTACAGTAGTTGAGTCGTTCAAGCCGTGTCGTAGCCGGATCGTGCCGAGCCAGCCCGAATGACAAATTTAGCCATATGTGATAATCACGGTTATGTATCGGTAACCGAAGATGTTTTGAACCCTGTGCAAGTACGAAGGACCAAGCCCGCCGGCTCAAGCTCGATCGCGCGCGCCCACATGCGGCGGCGAGGCCCAGGCGCCCCTGGGCCGTACGCGGGAACTAGTATGCTCGGGCTGGCATAAGCCATGGCGCCGGCACGGTGTCCCTGACGTGTTTGTTTATCTGAGAAGAAACGAAAAGGTTTTGTACTTGTGTTCGGCGGCGTCCATCGTTTCAGGCACCTCCGCTGGCTGGCGCTCGGTTAAGCGAGTAGGTCAGTCACAATTCAGATGGCTGCCAGTTGTCTTCACGAGAGCACACGGAGCTAATAGATAGTATAATTTTAAAGAGAAATTTATTTATTTATTTACATATATTGTTATATTCTGATTAGTGGATACAAATGTACGCCTGTAAACTGGTCTGATGAATATAAGCTTCTTCATCTGCAGATTCACTCATACATACAGGTTTACTTATTATTGTTATAAAATCATTTGTATATGAACGATCAATCGTAATCTCAAATTTTTCGTTCGCTCATGTGACTTCAGATTCGATCAACTAAGCAGAAACTCAGCTCAATATATCTAATAAATATAATTAATCAAACACTTTTATTTTTAATAAATATGACTCTCTCCAGTATAATTCCTCTCAACCTGTATATACCGTTTATGCGGAGCAAGACCCAAATAGGTAACCAATCACACCTTATATGGTGTAGCTTGCATGAGACGCGGGAGGCGGATTCACGTTGTGACTGCATGATACATATGATATAGTTAAATTTCTATTTTCTAATGATTCATCGTATCTAACAGCGCATGTAACGTACTTAGCCTAACCATTAAGACACCTGTACCCTTAACGACACTGTCGACCGGTGATTGGGCTCAAAGAAGGACGGCCCTAACTACATAGTACTGTGTGTTCTGCTCCAGCTTTGTGGTATTCAGGCCCAGTAGCTAGTTTGGACCGGACCTGGCCAGCATGACAGAAGCCCTACTCGGAACTGAGCCAGACACTAACGTCAAGATGACATGATGGTCCGACCCAAAACACTCAAGGCCTGTGTAGCTTTACCTTACCAGGTTAGGCCCGGGAAGCAGTGTTCGGCCCGAAAGAAACTAAGGGGTTGTTTGGTTTTTTACTTCAGCTTACCAAATACTGCCCATGGCTAAAGTCAGGGAAACATCAAAATTGGAGGGGAAAAAATGATGTTTAGTTTGTAACAAAGTCAAAACAAGTGCAGTGCTAAAAAGAAAGTATTTGGGTTGTGGTCAAACCAAAATTTGCTAAAATTGTGCATATGATATGTAGATCCCATGTGTCATTGATTTTTTCGCGCAAAAACATAGTCAATATAGATCTTGATTAGTAGATTTAATTGCCACAAGTACAATGGTATAAACGGATTATCAATTGGACATTAGGTTTAGAAGATATAATCGTGTAAACTTGCCGTTAAATCCATAAGATGCTTTTAAAGCCTCTAATAAGCTACTGACACCTCAGCAAGAGCTTTCATGTAGCTAAGTTAAAACCGGAGCGAGTGGCAAGGAATCGACCGGCATTTGGCTTGCTTTGCACTGCCCCTTGCCAAATTTTGATTTGCTGACCAAATATTAGTTACAATCCAAGTGACAGCCAAATCTTATTGGCATGTTAAAAGGGCTGACAACCAAACAACACTAAATCTACCATACTCACACCATTATATATATGTATTCACACAATATCTACTGATAACCGAAGATACGGAATGGCTCACTATCGATGAGTATATCTTTTAATTGCCACGAGTACAATGATATAAAGAGATCATCAATTGGACATTAGCTTTAGAAGATATAATCGTGTAAACTTACCGCTAAATCCATAAGATGCTTTTAAAGCCTCTAATCAGCTAGAGACGCCTCAGAAAGAGCTTGCATGTAGCAAGTCAAAACTGGAGCGAGTGGCCAAGGAATCGACAGGCTTTGGCTTGCTTTGCTCTGCCCCTTGCCAAATTTTGATTTGCTGACCAGATATTAGTTACAACCCAAGTGACAGCCAAATCATATTGGCATGTTCAAAATTTCATCTTGCTTTTAAGGGCTGCCAACCAAACAACACTAAAGATCTTCCCCGTCGCAGCCCGGCCTGACAAATGCTCAGCTCAAGCCCATTGTAGTTTATATTCGACTCTTGACCAAGATAGTAGTATCACGGTATTCATTTTCACACAAGCTTAATCACGCAATCTCAATGACACATTTATTTAAGGATTAGTACAACTTATAAAAGAATGCATACACTTACACCATCATATATATACTCACACAATATCTAATGATAACCGGAGATACGGAATGGCTCACTATCGATAAGTATATATTTTAATTGCCACGAGTATAATGATATAAATGGATCATCAATTGAACATTAGGTTTAGAAGATATAATCATGTAAACTTACCGCTAAATCCATAAGATGTCTTTAAAGCCTCTAATCAGCTAGAGACACCTCAGCAAGAGCTTGCATGTAGCCAAGTCAAAACTGGAGTGGCCAAGGAATCGACAGGCATTTGGCTTGCTTTGCTCTGCTCCTTGTCAAATTTTGATTTGCTGACCAGATATTAGTTACAATCCAAGTGACAGCCAAATCTTATTGGCATGTTCAAAATTTCATCTTGTTTTTAAGGGCTGACAACCAAACAACACTAAAGATCTTCCCCGTCGCAGTCCAGCCTGACAAACGCTCAGCTCAAGCCCATTGTAGTTTATATTCGACTCCTTGACCAAGATAGTAGTATCACAATATTCATTTTCACACCAGCTTAATCACGCAATCTCAACGACACATTTTTTTAAAGGATCGATACAACTTATACATTTACACCATCATATATACATATTCACACAGAGATACGGAATGCCTCCATATCGATGAGTATATCGTTTATCACTAGAAAAAAATTTCGTCTAGATAAAACACAAACCAAACATTGGATTTGATATGTGGTGGGTAGAGGATACCAACACCTCTAATAACCATCCAAGGCAAGGTTTGGTTATCCTCAACGATACGATTGGCGTGGTTACTGACAACAAAATATGGATCCGATTAAACACCGATGAATTACCTCTCAAAACACTGGACCAGATCTGGTAGCTTAACACTTAATCTGATCCATGGCTCGCATCACATGTCTGGGCATCGCCACCAATTTATACCCACCGCAAGAACAGCGGGAAGCCAGATCCAGAGCAGGCAGCCTCCACGTGAGACGAAGCAAAGGGGGTCGAGAAAGATGCCCCCTCCCTCGTGGCGTACCTGAGATACTTCAAACGCAGCGGCGCCCATCAATAATGCGCCCCGGCCGTGCCATGGCCCATGGGCATGGTTCCACTTGATCAGAACTACTCAACACAATTATTTTCCCGACAGATCCAAATGGTTCGGCTGCGTGCAGAGGCCAGAAACCTATTTCCATTATTTAAAAAAAAAGATCCATTCGAAATAGTTTGTTTGAAAAGATGGAATTTTTCACTCATGCCTGGAAGAAATGCATTTGGTCAGGAGACAGCAAAACATTGCTGGCAAGGAATGCAAGATCTGCTGTGCACCGCACTGCTGCCACTCATGTCTGATGTCTTGGATACCTGGCACGTTATCTTCAGGGGATCGAATGATCGATGCTTGTGAACCGCTTGCACTATCCGCTGTTTCGTTTCGTTTCGTGTTTTTTTTTTTTTTTTGGCCAGAAAATGTTTAAAACACAAGCGAAAGCAGATACAAAGCTACCAGCTACGTCCAAACAAAGCAGATCCAGATCGCAGAGGCCAAATAAAATCCAATGAAAGAAGTACTAGTAAATCATATAAGTTACAAATATAAATTTAAAAACGAAAAAAAAACAGAGAAAAAGAATAAAGCCAATGGACCAACGCACGCAACAGCACAAAATGCATGGTACAGGGATCAATAGTCGTTCGATCAATGATGGTACGTAACACCACTCGATCGTGCATGGCAATGCACGACGCCGTCGAAGATCACAGCACCACCGCCGCCACCCTCCGATCTGATGATTCTATTATCCTCAGAGGAGGCCGCCGAGGACAGCGCCGCCGAGCACCCCGAGCGCGGCGACCCACCTGGCCAACGCAGCGCCGGGCGCTGCCGCCGACTTCTCATCGTCCGCGGTGGCGTCGTCTGCCGTGGGCGGCTCGGCGATCCCGGTGGACTTCTTGTGCTTCTTGGTCTTGGACTTGGTTGGCGCTGGCGCCGGGGCCGGAGCCGGGGTGGGCGGCTTGGGGCCGAAGAGCTCGTAGGGGAGCGGCACCTTGTCGACGGGATAGACGGCGAGCGGGAAGTCCTTGCTGACGGGGCTGCCGAGGAGCATCGAGTTGACGCCGGTGGAGACGTTGACGTTGTTGCCCGCGCGCTTGATGCTGTACTTGTATGGCCCCGTGTGGCCGGACCCCTGCGTGTTCACCTTGCCGTTGAGGGTGCCGAGCATGGAGAGGCTGTAGAATCTGGGGAGCACGCAGTAGAGGACGAGCTGGATCTGGTCCTGCGACGACAGGTCGTTGAGCGTGCCGGACTTGAGCGACGCGAAGGCGGCGTCGGTGGGCGCGAAGATGGTCAGCCCGTTGTAGCTGTCCGTCAGCTGCGCCTTGATCTGATCGTCCACGCGGGTGTCGTGGAGCAGCTGGAGGAACTTGGTGTACTGGCCGGACTTCCCCAGCACCTTCGTCACGTCGGTCGGTGGGCTGCCGTCCGCCGCATCGGCGGCGGGGCCGGCCGCCGGCTTCGCCTTGGCCTTCTGCGCCGCGGCCAGCACCGACGACGCGGCGAGGAGCGCGACCAGGATGGCGAGGCGGGAGGTGGCGGCCATGGTGGCAGCAGGTTCACTTGGTTGGTGCGTGCGTTGGCGAGGAGGAGGCGCGCATCTGATGCTGTGTTTAATAGCAGCGGTGGAGAAATACAACTCACACTCAGTCTATCTTAATCATTTTTATACTCATCTATCCATTAATACTTTAATCTATCTTATAATTTTTTATCTATCATTCTAATATAAACTTTAACACAAATAAACAGTTCTGATAGACGGCATGCGTACAACACATTGCGAGGCGAGATGAGTGACGGTGTGAGCGGTGCGGGTCGAGTGTTCGTGTGCGATACATTGAGTTGGACATGGCCGGGGAGGCCTTTGCGACTGATCTGCGAGCGTGGCAAGTCAAGCGTCACGGCAACCTTCCCCGCAAAAAAGAAAGTGTCACGGCAACCTATTCTTTTACGTGCGCCACGATGAGCTGCGAACTACCCGGGCTTGAACTGAAGAAGCTAGTAGTAATGAACATGGCATCTACTTACTATCAATATACTGTTTGGAACGCAATGATCTCAATCAAATTTCGTGAGAAGATTTCAGTCGCCAGAGGAAACAGGGAAAAATTCTCTCAAATATCAGAAGCTTACCCAGCATTGCAGATTTGGCAGTTTGCAACACATATGTATTTTGCATTGCCATCGATGTACCTGTCGCGTATGAATGTGCATGTAAGATGTAAGTACCTACTCCCTGGCTGCTGCATGTGGCGGCAAGCCAGGCAGACAGCTTGAGAGAGGGTGATGTTTTATCTGCAAGGGAGCTTCAAATATCTCAATTTTTTTCCTTACCGTGTATCAACTAGGGTACAAGAGCGTTTTGAATATGCACGCGTACATGCTGATCAGTACAGTTTTGTCGGCAGGGTATTGTATATTAGAAAGTGATGCTTGCCAATTAGGCTAGAAATGATACTCCTACTATATAATTGTTGATAATGCTCAATTGCTCAACCATCAGCACCAGGAACGATCGAAGAATATCATATAGAAAGAATACTATATAATCAGGGTATTGTCCTGTATGCATGTTAAATAAATTGGCAATAATGCATTGGCATAGACGAATCTCACCGACAGTTCGTGTAGTTGTAGTTCTAGTGTTCTACTGCAAGCTGCCAGTCAATTTCAAATTATTGCTCCATTGACAGTGCCTGAGCAACGCTCCGATCGACGTGCGAGACAATACGCAAACTGAAATCAGTTTGCTGGCTGAAGAGTTCATTCCGCATGTAGCTAGCAGACGAGCTTCTTCCTGCCCAACTCACACCATATACAATTTCTTTCCTGAATTATATAGGGTGAAATTTTACCGAGGATTTGGTGCCGACTGCAGTCGAAACTTGTGAACTGTGGCCATGGGAGTGGGACGCTGATCGAGCCAAATGTGGTCGCTAATTTACCAACTTCTGTTTTATATCAAGTTGGTGTGGGTTTGTTTGGAAGGGAAATTTCCACTAACCCTTGCGTACGTATGATTTATCAGAATCGTTTATTTATGTTAAGATTTTGTATTGAAGAGATAAGTTAAAAAATTATAGGTTTGATGAGAGAATTAATAGATGTGATTGTATTATATAGACTTATAGATGACTAGATAAGCAATGCATGCATAGTTCCATGTGAAGTTGCATTTCCCAGATTTGTCCGGTTGTTGGATGTGCGGCGGCAGGCAAGGTAAGCAGTGAAGTACGAGCAGCAGCATGATATTGGTCTGCGTACGAAAGGCATCCAGCTGATGATGAAGGAAGAAGAGATATTGGCGACGGCGACATGGCAGCGACTCGGAATCGACCTCCTATCCATTGCGCGCCGATCGACCAGCACAATCTCTTCGGCTTCGGGTGCACACCACACGGGAATACAGTAGTGCAGACCCACCATGCATGCCACGCAGCACGGCTTGATCTAAACTGAAGACCCATGACTTGTCTAAACTAGACACGGTGTATATGTAAGTCACAAGTTTCAGTAAATTGTTTCTTGTGTTACACGAGAGTCATGTGCAGCAGGTAGAACGGACTCCTCCGTCTTTTTCTTCCTCTTCTTTTTTCTGTTCCTTTTCTCCTTCTCTCTGTTTTTCTTTGTCTCTTTGCACGAAAGACAAAGAGCGGAACCAGCTAAGGAAATGCAGTACCTGTTCTGTCGTAGTGCCAAAAAATAAGAAGGGCTCTAGGATCCGGTGGGGCTCCGCAGCCGGAGAGGAGGGAAGAAAATTTATAAGGTCCGTCTTAAGAAATATCCTCATTCTCAGCGTTACATGTGTTATCTCTTCTCTCTCTTCTACATGTGTAGCTATTAGATAAAACAAATATGATATAGATCGAATCTCACAAAAATCTTTCTTAACTGGGTCTTATAAAATTTTTTCGAGGGGCTCTTTGATCGGCACGCTGGTAAGGGCCTCGAGTCTCTCTCCCTTGAGTCTGCCTCTAACGAGAGTTTTTTAAAGATGAGTATATTAGAACGTACACAAATCACTCATATCACGTATATCTAATATATATACGTGGCATCGAGCTAGCCACGCACTCTTGCCATCGCGCAGCCGTAATACAGAATTTGATTACCGTCTCCGCGTGGTCGATCTTCGTCTTCGCCTCCGGAGATCTCATGTAGCCTGTAGCATGTGCGTGTGAGACCCTCGCGAGATTCTAAGTGTGCGACAGGTGAGCACTTGAGGTTTCCAGCTCTGCAGCTGCCTGGCACAAGCTTCAGGCTGGGAACAGGCCATAATCCAGAGGGAAATCGACGGCTCAACGGGACCTGCTTGGCAGCCAACCGCATGCTGTCATGCTGTCCCTCTCACCTCTCCCTCCGTCAGCTCCAGAATGTGCTACGCGGCGCTCTGCGTCACCAAACCCTCTTGTCTCTTTGTCCTCACGCAAATCACAAATTAAACGAGGTTTTGAGCTTGCGTTTGGGCCGGGCTTAGCTACCCTCCTATGGACCTGCCTGGATTTAGGGCCGGGCCTAGCTCGCATTTTCTAGCACAAGCCCATCCAGCTCATAGGCTTGAACCTACTTTTTTTTTTCTCGAACCATCGGCCATGAAAATTGTCTTTTTTATTTTTTATTGTAGAAATTATGTTTGATCTGATTTTTTGAAAGTTAGATGATATTATTATCTAGACCATAGATTTTTTAGAATTTTTATGATTATTTTGACAATGTTTTAAATTTTAAAAGCATTGGAACACCATATTTTTTTATTTTTAAATCTAACACTCTTTCAACATGTGTTATGAGTCTAAATTTATAATTTTACAAAATAGACATATATATTTACAATTTTTATTTTAAAAAATTATAAAAAAAAAATTGAGTCTTGCCAACCAGTCTAGCCCATAGGCTTTTCTTCTTCTCCTTGGCTTAGAAAATTATGTCGGTTTGGAGATAAGTCTTGTCGAGGTTAAATTCCTGACAGTGATTCTGAAGTGTGTTGGTGGGTGTGTGAATGGCGTTTGAGGGAGAGAATGTATCTATCCATGCAAACGAAGGATTCTGCGACATTGGCGGTTATACATGTTCAGATCTCTCGGAGGATAACAACCCTACGTCCTGGTTCTTTTGTGTGTTATAGTAGATCTCACTTGGTTACAGTGGTGTTCTAGAGAATTGCCAGAACTGATCTGACATGTCTTTACAACGGGATCTTCATCCCTTTATATACTAGGGAACAGAGAGAAGTAACATGTCGATTTTATACAGATGACCTCTACTCATCCTAATATCTATCTCAGATCATCATTACAGAGTATCGGGTACGTAACCTTGCTCTGACAGTATTGTACGTCGTGCAGCCGCGCGCCATCTTTGCCGAGCCTGTAGAACCTTATCCTGCTGCATTTAATGTGATGGAACGGAACGGTGCACTTCTGCACCGTCCCCGTTTGCTTGTCTCTGCGCACCATCCTCGTCCATTTGCCTCTGCGCATCGTCCTCATCTACTTGGCTCTGTGCGCCATCCTCATCCACTTGCCTCAACGCGCCGTTCTCGCCCACTTGCTTCTGCCGAATGACCGATGACATCCTATATGTCGTACGACGCTGCACCGGGCTGTAGAGTCTCACACCGTGACCTTAAAGACTACAGAGTCCAAAAAAGAGGTGTTCCACAAATAGGACGAACACGCAAAGCTCTCAAAGTAAGTTAGAATCACTAAATTCTCTATAATAATAATCTAAAAGTAGAATATCCAACCAAACATTAATCTACTAAATAAGACCTACTTGTAAGTTATTCTTTCTAATATATAAAAAAAGAAAGTCCCAGCTTGTAGAAGGAAGGAGAACGAAAAGTCGTGAAAACTCATATAACTAACTCATAAACTGATAACAAACACATATGTACTTAAATTCATCACACACAAACATATATACCTCACAAACATTATTCACACGTCACTCGACCGATATACTTCCAAATCATTATCATCAACACTCGACAAGTAGCATACTCCAAATAAGAAGGCTACAACAATAGAACAGACAACAGAAGTAACCTCTCAGATCAATGCTGATACCGTCACAGTACATAAACAGGATTCTGATCAACCGGCTAACATAAGAATAGGTGAGGTGAGATAAGGAGGCAGAGGCGCAAAGCAGCACCAAGCAAATTATGTTTTCATAATACTTGAAAGTCTAGAACGGTGATAATACAAACAAAACCCTCTATAAATGGGTTTGTCAAAGCATACAGCATATAAGCATAGAGTCAAGTCACAGCAGCGGCAAATGCTGATAACAAGAAGCACTTAGACACGTCATGCTAAGAGCTCCAAGACTAAGATATAAGTTTGATCAGCGCCCTTGATTCATCCATCTTCATTGGACCCAATCATCAACCTGAGAGTACCCATATTACACAATAGAGAAGTGCTGCAAAAAATATTTAAGCTATAATGAGCACACACCCACAAGAAAAGATCAGCTCGTATGCTTAGATGCTGTAAGTATCACCAACATGAAGACGGTAGCAGGCCTAGCATTTCTTCACCTCCAGGATAATTTGGAAATAGTAACATATGAAGCTAACAGATCAGATCATCATGTCCATTGTTGAAACATCAATCACCCTGCCAACAACAGGCCTTTGCTCATGAACCTGCAGGATTCTTTGAGTTAGAAAGCAGTTTACTCTAGTATGACATCAAAGTTACAGATCATAGAACGCTTACAGTGGCACAGCTATTGCCCAGGCATTTCGGCACTTGTTGCGTCAAAGACTGGAATGGAGATGGATAATTGGCATCACCACAATCCTTTTCTTTTCTTGCTGGAATCTTTTCAGTCAAAGATATGCCGAATATCTTGCAACTATTTGTACGAACTTCCCTGTTATCTGGTCCATCCTTTCCAACACCAACAGTAGAGTGCAATTTTTCAACAGTAACGTGTCCATCTACCACTTCACCAGATGCATGATGAGGCCAGCGCATCAACATTTGCTTTGTTCTTCCAGTACCTTCAGCATGGCCAATCATAGCACGTCTATCATCCTCATTCTTATCCAAGTGGCCATGCCCAAATTCAAATTGGGACATCTTTGAATTACCTCGTTGGAACATTAGGACAGATGGAGATGAGGATTGAGATGGAAGCACTGGTGCTAGTGGCCCACGAAAATCACATCCATGGAGTTGTGCATGCCATTTATCTGCCACACTAGGTGCACGAGGACCATCTTGTTGATGAAAGCCACCATTTCTCATACACCTATCAACTAGAGTTCCCTGGTACGGCCGAAACACTTCTTGACCTTGCAAGACCTTTTGGAATCTTTGAGATTCCCCAAAGCCAGAGCAATGGTAGGAAAACCCAGGGTTTCCTAGTGGTGTTCTAACACCTAGTCTTGGAACCCCAGGGATATTGTTACTCACATCATTGGAGCAACTTCGCTCATCAGTGTACTGCATATTCCTTGCTTCACATGGCTGAGAAGTAGCAACAGCAGCACTATCGTGAGTTCTATAACCCAATAATTCTTGACCTTGCAAGACCTTGTGGAATTGGGCAGATTCCGCAAAATCAGGGCAACCACTTCCATCTACCAGAAGGAAAAATAAATCCATTGGGGAAAATGAGCAAATAGGTATATTTAGTAAACAGTTCTGTTCGAGAAGAACAAACATACGTGGAACTAGGTAGTCTGGATTAACATGGGGAAGACATGGTTTTAGTCGCTTCGAATTTGGTGTAGACAGATGGGATCCTGAAACTGAACTGGTCGGTTCAATCTCCCAAGGAGAAACCCTGTTTGGTCGGCGGAAATCTACATCATCATCCCATCTCACCTGCCAAGATGGCCATCAGTGAATAAAAGATGTAAGGTCATGAAGGGGTAGATTTCCACCAATTCAGAAGCACCTTAGAGAAATGTAGTAAAGTCAAGAGAACAAATTTTCTGCCCCACAAAAGGGAGTTGAAGTCAAAGCACAGTTAACATGCCAAAGTAATTATGGAAGGTAACACGCCAAAATAAAACAAGATTGTTCACTTATAGCTTCCCCGATAAAGGAAACCTGGCTGGCACACAGCATGCCTCTGAATTTTTTTTTGAAAATTTGTGCATGGCAAATTATGAGCTCAGGAGAAAAATGAAAATGAACAAATAATGTATTTTTAATCTATCTCCAATGATGTTCTACAGGAAACAGAGAGAGCTCCACGAAGTGCACATTTCCCATAGCAGGTTGCATGTGATCCTCGATATTAGTTGTTTTACTTGTTTAAACAAAAGTTGGTATCACGGGTGCATGTTTGCTTCTTAGTTTCTACTAGTAAAAAACATGTTAATTGGTGAAAGAACGCCGAGAAAACTACAATACACAAATACCTATTGTGCTCGATAATTTAGGTTATAGCTGAGATATTACCACCTAAAAAACTAAACTGGAAACCAAAGCTGATGCAGGAAGCCATACATCATGTGAAAAATGAGAAAAGAAAATGTACCAGCAAACATTTCCACTTTGAAGCACGCCATATAGGGTCAGCATCGCCGATTCCTGCTATTATCCCTGTGTATCTGTAGAATAATCTCATGTGTCAAAAATTCAACATTCAGTTCATAAAAGATCAGTGGAACTATTACAGCATACAAACCTTCTTTCCGTAGCGTCTTCACTTTCATATCTCATTTTGAACCTCAACCCCACAGAAAATGGTTGGCTCAAGCTCTTCATAAACTTTGAGTAGGGTATGATGAATTCAGACTGACTTAACCTGACAGTTTTAAAAGCAATGACTGAGATCAGGACCTGCTTTATTGCTTAAAAAAGGCTGGGCTTACAGCAAAGTTTACGAATATATATGATTCTAATTTTTCTACATTGTGGTCAAGAAGAGAAAAGGTAAGCAAGATATACATGAAGAAACAAAAGGAGCACTACTTTTTTACATTGAAGGGTGTAGAAGACAAGTAGCAAAATCAATACAGTACTATCACTTAACTTTAGATTTCAATAAGAACAGCACGGAACTTCGATCAAACCATGTAGTGGTACATGCTGAGCAACATTAAAAACTCAAGCACTGAATACGATTTCAGATCCTCATTAGCTACCAGCAAAATAGCTTTTGCACGTATACTATCCCCAATACGCACATTATAGTTTCTACCATCTCAAACCACAGGACTTGCAGCAACATGAGTGTGAAAGCATTAACAAATCAACCAACATGTTCTTCGTTACCTGGGGTTATAGTAGATGTGGAACATACTTTTCGTGGCCACAGCATGTGCAACATTAGCTAGTGTACCAAGATTTGAACATTGGTTATAAAGCGCTGGAAAAGCAGATCCATTTTTAAGCTGAGCTGTACGGCGCACTCCAAGTCGAAGCTCCCCATCATCTCCTCTGGAAATTGATGAAGATTCAGAAAAGAGCAGCAGCAACATGTGATAATTATCTAGAGGCGTCTGTTGGCCTACCGAAGAAATAGTACGGCATCCCCTGAGACAAGCTTCTTCTTGTTGACAAATGCACTCCATCCAGTGGTTAAAAGGTGCCTGCGGGGCTGGCCTGCAGCACATTCAGATGTAGATTCATCAGAAATTAAGGACCACATAACTTCTCATGTTTGTCCTTTACATTCCTTAAACAGGGACCATAACTTCCCTATAAATAACTAAATTATTTTCATGAGCAAACGGTAAATGTTAAATACAGTCACCATAACTAACGAACGACATTGCAGATAGTTGGAGAGAAATAGTGTGTGCTAAGCAAATGCAGAGAACATGAATAATCGGCATAGTTTGTACATAGTTCCCTCAATATCATTCAATGGTACTGAATGATTCAGGGTGAAGCAGTGCAGCAGCTCGAACTGGAGATGCATGCACTGTACACAAGCCTAATGAAGAAATTGGCCCATATTCTCAGGCACCAAAACAGGGTAAAATCCTGCAAATAGTTGTTGATGTACCTCGATAGATGTGGCGAAACCTCCACTCGGTGCCGTGCAAATCTTTCGCCACAAGCTCCTGAGACGGCCGCTGCTGACTGTAATCCTGCGCCCTCGAAACCAACATGATTCAGCAAAGCAGCTCAAAACAACAACTCGCCACCCAAAAGATGAGCTTTTTTTCAAGCCAATGATAGCGCACCAGGGGCGGGAAGCAGTCCTCGGCGGCGCGGCGCGGCACGGAGAAGCCGCCGTGCGTGCTGGTGTCGGAGGCCGTGAGCGTCTTGCAGAACATGTGCGGCTTCCGCGCGAAGCGCTGCTTCACGGTGTCCCCGTCCTCGGCGTCGCCGCCGCAGCTCCCGTCCTCCGATCCTCCGCGCAACCGCCTCGCGATCTCCTGCAAACGTCAGATGCGGACACCCGAAGAAACAAATGAGCCCAAAATCTTAACCAACGCACGGAAACCAAACCGAGTCAAATGCTGCTGGTGTACTGTAGCTGTCGTTCACCTCGTTCTCGGCGAGCAGCGCGAGCTGCGCGTACACCTCGTCCGTGGCCGCGTCGGCCTGCAACAAACGCAAAAGCACAAGCCAATCAAGCTTCACTCGCACACTAAACCACACAGACACACTGAGCTCAGAAGCAGCAAACCGGCGAACGCACATGGAGGGTGACGTCGACGACGCGGCAGAAGACGTGGGGCGGCACGGCGGCGGGGGCCGGTGCGCCGCCGCCGTCCGCCGCGGCGTCCCCGAGGTGCTCGAGGTGGCCCTGCGGGAGGTACACCACGACGCTACCCTTCCGCGGCAGCGGCGCGACGGGGCCGGCGCACGCGTGCCACAGCTCGAGGCACACCGCGCTCGGCCTTGGTTGGGCCGGCGTCGGCGGCGACGTCCCCGTGGCCGCGGAGCTGGTCCGGCTCTGCTGGGAGCAGCTGTTGTTGGCGACCATCTCCTCCGTCTCCTCCTCGTCCTCCTCCACGGTGTCGTTGAGGTCGATCCCCGTCATCGCGGCGGCGTTGGACGCGACACAGGCGCGAAGCACGAGAAGCGAAGCAGCAGGTACCTCAGCACGCGGAGCCGAGGGAGCGAAGTGATTAATGAGAAGGGTGGGGTGGGGTTGCAGGGGAAGGGAAAGCAACCAGGGTTAGGGGGGCAGCAACGGAGGTGGCGATGTGGTGGGGTGACACATCGTGGTAATTGCCATGAATGGGGGTTAGAGGGGTTGAGGCTATAGGCAGCTACCTTAGCAAGGGGATGGAGCTAGCAGCAGCAGCAGCAGGCGGAAAAGATGCTGGGTGAGGGGAACGGCTGTGCCAGTAGAAATCAACACACTTCTTCACTGCTGCGCTGCGTTTTTGGGTGTAAAGGGGGGTGGGGGTCGCCTGTGAAAAAGAGAGCGGAAGAGGCGGGAGATGCGCGCAGGCACAGTAATACGGCGCAGGGCAAAGCAGGCGGGCGGTAGAGGAAAGAGACGTGGTGGGTGGTAGATGGTGATACAGTAGAGATGATAACAGGTCGGATCGAGATTGGTGGAGTAAAAACACGTCTAATCCAAAACTCGATCTTTTAAACTTGATATGAGTCTAAAGTGTTGGTAAAAATTGAGATCTGAATCTGCACCCATTGAGTTCCCGTCGAGTTTTAATGCCCGTTAGATCGAGGAACGCTAACCGGGGAGGCCAGGAGGGGTGGCCGAGCGGCATGGCAAGGCAACGGGGAGGCTGGGCGTGAGGGTGTCTGGGAGGTCACACGGGGAAATAGGAGGCTAGGTGTGTGACGATGTGAGGTGGTTAATTGAGATAGCCTGTGGGCTATAGTTTGATGGGTGAACTAGACTGGCCGGTTAGGCTGAGATTTCTGGCAATTTGTAGCATCCATGAGTGAAACTAAAAATCTAAATTTGACGTAGCCTATTGCAGTTACCAGACCTACTAAATCTATAGGTGAAAATCAAGACCCGAACCCGAACCTATTAGGTGCAAAATCCATAGGTACCTAAATCCATAAGTCCAATTATCATCCTAGAATATAGGGGGAGTAGAGTGCTCGGTGTTATAGGAGTATGGTGGAGTAAAGCAATAGAAGTACATACTTCCTACATTTTCGTACACGTGAAATCCTAAAAAGATTTCGGGAACCTGTGTGAATACGTCATCGTTGGATTAAGAAATGGGGTTCTCAGGGTGGATAGTTTGGGTGCCAGATTTAGATGCAGGAAGGGGCGATGATTGGACCAGTGGTGGGCTGTAGCTTGACGATACGATAACGCAATGCCGGTGCCGCGGGCGGTGAGGGGAATATGAAAATAGAGTTGTTAGCGAAGCAAGTATGACAGATGTAGACCTGATTATAAGAGCGTCGTTGGAGATGAGAGGAGTGAGCGGCTCGGAGTAGGAACGAGAGGCGTTGGCGTCGGGTCTGTCATGTGTGAGAGAAAGCGCGAGAGATTGAAGATGACTCCATGACCGCTCGATATCCATCCAACGTTCCACGTTTAGCGGCCGAGAACCAAGGGAAAATCAGGCATAAAAAAAAACATCCCCACAGAAGTACGATTACAAGGGATCCGATGACTCACGTTTCTTCTACTGTTAGTACTGAAAAAAGTGAACCTGCTCAGTTGCTATACTTGGCCGTGATGGTAATAGTCTTATTGGGTACGA
Organism: Phragmites australis; assembly: GCF_958298935.1. Classification (NCBI taxonomy): domain Eukaryota; kingdom Viridiplantae; phylum Streptophyta; class Magnoliopsida; order Poales; family Poaceae; genus Phragmites; species Phragmites australis. The sequence continues at coordinate 34,870,675 of NC_084929.1, read as the reverse complement.
ATATTTTTACAGTACTCCTGCTCAGTTGCTATACTTGGCCGTGATGGTGTTGTTTCTGTCATTCTGTGTATCTGCGCTGCTAGAGTATTTATTCTTTGTACTGCTACTAGGCGTACCTCCTACAGCCCGGGCGTCCATTACTGTCAACTCCCTGTAGCCATTTGCGTGTCTGTGTCTCTGTGTCTGCCCATGCCCCTCTCTGTCTCTCTCCACCAGAGATGTGGAGCGAGCCACAGAGGAGGGAGAGGTGTAGAGGCAGTACTGCACTACAGCAGGGGAGGGCGTTCTTGCGTTTCAGGACCTGATAATCGAGCAGTTTGCAGATGGTTCTGTGCTTCAGAGCACATGGAGAGCCAAAGGTAGACAGATTCTTTTAAGCCGTTGCTCTGTTTTAGTAGTTTGAACTAGTTTTCGTTAAGCTGATACCCTAGGGGCCTGTTTGGAAGTTCTGTATATTTTTTCACTCAGAAATGGTTTATACTGGAATTTTTAGTGCACAAGAAAAAAACATTTCACTGTTTGGGTAATTGTTTCCATCTTATTCGGAAGAAAAACGAAGAACAACTACTGTTCACCAGCACGATGCAAACTCGTCGCCATCTGACAAGGACTTGTTGATCTGATGCCTTGACGAGGGCATGCCGCAGCGCCATCAACCGCAAACTTGACATCTTGATGTGGTCTCACCGTTGTCCCTACCTCAACGTTACGATTTTCCCTCCCAAGCAGAAATTGCCCCGCCAAATTCAAATCCCCTCTCATACCCCCCCTCCTATCAAAGGCAACGCAGATCTGAGAATGAATTAAATTGGATTCGAGGAAAGGAAGCCATAGACAGCTATGACCACAAGCATGGCTCCATCCACTCCCCCTCGCCTCCTCTGCTGCTCCCAACATCATTGCCAACAATAGTAAGAGCAGCAAGAAGAAGGAAAACAAGATCATCTCATGCAGATCAACTTCCCTGTCAAGCACTACCTCCTCGACAACGGCTTACACACGGCCCTCGCTGACTTCCGCTCACCGGATCTAGCCACTTCACAAGCGTTGCGACGTGAATGAGAAGGAGTGAGATCCGTTTTGAGGGGGCGGCAGTGCTTGAGCCGACCGTAGCGGTGGCACTACGAGGGGAGAGAGCGGTGAGGGATGGGAGTGATTGACTAAGAGCAGGGAAGAACGAGGAGATGCGACTGAGCTTCAATTAGAGTCTGCAGGAGGAGGAGGACCCGATTGACAATGTTTCATTTTTCTAACATCCTGATCTATGTTTTTCAATCCGACGGAATGGTTCAAAATAGGTCGTAAATTTAATGTGCTATCAGCCATCCTAATACAATTTCCAGTCCACTACAGAAAAGAAATAGAAACTCTGTTTTACACCTATTTTGGATCTAATTTGATTTTTAATGTAAACCGAGAGAAGTCTCGTTTGTGCGTCTAATTTGATTTTTACTGTAAACCGAGAGAAGTCTCTTTTCTAAAAATAAAATAAAAAATTGAGCTGTTGCTCCAAGGCATTCCTCCTCTCCCTGGCTCTAGTTGCATCTCGGGTTGATTGTCCGTGCGTTGGCACGCCACCTCGCCATTATTGGCGGTGTCGCCCGGTGGTCCATGCGTGCCCCGCATGTGGCTCATAAATCAATTTTAAGGCAACGATTCGATTTGCCGTGTTCTTAATACACACACCGCATGGCAGGAGAAAACCGCTTCTTCTTTATCCAATAGAAGTTCACATGATAAGTACTAGATTACTACAGTACTATTTACACTTTTTTTAATAACAAGTACTATTTACAAGTTAGATTCTGTTACTTCTGACACTACCACATGTCTCAACCTCAGTTAAACCGAAAACTTAGCCATATGTATGCGCATGTGTTGATCATAACTTACATTCTCACGTGCTTTCAACAGGAAATTTTTTGTGCAAATGTGCAAATTGAATGTCGTTCGTTTGATCCTCATTTGAAGTCTACGATTAATCTCAATATCGAATGTTTTTCTGATATTTTATGGTCACAGGTTTCTGTAAATCAATCTCTCGCTGAGATGATAGGATCAACTCTAGCTATGGATCAGACGGTATTCATTGTTTGTACATTTACATATATTTGCTTGTTTGCATCAATTTTTTTTCCTCTTTCAACACTGTAGTTTGCCAAACATATGATAGGATGCGTTCAATTAGAAACTACTGCTAGTATGCAGTCTGGTACTTGTTCCTTTCAAGCTTGAATCCAATTTAGGCTATGCTTTGCACGAACATGGAGTGGATTCAGTTCAGGTGTAGTCGAGTATCGGTTCGCAAAATGCTGGGGTGCCAGGGTGCCAGGCGCAAAGCCTCCAAGCAGAAACAAAAATATTTATGGCCCCCCCATGATGGGCGTAAAACTATTGACGCAGCTGTGCCTCCTGCCGACGCTGCCAAATTTGATGGTGCTGTCGCTGCCGGCGCCGGGCCAGTGTACAAAGAAAGGGCACGGTCAGCACGTCAGATATTTTAGTTTGTGTGGATGCAGATTTAGTACTGATAGATTAAATATTTAATAATGAATATGTCTATTTGGTTAAATTTTATTTTTAGTTTGTGCTCCTAAATAAATAACTTTTATAATAATGTTTGGTCCGATAAAATCTTTGTTGTAGAAATCGGAACTTTTTCATTAACTTAATGAAATAAAATCTATTTTTAAAAAAACAAATCCACAAATGCCACCAGAGTAAGTAGGTTGAAAAAAGAGTGTTTCGTTGGTTGTATCTATCTGAACAGACTGAGCAAAGTTTCTGTTTGGTTTGACTAAATCTGAGACCGCACGAGCGGAGACCGTAATTAGTTACTCACATAAAAATAATTTTGTAACACCGACAAGTGTATCCAACTGCATAAGTGGATACAAACTCCTGCATCCATCGAGCCAAATTTAGGACATACATTTATATCTATTAATTCAGACTAAAACAATACATACATACAACCAAACACATTTCTATTTAAGATTATATATATCGTCAAGCCAGTTTGCTCATATGCGGGCAAACAATCACCCTAAGTATCTCGACATAGGACTCCTCATCTGCTACTAGTCACGTCCCAAAAATATGTATATTAATGTTAACATGGATTTCATAAGCATTTGATTAAATTTTGTTCAAAAGTTTGAATTTATTTGAATTAAAAGAAAATAGAACATGAAACGATAAAAATATATTTAAATAGAGCCTTACATATAAACTCACTTTTTCACCGTATGACTTAAGATTAAAAATAATTTTAAAAATTAATGTATTCTCATAGATGAATATTAGTGATTTTGCCTAAATTTTTGTAATTGTATTCCTGACTGCACAGGCTAGACTTGAAGCTTCCTTGTCATCGGTCTCCACTGCCGCCGTCGTGGACCTTTCCGCTGACCACCTCGCCTAGCCCTCCTCCACTCCGACAAGTAGTGCGACGACCTTCAGCACATGAAAGTGAAGCTCTTCGACCCCTTGAGCTGCCTCCCCGTAGCCTCCCTCTCTCTACCCCCTGCCGTTGGCCGAGCTCAGTGAGCTCCACGGCCGTGGCCGCCGCTCCTCTGTGGGTCAAGCTCCCCACTCGCTGCATGTTGTTGAAACAGGACACAATGAAACCCCCTCATTATGCCGAGAACCTTTACAGTACGCCATGATACTAAATGGTGAAGAGTATCATTATTGTAATCCAACCGTCCATTTTAGTAGATATTATTGTAATTATTTTGATACCCTTAGGGGTAATTACGTCATTGACTACCGGACTTCGGACCTTCGCCATCCATCATCGACCGACTGACGGAGGGTGAAAACCCTAATAAATAAAATGAACAGAATAAGTGAAAGCTTATCTGAAAAATAAACTAACATTTTGACCTTCCCTAATTAAATATATAATTTACAAGTTTATCATAATTTTTTTTCCAATCGTACCCTTATGATGCACATGATACTCTTTAATGATACCCATGATACTGATAGGCGATAGAGTATCATTGGGCTAATCTAAACCATCGAATGAAAAAAATAGACGGCATGCACTCATTTAAATGTAAATAAAAGTCCTCCATTGTGCCATGTTGGCTATCGACGAGCTCGCCATGCTACCGACCAGTTGTTCTATACATCATACATGCTCTGTTGAGAGCTTGATCCCGTCAACTAGGCCTGGGCCCATGAGGCTATGACTAGGCTAGACGAATATATGGGTGAAAAAAGCTTTGTGGAGTATTTTGGTTAATTCGAATACAACCAGAAAATACGAAATGGATTAATTGTTCTATTGTTTAATGGACTGAAGGTTGTAAAATGCATAGTAAATCTATTATAGCTTTAAAAATTGTCAAATCAATTTTGTTGGCTTCGTATGCTTATGCTCTACTGTATAAAATTATTGTGATCAGGTAAATTGCTGTTTAATTCCTGTATTTATCTATTTGTGCTAAATCTTGTCTTAATCACTATTAATTCATGATTAGTCCAAAAATTGTGAATCTAATTCTAATAATCTTGTTAAAAAGAATAATTTCTTGGAAACATAGTGCTCAACATGTCAGAGGAGTTTGGCCCATTGTTTTGGCATATGTTTGATCTCACATGGATGACTTCTAAAACCAGTATAAAAATTAATAAAAATAACTTAGGGTCGAGATCACTTTCAAAATTCCTTAGTTGTGTAACCTTACATAAAAATAATAATGGCTGGCATATTAGGTCATTTATAAATATAAGTCGTTTGGTGTACCTATATCTTTTGATTGAATTGATGATTAGGACATCGTCTCGCTTATTTGTTTATACTATGAGAATATGATCTTCTCCTTGCATAAATTCTGTTATATCATGCTCTTTTGTCTAGTGCACTTCATTCATATGTATTTTCATGGCATTTAAATGGCATTGCATTGCATTTTACTCATGCTTGCTGACTGTGAACAACATGGATGTGACCGATGGTGATCCGGAGGGTGTTACTGTTGATTGTGAAGTTGAAGCTTAAGTCAAGCATCTAAATGTATTGTACCCCTACTTTGGATCATATGTTGTTTTATTTTGATAATTGCGATATGTATGTTATGTATGATAGTTAGTCAATGTGGGTTTTAGTTGTAGATCCTATTTGTTGCATAACTATTTCTTAGTATTGTTATCTATTGATCTATTTGTAACCCGGGATGATATCATATAAATAGTTCAACTTAAAATAAATGTGTTATGCTTATCAAGGCTCGTGTCAATAGTGGAAGTCGAGCGTTTGTTCGACCATGGTTCACGAGCTTTATGATTTAATTTTGTCTCGCTTAATTTAATCTTAAATGGTTGATGAGTTATGAGAATGAGACTAGATTTGGACAGGTGATAGGAATGGATCGGGAACAGGATTTCAATTATCATAGGCCCGCTTAGGTCGATTAAATATCTATCTTTGGTGTTGTTGGTTTAAATATTTTTCGTATTGCCACATATCTAAATAGAGAAAAGATGACCTGACTACCTTATTACATACCGACGTTTGATACATGATTCTATGGTGTGCGTGTGAAAAAGAGTTGTGTGTGATGAGATAAAGAAATGAGGGACCTAGTATGTGCCCTATAGATATCTTGTAATCATATTAAAGACTTGTAATATATTCGACCTACTTGTTCTTTATTGTATTTTGATACGATGATGCTTGTTGTAATTAGTATATGTTTCAATCTTGAGCATAAACACATATCGAGACTATGGAATTGTATTATCTTTAATCATTTGTAATTGCAATTATGGTTTTAAGATATGTCACGTGGCATATCGAGAGAGCTCTTAACTCACTAAATGAATCGCGATTTAATTAATTTGAATCCAATTTAATCGATTCTCACACTTCTACTCACCTGTCCAGGCCAGAAAGAGAGGTCAGACGTGTAGAAAATTTGGGAAACTTCACTTTGTACCACCAAGAGATCACTGATTTCGAATTTTACCATCCAACGAATCTGACTCCATAAAATATCATACAATGATGCAACAGTACCATTCTATTACAACAGAAAAATAATATGACATGTAATAATTTTTCTTGTTTCATCACACCTAATTTTCTTATTTTTATCATAAGTTTTATAATAATTTTTATTATTAGGTTGAGCTTCAAATATATAACACCGGATCTCATAGTATTATTTTCAGTTGCACCGCTGTTTAGCGTGACAAAATTGCCCCTCCCGTTCCTAAAATGAACCTTGTTCACGACACTTGAATCCCGCCGCCGCTCCGGGCCCTGCTCGACCACCGCTGCCGCTATCCCGTGCTCCCCCACGGCCTCACCCGTCGCCCCTGGTCAAGCTCCGCCGCGCGCTTCTCGGCCCTCACTGCGCGCGATCGTCACCTCTGCTCTTCCCCCACCGCACGCGCCTTGCTCCCGCCGTAAGTATCCCGTCGACCATGGCCTGAACAAACGTGGTAGAGTGCAATCCGAAGGCCTGAACAACATCGGAGTAAGCTCATTGATGTTGTTAGTCAGCCAATTTCATGTCGGGAGTACAAATTTTGCACTGGATGTTGGGATTTGGTTGCACGAGTTCGTTGCAAGTTCTTGCAGTGGGAGGAGGTATGGGTGTTCTTGGCTGAGTTTTTAGATCGTGGACAAGATGAATAACTGATGGGGGCATATAGATGCGGCCACGCAGGAGCAGCGAGCGGTGGTGCCACGGATGAGCAGCCGAGCAGGGGCAACTTTCAGTGGTGGCGTGGTCGACGACGACCGGTGGTGCCGAGCAGCAATGCAGGACCGCGAGACGAGGAGGGACGGCTACTCCCCTGAGGCTACGTTGCTCCAGGCTTCTCGGCTCTCACCTGTCGCGACTCGTTGGCCGCGGCGGGCCGGCGGCAAGTACCGAGTCGAAGAAACCAAACAGCCGACAGAGCGGACGGAGTTGGTCCAGGCAAAGGGTAAAGCTGTCATTCGACGTATGCATCTTGTTACAGAAAAAAAATGAAAAACGTGGAATGTGACGGAGTGGTAAAAACTACTAGTACTCTACTAGTATAACTGTTGTAAATTCCGAAACCAACGGTCGACTTTGGTGGTACAAAACGAATTGTCCCTAAAAAATCGTGCGCTAGACGGTGGACATGGGAAGGAAACGAGTAAAAAAAGGAGCAGGGCGTGGGGGCAGCAGGGAGCAGGGCGAGGGGCAGGCACCGTCAGGCTTTGTAGTTTTGCAGCAGTGAAAGAAACTGAAGCGTTCCACCCCCAACTTTCTCCTCGCTTTTATCGGGCGTGGGTCAGAGCTGCCGTTCGCCGGAAGCTGCCGCCTGCCGCACGCAGTCGCAGGCACCAGGGGCTCCGCTCCACATGCCGCGGCAGCCTCTGCGCCCATGGGGACCCGGGCTAGCTGGGGCGCGCGCTTGTTCCGCTCCCGCGGATCACGCCCGCCCGAGCGTACCCACCCCATTGTTCCGTGCGTCGGCGTCATCACCCCCGATTCGACTTGGCTCACGAGCGCCATTCGTACACGACAGCGTTCGCCGTACCTGCATCCGTAAATCCATAAATCGGATGCAGTAAAAGCACAAAGCATAGTATTCGGGTTTTGGTCAAGGACGGCTTGCGTCATGTTTACCTTATCTGACCAGAAAATCAAGTGATGCTATCAGCTGGCAGGTGTTCAGTTTAATTATTAAAACCATGTTTAGATTGACCAGCTGCTGCAACTTGTAAGCAATGGATGGCATCCAGACGAACCACGCACAGGGCCAAACGAGAGCTGTTCCCCCTGGTCTGGTTACTTGCCGCTTTCGCTTTGGGCTGTCAGGCTCCTGGAACCCCACGCGCATTTGGAGGCGCCGGTAAAGTGGACCCAGCGCTGCACGCCCCCTCAGGGCCCACCGCGCAGCTGCTCAAAGGTACAGTCAAAAGGCCTGTTGGCTTGAGATGAGAGGGCTAGCTGGGAAGTTAATGGCGAGACATCAAGGGTGACAAGACGGGCGAGAAGCCGCTTTGCTTTTCCCGAAGTGAGCAGGGAGAGAGAGAGAGGGGGCAGCAATTTCATTTCCAATCGCTGTTGCTTGCGTTTCGCAGCAGCTGGTCTGTGTCTCCCTGTTGCGTTCCCTTGTTTGCTTTCGATTAGATTAAAGGACGCATCGCCTGTGCCTCTCGCGGGCCCGCCCGGGCACCCGAGCAAGGCCCCGATGTCGGCTCGGCTTTCCGACCTGAGAAAAGGGAAGCTGTCTGACTCGAGCTTTGTGCCGCTACCTCTGCAAGTACCTGAAACACTACGGACTGCCATTAGAATTAAAAAAAAATTAAGAGCAAACTCTCATTAGCCTCTTTTTATACTTTCTGTAGTTTCTGATGACTTTGTAAAGCTTTGAGATCTTTTTTTCAATTCAGAAATTTGGATTAGGTTTGTATATTCTACGGCGTATTTACTCTTGATCGTTCCCAGTATTACCACACCCTCAATCCACCGGTACATTTTGACGGCGAACTGGCGAGACATGTACTCCAGTGTCGAGACGACACTAAGGTGACAAGACTAGCTAATGAACAGAAACGACATGAAATGAGCACAGGTCGCACATGGTTTTCAGTGCAGGTCAAGACTCAAAAACTAGTTAATGACGAAAGGACCTGGCTGGCAATTTTGTCCCCTGATCGGATCGATATTTACTGTGTTCGATATTGTTTTATAAATTTAATTTTGTTCATTAATAAATATTATTTTTGGTTTTCAAGATGATATTTTATTAGAGTATTTATATTAAAACTATTAAAAAATTGAGTTTTAAATTAATAAGTGTGATGTATTTGTGGTTTATATGTTATTGATTTAATTTGTGGAGTTTTAAGTTAAAAATTTTTATTATAATTTTATTCTACATGTCGAAAGCTAAAACGGCGTATAAAATAGAATAAAGATAATATCTTTGTTGTTATTCCGATTAGTCTATAAAACGTCACATTAATAGTCGCTGGTTGTTGCGGTCTCACCAGTCCCCATCAACGAAGCAAGAGGATCTCCTGATTCGTTTGCGCTCGGCAAAAAGAGATCGGTGCTCTGGAAGAACATGAATAGGACCTTCAAGGATTTCTATGTAATTTTCGTTTTTTGTAAGGTCCTTTTTTGTAACTGGGATGTGCTGTGCTACTTTATTAATATATTTACCCTTTGGCAACCCAAAAAAACGTCAGTTCCTCCATCCAACGATATAAAACTTATATTTTATATAATAATACAAGACTCATTTCACATTTTAATGTAAAATGTGTGTTGTTCCCTCTATACTCCTAATAAATTGAGTATTTTTTTTTACTTTGTATGTCTTACATGCATGTATTAAATATAGTGTTTAGAGAAGATAATTAGAGGTAATCTACTCATCTTTAATGATTACTTGGTCTATGTGCAAGATAAAATAAGACTTGTATTCCTGGACAGAGGAAGTTCTCTCCCCTCGACTGTGGGATGGAAAATCTTGTTGTTGTTTTTTCGATTTCAAAATCTTGGATTAGGAGGTAGTCTTCGTCGCATTGCAATCGTACCGTCGGCGTTGGCCGTAGCCAAAGCAAGGGTGGTGCAACTTTGCGCACGCGGGCGAGAGCAGCAGCGTGGTTGGCTAGAAGATCTAGCAACAAAAAAAAAAGAAGATCCCGCACGCAGAAGATCCCGCAGCCGTGCTGTGTTCCCATCGGATGCTCGGCTGCATGGACGCGACGAAGGGCAAAAGGCACGAGGAGCGCCCCTCCCCGTGGGCCTGGAGCAGCAGCACCAACCGGCTCGCTCCCCAGCGTGGGGGTTGATGCGACTACGCGAGTGCGACGCCCGGAGCGCGCGGCACACGGACACGGCACCGCCGGCCTCCGTGATTCGCCGCATGATTGCGCGGATCGTCGTGCTCCGTTTCGCAAGTTCGCCCCTCGGTCGGCCCGAGAGTGGGAGCAAAATCTTTTCCGCGGGCACCCGCTTGTGATATGCGCCGTCGCAGACGGCCGACAGGTACGGGAGGCAATCGGTGGAGTAGGAGTGGCGATGGCTCAGGTCGGTGCTTGATGTAGTAACAATATATTTGATCTGAAACTCGAATAGTAAAATCTGACTCGAATTTAATTCGTCTAACGGGTGAAAATATATCCTCGGTTCTGATCCTAGCAGGGACTCATGGGTGTGGCGATGGCTGTGAGCGTGAGGCGGTGGTGACGGTCGGGAGGCAGACACAACGGGCAAAAATCAACCCCCATTCTGACTCGATCTTCAGAGCTTCAACCCGCGACAGTTGAAAACTCAATCTTACTCTCGTCGGGTGTAAAATCAGTGAGACCTAATCTGCAGCCCGCCCATTGCTGACCTTACGCTAGAGGCAGGGTCTGGGCTAGCTGTGTGTGGAGAGTCATTTGTACGGGCCCGCGGAGCCTTTATGAGCTTTCACCTGATCTTTGGAGCCTCACTTTCGACGATCTTTCCATCTCATGGCTGCGTTATTTGACTTTCAATAAGTAAAGAGGTTGGGTAATCGAGAGGTTAATTCTACTAATCTTGGACAGTTAACAAGGTTGTGACATCCGAAGGCAGTCGAGTGGCAAGAGGAGGAGTACGATGCATGGATGATAGAGGACGCGGCTTGCACGAGAGGAGGATCAAGAGTGGCAGCCTGACGATGAAAGTGGCGCCTTCCTTGCGTTCAAGAGAAAAGGCCAACCTTTTAAGACCTACAACAAGGGCGTGCCGCCTGCTGCCCGTGACACGGAGACATAGCACTTTTACGCGCAAGAAAAGACAGGTTCTTTATGTCGCAAGCATCCATTGCCTTTCTCGCTCGTCACCGTGCCGAGACACGGAAATTTTGAGCCAGCAAGCTTGCAACCGAATCTTCACCAGAATTGTGAAAACAGTCCAACGCACACGGACACGGCCATTGCTACCATCCCATGGTTGAAAATCTTGGCTCACAGCGTACGTACGAATTTGTGATCCGGAGGGTCTGGTCGCAACTCGCAACATTCCAGCGAGATCCCGTGATCTGCCAAATCCGACATGGAACCAGCATTAGTCAGTGAGCATTGTTACTTTGTTATCGCAAGAACACGTGCTACAGTTAAACATTTGCTCTTCCAGAAGGACACATGCGCCCTCCCAAATTTATTTACAGATCCCCATGTCAGACCAAAGCAGCTTGTTAGCGCAAACAAGCATTAAACCATGATACACGCATGCTTGATTACTGTACGGAAAGGCAAGATCCAACCTCGTGGAGGCCAGGGAGCACATTGCTATTTGAGTTTTTCATTGCCGACACACGCGGAGAATCCATTCGATCTGTAGTTCTGCAGTACAGTATCCGATTGATGCATGGACCCATCAGGGCTCTATGCGCTGTTTCGTTCTCGTCCTAAAAAAAACTAAGGTTATGTTAAAATTTATTAATAATAAGTAGTATTTGATTTGAGGCTAAATTAAAATTTTAACTGGTTAAAAATCAGACCAGCTATTTTAAATACTAAAATTTTAACATAGCTTTGCTATAGAAAAAAAATCAAGACATGAACAAAAATTGATCTTAAACAAGATGAAAGCCAAACATTTTAAATATGCCTAAATTTTAGCTTGGTTTCCTATTAGCAAGAACCAAACAGCCCTGGAAAAGCAATCTGGCCAGCCGGAAGCGAGAGGCCGGGGGGCAAGGCGGAAGTTTTTGCGCGCGGCGCTCACGTGGTCGGGGTCCACCGACCCTGCGATTTGATCATGGAGGCAATCAGTTGGTGCGCGCGAGCGTTAATTTTGCCGCTTCTATCGTCATCATCGTCGCCCTCCTCCTCCTCCTGCTCCTGCACCTGCCCGCCCGCGCCCGGCCGGGCCCTGCCGAGCCTCTCGGCGGGCCAAGCCCGATCACGGACACGTCACTTTCGTACGTCCGGCTCGGTGCAAATGCGGTGCTCGCTTTGAACACCCCATAAATCGCACTGCCGGCTGCCGGGAGAGGGAAGAGCTCAGTGGCTCAGAGCTGGCTGGAAATTGTGGAGGTTGATGGCTCGGCAAGGACGGCTACGTAACAAAGCACCGAAAGGTCGCCGAGCAATGTCATCACTTGTTGCGCTGTGAAATCGGTACTGTTGCCTCACGCTAATCATAACTCGTAACGCTGCTACAGTGGACGGTATAACTGCTACAACTTTGTAGGGAGTTAAAGAGAAGACTGTAGCGAGCGATGGCGATGCAAAGTCGAAACAGTAGTAACACTGTGCTGGTACTAATGGACAGCAACTTGTTTTTTCTTTAAAAAACACCTAGATAGGTCAATCCTAAAAAAACTAGAGATTAACCGGTGGTGCAGCGATACTTCTGTCTGATAAGCAGACTACAGAGACATGCATGCAATAGTAAGAGAAACGAACATTGAATTCAAACCGTGCTGCAAAATAAGCTAGTGATACTACTAAATTAATTCGGCATGCAATACATAAGCCCTGGTTAGTCTCCCAGAACGAGCTGAAAGCATGGCACGTCATCTGCGCATGGTAAGCTAGCGATGCACTACACATGTGTATAGTATCTTGTACTGATTTGGCTTGCAAACCGTCGAGCAGAGCTTTTAGGCCCGGCATGTCTCTCTTCTTCGGAGAGGTGCCGATCGAAAGACACGCATGGCAACCTAGGGGCCGATCGACCAGCAAGCTAGCTAGCGAACTGGCGAAGAGTGCTCGCTCTTGCATGTGCACGCTGCACCAGCACCATCAGCTAGTAGTTCTCTCTTTTACTTTGGGTTGTGATTTGTGACAAGGAAAAGGAATCTATGGATTGGCTAAGGACTCTCGTGCAGCTAGACTACTCCGATAGCTAAAAGATGTATGTGAACCGATGGATAGCTAGTTTACGCAAAAGGAGTATCCATCCAACAAAGCTACCAACGTTACGTCATGGAAAGACGCTCTTGCAGGGGACTCACGAAATGCCTCTTTTGGTACAGCTAGTTCCAAGTTAAAGCTTTTCCGTCTTGCAGCGAAAGAAAAAGAGGGCGGATCATCATAAGGATCACGCTGATCGAGGACTGATCGAAACGAAACGCCTTCGTTTAAGAAAGAGGAAGAATCATAAGTCACGGGCGTCATGAATATGTTCATGAACTTTTGGATTAAGCTTGTAATTCTAGGTAGCCCACACAAAGCTTTACCCCAGCTTTACTAACCCCGACCTAATGATTTTGATCCCCGGTTTAGCAAAAGGCTAGCTGCATGTCCTTTTAGCTTTCGCAAGTGCTGAAGCGGGGATCAAAGCCATTCATTTGTAACCCCACTTTGCCCCATATCAAAGCCAAAAGGAAACAGGAAAGCAGCATCATTACCAGCAAGGGGCTTCTCAGTTCCTTAGGGAATTCTGAGTACTCAGGGATCAACTGTTTATGGACTTGAGTACTCTCTCTCGGATGTGTCTCTTCTCGGGTCCTCGGGGAACTCCGGTTACTCGGGGGCCAACTGTTCATAGCCCCGAGCACCCCTCTCGGCACTGGCTTTTCTCGGGTCATCGAAGAACTCCGGGTACTCAGGGCCAACTGTTCATGGTCCCGAGTACTCCTCCCGGAACTGACTTTTCTCGGGTCCTCGGAGAACTCCGGGTACTCGAGGATCACTGTTCATGACCCCGAGCACCTCTCCCGGAATTGGCTCTTCAGTGTAACACTATTGCTATACCATATAATCTTCTTTATACTTTCGTATTACGATTTATGAATGCTTATAACAAAAAAATAATACAATCACCTATACGGACGCGGGGTAGCGCGCCTATTTACCTAGTGCTCTCTAATATCTCTGCAAGTACACGTACTAGCATTCAGACAATGCAATACTACTAGTGAGTGCTATGGCCGTCCTGTTAAGACGAGACAGTCCCTGACTAACCCAAATGATTCTCGAACCCCAAAACACGCATTTCCCGGGTAAACCGGGACACGCAAACCACTTCGCAAACTAACAGAAAGAGCGCGCTCTCTACGCTCATCACCAATACCATCATGTTCCCTAGAGTTTCAGTTTTAAAATCTATATATAATTTAGAATTTTTAGGATAAAATAAAATAATTTAAATATCTATTTTTAATTCAAATAATAATAAGATTTCTAAATTAATAGATTTTAATATATTCACATCTCTATCTTCAAAAAATTATAAAGCAGAAATAAAAATCTTTAAAAATTCTATAAGATAGAGCTCTAACAAAACTATAATACTCATACCGCTCTACTCCACCGATCTACAATTCTACACCCGTAGAGTTGGTTCTGGGATAGACAGTGAATCATGACCCGAATACGTAACCACACCGCACAGCAGCAGAGTACTGCAGAGCATGATACGCGACAGCTCCTAGCAAACCAGGACATCGCATCATCGATCAAGATGTAGCTGGATCCGAAAGCAAATTCTAATCAAAAACATTCAAGTGAGATTCTATTTATATTATTTATTTCGTGATTCAATAATTACATTAAAAAATAAAAAAAAAGAATAGACACGTGTCATCACATTACATGAAATATATATTTTTATAAGATAGGATATTATAAAATTTGCTTGCGTCGGACCCGGCCGTGAAGCGCGCACCAATCCGGCCTGGCCGCGCGCGGTGGGGAAGGGTCGCGGGAGTTTTGCCCGTTTCAGCCTGGGGCCGCCGCTCGCGCGTTTATTGAAGTGGTTCGAGAGTCAGCTACACAACCCGCCAACGACGGGCAGCAGCAACAACTAGCTGGCGGATCTTGGCAGGGCGGGCGAGCGGAATTAGCAACGACCACACCGTGGAAAAGTGAAATCGGAAGGACCGGCCGGAACGGTGCTCGCTATTTAGTGTGTGCTTTTTTTTTCTCCCTAAACGGGGTTTCTTAAAGCTGCATCACAAAAATATTTTAATGGAAAGTTAGAACGAGTGGAGTTATATTTATTAAAAATAATAATATTTGATTGGTTCTATTTGTTTCGACATGTTGAATGAAGTTCGTGTTTGTTTAATTGAATCTGAGGTCGTATAAGCGATTGTAAGAGTTGAGATTATGATTGTATACTTGTAGGAAGACGATTTTGTGATACTGATAAATAGATTCGCCTGTATCTATCGGACCAAGCTGCGAAGTGAAGCTTAAATCGAGTTTTACCCCGTATTAGAATAAGATCGTATATTTATATCAATTAGACCAGATTGCAATAGTTGATACATATAATTTAACGGATTTTTTTAAGATTCAACACATCCGCTAGGTTAAGATGGGAGTGATGCGGGGAACTGATTGTAACAAAGTGTGGCTAGGGAAGTGCGCACGCTGGTTATGAAAAGAGTTCCACCGTTGTTCTACAAGTTCTGATCGTCTTATGGCCGCCTGCAAATTTGGGTTCATATACGGTTTTGCTGAATAGCAGGTCCATGCATGCTCTTCTTTTTTTAGGCTGTGTTTGATTTGGTTTCTCTGTGTTTCTGAGTTGAACCACACGGCTCAACCATTGAGCTATCTTTTTAAAAACTGATTTATAAGAAAATAAATTAAAAGCTGAGATATTGATTGAGACTAAGAATTTAAAAGTTTATTGTAAAAAGTAATAACAAAAAATCAAAAGGCAGAAATCAGAAAAGTGACTTTTCAGCTAAAAACCTAAGCCCAACTAAACATACCCTTAATTCAAAAATTGTTTTAGTTCATTTTTGTCAGATCAATTGCTTTGCTTCATTTGATCGGCTATGGGATTCTTAATCAAATTCTTTGAGTGGATTGGATGGCGGACCGGCAAGGCGGCAGCATACTTCTGTGGCAGACCTTGCTAATGTCTTGTACTAGGAGTATTTAATCGCTAACGCGTGAAAAAAAAAACTGAATTCAGGAACGTCTGAATAGATAAATTAGGATGGCATAATTAAATTGCAAAGCCATAGCACTTGGGTTACAGAATGACAGACTAGCTATCTTGTCCACACAAACGAAAACTTTGCCATTTTTTTGCGAGGAAAGCTTCAATCTAGCTAAGCTAGGTTCTACTTTTCATAACTAGCAACAGGAGGGTTAGTAGGGTGTGAAGCGAGGTACTTACATCTCTCCTCTTTTAGTTGTCATTTAGGATATTAATATAGTTTCTAACAAGTATGTTTGATTATTATTTTTAACAATTATTTTTTAATAAAAGTTAATAAAAATTAGACGATGTAAAGTATTTTTTTATAAATTTATTATTATTATTTTTATGTGCTAAATTATAATAGTTTTGTGTATATTAGTGATCAAAGTTTTTAAAATTTAATCCTACATTATGTAGGATGACTATTTCAGAACAGAGTTAGTAAGTGCTCTAGGCAATCAAATAGGAACCTAGCTATTTTTGCTGTACGCTGAACACATTGGAAATTAATGTCAGCTTGAGCCTTTCTTTTCTTGGCTCAACCTTTTGTCAGGTAGCATCTTGCTTTCACTCCCTTTGGATTGGCCTACCCCACTTCACTTTCCCGGCTTATAAGGATCAACTACTAATCTCATACAACTGCAGTGTTCTCTTGTAAATCCAACTCAGTGCTGTCGCCATTTCTTAAAGCACTCTTAAGCAACTTGTACCGCTGTAAATCCTCTTACTTTCTTGCCGTTTCAGTGCTGAATACAACGTGCTGAAACAGTTAGGGTCAGTGTTCCCCTTACTACTTATTATGCTTGAGGTAGTACTGATAATCTTCACTGCGTGACTACAAAAGCATGATTGGTTGCCATGAAACTATAGAGGCACTGTTCCAACAGTTGCCCGACCAAATGGCGTCTGAAAGATTCTGTCGAAACGGAGTTGCAAAAAAGAAAATCAACAGTGCATTTCTAGCAGGGCCACGTGAGATTTCAGAGACCATCTTTTGCTAATCTGGTATAGATGGGACGTGCCTTTGACCCAGACAGGTTTACTTTGCTGATACGGTGAACCAATAATGGACATTTGGGAATAAATAATGGCTGTTTTTAGACGCAAGCTTTGTTTAAAGAGATAATCTAATATGCAACGTTGCTTTCTTTTTGGAGCACTGGTGCACAGAAGCAGAATAAAAATGGTGCCTGCTGCCCTGAAATCCTGAAGAGATAGCAGAGGCCGCAAAACATCGTGATCGGAGGCCCATGAACAAAACTGTACAATCCAAAGGGCCCCATGTGTTTTCGTTCAAAGAAAGAGGCCCATATAGAATATAATACTGCTACACTTTTTTTTTTACGAATAAAACTACTAGTCTTGCCAGCAGGGGCTGATCAATAGGGTGCTGGGCCCCTCTACTGGCTGGAACGACATTGAAAGAAAGAAATAAAGGAGGAGAAGAAGTATGAAGACAAGGGATATAAGGTAGAAGAGGAAGAGGAGGAGAAGAGAAGAGTCGCTACAGTTTTATCCCTCCATCTGCCATTGCTTACAAGTGTCATTTTGTTTTATTTTTTTTCGTGGGCATCTTAAGTACCCTTTCGATCTGGCTTCGTGACAACAACAACAGTTTTTTCCACACCATTAGCTCATGGAATTTGTGTCATTCTGCACAATATTGGTGTTTTTCATTGATAATGAAACTTGCAACCTTTCAGGTAGAATTGGACCAACCGTCCAGATCCTATCAAAAAAAAAAAAAAAAGGAACTCACCAATTACATTACGTCACACTGATATGCTAAATTTTCATGACGATAAGACGCTTATCATTCATGCCTCCAAACTTGACTTCCAAAACAATTAAAGATTAGTAAATTGTTGCCCATGCCTAGAGTGAAAATGGTAATAGAAATTCTCATTCGATCGGAGATCGTTTCTGTCTAAACTAGAAAATAGTAATCCGTATCTTTTTAGCATTTCTCGATATTTTCTGTCGAAATTGGAGATGTTTTCACCCATACCCATAATAAATGAAATGGTTAAGGACAAATGTTGATTATTTTAAGAACCGAGTGACTTTATTCGATTATTATCGGTACAACTAAAATTTTAAAGATTACATAACAATACACACGCAGGTTCCACCCTGTAACACCCCGTAGCTTCACCGATTACTACTGCCAAGTTGGATCGGAGGATCCAGCGTCAATACGTCCACCACCAACGAGATAGGTCTAGAGAATATCAATCAAGTTTTTTAGCCACCATCAAGCACGAAACGCTATTAGACAGTTGAATGAATAGGACGATACTGTCAAACGGAGTAAGATACACATTCCTCTTTTGAAAGAAGTAAGGATAACACCACCACCAGAAGTTAATATGGCAAGCCGGTAAGTTAAAGGATAAAAGAATCTCACCGGATCCTCTTCAGATGAGAAATCACGGAGGGACAAAAGCACCAGTGGATCTATAACAAAATTCACTGGTACTTTTGTCCGTCGGGGCGAGGGGGCTGGCCGATCGTCGTTCGCCTCGGTCACCTCTGGTTCGCAGGATAAAAGATGAATGGAAACTATTTAGGGATCTTTAAATGCACAGCTTGCTTGAGGCAAAAAGAGAGAAAAAGACAGGGCTGGCCGATCGCAATTCGCCTCGGTCGCCTCCGGTTCGCAGGACAAAAGATAAATGGAAATTATTTAGGGATCTTTAAATGCCCAAGGCTTTTTGCACCGACCAAGCCCAAAAGTCCACCTCAGCTCAGACACAACGCGTGAAGCCCAAAAGGCGGTCGCGTGCCCGCGTGCAAGCGGGAACCGACCCATCCGGAACCCAACCGCGTCGCGTCGCGTCCCTTCGCTTCGTTGCTTTGCCCTCGTGAGCACTCGACCCAACGATTCCCTTCCCTCTTCCCATTTTGAAACAGAAAAGCAGACGCGTCCCCTTGGCGTCGGCGAGCTCGCTATGCTGCAGATGCTCGGCCTCCGCGGCGGCGGGGGGAGCCCCAGCGCGGGCGACGGGGGCGCCTCCACGCCCGTCAGGAACGGCGACGCCCCCGCGCGGCCGCTGCGGCTGGTGTACTGCGACGAGAAGGGCAAGTTCGTGATGGACCCCGAGGCGGTGGCGGCGCTGCAGCTCGTGAAGGGCCCCATCGGGGTAGTCTCCGTCTGCGGCCGCGCGCGGCAGGGCAAGAGCTTCGTGCTCAACCAGGTACGCCCGCGACATGGCTCACCTAGGTTCGGGGGAAATCCGGGCATGGCCAACGGCGATATGCGGCTAGGGTTTTGGCGTCGCCGCCAACATACGATCCGCTGATGTATTTATGCTTCGCGTGGGTGTTGGAAGTTAAAGTGATAAATTTAGCAACTCGAGTTGTTGTTTAGGTGAACTTTTGGATTCTAGGGTTTATTTAGTGGTGAAACTGGAGCGTTTGCCCAAAATTTGGTTTGTTTCGCATTTGTTCACAACGTTAGATGTTTCGGGAAAAAAGGGAATTCGAAGTTTGAATATAGCAATGCGAGTGGCTTAATTGTGGACACAATGGTTAAAGGTGAAACCTCTTTGTGTGCATATATTAGATGCGTGGTTTTCACTGGGACCTGAGTAGCAAATCAGTGCTTCGAATGTGGTTTAGCACTTATGCTACAATTTGGTCATTTGGTTGATTTCCTTATAGATTTGTGCTTTGTTCTGTTATTAGAATGGTGTATCAAATTTCTATTAGAAAGTTAATGTTTTGTCTTTATTGTATTGGGTTCTTGTTTTGGATGTGCTACCACCATTTAAGGATTAGTTTGAATATAAAGTTGTGATCTTGTAACTAGTTAAGGGAACCTTGTTTATCTGTCGGAATCATACAAACATTAGATTGTTGTGCATTGTTGGTGCTTTAAGCATTAGGATGCTGCAAAAGTTATTTGAAACAATTGTTGAAAATTGTGAAACAGTGATCGGCAACTGCTTCACAAGTCATTGGTTAGCAGTTCTTGGGTGCATCTGTCAACAACTACACTATATAGGATGAAAAAATGCTTGGAAGTAGGAAGGATATAAGTTTACTTGTGCATCATTACGGACCTTGTCATGCTGTGAAATTTCATTGATGAAGGAAATCTATATTGCTTCTAAGTATACTATGTTCCAGAATCTATATTTTTGTATTGTCTATTGTTGTCTCCTCTAGATTCTTTTAAGTGTGGATTTTAATGTTTCTCTATGTGCATTTGCTTCCATTGGATGAAATTGGAAGGTTGGAGTAAATTGAGATGGCGTGGCAATCTTATGAGCCACTATGTCCTCAGCTTTAATATAGATTGATATTCCTTTGTTGCGCGTTGCTGTTGTTTTATTCTGTGCATCAGACGATAAAATGGTCTCTGTCTGTAGCTTCTGGGGCGAAGCAGTGGTTTTCAAGTGGCTTCAACACATCGACCTTGCACCAAGGGACTCTGGATGTGGAGTGCGCCTTTGAAGAGAACTGGTCTTGATGGAACTGAATACAATCTTGTGTTGTTGGATACTGAAGGAATTGATGCTTATGACCAAACGGTATGTATTAGTGGTTTACCTTTGAAATAATGCCCTTCCATTGACGACGATCTGTGCTAAGTGATATTAGATAATATGAACTTTTAATTGGAGCCACACCTTTTGGGTGAGCCATACCTTTTGGGTGAGCCATACCTTTTGGGTGAATTATAATTTTAAGGAGTGTTTGTTATCATTTACTTTTCTGGTGATTTTTTATTTGTTATTTTGTGCAGTAGGACATATCTTTATACTTTCTGTCTTTTCTCATGCTCACCGTTTCCTTTTTGGCAGGGGACCTATAGTATCCAAATATTTTCCTTGGCTGTTCTACTGTCAAGCATGTTCATATACAACCAGGTACATTTCTGAATGAATGAATTATGCTCTACATCTTTGGAGCTGGAGGGAATAATAGACTGATACTTTAGTACTTAGTTGTAATCTGTCATTGAGGGATGCTAATCGTTGAGCCTTCTGTTACTTCTTCCAGATGGGAGGTATAGATGAAGCCGCATTGGATCGTCTCTCACTGGTCACGGAGATGACGAAGCATATTCGTGTCAGGGCCTCAGGTGGAAAGTCCACTGCATCTGAACTTGGGCAGTTTTCACCTGTCTTTGTTTGGTTGTTGAGGGTAAGATATTGGATTTTTGTGTCCTGATATCAACTACATTAGAATGCTCTAATTGTTCCATAGTTGTACATGCATGTTCTGATTTCTGTCAAACATATATGGTGTTTAACCACAGTCTTCTTTACGCAATAAACATTTTTGATATACAATGATGTGCCGCTTCCTTTCCTATAGGACTTCTACCTGGATTTGACAGAAGACGACAGAAAAATTACTCCACGAGATTACCTTGAACTTGCACTGAGGCCTGTTCAAGGTGGAGGAAGGGATGTATCTGCAAAGAATACGGTATGGTAGTGTTTTTTTTCCTTGAAATGCAGTTCTGCTTAAGTAACTTGACATACAGACTGTCCTGATGCATCTTTTTTTTACAATGCTCATCTGGAAGATACGGGAGTCCATCCGTGCTCTTTTTCCAGATAGGGAATGCTTTACGCTTGTGCGACCTGTGAACACTGAGAAAGATCTCCAGCGTCTTGATCAACTTCCTGTAAGTGTTGTGGCCTTATCCTAAAAATGCTCAACACATCATATTTTGTTGGTTGCATCAAACTTCTGCCAAGCTCTCCATTTGCGCAAGTACCCACATGGTATATTGTATTTCTTTGTAGACTGGGTTCTGATTGGATTCGAGTATTAATAAAATGTTAAATGTTTGACAATTACTCTTGTTGGTAATAGCATTGTCAAGTACCAGTCAGGAAGATCCAGCTTATCAGAATATATTACACTATTTGTCCATTTGTCCCAGTAATTTACTAAATTATGCCACGTTTTTGTTATGGCGATAAAATTTAGCTACATGATACTTGCAGATACTCCTCCAGCCACAAAAGAATACTAGTTTGGACATTGACATGGTCTTTAAATTGTAACTTCGGTCACTAATATTTATTGCATTATATCTAAAAACCTAGCCAATTATAACTTTATGAAAGTGCTTTTTTGAAACAAATCTATACTTATTGTGTTGTTCCTATGTTCGATCTCAGTATCCAATTAGATAACAGTAGTGGAAGTTTAAGAAATTTGGCCGCACTTATCCCAGAATGACACTCTTATCTGACTGGTGGGAGTAGTAAATATTGGCATTTGGTTCTTTCCTACCCAAGATGAATTAGAATACAGCTTATATTAGAAAAATAAAAGTTTATGCAGGTAGAGTTAATAAACGATATACATGTCCTTCCTTTCAGGAGTTATCAATATGATTCTAAGTGAGTGATGTTGATGCAAATTTTCCTTATCTCTGTATTGCAGTTGAGTAACTTCCGTCCAGAGTTCAGATCTGGTTTGGATGCTTTCACAAAATTTGTGCTTGACCGAACAAGACCTAAACAACTTGGAGCTAGTACCATGACAGGCCCCATCCTTGCTGGATTGACACAATCATTTCTTGATGCCATTAATAGTGGTGCTGTACCTACAATATCTTCGTCATGGCAGGTATATCGAGTTGATTACAACATTTTGACTTATGTTGGATCTTTTTCCTACATTGTGTGACTTTTTTTGGTGTGAATTACAGCTTAGTTCATGCAATGCTATATGTAATAGACCTGTCACTTTGTATTAACATTTTTGTCTATCAGTGGTACTATTTACTGAAGGAAGTCTGTGATAAAGTGCGAAAGACTGATGGACAAGCTCTGTTTGAAAAATGCTGACTATAAAACTTAAATCTGCAATTGAGATACTGTTAAAACTTAAATCTGCAAATGATGAAAATATTCTTAGCTATTTGGATCAGTGCAAAGTGACAAAAACTGTTTGATGTGCAATCGGAGTAATTATGCACTATTAGAGTGCTGCTGAACCGTTTATATCATCAGTGCACCTCTTCTATTCAACTATGATCTAGATATCTTGTTCCTTCTCTGGGAGGAAGTTACCTGACAGTTTTTATTTATGCAGAGTGTGGAGGAAGCAGAATGTCGAAGGGCATATGATTCTGCTGTGGACACCTACAATTCTTCATTTGACCGCAAAAGACAAGTAGAAGAGGTGGGATTGCTAATAAGCGAGTTGCAGTAGTTATCTCATTTGAGCCTTTTGGAGTCTCTACTGATTTGTGGATGTGTGCAGGATTCTTTGAGAGAAGCACATGAAGATGCAATGAGGAAGGCTATTAGTGCTTTTAATGCTTCTGCTGTTGGTGCTGGGTCAGCTCGTTCGAAATTTGAAAAGCTTCTTCACAGTTCTCTTAAAAAGGCCTTTGAGGTCATATCATCACTCCTCATCTGCTGCTTGAATTGAGCATGCCTGCTTATTATTTGCATTTGACATGAATCATTGATCAATGCCTGGTAATTTTGAAGTAAATTACTACTTGATCATGATTTATGAGTGGGTAGGTTAACTGGTAACCGCATGAATGCAGGATTACAAAAGGAATGCTTTTTTGGAGGCTGATTTGCAGTGTTCAAACAGAGTACAGAGCATGGAATCAAAGGTGCGGGCAGCATGTAACCGAAATGATGCAAAGTTAGATGACATAGTCAGGGTAAGACTACTACAAACTTCTCTGCTGGTGTAATTAATCGACAAGCCTTAGTCTTCATATTAGTTTATGTTAATGCCCTTTCTGTTTTATTCATTGCAGCTCCTTGATGGCCTGCTCACAGAGTATGAGTCAACGTCCTATGGCCCCGGGAAATGGAAAAAGCTAGCTACATTTCTACAGCAGTGGTTTGCACCTCTTCATTTGTCTTATTGCTGGTTGATGTGAAATGATGATCTAACGTAATCATTTCACTCTTTTGTGGAATTTCACTGCAGTTTGGCGGGGCCTGTGCTAGATCATTTCAGAAGACAGTTGGAGCATATTGACGCTGAAAGGAATGCTTTGAGATCGAAATGCAATTCAAGTGATGATAAGTTGGCATTGCTCAGGAAGCAGCTTGAAGCTAGTGAGGGTCACAGAGCTGAGTATTTGAGGCGCTATGAGGAAGCTATCAATGATAAGCAGAAAATTTCAAAAGATTACTCTGTTCGTATTACTGATCTTCAGAACAAGAGTAGCAAGTTGGAAGAACGGTGTATGGGCTTGTCTTCTGCTCTTGATGCTGCAAAACGGGAATCCAATGATTGGAAGAGCAAATATGATCACAGTGTCTTACAGCAAAACGCAGATGAAAGTAAGTTAAAATCCCAAATTGCTTCTCTGGAGTCTAGGGTAAATATAAGTGAGGGCAGATTATCTGCTACACGAGAACAGGCTGAATCTGCTCAAGAGGAGGCGTCAGAGTGGAAACGAAAATATGAAGTTGCTGTTAGTGAGGCCAAAACAGCTCTGCAGAGAGCGGCTGTAGCACAGGAACGCATAAATAAGAAGGTGCAAGAAAGGGAAGATGTGTTGAGGGCAGAACTTGCTAACCAACTGTCTGACAAGGTAATCCTTTCTCTCAATGTTATGGTGCATTGAAAATTATTTTTCTCCCAAGTCTTGCATGCGTTCTTTTGGTCACTTAACTTTTGCTTATGCTGTATAACAGGAAGAGGAAATAGCAAGACTAAATGCAAAAATTAGCCAAACCGAAATTCATGCTACGAGTTTGATCTCAAGGCTTGAGGTCTGTCTCTCTCCCTTGTCCTACCTCTCCATCTCCCTGTCTCTTTCTTTCAACATAATCTCATTTCTGCAATGATCAAATTCAGGCTACTGAAGCAAAGTTGAAGAACCATGAGTCAGATTCATTGGCTTTGAAGGAAGAGATCAGATCGTTGACTGATAACCTGGAGTCTATTAGAAGTGAAGCTCTGTCACACGAGAAGGAAGTGAGGATCCTGGAACAAGAAAAGAACCACCTTCAGGAGAAGTATCTGTCAGAGTGCAAAAAGTTTGATGAGACAGATATCAGATGCAAGGAAGCTGAAAGGGAGGCCAGACGAGCAACAGAATTGGCTGATGTAGCTCGTGCGGAAGCAGCTGCTGCTCAAAAGGATAAGGGTGAAGCTCAGCGGCTAGCAATGGAAAGACTTGCACTGATAGAAAGAATGGAGCGACAGGTTGAGGCTCTAGAGAGAGACAAGGCTAAGATGGTAGAAGAAATTGAGAAACTTCATCAGTCAGAGATGGATGCCGTGTCCAAGGTCGTATTGCTCGAAAAAAGTGTTGATGAGCGGGAAAAAGAAATTGATGAAATGTTGAAACGGAATAATCAGCAAAGATCTAGTACGGTCCAAGTGCTTGAGAGTCTACTGGCAACAGAACGTGAAGCTTGCGCTGAAGCCAATAAGAGGGCTGAGGCCTTGTCATTGCAGCTGCAAGCAACTCAAGGCAAACTGGATATGCTCCAGCAAGAGCTGACATCTGTTCAGCTCAATGAAACCGCACTCGATAGCAAGCTTAAGACCTCTGCAAGGCGCCTAAGGGGTGAAGCTACCGAGTCTGTCCATGATATGGACATCGACGATGACAACAATGGGAGGCATAGGAAACGATCAAAAAGCACAACAAGTCCATTTAAGAATAATCACACAGAGGATGGTGGATCCGTATTTATTGGTGAAGATAGTTACAACGGGAGCCAACAAGGAACAGAGACCGAAGACTATACAAAGTTCACTGTGCAGAAACTGAAGCAGGAGCTCACGAAGCACGGTTTTGGTGCTCAACTGCTTCAATTGAAGAATCCAAACAAGAAGGACATTGTTGCCGTATATGAAAAGCATGTCGCCGGCAAGTAGTTGTTCCTCGGCAATACTATGTTCTGTTACTCTTTATGCGTGCTAGACTATTCTGTAGCATTGAACGTTGGTGACACGATCTAGATGGATGTGAAACAATGCATGTAACTTAGTGTGAAACTTTGGTTTGTGCGTTTTTTCAGTGGTGCAGTTCGTTTAAGCGTGCACCATTGGCAAGTACTTGTATGTGTTTGCAGTTAGGAACTGTGTTTGAAGAGCTAAAATCACACAGTGTTGGCGACTTGGCGTTTCTGTAGTTATGAAATCAGCACATCAGGAAATGCCACCTGTCTTGTAGATACAGAGGACTGGTAAGACCGAACCATCCGAAATTTCAAACTACTTGAAGTCTTGAACAAATTTTGAAACGAATTGGCAGGGAGCTGATGATTATATTAATAAGGAGGAGTAACCGAAGGGTAAAAAAAGAAACAGAACATAATAGAAACAAGAAAAATGGATTTGCCGAGGCTAGGCACAACAAGCTCTATTCTCTCCGCGTAAGGTGGCCCAAGTGTCGCGCCCCTGCAAAATCCCTAGAGCTTGCCTCGTCTTTGATTAGCTTGGCTACGAAGAATGCTGGTTTTTCCACTTTATTAAAAATTGAATGATCTGAGCATTCGAACAATACGACGGAACAACTGCAGCTTAACAAAAAAAAATATATCCATAAATGAATGTCAGGTTAGAGTACAACGAGCACGATACTCCTATACCCACAACATGTAATATCTTCACTTGAGCTGTCGTTTTCAGGCCACGGATAGTGCCCCTGTCACCCTGATGAGACCTGATCCACCCCTAATTAACCCATGAATTGGTAGTTTTTAGTATAATCTTTTGTCTTGAATTATTGATTCATTCAGGGGCCATAGCTAGCCCTTCCTGCATGAACTGCAAAGTTTGGCATGAAGTGAGCAGCAGCAGCAGCAGATGCCCCGTTACTTGGGATCCCCTGGCCATACCGTATCATTGCTGGATTGTAGAACTGATCTACAGCGCTTGCTCCTCTCAGAATGCCACCACCCTGATGGCCGGCAAGTGCATTGTTGTTAGCGGCGGCGAGGGCGGGCTCCTTAGCCGCGGTCGAGCCGCACTGCCTGGGCTGCGTCTGGAAGAAGACCTTGGAGACGACGAGCTCGCCGTCGCGCTCCTCCTCGTCGGAGCCGAGGTGGTACTGGTGCATCACCCAATTGGTCTTCTCGGGCTTGCGCTGCTTGCCGTAGTTGGTGTAGAGCACCAGGATCTTCTTGTACCCACGGGGCCTGCCGTTGGACAGCACCGGCCTCGTCTTGCCGGTCTTGTGCCACCGCGTCTCGCCGCCGTCCTCGTCTTCGCTGTGCACCTTCCGCCGCTTCCTCGTCCCCGTCGTGTACGCCTTCGACGGCCGGTGGAAGAAGTGCCGGACCAGCCCGTCCTTGCTCAAACCTGAAACAATATTCACCAAGCCGATAGATATATACGTGGAGTCACGTACACAACACTCCCACATCGATAGGCACGCCATGCACACGTGCGTACCGGGAAGCCTCTCGGGATGCGTGTAGCAGATGCCGTTCTCGCCCTCGATGGTGGGGATGAACTCGTCGACGAGGGGGTGGAGCTTCCGGTAGTCCGGCCTCGCCTTGCCCTCCAAGTGCTCCAGAAGCTCCTGGTCCGTCGGATCGAACTTCACACCGGCCGGCAGGCCCGGCAAGTCCTGGATCGTGGTGGTCCCCTGAAATCAGTTTGATACGTGCATATCAGCAGGGATTCCAATTTCGTTTATAATTTTTTTCAAGAGTAAGTCTTAGCCCGAGTCTGTTAGATTTACATGTTGATGCATGCTCGGCTTCTAAGCTGCGACATGCATAGGAAGATAGAAGAACTAAGAAGACGAACGTGCGTTCACGCGCATGCGCACTGACGGTACCTGTTCATACTGCGCGCGGTGCCCACACGACGGGCACATCTTGACCAGGACGGCGAGCGACGCCGCCGCCGCCTTCTTGCCCGCAGCGGCCACGGCGACGGCCGGGGACAGGCCGTTGTCCACGAGGGCGCGGACGTCGTTGAAACCGTTGCACCACGTCATCCTCCTCGCTCGATCTCGCCTCCTCGCGAGAGGCGGCTATATATGACGCCTCTCTCCGTAAGCACTACGCCTCTGCACGATACTAGCAGACCACCCCCATGACAGGCAAAGCTAAGACCGTCTGGCTGGAAAGGAATGCAGGGTTAAAAGAAGACGAAGGCCATAGGCTGGGCTACATCTAGAGAGGTGTGGAGAGAGAAAGAGAGACTGAAATCGGAGAGGGAAAAACAAACAAAGGGGGTTGGTCAAGGAAAGAGAACCGGGAGAGAGAGAGAGAAGAAGGAAGCCGCTAGCTAGCTTGTCCCTGTTAAAAGCTACCAGCGATCACACACCACCGTACACTACTCTCAGTGATTTCTCCATCTCCAGCCGGTACAAACAGCGTATCACATCACGCATGCAGATGCAACTTTTCGCTATGGCTTCCCACTACGATCATCGATCGAGAGAGGCATGCACTAGCTAGGCTGCTAGCTAGCTAGCTAGCACTATAAAGGGAAAGCACGGCATGCAGGATGAGCAACAAGAGATACAGCCTAGCTTTTCTTTCCTTTTATGTTGTTTGATCAAGTGTTTGCACAAGACACACACAAGGATACAGTTGCTTGCTCCTCACGTATAGGCCTCGCAGGATTTTCTGTATACGTGAGAAGGAAACCAGGGCCGGCTGGCGCCCGTATCCTCTGCGGCGGCCCCCAACCGGGTCGCAGTCCCGGATCAGGTGATAGGTCAGTGCTAGTGTGGGTAATACAACTCCACAACGTGGCGCACGCATTCTCTATTTCTATTGTTCATCCATCTCATTTATCTATTAATTCTTTCATCTACTTTATACTTTTTCTAACCCTTTAATATAAAGCTTAACGTAACTATATAGTTAAGACAGACAGAAAATGAATGCACACGACATTATGAAAATTTCCCTTGCGTGTCTGCCCTGCTAGTTGCTGCAGTCCGGCAGAGCACATACTGACCTAACTCCATGCCGATCGATCATCTGATCAGTTGCAACTTGTTTTGGTACATGTGCGTGCACCAAAAATAGCACCATGCACGCATTTGGAACTGCCAATATGGGAAGTATGCGTGAATGCGATCATGCCAGGTGGTTGAGGCGTTGAGCTTCGTACTTTCGCCCGTGTTCAGAGCAGCTGCGTCACGCATCGCCTGCATATATTCTCTTCTCTGTACTGGCTGGTGAGTGGTGAGTGGTGACTGGCGAGGCCCTGCAGATGCTGCAGATGAAAATATCTAAAACTGGAACCTGTTGGTTGGCTGGATTAGAAATTCTCCCTTCACCAATGAAACCATCGGAGTATACCATACATAACGAACACATGTGTGGAAATATGGGACGAGATGAGTACATATCGGTGAGGTATCTGACAACCAGACACTCATGTTTGGATTTTGGGACAAATATTCTGTGTAGCTTTCCGTGCAGGGAAGGGAAGGTACAATTGTCTCGAAAGGTTTTGCTAATTATGAAAGATCAAAGGCTCTAACCTTAGGTCAATTTGTTTTTGTGATTAATACTAATAGTTGATGGAACTAATATTGTTTGCTAATATACAAGGCATAGTTTTATGGATGCTATATGATGAAATTAGGTTCCAAACATCTCAAAGTGATGACCATCAGGGTCAAAGAAGAGCTTCATAAAAATATAAGAATATATTGTTTAGATAAGTAATCATGATATTGGGAGTATCACTTGTGTTGATAAGTTTATTTTCTTTGGTCATGATATAAAGAGAGGTTTATGTTTAGTAGCTTGATATGATGTCTTTAGGTTAGTTACCTAAGTAGGTGATACACATTGGTTGGCTAGCTCTAATAGACTAGAATGAAGATCCAAGACATCAAGGAAGAGAAACCACGAAGCTCGGGACTTAAAAAAGATCAAATTAGACAAGTCCCCCTAGAAACCTGGTCACCACATGATATGGTCAGACATCGTATGATACGATAATTGCAAGCAACTGGTGCATAAGACTCTTCACACCGGACTGTTCGGTCAGTTGTTCTTCATACTTCAGCACTCGGAATCGTCTCTGCAAGAAAGGTTCCAATGTGTTGTTCTTCCTTATCACCGGACTATCCGAGCAGTTGGATCTTCTCTTTTTTCCCTTGGAAATACTCCGATGTAACTTTCTCTGTGATCACCGGACTATCTGATCAGTTCATTAATCTGCTTCAATAGCTGCAA
Organism: Phragmites australis; assembly: GCF_958298935.1. Taxonomy (NCBI): domain Eukaryota; kingdom Viridiplantae; phylum Streptophyta; class Magnoliopsida; order Poales; family Poaceae; genus Phragmites; species Phragmites australis. The sequence goes on along the minus strand of NC_084929.1, from coordinate 34,840,683 downwards.
CCTCTCTGGTAGAAATGCTCCGGTGTGATCCTCCGGTACGCACAAGCTAATCACCGGACAATCCGGTGGGTTGCTCTTTAGTCTTCAACAGCTATAACCTTCTTTGCAGGAAATGCTCTAGTGAGTGCAACACGTTGAGCATTAGACTATCCGGTGAGGCAAATCTTCCTGAGACTTTTCCAATCTAGCCAATCTTTGTCCTGACTGCGGTGGTTTGTTCATATATTGCATCCATGAGATCTACTAAAGCATATGCTTGATAAACATATTAGTCTCATTGACTATATTATCATTAATCACTAAAATTACAATCATAACCTAATAGGATCATTTTCGCTACATCCGCTAAGACAAAACAGATAGATCCGGCCAAGATACTAGTACTCGAGTTGGGTAACCAATCTAGATATTTCTAGTATACAACTTCTAGATTTTCGGATGTATTAAGTACCACAGATTCGGTTTCACAATATCTAGAGTTGTTAAGTATATGCGCGATGTATCATGTCCATATGTGGTGCATTCTTTATGCGTATATACCCTATAGTTATATATCTGACAATATTGCACTGCTTTATCTTCCGCATTTACTTTTCCAAGAATTGCATGTTTAGTTGCTAGGATTGAAACATATGATGTAAAACTTTATTATGATAGAGTAGTCACGTTAGATAAACTTAAAGCATATTTTAAAAAATTATTTAAATTTATCTTATTAATTTAAGCCGTGTAGTTTTTAAAACTCTAATTCACACCCTAGCTCTCGTTTAGGGCATCATCCGTCCTTACAAATTATCAGGGACCTAATACTTTCATGAAAAACAATATATATCCTTAGAGAGAGAGGTATGTATATATGCATGCTTCAGCTGATGAATAATGCATAATTTGACGCCAAAAGACAATGACATGTCTGACAGGTCCATTATATTAGATGGTTCAGTTACGATGTTCTGAGGCCTTCGTGATCACCTGCAGCACGACGACGTCGTAGCTAAAGGGAAACTTTGGAGGACGTCATGCGTGCGTTCGCGCGAGCAGCTAGCGGAGCTGGAGCAGGTGGAGTGGAGACGGGGCAACCCGATGGATTCGCAAGACGTTCCACGACCGGAGAGGAAGCTGGGAGCTTCGGATACGAGGTCGCCGTGGAGTGTCTTGCAAGGCAAATGCTAAGCCTCCCCCCACAGCATACAAATAAAGTCCTCTAGATATTTATCCTTAATCATCTGTCATAGACCGTAGTGGTCGAGGTTATGGGTACAAGTTCAATACCTACCCTTCTTAAAATCCAAGATATACTGGCAGATGTGTTGAGTGTAGGTCTTACACGTATTCTAAAAAAATTCTAAGATATATACACCGTCGCCTCTCATGTTTTATTTATAATTGCCGCTTTTTTTAGCGGATGCGCCTAATCATAATTCCATGCATGGTAAAACTACACTCGTTCTTGGGAGATTGGTCAGTGGCCACGCACAGTTTATTCTCAAGGTCAAGCAGCTGCCACATGCTACCACAGGGATTCAAATTTCGTCTATATTTCATAAATTTCGGAGGAGAACAAAACATCTAATTATAAAATCTACTTTCACTGTTGCGTGAGACTTACATAGCAAAGAAAAAAATGACTAAAATTACGGTGAAATTTCTCAATTTTTATTTTTTCAACGATAAATAAAAATATTATAAAATAAATTTGAAATACCTGCCTGCTACAGTTGTCAATTCACGAGTAGCTCACTTGCCTAGCTAGTACGTGTGTGCATCATGTCGGTTGGAAGCTTGGAAATGCGCATTGGAAATTTGGTGGGTGTTGGGGTGTCGTCGTGGCAGGAACTGGTTGGTTACATGACCCGATATCTAATTCTATTGGTCTGTGGATAATTTCTGGCCACTAGCTTAATTATTTTAGATTATTGAGATCGGACGTAGCAAGGGAGCTTTAGGCCTCAATTGATCGGGAGATAGTATGCCTCTATCAGAAAATGACTGTATACCACTTCAAGAAGTAGCGCATATATATATATATATGCTCTTTGGCAATGAAAGGATGACATGTCAAGTGGTCAACTAATAAGCATAAAATAACTTTTGTACAAGGATGAGATTGATTATATTGCAAAGTACGACAAAATTCAGTGCGTCAACTTATGATATAGTGTAGGAGTGTAGTTGAGCTGTAACATTTGACAGAGATATGTATACTGTCATAGTGAGAGGATTTAACAGTGGTGTGTGACTTTTCATTTCTTCCTTCTCTTCTTTTTGTTCAGGCAAATGGTGTGTATATATAAGTTGTACTTGTAAATGCTATCTGAGAGATGCATGTAAACGTACACATAGACCAATAAGACCAAGTATCTTATTTTAACGTGAAATGAAATTGTATGCCTTGCTCGAGTACGAATGTCGAGCTCGTACCAAATTGATATACGAACCGATTAATTAGAAGGACGTGTCTGTAATTAATCCAAATCAAGTGCTTAGTTGCCCTGCAGGACAAGCTTAAGCTTCCTCCTCCAGGCATGTTGAAAATTGCGACATCGTACTTCAAAACTGGAATTGATTGCACGTTTTGTGGTGCTGCGTCAACTGTCAAGACATCACTCATCAGAAGTAGGAAGACTTCGTGTGTGTATACAGGGGCCGAACTAAGCCATGGCAAGGTGGACTTCAATCTGGGGTGTAGGAATTTTACTAAGGTATAGCTCAGGTAGTAAAGGGCCAACCTAGGGTAATATTTAGACATTACTGTTAAAGTTCAGTCTGGATGTGATCAAATCATAGTTCCGCCCATGTGTGTGCGTGTATATATATATATATATATATATAGGACACCTATTCTATACTCCTAGGAGTATGAGAGGTGGGAGTACATACACCCAGGAGTACATACTAGTTTTCCTATATATATATATATATAAATAATATCACCTCTTCTATCCATGATTGATTGAGATTAACTTGCTCGATATGATGTGGAACATTTAACTTGCTCGATTGGGATTATTACAGAAGCATCTTAATGCTAGTGAGATTTTACTGCTACAACTGAAAAAAAATAAGAAAAAGAAAAGATTTTACTGCTACGACTCCAGAACATGCAGTAAAATGTTGTTATATAATAATATATGAAGTAGTAAAATGAAATAATGGGATGTAGCCTATAAGCCATCGCGATGCCAAACTTCATTAGATCTACACTCGTGAAAGAAGGTTAACAATAATTTATGTGAGTGACTACTAGGAAACTAATGTATGCACACGTCGTGGTCTACTGATCTGGACCAAGGGAAATAACAAAAGTTGACGCTAACAAAGCAGATGTGCACAAATGGTAATGCTGTGCTTTCCCTAAGAGAGAGAGAGAGAGAGAGAGAGAGAGAGAGAGAGAGAGAGAGAGAGAGAGAGAGAGAGAGAGAGAGATGGTAATGCTGTGCTGATCGAGTGAAATGTATACTAGGATATATACTTTGATACAAGTAGGGCTTACCTAAGATTTAAAGCCAGCACACACTGATCACGCTATGATTGAGTCATTGCAGAAAAGGAACCACACGAATAAAGGATTTTGCTGTCGTCTCTTGCAACTTTACAATGTTCTCCAGGGCGTACCCCTTCCCCTGGTGCAGCTATGAAATGCCGGATGCAATGTGGTGGAATCTCTCGGCACAGGAAAGCCATTGGGCTGTCTGTGGCAGGTAAAGAAAAGAAGGAAGTAGGCCCACTGCAGGAGGCATCTTACTTGGCGCAGCCTAAAGTGTTTTGTTCCGACCGATTACGATCCTTTTGATCACGTATGCGCCGCAAAGCCTGTCTTGCATACAGAATGCACATGCATGTAGAACCTGATCTATAGTGATTTGGGCTAGATTTTCGCATAAGGTCGGCAGTATCAGGTTCAGAACTGTTGGGCCTGTTATTTCAGCAAGAACTGTTGGGCCTGTTATTTCAGCAAGAACTGTTGGGCCTGTTATTGTGGACTTAGTCGGCTTCCATCCTATGAATAGCTAAAAATATTGTTCCCCATCTAGGGGATTAGAAGCACCCTGCAAGCAACGTTCTACGGTCATTGTTTGCTGACGAGTGACGACTAAACTGAGCTCTTGGTGATGCGTTCAAGTTACAAACTACTCCATCCCCTCTCATTCTGCCAAACGGGATCTAATTCTTATCGGACTATCACACCACATGTATTTAAATAAAACACAGGACAGCCACCATACTTGGCGTTCTGTTTGTCGTCTGCACAATGCGGATCGCTGTCAGAACATATCGTCAGAGGAGAGTATGAGCCAAAAATCTTCCCCGTATCACGCATTTGCCTGATCTGCATGAGGCGTCTGGCTCATCACAAAAAGAAACGAACTGATCAATGGCGGAAGGCTGAGAGCTAGCGCGTGGCCTCTTGCGTTACTCAACCGCGCGTGTGTGGTGAGTGCGTGCGTGCGCGCGAGCTCAAGCGTAGGTAGCTGGAGTGCAACCGAAAGGAACCGGAGGCTGAATTGAGCCGCAAAAAACTCGGGCCCGTTCGGCCGTTTCTCTTGCAAGCAACCGCAAGCTCCCGATTTAGGAAAAAAAATTATATGCAACGGTCCTGTAAGAGAAGGCGTTTGCAGCACTATTTAAATAGTCGTTACCTGTTTTTAATATGGATCTTAAAGTGATAAATAAGATTCACTCCAACATTAATTATATATAATAAGTAATGAGTTAGTCAACTTTGACTTGCGGTATGAACGGGTGCCGTATTTTTGTTTCCACTGCGGATTCATGGGACACTCGGATAAGGAGTGTGCAAAGGCTGGTGAGGGGGCAGTCTCGCAGCTTTATTCGGCTGAACTTCGTTGTTCGCCGTTTAAGCATTATGAACGAAGAACAAGCTATGTCAAGGCGGAGGCCACTCCGACGGTCCGGCGACAGCTTGCTTTCAACCAAGCCGGCAGTGCAGGCTCTTCTTCTAATCGGCAGAGAGGACAGGGGCAGGATGCCAAGGGGGATCAGCCTGTACAGGTTGGTGTGAGGGATGACTTTGAAGAACAAGAAGCAGAAGGAAATATGCAGATTGATAAAGAACTATCAGAGCAAGCAAACAAACTTTCTGTGATGGAACGAGAGGGGAAGAAGGAGAAGGCCAGCAAGAAAGGAAAAACTGTACAATCTGTTTCTCTGTTGGTAACCAAAAATCTTGGAGGGGTGACTAATACAAAGGCAGATTTAATCAGAGGGGCGCCAATTCCTGGAGTTTCCTTAACTTCCAGTGATATGATCCCAGCGCTGCGGTCTTTGGGGACGGTGTTGGAGTCACAGGGCACCTCTGAGCTGATGGAAGATGGTCTGCTACGATCCAAAAGGGTGGCTGACCAGAGGGGCACGGGTGTGTCTGTGCCGAAGTTGGACCTGCTGGTGACGCCAAATGCAGCAACTGGAGGCGGGGCCTGGAAGAAAAAGAGATTGAACCCTTCAGTTGGTGAGGTGATTCAAGACCAGGAGATGGAGGAGGACGATATGGTAAGCAAGGATGGTAGGGAAGCAACCAGTCCGGGGGCTACTGGTAAACTGACGGAGCCAATAGTGCTCCGTCAGGAACCATGAATTGTTTAAGTTGGAACTGCCGGGGCATAGGGAATACTCCGACAGTTTGTGACCTGGTGGCTTTGGTTAAAGCCAACAATTCCCAACTTGTGTTCCTTTGTGAAACTAGACAAAAGTGTGTGAAAGTGCGGTGTTTGCGTAGTAGGTTAGGTCTCAAAGGTTTTGTTGGCAATGACAGTGACGGTCGTAGTGGTGGTTTAGCTTTATTTTGGCATGAAAATTGGTCTGTGGAGATTAAAGGTGTGAATGAAAGATATATTGATGCGTATATTCGAATCTCCCAGAATACGCCAACCTGGCATATAACTTGTGTGTATGGTGAGCCGAGACTCGAGAACAGACAACACATGTGGAACCTTTTAAGTGATCTTAAACAAAGTTCTGAATTACCTTGGTTGGTTTTGGGAGATTTTAATGAAGCCCTTTGGCAGTTTGAACACTTTTCGTATACTCAGAGGACAGAACGTCAGATGCAAGCTTTTAGGGATGTTCTGCAAGTTTGTGGTCTAAGGGATTTGGGTTTTGAAGGTTTGCCTTACACTTATGATAACAATAGGGCTGGTAGAGGGAATGTCAAGGTGAGATTGGACAGAGGAGTTGCTGATGATTCTTGGAGGGACATGTTTAGCGACGCTACGGTTAAACACCTGGTATCACCATGCTCAGACCATTGCCCTGTCTTGGTTCGGTTGCAGCAAGAATCAGGGGGTCGGAATAACAGAAGATGCCGGCACTATGAGATCATGTGGGAACGGGAAACTGAATTACCGAAGATTATTGCAAATGAATGGCGCCAAATTGGTGCCATGTCAGATCTGGGGCAAATCAACAAGGCAATGGAAAACATGATGACAATTCTGCAAGCATGGGGGAAGAGAAAGTTTGGAAACGTTGGTAGTCAAATTGAGAAGCTTAGAGGTAAACTGGAAGAGCTGCAGAACAACCAGGGAGAGAGAAGTGAGATTAGAAGATTACAGGACCAAATGATGAGTTGCTATATAGGGAGGAAATGCTCTGGTTACAACGGTCAAGAATTGCTTGGCTAAAGGAAGGCGATAAAAACACTAGATACTTTCATAGCAAGGCGGTCTGGAGGGCGAGGAAAAATAGAATCACCAAATTGAGAGATAAGGATGGGAATATCCAAACTGTCCCCACTACTATGGAAAGATTGGCCACGTCTTATTTTCAAGAACTATATACTAAAGACCCTTCTATTAATCCTAATGTTATAGTTCAGCTGATGGATGTGCAGGTAACGGAGGATATGAATGAGGCGCTGTGTAAGGAATTCACGGAGGAGGAAATTGCTAACGCAGTCTTCCAGATTGGCCCGATTAAAGCACCTGGGCCGGACGGGTTTCCTGCGAGGTTCTATCACATGAATTGGGGAATTGTGAAGCAAGAAGTTGTGACAGCTGTAAGGTGTTTCTTTGAAACAGGGATTATGCCTGAGGGCGTAAATAATACCTCCATTATCTTAATTCCGAAGGTCAATAACCCGATGGATCTTAAAGATTTTAGACCTATCAGCTTATGCAATATCCTCTACAAAATTGTTTCTAAGTGTCTGGTTAATAGGTTGAGACCATTATTAGATGACATTATTTCGCCTAATCAAAGTGCCTTTGTGCAGGGCCGTATGATCACTGATAATGCCTTGGTTGCCTTCGAATGCATCCATAACATACAGAACACAAAGAAACCGGAAAATTCTTTCTGTGCTTATAAGTTGGATTTATCAAAAGCATATGACCGGGTCGATTGGTCTTTTTTGGAACAGGCGATACTGAAGATAGGTTTCGCTCACCGATGGGTCGATTGGATTATGTCGTGTGTGACCTCGGTGAGATATTCCGTAAAATTCAATGGAGCTCTATTGGATGCATTTGTTCCGACTCGCGGCCTTCGACAAGGTGATCCCCTCTCCCCTTTTTTATTCCTATTTGTGGCTGATGTTTTATCACATTTGATAAAGGCTGAGGTGAATGGTGGGAGAGTATCCCCTGTTAGGGTGTGTCGCAATGCACCAGGTGTGTCTCACCTCCTGTTTGCAGATGATACCTTGCTCTTCCTTAAAGCAAATGAGTATCAAGCCGCCAATGTCAGAAGGGTGCTGAACCTTTATGTTCAGGGCATTGGTCAATTAATTAACCCAGCAAAGTGCTCTATTATGTTTGGTGATGTTTGCCCACAGCCCAAACAGGAAGCGGTAAAGACCATCCTTGGTGTTGTGCAGGATTCTTTTGAAGCTAAATATTTGGGACTGCCAATGCTGGAAGGGAGGATGAAAGGAGGGAAGTTTCAAAGCCTCCAGGAACAGCTAAGTAAAAGGCTAATTCAATGGGGAGATAATTTTTTATCTAGTGGGGGCAAGGAAATCATGATCAAGGCGGTTGCACAAGCTATCCCGGTTTATGTCATGGGGGTGTTTAAGCTTCCCGCGTCAGTACTAGATGACCTCACAAAGATGACTCGAAATTTTTGGTGGGGTGTGGAAAATGGGAATCGGAAAACTCATTGGACTTCCTGGAGCAGGCTAACGAATTTGAAGTGTAAAGGTGGGATGGGTTTCCGAGATATGAAGCTCTTTAATCAAGCGTTGTTAGCGCGTCAAGCGTGGAGGCTGATCTTGAAACCGGATAGCTTGTGTGCGAGGGTATTAAAGGCTCGCTACTACCCTAATGGTTGTTTGGGGGATACAGTCTTCGCAGGGAATGCTTCGCCTACATGGCGCGCTATGGAGTATGGTTTGGAGCTGCTAAAGAAAGGGCTGATCTGGCGAGTTGGAAATGGTAACTCAATAAGAATTTGGCGTGACCCCTGGATTCCGAGAGACCAATCCCGAAGGGTCATCAGTAGGCAGGGGGGATGCAGGACAAAGAGGGTGGCAAATCTGTTGGATGATCAGGGGCATTGGGATGCTGTTAAGCTTCAGCAAATCTTCTTGCCGGTGGATGTGGCTGCTATCTCCAAAATCAAGACCGCAGGGAGGAGGGTGGAGGATATGTTGGCCTGGCATCCAGAGAGAAATGGCATGTTTACTGTTCGGAGTGCATATAAGCTAGCCTTGAACCTTCAGGCGCAGGGAACTGGGAGTGGTGCAGCAAGCTTGCATCCGGATGGTAGGAACCCCCTATGGGACCATGTGTGGAAATGCCCTGTTCCGCAGAAGGTTCGCATTTTTGCATAGAAAGTTGCCTCTAATAGCTTGGCCACTCAGGATAATATGCGGCGACGACACTTAGCTCTGGATGATGTCTGTGGTATTTGCGGTATGGAAAAAGAGGATACCTTCCATGCGTTGTGTCGTTGCCCAAATGCCAAAGCGCTGTGGAATGCTATGCGGCAGGTTTGGTGCTTGCCGTCAGATGAAGAGCTTCATGTGTCAGGTACGCAATGGCTATTAATTCTGTTGGATAAGATTCCTTGTACGAGCCGCATGATGTTACTAATGTTATTGTGGCGTGTTTGGCATGTACGCAACGAGGTGTTTCATCAAAAGCCGGCTCCGCCTGTGGAAGTTTCCAGGCGATTCCTGGAGAGCTATGTCCAATCACTATTATTAATCAAACAGCACCCGAACAGTGATGTGACGAGAGGCAAGCAAGTCATTGGCGTCTCCTTAGAGGAATTGCGGTTGCAGCGGCGGTCCAGCATATCTGTGACTAAGGTGATTAAGCAATGGACACGACCACCTCCGGAATGGCACAAATTAAACATAGATGGCTCCTTCTCTTCAAAAGATGGGAGGGCGGGCATCGGCATGATTTTACGGGATAATTCCGGCAATGGAGTCTTCACATCCTGCAGACCACTTCTACATTGTGATGATGCGTTAGAGGCTGAACTGATTGCTTGCAAGGAAGGAATTGAGATGGCGCTCCAATACACGTCTAAGCCGATTATGGTAGAATCGGACTGTGCTTCGGTTGTTCTCCTTGCTACAACACTTGAGGAGGACCGCTCGGCTCTTGCCCATATGGTGAGAGATGTGAGATGCTTGTTCACCGAACAAAGGGTGTTGGGGATCAGAAAAGTAGATCGTAGCCAGAATACTGTTAGCCACAAACTAGCTAATCATGCCCGTATCCATGACATCTCTGGGATCTGGATGGGGCAAGAAGAAAATTTTGTAACTAGGTTAATTTGTGACGACTGTATTGCTTCCGTCTAATATATTCCCTTTCCCTCGCAAAAAAAAAAGTAATGAGTACGTAGGATAATTTTTTATTTAAATAAGATGTACCATTTTGAGATTTATGTTAGAGACATGTGCCAGTTATTTAGGTGTTGTTACAAAAGGAGGCATTTGTAACACCGTTATATAGAATTTTCCCCAGAATTTGTTTATGCTAAGGTTCCTGTTGCTTGCAAGCCAAGTGCCAACCGGAAAATGCCTGACATCGCTCGGTCGACCTCGCCTCTATGCGCATGCATTTCTGTTTCCCAGGCCTTTAAATCCCCTCCCGTTCCATTGGCAGTAGCATAGTCCATTGATCGATCACATGCTCCAATACCGATCACGTTCCAAGCGAAGATCAATGCAAGGTGGTGTTGAGGGATCGACGGCGATGGTGGCAGCGCGGAACGGCGACGTGGAGGCACTGCGTGAGCATGACGAGGGATACCATGAGCAGCAGCGGCCGCTGTTGGCGAAGCGCTCCGCCGTTGAGGACGGCGGCGGCGGCATGAGCCCGATCCAGCGGGCCATCAGCCAGACGTACCAGAGCACGGCGCACCTGGCCGCGCTGCTCCCGACGGGCACTGTGCTAGCGTTCCAGCTGCTGTCCCCGATAGTCACGGCCCAGGGCCACTGCATCCGCGCCAACCGCGCCATGGCGGGCGCGCTCGTGGCGCTCTGCGCGCTCTCCTGCTTCGTGCTCAGCTTCACGGACAGCTTCAGGGACGCCAATGGCGCCGTGCGGTACGGGTTCGCCACGTACCGGGGGCTCTGGATCATCGACGGCGGGGCGGCGCTGGACCCGCAGGCCGCCGCGGGCTACAAGCTCCGGTTCCTGGACTTCGTGCACGCGGCGGTGTCCGTGATGATCTTCGCCGCCGTCGCGCTGTTCGACCAGAACGTGGTGTCGTGCTTCGACCCGGCGCCGTCGGAGGACACGAGGCAGGTGCTCACGGTGTTGCCGATAGCCATTGGCGTGATCGGGAGCATGCTGTTCGTGACCTTCCCGACCACTCGCCACGGCATCGGCTTTCCGCTCTCACAGCACTAATTTAGAACCTATTTGTGTTCATTCCCATTTCCAGTCCTTGTAAATAAATCACACGATCTTGCCGTGAACTCCGCCTAGGGGAGGTGACTGATGAATAGAAGCGCACGACGCTTGTGTTCTTATACTTGATGCTACTATAAATCAGCTTGTTGGTGACGAAACTTCTACTCTTGGGCGGTACGTAGCAGTAATTTACAAGGAATCATGCATTGCTATACTGACATCAAACCAAAGGAAGAACAAGGAAGCATGTATACCACACCAAAACAGCAAGAAACAAGCTGATACTTGCAAGCAAAGGTAAGTAACACGGTACCATACGTGTCAGATGTCATGCATTGCTAGCTTTCGGTGAAATCTGAGGCTTTCGTGCAGTTGCCGGACGTATTCTGCAAAAGGAGACATGCCAAACTCTGCCAAAGGAGCACTGATCAGTTGGCCAAGAAATTTTCCCCATCTATCCAGCGCCTGACGGGAATGAAAACTGGGAGAGCTCAACCGGGCTCCGCCGAGTTTACCACACTGGCAGCGGCACGCAATGCCCGTGCCAGTGACGACTACGCAGTCCTGAGTCTCCTGACGTCCTTGTGAAACCTGAGGAGGGGAGGGCCGGAGCAGGCGGAGGCAGATCGGGGTGCGGGGCGGAGGAGGGGAACGGTGACGGGAGGACCGAGGAGGTAGCGGCGGGGGTGGCCGTGTGTACGCACGGCGCGGGTCAGGAGGACGGTGGGCCTGAGGTTTTGGGGCCTGTTTCAAGAGCTTTTCTGCCGCTTTTTTTAAAATATATTTTCTAACTTAAAAAATTAAATAAATAAATTTTATTGAAAAAAATTACAAAATAGACGCTTAGCCTTTTCAGAAGCGGTAAGAATGCACGGTGATAAAAACAGTCCTTACCGCTCTCTCAGATACCTGCAAGAGCTAACCGCCCTCTCCCCAAGATCCGGATCCCCGCGAGATTCACGACGCCCACGCACGCACGCGAAATCCACACCCCAAGATTAACAGATCCAAGTCGGAGGCATCAAATCGAAAAAGGTTTTTATTAGCATGGGATCGATCCAAACCCTGACCAATTCGGTGGGAGGGGGAGGAGACGGAGCTGCATCTGTGGCCTCCCCTGTTGCTCCGCCCGCCCGCCCGCGCGTCCCCGTCTCTGTTGCCGCCATCGGCTTTTGCGCCGCCGCGACGCATCCGCCGATTGATTTCGTTCTTCTTCGCGTGCTTCTTCTTGCTATTTTTTCCCGCTGCTGCTGGAGTTCTCGGCGCGGATCGAGCCGCAGGCGCATCGGGCGGGCGTCGCTTCGGGCTCGGTTTTTCCTCGACCCCTCTACGTACATCATCGCGGAGATTGCCGTCGCGTGTGGTTAGGTTTGTTCCGTGGCGTCGCGTCGTGTTTGGTTGGTGGCGGTGGGGTTGGCGAATCTAGGGTTTCGGTCGCCGGGGATGGAGTCCTCCGGCGATGAGGGCGCCGGGGCAGCGAGGGTCGAGATGGGGAGCCCCGGCCCTGCGTCGGCATCCGCGGCCGTTGGTGGAGCTGGTGCGTCTGGATCCGGGGGGAAGCCGCCGGTGAAGCGCGTCATGAAGACGCCCTACCAGTTGGAGGTTCTCGAGAGGACCTATTCAGGTTCGTGGATTTCTGAGTATTCTGGTAGTTTTAGGTTTGTTTTTGCGACTTTTTTTAATCGAATTGTGTGTCTGATTTTCATGCGGATTTGGTTTGCGTTGTGTTGGTGCAGAGGACCTGTATCCAAATGAGACCAAGCGCGCGGAGCTATCGGTGAAGTTGAGGCTGACGGACAAGCAGCTGCAGATGTGGTTCTGCCACCGCCGGCTCAAAGACCGGAAACCTCCGGCCAAGCGGCATCTGCGGGATGAGGAGGTCACCGTGCCAGTCATAGCACCGCCGCCTGTGCTCCCGCTGTCGCTACCACCCAGCGAGGTAATGGTGGGGCCTGTTGGGACTTATGGTGAGCACCTGCTGCCCTTCTCCAGGAGAGGGCCTGGCAGGTCGTCGGCTGTGCCTAGGATTTCTGTGCCAGAATTGGGAGGAGATACTATGAGGCACCACAAGTGATGCTGCCTCCTATGGCACCGGTTCACCTTACGCAAGCTGAGCACCAGGCGATCGATTCTGTGGAAGCACTGATAGGGGAACCACTGAGGGAGGATGGGCCAGCGCTTGGTATTGAGTTTGATCCGCTTCCTCCTGGTGCATTTGGGGCGCCTATCGGTAAGAACCTTATACTCACGATGCCCCTAATCTTTGTTTTTGTTGATTCCGGACTTTCTTTGGCTTGTTATTATAAATTTATATACATACATGAGATTGAAAACAAGCCTATGGGGATGAGGTAGACCTCTATAGCTTACCTCCTGTCATCCCAATACGTTCCATGGGTAAATACCACGCTTAATGACATATCTAATCAAAATGTAGTGGATATAAACTCCCATTTCTATTTTCCTATGTTTTGGAAAGTGTTGGAACGTTTTTGTGAGGATTGTTTTGTAGTATCAGAGTTGATGCCAATATGTTCTTGTCATGCTTCTGTTTTGCTGGCTTGTTTTCTGCTGTTTATTTTCCATGTTTTGGAGTAGTTCCAGAACAACCGAAGCAGCCCTTCCGATCTTATGGGACCAATATGTTTTCCGGGCATGATTCCAAGCTCATGAAGGTATGCATTAGTATGCTTTACAGATGGATGCTTGGTTTTCTAATGGCAGAGCTTCATGCACCCTTGTCTCTGAATAGATGAAGTAGAGGCTCTATTCATCTATCTAGGTTTTGCTGTCATTCTCCTTTTGCATAATTAGCTTGCCTTTGTCATGTCTGCAAATAATGAACTCTAGTTTATGGAGACCACAACCATACTGCTGGTATTTGATGCATCATAGTTTTTTCTTTTTATTACTGGAATAGTGTGGCATTGCAGTTTATGCTACTTTTGGCATTTTCTTAAGTCAAGGCCGTGTAATTGTGTTTTGCTCTAATATATATCTGTGTGGTATCATGTACTGCCGTGGTACATGTTTATTCCTTGTATGCATATTGTTGCATTGGAGGGAGTTGCATGATTGCATGAACAGACACCACGCCATGTGTGCTTGCACTGTTCATAGAGTGTCAGATTGCTTAGCTTTCATGATCACGTAAGACTTTCATACCTCACAATTTTACATTGTTGGGAGTTTTTTTGGTTCTCCTATTCTATTCATCTTCTTGTTTACTGCTTTTATTTTGAATGAGATTTTTGTTTTCTTAAATAACTTGATTATGGGTCAGTTAAAAGTCTGTTTCCCCCTTGGTAGGCATCGGCATTCTTACCTACCATGGACCCTTCAGTTCCAAATACAGTTACTGGGAAATGGAAGTCCTTGGCCGGGAGTTCTTCTCATCTTGGTTCAACTTGTGCAACGTGGAGGACATCTTCGCGGAGTTCTTCGGGTCGTCCAGCCCCTTCGGTAGCCTGAGCGGTGGCATGGGCAGTGGCATGAGTGGAGGGCCCGGTACGCGGATTGGCGGCACGAGGTTCTCATCATCGATCTTCGGGGACGATATATTCGACTCGGCGTTCGGCGGCGAACCAGACAGGCACGGCATGCACACCGTCGGGCGGGCGGTGAAGGCGCCGGCGATCGAGAGGAAGCTGTCGTGCAGCCTGGAGGAGCTGTACAAGGGCACCACCAAGAAAATGAAGATTTCCAGGGAAATTGCCGACGCCAGTGGGTAAGTGTCTCCTTGCCTTTGCTTCGCTGCCATGGTTGTTACGGCGGCGTGGCGAGGCACGGCGACCCACCACCTTCACAACTTTACAGCGCCATGGCGCGTGGCGTGGCGACGTCATGCACACGTGGCAAATACACACATTATAGTCTAGGATATTAACAAATAACAATGTACATGTAGCTTAACAGTTATAATCTACGATATTAGGAAATGTAAATGTAGCACAAAAGGTAAATAGCAATATAAATATAGCACAAAAGACATATAACTCTCTCATGTCTCAAAGTTGTACTGTTGTCATTGTGTGCTAATGTGCTTAAGCTACTGTTATGTGTGCTAACTGCTTAGTGTGGTACTTTGCTATGTGTGCTACTGCTTAGAGTATAGCTACTACCTACTCCTTATTGTTATGTGTGCCTAGTGCAGCAGTGCTTGAGCTGTGTGCTACACTGCTACTGGCCTACTGCTACATGTCAATGTGTGCTTGGCTGCTTGATATGTATGCGTGCTAAGTGCTCAAGTGTGCTACACTGCTACTGCTAGTGTGCGTGTGCTACTGGCATACTACTATTCTGCTAGTGTGCATGTGCTGATAGTGTAATACTAGCCTGCTGGCTGCTAGTGTGTGTGAGAGTTGAAACAGAAAAAAAAAACACAATAGAAGAGGAGTTGAGGAGCTACTCGATGGAGGACGGTCGGGGGTGGCCGGCTCGGGAGATGTCAACTCGAGGGTGGGAGCGGCCGGTGAGGGAGACACCGAGGGCGAGACCGACGGAGGGCGAGGGCGACCGGAGATCCGAGGCGGGGGCGGCGAACATAGTGGGTGCAGGGGCGAGCGGAGATCGACTGTCCCGCCTCCGCCGCTGGTGGCTCAGGCTAGGGTACCTCAGTCCTTGCGGGCTCTCGATGGATGCGAATAGAATGGTGAGGGCGGATTCCTCAATCCTTAACTGGATTACCAGGTAAGTCACCACCAATCTAACCTTTTATTGCACCCGTCACAGAGCCGCCATGTGCTACAGGACGCCATACAGGCGCCACAGGGACGCCACGACGAGCCACCATGTGCCACAGGACGCCATATAGGCACCACGGGGACGCCACGGCGATATGGCGGACGCCATACACGGCAGAGCCGTGGCATCCCTGTGGCGATAAGGGGATTTTCGCCACGACGACATCATCGTTATGCGACGATATCCCGACGCCATAACAACTATGTTCGCTGCTTTGTCTTAGCATTGCACTACATTTCTTGTTTCTGCTGTAGATTTCAAATTGAACTTGAATGTGAGGTGGATGCTTTAAAACTGTTCAATTTATTTCAGTATCGCTAGTCGAGAATTCATGATGCATTCATCAACTGTTAGATATGTGTTTTCTTTAAACCGTTCAATTTATCTCAGTAGACAGTGTTTAGTCACTAGTCACGATGCATTCATTAACTGCTAGATATCTGTAAATTTCAAATTGAACTTGAATGTGAGGTGGATGCTTTAAAACTGTTCAATTTATTTCCGTATCGCTAGTCGAGAATTCATGATGCATTCATCAACTGTTAGATATGTGTTTTCTTTAAACCGTTCAATTTATCTCAGTAGACAGTGTTTAGTCACTAGTCACGATGCATTCATTAACTGCTAGATATCTGTAAATTTTTTTAAACTATTCAAATTATTTCAATAGGCGGCGGTGTTTAGTCACTAGTCAGTGTAAGAGTGTAGAGAGGAGAAGAGATGCAACACACGAATTGTATTGATCTGTAATTGTGTACATATACACGAGTGTGAGAAGCTAACAGGCTAACTAACAAGCTATTCGTCAGACTAGGCCTAAGGCTGTTACAGGATAACGTTCGCTTACACCCCCGGCAGTCTGGACGTCGTCGCTAGAGAAGACATTCAGACTGGAACAAAAGGTAATGAATGTCGAGGTCAGCAGCCCTTTATTCATCACATCTGCGAATTGTTGATCCGTAGGAACATGAAGCACACGGATTTGCCCAAGAGCCACTTTTTCCCGTACGCAGTGGATGTCCAATTCTTAGTTCGTCGATGATGCACAGGGTTTGCAGACATATAGGCTATAGAGATGTTATCACAATAAACAACAGTTGCTTTACTAATGTCGTGGTGTATCTCGCTAAGAAGTTGTTGAACCCAGCAGCATTCGGCGACTGCGTTCGCCACGGCTCTGTCCTTGGCCTCTACGCTAGACCTCGAGACGGTGGCATATCGCTTGGATGACCATGGCACTAGGGAATCGCCGATGTAGATGCAGTAACTAGATGTAGTTTGTTGTGTGTTCGGGCACCCGGCCTAGTCTGCATCGGAGAAGGCACGGATGTCCGCCATGGACGAGGCATGGAGCTGAAGACCGTGAGTCATAATGCCACGAACATAACGGAAGATCTGTTTGATCTATGAGAGATGACATTCCTAGGGGATCATGCATGTGCATGCTTGTTGTACTGCATACGAGATGTCCAGGCGTGTCATCGTGAGATATTGAAGGACACCGGCTAAGCTGCGATACTCGGCATCTGTAACCAGCGCACCTTGATCAGCAGCAAGTTTGGGCTTGGTGTCGATAGGTGTTGTAGCAGGTTTTCAAGTTGCTCATGCAGGCTTGGTCCAAGATTTCTTCAGCATACCGTTCTTGAGAGGAAGAAGCCTAATGGCGAGCGTGTCACTTGGATGTCGAGGAAGTAATGGAGAGGTCTGAGATTCTTCCTCGAAAACTCGTTCTGTAGCTTGGTGATGATACCACGGAGAAGAGTTGTTGATGAAGCCATGAGAATAATGTCATTCACATAAAGGAGAAGATACGCCATCGCATCACATGGCAAAAGACGTATGGAGACGCATCTGATCAAGTCGCTGTGAACCTGAGTGAGCGCACAAAGGTGGCAAAGCGGGAGAACCACGCGTGCAGTGCTTGTCTAAGTCCGTACAACGACTTTGAAAGGCGGTAGACGTGATCAGGTTTGTTGGTGTTGAAGGCAGAACACCGTCTCGTCGAGAACGCCATTCAAGAACACATTCTTGACATCTAATTGGTGAATCGGCCATTGGTGCGATGCAACGAGAGCAAGCACGATGCGAATTGTGGCCGTCTTGACAACCGAACTAAATTCTAATCGAAATCCACACCAGGCCTTTGATTGAATCCACGCACCACCCACCTAGCCTTGTAGCGCTCGAGGGATCCGTCAGCTCGAGTTTTGTGATGAAACACCCATTTCCTAGTGACCACATGAGCATTGTGCGGTCGTGGCACAAGTTGCCATGTCTGGTTGGCAACCAGAGCATCGAATTCTTCCTGCATTTCCACCTTCCAATTTGGATCACGTAGAGCTGAACGAATGGAGGACGACAAAGGAGAGATTTCTGTGGAGCTAGCAATGTGTGCATTTTTGGGATTTGATTTGGAGGTCCCTACGCGGCTGTGTGTAAGCATCGGGTGTGAGAGTGCGGCGGGCGGCGGCACAGGTGGGGATGGTGTGGTCTGCGGGCTGTTGGTGTGCGTGGAGCTCAACATCGGCGTCAATGTAGAGGCTATTGCTTGTGGTGATGGCGCTGGTTCTTGGTGCGCAGTAGGTGCGGGATGTGAGCGTGATAGCAGGAGCGTGGCGTCGTCGTAGATCGTAGTCGTGGGTGGTGTGGGTTGTGGTGAGACACCATCGTGCTGCTCGATGAAGGGGAAGTAGCTCTCGTCAAAGTATACATGCCTGGATATGATGATGCACCTGGTGGCAAGGTCGTAGCATCGATATCCTGTGTGATCTGATGGATAACCGAGGGAGATGCATGAGTCGATCGCACAGCAAGTTTGTGTGGCGATGTAGATGTCGTGTTAGGGAAACATAGGTAGCCGAAGACACGCAGATGGTTATACTCAGGGGGCTCGCTGTGTAGAAGTTCGTAAGGCGTCGTGAGCTTGGTCGGCTTGCAGGGCCTTCGATTCAGAAGATAGGTCAAGGTAGCAAGTGCTCCAGCCCAGAACCTGTACGACAGCGATGCTCGAAGAAGGGTGAGCATGGAGTCGTTCACCGTTCGTAATATCCGTTCGGCCTTCCCATTTTTTCCTGTGAAGTATAAGGGCAAGACAAATAAAAACAATGCCTTGGGTAGAGTAAAATGAACGAAGAACACCATTGTCGAATTCATGCCCGTTGTCGAATTGAATATAATGTGTAGAACGAGAGAATTGGGTTCGAGCAAAGGCATGAAACGACATGATGATGGAAGAAACCTCATATTTATTTCTCATAGGAAATGTCCACACATGATGTGTGAAATCATCTAAGATAGCTAAGTACAACTGAAAGCTCGCAATGCTTTGTACGGGTGAAGTCCAAACATCACGGTGCAATAGTTTAAAAGGAAAGCTAGTGCGCGAAACTGAATCAGGAAATGAAAGCCGAGTGTGTTTGCCCATTCGGCAAGCAGGACATGTGCGTGGTGTGGATTTATTAAGAAATAGCAAGCAGTGCCTGAGCCGATGAAGAAGCAGCCATTAGAGGATATAGCTCGCCAGTGCTATTACATTGGAGAATCTCCAGCTTGGTACGTAGCTCCTTGATAGAAAAGCCAGATGGATCAAACTCGACAGATACAAAGTTATCACGGGTTAATTTGCGCACACTGAGCAGATTTTTGACTAGATTAGGAGCAACAAGAGCATGAGGTAGATGAAGAGGGCGAGATGTAGTAGAAATGACAGAGGAGCCTTCATGAGTAATGGGTACAGAAGAACCATTACCAACGATTATATGCGAAGTAGAAGGAAAAGAAGTCAGACCTGAGAGATTACCATTGGTGGACATCATGTGTGATGAAGCACTCTTGTCCGGGTACCAATTCGGGTCACTAGTGGTGAAGGGCTGTGTTGCCATGTTGTTTAGCACCTGGATCTGGGAGGTCTGATCCCATGTTGGTGTTGCCGGAGATGGTTATTGGTGTTGAGCTTGAGGTGAAGTTGTAGCATGGTGTGGGAGGAGCCCAGTACGCGTGTCAAAAAGGCTTTGCCTCGGAAATAGGGCAGGAGCTTGAGCCATGGGCTAGGCCATGGCTTGGAACAAGCCAGCCCACGGATTGACATTTGGTGATCATGCACCAGAGGAAGGCGTAGGCGAAGCTGGCGGTGGCACCGAGCGGCTAGAGTTGTTGCCGCTAGAGCTCTTCTTGTTCTTGCTACCATTGTTAGAGGAGGATGTAGTAGATGGTGGTAGTGTCTGAGTAGAGAGGCCGAAGTACACCGACGATGGCAACCCGAGCGTGGCGTCACCACTTGGCGCATGTGCCATGTGGGCAGCGAACTGTTGAAGGCGCGTTGTCTGTGCCGACCGGTGTTCCTCGAGAAGAAGAGCAGGTCGTACCTTGAGGAAGGAGGGGAGTCAAGGATTGAGGCCATGCAGGATGTTGAGCATCAGGTCGGGATCAGACACAGGAGCACTGAGATCACAAAGATTATCGGCCAAGGTCTTCATTTGAGTGCAGTACGCCATGACTGTCATGTCCCCTTGATACACGGAATTCGGCGGAGACGTACATGGATCTTGCCTCCTTGTTGTCGTGGAAGAGCGATTTGATGACGTGCCACAGCGAGTAGGCCATGTCTTGATTGGTTGAGATGATTTGCAAAACCTCATTGGAAACGGTGGTGTAGATCTAGGAGACAATGGCAAAATCATTTTGCACCCAATCAGAATCGCCGCCGAGGCGAAGCCTTGGATGTGGTCGGAGAGACCGAGCTTGCCGAGGACCACGTGGAAGAAACACCACCACTGACTTGAAGGTCAAGAATGATTGGAACGTGGGATTTGATGTTAATTAACTGGATCTGCGCAGCTGAGCGACGGCGAGAGCCAGTGGCATCTGATGTGGACGAGCGGCTCATGGCGCAGGGAGGAGAGGAGAGCAGCTGAAAGGTGAGGATTTGAAGGAAAGCTGATACCATGCGTAGAGAGGAGAAGAGATGCAACACACAAATTGCATCGATCTGTAATTGTGTACATATACACGAGTGTGAGAAGTTAACGGACTAACTAACAAGCTATTCGTCAGGAAGGTGCCGTAAGACTAGGCCTAAGGCTGTTACAAGATAACGGTCGCTTACAGTCAGTAACTCAGGATACATTCATCAACTGTTAGATATCTATAATTCTTTCAGGAAACAAAGGTAATCATAGTATGATTTATTGTCATTGTTGATGGCCTGCTAGGCTACATAAGTAATTAGTTGGGGGGAAATTATGGCACTGGTGCCACTTAGCACCGGGACCTGGACATAGGTAATATGGCGGCGCCATATCGTATATGACGGCGTGGCGGTGATTTACTCGCCATGGCACTGGAGTCTATGGCACCCGCCTGGATATCATCTACTCGTAATCAGGAGAGAGAACCAATAAGATATATGAGTATCACGAATAACGCATGCGAAGTTGCATTTCCCTGTACATTTTGAGGAATGTTGATCTTTAGTATTAGCAGCTTGCTCATTCGTTCGGAATTGATTAGCATTTGGTGCTAATCTTCTGAATTGGTTCGCATTTAGTCTTAAATCTGATTGAACCATGTACTCCAAACCGAGAAAGCTGAGCCCTTTTTGCAGTCTGTACTGAACACTACTGCTCGTTGTGCGCAGCAAGACAATCCCAGTGGCGGAGATCGTAACGATCGACGTGAAGCCCGGGTGGAAGAAGGGCACCAAGATCACGTTCCCGGAGAAAGGCAACGAGACGCCCAACACGATCCCTCGTCTTCATCATCGACGAGAAGCCGCACCCGGTGTTCACCCGCGACGGCAACGACCTCGTGGTGACGCAGAAGATCCCGCTCGCCGAGGCCCTGACGGGGTACACCGCCCACCTGACGACGCTGGACGGGCGCAGCCTCACGGTCCCGATCAGCTCCGTCATCCACCCGGGGTACGAGGAGGTGGTGCGCCGGGAAGGCATGCCGATCCCCAAGGACCCGTCGAGGAAGGGCAACCTCAGGATCAAGTTCCCGACGAGGCTCACGGCGGACCAGAAGTCCGGCGTGCAGAGGCTGCTCGGGCAGTAGAGAGAGAGAGAGAGCTGTCTGCAGAGAGACGGAGCTCTGTTCTGTATCGCCAGATCGTTCTCGTGTTCCTCGAACTGGGTGACAACTGCCATTTGCAGCATCTGCGACGAGCTCGTCGTTTGAGAAGTTGGTGACGTTGTACAATGCATATGATTCCTTGCACAATCTTCCAGATTGGTGGTTGTTCGCTGGTCGATGTCGTTGCAACTTGCAAGCGGTGGGACGGAATTATGAGTAGTAGATTTAATGACCCGTGGGATGAGATGGCATATAACGGATTTATTTTATTTTTGAGTTGTTTAGATAGATAAGTAGTGAGATGTAATAATTTAAAATTAGAAAATATCCTTTAAAATTTATAACAGAGTTGTTAAAAAAATAGTGAATCATAATCATCTTATTTTAAACGTGATATTGATGATAGACCTGAGGTCTTAAAATAGTCTCGTTTTATCTCGTCTAATAAACAAATATCTATATATAAATAAACTTATCTCACCTTTAACTTCGAGATGAAATTTACGGATAGAGGCGGAGAGAGGAGTGAAAGAAAAGTTAGTATTGCAAGTTTTCTTACCGTGTGCAATTTTATTGCCGTGATTCTAGTCAGCAGTGCGAGGTGCTGTTCTAGCGAGGCAGCGATCGCCCTCGCCTTCATAAGTTGAACTCCGGCTCGTGGTGCTTATTCGCCGGGCCCTCCGGCGCCGCTGCACGGAGGGACGACCGCTTGCCTGCACGGGTTGACAGCGCCCCCGGAACGGCAAACTTCTACTTCAACCAAATAACAAAGTGCTTATGCGTTATAAAGAAAATAAAAATATTAAACATGATAACACTAAATATAAATTTAAGTATATGTTCTAATATCGTCGAAAGAATACGCCATAAGCTATATTGTAGTTTAATTCAAATGTGATAAAAAATGAGAAGTAGATTATCTATTAATTTCTTTTTTAACTTATTCATCTATTTTTATTAGTAAAGTATGTCGTATATCTGTAGCTAATAATAAAACGAGAAGATTAGAGAATAAGAATTGATAGAAAAATAGTTAAATTATTTAAATTATTTTATTAGATGAGAGAATAGTAGTGGAGAGAGGCGACGAGAAAACTAACTAGTGTTTAATACTGGGGCCGGTCATATTCTGGTCATTGCCACATCATGCGTCCAGGTCCAGCTGACCGACCTTGCCGATACACCCAGCGCACCCTACAGTGCGAACGATCGCCCACCCTGTGCCGACCGACCGCTGGCCACACCCTGCCCGCCGTCTCCCCGCACGTACGCCGCGATGGCGATGCCCTCGTCTTCGCCTGCCGCGCCACTCGGGCGCGGTGTCACGGATGCTACAGCGCGGCCCCGGCGAATCCACATTCGTTTTCCCGACCCCAAACCCACCCACTCCGTGCGGTTTTCTCCTCTGGCGCCCCGGGGCCCGTCTCGCGCAGGCGCTGACGCGGCGGGGACGACCACCGTGCGGCGGATAATAAAAAGGCAGCGGCGACCCGTTCCCCGCTCCTCTTCCCGTCCTCTCCTCTCTTCACATCTCACCTCCCGATAAGAGGAGAGTAGCTTCTGCTTCTCCTCCTTTCCTCGTCGTCCTCCACTTCAGCTCCTCTCCTCGACAAAAACCTGCGAGCTCCGGTTCGCAGGGGCCGCGAGCTGATCGCGCGGAGTCGAGGAGAGGAGAGGCGTGCGGAGCTGCCGCCGCCGCAAGGAGGAGAGGAGAGGAGAGGAGAGGAGAAGCCGTATCTATCTGCCCGCGCCGAATCGATGGACTCGGAGCACTGGATCTCGCGCCTGGCCGCCGCTAAGCGGTTCTACGCAGCGCAGCTTGGCCACAGAGGTGCGGCGACCGCGCTCCCCTCCTTGCGGTTCCTCTCTTGCTCTGCGGATTTGTTTGATTCTGGTTGGGTTGACCCGGGCTTGGTCTGGTGGGTGCAGATCGGGCGGGGATGGAAGAGCTGGACATGGACGAGGAGGGGAGGCCGGAGTTCGCGTGCCCCTACTGCTACGAGGACCACGACGTCGCCTCCCTTTGCGCGCACCTGGAGGAGGAGCACCCATTCGAGCCCCACGCGGCGGTGAGTGCCGACGCGCCAAGTTCCTTAATCTGATGAATATTTGCGTTTAGTGGATGGTTAGAGAGGATGAAGTTTGTGTTCTGACTTGGAGACTCAGCTCGTAATACTAGTTGTAGGTGAAGATTGGGAACGTTTGGTTATGGGTTAAATTCCTGTGGCAGTTAGAGATTGGAACCTATCGGATTGATGGCGTTGACCTGAAGAACGAGATGAGTTTTTTTTTCCCTCTGGTCTGTCTAACTAAAACAAGAGTTTTGGGATGTGCTGAAGGTAGAATTAGTGTCATTAGTTGCTCTTCTCGGAGCAGAAAATTCGACCGTAAAATTTGGAGATGCAAAATGACAGCAATGTCATTCGTGCTACAAGAACAACTTTGGACTGGAAAACCGCGAGAAGAAATTTTCAAATAAGCATTTGGAGAAGAAGATTTTAAGTTTGATCCAAAGAATGAACATCATTGTGGGATTCTACCTTTGGACTAGTGAACTGAAATACCAGCTTCGAAGGAATAGTTAAATTATGCTTGAGTCAGTTTCAGGGCTGTAACTTCTAGCTTTTACTATTTTACGTAGGTTTAAGAGCTCACGTGTCTCTAAGGTGCCATAAATGTGCTGAATATAGATTGGCGATCCCTTTTCTTTGCCTCATTTGAGATGACCTTTTGTTTGTCTATTTGCTGCAAGCTCAGGTGTCTCGCACTTTATGATTTTCTTGCTCTTATGCTGTGATAATGGTTCATCTCACTGGTTTTTTTTACCCTGTTGTTTTCCATTTCTCATTTCAGCCTTGCCCTGTTTGCTCTGATATGGTTACAAAGGATATGGTTAACCATATTACTATGCAGCATGGATACTTGTTGAAGGTACCCTCTTATACCCCACATGTAATATTCATGAGTTCTGGAGTTCCGGACAATTGATGTATAAAAATGTATCAGGTCAATTTAGAAAGTTCTTTTTCCCTGAAAGCTCTTTTTAACTTTTGACCACCTACAGAATCATCGCCGGTTGCGCAGATTCGTTATTCCAGGCAGCCAGGCCCTTTCTTTGCTGAGACGAGATCTACGGGAGGCCCATTTGCAGGTGCTTCTTGGAGGTCGACATAGGCCGAGCAGCAATAACAACGCGGCAAATATTTCAGCCGATCCTCTTCTATCATCATTCGGCCTTAGCTTCCCAACATCAGATGCAGAGGAGACATCAAAATCAACTATTTCCATTCCAGATGATGCTACCATTGTAAAAGAGATGCCTGCTCGGGCGCAGAAGTTAAGGTATATTATACATACATTCATGCTAACAGAAACACTGCTATAGATGTATTCAAGTTGATAGGCTTATAACCATATCCTACCCCAATTTTTGCGAAAACATACTCTTATGGTTACTTTATGGACTAGTTTAGTGTCTATATCTGAATCATCTAGTATTCTAGTTTGACAGGGAACTATACTGACCATGGAAATCCTAGCCCATAGTTCTAGATAGATCAGTTTTTTCCTTTATTGAAAGCCTTGCATCGAATAGACGCGTCTAGCAGTACTCTAGCAGCAAGTTGGTTTAATTGATAAGCAGTGTGCAGTGACAAATTTGTTGCATCTTACTATTTCGGAAATGCATCTCTGAAGCTGGTTCTGCTGCATCTTGAATTATTTAAGGCATCTTGCAATAACTTAAATAAACTCTACAGAGTTGAGTCATCCGCTTTTCTTTTTCAACGGCAGTATTGACTCATCCCTCACAAGTGAAGAAAGGGAACAAAAACGGAAGCAAGCCAGCATCCGAGCAACGTTTGTGCAAGACCTGCTGCTCTCTACTCTATTTGGGGATTAATGAATCAGGATGAGCCTAAAGTTATCATTAGATGGGTGCTTCCTGGTGCAGATCTGCAAAGGCTAGCGTTCCACCCCCAAAGTTGCTGAATGTGATATCCTTGACGGAGCAGGCGTGCTTCTGGGGTACTATCCTTGGTCTCCTCCAGCAAGGTGCATAGTTGATATGGGCATGAGGTGTCTTTAAGTTATCGTACCCGGTCTCTATCTTCAATTCCATCACAACTCGCGATCAGCTTATGTTATCAATGTAAGTCGCAGTTGTGTTTGTGCTGCTTGTATGTCTGAACCCTGAAACATTGGTTTGTCGTACCAACGTAATAATCATGTTATGCAACAGCGAATGGCTATGCAGTCCATAAACTGTGTGGGAGCAATAAACTAGATGCAAAGCTGTCTGGATTTGGAGGTGAAGTCCATGTGCGCCGGTACAATCTGCCACGAGATGTCTAAATACTGTGTTCCTCTGCCTCTTTTCGTGATCTGTTCCGTATGGAGCACAGAAATGGGGTTGATAGCTCGCTGTGGTTGGCGGCACGAGCGTTTGTCCCCTTTTGTGAATGTTGAGGAGCGTGTGTTGTCCAAGAAAAGCTGATATGCCGATGCCAAATCCACGAGTGCTCAGACAAAAGTAGCACGAACTGACCCACGCTTTTCCTTCGTTGCCAAGCGGCCAACCTGCAGAGAGTCGTTGCCTAGAACATCGGCACAAAACGGGGCGGCGCGGGCATCCGAGAGGTGGGAGGAGAGCTGCTCGCTGGCTAAAAGATCGTACATCCGGGCTCCCGCGATCCACCATTAACGAGTTGTACACTTACAGAAAGTGAAAACGTACAACAAATTTGTCACATTTATACCGCAAAACATGCGTATGCAAGTCACAACAGGGTTTTCTGTGAAAACAACAAATTTATCACTCATGTGTATGCAAGTCCACTATTACAAGCATATATGTCCATTAAAAGGTAGGACACATGCTAACAATCATCATTTAACTATCCTAACAGTCTTATTTCATCGCCATCCTCCAGACTTTAAAAAATAAGCTGGATGATATGTACCTATCTGCTGGCAGATAAAAAGATGCCAGAGGAAATACCTGATGACATTCCGATGATAATAAGATACCTTGATATATATCACAAAACAAGTCACCATAGAACGAAAGTGGTTTGATGCCGAGTTGTTCACTCTTGACTACCCAGACCATGCCTGTGGAGTCACCGCATTGCTAACAGAGCTCAGCATGTCATGCATGGGGTTGAATTCTACAGGATGGCCTGCAGTCGCCATACGGAGCACCATGTTGTCAACTTGATCCTTTGAGTAACCCATTTGAGCAGCCTTTTCGACCATGTCTACCGAACAATTCTGCAAAGCCTGAGGTGCTAAATGATGAAGCACCGTCGGAGCACTGGCATGTGCTTGTTGATTAAGGATAGCAACAACAGTGGCAGGATTGCTGGAAGGGCTTCCATAAGCAGTGTTGTAGGTCTGTGCACTCCCTTGTACCGTATATGCTGAAATACCACATGGACCAACCTTGCATGGTTGAGGTCCAAAAGAGCCATTCCCAAGCAGATGAAGTTGCTGAGGCTGCTCTGCCAATGGAACAGAAATTACATTGCTTTGCACATAAATAGGAGCAACTTCATGATGGTTCCGCTGGGCTGAGGAAATTGTTGAGTATGAAGGCTGCACAACCATGCCTCTTGTGCGTGCCTCGGTGTTCGCAGGCTGATGAGGTTCATATGGAGGATATACCAGTGTGACCTGAGGTGCGCTATGAGCCTGTGGAGAAGATGTTTGCAGCTGAACCACATGTGCTGGAACTTGCTGAATATTGTTGTACTGCTGCTGATGTACCTGCTGAACCACCTGTGGTTGTGGTTGCCTTGCCTGGGTCTGAACCTGCTGAGCTGTTTGATGTGGCCATTGCTGCTGAGGTTGAAGGTAGAACTCTGATGTCTGACTAGTTATCTGAGGTACCTCAACTACAGTTTGTGGCTGAGGGTTCTGGGTATGTGGCTGCACAGATTGAGCGGCAGCTTGCAATGGTTGGGCATGTCTGTGCTCCAAATGACTTTGGCCTTGCATGCAGTACATGGTTGTTTGGTTCGAGCGCTGCTGGTCTTGTTGGGTGCTCAAAGAGACTGGCACCAGTTGCTGTAGAATAAGGCCATTGCAACTTTGGAATTGCATAGCAGGAGACTGAACAGCATTTACTTGGTGCAACGGCACTAGGGCAAGCTCATTTTCTCTTGTCATAAGAATTGATGGAGCAGTACCTTCACTCTTTTGTGCAGAGTCCTCGTATACTATTTGAAGTTTGCTCAGTTCCTTCTGAGTTTCGGCAACCTCTTGCTTATCCTGAAGAACCTGCACGGATTTCTGAACCTGGCCAAGAAAGTAGGTCCAGTTACTCTTAAAAATATTACAACAGGCTTCATTGACATCATTAGTTGGACATAGTGGATTCTGAATTAAAAAAGAAGGTATAAAAAATTGTGCACTAGATGCCAGCTATACAGTTCATCTTAACTGTCTACCACTTTTAGAAAACCTACAGAAATGAGCTTTGTTTGAAAATTCCCTGCCATAACAATCACAAAATCCAGATGACAAGCTCCACAGCCCCTAGACCAATAGGGTAGAGCAATCAGATCTATGTTTGCTCTATGACAACATGTTTTACTGCCTTACATCATGTGCCTTGCATCCATATCTACCTACTCACAATCTACAGAATAATTATTGGCCAAACAGTCGTCTGAATACAATATGTAAGCGCAACATCTTAGTTTCGCTAATCTATGTACGGCGAAGCCAATATTGTGTTGCTATTAAGACATAAAGATTCAGCTCATACTGATTTTGATGTACCACTGCAGCAGAAGCACCTAAGACTAGATTGTCAACATAAGCTCTTTGAACGTTCCAGGCTATTAGTACATGCCTGAAATATCCCCACAAATTAACGAAGCTTAAGTTTACAGAAATAGTTTTAGATTGCAAATATCTAATGCTTAAACTGCAAAGCATCCCATCATATTTCAGTATACATGATTTAGCTGGAAAATATCTTATCCATTCATTACATGCATTTTGTCCTGTTCAACAGAACCAACAATATGTCTTTTACATATGGAAATTACTGTCCAAACCTATTTACAAATAATTCTGAAACTAAACATTAAATGTTCATAGTTCACGGTGACAATACTTCACAGTGTTAATGCATCATTATACAGAGTTAAAATAAAAACAACAAGGGATTTGGATATTTGGATCTAAACCAGCACATACCTCTTTCACGTGCTTTTCAAGGCAACAGAAGTTATGATTTGCTTCACTGTGATAATCCATAACGTCACTTCGTAATTCTCCAATGGACCTTTCCAGCTTATAGCAATATAACTCCAATTGTGACAGCCTACCACTGATGACATCCAGTGATTGCAACAAGTTATCTGCTTGTTTCTTCATGCAGTCCTCTATAGCTTCTGTTACGATTTTTTTAGATATTTTTTCTTGCTCATGGAAATTAACAGATGACATCAGATATCTGTTCTCCTGAAAATCCTGCTTCATTGAGGAATAAAAAATTAGTAAGGATATAAACAATGAACATATAGGTTCAGCATAAGATGAGCACATAATGATCTGAAAATATACAGCCAATCTATGAATCATTCAAGCAATACTTTGCATAGTTGCATTGCTCAGAATTATTCACAAATAAATGTCAGCATACTATATGTCATGAAAAGGCAAGCAACCCTAGGAAGTTCAGAACTATACAAAACAAAGCAAGGAAAATAAATCCTGAAACGTATCAAGACAACATCAGTTTTCTCTTGTAGCTTAGTTACAAATATGCAGAGAACATAGCCATAACAAGCATCACTGCATGAAGCACCCAAGGATAAATCTAGCAGCTCGACCTAAGGTACCCTAATCGTACCGAACCACCCACAAATCCGACTAGTCAACCAAAACTAACGCGAAATCTCCGCACAAAACTGCAAGAGGGTTCATTTGTCCATTCCTTTTCCTCAAATCGGCCAGAACAACAACAGAAACAGCACAACCGAGTATATCCAAAGCCTACACAGCAAAAGCGGTCAACGAACTTCCAAATCCGCAGTTACACACAATCAAGCGACGATAATTCCCAGCCGTTCTCACAAATAAGAACGGAGCAGCAAGTTGCAGCCTCCAACGACCCAGCGTCCATACCAAGTACCAACACGCCACTCGCACACGAAACCACTCGGTTTCGACACCTACTCCCAGGCCCAGACAGCATGAGGAGCGGAGATCTCGCGCAGATCAAAGGCGGGTACCTCTCGTCGGAGCGCCTGGTCGAAGGAGCAGCGTTTGGGGTCGGGCGGGAGGCCGAAGGCGCCGGAGACGGAGGCGGCCGCGGGCCGTGCCGGGGACGCCATGCGGGGAGGTGCAGCGACCGGAGGCGGCGGTGCGGGTGCGGCTTGCGCTAGGGTTTCCTTCCTCCGGGCGAGCTGCTGCGACTGCGAGGGTCAGAGGACGCACCGGGAAGGGTGTTAGCAACCTTGCTAGGGAACGGAGCTCGAGAAGGTTCTAGAAGCTAGAGGAAGAGGCCTAGAGGCAGAAGAGGGAGGATTCGGGGAGAAGATGTACAGTAGAATGGGGTGAACGGGAGAAGAAGAATTCGGTCTGTGTCTGGTCTTGTTCGACGCCTTTCTGCTCCTGTCGTTCTCCTTTTGTAACCTATGATGGGCCAGCCAGCCCAGTCCCAGGGATGCCAGCCCAACACCTGACGAAGGGAAGCGACGAGGAAAGGGAGGAGGAGGAGGACTGGGTGGGGAGGAGTGGAAGCCAAAGAGAAAAGAAGAGTAAAAGCTAAAGAAGAGTTCAAAAAAGCGGAGGAAAGCGAGGGGGCGACGACTGGCCTGGCGAGTTCTGTTCCGGGACGGAACGGAGGACCGCGGAATAAATACGGGCTGGTGGTGTGGTGGTGGGGGAAATGGAGCGAGGGCCCCGCGCGGAGACGCGACCTGAGGGCTGCGAGCCTGCCCGGTGCCCGGGGTCACTTAGGATCCACGGGTGGTAACAAGTCAGGGACGGATCGAGACTAGTTTGAGCAAGAACAAGAACGTAATGGATCCGAATCATAGTATTTGATTCTGTCATGAATTTAATACCGGTGCAAAACCACCTCCGGCTAGAGATGGCGGTTTGCCCAATCAAATCGAATCAGATCCTAGTAGGTTTCAGACCTGATGGGACGAGTTCGGTGAGAAAATGACCTCGTGGGACCATCGGCGCACGGGGCCACCCGAGTTAGGTTCGATTTGCAATTTTTATCCACGGGTGCTCCATATGCTCTGAAATGTAAGTTCCGTTACTCATCAAGTAAAAATACTATTGAGCCAAGAATACACGATCTCTCAAGCCAGGAGTTTCCAGTAGTTACTGACCACAGTCGCTGACAGGTGAGCCTTCTTCCAGTAAAATCGCCTGCCCAACTTTTACCGACCAGTAGTGCTTCCACGTCTCACCCTTCCAGAGCCCTCTCGCGGCGCTGTGCTCCTACCCCCCTCCTCACCACACCAGGAGATCCCCGCCAACCACGACGACATGCTCACATCCCCCCGGTTTGCGTCACCGGCGGTAGAGGACAGCCTGCACTGCATCGATTGATTCAAGGTAAGATTCCCTGCCCCCTGCTCCCAAATACCTCTTTCCCCCACATCCCCTCTCTCTCACAGTGTAAACTCATCTGGAATCTCAGATCCAAACTCCTGGCAAAAGCTACAACAACTCAATCAAGATCTCTCTACTTCTTCCTCACGAGAGCAGAACCTCTTGACTGAAAAAGCCTAGAATCTCATATCCAAACTCCTAGGGATAGCTTCAGCAACTCAATCGATACCTTTCTCCTTCTTCCTCCCGAGAGCAGCACCTTAGCACTGCAACGATACCTCCACATTTAGGTAATCTTCTCGTTTTTATTTTGTTTTTTCTTTAGGTTTCTTCCTCACGTGTTTCACTAGCCTATATCTTTCCACTTCGCGAGGCTGCCAACAAAGGCTCCGGTAAAATCTTCGATCACGAAGGATAAAAAATGTTCTATAAGACTAGTAGAGTGCTTCTAAAATTATTTGAACAATATTTACTAAGCTAAACTCAAAATACACTATAGATAAGCCCAAAGCTAGAGCTAAGCTTAGATCTAAATGGAATGAAGATCGATTAGAGCAGAAAACGATGGGAAAATAGTAGGAGATATCTTATCTTAGTGTAAGGAAGCTTTTTATTGAAGGAGATCACTCCGAGGAAGCTTCGATTTGGAGATCAGGCTCCGAGGTGATGTAGGGCTTGAGGTGGATGAACTTGTGTGGAAACTTCACCGACGATGAGTGTGAAGAGGATGATCTCGAGGAAGCCTTCGGGGAGTTCGAGGAAGTCCCCTTGGTCGGTCTCCGATCGTCGTGGACATCAAGGTGGTCTCTCTATTTCTCTTGGTGTGGGTGAAGGGTGAGTGAGAGTGAGAATGTGAGAGAGTTGACTGATTTTCTTAAGTGGAGTCTCTGCGCTGTGGCAGTCAGACAGCGGGAAAGGTAGGTCGACCATGAGAAACCCACATGTCTACCCGCTGGCGATTTGATCACGAGAGTGATATTATGCTAAAAACTTGATTCTATTTCTTTTTCTAATTTTCTTTATCTCTAAGACATTTAGGGTTTTTTTTGAAAGGCTCTAAACTACACCTAAGTACTTTTGAAACATATTTAAACTCAAATTATCAAACGAATACGCATAAACATAATTGCATGATACTTATGAATGCTTATTCATGTGATTAGCGTTTTGACGTGACACCCACTGCCATCATTGGTTCAGATTCTCTCACGGTTTGTTTGGTTTAGTACAGCTTGTGCCCGTGTGGTGCAGCCGAGTTGCTCGTGGTCCCCGCAGGTCAATGCCGAGCGGGGCATCTAATCTATTACATATATTAAGGGACCAAGATTTAAAGTAATTATAGGGGATCAAGCTATTATAGCTACTATTCATATGAGTCTCACATATGTGTACACATGTATATATATACACACACGTATATATATTTCTGCACATGATTTTTTTGAAATTCCATAAAAATAGTGAAATAAATAATAGTGATTAAATCTGCTGAAATAATCTAAAATGCATAAAAAATATCTAAACTCAAAAAATATGAAACAAATTTAGTTAATTTCATATTACTGTCATCTACATGTTAAAATTATGTGCATGCATGATAGTAATACTTTTTTATAATTAAATAAATATGTTAAATATTGATAAATTCACAAATAAATATTGAGATGCTCAAAATTAATGAATATAATTATTTAATTTTTTATATTGTGCTATGTGCAACAAAAATCAGGTGCGACCTAACGCGCTAATCCACCTGGTTTTATTGCACCGCGCGCGAGGGGGCTTTGGCCGATGGGCGCGGGGACGCGGCTCGGCCACGACTGCTGCTCCTACTTCCGCGAGTCGCCGGCGTTGCTGGATCGGTGGATGGAAACTTGGTATGGCACACGGATACGGCCGCAGGTTTTCGTTGTATGAAAAGTTGCCGTGCGTGCGTGCGTAGGAATGCGACGAGCGGAGAGCGGACGTGTTCTCAGCTTGGTGGTTCCACGGCCAATTGGCAGATCATGACTTGGAGTTCACGCCGCAAACCGAGCGGCGCACGCGTCGTTGTTGGGTGGACGTTGATCGTTTGGTCACACGCCACAACTATAGAATTCATCACGCTCTGGTCCTGTCAACTTGTACTGTTGATAGGAACGAGACTTAGAATGCACAGTACAGATGAGTTCAAAATAAACAGTCATGATCTATTGACAGGTTGGCTGAAATAAGAAAAAAAGAAGACCAGTTGACATGTCAATCCTATATCATTGCTTATCCAACTTCAACTTGTGTTCAATAATGGACTAAGATACCACCTTTCACCTAAGATTTTCCGGGCTTGCCGTTTCAAACATCAGACATTGATTTCCCGTCAGAAATTTCATACGCACAGCACCACCACCACAAAAGAAAAAGGTTGGCGTTGAAACAAATGGGACGCCACTGTGGCTGCATTCGCGGATAGACACAAGGAAGCGAATCTGGAAGTGAGATGTCACGCCGACCTGGATTGTGAGAATAAGAAACGGGTTTGGTGAGTGGTGACGGATCACGCGACGTCCGCGCCACATGAAAATCACTTAGGCGGAGACGGAAACGAAATTAAGTGGTTGGTAATGCCCCGTCGAAGCGTTGATCCCTTTCGTCCACAGTGTTCGCCGCATGGCATCACCGCCCACCGGAAAACTTGTGCGCGACAGAGAAATAGAATCGACGCAATTCGAATCAGGTTTGTGTTCGGGACTGCAGGCAGCAGAGCCACGTCTGTTGTGCTGCATGTGCGTGGCCTTTGGCGAGTGAAACGAATGATTAAATTCAGAGTGAAGATTAAATTCAGAGCGAACCTGCACGTAGTCTCATGGTTTATTTGTTAGAGCTTCAGTTTAAAAAAATTGAATCGAATATTTATAGCTTTAGAAATTTGTTGAGCTAAAACTATATGTGCACTAAAGGTATTTGGCTGAGGCATATTGTTTCTATTTTAAAATAAAAATGAAAACTTAAACTATTTTTTAACCTATAAACTTAAAATATGATGTAAAACTAGAAGAGAAAACTCTACCAAACGGATTAATTCCCGAGAAGAAAATAAAGAAAGAATATTGATTGCACACGTGAATCATATTTATTTGGCCATCTAACTGCACGCGAGAGTTCGCGTGGACCGCACGACGGTCCACCTAGCTAGTTTATGTTCTCACGTACGAGGCGTGCCTGCGTGCAGCGAGTCAACACCGTGCTTAAGTTACGACGTCCGCGCGTGATCAAACGTTGCTTCGACGACAGGGTTCTTGACATTGTCGCCGAGACTCTCTCGTTGAACTGCACAACAACAACTTTCATATGCATTTTCCCTGTACTAGACGTCAATGCATAAAGTTCAGCGTGCCAGTTTGGGTTCGTTTCTACTAATTCATCGAAAGTTCGTAACTTCAAGGTCGTAGCAACGTACGGGGAAAAACGCAAAAAAGGTCGCAGCAACGAAAAAAATGTTTACAACGTCAAAGTTGAATAGACACGTAGTTAGAGAGAGAAAAATGATAGGGGGCGGCATACTTTAGTCGTTAAGAAAGCAATGCCTAGTTAGTAGGGGTGGTTATACTTTTATCAATTAAAGATTAAATCATATGTTTGCTCTTTGAGTGTCTTATAAATGTGAAATATTTTTAGTAGATTTTATCAATTTCTAAGGTCTGTATATCTGATTTCTATTAGATGTTTTTGTGAGTTGATATATATAATTATGTGAGTGTGTATCTGTATGTTGTTTAGAGTATTAAGAAACAATGCTCCCACTGTACCGATGATCCGTATAATGGAAGGCGTCGAGATGAGGAAACACGTGGGCTGGACCACCAAATCCTTGCTTTATCTGAGACATTTGGGCTAGGCCAACTCAGGCCCAACAAGGTAGCCGGGCCGTGGCCCGTGACAACTAGTGAGATGAGGATTATATATATATATATATATATATATATATATAATTTTTTTAATATTTTCAAGAATACATGGTTGTTTTAAAAAAATCGTAGGTCTAACCTACCGTCGTCCGTTCAACAGGCTAGATTAAGGTCTCGTTCGTTCAATAGGTGAGATCTTATAGTACCCGGCGGTCAGCGAATTAAATAACCAAATAGAAAAAGATCTCGCCCATTCAACAGACGAGATCAAATTCTCGCCTGTTGAATGGGCGAGACCTTCGTGACGTCTCTAGCACGTAGGCCCACCCAAAAGGTGTAGTCTGTTGAGTGGGCGAGATCTTTTGAGTTTTTAAACTAGCGTGGCTGGCCCTGCCGATGTCGTGCCCTCATTTATTTTCCACTAAGCTACGAGGAGAGGATGGGAGAGGGGAGGGGAGAGAAGGGGAAAAATGTACGCCGAAGCTTTGTCGGAGAAAAGAAGTATATTTTTTCTTTGTTTTTTTACAAATCCGGTAGGATAGTTAGTAGTGTTAGGTTTTGACATAGGTTAGATATTAGATTTAGATTTTTTTACAAATCTGGTAGGATAGTAACTAGACATAGGTGGAATGTAGATCTAGTTTTAGAATTACGGTTTGATATAATTAGCAATTAGATTCTATTTATATGCATATCTTAGCAATTAGATATAGTATTTAGACATATGTTATATATTAAATGTAAATTTTATACATAGCATAGTCATAATTGATGTGGTGGATGTAGGATTTAGAGGTGTTTGATGTAAAAATCAGAATTTTTTTATTGTAGTATAGATTAAATGTTGGGCTATGTTTGTAATGAATTTTACATTATAGATGTAGTTTTGCATGATGGACAAACTTGAGCCCAGCCACAGGAACGTAACATCATCATTTGTCGTCAATATGATGTACACCTAGATTGTGAATAATCTGAACTACAAACTAAGGTCCATTATCATGCAAATTAAGAAGAAATACAAGTACACTATCAGCTATAACAAGGCATGGAGAGTGAAGAGGAAGGCATTCGAGGTGAGGTTTGGGACCTACGAAACATCATATAAGAATCTGCCATATTTGTTGCAAACCATTGCTCGAAGGAACTCGATGGCATATTACGACACTGATAAGTACCTATTGTTGTCCAAACCTGGCAAGTACGTCCTGAAGAGATATTTCTTCGTAATAGGGGCATGTATCGAAGATTTTCAACATTGTCGGCTTATCTTGTGTATCGACGACTCTTTCCTTACTGGAAAGTTCACAGGATATATCCTAACTGCTATTGCGATCGATTGGAACAATCAAGTTCTATCGTTAGCCTTCGTATTTGTTCATGGTGAGAACAACAACAGCTAGTATTGGTTCCTGTACCTTGTGAGTATGATAATTATTTGTACTCGATCGAATGTGCACATTATACATGACCGGTATGCGGGATGCTCAAGTCAATTCTAGATCTGCAAAATGGAACAGACGATGGCTTGATTGGATTTGTGTGACCAGATCTGCAGAGTATGTGGTGCATGAGGTATTTGGGTGCAAACTTCTTCCGTTAATTCAAGAATAAGAACCTCATGAACATATTCAAGCGGGTTTGCGGTCAAAACCAACAACGAAAGTTTGATGCTATTTAAAAGACACTGGATGAGCTAACAAAGAAGCAAACACTAAACATGTAAGGAGACTCATGAGGGAGACAGAGGACGAACCAATACCTTTTGAGTCCCTGCCAAAGGACAATGAAGCTGGCATCACGCGGAGGACTGGTCATCTACACATGACAAAGAATAATGCTAGTATGATTTATGGGACGAAGTTGACTAAATACACGAAAGACAAGGCAGAGAAGACAAAGATGCATCAGTAAAGATCATAGGGACTGTATAGCACAAATACAAAATTCTATAAAGAGACAAAGGAAGTAGAGGGGGCAAGCGTGAGAGAGTTATCCATGAGTGCACCATCTTTGATGACAGACGCGTTTGCACTTGCTACAAGCCGATGCTACTACAGAATCCATGCTCCAATATGATTACCGTGTGTGCTGTAACGGGTATGAGGACTCGGAGGTATATCTCCGACTACTTCAAGAAGAAAGCTTTGTTTGACACATTGAACCATGAGGTCTATGATTTCGGTATTTACAGTTCTTTCACGAAGGAACCTGAGCCCGATTGTGTGTTCATTCTTGATCCTAACAAGATGAAGCAGAAAAAGGAACGACACAGGTCTACGAGGCTTCGTAATGACATGGATGAAGCAGAAGCTGGACATCATGTAAAATGTCATGGCTAACGGGCCCCGCGGGGGACCTAACAATTAGAGCAGCATACTCCCCGAATTCTGGTCGATCGTGCGACCAGTCTAACACCCACACGACCAGTCTCCCTATATCATCGCTTACACCTGCGATCAGCCTCATTGGTCGTAGGACCATATTTGACGCAACATGTCTAGAGCGCAGTTGCTAATATCTACTCAAGTATTTTCTTTCCTCAGGAGCCAGCATCAGAGGACGAAGTCATAGACGGCGCAATTGGGTATTGTCCCATCCCGTAGTATTAAATGCTTAGGGTAGAACTTTACAGGCCGGCACGGTGGCGCACGACGGATGGGACGTTGTCAGCAGCCCAACCAGGCAAGTGGATGGAGTCGGCACAAAAGGACCTTGTCCCGTCCAGTAGCATTAAATACCGCGGAGTGGAACTTTGCAGGCCAGCATGGCGGCGCACGGCAACAAGACACACGGTGCTCTCAGAGCAAGTTGGGACGTCTGGTCCTCCATAATGATAGTTTGGATTAGATATTAGGGTGTGCAGAGGATTCTATTTGGACCCACATATAAGTTGTCCTCCTCCCTTCTATATAAAGGGACGCGGATCTCGTTCCTAAAGGGAGAGCTGCGAACTAGAAAAAAATATCATATGTAATTAACTGAGATCCTTCATAACACACACAAGACATATGGCTATTATCCTCTAGGAGCTCTGAACCTATATAACTCCTTATGTCCCCTAGTTCACCGAACACACATGTTTCCTGAAACACCGTCCATGCGCCCACAGTTTGGCATACCCTGGAATCACTGTTAGGGATTTACCCTCGACACCGGGTGTCCCCTACTGTTTCAGATGTGATCGTACAAGCGCATCGGCATTGGCAGACCCATTATTGACCATAGCGCGTACCAGTTTGCTCCAGACGATGTCGATGGCCCAACTATGGGGTCCTTGTGGTGCAGACGCAGGGTAAGTGCCATGCTACTTGTATATGTATATGTTCATTACGGACATATTTTTGTTTCTCTAACTTAGTTTGGTTGTACAACTTAGTTGGTTCAGCGTGCAGACACACAATGCCTACCTGGACTTTGTTCACCAGTTTGATGAGCTGATGGTGAACTGTGTCCGCTGGACTTCGTACACGGAGGCTAATGTACATCGACATGCTCCACTTGGACTTTCATTGCTCTGTTTAGGTGATCGGGAGTACTGGCTCATGACTTGCACTCTCGACATCTACGTCGAGGAGTACTAACCCCCATCGCGTGATATGGTAGTTCAGAAAGTTACAGACGTTCCCGCTATAGGTGACTAGGTCAGTGCCTACCAACATATATATGTGTGTAACGTTATAATTACATTTTCATTCAACCATCTTTCTACACCTGTTTCACGTATATATGTAACATACACATGTGACTATCAACATACACAAGAGCAACTCATGAGAAAGACAATGAAGAAGCACGTCGTGGCTGAAGCACGCAAATCAGAGAGGGAGATGAAGCAGAAGAGGGTCCGCTGCGCTAAGGCGTAGGGCCCGAAGCCTTGCGAGAGGGTAAATATCCTACGTAAATATTCTAGGTGCACTCAGTAGAGAGTATCTATTATAACCAGATATTTTTTTATTCCCTAAGATATGTTAGGATTAACAACGAGACGCTATTAGATTAGTCTTTAGGTATACCATACATACCAATGTTTATTGTCATAATCTCTTTATAGTTAGTGTCCTTTCGCACTGCGACGATAAACCCGATGTCCCATATAATATTTGTCAGTGTATGTAATCTCCGTGTCGAGTTTAATGCTAATAGTGCTTCACAACTACAATTGTTCGAAAACATAGATTTTGTATCATGCAACATTATTTCACTAAAAATTACTCATACAATTTTACATCAAATAAATAAATAAATATCGATAAATTTACATCAAATTAAAATTTTCAAAACAATAACCACTGTCGACAACTATTTGTATAACTAACATTTCTCACCGAATAAATATGCACTATTTTTCAAATTGCCATATATAAAAAGTTAAATTTAAAAAAATTCTATATATGCACATCGTTTGTTCAGTGAGAGAGTATAACATGTCGCCTGCTAAAAGAGCGATATGAAGGTCTCGCACGTTAAGAGACAGCTAACGAGCAAAATCTTCTTCTCTTATATTATTTAATTCGCTAACCGCATGAATCTACAAGTTTTCATCCATTTAACATGTGAGAATGCAAAACCTCATCTACTTGTTTCAAATGAAAACATATATTTGTATATGTAACAAGGTCTCGTCCATTAAAGGGACTACGATACGTTAAATCTGCGATTCTATAAAACGACGTGTATTTTAAAAATATTAAAGAAATAAAATATATAAAAAAATTCCGAGATGAGATCACACGTACGTGGAGTGACGTAGTCGTACCCTGGTACAGTCGGCCTGTCGGTCAGTGCTCATCCAGTGCTGCTTCGCGTGGATCCAGGCGGCCGGGCCGAAGACGCGATGCCGATCTGCGCGCCGTCGTCGGACTCCTCGGCCTCGGGAGGCCGCGCGTGGATCGTCCACGGGCTGGCGCTCGGCACGGCGGCGGCGGCTGCGGCGGCCGCGGCATACCTGTACCGGCGGCCGGGCGGGTTCCGCAGCCGCGCGGTGGGCATCATACCCGCGCGATTCGCCTCCTCCCGCTTCGAGGGCAAGCCGCTCGCGCTCATTCTCGGCAAGCCAATGATCCAGGTATCCGCCACACTCTCCCCTCCCGTGATAGCACGGTTGTACTTCCCGCGTCGAGACTGGATCTGACTGAGAGAGCGAGTGGAAGCCTACGGTAGAAACATCGAATGGGCAAATTGTATGGGCAGCTCGCGGTTTGAATAGCGAGGCGAGGTCGAATTGTGCTGTTTCGTCGTCTGGAGTTGGGTTGCGATGTCATGTCGGTGTCGCCTTCTGTTTAGAGTGACCTACAGTAAGAGCACGGCGTTACAATGAACGCAAGATGATGTTTTTTGGTTGACTGTACTATAACATTGCCAGTATTGCCGGTCTGTTGATATACCAAGTCTAGGTGGAAGTGGAATAATAGTGTTGTGAATTGTGATGTTGTCCAGACCTCATTCTTGACAGTGCAAATTGATTCTCAATTCAGTGACTAGGGTGAATTTATGTGAAGCTGCTGTAATGTTGTGTTTACCCAGGTTGGGTTAAGATAAAATTGGCTACCTCAATATAATCTAGTTCAAATAATGGAGTTCCTGTGGCCAAGTTGATTACTTTGTTATCTATGTTCCAAATGATAAAATTGAGTTATAAATTATAGTATATATAGTGCATATTCTGCTTCTTTAGCAGGAGAGATGTCCACTTGTCCAGTATTCATTTGGTACTATTGTATACAAATATATGTGTTCATTTGATCCTTTCGGAGTGTTTTTCATGTGAGAGCCCTTTGACTAGAATGTACTTGACCTAATATTGTATTGGTCATCAATATTTTTTCAGCGTTACAGGTTAAGCTTGATTTCGTTTTTTTTTCTTGAGCTGATAAGCTTGATTTTGTTGTTTGTGGCTGCAAATGAATTTCTATTTGATCGATGGATTTGGAAAAGGAAATAGCAGATAGGTTTAAGTTTGAGTCAGTGTGTTATTATCTTTTCCACTTATTTTGTTGAGCAATGTGTATAGTTTCTACAGTACCTTATGTGGGCACTTCTTTATACTGAACATAGATCTAGTTATTTCTGAACGGACATTATTGCTTCTTGAATTATTTTTGAAAATATATTACATTTTAGGGTTTCTTGTTTTGGTGATCAGTTTAAAGATTTTTAAGTTTCACATTCACAGAGAACATGGGAAAGAGTTATGTTAGCTTCTTCTTTGGACCATGTTGGTAAGCCCAAGACGGCAAACCTTAAAGTTGATATTTTATTTAATTGGTTTCAGTGTTTGCCGTGTTCACAATTTCTCTGTTTTCCTTTTCTTAGTTGTGGCAACGGATGATGAAAGAATTGCGGAATGTTGTAGAGGATTTGGAGCTGATGTTATCATGACATCAGAATCATGCAAAAATGGTACAGACAGTATTGTTTTGTAGCTATGTTATCTTTTCATGATTATGTAATAGACTACTGTATGTGTTCATTTGTTTATGCTTGGCAATTTAGGATCTGAACGCTGCTGTGAAGCGCTTAAAAAGCTTGAGAAACATTATGATATTGTCGTCAATATTCAAGGAGATGAGCCTCTTATTGAACCAGAGATAATAGACGGTGTGGTTATGGCACTGCAGGTGGTTACTTATGAAACACTATATATATGTTTCTTGGACTTCTCTTCAACCAAACAAAATCATTCTTAGCTTTAGTGGCTGCGGACTAAATCTTTTGTTTGTTGAAGCATACTCCGGAAAGTTATGTCCTTGTCATTCTAATTATGTTGGATATTACAGATTTCCCTTGACCTTTTACTCCTAATCACCCCATACCTTTGCACATCTTGTTTTAATCAACCTTATTTCTTTGCACTTCCAATTTGGTTTGCAGCGAGCTCCTGATGCAGTCTTCAGCACGGCTGTTACT
Source organism: Phragmites australis (assembly GCF_958298935.1). Lineage (NCBI taxonomy): Eukaryota > Viridiplantae > Streptophyta > Magnoliopsida > Poales > Poaceae > Phragmites > Phragmites australis. The sequence continues at coordinate 34,798,658 of NC_084929.1, read as the reverse complement.
TCACTGAAACCTGAAGATGCATTCGATACAAATCGAGTGAAGTGTGTTGTGGATAATCAGGGCTACGCAATATACTTCTCAAGAGGGCTTATCCCATTTAATAAGTGAGACTCTGATGTTTGCTTTAACTCTTCCATCAACCATATTTTCGCATACAATTTTTGACTTTGAAAATTTTTCAGATCAGGGAAAGTCAATCCTAAATATCCATATCTTCTTCATCTGGGAATTGCGGTATCTTATCAAACCTTATGCCTCATAACTATTTATGTTTGCTTCATTGTCTTTTGCGATTAAACCTGTGGGCTGTAACACCCCACACTTGACTAGTTATTGAATGTTTTCTCATGCAGGGTTTTGATTCAAAGTTTCTGAAGATCTATCCAGAACTTTCACCAACTCCATTACAACTGGAAGAGGACCTGGAGCAACTTAAAGTTCTTGAAAATGGCTATAGGATGAAGGTAATTTGGCATGGAAACAGAGCTTTAGGAACTATGATATAGAAAGTGCCAGTTTGTTACTGCTCTGCAGATTTTGCGTGATCAACTTGTATGGTTTGATAGCATTTCAGTTGAGTTGGTAAATGGTAGTCTGTGTGTTTAACTTGGGCAGTATCATATCCCCTGTGCTGGTCGTGCTGTCCTTGTTAGAGCTGTTCTCACGGCTATCCCAATTTACCACTTGATGGCCCTGGACATCCCCCGTTGGGTGATTAAAGCAATCGACAAGCGGCGGCGTGCTTTCCTTTGGAAAGGCCGGAAAAAGGTTAATGGTGGACATTGCCTCCTTGCCTGGAGCAAAGTTTGTTTGCCAAAAGAGCTCGGTGGTTTGGGTATTCACAATTTGGAGCTGCTCAGTTGGGCCCTTCGTATGAAATGCCTGTGGTTACAAAAAACTGACCCTCATCGCCCTTGGATCAGCTTTGGAGTTTCTGTTCCTCATCAGTCCTCGGCTTTGTTCTCGATCTTGGTCACCTCTGAAGTTGGCAATGGTCGCTCTACTAAATTTTGGACGGACCGTTGGTTTTTGGGTCAATCTCTGGTGGATTTGGCGCCGGATTTGTTAGGACTGGTGCCTAAACGTATTGCGAAAGTGCGATCGGTTCAACAAGCCATCTCTAACAATTCTTGGATGCATGATCTCAGAGGAACCCTCACTGTCCAAATTCTCGAGCAGTTCCTGCATATCTGGGACCTTGTGTCTGAGGTGCAGCTTCATGAGGAAGAGGAAGACACGCATATTTGGACTGCTAACCCCTCTGGCATTTTCTCGACCAAATCAGCCTATCAATCCTTTCTCATTGGGCATACTGGTTTTGACCCTTGGAAAAGGCTGTGGAAATCTTGGGCACCACCTAGAGCAAAGTTCTTCATTTGGCTCGCTTGCCATAACCGTTGTTGGACGGCAGATAGGCTGTCTCGGCGTGGCTTACCCCATCCATCTAGGTGCCCTCTCTGTGATCAGGAGGCTGAAACCATAACCCACCTCTTGATTGGTTGTGTGTTTGCTAGGCAAGTTTGGGTGGATGTCCTCCGGGCTGCTGGTTTGATGTTTGCAGCCCCGGCTCCCCCTGTTTCAAACAACTTCCAAGATTGGTGGCGTGAAGCTTCCTTGCTGGTGGACACAAACCGAAGAAAAGGATTCCATTCTCTGGTCATACTCATTGCTTGGTTCATTTGGAAACACCGCAATGAATGTGTCTTTGATAATGCGAGTCCTTGTGCCTCCTCGCTGGTCCAAAAGATCGTCGAGGAAGCCTCTTCCTGGTGTTTGGCGGGTGCTGCTGAGCTTTCTTTGCTCTTTGCTCAGCGCGTTGGCAGTAGTGGTTGATCAGTGTTTGATCAGTGAGCTTGTGTGTGTGCGTATTCTGTTTTGATCTTTTTGTATAGTTGTGTTGTGGTGCGTGCGTTGGTTTTGAGTTTGGTGTACCCCCTTTTATTCCTTCTTAATATAACGACGGGCAGTTCCCCTGCCGGTTCGAGAAAAAAAAAAATCCCCTGTGCATGGTGCATGCACTGTTATAGACTAACAGTCTGTAGTTTATATCTTAAAGTGCTGAATTGAGTTTTCGTTTCTTTCCATGGCTGCAGGTAATCAAAGTGGACCACGATGCCCATGGTGTGGATGCACCTGAGGATGTCAAGAAAATAGAAGCATTGATGCGAGCAGCAAACATTCAGTAGCAAATGGAGTTAAAGGCTCAGTTTCGAATTGACATCGGCATAAGCTCGGTTAGGTATTTTGGTCTGCTTACATTCCTGAAGATAGCATGATGGTAAGCTGTTGAGTTGATCAGTTCAGTTGCTGTTTGTGTGTGCGTTGGCTCCCACATGTCTCTGTATTTGTGTTCGTACGACAGCGTTTCAGGGAGTGGCCAAATTTCCTTGGTCCAGTCAATGTAATTATTAGATATATGAATCAGTTCCTGAAGTTTGTGCTAGGCTGCTAGCTAAACCTTGAATAAGAGCACATGTTCATTGTCAGTGTTGCATTACTCAGCAGTCAGGGCACAGGTGGGTTGTATCTATACTTCAGGAGTTAGCCTTCGTAGAAGTAATTTCGGTTCTTCTGTAGAGTGGTGATAAATGGTTTTTTTTTAGACGGGTACCAAATGGTTTCTGGAGCAGAATAATACAGTAAAAAGCACATCCGTGGTATGATATAGACAGGCAGCTTCGCACTACCCTTGAAGAACATCCATGTCCATGGTTATTTTGTCATAAAAACAGGACCAAGTTATGACGATTAACGAGCAATGCAAGTAGGAAACCACATGAGACTAAGCAGGAATACTGAAACGACGCCGGTTAAGCAACTCAATTCAAGTGGGAAACGCGAACGTGCCTTCGGCACGGTGTTAAGGCCAGAGGATTGAGCCGAGCCCACCTGGGCTTTAAGTCCAGTGACGCACGGGAGGATCTGATTTATTTTGGATTTCTCCGGTTTCTCCAGCGTGACGCTACAGAAGGGATTACGACGTGCTCGTCGTCTTCGGGATTCTCGTTGGGTCCTGGTGATATTTGATGGACGCTTTCTTCAAGCTGTGTGTAGTTGTAGGGCTAGCATGTGCGTGCGTTAGGTGTGTGTGGAGTGAGTGCGTGTGTGTGGTGTGAGTGCGCGCGTTCATGTTCAGATACTGTAGCTGTATTCAGTGGTGAAGAGTCAAAAAAAAAATTCAAGTGGGAAACCACATGGACGCCGGTTATGAGTCAGGAGCAATGCAAGTAGGGAACCAACGCAATTCAATGGTGCTGCGGGTCAGGCCCGCCCGGTCCGTTGCAGCCGTTGCTCTCTACCGTCTCCCGTCCGTGACGCATCCACCCGAGTTAAAATCATTTCAAAGGATTCTGGTCAGGGATCAAATTCTTTTTACGAAGGGATTTGTGTTCCCGTTACAAAAGGATTTCAAGATCATTCTCTTTAGAATGAGATTCTCTCTCATTTTCTTTCACAAATCACTTTTTTTTTAAAAAATTATTGCAGATGAGAGAAAATAAAAAAATAAAAAAAATCAGAAAAAGAACAAAATGAAAGAAATACGATTGAAGATGATCTAAACGAGACGCCGGAGCATGAAGTCCACGCGGCCGGTGGCTCTGCGGACCCGCGCGCCAATGGCGTTGCCACGAAAGGCCCTGAGCTAAAGATCAGAAGGCATGACAGGTGAACGCAAAGCCTCGTCTACTTGTTTCAGGATGTACTCCACCAGCTACGCTACTAAACTTGGTGGTGGGTGAGTATGTACTGCCTAGGTATTGCGATCCGATTAAGTGTTTATATATGGAGCTAGTGAATTGGTGACTGACGATCACATCGTAATGCAAGCAAAAATAGCCCAATCGACTTCGTGCGCTGCGCCGTTGCGGCCTTCAAATCTCTAATCTTACGAAGTCACTACCCACTATCTGCGGACGTCAAGCGTTTTGCTACTGATCGGTGAGAACTGACAATGGCATCGCTAATCTTTGTGCATGAGCCACTGAAAGAAAAGGCCGGCGGTGAAGAGCATCACATGACGGCCAAAATCATTATGCTGTGTTTTACTAGAATGGTATTTGATACAGTGACATGCGGTCTTTTGTCTTTAGCAGCGCGTGCTCCTCCCTCTCTCTATATAGAAGTGCTATATTAGCTAGGGTATACATACACCACCCAAACCAGCCCAGCCTGTCAAACTCCGACCTAACTCGACCCAACCCACTCCACCGTGCATCCAACTCACCTAACCCAATCAAAGCAACCAGACCCGTTTCCCCTATATGCTCGCATCGTCCCACATGCGCCAGACCCATTCCCCTCCTCGTTCCCCTTCCTAGCGACTCCATCCGCTTTGCCTACGATGGATTTTCTGGATCGAAGTGTTTTGCAGATTCAAAACATATCGTTGTGTTCGAATTGCTGTATGTAACGCTGAATATATTTAATCACGGACGTGCCAGTATACAAACGTATACAAGAGAATATGAGACAAATGTAATTGAAACACGTAACTTTATTCATTCCTTATCGAAATCATAAATTACAGTTTCATAGTTTATAATTTGTTCCACACATGTACAAATGCACAAGATATCTGACTAGCCTTCAAGCGATCTTTCTGTCCTAGTTCCCGTGGCCTCACGAGGTCGCCGGTTAATTACATCTGACTTCCCGGACAACCTTCGATTAAGCTGTTGACTGGTCGTCATCAAATCATCTCCGAGTCTACAAGGCTATAGTCACACGCATCAAAGACAAAGCAAAGTTATAACGTTAGAAATAAATAAAATAGGAAGCGGGACAAACAGTCTAGCGTGAGCTTTATAGACTGCTTATATATCACGGGTGATCATCGGCCACGTAGGCCTCATAATTTGTAGCCCCTCATCATCGGCCGCAGCCTTTGGTACTACAAGGAAACAAAGTGAAAGAGAGTCCAGCTACGCAACAGTTCACTAGCTACAACCTTGCAGGAGCCCAGTGAACTGCAACGTTTCTGAACTCCTATCTACGACCCCCTAACCTCGACAACATCTCACATGCAACTCAGCCACGAAGGCAAACACCACAAAGGCGAAAGGGTAATAACAATGGAAACCAAAAGGGACAACTGCACGGCCGGGCCTCAATCTGCATCATTAGCCACGACATCCTTAAGTAACAGTAGTGCTCAGCACAAAACAACCATAAAGGCAATAACAAATCTCATCATAAGACAGCCAAAGCAGAGCTCAGCTACAAAGGCGATGGTCATAGTGCCACCCAATAACAGAAGGGGCAAATCAACATCACCAGCCCTACTTATGTGTCATGACAGAATATCATCAGGCAACAACACTATGTCACATAGCAACACAAACACATGATCACAAAAGGGGCAGCACCAAGGAGCACCCACATCAGGCCATCAACACCATGGATCTACTACCATCAAGCCACCAGAACAAGAGAGAGAAGGGCACAAAGGGAAAAAGGCACCTACGCATCGTGACTATCAAAATATGGCAGCAAACGCATCATAACAATATAGCAACAGAGAGTAGCATCATGTGTATTAGCTCAGCCCTAAGAGGAACAAAAGGGCAGCAAGCAACTAGCAGCCTCATCTTTCAATGAACAACATAAGCCATGGATGAACATCATGATAAACTTCCTAAGATGACAATGCCATTAGTAATAAAGAAATAGCGATTGCTTGCTGAGAAAACCGTACGAGATATACAAAGAGATGATGACAATACCTTATTCCGTTAGTAACATAACGGAGATGAGAAAACCGTACGAGACATACGTACAACAAACTAAACGATAAAGGTCTTCGTTGGGCCGTACTTCTCGGTCCCTGGAAAAGGTCTGAACGGGGCTACGCCGTCCCTCCGTTCAACGACAAAGAAGCAGGCCAACATCTCATCGCGTCATTCCACGCCCACGTCCCTAGCCCCCAACAACAGCACCCGCGCAAGGTAAGCCCATCAGGAGCGATACATCCTTGAATGTGGGCACCATCTCGTCACATGGGAGGTGAAACGTATGCGTCTCAGAGCGCCACCTGTCGACAAGGGCCGTGAAGAGGGCCATGTCATAGCTGAACCGCATCACCACCTTCGAGGCCCCTACCAACGCGTCTACCTTCACTAGCTGGCACAACGGAAGTAGGCCAGCAGCACGTAACCTGCAAACACAATACAGTTAGAGACGAATAACAATAAAATCGGGAGCTCCTCAGCCTATATCGCAATGCGGTATGAATGGTGCCTAACGTCGATCTCAAGGTCAAGCATCTCTAGGTGCGTCATACCTGCATGTTCAGAATTTATTTACATTTGTATATGCAACACAAACATAGAGTAAGAAGTGGCGACCACTCTAAACCTTGTCTAAACTATCTTTATTTATGGGAACTAAACAAGTAAACGTCCAACATATAACATGACATAATAGATTGTTCAAATCGTACATAAATATATGACCAAATCACAACTTAACACGTTACAATCTCGCACATAATGATAATCTTAATACTAAAATAGTAAAATACAATGTTATGCATATGAATATCCATAGCATCAACGGCTGACGAACCCGAGGATGTCTGCTATCTGCACCAAACTCGAAATGACCTACTTCCACGGGGTTCACACTTGAGACACCAAAAATATATTTCTAGTAAGTGTGTCATGACATATGTCTAAATACTATATCTAATTGCTAAGATATGCATATAAACAGGATCTAATTGCTAAAATAGATCAAACTCTAATTCTAAAACTAGATCTACATCACACCTATGTTTAGTGATTATCCTATCAGATTTGTAAAAAAATTCTAATTATAACATCTAACCTATGTCAAAACTTAACACTACTAACTATCCTACCGGATTTGTAAAAAAACAAAGAAAAAATATACCTCTTTTCTCTGGCAGAACTTCGCCATACAATTTTTTCACCCTTGTCTTCCCTCCCCTCTCCTATCCTCTCCTCTCGGCTCAGTGGGAAACAAATGAGGGCATGACATCGGCAAGGCCTGCCGCACCTGTTTAAAAACTCAAAAGATCTAGCCCACTCAACAAGCTACACCTTTTGGGTGGACCTACGCGGCAGAGATACCACGAAAGTCTCGCCCGTTCAACGAGCGAGAACTTGATCTCGCCTGTTGAATGGGCGAGATCTTTCTCTTTCTAGTTATTTAATTTGCTGATCGTCGGGGCTCATAAGATCTCGCCGATTAAACAGACGAGATATTGTTCTCGCCCGTTGAACGGACAACGGTAGTTTAGATCTACGATTTTTTAAAACAACCGTATATTCTTGAAAATACTAAAATATTATATATATATATATATATATATATATATATATATATATATATATATATATATATATATATATATATATATATATATATATCCTCATCTCGCCAGTTGTCACGGGCCACGGCCCAGCTACCATGTTGGGCCTGAGTTGGCCCAGCCCAAATGTCTCAGATAAAGCAAGGATTTGGTGGCCCAGCCCGCGTGTTTCCTCAGCTCGACGCCTTCCATTAGGCGGTTCATCAGTACAGTGCGAGGATTGTTTCTTAGGTACTCTAAACAATATATGGTACACTCGTAGAATCACATACATCAACTCATAAAACAACTACCAGAAATCAGAAATACAGAGCTTACAAATTAATAAAATCTATCAAAAAATTCCACATTTATAAGGCACTCAAAAAAGCAAACATATGATTCCACCTTTGATGGATAAAAAGTATAACCACCCCTACTAACTAAGCATTGCTTTCTTAACGACTAAAGTATGCCGCTCCCTATCATTTTTCTCTCTCTAACTACGTGTCTATTCAACTTTGACGTTGTAAACATTTTTTTGGTTGCTACAACCTTTTTTTGCGCTTTTTCCCCCTATCGTTGCTACGACCTTGAAGTTACGAACATTCGATGGAGTAGTAGAAACGAACCCAAACTGGCACGCTGAACTTTATGCATTGACGTCTAGTACAGGGAAAATGCATATGAAAGTTCTTGCTGTGCAGTTCAACGAGAGAGTCTCTGCGACAATGTCAAGAGCCCTGTCGTCGAAGCAACGTTTGATCACGCACGGACGTCGTAACTTAAGCACGGTGTTGACTCGCTGCACGCAGGCACGCCTCGTACGTGAGAGCATAAACTAGCTAGGTGGACCGTCATGCAGTCCACGCGAACTCTCGCGTGCAGTTAGATGGTCAAATAAATATGATTCACGTGTGCAATCGACATTCTTTCTTTATTTTCTTCTCGGGAATTAATCCGTTTGGTAGTGTTTCATCTTCTATTTTTACATCATATTTTAAAATTATAGACTAAAAACTAGTTAAATTTTTATTTTTAATTTAAAATAGAAACAATATACCTCAACTAAATACCCTTAGCGTACATATGGTTTTAACTCAACAAATTTCTAAAACTATAAATATCCGGTTCAAAAAAAATTAAAACTAAAACTCTACTAAATAAACCATGAAAACACGTGCAGCTCCAAGTATCTTCGCTCTGAATTTATTCTTCACTCTGAATTTAATCATTCGTTTCACTCGCCAAAGGCCACGCACATGCAGCACAACACACGTGGCTCTGCTGCCTGCAGTCCCGAACACAAACCAGATTCGAACATGTTTTCCGGTGGGCGGTGACGCCATGCGGCGAACACTGTGGACGACAGGGATCAACGCTTCAACGGGGCATTACCGACCACTTAATTTCGTTTCCGTGTGCGCCTAAGACCATCTCCAGCAGCTACCTTAAATTTTCATCCTCAAAAATACTATTACAGCATCCTTTATCACTATTACAACATTCCTTATTTTTTCATCTCCAGCAGCTACCCTATTTCCTATCTTCTACCCCTCTTTTTCTCTCTCTGGACCCGTCTGTCAGCCTCTGTGAACAGTGCTGATACAGTACTTGCTACAGTCCCCGACGCGTTTTCCTTCATCCGGGCCCGCTGGCAGTCTCTGGGAGCAGTGTTGCTACAGTGATACGCGCTGCTACAGTAGTCCGCAAAAATACGGCCCACGTCTGTCTCTCCGCAACACTGTAGCGTCACTGTTTGGCACTGTAGCACTGGATGCGGTATCTGCTGGAGTGCATTTTCCAGTGCTACAGTACTTTGCGGAGTACTGTAGCACTGGATACTACCTTTGCTGGAGATGGTCTAACAGATTTTCATGTGGCGCGGACGTCGCTTGATCCGTCACCACTCAAAAATCCCGTTTCTTATTCTCAGAATCCAGCAGGTCGGCGTGCCATCTCACTTCCAGATTCGCCTCCTCGGGTCTATCCGCGAAGGCAGCCACCGTGGCGTCCCATTTGTTTCGCGCCACAGAATGCAACGCCAACCTTTTTTTTTCTTGTGTGTGCTGGTGGTGCTGTGCGTATGAAACTTCCTGACGGGAAATCAACGTCTGATATTTGAAAAGGCAAGCCCGGAAAATCTTAGGTGAAGTGTGGTATCTTAGTCCATTATTAAACACAAGTTGAAGTTGGATAAGCAACGATATAGGATTGACATGTCAACTGGTCTTCTTTTTTTCTTATTTCAGCGAACCTGTCAATAGATCATGACTGTTTATTTTGAACTCATCTGTACTGTGCATTCTAAGTCTCGTTCCTATCAACAGTACAAGTTGGCAGGACCAGAGTGTGATGAATTCTATAGTTGTGGCGTGTGACCAAACGATCAACGTCCACCCAACAACGACGCGTGCGCCGCTCGGTTTGCGGCGTGAACTCCAAGTCATGATCTGCCAATTGGCCGTGGAACCACCAAGCTGAGAACACGTCCGCTCTCCGCTCGTCGCATTCCTACGCACGCACGCACGGCAACTTTTCATACAACGAAAACCTGCGGCCGTATCCGTGTGCCATACCAAGTTTCCATCCACCGATCCAGCAACGCCGGCGACTCGCGGAAGTAGGAGCAGCAGTCGTAGCCGAGCCGCGTCCCCGCGCTCATCTGCCAACGCCCCCTCGCGCGCGGTGCAATAAAACTAGGTGGGTTAGCGCTTGTACGCTGCGCCTAATTTTTATTGCAAAGAGTATAATAAAAGAAAATTTAAAAAATAGATTCACCAATTTTAGACATCTCGATATTTATTTATAACATTATCAATATTTAACACATTTATTGAATTATAGAGAAAATAGTGATACTATCATACATGCAAATAATTTTAACATGTAGACGATATTAATACAAATAGAACTAAATTTGCTTCATATTTTTTTGAGTTTAGATATTTTCCTATGCATTTTAGATTATTTCATTAGATTTATCAATATAATTATTATTCATTTTGCTATTTTTCTAGAATTTCAAAAAATATGTGTGCATATATATGTATTATATATATATATATATTTGTATATATACATATATGGGAGACTCATATGAACAATAGCTACAATAACTTGACATTTAGAATCACTCTAAATTTTGCCCTTTTAATATATGTAATAGATTAGGTGCCCCGCTCGGCATTGACATGCGGAGATCACGAGTGATTTGGCTGCACCACACAGGCACACGCTGTACGAAACCAATCAAATCGCGAGAGAATTTGAACCAATGATGGCAGTGGGTGTCACGTCCAAAATGCTAATCACGTGATAAAGTATTTATAAGCATCATGACATTATGTTTATGTGTATTCGTTTGATAATTTGAGTTTAGATATATTTTAAAAATACTTGGAGCTTTAGAATCTTTTGAGAAAATTCTAAATGCCTTGGTGATGAAGAAGAATAGAAAAGTATAATAGAATTAAGTTTTCAGTACAATATCGCTCTCGCGGTCTGATCGGGATTTCACATGATCTGACCGTCAGAGGGTAGCCACATGGGCTTCCCATGATCTGATTGACATTTCCCGCTATCTGACCATCACAGCGCACAGGCTCAATTGAAGAAAATCGGCCAACTCTCTCACTCACTCTCTCTCACACTCTCACTCTCACTCGCCCTTCACCCACACATATTACTTGTTTTTTTTATTATGCCTTGATATGATGAAGCTTGTTGTAAAAGTATGTGTCGTGATCTTGAGTATAAAATACATACTGAGACTACTGGTATTGAATTCAGGTTAATCATGAATAGTTACTATTGTAGTGATGAGACGGACATGTGCTAGCTCTCATTTTATTAAATGATTGTCATAATGATTAATTCTAATATAATTTAGACGGTTGCTCACACTGGCGTAACCATTATAGCGTGAGGAAAACTCCGTTTCTGCAGAGGAGTGTTCCCTTTGGTTAGAACTATCTAAGATGATGATAAAAACTTAGCACATATGTTCATAATTAGGAATATCTAGGGAAAATTTTGTTATTTTTTAAACAAGCTAGCGATAAGAATAGTGAGTACTGAGTAGGATTATTATACATGTTGTGTAACCGACTGATTTGTTGGTTTTACCAACTTCTGAGATCCTAAACAGTAAAAGTAATTGTAAATAGTATTTTATGAATAATATCCACAAAATTTTAATTAAGAATAATTCATGCCCCGTTTGTCACCGCTATAAATCCAAGATTTCTGAAGCTGTGGATGGATTAAAGATATTTAGTTGAGTTATTTGGTTTTTATTTTGAACTAAAAATAAAAGTTCAAATTATTTTATCTTACCGTATAAAATTCAGATCTAATATGAATCTCGAAGCTAAAGTATGTTAAACAGATCTTAATCAAAGGTTACACTAATTGAAAGTGACGTACATCGAAGAAAATTAAATGGAAATGATACGAATAGATAAATAGTGAGAACATAGTGGTGAATAGTGCATGTGATTGGTACTTGATATGAATAAAAGATGATGAACACCTTTTGTCACCTTTGTGTAGTGGAAATTTAGACAATCTTTTTCCAATACCTTGAATAGAAATACTATATATAAAAGTATAATCTACAGATGAGGACAGCTAATCAAACCAAACTTTTCACTATAATCCTATGCTTCCATTACACTTTCTTTTTTGCCGACAAAGCAGACAGAGTTTCCTTTTACTTTTAGACCAATAACCAATTAATTAACTGGCTTATATATACATACGTACACACACATATATATATAGAAAACGAGTTTGAGCTTGATGTACGGGTAGTCCGCCATGGTTTCCTTTCAAAAAGAAAGGGAAAAAAAGAAAAAGTCCGCCATGGTTTCCTTAAAAACGAGTTTGAGCTTGATGCACTTGGGCGCTTTTGCTCACTAGTTGGACTACTGATAAACAAAGTCCAATTGATTAGGCCACTTGGCTAATGGCCACCGCGGTCCGGTGCGCTTATCAGACATGAATGCCCTATCGCTATCGGCATACGGTTTCTCGTCGTGGCGGCGCACTTATAGTTGGAATGTAGGTCAAAACGCTCATGGCAGACAATTTTTTGTGTGTGCTACTGTCATTTCAATGCAGGTTGGTAGCCGTCTACGATCAGATTTTTTTTTTTTAGCCATTGTCGGCTTCATCTTTCCCGTTTCCACAGCAGTTCACGATGCCATCTGTCATGCATACGGCGTACTCTTAAGGCCTTGACTGCCTCGTGGCAAAAGGATACAGACAATTTTACGAACTATCTAAACTCTGCCATATGAAAAACTATAACACACAGGAATAGTACAGACAATTTTGGTAAGCTTTGATGCACAGTCACGTAACATGACACATTAGCTAAGTACGTTATAATAAAAATATAAATATTGAATGTGGTAATATCATATGTAAACTCAAGTATATAGATTTGGATACGTTATTGGAACGATAATCTAGTTTTATTTTATATAATCTTTGAAAATAATAGAAGACTATACACTAATTTTCTTCCTAATTATTTATTTATTTTTATTAATAAAATAAGTCCTATATCTATAGCCGGTAACAAGAGGATGAGGCTAGAGGATAAGAATGAATAATAAAAATTAGTAAATTATTTAAATTTTAAAAGTTTTTATTAAATATGAGGAGAGTAGAGAAAGATATGATATAGAAACTGTTTTATACGGTAGAGATAAAGTGTTAACATAAAGTATCCATAACAGGAAATCCGGTCAATGTCCACTCACCTCAAAATTAGGGCCAATCAAATGCTATTGGCACCGAACTAGCTTTCAATTGATCCATCTAAAGTGCCTTTCGTGGTAGCGAGGTGAAGTACGAAAAGCTGGCAGAGTTGTTTTCTTTGCTCGCGTAATATGCGGAGGATTTCCATTTGGTACAAATAATGATTAGATTTATATCGAGATGGGTTCAGTTCCTGTCTCCATTCTTCTACCGTACCACGTACTCTAGGATTTGTTGGTGATGGTTCCTCAGCGTTTAGATTGGGTTTGGACTTTGGATTGATCTGAATTCAGCAAAGGTTATGCGTCATATTTTGTGCCAAGATGAGTAAAAGTAAGACTATCTTCAACTATATTTTTTTCGTTTTATTTTTTTTTCGATTTTCTTCTTTGTTCTTATTCTCTTTATTTTCTCTCAATTACAATAGCTTTTTTTCGAGAAGAATCGTGAGAAAAAAAGAGAGATAATCTCGTCCTAAAAGAAATGACATTGAGAATCCCTTCATGATAAAAACTATAAAAATAAAACGTTGAAACGTTAAAAAAAACAAAAATCTCTTCACCATAGAATTTTTGTCTTCAAAAGAAAACCGTTGACTAGTGGACAGGGCTTGAATGAAATGCTTTTAGTTGTTGCGCAGCGGAGCATGTGGCGCTAGGACAGGTACACAAACTCGATCTGGCCCAAAGAACTCCATACTGAAGGTGACCTGAATTTCCGTAGCACACTAGTACATCTGCACGACTTTTTTTTTATCGATATCAGCGCGACATATTAACTATCCGAAGAACCAGTGTACGTATGTATCACAACCATTTGCAACTTGTGGTTTGTGATTCTGAACTAGGACGCCGTCGTATCCTAGCAACATGGTTGTATCTTAGCAGTGTATATATATCTACCATATGGAAAGCTAAAATAAGCTTCTTTTATTCAGACTAGCACAAAAGCTTGCTCTTCGATCTCATCTATTTCGGTATATGACGCGGACACCAACGCATTTTACATGAAGAAACCTGCTACGATCAAAGTTCAGACTTTCAGTGATGCTGAGGGTCAGGGCCACCGGGGCTGCGCCTCTTCAATTCGCCGACGCCGTCGTCCGTCTCCTCTCGCATTACCTTCCCGAAGTGCCCCCTCACGGCCGCCGTCGCAGCCGCGTCCCTCCTCCCCCATTGCCGGCCGGCCTCGGCCGTCACAGCGGACGAGAGAACCAGAAAGACGCACAGCAGCACAAACACACCGGCCAGGACGCTAACCTTCGCCATGCACACTCTCCACTCGATCTCAGCTCGTCCCAACCGCACCTGGGCTGCAAGTCGGCAACGCACTGCGGGTCCGCGAGTGGTCAGGTACGCTACGCGAACGGCGCGGGTTTATATAGACGCGGGCGCCTCGCGCGCCCTCGAAGAGCCGCGCGGCGGAGCTAGTGCTCGTTGCTGACCCAACGCGGGCGGCGTACGTGCGGAGGTCAAATCGGTTTGGTCGTTTCCGCATTGCTCCACCGGCACCGGTCCGCGATAAGACGGCCGGCAACTACGCACACAGAAGTGGCGCCCGATAGGTCCTCCGGAGCCGTGACTCGGATCGGAGGCGTTTGCAAATGCTGGGAACTGATAAAGCACTTGAGCCGGCCGGCCGGCCGGCCGGCAAATGGCCGGAGAAATTAAATGGGGCTTGCACGTCGGATGTGCATGCCGCGCACTGCCGACTCGTACTGGCTCCTGTGGTGCGCTTTCTTCTGACGGAAAAGCTCGCGCTTGAGGTTCGGACACATCTCACGGTCGCTGTACTACTACAGATGTGGCGATTCTTAACGTGCTGGCCGGGGTTTGACCTGCTGAGCACAACTCTTAATTTTCAGGACAAGACCGAGAACGGTTGATCGGCGTTGAAAATGTATGGGCCGGGGCATAATGTGGTACCGTTTGAAAAGGACGTCAATGCAGTAAACAATTTCTGACCGAACACCGAAGCATTATCATGTGTATCTTTCCGTGGATCTTTCAGCCGTTGCACAAAGAGATTTTCCTTTTGGCATTGGCAGCGTTCCATCTGGAAGAAAGAAAGTGGGTGTGCGAGCGTGACGTATAATACCTCTTATCGCTTTGACCCTAAAAACAATAAAATAAATTATCGTGCCCAAACTGACAGGGTTAGCTATCCTGCTGCGTACGAGCAATCGCCAAAGAAACGCCGCCTCACTGACTCATGCAAAAGAGCTCATGTATTACGGCGTGTCGGCGCCTCGGCGGCCGCCCAAGCCATGGATATTCCTTAAAAGCTCATGTCAGGCTCGCCGGAGCGCAAGATAATCAATATTGTATTCTGCCTAAGATAAACTTACAAAATAACTATTCATGCCCGACACCCCGGTTACAACACCAAATATGGGTGTTTGGAGAGGCAATAAATAGTGTGGTTGGAGAGGCTTGTACAGCCCAATATCTGGCCCAGGTCATCAATCGCTACTTACTTTGGGCCCAGTACAAGGATATCATCCGGGGGAAAACACTTTGAGCAAACTAGCAAATCGGTACAAACGTGTTTGTGCAAACAGTGAATGTTGTCCGTTTAGTACTCATCCGAAGACTTCGGTTGATCTTATTATCTCACTAATATAAAATTATTTTGTGATAATTTATGGTTGCATGAGGGATTTTCTACAAATAGATGAACCTTAGCTTTCAGATAAGAATCAAATAAATAGTATTTATTATTTGTATATTTACATCTATTTACTTGTTTGCACGGGATATTTTACCGATCATCCCGGAACTTCTCTTCTTTCCTTGAAAAAGCTCGTATTCGAATTATGTTCAGTAATTTCTTAATTTGGTGGTTCGGTAAATCAAATGTCCAACGTTCCTTTTAGCAAACAGGGTTCATTCCGTTTATCGAGAAGTAGAAGTCAAGTGATTTTGAAAGAATCAAAGAAGACGGGAAGGATGTGCTTTATCCAAGTACCGTGAGTCGATCATTCAACTTCGTATGCACGGAATAGTCAGAAGTCAGAACACTTCGTCGTGTTGCCGTTCCATTGGGACAGCCCAATCCGAACCCCGTGCGGGTCACGTGAACATTCACTGGACAGACGCGCTTCGGTCGCGTTCATCGCAACAAGCTGAGGAGATAGCGAAAGCGACGCCTCGGTTAGGTCACTCGTAGCATGCAGCTAGCTAGGGACGTAGCTGCTTGCATTACATGAACTTGCATGTGTCACACACCGTGCGGTGCACCGGCAACGTGCGGCGCCTGATCAGCATACGTGACCGTACCCACGCATGCATGGAAGAAGCTTAGTTCATAGCCGAGGGCCCCGATCATCGATCGGCGCCGCGCCAGTGCTCATCACGTCGATCGAGCTAGTCTAGGCGGCAGTAGCTGCAGCTGCCAGCGCGACCGATGCGCCTGACACGTCTGTACTTGCGAGTTGCGCCCACCGAACGAGTCATCACCGTCGGACTGGCCCGGCCGGGCAGTGTCGCGACGTACGATGTATCTTGGCGTTCCTACGAGCTAGCTTTGTTGCTAGTGCGATGGAACACATCACCTACCGGCCGGCGGCCAGACTACTGCGGCCATGTGGCATGGATTCTAACCCAGCTTCTCTAAAAAACGATTATGCTCCCAAACAGTTCGTTTTTGGACGGCTTCTCCCGGCATCGCTTATCTCCTTTGCACTGAAAGCGAAAAGCGGCTCGCGACCTGCTTCTCCTACATGCCACAGTTTTTATGGGAAGGTGAAATAAAATTGCCTTCCAATTTTAGTAAAAATTACCCATCATTATTACTGATATACCCTCATCAGCGCCCAGTGAGCCCAGCCCCCGTGACCCCTCCTCTTGCCCCGACTCGCCTCACCCAAGCTCTAGCGATAGGGTTCACCCCTCTCCACCACCGCGTCACCGCCCTCGTCGACCGCGACGCCACCCCTCTCCCCTGCCCCGACTCGCCTTTAGGGTTTTAGTGCTATTCTCCCGACGGTGCCTCCACTCCACACTCAGATCGGGAGGCGAACCTAAGGTGACTGACCCCTCCTCGCTCTCCCTCCCTCTGATTGATGTTAGCTGGTTCTTAGTAGTCGAGTTTGAGGCGTTTTAGATCTATTTTGTGCTGTCATATGTTGACTGGATTGAGTCGGATGTGTCGAAGTGGTTTGCGTCGCTCGAATATGAAGTTTTGTGTCTGTAGTATCGAGGTAATTTGTGTCAATTCGTTGGATTACAGGTTCTAGACATGTCTTATGTTTGTCTGTCCGATTTGTCAAATCGTTTGTGTCGCTTGAATCTAAAACATTTGGAATATTATGTTGTTGGTAGCTTGTAACTGATATTGAACTTGGGTTAATTCCATTCCTGATTAGTCAAGGCAGGTCAACAATAATCAAATCAATTTATTACGCAAAGATTTAGGTACGCATTATTTCAGGTTTTTTACATCACATTCACTATTTGTTTTCGTTAAATGGAATGACTTGTCTATGTTTTTGCGGGCCATGTCCGAAGCCAAAAAAAAAATTAGGTTTGCACCATTGCAAAATGAAGATGAACTACAAATCATGTTTGATGGTGGACATGCACCAATGAGTCTGCGGTGGTGCCTGGTGTAGATGATATTGTATATGTACCTGTCGGTGAGGAAAACACCTCTTCTAGCACCCCAATTGTAGACAAACAAGCTAAGAAAAGAGTTATAGTTCAAGCATCCCCTGCAAATAAACATAAGAAGAATTTTAGAGACCTACAGTTCAAGCAACTTCTGGATTCTTTTGTGGAGAAAGCAAGTTCTAGCAGATCTTCCGCAACATCTACCCCTAAAGATATAGTTAGGGAAGAGATTGCTAAAATGTTAAACTCTATTATTGAGGCCGGTGCAGATAAAGGGAGTGATGAGTATTTCTATACCACACAACTACTCATCAAAAAGGAATATAGAGATGTGCTTGCCACTAAAGAACCGAAAGGGAAGCTCACATGGCTTAGGAGGTCATGGGAGGAGAGGAAGAAGCGTTAAACTTTATGTGTTGTATTGCATGTTTGCATGAGTTTAGAATTTGTTTAGTATTAAACCTTTTATTTTTATTCATGAGTTGTATTGCATGAGAAACTATTTTTATCATTTGACATGTGTTGTATTGAACATTTTATTTTAATTCATGTGGTTAAGTTCTATTGTTATGCTCATCTCATTTTATATAAAACCTTTTCCTGTTCGTGGATTGTTTCGAGTTCAACTTGCTCAAGTGAGTCAAGTAATGATGATATGTTAAGTTCTCACCAAGATAAATAGGATGAAGATGACTTCTTGTATGAAGCTCCAGCACTTGCTGATTATGCAATGCTTGATTTTGGTGACTTGTCAGCTAAGAGGCCAAGGAAACAATTGGTAGAGACTGAGATTCAGTGGGTTGAGAGGCAACTTAGTGATTCAGAAGATTGCTATGAGATGTTCAAAATGAGGAGGTCTGTATTCCACAATTTGCATGAGTTGTTAGTTAATAATTATGGCTTAACATCATCAAATGATTGTTTTTATGGATGTGTGGTGCACCTTAGTCAGTTAGACAAGGAAAGAACAAGTTTACCGATTCTGGAGTAACCATCGGTAGAAAGTTTACAGAAGTTCTTAATTGTGTGAATTGTTTGGCAGCAAATATTATTAAACTAAAGGATCCTAACTTTACTGTGGTGCATAGTAAACTTCGTGAGCCTAGGTTTTGGCCTCATTTTAAGAATACCATTGGTGCTATAGATGTGACTCATATTGCTGTAACTGTGTCACTATCAAAACAAGCTGTGTATGTTGGCCGATATGGATATTGTAGTTAGAATGTTATGGCCATTTGTGATATCGACATGAGATTTATA
The DNA here is from genome assembly GCF_958298935.1 of Phragmites australis. Taxonomy (NCBI): domain Eukaryota; kingdom Viridiplantae; phylum Streptophyta; class Magnoliopsida; order Poales; family Poaceae; genus Phragmites; species Phragmites australis. The sequence continues at coordinate 34,779,707 of NC_084929.1, read as the reverse complement.
TTTTTTATAGAGGGATAGTGTCGGTGTATCGGGAACCAGGGGTCCCTGAGTCCCGAGACCAGGCCGGTCGTCCGCCACGTGTCACCATCCCGTGAGGTTCCCCCCCTGCAGGACGAGGAAAATCTAAGTTTCGGGAGAAGGTGCTCGGGGCCACAGCCTCTGGTTCCCGAGCACCCCAGTTCCCCGATGACCCACAGAGTCCAAGTACCGGGAAGAAAGTGCTCGGAAGGGTTCCCCCTCGCCCCCAAGTACCATAGTCCCCCGATGGGCTGAACAAACAAGTGCTCGGGAGAGAGTGCTCGGGGCTGCACGTGACAGTCCCCGAGGACTCGGTTCCCCGAAGGGTCTAAAGGAGTGCTCGGGAGAGAGTGCTCGGAGCTGCACGTGGTAGCCCCCGAGGACTCGGTTCCCCGAGAGGTCTACAGAAGTGCTCAGGAGAGAGTGCTCGGGGCTGCACGTGGCAGCCCCCGAGGACTCGGTTCCCCGAAGGGTCCTACAGGAGTGCTCGGGGCTGCACGTGGCAGTCCCCGAGCACTCGGTTCCCCGAAGGTTCGCGCAAGATCGCCCGACGCCCCCGACAACCCGAAGGAACCCGTCGGCGGGGTGTCAGCCAGTCAAAGGTCCAATGCCGCATTTAATGAGCACGCGCGGCCTGACATTCTGACATCCTGACATTCTCAACTGCCCATACCATGGTGTCAGTCCCTGCCACGCTTTGGCAGGGGGGCGTGGGTCCATTAATTGCACGGGTCACATCCCGTATCATCCGGGGTACCTCGGGATAACGCTGCCAAGATCAAAGCGTTCCGCCTGTCACCCTGCCCTGACAGAAGAACAAGACAGGGTGGGCGCATCGGGCGCCTCTGTGGCCGCCCAGTGGGCCCCCTCAACGGCGCCGGAGGACGTCCACAGTGGCGGGTGGTCGGATGCGCGCCGCATTTTTCCACCGCCCCTGTCACTTCGCCCAGACGGAATGATGACGCCTTTCTCCGTGGCGCCTTGGCACTCGCGCCCCCTCTTTCCCATTCGGGATAAGTCGAGGTCGGCGTGTGTATAAAAGGAAAGGATGGAGAACACATGAAAGCAGCGAAGCCAAGAAACAACTAAGCCAGACAAGACGAGATCAAGAGAAGAGACCACAAGAGACGAAGAACATCACAAGCGAGCTCGAGCAGAGCTAGAGCATGGGAGCCTCAAGCTCTCTGTAGACAATACACCCTTGTAACCAGACACATCCTTGAAGAATTCCCTTTAAGGAAAGATATTGCACTCACATAGGAGTAGGGTATTACGCCCCCGTACGGCCCGAACCTGTCTAAACCCCGGTGCATTTATCTCTTTTTTGCACTAGGACGATCATCCCCCACCACCGGCCGTTGCATTTCTTTCCGTTTCCATTTATTTCCCCGACGAGCTTGTTCAGGATCATCCCCCCGGCCGAATCTTTAAAAAGGGGTCTCTCGGGATCCCTGCGACAGGAGTTCATCCTCCGACAGATAGCCTAGATCAGCTCATGACGCTCGGATATTTTTATATTCTTTAATCAGGTATAAAGACCACTTTCCACATCACCTAGAAGGTATTACTTCATTTTCTCGCTCTATGTTTTACTTTCGTCATAATATATCGAGAGCTTGTTTTTAACAGGAAAGTATTATTTAGTTGACTCGAGGTACCCAAACCGAGAGAGTTATCTTGCACCCTACAAGGGTTAAAGGTATCACATACCTAATTTCGTAAATAGTGGTCAACTAATTGGATTGAAGGAGGTATTCAATCATGCCCATTCATCGCTCAGGAATATTATTGAATGTTCTTTTGGTGTTCTTAAGATCAAATGACGCATTCTTCTAAATGTACCAAGCTACCAAATGAAGAAGCAAAAGAAAATAATAATTGCTATCATGGCCCTACATAATTTCATTAGAGATAATCAGTTACGCGATGAAGATTTTGATAAATTTGAGTTAGATGAAACGTATGTTGATGGAGAGATCAGACCTAATGCCAATGCAGATGATGTTGTGGATAATAAAGATATGGGTGAACTAGGTGATGATATTGCAGCAGCTTTGATGGCTTCGTAATGTTGTACATATCACAAAGTGTTGTATTTTGTTAAACTCATATGAACTACATAATGGATATTTATATATTTTATTGTTTTGTCATCAAAATTTTCTTTCAAAAAATATAAAAATAATGAGACAACAATGTCTCTACTAAAACAACAACAAATAAACCATCATACTTATCAGAGACATTTCAGTCTTTTCACATTTAAAACGGACAATCAGCCATATAAAAAATAGAACTGCCAAACAGCCTACTTCATTAGCCAGCAACTTCTCAGAGCAGCCAGGTTCTTAAATAACTTCTAATAAAAAAGCTATGTCAACATGGTCTACACCTGGCCAGGCACACTGTCTTGCATGCGTTCTCGATCTGTCCGAGAGTTTTGACATGCACGCGTGCTTCTTCTTTTTTTTTTTAACTTTTATACAGCTCATTTATCTGGGATTTGTACGTTCTTACGTTATCACATTCTTGGATAGCACGAGAGGCACATAGGATGCATGGCAGTGGAGTTTAGCAGAGTAGCAAGAACAACAGACGAAACGGCTCGCCGGCTCTCGATCGATACGGCCGGCGGCGCCGAGCGCGCGCCATACCGTACGTGGTGTGCGCTCGTCGGGCCGGGGACCAAGCTATTGGGTGACGGCGGCGATCTGTGCACATTGACGTGCGCGCACGCCAGGGTCCTGCTCGATTCGATCGATCCGCACGTTCGAGTTTGACACTTTGACTCCGGGGTTCGGACCCCAATAATTGGGCCGCGGCGTGGTCCGACGCGTGTTCGTGGACCCTCCGCGCACTCTGCCGCGGTCAGACGCTTGTCGGCTGGTTCTCCAGGCTGAGGGAGGGGCCGCGGCGGAGGGGGGCCTGGAACTGGAACCATCCTCCTCCTGGCTCCAATGCGTTGGACCTCGCGGTTCCGGAGTCGGCGACGTCTGTTGTTCGTGATATGAATGGATAAAAAATTTATGTGATCCGGTTTTATTCAAAGATTTTTTTTATGTTACATATTTCTCCTCTTTTTTTTTAATTACATATAGCAGCTGTTAGATAAAAAAGACGGTATAGATTAAAGTTTTATAGATGTCCTTTGGTATTGAGTCTCGTAGAATTTCTTTTGTCCCATAATATGTTAGGTGGGAAAGGTAACTCTCACTTAATATTTATCCAACCATCAATTCTTTTATATATTTTATATTTTAATTCTATTTTTTATACTAATCTTGCGTAAATGAACAGTTATGAAAGTCCTATGCCTGTGAAAGCTACGGAAATTTTCCCTTCCCACCAGCATCTCCAACCTTATCGTATCTATCCGGCAAAATACTGTACCAATTGCCGGTTTATTCTTTTGCTGATCGGAACACTCCGTAATGCTCTCTAACAGCTTCCGTTTCTAACGGTACAGTAATATGGACGGAGGAAGACAACGACAAACTTGCGGACGGATCGAACACTCCGTATCACTATTCACTAAGTATGCGTGTGGATCTAGAAAAAAAAAAGAGAGAAATAGAAGATAAAAAATAGGTAGCGACTAAAGATGAAAAAAATAAGAGATACTGTAATAGTATACGATCTTACGCACTTGCGCTAGTACTGTAGCAACATGTTGTGCGAGTTGTGTGGACCCATCGGAAAATTCGGATCTCTGGATCCGATGCCGCCTTGATCGCACGGGGTTTGCACGGTTACGACGGAGTGTGCTAGTCCAGCAGAGTGTCACTGTTCTAACGTGTCACATCGATTGACTTGCACATCGAATCGTAACCGTTACATTTCCAGGACGTTTTCATATTGCATTTTATACATTTAACTGGATCTTCGTTCATTTTTCTTTTCTCTAGAAAGATCGATGTCAATTTGTGTACATACTTCCTCGACTTTGCTTGATGTAACTTTGGCTCGCATGCACGTGTCGTACACGGTACACCAAAGGCCATGAGTCGTACGCCTGTTTCGTGCATGTCACTGGCCGAGTTACGGAAAAACTACGGATGCAACAATCTCGCTGATGTATACTGTGTATGGGCATATATTACAGCGCGAAGCTAAATACGGCCAAACGAATTGACGCGCATGCATGCTCTACACGTACGTACACACGAACAATTTCTACGGTCGTTGTACTTGTAGCTTGCTTCAGGACGCAGGGTCGATCGCTGTGTCACATTCGACGGAGCAGAACATGTTGCACGTCGTTTTAGCTTTTGTGTTACAGCAACGTACGGCAATGTGAACCACGACAGCGATCGTTTCCTAGTGTCGGTTGGAGATAGGTTTACAAATAGATCACAAACTTCTTTGTTAACATTCCCTTTCAATCTCAGCCTACTGGAATGAGTTTGAGATTGTGTCGTAACGACTCCAACATCGCCCGTGTTGAGGGTTTTGTGGAGACATCTGCAATCTGATCACTAGAAGATACAAAATGAATTTCAAAGAGCTCATAGTGTTACTTTTTTCTATAAGGAACGGTGATATTTTAAAAAAGATGAATTAGAACACTTACAAACTAATAGCTTCAAAAAATTTATAAGATAAATTTATTTCAATTTCTATCTAAATGTGTTTTATATTTATATAGTATATCTAGTTTAACATTCAAGAGGATTACAACATATTCTATGAAGGTAAATTGTAAGTATGAAAATAAAAAAAGTAAATAAGGTAAAGAGACAAACTCGGCACAATAGATTTTTACCCAGTGGTATCGATAACACACAATTCACCTCTAATCTATATTAGAGCACCAGAAAAGATATATACCTGATCACCAAGTCTTTTCCGGATACAATTTTTGAGCTACCAAATCGCCAAGACAAGATCTCAAGCACGATTAGTTACCAAGCCAGCAAGATGAGGTCTTGACGCTAACCTCTTTTCCGAGTACTTGTACGCTATTTTCACTCTGGAGCTTTAATCACAAAAATAAGTGCTTTCACGTCCCCACTCAATATTCTTGTTGCCACTTCACACTAAATCGGAGGGTCAACAAGTTACCGACGAGTCATCAAGATTTCAAGACACCGTCGTACCTCTCGGTACACGGTTAGAAAACTCCAGCCACATGACAGTGTTGTAGCTACTCCCACCGGCCACAAATACATGTTGTTTTAGAAAATATTTAGTTAAAGTTTTAAAATGTTGACTAATAATAGTTTTTAAAAATATTTAGTTTGGAAATTTTAAATTTATATGTGTAGATTTATTTTTTAAAAATCCTTAATAATATCACAAATTTAATGAATTTTATAAATATATTTTAATAAAAATAGTGATTAAAACCATGTATTAGAAATAATTTTTTGTTAAAATAATATATATTTATGAATCGAGGGAGTAGTAGGGATTTGGAAACTGCTGTGGATTTTAGCCCATGGTATTGGACGGTGGATTTGGTAGTAACGATCGGTGCTAAATATGGCTGAGGGCTGAGGCGTCCAACTTTGTTATCAAAAGATGAGCTGAATTACTACTCATGCTCGAAAGCTATGAGCTACTAGTAGCCTAGTACTAATAGGATAAACAATGCTCAAACAATACAACAGTGACATAAACAACGTCCTCGGATTAAGAAACTTGAATAGTCCATTTGCCTAACTAATATATCTTCAGGCATGAGGCCTTTAATAACATTTTAGCCCAAGGAGGTTAGCCCCAATTTTCAGAAAACAACGGCTATAATGGGAATAGTAATTATTTCACTCAATCATCTAAAGGGGAAAAAATGCAGTAGTGTCTTCAGGAGGATGATCTGAACTTCAGTGGAGGGAATAGCTAAAAAGATGTCGTTAACTCGAATTTACATAAGCAAGCCGTATATGGCCATTTGTGGATCTTTTTTCCAGTGCAGGTCAGACGCATATACGCATTCTTGCAAGTACACGTCCGGCCTGCAAATTATCAGCATACTGCATGCAAACTTCACTCATCACTGGTTTGACGCATAAGCCAGTGCCGCTATCTTGCCCCCGAAAGAACTGTGTGCAAGCGGTGGACTTCAGTGACTTGCCTTGCCTCTTGTGTTTTTTAGACCTCCACTCTTGTGGCACCAGCTATGGTATCTCATCAACTCACACGCACACCAACTCACATCCCTAATACATATGTTAGATGTACACATATATGTCTGCGGAAGAGATTTAGGAACCTCCAGGCTCCGCAAACGAAGAACATGTCGTTATCCTATTGTAGTCCAAAGGCACTAGAGGTCGACCCGAAATTATTTTGAGGACAAATCCTGGTGAGACACCCGGGAATCGATCCGAAGGATCGAACCCGAGCAGGCAACATGCCTCACTAACAATGCTACAACTAGGCTACATGCCCGTTCCCACCTTGCCTTTTGTGTTGTGCTCACGTAGACGACAGTTACTCCATTCCTTAGTTCTAATATGCAATGTACAGGATTTGTTCCTGTATCAGATCTAATTAAGGTGTGTTTGGATGCTTGTATGAGTTTTTTAAGCTGTAGTGTATATCTTGGATGAGTAGAAGTAGGCTGAGTAGATGCGGTGACTTCAAAAAAAAACAGTGTTTGGTTATCTGTATTAACAGATGTAATGGAGTTGCACCTGCGGATGTAATGACCATGTGAAGGTGTTTAGTTGTCTATATGGACGAATGTAATGACCCTGCACCAACGGATGCAATGACTATGTGAAGCTGTTTGGTTGCATGCATAGACAGATATAATGATACTACACCTGAGACTAACGAGTGAGTCTATTGTAGCACTGTAGCAGATATAATGTATCCATTACGCCAGGCTCCAGAGAAAAGCTCAATCCGGATGTATCTATCGGGCTAGGCTCCAACCATATAATTGCATCCACGAATATAGGGAAAAAACAATGTATACATGCAACCAAATGACATTCTCCACAGAAATATATGCACGGACAGAGCCATAATGGCTCTGATGCGAGCAATCAAACACATCCTTAGTAGTTCTGCACCACCACCCCAATCAACAATGACCCAAGCACCAAGTTTGGGCCAGTTGTGGGTGTTGTGTTGCGGTTGCACTGTGAAATATAATCTAGTTAGTTCGAAGATTTTTTACTTCTCCATGAAAGAAAATCTTATTTGTTCTAAGATTGGTACTGTTACAACTCAATAAACATGTTTGAATTAACACACTTCTAAAATTTAGGAGGTGTGATCAGACGACTATGTGAATATGGCAGCGGCTTTCCTGTGGGGGTTGATTTGGGGGAAGGGATGAGCGAAGATCGTCTGACAAAGCCGAGTTAGTGTGTCATCAGATTTAGTGATAGGAGTGCCACCGAAGATAGATGAAGGAGAGCAGGAGGCTGACACGGTGAGAGGAGGTGCGCGAGAGAGCTGGAGGTTGAAGAAGAGCACAACGCCGTCAGATGCAGAAGGATGTCGCTGAAAAAAGAAAAGAAAATATGACTGAAATATAGCAATACATCAAAAATTAGGTTTAAGCAAGTACTGTCACTTATCCTGCACTAGGGTAATTAAGGTGCATGACCTACTCTTGTTAAGGACATGTAAACGAGTGAGTATGTTGCAGCACTATAGCAGATATAATATATCCATCGGGTCAGGCTTCAGAGAAAAGCTCGATTCGGTGCGTATCCACCGAGTCAGACTCCAATCGTATAATTGCATCCATAGATGCAGGAAGATACATTGCATACAAGCAACCAAATGACCTTCTCTGCGTAAATATATACACGGCCAGAGCTAGGATGCTTCTAATACGAGCAATCAAGCACACCCTTAGTAGTTCTACACCACCACCCCAATTGGCAATGACCCAATCACCAAGTGTGGGCCAGGTTGCGGGTGTTGTGTTGCGGTTGCGCTGTAAAATGTAATCTAGTTAGTTCGAAGACTTTTTACTTCTCCATGAAAGAAAATCTTATTTGTTTTAAGATTGGTACTATTAGAACTCAATAATCATGTTTAAATTAACACACTTTCTAAATATCAGATAACTGAATTTTAGGAGGTGTGATCAAGGGACTATGTGAACATAGCGGCGACTTCGTAGTGAGAATTGATTTGGGGGGAAGGGATGAGCGGAGACCGTTCGACAGAGCCGAGTTAGCGTGCCATCGGATCCAACGGCGGGAGCGCCACCAAAGACCGGTGAAGGAGAACAGGAGACCAATACGGTGAGAGGAGGCGCGTGGGAGAATTGGAGGTTGAAGAAGAGCGCAGCGCCGTGAGATGCCGAACGATGTCGTGAAAAAAGAAAAGAAAAATGACTGAAATATAGCAATACATCCAAAATTAGGGTTATGCAAGTACTGTCACTTATCCTGCACTAGGGTAATTAAGGTGCATGCCCTACTACTTGTTAAGGACATGTAAACGCACTTCTAATCCTGGTTAGTGATGCTTATGATGCTCTGGCCGCCTATATATTCGAGGCCATCACCCCCTCATATCACCATAGTGCAGACGTGAAACACTACAACGCCTCGGCCCCCAGCAGCTCCCCTGTTCCTGCTCTGTTTCGCTGACTGCAGCTGACCAGCTGAGCTCTATTTCCACGTACAGAAAGGAGCACAGTAGCTTAGAGTTTCCTAGCCATGGTTGCGATAACCGCGCCCAGCTCGATCGACCAGATCCCGCCGATGCGGTACCCCAAGGCCAATGCGGGCCAACCGATCGCCATCCCGTCCGTCGACCTGTCGGCGCCGGGCGCAGCGACAGCGGTGGCGGACGCGTGCCGCAGCGTGGGCTTCTTCAGGGCGACCAACCACGGCGTGCCGGCGGGCCTTGCCGAAGCTCTGGAGGCCGGCGCGATGGCGTTTTTCGCGCTGCCCACCCAGGACAAGCTGGACATGTCCGGCGCCGCCCGCCCCTTCGGCTACGGCAGCAAGAGCATCGGCTCGAACGGCGACGTCGGGTGGCTGGAGTACCTCCTCCTCTCCGTCGGTTCCAACTCCGTTCCCAGCTCCTCCCTGCCGCCCTCACTCCGGTAAGCCAACCCAGCAGCACCATTAGTTGATTCCCGGTTCCCGGTTCCTCTCCGTGCACGCATGTTTCACTTGAAGAAAGAATCGATATCTAAAGAACGAGTCCGTGCATGCGCATGCAGGATGGCATTGGAGGAGTACACGGCGGCGGTGAGGGAGGTCGGCGGGCGGGTTCTGGAGCTGATGGCGGAGGGGCTCGGCTTGGACAGGGCGCTGCTGCGGAGGATGGTGGCGGGGAGGGAAGGCAGCGACGAGATGGTACGGGTGAACCACTACCCGCCATGCCCGCTGGCGCCGGGAGACTGCGGCTTGACGGGGTTCGGGGAGCACACGGACCCGCAGATCATCTCCGTGCTCTGGTCCAACTGCACCGCGGGCTTCCAGATCAAGCTCAGGGACGGCAGGTGGGCCCCCGTGCCCCCCGACCCGGAATCCTTCTTCGTCAACGTCGGGGACTCGCTGCAGGTACTAAACTATATTTTTGTCCTTTTCCTGTGCATGCATGCATGTTTTTGCTGCATATTGTTTAGTCCAAGCTTCTTTCTGTGATGTACCTGTTGCTCAAAACTTCACATGCACGCATCACTGCGGAAGTAGTGTGCACTAGCAAGAAGCTCAGGTCACTAATTGGTTTTTTTTTCCGATCAGGTTCTGACGAACGGGCGGTTCCGGAGCGTGAAGCACCGGGTGGTGGCGCCGGAGGGGACGCAGTCGCGGCTGTCCGTGATCTACTTCGGCGGTCCGGCGCCGTCGCAGCGGATCGCGCCGCTGCCGCAGGTGATGCTGGAGGGGGAGCAGAGCCTGTACAGGGAGTTCACGTGGGGCGAGTACAAGCGGGCCTCGTACAAGACGCGCCTCGGCGACTACAGGCTCGGCCCCTTCGAGCTGCGCGCCAAGCTCCCCAGCGAACCAGCAAATAGCGCCGATCCGCAGCTCTGCAACAGCGGCACCTGCATGCAGCAGCAGGTGGCACAAGTGTACTAAGCACAGCTAGCTACCGTACTAGGCTAGGCTCTTACAAATATTCTCCTGCACCCAAGAACCAAGATGGCCGGATCGTCCTCCTTTTGTTAAATCCATATGCGGTAACCTTGCCTCACTGCAGTACGTGCAGGCTCTGCTGCTCTGTGCCTGTCCGCTGCATGCGTGTACATGGTCCTTGTAACATCCCAGTAGTAGTAGTAGCTGTTTCCATGTATGCTGCCTCTTTTGTTGCTCACTGTTTAGTGTAACGTACGCAAATAGGCAGCTCGATTAGCCTGTGCGTATGTAACTGTATCTTGTGACCATTGCTCTGGAAGCTTTTATAAATGGCAACGTTGTGAAGTGTTTTGCATTCGGCAGCATCCTTTTTGGTTGGCACAGCCTTGTTTCCTTTTAGAATGTGTTCGCACGAGAATACGAGATTGATCGGGAAAAAAAAAAACAATTGGGATTTAGTTCCACAAGAATGCTGTGCGGCTGTGCCATTGATCGGTAAAAGACTCCTGTGTTCCTTCTTTTTTATCGGGTACTACTGTGTTAAACCGACGGATTCACGTTTGCTGCATCTGCCGATGTGATCGGAGAGGGTACTGGCTGCAGGCAGGTAGGGGACTGGTAGAGACACAACGGTTGCGCTGCGCGCTACCCGTGTCTCCGCCTATCCTTCCTACGTCTTGTAGGATAAACTTTGCCTGACCAGACGAGCAAAAAAGGGAACTGCATGATGCCCCGCTTCACTCGATAGTCAGTAGTAGCTGCTGCTGCAGCAGATTCTCCGAAGTCTGAAGAAGTCTTGACCAGGCAGTCACAGGCTCCGTGTTTGCATGAGACTAATCAGCACTGTGCAGCAACAGCGGTTGAAGATTCTGTTGTCACCTTGGTGAGTAACAGCTAGGGATGCAAGTAGTTACTAACGAGTAGTTTGGGTTACTATACATCCCCGCATATATATATATATATATAAAACTCATATTTAATATCTAGCGTGTTATATAGGGATTTTCTGTTAGTCAGTTTTTCTATTTTAGAATGATTGGTTTTCTATTTTGTAATAGAGATCTTACATTTATCAGTTTGTCTATTTTATACGGTGTGGTTATCTATTTTGTATTAATGATTTTACTGTTTTTTATTTTTCTATTTTATAATATGTGATTTCCGATTTTGTAAAAGAAATCTTCCTATTGCAAGCTAATTTGACGAGGTTGAATTGGCCGAGACATTAAATACTTATTTGAGGCGCATAACGCCTTAAATAGCGTGGAACTTTATTCCCATGTAAACAGATGTTAGTGAAACAACTAGCAGTGCTAGCTAAAATCAGCACGTCATTTGATACCTGTCCTGACGACACAATCCATTTACTGTTGAGTTTGTGATGCTTTCTATGTATTGGTAATAGAATTGTGAGCGGTACTATAACACAGACATGGGAGCTGTTGATGCGCACGAACAGTTCAGTTGTACACGTACATCATACATGTGAACCCTCCTCTGACATGAGGCCTCCTTTAGATTGCAGGGTTTTTTTTTTTTGAAAAATGGAGGATTACATTTCCTATAGGATTGTATACCGTTCATCCCTTTGGATTGCAAGATTGCAAAGCAGGAAAATGGGAGGAAAAGTTCATAGGATGCCCATTTTACATGAAAATCACCGGAAAAGAAACATCCAGTCCGATCTCTTTTCTCCTTTCCCTTCGCATCGGATCGAGGCAAACGAAGCTTCGGTGATGCTAATTGAAGGCTCAATCTGCCATTAGGCTTGAGCACCCCATTGCCAGAGTTGGGAATCAAATCGAGCCACCGTCGCGGTGCCTTCTTCGCCGCTGTCGCCCCTCCTCTCCAAATCGAGCCTCCGCCAGTGCTCGTCGCCGGATCGAGACACCTTCGCCGCTCATCTCCAAATCAGAGCTCCACGGATGGATAGGAACGAATGGACTCAGGCAGGATGCGAACGTACAGGATGAAGAGGAGTGGATGAGATGACACAAACTCCCTACTGACGGGTGGGACTTATTATTTGGACGGTCCACTGGTCAGTCACTTGCATACGATGATTAACAAATGTGATTATGTTCACTTTCATGTACATCTCCTAAAAATTCCTACATTTTTTTTTTCTGTGGCTCATTCAAACAGCTACTTCAATAAAATTCCGGTGTTTTCTATACCTATATTTTGCACATGCATTATTATCATATTCCCATGTTTTTTTCCTATTCTTACGCTTTTGCAATGCCGCACTCTAAAGGAGTGTTTCGAGTGTTGGTTTGTTTCAGAAACCGCCTGAAATGCTCCCTTTTTTGTGCAGACGAGTGCGCGTCTAAAAGCACAGATCGTTGTTCCGCCACTTTCGGCAATATCACGAGCTTACATTCCCACCATTTTGTAGAGAGTTTGCACCAGGTACTCTGCCCGCATCGCCATATTTCCTTTAGAGAACATTTACAGTACACTATGATACTAGATGATGGAGAGTATCATTGTTATGATCCAACCATCTATTTTAGTAGGTGTTATTGTAATTATCTTGATACCCTTAGAGGTAATTACGTCATTGACTGATCGGACTTCGGACCTTCGCCATCCATCATCGATCGACCGACGGAAGATGAAAACCCTAATAAATGAAATGAACAGAATAAGTGAAAGCTTATCCGAAAAATAAACTAACATTTTGATCTTCCCTAATTAAACATATAATTTACAAATTTATCATAATTTTTTTTTCCAATCCTACCCTTATGATACCCATGATACTGATGGACGATAGAGTATCATTGGACTAATCTAAACCACCGAATGAAGAAAATAGACGGCATACACTTATTTAGGTGTACTGTAAAAGTCCTCTTCCTTTGTATGTATGCGGCCAGGCTCTTACGAAAACGGCGCCAAACTGCCCGTGCGTTTTTGGAAGCAACATGTACAGTGGTCTAAATATATCTACCGTGGATGGTAGCGTAAGATGACAACTTGTGGCAATGGGTCACACGGAGAAAACCGTTTCCTCTGATTAGGGACGCCATTATTGGCTCTGGACCAGGTAGGCAGAGCAGCGAGTCCACGTTACCTGAAGATTCACTTGTCCAGCAGAAGGCACGAATTAGGGAGGCCAGGTCAGGTCAGCTGGTCAGGTCAGGTCAGGTCACACGAGCCATTGCGCGTCGTGCGTATGATCCTTGTCGTCTGATTTGACCAAAAGGAGGTAACATATTTGCATGATTAAGCAGCTGGTCTCCACAGCTAGCCCGTAAGGATGCGGTGATTCTGTCCCTGCAGAAGGTAGATGCCAGGTCCTTTTCTGCTAGAAATGTTTCAACAGATTCAACTTGGCTTAGTTTACGCGAGGATATACATGATTTGTCACGCCATGCATCTCTACTGGTCGTGAGTCGTCGCGATTTCAGTTCAAACTTGTTTAAATTATCTTCTCCTTTCTTTCATTTCAGTTGAAACTTGCCTTAGTTTACACTCACCGCTTACGAGTTGTTAAGAGATTTTGGGCGCTAAGAAAGAGACCAGCAGCAGAGCAGAGAGGAGGACATGGTGTCATGGTGAGGCTGGCACCACCTCTGGCTGTCTGCCTTTGGGGAGCTGCCATTAACCGTTCCATGGAGGGGCTGCACCTAGTGTGCGCGGCCATGTCGCACGCGGCGCGAATCAACGGGAACCTGGCCTGACCGGATGCCCTTCGGTTTCGTCCCCAAGGAGCACGAGCATCGCAGAGAATCTCTGTCGCGCCAGGTGTAAGTGGCAGGATGCAGCCCCCGGCCCAGCTCTCTCTGCCGCGCGCGAATCCGATTGGACAAGCCAGTGTGGGCGTGCGTGTGTGTGTGTGAGAGAGAGGGAGAGAGCTTTTTCCGTTTCATCCCGTGCATGCTAGCTCCTCAGAAGTTCAGATACAGATAAGGCTAGCTCCAGCAATTATTTTAAATTTTTATCTTAAAAATATTATTATAGTATCCTCTATTATTATTATAATATCTTTTATTTTTTTTATCTCCAGCAGTTATTCTATTTCCTAACTTCTACTCCTCTTTTTTTCTCCGGTCCCACTGTAAGCATCTGTGAACAGGACTGCTACAGTGTTGCTACAGTACCGACGGTGTTTCGCTCGTCCAGCCACTGGAGCGCCAGTGATTTCCAGTGCTACAGTACCACACAAAGTACTATAGCACTGGATTCTGTAAATTTGGAGTCACCGCTGGAGTTGGCCTAAAGATAGGGGCGACAGGCGAGCTGCTAGCCTTCTTGTTTTCCTCGTGGACATATCGGGTACCGCCAGCATCTATCCAAGTGCCGAGAGGTCCAATGCATCGATCGGCATAGGATCTTATCCACTTTGCGAGTGCAACTGCGCAAGCATGCTCCAGGGACCAGGGCTACCTAGACCAGGTGAACGGTACTAGGGTGTGGCACGCAGAAAGCAGGACCGACCAATCTCGACGGAAGGAAGGGCAACCAACCAACAACGCCCACAAGGAGGCATTTTAATCGTGGGGAAGGGAAGCGATAGAATCGAAGAAAGCATACGGACTCAGGACCAGACCTTCGTGCTGCCCGTGCCCAACAGGACACATGCAAGAATCGAACATTCGACCTCCCCGAGACGATTATAGATAGGTCCCCGGCTTCCTTTTTCCCCTTTTAGCAAAAGGAGTGCCCGACCTTATCTCGTGATCCAACTCTCCGGATCGTGACCCATAGCAGACCCACCCCACTGTATTTCCTCCAATTGCAACGACGAACTAGGATCGCATGAAGAGGGCACTGTATCACTGACAAGTTGTGCTCTGGTACTGTTCTTCGCAGACTGCGTTGCTTCACGTTTCTGCATTCTTGCTTTCGGAACAAGACGTTTTATACAGACAGGTTCGCGATGCGCTACTCTTGTTCACGGGGGCCGGTTGGATTTGGATGCTTGCTGCATGGCCTACCCCAGCACCACTAGCAGCTACCTGCCCTTGTCGCGCAACTATAGCACATGCCGCAGCAAACAAGAATTTTTTTATATTTTCTAATATTTGTAAAACTACATGTCTGTCATAAAATTTTATAAAAATAGGCTATATTCATCCGTTCATCAGACGGGAGTAACATCTTACCTTATGAAGGGGTAACATCTTGTGGGTCTCATAGAATTTTTGGTAGTTTTTTGTCTATTTTTTTAACCCGGTAGAATAGGTATTAGACATAGTTTGGAACGCAGATTTAAGTTTAAAATTAGGATTAGACATAGTTTAATAATTAGATCTTGTTTGTATGCATATTTTAGTAATTAAATGTAGTATTTAGACATATGTTAGGTATTAGTTGTAGAATTTAGATATAGTGTAGATATAACTTAGATAATGGTTGTAGGATTTAGAGGTGTTTGATGTAGCAACCTGATGATTTTTTTTGCAACGTAGATAACTGTTGGTTCATGTTTTTAATCAATGTTGCATTACTGTAGATGTAGTTTTACGTTTTTTTTAATGTTTTGACAGAATAATGTTAGGGTTTTATGTTGATTGACAAGTATGTTGGAATAGTGGTAGTTTATGATTTTTTATGAAGACAGTGAAATATTATATGGTCCGAAAAGGGTAGTACTGTTAGTTTTTGATCAAATGAACAAAGGTATTTCTAGAACTATACAGAAGAGTGTTGAACACTTATATGACTGGTTGATGCGAGATTTTAAAATAGATCTCGAGGTTTAAGAGATGATCATTAGTATTATGGGTAACCGTGTGAGAGATAGTGTGTACAAGGAGGTGTAGCTGCTCAGAGAAAATCAAGTATGGATGATGTATCTGCTGGATGTAGTGGAAAGAGGTTGACTATTTATGTTGCTTGTGCAATGAAAGAATAAGGAAAGAGTTGGGGAGATGCAGGGTGAGGGGTACGCGGAGGAGGAGAGTGATGACGAGGAGGGTAATGAGGATGGCGATCCCGATACTGCACATTCATCAGATGATCTGATTGAATCGACCAGTGAGGCAGACGAAGGGGAACAAATCTCTTCTCTAATTGAACTGATGGAGATGGATGATTTTGATGTTGATGAAGCTCCTAAGTATGGTATATCGCATGATGAGGATGATGCTCCTGTTTCTACGGATTAGAACAATTCTAACTTTAACAACCTTGTGGTGAATGAGGCGAATGAGATACCCTGGATGTATACACAGAATGAGATGATCGAGGGGGCTAGGAATCCTATCAGTTAGGTCATGATCGATGTTGTGACTCAATGAGTGACATCGCTTAGATGTCAGTTTTATGTTGTCAAGTCAAGCAAGAAGGAAAACGATGTAAAGTGCGTGAAGTGAAGGAGGGTTACCTGTGGTTGTTGCATGGCTTCAAAGGAGAGTGGGTTGAATATTAGGAGGTGTTGATTGTTGTGGACCATGCTTGAACGCTGAACAAACTTAAGCCCAGTCACATAAATATCACCTTAGCCTTTGTTGCTAATGTGACAAACACCCAGATTGTGAACAACCTGAACCTGTAAGATTTTTAGGGACCGATATGCATTAGCTCAGCCGACACTAAATAATGATCATCTGATTTGTGAAATGAAGATGACTAAGTATATAGAAGACAAGATAGAGAAGGCAAAGATGCACCAGATGAAGACTGTGGGACTACATAGCATAGATACGAAATTCTTTATAGGGACAAAGGAAGTAGGGGGCAAGCGTGAGATATGTTTTCCAAGAGTGCATCCTCTTCGATAATAGTTGTGTTTGCAGCTACTACAAGCCACTTCTACTGCACAAGACATGTTCACATGTGATTGCCACGTGTGCTATGACAGGCATGAGGACTCGAAGGTATATCGCGAACAACTTCAAAAATGAAGCTCTGTTCAACACCTGGAACCATAGGGTCTATGGTTTTATGATTTATGGTTTTTTCATGAAGGATCTTGGGTCGAATTGTATGTTCATCCCTAATCCCGAGAAGTTGAAATAGAAGAAGTGACGGTGCAGGACGACGAGGATCCGTAATGACATGGACAAAGCAGAAGTCGGTTGACGCATGAAATGGTGTAGCAAGTATAACCAAACATGGCACACTTACAAGAAATGGGTGTACTTAGTGCCAACATCGCTGAAACAAGTCCTTCCGGTTTAGTTGCAGATGGGAGATGTCCTCATGCCCATCGATCGTTGGATGCATCAACTCATTACGTTCGATTAATGTTGTAATTTGTTGTGTGATGGATATACGTATTCGCAATATTGTAGTAGTGACATTATTATTATGTTTGAGTTTGTATTGTGTTAATTTATGATTCTTATTTTATGCGAGTACGTTGTGTCGTGTTGAATGTATGTATGTAACTATAGTAACATATTTGTGTACACATTTAACAAAATAATGGCTCATGTCCTATGTTCCACTCTAACTTGTTACTTTGTATCTATTGTGCTTATCAAAGTGTAAATAATTTTTGAACATGAAGGTATGTCGCACCTTAAGATGCTTGACACTCAGCTCGACGTGAGGCACTGTTCGTACCTCACCGTCGTGTAGGGTGACGAGCTACATGTATTACGACCCCATATACTGGATTAGCTCATGAGGGTTAACATTCGCTGAATCCCGAGGTTTGTATCATTTCAATGTTATATTGTCTACGGCTTGTTGTCGCAATGGTTTGCTAATTGTATTATGTTTGAAGGTTGCGTGCTAAAATTTATTCTCTTTTAGATATCGTTTTAGTCTTCAACATATAAACAAAGTTATAATAAATTCTTTTATACATGACATATTTACTACTCTCGATTTCTCTAACATTCAATCAATAACATATAAATCACCAACCCACCACATTCATTAAATTAAAACTCCACTTTTTAATAGACTTTAATATGAACACTTAATAAAAAAAACCTAGAATGGCATCTATTTAAGAATAAACTTAAATTCCTAAAATGACATCTATTTAAAAACATTTAAAAACAGAAGTAATAGATTACTAGCAACAAACAAAGCGCGGAACCAATGTATCCCCAAAACTAATTAGGAGATGTTATCAACCTATTGGCAAAACAGCATTCTGGTTGGTTCTTCGAGGTAGTTTATCATCAATTCTCCAACAAGCTAAGAAATGCCTCCAAAAGTGTTCCTGGGGAAAGAACAGAAATTAAGAACAGCCTGTAATCGTTTGAGACAGCACAAATGCTCAGAGCACAGCAGACGAGATAACTGGAAAAGTAACCGAAGATCAAACAGAAACAGGCCAGGCAACAGTTGCTTTGACTAAAGGTGCACTGCAGTGAAGGGAGCCAGAGCCACAAGACATAACTCGAACACTTTTCCAGTTGCAACATATCTCAAATTTGCTCTTGTCAAGCAAATGTATTCAATCAAGGCCCACAAACTATGACAGTGTTATTACATCCAAAACAACGCTTGGTTGTCATGCCCCACTTGCATACAGGCCAGTCCACTCCTTCGCTGCAAAACCCAAAATGTCTTGTTAGGAGATCAGGAAAATAAAACTGCGAGCAAAAGAGTGTCTGTTCGTTCATGGCTTGGTTTACTACATCTACAAATACCTGTCTCAACAGCTTCAACTTCATTTGCTTTCCAGTGTTTTGCAATGTTGTCTGAGAGAGGATCATCTGGATTTGGAGCACTCAGCAGTGCCTGGATGCTGAAGACTGAATATTGTCAGGTGGCAGTAAGGTAGCACACTAGTACGGTAGACATCAGAGAAGTGCAAGAAACACTCTGGAATTGCATGCTATAACAACAAATGGCAACTCATGGTTTAACTACAATGTAGAGTAATAGAATCATTTATCATCTTCAGCAGATCTATTTGGCCAAGCAAGCAATAAAATAAGCAGATACCTCAACAGAACCGTGCGTATCTGAAGAGCTGGACTCCACTTGTCCTTGAGAATGTCAAGGCATATCCTACCAAGCTGTAGTGAAGTTTGTCAGCAATAGCCAATGAGGTATATATTTTTCAAAAAAAAAAAACTGCAAAGAATACCATTTGCCTTGCTTACCTTGTCGATGTTGGGATGGTAAATTTTGGTGAGAAATCTAACCTGCAGCAGAAATCAATGTAAAATTACCTTCAGCAGGCTTACAACAAAGTGACAACAGATAGAAATGTACAAATAGAATAGCTCTAACTACTTAGGTTAGATGATGCTAATCCTAAAATAGGCGAGTACACATACATAGAAAGAACCAGTAGGCGACAACTAAATATTTAGCAAAAAATACCCCATTTTCAACAGCAAGCAATGTACTAACCAAATTTGAAGTATTATACTGCGATCCAAGTGTCAATAATCAATACACTTTTCTAAACAAGGCAAGTGTTAAGTTGTCTGAAGAGATGAAATGTGCTAACAGAAGAACAATCTAATATAGAGATATGAGTATTAACTGAATGCTAGTACTGATTTTCCAGTAAAAGAAACAAAATGCTAGAATTCCTGCTCATTAAGTTTATTTTACAAATTAATGAATAGAAGTTAAAATATAATGTTGACTCCACCAGAACAGGAAGGGAAAAAACATAAATATTCATAAGAAGCACTGCTTGAACAAAGTTGAAGCAAAGAAAGGTTGACCCATTGAAATTACATTCCAACATCACTCCCGTGCTAATTATCATTATTAAACAACTATATAGCATTTCGCTTTTTGCATGATGGAAGGGACAATTATTTAACAAAAGGAAACATTATGGGGCCTGACCCTAGACATAAGAAGTAACAAAAGGAAACATTATGGGGCCAAGATCTTGATAGGATTCACGTTATACAGGCAGCATTAAATTTATCAAACAGTTGCAAGTAGAAAACAAACCATTAATTCATATCAAGGAAGTTGGTGTTACGGCCAAACACATACAACACAGAAATATTAATGCCAACTAACATTTGGTTAAACCAACATTAATGATTGATCAAGAAATTACCTTTGGAGCAGCCATTGGATATTCCTCAGGCAAGAAAAGCTCAAGCTTGAAAACTCCACCTGTCCAACACATAAGCAGAAGAAACTATCAGGACTTTGGGAGACCAGATGCAAATGAATAAACAAAAGACGGTTCCACAAAATTAAAATAAAAGTCAACATACCAACACAGACTAAGTTAAAAATTAGTACCCTTCAACAAAGTGAGACAAGTTATCATTTGCATTCTTAATTATCTACATGCACCTTATTTCAATTACTCTGTATTGCACATAAACATAGTAGATAATCCATGTTTAATCCCTGTTGTGAATAGGAAAAAGGAGATCCAATACTTTGACTACAAACTTTGGGATCATAGGCAGATTACTTTAATAGGACACATTCATGAACCTAACAAAGGAGCCAAAACTAGTTCCCGAGATCATATGGAAATTAATTGTGTGCATAAACGACTAAACGTTAGTGGTGATATCCCTGTGTGACATAATTTATAGATCCCTGGAAGCGCGGAAATAAAAAACAGGCCCACTAGAAATCTAGAGCTTGCACTGGCACTTGTCACAAATGAATACGGCAGCTGCATTTTGGCATGTTCATATTAGTCTTATAGTCTTAAAAGCACAAAGAACTACCATAACTGCATGGGCAACGAAACAACTGAATTAAACAGCACATGATGGCAATCATTTAGGAAAATGGCACTGTCCTATTCAGACTCGAGTTCAGAAGCGTATGCATAAGCTGGCCATACTGTTGAACTAACGCTACTCTCCTTGTAGACTATATTGGTAGTCCATGTACGCTAGTCCACTAATCAACTGCAGCCTCTTCACAAACAAAACTAGGCATACTGAATACCAGAACAATAACACCAATTGTAGTCCACGAAACACAACAATACTAAACACAAGGATCGCAATATCAAATCCACATAGCTCAGTACAAACATTAGAGCATCAGAAGCACACAGATGGCAATACACCAATATGACAACTAAACTCAGAAAAGAGAAACACCTTCATAGGGTGACTGCGCCGGGCCAAGGATCATGACATTGAAGTACCGCATGTTCTCCTCGGACGGCGACGCGCTAATCCCTGGAGCTGCACGCATGGGAGAAAAATAAAAGGTGAATCAAACAACATACGCGGGTAGCGAGACCACAACAGTAGCAGCTGACTCCCAATTCCACCAAAATTATAAGAAAATCTCGCAAAAATGAAAGCCAGGCACCTGGTTCGCTGAGAAGCCGCTGCGTCTCCTGCACAGATCCAAATTCCAAACGGATTAATCATCACGAAACATTGAAAATTTTAAAAGGAATCCGATTCCATCGAGCGGGAGAGGGCGGCCATAGATCTGGGGGTAGGGGGAGGGGCAACCAGATCGCGAGGCGCACCTTGATGATTCGGCGCGGGAGGTTGCTGTTGGCCATGGAGCCGGGCTGGATTGAGCAGGGCTAGGGGCGGGGATTGCCTCAAGCTTAGACGAGGGGGGGGGGGGGGGGAGCCGCCAATGTGTGGGTCGGCGAGGAAGGGAACGGTGATGGACGGATGCCCTTTATAAACTCTCCGCTTTCCGGCTTTGACAATTTGGCGTCTTGGCGAATGATTCCGAAGTTCAATGCAAGTGCTTAATGAAATCTTAGAGCTTTTTCAACCCGCTTCCTAAAGTCTTGTTATCTGTATCTCTGTAGAGTGTTTTTTTTAAAAAAAATCTTTCTATTTATTTATGCGCTATCTCTAAATTTTATTATTTAAATTCCACTTACCTATATTTTACTAATATCATATAACTAAAAAAGTATTTTTAACGCACCACCACCTTCCCTCCTCGACCTTGCAAAGCTCTTATGCGCCGCCCGGCACCCATGTGTGGAAGGAGGTGAGGCCACAACCACTCACGGTGGCTGTAGCGTTATTGATGAGGAACGTTGAGAGGTCCACGATTCGGTGAGCTCATTTTCAGTAGCTTGATTTAGCGAGGGATCGAGAGGGGTAGGGAGCCAATTCGAACCCATTTTTGAGCACGAATCCCCACTAGAAGAATCCAAACAACCTCATATATTCTTCAAAAGAAGAATCCCCACTAGAAGCATCATGGAACAATTTACGAGCTGCATTTTTCCAGAAAGAAAACGAAATACAGGGAACGATTTGGTTGCCAGGTTGCTCTGTTCCCGTTCGTTAACACGAACAGCAGAAATTATGCTCAGCATGGAACTGGTGATATATTCGGCGTGCAGGGACCAGACGAAAGGGGAAGGCAGGAATTCCATGATTCTTGCCGGCTTGAGTCTCACGCTACGCAAACTTGGTTGGAAAAGTTTCGCCCGTCTTCCCGTCGGTGGGAGCTAGAGATACCATTTCAGCGTCAGCGACTCTCTCGCCATAGCTACTTGGCCGTACGTAGATTTACACGGTGTTTGGTTCGAGAAATAAACTCATCTAGGATGGTTCATTATGAGTTCATGTCATGAATTATAGTGGATGACACCATCCCGTGTGTTTATACTAATTATATGCTCGTAAAGAATGAGGGGGTGATGGATCAACCACATGCGAACTATGAATGAGGTGGTAATATATCAACTTTTCCTCAAACAAAAGCACCCTATAATTCTTTGTGACATCGTATCGCGCGTACCAGTCGCTGCTAGATAAATACTTCAGGAGCAGGGAAACAAACGATTTGAACCGTGAAAGTTGTGACGCTGATTAGCATCAGATCACATCAGACCTGCGCATAATGCACGCAATCTCTCTTTAACTGTGCGAAGCCGATCGGTTTTAGTGGCGTCATTGCAGTGGTCACCGCGGCTTACTGTGAGCCTGACGATGCGAACTGCAGGAAATGAAGCAGCAACGGACGCACGAACGCGTCAATGCGTCACCCTCAGATGGCGACTGGCGAATGGCCAAACGGAGGTGCCGCTTGGCCCATAGCCGCTAGTTGCCAGGCCGCGTCATGGAGCCCCATGACTCTCGCCGAAGCCGGCACACAGTTCTTGCAGGGGCTCCCTTCCTGCAGAGCGGATTCTAAGGACTGGATTGTCGAGGACGGCAGGTCAGATGAATCGATCTGTGGAAATTTGAATTCAGTAATTCCTTCACACGTCTGCTCTGGAACTAGAGAACCGCTGCTTGATTATGACTCGTGATCGGGCCTTTTCATCTTCTGCCATCTCTTCTTGACATTTCTTCTCAATGGATTTGTGCCTCGGTCTCATGCTGTGTAATTGTGCCAACCATTCTGAAGGCCTCCCCCTGGAACTTAAGGGAGGGACTGATGTAGCTACCAGCCTCTTCATCACCAGGCCAATTACTGTTCTCGCTACACATGATTCGATTCGACCACATCTGTCATCTGGTGCCTGCAAAATGGATGTCTCCAAAGAGATATATATCACTGCTTTCAACAGACACACCAGATCCCATATGGATAGACAAAATGAGGACTGAAGTGTTGATTCACAAAAATTTCAACCCAAGGCCACATAAGACTACTGCCTACCGACTGCAATAACAGAATAACAATAACAGAATAACAGGGACTCAGGGAGTACCAAGAACCGGCACAGAAGTTAAGCTCCACAGAGCACAGAAGTCTTACCAAATATCTCAAGTCACGCTCGAATTAATTTCAATTTACTCAAACCTAAATGATTCAAAATAATCTAAACAATAAAAAAAGATTGCGACACTACTTACCACCAGAACATTTTTTTGACAATGTCATACGCTCAGAGCTACATTGTCAATAAAACAATTAGGTAAACAGCAGGGAATAATAATGTCAACATGGCTTTACACTAAGAATTTCTAATACTCAATTAATCTTCATATACTAGATTACAAACTGCAATTTCCTTCAGCCAGAAGAGCTCGGACTAAATTATCCCAAGGGCCGCAGGATTGTTCACTACCAAGCAGGCCTTCACTGGAGAGAACGACATCCCACGAGATTGCCAGAGGATCTGTAGAAAGATAGTTGGAAAACGATAAATAAATCATTTAAGAGAAGAGCAGCAATCAAATTAAAACATTGAGGCATATTTATTTTTCACACGTGCTAAATAACAGCATGGCTTGCTTTTCTTTAGAATATGCCTAAGAACGTAGCTATTTAACAGGCAAGCTTCACATCAGTTTGAAAGAGCAAAAAAGTAAATCGTTGTTTTTCGGGTCCCTATTAGTTTGGAAGATTCTTTGGTCTTTATCTCCTCTATATCAGCTTGGAATATCGTTCTTACTGTCAATTATGACAACAGTAAGTGAGGCATAATCTAAATGTGAGACGTGACCAATTGACAACTTTACTTCAGAAACTTTACCTGTTTTTTTTTTCTCGAACACGCACGAGAATTGCGTATCATTATATTAGAGAAGAAGGGTAGAAACCCAAGAACACCCACAAACACTCACGCCATAGGTTTTAGGTTTACAGTCGCGCCCGTGATTAAATTACAAACGACCACAAAACAACCTAATCACTAGGTACTAGGGCAGTAAGGAGGGAAAGTCCTTGAGCCCCAGCATCTCCCAGAATTGCGCCTCCTCCTCGGCAAGCAGCAAGGCTGCTGCCATGCTAGGGGCAACTCCGTTGAAAACACAGAGATTACGGTGCTTCCAAAGAGTCCAGGCACCCAGAATGACCAGAGAATTAAGGCCCTTTTGCACCTGACCGTAAACATCATCACTTGCCTTGCACCACCAGTCATCAAAGGTTCTGTCTTCAACTGAAGGTGACAGGCCATGAAGACCAAATCGCCTCAAGAGACTAAACCAGAATTGGCTCGCAAAAACACAAGTAGTGAGCAGGTGATCAATTGTTTCAGCATCCTGGTCACAATGAGGACAATGGGCTGGATGTGGCAAATTCCGTCGAGCAAGCCGGTCTGCAGTCCAGCACCTTTTGTGCACCACTGGCCAAAGGAAGAAACGACATTTGCCTGGTGCCCATGACTTCCAAATGCGCTCCCAAGACTGAAATTGGACAGAACCTTGGAAAAAAAATTCATAAGCCGATTTGGCTGAGTACTGTCCTGATGATGAAAACCGCCAACGGTGAATGTCTTGTATCCCCGACTGCAATACAATCTCAGACAGCAGATCCCAAAGATCAAGGTACTCGGCAAGCACACCAACAGTGATAGCACCTTGGATGTCATGAATCCAAAAATAATTTGTTAAAGCCTCCCGAACTGTGCACCTATTGACTCTTCTTTTAGGTACTGCAGCAAATAAGTAGGGTGTGAGATCTGCAATTTGATGTCCCTGCAGCCACCTGTCTTTCCAAAACAAAATGTGTGCACCATCTCCAATCTCAGTCACAATCGCCATGGAAAAGAAAGCATGAACACACTCATGCACCTGGATCGGAAAAAATGTCCAAGGCCTATCAGGTTCTGTTTTTTGCAGCCACGACCACCTCATCTTAAGAGCCCAACCCCAGACCGCCAAGCTCTCGAGGCCGCTGTACTTTGTCCCAAGCAATGAGACAGTGGCCACCTTTAACATCTTTTCTTCCTCTCCAAAGAAAACCCCGCCAAATCTTATCAATTGCCTTGATAGCCCATGGTGGGAGATCAATGGCCATGGTTAGGTAAACGAGCATGGCTGAGGACATGCTAAACCTGGATAGCCCGGCCAGCACGTGTCATAAGATCAGCCTTCCACCCAGGCACTTGATCTGCAATTCGGTCAATAATGGGTTGTAATTATGTTTTTGTCAATTTCCTCAAGGAGAGAGGTATCCCAAGGTATTTGCAAGGGAATTCTTGCAGCTCACACGATAGATGCTCCTGAATTACTGCAACATCCGTCTCCATGCACTGGATAGGAAAAACAGTGCTCTTATGCACATTAGTTTTAAGTCCTGAGGCTTCTCCAAAGAGGTTCAAGATGTCAAGCACAAGATCAAGATCATTATGTGCAGGCCGAAGAAATAGTACCACATCATCCGCATATAATGATATCCGATGTTGGATTGCCCTAGTTGAGATAGGTTGCAGCAAACCTTCCTCTGAAGCACGTGACACCATGTGACTGAGAAAATCCATAACCAAAATAAAGGGCATAGGAGACAAGGGATCACCTTGCCGTAATCCTCACCGGTGTATGTTAACCTCACCGGGGATCCCATTCAACATAACCTGTGTCGATGAGGAAGCCAACATCCCACTGATCATATCACACCAAATTGGTCTGAATCCCAATTTTTTCAAAACCTCAAGAAGAAAGGGTCAAGAGACCAAATCAAAAGCTTTTGAGATGTTTTGTTGATGTAAGAATCTCGCAGTTTGTTGCACAAGCATGAAGTTATCCTGTATGAATCAGCCCTTGATAAATGCACTCTGATTGGGGGTGACTAACTGTTGGAGCCGACCAGCCAACCTATTGGCCAAAAGCTTGGTAACAAGTTTAGCAAAACTGTGCAGAAGACTTATAGGTCAGAAGTCGTTTACATGCCCTACCTCTTCTCTTTTTGGTAGAAGTGTAATATAGGCTGTATTAAGCAACAAAAAATTCCTGAATTTCCTGCTCCAAATAGCCGAGACGGCAGCCATGGTATCTCCCTTAATAATTGGCCAACAAGATTTGTAGAAGCGCCCTGTAAATCCATCCGGCCCCGGTGCCTTATCAAATGGAAGTTGTTTAATTGTATTCCAAACCTCCTCTTCAGAAATGGGAGCATCAAGAACAGCGAGTTCATGAGATTCAATGCCTAACAAATCAAGATTAATAGTGTTGTCCCAGTCCACACTAGATCCGAGCAGGCGAGCAGATCACTATAGAAATCATAGATCACCTTAGCCTTGTCCTCATGGCTAGTGAGGATCTGATCATCTGAAGCAAGCTTGGTTATGAAATTCTTCCTCTTACGATGTCGAGCATGGAGATGAAATAAAAGCATCCCCATCACTAAGCCAACTGATCCGAGAACGAATCCTAGCAATTGTCCGCATGAGAGAAGCCAAAGCAAGGCAATGTTTTTTGAGGCAATTAGCCAATTACAAAGCCAAATCTCTGTGGCGGAAAGAATGCGGCTGTCCTGCACAATTTCCAGCTGGTGCAATACCTCCTTGGCAAGTCCAAACTGTGATCGAACATGGCCAACCTTTCTTTGACTCCAACTTTGCAGTCCTCGAGCAGCAGCTCTAAATTTTAAAGATAAGGTCTCCATGGGGCAGGAACGCACGGGTACTGAACACCATGCATGCTCAACCGCCTCATGTAAACCATCCAACTTCGGCCAAAAGGATTCAAAGTGGAATCTCCTCTTTCCGGGCTTATTATCTCTCAATATTTGACCAAGGATTTAGGTAGGTGTTTATGGAACGGAAGGACCAATGCTATTTCACGAAAGCATCTTAAAATCTACCTTTACAGTTACCCAAACATAAAAGGTATCAGATGCACATGAGGGGGCACAAGACCGTTGGCAAAAGTTATTAAATGAAGTGGCATACCAAAATCTCAGATGTGAAAAACAACTCTTGGAAATTTTGTTAATATGTCATGACAAGTGGTACTTTCAGAATTCAGCGATGCATTCACACTAGGAACGGATGCCAAAGCCCAAACTTGAGATTGAATCCTTACTGAGTTAGAACTTGTAAAGCTCAGCTCAATTAGGATCACCTCCATTCTCTTGCATGTCATTTTGGATATCAACACAGTATAGAACACACACCCTTGGCCATTACTTTTCTTAACTATATGTTAGCAAAATTTTAAAATACAATGATATAGAAGTACTTTTGTCAACAAACGTACTAATATAATCTCTCAGCCGGTGAATCTACTAATATAATTTTCACGCGTCAATCCTAAAAAGTTCTACAAACACTGGTGGACAAGATGTAAAAGGCTGTCAGCATGCATTCTAGGACGACAAAAGGACATAGAAACACACGCCCTGCCTAAGCGGCTGTGCCTATTCAAGCCTTTGATACACTAGCATATACAGATACACAAAAGGACAATTTTTCATACATATGCACCTGAAAATTGTCATTTTTGTATCTCACGAACCTGGTCGAATATCGACTTGAAATTTTGTATGGGATCATAACATTACGTCACCTATAGATGAGATTTTTTTCAATTTTTTTGAAAACTTCTTATCATGATTTCTAACAAAGGTTTCAAGCTTTCAACACTTATCTAGTTTTTACTGTATACACCCCTCGAACCTAAGCTTAATTTTGACTCCAGCTCTACTCATTTACGCCACTAATTCTAAGGAGAGATGCAGTGATACAAAACTCTCCATCAAAAATTAAAAGTGCCAAAGATTGTCTACTCTCCAGCATATTAACACTCATAAACGAACTCATTCGCAAGATCATGAATTAGTTTCTACATCCTGTCGACTATCAGTAAAATTCCATTACCAATTTAGAGCTGGTGCTATGGAGAAACCAAGGGAGAGAAAAATGAGTTAGCACCGATGCTAAGGGATGTAGGTGTGGGTGCTAAGGCTAGAATGCATGGTATCAACGGTAAGGTTTGTTATTGGTGCTAAACTTCATTTTATTAACAAAATTAAATACTTTAAATCAACTTAGCACCTATAAAGGGGTGCTAAGAGATAAATTAGAAGATGCTAAGAGATAAATTAGAAGATGCTAAGAGAGTGGTGTTGCTAGATAACTACTCTTCACACCCAACTCAAGGGGTAACAGATATAGGTGCTCTTACTCCCATATGGGGATCATGGAAGAATTTTTCACATCACAGTTAGCATTCGAGAAGCATGTCTCCCATATATCATAGCAATCCCGTCAATAACTAAAGGACATTAGAACATTTGCGGCAGCATTACAACATTATAAATTTATAATAGCCACAGATCAAACAAATGAACAATAGTCTACAGCAATGCTAATGTAAAATTCAGGCTTTACCTAAACCATTCCTCGCCGTCAGAGGAAGGTGGAGGTGGAGACGAAAGGTAGTGCAGCAACTGTGGCAACCAACTTCACTGCACCACCACCATGAGCAGCACCCCCTGCCGTCTTCTTTGTGCGCTTTGCCCTCGCGAGCTTCACATGGGCATCAACGAAATTCTCCATACGTTTAACCTCCAGCTGCTTCAGGAAGTCGATTCGCTGCCTCTCCATCTCCAATGCATGCTTTTGCTTAGCACTCTCCACGTGCTCGTACATCTCCGCAAAAGCCTCGATCGCCTTTGCTAGCTCCCTGAAACCTCTATCGCTACTGCCAGCCTCATGTCTGTTACGCTTCTTGTTATTGCCAAAGAGCGATGACACAGAGCGCAAAGGTGATTGATTCGAGTAGTTATTATTGTTACCGCCGGCATCATCAGAGTCCTCCGAATCAGACACTGGAGCTGCCGCTGCTGCAGCTTCCTTCTGGATGAAGGCAGCAGCAGGGAGTGGAGACCCACGTCGGTAGTTGGGCAGCGGCAGAGCCATAGGCGGAGGTGGGGACGGTGAAGGCGATGGAGGCTTCCTCGCGGCGGGGGGATGGAAGGGCATGGCGAATTGAGGAGCCGGCGACAGCGAGGGCCTCTTCGAGGCGGAGGCGCTGAGGCTGGGGCCGACGAGGCGGTCGAGCTCGTGGAAGAAGGACCAGGCGGACGGCGCGTTGCGGGTGCGCTCGGCCTTGTACTTCTTCTTGAGGGTGTCGACGCGGTTCTTGCACTGCACGTTGGTGCGCGGCGGGCGGCGGCGCGCGGAGGCCCCGCGGCGCGAGTTGACCGCGTTGGCCACCTCCTGCCACTGCTTCTGGCGCAGGTTGCCGCGGTTGAGCTCGATGTAGCGGCTACCCCAGGCGGCCACGAGCGCCGCCGTTTCCCCGTCGCTCCAGCAGTCCTCCCTGTAGGGCAGGTTAGGGTTGGGAGGCGGCAGCTTGCCTCCTCCTCCACCCGCCGCGGCCGCGGCGGCTGCAGCCAACGCCATCTCCTTCACCTCCATATCCTCCTCCTCTGCCCAGAATCAGATCTCACACCGAACCCTAGCCTTAGGACAGGCGCACGGAAGTCGTGGTGGCGTGAATTGGGGGGCGGTGAGGCGAGGCCGGGGTGCGGGGGTGGAATAAAAGGACACGGCGAGGGAGGGGTGGGGCGCCGGCCGAGGACGGCACGCGCGTCGCGCGTGATGCGGTGGGTGACCTGACCGGCGGGGGCAGGCATCGTGGTGACCGGATCGGAGACGTGCCGCCGTTGGATGCGTTTGACCGGGTAACCGGCGAAAGCGAGGTCGGTCGGGTTTGGGTTCGGAGACGGGCGGCTGGGCGGCTGGGATAAAGACGGCCTGCCGCGTCGTAGCGCAGGCGACACACCACCGGGGTCCGGAGACCGGACGGCACACGGTGGCGGCGGGACCGCGGGAAATTACAGCCATGGCGGGACGGCAGGGGTAGGGCGGGGATTTCGCGCGACCTCGGGGCACGGGAGGTGCGCGCGGGTGTGTCAGGTGGGGGGCGTGGGATCGTGGGTGATTGCTGAGGTGGTCGCCGTTGGTCGGCTTGCGTTCAGGCGCCGAAAGAGGAAGAGAGAGACGGTCTCGGAGAGGGGGAGGTGAGAGAGAGAAAAAACCACCTCGGCTCATCACAGGCTCGGCTCCGCGTGCTCGCGGGGTGGGTGAGGGTGGGGCCCGCGAGCGGCGGTGGAGGCGAGCAATTATTGCCGTCTCTGTTTGGTGGTGACGACTTCCCCGAGAAAGACGACGGCAGATTGCGGCTTGCCGCGGCAGGCCTCAGCTGGACTTGGCTGCCGCTAATCATCGGCGCATCAACTTCGTTCATCCACGAGTGTACAAAAAGAAAATCGAACATTTTTTCGGAGCAGTCGGATTTTACAGTGACGTATCTTCAGCTCCTCAACCTCCGTGTACTAAATACAAAAGCCTTGTTTCGCCTTAGCTGCCAGCCTGCCACGCCGTCGTTGGTTGCCAGCGAACCACCGGCGCCTCTTGCACGGTCGAGCAGCTGCCAACTTCCTCTCCTTCTGCCGGTCACCTCACCCTTCGTCTTGAGCGATGCCGTCGCTGGCGCTCCACCCTCACCGGCCACCACCCACCACACCCTTTTCGAGTTCCTCGTGGTGATTTTTACGGCAAAGCTATGGTTTTTTTTCAGTGAACTCCAATCCTAACCTCGCTTGGTCGATTGTACTGTCGCGGTTGGAATCATCTGTTACGTCAAGTCCACCGGGGGCTGCAACACCGGTGACCGTCTGGCCGTGAAGGGCGGCGACGCGCGTTTCCGTTACACGTACGTGGCCCGCCCCTCTCCAGGCTGCTCCCCGAGTCTAGACCGCTACGCGGTGCCCGCTGCTCTGCCCCGTGCGACACGCACTTGCGCGGACGGCAGCGCCCGCGCCGACGCGCGCTCGGCGTGGACTTGGGAGCCACCGGCGCCGAGTGGGAGTCGGGCCCGCCGAGGGCCCCGTCCGTCCGGTCCAACGGCGCGACTAACGCTGGCTTGCTTGTACCCTACCCTACCCCACCCACCCACCCATCAATTCCCGGCCGGACGGCCGGCCGGTACCAACACGTCGTCGGTTTGCCTGTGCCTTTACCCCCGTTTCCGGCCGGACTCGTTGTACTCTCCTCGTCTTTGCGTTAGTTGAGCCGAGCCGAGCCGTGCCGTAAGCCCGTAGCTATGTGCAACCACGCTGGAGTCCAGGCTAGGGATGGCGATGTAGCGTGATGGGTACAGGGAGAGACGTTTTGTCTTTTGTGCTGAAGCAATTTATAAATCACAGGCCGAAACCGGTGAAATCAAGGGGCATTACTTGAATGCGACTGCAGGTACATGCGAAGAAATGATTAAGAGAGCTGTATTTGCGAGGGAATTAGGGGTTCCAATGCGGACTTTGATGGGATCAAATGGCTGTTCATCTACCTTTATTCTTAGAAGCTCAGGCGGAAGCCCGTTTACTTATGTTTTCTCATATGAATCTCCTGTTTCCCGCTATTGGAGATCCTATTTGTGTGCCAACCCAAGACATGCTTATCGGACTTTATGTATTAATGATCGGAAACCGTCGAGGTATTTGTGCAAAAAAATATAATGCTCTTATATGGGACGCGTATCGTCTGATTTTGTGAACACAAAATCATCGAAATATACAGTAATATAAGTTTGATGAATAATACCTACATTATTACTGCAGTGATTCTACTGTTTATAGAGGTACTGTAGCATATAATCTAATACGTCCGTTCCAAATCTAACGGTTCAGAAATATTAATGTCACGATACTGTTCATCCTCTGACTTTATTTCAGCAAAGTCAGAGGATACGATTCCTTTCCCTCTATATCTATAGATATATCTATGAATGTCTATAGACGAAGAGTATATAACAAATTTGTTGCACATAGTTACTTATTATTCATGGATATACCTATTTACTCGTTAACCTAGATCCAGGAGCTACCTCGGCGACGGGTACTGGGCACCTGTGTGGGGCTATGCTTAGGTGTTGGTGGCACGAGGTGTTGAGCGATGATGCCGGTGTGTTGAGCGGTTGTGTGTTAGGCGACGGCGGCGCGATGTGTTGGCAATGGACTGTTGGGCGGTGATGGCGGTGCGGTCTTCTAGGCGGCGGTGGGGTGCTGGCCGACAAAGGGGCGGCAAGGTGCTAGCTAGCAGCGAGTGGATCTGAGCAAGGGGCCGGAGGGTCATGTGGCAACGAGTGGATCCAAGAGACCGAGAAGGGTCTCGGTTCAAGATCAGAGGTTAGGAATTGGAGTTGAATTGGGTCCACCTTTTAAGGATAATGCATGGATAAACGAGTATCACAAGTATGAGTAGGCTCGTATACTAATTTTTTCTCACAAAGGTTTCAGTACCAAATTTGCACCGTACCTGACCCAATTAGAGTATTTACTTGTGGATAAACATGTTTAATTGCCATCCCTAAGTCCGGACTCCAAAGGTTGATCTGGTCGTGTTGCTATGGCTACAACGAATAGGTGTGTCCGTGGATCTGGTTGTCTTGTTCGATCGCTTGATTAGTCCCAGTTGGTACCAGCAGGATAGTCCCCGTTCATGACATCGGGATCGCTCGAAATTCTGGGGGCTTCTACTCCTGCGAAACGCACGCGTTGCAAACAAGGACTTCCCTACGGCGCTTGATTTGAACCGTCGATTGTTAACCAACCTTTTTGCGTCCTGTTTGGGAGGGCGCGTCACCCCGTGATGTCAACATTTACTAGCTCGGTCCCAGCATCTCAAGCGTTGAGAACTCGTGCATCGGTTACTCTCGGATCCAGGATTTCCACACAATGGACTCTAGCTCGCGGCGATGGATAGGAGTGGCAGATGTGCGTGAGGACTTAGGCAGCGACTTTGAGCGTGTTTGGATCCCTTGCCATCGCTTGTCTTGTCTGACTTGGCAAGTAATCGAGTGTTAGTTCATTTGCTAACTGTCTAGGTGCTCGTGCTTTTCAGCCTTTCTTTGTCAGTCCGAGGGAGTCAAATTGGCTTTCTGTCGAAAGCAAGGCTAACCTTGCTCGGCAAGACGAGATCAGCAAACAAACCAAACAAGCCCTTCACTTCACGCGATTCACGTTCCATCTCTGGCCAGCTTTGCGCGGAAGAGGCGCAACGTTTTCGGCGTCAAGGTAAAACCGCTGGTACATGGAGGGCGAAAGCGAGCAGCTAGCTAGTCCTGCCAACTCCTGACCCGGCAGGTAGGCCGGCGAACACATCGACCACGTCCTTTCGCGGTTTCGCCGTAGGACCGAAGGCACCGTATGCGAGGCCGTGGCCTGTGCCGCGATAAATTTTGCAGCGCTGCCGAAGCCTTTTCCATGCCCAGGTACTCAGGTTCAGCAACGGTGGTGCCAAAGCCTGAAATCGCGGCGATGGATGGAGTCCGACAGCTTCAATCGCGGCGGCACTGAAATCGTTTGAACTTGGCACTGGCCTTGGGACTAAAAAACGCAGTCAGGGGCTCACGGTACAAACGCAAACTGAAACTGTTAAATAGAGCGTGTGTTCCTTGAGTACAGTTTGGGTTCAGTTGCGTGCAAAGAAGTTCCGTCAAATTTCTAACGCGAAAGGATACAATCACTCTTGCAAGCCACGAGTCAGTGAAGTGGAAAAATCTCGGTCATCGGAACTAGCGCCCAGGGGTCCGGTCCAAGTCGCCGGGTCTGACTCTGGCTCCAGCATTCGACTGGAGCTCCAATCGATGTATCCAATATTGGGGCAGTCAAAACCCAAGCACATCCGGGCACATATATAAGCACATTGTAAGACTCGGTAGTCGCTCCACACTTGTACCTCACTGGGCTGCTTGAAAATTGCGAAGTGTAGTGACAGGAAGAGCGGCTGAACTGCAGATATGCTTGGGAGGAGGAGAGGTGGCTCATCATCCAAGTCGCATGAACCAATTGACACGGGCGCCGCCACTGACAACGACCAGGGGGCGACCGTTTCCCAGTTCATCACGCGGCTCGGTAGGCTCAACTGAACTCCTCTGCTTCAACTGCCATTTTCCTGAGCCTAATGTTCAGTAAGAGATGCTGACTGCTCTTTGCTTCCTTTGGCAGATGAGTCCGCGACGAAGAGGCTGCAGCGATTGAACCAGAGGCTGAGGTTGCTTGAGCAGCAGATGGAGACACTGGAGATCGGCGTTGCGAATGCGGCCGGTGATTCGTACGAGTAGCCATTTCAGCAAACTTCTGCAGCTGATAGCTTCAGTGACTCTTCAGGCGAATTGAGAATTGAGATGATAGCTTCAGTGACTTCGTCTGCTCGATTTTACCTGGTGGTGCTCAAGCTGAAGCCGACCCGTTGATTCAGGATGATGATACCGCGCACTAGTTCTAGAGTTTTCTTATGGTTGGAGGTCTAAGTTTTCGCGTTGCTTCGTGGCGCCTTGTCGTAGTTATATGTGATCGTTTGGTGAACATGTTTCTGTTATCTTTCGTATGTTTAGTCTTGTCAATTCTTTTGCTGTCGTTATCTACTCTTTTTGCTGTAAGACCATGGGTATAAAACTGAATTCCGTTATTCTGTAATGGAAATGGGGTTTCTCTGTATCGAAAAAGGAGGCAAAAATGCGAATTTGTACAATATATTTGAGTATATTTATTGAAATAGATAATATTTTTCTGTATTCACGAATTTAACATCTGTATTCGATACACGGTGTGCCAAAAATCACCTGTATTTGGCACACGGTGTGCCGAAATACCTATTTTCGTACACCGTGTGCCGTCACGTCATGTCACGTCATGCTTTACTTTTTCTTTTTCGCTTTCGCTTTTTCCCTTTATTCCCCGTCGGTCGGTTGCATGCCGATTGAGCTGCTATAAAATGGCTGGCTGCACATTCTTTTGAGCAGAGCAAAGGGAGCGCGAGCAGAGCGAGTTGGCTGCGTGAGCAGAGCAGTAGGTGAGCGCGAGGACGAGAAGCATTTGAAGCAGCAGTCGAGCTCGAGGAGGTGTAGTGCAGCAACAGTCGAGCGCGAGCAGGAGTAGAGCAGCAACGCGTGGAGAGGACAACTTTTCGTAATAGTAAGTACGTAGATTATATATGTACTTAATATTTTGATTAGAAAATATAATTAGAGAAAGTAGAGTATTTATTCCGTTCGAGCACGTACTACTGTATCCACACTCCTGCATGACGATCCTATATCGTGGTACATGCAGGGCCGAGTTAACGGTTCTGGATACACATTCAGTGGAGTTGCAACACCACACGGCGATGAAGATGACGAGCAAGGGCACACATGGCAGGGACCAGCTCAGGCTGCTGGGATGAGTGCCACACACCTGCCAGACGCTTAGCCCCAAGGGATTCCCTTCAGGGGTCATATTCCCATCGTGAAGGGATTTTTGTTCTCTTCAGCGCTCTAACGGTTTCCCTTCACGGTTCCTGTCACAATAGGATTCCCAAAATCATTCCCTTCATGACGGGATTCTCTCTCCTTTTTCTTCGCGATTCCACTCGAAGGGAAGCTGTTGGAGATGAGAGAAAATAAAGGGAATGGGAACGGGGAAGGGAATATGGTTAGAGATGGTCTTACACTCCTAGGGATTACGTGCGGCGTCATCGTCGTTAATAAGTCAGTGCAGTATATTGTGTACTCATCTGTACTATATTCACTATATTATATACTCATTTGTACTATGCCTGATGCACTGTAGTGTTAAAATAATTACATTTAATTTACATAATCTTTATCAAATAATTAGGACACATAACTTATTTATGAGTTACTTATTAAGCATTTGTATATATCAATTATGATATTTCATATATGTTTAATGTTTATTAAATAAACAGCGATTCGTACTTTGGTGCAGAGCAAAAACGTTGCAGTCAAAGATCAATACATATATGGCGGGATATTCTAGTACTGGCTACCCATGGACACATACAATGATCGATATAGCATTAAATGACTCCTTGCAGGTTGTACATGGAGGGAAGAATGATCCCTTCAATGAGAGCAACATAATCCAAGCTGTGTCTAAATTGCATGCAAGACCGCCATGTTCTGCGTTCATCGTTCTATTCCTACATGTAACAACCGACGACCTTAGGACCCTCTTGCATGAACACCGCCAAATATATCTCAGGGTGTGTGAACTAACCGACCATCCTTCTGTGCTGGGTTTCTGTATGAGGCAAAGAAGGATGAAGATGTTACCCGACTAGTATGCATCCCACATACAGGTTCGTCATTTTCTATTTGGTCACCATACTTATCTTATTGCTATTGATTCGAATGCTCCTCTTCTACGTTAGCCGTTCCCAGAAGACGCAGAGTTAATGAACAAATAATCCCACACTTCTTGGCAATACATATGCTCTTCGACGAGGGTGTGATACCTGATTCACGTAGAAGACGACGAAGATCAGCGAATCTAAGGGGTATAAGAGCGCCCTCTACTATTCTACCTGAAAATGACGACACCGATGTGGACGATGATTTCATACCACCAATGCCTCGACGTTTCACCAGTCATACAGGAGAAGGTTCAACGAACACTACAAGAGGACGTTCACACACCACATAGACATGGTGTCCAACCAACAACAAAATAGGACGTGCTCCTACCGTGATACCTCAAGACGACGACGACAATTTCATGCCACCTCGACCCCTCCCTTCGAGGCCTCCATCTCCGGAGGACCGTGATGACCGTGAAGATGATGTTGAATTTCCTTGTACCCGTCATCACAACTTACAACCACCACCTTGTAGAAAATAACCACCTTACCCTGATAGCCTTGACTGACACAACTGACATTCTTTCGCTAATGTACGTTGTCACTTTTCGCCGCCATCTTGAGATGATTAATGATACAA
This sequence comes from Phragmites australis, assembly GCF_958298935.1. Classification (NCBI taxonomy): domain Eukaryota; kingdom Viridiplantae; phylum Streptophyta; class Magnoliopsida; order Poales; family Poaceae; genus Phragmites; species Phragmites australis. Next base: position 34,742,428 of record NC_084929.1, on the reverse strand, counting down.
GAGTTAGTATTGTGCATGTTCAAACATACCTAAGTGTTAAGGCTGTCCGCCGACTTAAAGACTGCATACTTTCTTTCTCATGCATTTTAAAATATACAGTTAAATTAGCAAACAATTTCTAATTTTATTAAAGTTACTAATTACATGAAATGACAACACACTGGTACACAATTTTAAATTTTGTTAAAATTTACCAATAAAATGAAGTGCCAACTCACCGAGATAAAATGACAGTTAAATTAACAACTCGTTTTAAATTTAGTTGAAAGTTGCCAACTACATGAAATAACAAAATACCGATATCAGATGACAGAAGCGAACCGCAGCCAACCACAACCATATTTGCCAATTACATAAAATAACAACACGCACAAAAAAACAGTCAGGAAACAGGTATTTCGGCATATCGTGTGCCGAATATATACAGGTGATTTTCGACACACCGTATACCGAAAAAATCATTTTCGGCGCACCATATGCCGAATACAGATGCTAGAATCGTGAATACAGCAATATGTTATCTATTTTAATAAATACGTTCATATATATTGTACAAATTCATATTTTTGCCGAAAGAGGTGACTTCGTCTGCTACACAGCAGGCGAGCACCATGGCTGAACTTTGGAATTTTCACCTCGTTTTGGAGGGCTCGATACTTCATTATATTCCGTCACTACTGTGAGTTCATCTGTTATTTGGATCTGGATCACTAATCATCCTTTCTCTGCAGGGACTACAGCAGACACAAATTGACTGTATTTGTATAACCAATCACCACACTCAAATAGTATATTCTGGTTTACAGCAATATATATAACATGGTGGCTCTCCGAGAAAAGGGGAAGTAGTTGCTCATCAATTCAAGGGCATATACAAGAGGCTCTTTTTTTTGTTTCAATTCCCAGCACAAGCTAAGCCTGCATATATTCCGTCTCAGAATCAACAACACAATTAACATGTGTAATTCTTGTACAGGACAGAAATTGTACCTTGATCCAAACCGGAAGAAAAGTGGCTAACTGAGAAAGCCACGGTAACAGCACGAAGAAGAGCATCAGCAAATCAACTGCTGCGGTACGCAACCATATTGTGACATGAAGAACTTCTGAACAAGATTGTTACTCACAAGCTAGCTTTGTGCCAAAGCTGCTAAGGCAGATGGCGAACGCCTGAAATGCTGAAAGCGGCTGGCGATAATCCATCGTGAAGATATTGCTATCAACCTTACCAAACTGCAGAAGAATGGTTTCCTCATCCCCGATGCTATCAGGATGGCTTGGATCGGCTGTAGCCTCCAACTGGAAATTTTTGACAGATGCAACTGTCACCCGCCCATGGAAGTTCAAGCACCAACATTGCAAGTGCTCGTGCCACTGTGGAGCTTTGTTTCTAAGGACAGTGGTACCCATCCGCCTTAGAGACTTCACCTTGAAGGAGTTCTCCCAGGTCCCCTGAACTGAGGGGCACTCCATGGTGCAAAACATCCTCCTAGGCCCTCTGGATTTGAGCAGGTTGTATTTGTATGAAACCTGTCCAACATCAAAGTTGCCTGATGATACTTGGGGCCTGATTCGCCTGCTTCCAAAACGCCGAATAGATCGAGTGCTTGACGCCTTTGCACCATCATATGGTTGCTGGCTGTCATATATTTTGAAGTTTGTTCCCCAAAAGTCAGACCTACAAAGGGTGCAGCAGAAGTACAATAAGGTCAATTAACCACAAGCTTACAACACAAACACACAAGGCTGAACAAAACAATCGCTTCTCCACATTGTCCGAACCAAGAAATCAAAGGGGAAATATAGTAATCTGCAACACGTAATCAGAAACAGTGAACTGCTTAAATTTGTTAGAGACTGTTGGTTTGCAGAGTTCCAATCCACAAGACCAATAAGACCCTCTGTTATTTTATTAAGGGAATATAAAAGAGCTAACATGGATAATGGACAACTATCATACATATCCAGGTACTACAGTTGTTCGCTAGTGGGTATTATCAATTTATCACTTCTCGTAAATCAAATTCAGATGACATTTAAAGTTCATACCTATCTGTTAGCAAAGCAATGCATCCAAGGATACACTGGGACGTAAAAACAAACTATGGATGCATGAAAGTACCTCAATTTTCCCACATATGCGTTGCTTCCTTGTGATAGATCATCAGCATCAAGGGAAATAATGTACTCTGTGTGGGCACCCCGCCGAAACCTTCTAGCTGCCATGAGAAACTTTCCTTTATCCGTGGTAGCTATCAGATCTTCAAATGTTAAACGATCGGTAAAACATTTTGTCATAAAAAAAGCTCAATGGAGAATGAAATAAGAAAAGAATGGGCATGTAAACTCAAGAGAAATAGAGAATAATGTTAAACAAGCATGCACAGGCTAAACTATTATAGGCATCCATGTAAAATTTTGTCCCTTGTATCAGCTTATGCGCACAATCTCTTGTGTTCCATCAGAAATCACGTCCAAGGTAAAACATTCTAGTTACCCATGTAAATCTTTTGTCCAATCTATCAGCTTGTGCTAAAAAAATCCCTTAATGTGCTGCATGTTATTACACTGAAATAAAGCACACAATATTTCAGCGAGCGAAAGGGCAATATGATATTAGTTTAACAAACTTTGGATGCGACAGGAACCAGAGAGATAAGGAACTTGCGAAGTTAGCAGCACACAGGAGCCACAAGTGGCTCACCTTATAGCCATTCAGTTCTGAATCGCGGACAAACATTTAAAAACAATTCAAACACAACATTCAGTAAAGATGAGTTTGAACACATGCATTACAGATACTTAAAACAACTGAAGCCAATAGCAGAGATGAAAAAAAAAACTCGCAACATAGCATATTTATTCACACTAAATGTCGAAGTATGGTTTGAGACTGAAGTTCACCACTAAAACGAATAAGAATAACACAATAAAAGCATGGTGAGTGGCACTGTATAATGTCATATAAACTTACTGTTTGTCAACCCAAGGTAGAGATAAAACATAGAGTTATTCTTGTTTCGCTTGATGAAGCACTGGATCGGGAAGTCTTTTGGCCCTTGCTGTTCAAATCACAAGGAATGGAGCAAAAAAGGATCAGCTTTAGCTATAGAGCTGCCTGAAATAAACTAGAATAGATACCTGAACCCACTCTTTCAACCCTTAACAAAATTCAACACAGCTACGTTTATGCTAAGTTGCTCAAACCCAAAGAAGGTCATACAAGCCTTTAGCGTGCCTCGAACAAGACTGTAAACTCAAACCTGTAGCTATAATATTAATAGGCATTACATTGGATCAAACCAACTTTCAATGTAAACATCCCACGCCTAAATTTAGTGTCATATTTGTAACAGGAGAGCATAGATAAAACATAAAATTCTCCAAACACATGTATCGGCGAAATAAGAAGGACCTGAACTACATTAGCGCCTGAACTGAAGGACTTCTCTAGATATGGAACTTAGCACTTTAACAGTAAAACTTTCCTAGACAATGTGGTGACGACCAAATCCTATGGAAACACAGCTTAGACCCTATCTATCCCAATCTCTCTCCCAAAATCCTACATGAAACTGGAATTTCTACAGCCCTAGTGCTCCAGCCCAGATACCAAATCGGTCTTATTAACCGAAACACCGAGCTAATGGACGCCTTCGCACTGAGCCAAAAACCGACCCCCACCGGGCGTGCTCCCCCTCAGTCCTCACCTGCTTCAACGAGGACGGGAACGTGATCTTCCCGGACTCGGGCAGCGGCCGCACGACCGTCGCGGCGGCGTCGCGCCACCGCCTGCAGACACAGGCGCATGACACCACGTCCTTCCGCGCCGGCCACCGGGCGCCGCCGGACGCCTCCACGCGCCGCACGACCTCCGCGACCAACTCCGGCAGCAGCCGCGCCCACCTGTCCTCCTCCGCCTCCGCCACCCCCTCCCTCCTCACCACCTCCCCGGACTCGAGCGGAGCTGCCATCTCGCACGCAAGGGTAGTAGGGTTCCTCCTCCCCTCTCCCTCGCTGTGCTTTCCCTTCGTCAGCAGTAGCGCAGCGCAATATCGCGCAGAGATTACTCGAAAGAGAACCAGGTGTCCGTGGGCAATATCGCGGTTACTACGTGCGACCCCACACGTTCTCTGGTCCAATACTGAAGAGGAAAGAGAGAAAAAGAACACGTATGCCGCTTTAAAGGAAAATAAATAAATTTGCTTGTCAAAACCGGATCTGGTTCTGCCGTTGCGCGCGCGCGAGCATTTATTATTGCGCTTAGCACGACATGGATCAGGGATGCAGGGTCTCCGCAGCCAAATCCTGCTTACGTTACGTTTAGGACTAAGATCGAACTTAATAAAACATTCTTTCCGAGGCCTCCGGCCGATGCTAGCGATCTGGATCCTCTACTGTTGCAACTAGTAACTACAGAGAACTACGTTAAAATGTATTAGATCATTTCCCAACCGATTGTAGCAGATGCTATAGTAACCGATAAACAGCAGAAAGCGTTGCTACAGCATAACGAACACTGTTGCTACAGTGTTCGTCTACCGCACCACTGCACATCGCTATTCATATACTCACATTTTACTGTTTCAGCTGCTATAGTAAAATACATTGCCTTCTCTACTGCAGATGATCGGGTCCCAATACTAGTTGGTACGCTGGAGAGGAGAAAGAAGCAATATAGAAATAATATATATTGTATTGTTATAGGTATCACATCAAAGTGAAAAATCGGGCATAACAGTGTAGTCGATCAATTCAGCTGTTGTTGCGAAGTATAATTGGTAAAAGGAAGAGAGGTCTTAAGATCTCATCAGAAGGGTCTGATGATCAGAGAAGATACATATAAGAATATTTTGTTTAAATAAGGTTACAGTTATTAAAGTTTAAGATCAAAGCACCGGATGATTCGTGATCAATGTATTACGCACACCTTATAATCGATCAATTCAGCTGTTGTTGAACTTAGAATGATGTTTTTCATTCTAAGTAGGGCTCTGTCGGTGTATTTAGAACCAGGGGTCCCTAAGTCCCGAGGCCAGACCGGCCGTCCACCACATATCACCACCCTGCAAGATAGGTAGAAACAGAGTGCTCGGGAGAGAGTGCTCGGGGCTGCACGTGGCAGCCCCCGAGGACTCGGTGCCCCGAAGGTCCCGCTGAAGTGCTCGGGAGAGAGTGCTCGGGGCTGCACGTGGCAGCCCCCGAGGACTCGGTGCCCCGAAGGTCCCGCTGAAGTGCTCGGGAGAGAGTGCTCGGGGCTGCACGTGGCAGCCCCCGAGGACTCGGTGCCCCGAAGGTCCCGCTGAAGTGCTCGGGAGAGAGTGCTCGGGGCTGCACGTGGCAGCCCCCGAGGACTCGGTGCCCCGAAGGTCCCGCTGAAGTGCTCGGGAGAGAGTGCTCGGGGCTGCACGTGGCAGCCCCCGAGGACTCGGTGCCCCGAAGGTCCCGCTGAAGTGCTCGGGAGAGAGTGCTCGGGGCTGCACGTGGCAGCCCCCGAGGACTCGGTCCCCCGAAGGTTCGCGCAAGCTCGTTCAAAGACTCGAAGGGCCCCGTCGTCAGGGTGTCATCCAGTCAAGGGCCCGATGCCGCATTTAATAGGCGCGCGTGGCCTGACATTCTGACATCCTGACATTCTCGGCTGCCCACGCCCCAGTGTCAGACCCTGCCATGCAATGGCAGGGGGGCGTGGGTCCATTAAATGCACGGGTCCCGTCCCGTTTTCGCCTGCGCGCCTCGGGATAACGTCGCCAGAATCGAAGCGCTCGGCCTGCCACCCTGCCCTGGCAGGAGAACAAGACAGGGTGGGCGCACCGGGCACCTCTGAGGCTGTCCGGTGGGCCCTTTTCAGAGCACCCCGAAGCTTCCGCAGCGGCTGGTGGTCGAATACACGCTGCCTTCCTCCACCGCCCCTGTCACTTCGCCAAAATGAAATGATTACGCCTTTCTCCGTGGCACCTGGGCATTCGCGTCCCCTCTTTCCCATTCAGGATATGTCGAGGTCGGCGCATCTATAAAAGGAAAGGATGGAGGACACCGAACAAAAAAGAAAAAAAAAAGGAGAGGAGAGTCAGTCGAAGAACAAGAAAACAACAGCCCCCGATCGCAAGACGATCAAGAGTCCAGCTAGCTAGAACATAAGAGCCTCCAGCTCTTTGTAAACAGCTCTCCTTGGAGAACCAGATATATCCTTGAAGGATCCCCTTCAAGGATAGATATAACACTCATACAGGAGTAGGGTGTTACGCCCCCGCGCGGCCCGAACCTGTTCAAAAACCCGGTGTACCCGCAAGCCAGCGCATTTACTTCCGTTCCCGCTTTTTTCCCGTACAAGCTTTTCTAGGATCATCCCCCCGGCCGAATCTCTAAAGAGGGGTCTCTCGGGATCCCTGCGACAGGAGTTCACTCTCCGACAGCTGGCGCGCCAGGTAGGGGGGAATATCCCTAGATTGTTTGTTTCCCTTTTTTTTCTCCACAGGAAAAGATGGCCGGTGGGCACCGTCTCCAGCGTTCCGGCTCCACTTCCAGTAACGGAACGCCGCCCCACGACCAAGAGGTTTTTCCCGCCCAAGGGGATCAGGGCGCTGGGCCCATCAGCGCCGCCGCTGCCGGCGTGCTCTCCGACCCCCAGCAGATGGTCGGGGCCCCGGCCGCTAGGTCCGCCTCTGGATCACGTCGAGCGCCGCCCCGGCGCAGGCTAGCTTTTAGTGAGGCCAGCCCAGGGAGCGCCTTGCTTGCAGCGCAAGCCCTCCTCAGGCACCCTCCCATTCGGGCCACGCCAAACACTCCGGAAGGCCGGTGGATGCAAGATATCGCCGCTTTGGTCGGCACCGCTCGTCGCCAGATGCAGGTCGAGAGCCCTCGCGCCACTTTTCAGCGCGGTGCCGCCAGAGTCGGCTCCTCAGCGGGCAACACCCGCACGGGCGGAGGGGCCTCCAGGCGGAGCGCCATCCCCCAGGACGTATCCGAGGCCCGGGACCTCCGTTTGCGTCTCGACGAGCGAAGGGGCCACGAGGATGCCCGGGTCACTCTCGAGCGCCAGCGGGAGACCCGGCAGGGGGTTGGGGCAGAGGACCAAGCTTCCTCTCTCCCGGTCCACGACCACCGGGGATCCCCGGCTCGCCGTTCCTCTCCACCAAGAACCCCCGCTCGTGCTGCGGGGTACGGCACCGGTTGCCGTGCCTTCACCACCGAGCTCCGTCGGGTGAGGTGGCCTTCCAAGTTCCGCCCCGAGCTGCCGGAGAAGTACGACGGGTCCATCGACCCCGTCGAGTTCCTCCAGATCTACACGACGGCCGTCCAAGCGGCCGGAGGCAGCGAAAAGGTGATGGTAAATTATTTTCATGTTGCCTTGAGGGGTTCCGCCCGCTCCTGGCTTATGAACTTACCCCCGGGATCTATCAGCTCCTGGGACGACTTGTGCCACCAATTTGTGGCCAACTTTCAGGGTACGTTCGCACGTCCCGGGCTGGAGTGCGACCTCCACGCCGTCCAACAGCAGGAAGGGGAGACGCTGCGTCGATTCATACAGCGTTTCAGCCAGGTTCGCAACACTATTCCGCGAGTGGCCCCCCATGCTGTTATTGTTGCTTTTCGGCAGGGCGTACGTGATGAGCGGATGCTCGAGAAGCTAGGTACGCACGAGATCGAGACCCCTGCGGAACTTTTCGCACTGGCCGATAAGTGCGCCAAAGCTGCGGAGGCCAGGGCATGGCATGCTCCTTGCCCCGCTTCCGATCGACCAAGTTCTTCCCGCTCTGATAAGCGGGAAAAGAAAAAGAGGAGGAAGCGCGAGGCTGCTCCCGTTGAGCTAGCCCAAATCCCCGCTCACGGGGAGCCACAAGAGCCCGATCGCCGGCAAGAGCGTCGGCCGGATGCCGATCGGCGCCCCGTCAGGGCCCCTGCTCGGGCTCCTTCTCGGGCCTCTGCGCCCGCGAGGGCCCCAGCGCCGGCTAGGGCGTCAGCTCCAGCAAGAGCCCCGGCCCCTGGCCGGGCTCCTATTCCCGCGAGGGTCCCCGCTCCCGCGGGGCCCGAGCCAGGTAAATGGTGTCCCATACACCTGACCAGATGGCACGACCTCACAGAGTGTCGTACGGTCAAGGGACTCGTGGAGCAGCGCCAGAGGGAGCGCGACGAGTCTCGCGGGGGAGGCAATACCGAGGTCATTCCCAACAATGCCGAGCTCGGCTTCCAGGAGCCCGAGCATGCGGTTGCCTTCATCGACGGAGGCGCCTACACACCCTGCTCGCACCGTGGCATCAAGGTCATGCGGCGCGAAGTATGCTCGGCAACCCCGAGCGAGGAGGCCGCAAGACCCCTGAGGTGGTCGGATGCTCCGATCACGTTCAGCATGGCCGACCACCCCGTCAGTACTGCAGCTGTGGGGCGGCTACCTCTGGTCATATCTCCCACTGTCTGCAATGTCAAAGTCGGCAGAGTGCTGATCGACGGTGGTGCCGGCCTCAACCTCCTTTCCAAAGAGGTTTTTGAGAAGCTGCAAGTACCTTCCCGACGCCTAAAGCCGTCGCTCCCCTTCTGTGGAGTAACGCCCGGGCACTCCCTGCCCCTCGGGCAGGTTGAGTTGCCTGTCACGTTCGGGAGCCGGGACAACTTTCGTACGGAGTGCGTCCTCTTCGATGTCGCGGAGCTCCCTCTCCCCTACAACGCCATCCTCGGGCGTCCGGCGCTCGCCAAATTCATGATGGCCGTGCATTATGCATACCTTACGGTTAAGATGCCCGGCCCCGCAGGCTCTATCTCCGTGATCGCTGACTCCGGTGGCGCTGTCTCCTGCGCCGAACAAACCTACATGGCCCTAGTCTCAGCGCAAGCCGAGGCTGATGGCTCTTCAGGGGGCCCGGGACCCTCTTCATCCAGACCCCGACCCGCCGCCGACACGACTGTTCCAACGAAGGAGGTCAAGGTGGGCGAAGACGCTACCCAGGTTGTCCGTATCGGCAGCGACCTGGGCAGCAAATAGGAAAGCGCGCTCGTCGCCTTCCTCCGGGCTAACGTAGACGTGTTTGCCTGGCAACCGTCCGATATGCCCGGGATCCCTAGGGAGGTGATCGAGCATCACTTGGCCGTGCGTCCGGACGCCCGCCCAGTGAAGCAGAAGGTCCGGCGGCAGGCGCCAGAACGCCAGGAGTTTATCCGCGAGCAAGTCCGCAAGCTCCTCGACGCCGGATTTATCCGAGAAGTTCTCCACCCCGACTGGCTAGCAAATCCAGTCATCGTCCCGAAGGCCAACGGCAAGCTTCGCATGTGCGTGGACTACACCGACCTTAACAAGGCTTGTCCTAAAGATCCTTTCCCCTTACCTCGCATTGATCAAATCATAGATTCAACTGCGGGATGTGATCTTTTATGCTTCCTAGATGCAAATTCTGGGTATCACCAGATTCGCATGGCCGTAGGGGACGAGGAAAAAACTGCTTTTACTACCCCGGTGGGGACTTATTGCTACATGTCAATGCCTTTCGGCCTGCGCAACGCTGGATCATCCTTCCAGCGCGCCATTCGTATCACACTTAACTCACAGGTTGGCCGCAACGTCGAGGCTTACATCGACGATCTCGTGGTCAAAACCCGAGACCGCGCCACCCTGCTCGAGGACCTTGCCGAGACTTTCAACAGTCTCCGCTCTACCCGCCTCAAGCTCAACCCGGAGAAATGTGTCTTCGGGGTCCCGGCGGGCAAGCTCCTTGGTTTCTTGGTCTCTGGCCGAGGAATCGAGGTCAATCCGGAGAAGATCCGGGCCATCGAGCAAATGCGACCCCCGGTTCGACTCAAGGAGGTCCAGCGCCTCGCCGGCTGCATGGCCGCCCTCGGGCGCTTCATCTCTAAGCTCGGGGAGCGGGGGCTCCCCCTCTTCAAGCTTCTGAAGAAATCCGGTCGTTTCGACTGGACGCCGGAGGCCGAGCAGGCCTTCCGCGACTTAAAGAAATACCTTACCTCGCCACCCGTTTTGGTGGCTCCTTCTCAAGGTGAGCCCCTGCTGCTTTACGTTTCGGCCACTCCTCAGGTTGTGAGCGTAGTATTGGTGGTGGAGCGAGACGAGTGTTCAGGGCCGGGTGCTGGGTCCCAGCTCCCAGAGGCCCCCGATCACTCACCTGTCCTCGTGGCTCCCCCGGAGCGAGGGGTCGAGCCCGAGCACACTGCTCTTCCTAGCCAAGGAATCGAGCTCGAATGCCCGGCCAACCCCGACCATACCGCCGACCCTGGGAGCTGTAGCAGCCCCCCGGGTGGGGCCACCGTCCGGGCCCGCCGGGCACAGCGACCGGTGTACTTCGTCAGCGAGGTCCTCCGGGAAGCCAAGACAAGGTATCCTCAGGCTCAGAAGCTGCTCTATGCCGTGCTCGTCGCCTCCCGGAAGCTGCGCCACTACTTCCAGGCGCACAAAATCTCAGTGGTTACCACTTATCCACTGGGACCCATTCTCCGAAACCGGGAGGGCACCGGGCGCGTTGTCAAATGGGCAGTAGAGCTGGCGGAGTTCGATCTACACTTCGTTAGTCGCCAGGCAATTAAAAGCCAGGCGCTCTCCGACTTCTTGGCAGAGTGGACGCCCGTCCCCTGCGTCGACCCAGAAGAGTTTTCTGCCTATCCCGGGTGCGACGCGCCCGGGTACTGGGTCATGCACTTCGACGGCTCCCTCTCGCTGAAAGGCGCAGGGGCCGGAGTGGTTCTCACCTCCCCAACGGGTGAAGAGCTCCGGTACGTCGTACAGTTGCATTTCCGCGCATCCAACAACATGGCGGAGTATGAAGGTCTCATCGCCGGCCTCCGGGCTGCAGTGGGGCTCGGGATTCGTCGCCTCCTGGTCAAGGGGGACTCCCAGCTGGTCGTCAACCAGGTCTCCAAGGAGTACCAGTGCACGGATCCTCAAATGGCGGCGTACGTGGCCGCAGTCAGGAAGCTCGAGAAACGCTTCGATGGCCTCGAACTACGGCATATCCCTCGCCGCGACAACGCTCCGGCCGACGAGCTCTCTCGCCTGGCCTCATCACGTGCGCACGTCCCTGCCGGAGTCTTTGAAGAAAGACTCGCACGGCCTTCCGTCCTGCCTGCCGAACAGGATGAAGGGGAAACCTCGAACTCAATTCAGGGGACCCCGGCGGTGCCCTCAGTGGGAAACCCCGTCAGGGCGCCGCCGTCCGGCGAGTGCGCTGTGCTCACCGAATGTTCTCAAGATGCCTCGTGGATGTCTGACATCCGAGGGTACTTGAAAGAAAGGTTCCTACCCGAGGATGAGGCGACTGCCGAAAGGGTTGCTCGGCAGTCCAAACGCTATGCCATAGTAGACGGGGATCTCTACCGACGTAGCGCAGGAGGTGTCCTCCTAAAATGCATCTCTCGGGCAGAAGGCGGCGATCTTCTCGCTGAGATCCACGAGGGCGAGTGCGGTGGCCATTCATCGTTCCGCGCGCTGGTCGGGAAAGCCTTCCGGCAAGGTTTCTACTGGCCCACAGCTCTCCAGGATGCTTCCGAGCTGGTTCGGCGCTGCAGGGCATGCCAGTTCCATGCAAAGCAGATTCACCAGCCCGCTCAGGCTCTCCATACCATTCCCCTGTCATGGCCTTTCGCGGTCTGGGGTTTGGACATTTTGGGTCCATTCCCCCGAGCAGTCGGGGGCTATGCATACCTATATGTCGCTATCGATAAATTCACCAAGTGGCCGGAGGCAGTCCCAGTCATCAAGATAACCAAAAGCACGGCGCTCCAGTTTGTCCGCGGTATCACTAGCCGTTTTGGTGTCCCCAATCGGATCATCACCGACAACGGCACCCAGTTCACTAGTGCCTTGTTCGGGGACTATTGCGAGGATCTTGGCATCAAACTTTGCTTCGCTTCCGTCGCTCATCCTCGGAGTAACGGGCAGGTCGAGCGTGCCAACGCAGAGATACTAAAGGGCCTCAAGACCCGGACCTATGACGTGCTCGCTAAGCACGGGAAGGGATGGGTGGATGAGCTGCCAGCCGTGCTATGGGCCAACCGGACTACGCCAAGCCGCGCTACCGGGGAAACTCCTTTCTTCCTCGTCTACGGCGCCGAGGCGGTCCTCCCCTCCGAGCTTACTCTAGGCTCCCCTCGAGTGCACGCATACTCTGAGGGCGAGCAGGAGCATCAAAGGCGCGACGACGTAGACTACCTGGAAGAGCGCCGGCGGCGTTCTGCTGTCCGGGCGGCTCGGTACCAGCAGAGTCTGCGCCGTTATCATCTGCGTCACGTCCGGGCCCGGTCTCTCGAGGTGGGGGACCTAGTTCTCCGGCGCATCCAGTCGCGCGAAGGAATGAATAAGTTGTCCCCTGTGTGGGAAGGTCCTTTCACCGTAATTGCAGTCCCCCGGGCAGGTTCTTTCAGGTTGGCGACGGAGGAAGGGCAGCCACTCCCGAATCCGTTGGAACATCGAGCATCTTCGACGCTTCTACCCGTAGACGGTCAAGCTCGCGGTTCAGGTTGATAAGGCCGGGGGCTTCTCCCCGCCCGAGCAGTCTGGAGGCTTCGCCCCGTGTGGTAAATCGCTGTCACCCAACCTTGTAAATATCGTACATTCAGTATTTTAATAAGCAATCACTATGGCAAATTATTCCTCTGGATCCCCTATGTTTAATCTGTCTGGTGAGGTGCTCGGTTGTGCGAGAAAAAGTTCGCTCTCTCATTTTTTCCCGTTGATAAAAGAATCCCAATCGGTATACATACGGGCAGTCGCCGCTGACTTACGTCCGACATGGTAGGCTGTGGTATTCGGTGTCGTAACGGGCTCCCGGGCACTAACCGAGTTTCGGGGCGCTTTGGGTAATCCCATCACTCGAGCTACTCGAGTAGGCCGGAGCTCAGGCCCCCGGAGCGGGCTGTCGGTGCTCGGTCTGGCCTGTCATACCCGGGCGCCACCGAACCATAGGACCTCTAGGTTATGCCTCTGTCCACCCTTGTCTGCCGGTTCGGGTATTCGAGAGGTCTCGGGTCGAAAAAACGAGAGCAGTCTATGGCAAGTACCGCACTAACAGAGCGCACCAGACAAAGAAATTCTATATTCTCTCTTTCAAGTCACAGGTCGGCAATCACAAGCAGTTCGGCCGCAAGGGCTTCAATGCCCCGGTCTCTGGTCGGCCCCAAGGGTCTTCGGGTGGTCCTACCGCCTAGGCTTGGGTGGTCGAGATCACCCGACCCTAGGAGCCTCGTATGCCTCTGAGCGCTCGGGCGCTCCGTTGAAAGAATCAAGTCCCCGGGCCCCCGAGCTCGGAATCAACCCCTTCTGGATCGGCTGGCCGGAAGGCCGACGGCTGTCCGGTGAGTGGTTATGACCAGACAAGTCTGTTTTCAGTGAATTTATGTTCCCGAGTCCTTCTCGGGGGCTCTTGCGCTTTAATCTGCTCGGTGAGGTGGTCTCCTGGCACGCAAAAACCCTGCCACGTGTCGGCTTTTTTTCAGAACGACAGAGCGGTTCGTAGAAAGGAGTACCGTGCGTGCGGTAACGTCTGACCGAAGCCCTTCGTGGTGGTCGTGGTGTTCGGTCCGCTCTTAAGGACCCCGAGCACTACCGGGTCCTCAGGTGCCCTGGGTAATCCTATCACTCGAGCTGCTCGAGTAGTCTGGAGCTCAGGCCTTGGGGGCAGGCTGTCAGTGCTCGGTCCGGCCCTTTTTTGAGCCCGGGCACCACCGGACCGCGAGGACTCTTGGTCACATTCTCGCTCACACGCGTCTCCCTTCTACCGGCTGAGTGGTCGCAAAGTGAAAAGGTGTCCGCTGGGCACGGCGTGTTCCGGGCAGGGCCGTTCCATCTCCCGAGCAACGGAGTCTGTGTCTTTGTTTCTTAAACTAGGCAGTACGGACTCGCGAGAGCTTGAAGGCTGGCTGCGCCAACGCCAGCAACCAGAACAACTTCATTTCTCGGGGATGGGAAGGTCGGGAGCGGCCCGACTGAGTACTCCTCGGGACTTCCAGGCGGAGCGCCAGAGGAAACATCAAGCATACAGAGAAATTGGAGTTGCGAGCCCAAGGAAAAGCTGCCATTATATTCACAAGACATAGACAAAGCATTTTTCTAAGGGTTCACTCCTAATATTCACTCCTGCATCTACAACAAAAGAAAAAAGGGCGCCGAAGGCCTAGTCAGCGGCAGAGGCGTCGGCTGAGTCCTCTGAATCGTCCCCGGGGGCTGGCGGTGGCGGCACCTCTCGCCTGAAGCCGGCCGCCACCGCAGAGGCGGTACTCCTAACCGCTGCTCGGGCGACCTCCTCCTCAGCCTCGACCACTCCCTCCCGCGCCGGCTCCAATGGGAAGTCCGGGTCCCTGCTTCGGTAGCAGGCCAGGACATGCTCGGCCACGGCTTGGGCCAAGCCACGTCCCTCCCGGGCGGCAAGTTCCTGAACTGCCCAGGGCAGGGTCTCGAGGCGCTCGCAGACCTGCTGCAGCTCCAACACTTGTCGTGCGGGGCCGTCGCCCTTCGTGTCGCCGACAAGCCGCCCAAGACCACCTTTCTCCATGGCCCGTCGCATCCGCCGGAGTATATCCTCCAGCATCTGCACGAGGTTAACCCGCGAAACAAAGGCTGCCTCGAGCTTCTCCCTGGCAGCCCGCAGCTGTGCCTCGAGTCCCTGGTCCTCGGCCGGACCGGAAGAACCGCCAGCTGCGGCGGGGACGGCATCCTGCTTCGCCTTAGCCACCACCTCGGACAGGGCTTGTTCACGGGCGGTCAGTTCCGCCTCGTGTTTCGCATTCTCTTCCGCCCTGGTAGCCGCGGTGGCCGCCGCGGTAGCGGCTTCGCCCTCCCGGCGACTCAGCTCGCCCTCTCGGCGATTCAGTTCGCCTTCCCGGCGACTCAGCTCATTCTCCCGCCGGGCCAGCACCTCCTCCTGCTGGACCACCGAATCCTCCCGGGCTCCGAGATCAGACGCTAATAGCTCGTTATCCACTTCCCGGATGGAGACGTCCTCTTCCCAGCGCTTGACTTCTCCTCTGATCTTCTGGAGGTCGTCTTCCCAGCGCTGGAGGTCGGCGCGCGTCGTCTCGACCGCGCCCTCTCGGCGGGCCAGCTCGGCCTGCCGCTCCTCTGCAAGCCGTTCCCGGGCCGTGACTGCCGCCTCCCTCACCTGCGCCTGCCCCATCCTGGCAAGGGCCTCGGCCGCCTGCTGCCTCGACGCCTCAGCCAGGCGGGCGGCGTCTTCTCGTTCCCGCGCGGCCTCTGCCCGCGCGGTCCTCAGGCCTTCTCGTTCCCGCGCGGCTTCCGCACGGATGTCCTCCAGGAGCTTCTGCTCCCGCGCGGCTGCCGCACGGGCCTCCTCTCGGGCGCCCGCCAGCTGCGCCTTCTCCAGTACTAGGCGGGCGTGCTCGGCCTCGAGCTCCCCCTCCTTGGCCTCCACCGCCGCGCCCAACTGCCCGACTGCGGCTCGGACGCCTTCAATGGCGGCCAAGAGGGGATCGGCAGGCCGGCCAGGCACTGCGAGCGCCGGTGGGTCCCAGGCTTCTCCGCCGGATGCCTCCAGGGGGGCCGAGCTCTCCACAGGGCCCTGTGCCGCCATCCGCCCCGGGCTCTGCCTGCCCGGGGTAGGCTCCTCCGGAGACAAGGCCTCGGACGGCAGCTGCGTTCCCGCATCAGCCGCCTTGCCCACCGGCCCCGGCGAGGCATCCGCCTCCACCGTTCTCCGCCCCGGGCTCTCCGCGCCCGGGGTAGGCTCCGCCGGCGCCCTTCCGGTAGTCGCCGCCACCGCCTCTCTCCCTATGGCCGCCACGTCGATTGGCGCCTCCACGTCGATTGGCGCCTCCGCCGTTCCTACACTGGCCTCCGCTGGCGCAGCGGGCAGGTTCGGCTCTGGCCTTGGCGCCTGCTCCCTCTCCGTCGCCGCAACGCCTGCGGCCGGCCTACGGGAGACAAGTAAAAGTTGTCAAAACTTAGTTCGGGCCGAAAGGACCCATGGAAAAGCAAGAAAAATGACTCACCGATACCGCCATTTGGCCGCTGGGAGCCTAATGTCCGGGTCCGGTGCCGTCGGTCCGGACCCCTCCCGCCGCCTCTTCCGCTGAGGGCTCGGCTGGGCCACCGCGCGGGCCTCGGGTGCCGCCGCACGAGTCTCGGTCTCCGCCGCGCAGGTCGCAGGCGTCGGCGCGGGCCCCATCCGCACCAGGCGCGGCTCCAGCACCGGAAACGCCGCCGCTGCCGTCGGCGACGGCGGAGACTCCGGCAGCAGGATCAAGGCCCGGGGTCGTTTTCCCCGGTCTCCCGGCGTCAACTCTTCAGCAGCTTCAGGGGCGCCCTCTTCTCTGGCGCGGCGGCTACTGCTTGTGGCGGCCCCGTCGCCAGCCTGCGCCGAGCTGCCAACAACCTCCTCACCCAGGAGTTCTTCCAGCCCGGGGAGCTCAGAGGCCTCGGGACTCCGGCTTCTTGGCCGGTCCACGGGCCCTTGGGCGTCAAACTCCGGCAGCCGCCTCATGATAGCCACCCGGTCGGGATGGGCGCAGAGCGCCATCTCCGGCCACGGGAGCTCCGCCCGGCTCATGTCCTCCGACCCGGTGATCACTCGGGTCATCCCTCGCAGCTCCGCCTGCCCCAGATCCCAACTCGCGCCGATCTGGGTCCTAGTGATGTCCTCCGGCCCGGTATAGAACCAGCTTGGTCGGGCCCGCTCCCGCAAGGGCGCCAGTCGTCGACGCAGGAAGTCCACGACCACCATGACAGAGGTCAGCCCGGACTCGCGCAGCTCCAAGATGCGCTCCAGCACCGGCTTTAGCCTCGCATCTTCTGGCGGCGGCGCCTCCCACGTCGATCGCCGAGGTTCCGCCGCCTTCTCTGGCAGTTCGAGCCGCTCATGGGGGTCGATGTCGACGAAGAACCAGTCCCGTCGCCATTCCTCCCATTTGCTGCGCACCACCTGGGGAATATAATGGTCCCCCAGGCCTTCCCGGAGCCGAAGGTTGCAGCACCCCGCGACGTCCGCCGTGGAGTGCCCCCTCTTCTTCCCCACCGGCCGAAGGACGAAGAAGTGGCGAAGCAGCGTCGCCGACGGCATCACCCCCACGAACATTTCGCAGAGATGTGCGAAGACCGCCAACGCCACGACGGAATTGGGGCTTAAGTGCGCCATTTGGATGCCGTACGTCTCCAGCACTTGCAGGAAGAAGGCGGAGAACGGCGGCACTAGCCCCGCCGCCACGAAGGAGGTGAAGAGGACGATTCGTCCAGGAACGGTCGTCGTCGGCGTCAGAGTCGCCGGCCTCACCACCACAGCACCCTCCTGACCTTCCGGCACCAGCAGCTTCTTGATTTTATCCGCCGCCTCCTCATTCCTCAGGCGTGATTCCGGCAAGATGCTGTCCGGAGTCCTATCCCGGCGTCCTCCTCCAACCCTCGTCATCTCAGCGGAGTGGAAGGCGTTTTTTGGTGGTGAAGAGAGAGAGAGAAGGAAGAACGCTCCGGTCGCCTGGGAATTTCCTAGGGGCTTCGAAGGGCAAAGGAAGCAGGAGCACGGGTGCGAAAGAGCGTGAAAAAAGGGAACGGACCGATCCATTCCCCCTTTTATATCTCAAAATTCAAAAACTGCCGCCCGGACGGTTCGCTCGGCGAAACGTCGCCTCGGTCGACGCAACTGTCAGGCGAATCTCCCGCCGATCGCGCGATGTCAGCGGTTGCCAAGCGTATTTTTCCTCGATCTGCGCGGCGACCGCGCGGGCCGCCCGTATGATTATCGTGCCCTTCGGAAGTTGAGTGGACACGCGTCCACTCATTTTCCCGTTGGGGCATACTTGATGTCTAAAAATCCGCAGGGACCACCTCTCGAAAGCTTGCCACATGGCGTCCGGCCAGCCTTGGCCTCGATCGCGACGAAGGGCCCATTCGCAGTCTCCGTCCCATCGACTGCCAGCGGGCCCGGGGGCTACTGTCGGTGTATTTAGAACCAGGGGTCCCTAAGTCCCGAGGCCAGACCGGCCGTCCACCACATATCACCACCCTGCAAGATAGGTAGAAACAGAGTGCTCGGGAGAGAGTGCTCGGGGCTGCACGTGGCAGCCCCCGAGGACTCGGTGCCCCGAAGGTCCCGCTGAAGTGCTCGGGAGAGAGTGCTCGGGGCTGCACGTGGCAGCCCCCGAGGACTCGGTGCCCCGAAGGTCCCGCTGAAGTGCTCGGGAGAGAGTGCTCGGGGCTGCACGTGGCAGCCCCCGAGGACTCGGTGCCCCGAAGGTCCCGCTGAAGTGCTCGGGAGAGAGTGCTCGGGGCTGCACGTGGCAGCCCCCGAGGACTCGGTCCCCCGAAGGTTCGCGCAAGCTCGTTCAAAGACTCGAAGGGCCCCGTCGTCAGGGTGTCATCCAGTCAAGGGCCCGATGCCGCATTTAATAGGCGCGCGTGGCCTGACATTCTGACATCCTGACATTCTCGGCTGCCCACGCCCCAGTGTCAGACCCTGCCATGCAATGGCAGGGGGGCGTGGGTCCATTAAATGCACGGGTCCCGTCCCGTTTTCGCCTGCGCGCCTCGGGATAACGTCGCCAGAATCGAAGCGCTCGGCCTGCCACCCTGCCCTGGCAGGAGAACAAGACAGGGTGGGCGCACCGGGCACCTCTGAGGCTGTCCGGTGGGCCCTTTTCAGAGCACCCCGAAGCTTCCGCAGCGGCTGGTGGTCGAATACACGCTGCCTTCCTCCACCGCCCCTGTCACTTCGCCAAAATGAAATGATTACGCCTTTCTCCGTGGCACCTGGGCATTCGCGTCCCCTCTTTCCCATTCAGGATATGTCGAGGTCGGCGCATCTATAAAAGGAAAGGATGGAGGACACCGAACAAAAAAGAAAAAAAAAAGGAGAGGAGAGTCAGTCGAAGAACAAGAAAACAACAGCCCCCGATCGCAAGACGATCAAGAGTCCAGCTAGCTAGAACATAAGAGCCTCCAGCTCTTTGTAAACAGCTCTCCTTGGAGAACCAGATATATCCTTGAAGGATCCCCTTCAAGGATAGATATAACACTCATACAGGAGTAGGGTGTTACGCCCCCGCGCGGCCCGAACCTGTTCAAAAACCCGGTGTACCCGCAAGCCAGCGCATTTACTTCCGTTCCCGCTTTTTTCCCGTACAAGCTTTTCTAGGATCATCCCCCCGGCCGAATCTCTAAAGAGGGGTCTCTCGGGATCCCTGCGACAGGAGTTCACTCTCCGACAGGCTCCTACACTGATCCTCCTGTTGCCATCATTTTAGACATACATCACTCAAGTTGTAGACATACATCACTCAAGTTGTCTAGATGTAAGATCTTCAGCATCACATCCTATCACCTAAGTTATTATTGTTGTTGATTCACTCTTTTTTGTCAGTTATCATATATAAATTTAATTCGTGAATGAAGTCACTTATTTTTGCAGGAACATAACATTATTGTCACACACCTTTCAAAAATTGAAACACTTGAGACATCAGTCAAACTAGCAATTGAAGAAAAAGAGGTAAAGATAACAGTCTATGTTACAAATATATCTCATTGATACCCGTATTCATTATTTGATATGTTTTAATATTGTCTTAGGTTTTGCAACAAGAGAAGGAAGAACTTAGAAAGGCAATGGTGTGCCTTATAGTTGAGTTGAAGCAAGTTAGAGACGACCTTGATCATTTTGTTGCTCAACTGGATAACTTGCATACTGAGCTTGCTAATTACAAGGACCAGGACCAGGACCGTGAGAGCATCAGTGTAGGAGTGTCAACAATTGAGGTTTGTATCTTCATATTCATAATAATTTCTTGTGTGCGTGATAATTGAGCTTACATTTATCTTTTGTTATCAGAAAACATTTACTACACTACATAAAGAATTTCGGACTTTGTAGAAGAAGCTTGCGGTTGCAGAAGCAGCCAAATGACTGGTTGATTGTTAGTCAAGCCCCCCAAGAAGAAAAAGAAGGTATAAATATGGGTTGTGTTCTTTGTATCTGTATTGTAACTCAACTAATTAACTATGGAAGTATCTTATCAACGTCCATGAATGCAAAATCATAGATCAAACTGCCAATGCGAACAATCAATCGAAGGAATGGGTTTTCATGCTGAGACACAAGGTGTAGCTTAGGAGTATGTGGTATGGGATTCACCATCAACGTTCCGTCGATTGATTATGACTTTATGAGCAGGCTAGGATGGCCTTTGTAAATTGTAATGTGTGATTTCGGGCCTACGCACTGGTAGACCCAGAACAAAAATGATCAGGTATCCTAGGATGGCTTGCTGAGTGGAGAATATTCTATTTCAGCCTTGTCATGTCTGAGAGCTTCCCCTCGTGCAAGTCTTTCAGAACCATTTACTAATCACTACAGAGAATATTCCAAAAGCACAAAGATAGAATCTAAAAATCATCGGCGATATGGACCCATTTCGGAATCTAAAAACCACAGGTAGGGTGCCACACGAAACCGACTACGACTACCTCGAGGTACGTACCACCACCTTCTAGCCTCTATATAAACAAGATCTCTTAATGTTCCAATCAACCAATCTCAAGTTTATAATCAATATCGACGAAAGTTTGCCCCTGCTTCAAGATTAGTTGTCTAGTTGTTTAGATTAGTTTAGGCTAATCTACTTGATCTAATTAGCCTAATAATTAGTGTTGTATTAGAGCTCTCATAGTCAAAGAATATTCTAATTAGGCTCTAATTAGTCAATGTTCTAACTAGATCAAAGTTTAAGAGCCAGATTCGATCGCCGTTAAGGTATATATGTCTATGATAGTGTTTGTATCAGCTATATTGATGAAGATTGATTTACCTTTTATTAAAGTGTGCTAACAATCTTTTTTCTTTCTTGATGCTTGTTCTCATGATTATGCTATTTTCTTCGTTTAGTTCCAGACTAAGTTATTACATAATAGATGTAATTGTGGTGATTGGAACTATTAGTCAAACTATCATGCTAACTAAGGTATGAGTTGAGTAGGCACATCTCTGGTTTCTTTTGAGCAGATTTGATAGGAACGTCTTCAGTGAGCAGGTTTCTAATAGTTGATCTTGTAGACAACCAGGGATATTTGGGGTTTCTAGTTTTGATCTTATATGCATAGTTTGCATTTGCTGAAGGGTAAAGCAATTAGCTGACAATGTGATAGGTGCTTACAGTGAGTGTGTGGCTCGAAGGAAATGTTCAGGGGAGATTAGAGATTTAAATATGCTTAACTTAACTTAGGCAATATCAGCTTTTGGCTAGAACTATAATTAGTAATTACCGAGACCATGTTTATATGCTTAATTTGGCTACACTCATAATTTTAGTTTATGCCCTCTTAATGCCCTGAGGGAAAAATTACAACTGACCCATGCGCTTGCGGTAATTAAGTTGTGTACATAATAGATGTCAACAAGCTTTTCTAACGTCGTTGCCGGGATCAACAACTTGAACCTAGGGCAATTTGTTTAAATAAGTTGATTCTACTTTTATATTGCATATATTGTTTTGTGCATTCGCTAACTTAAACATAAGTTGGACGACCCAAAATCAAATAAACATTCGAATTATGTGGATGATCCTGAATCCACAATTAGGGAGTATTCCAAGAATATGTGTGAAGATCATTCATAATCTTTGGTTACAATCTTTCTTGTGTTTTAGTTTAGTTTTCTTTAGCAATCAACTCTTGATCAATGTTCTAAGTAGTAGTAAAAGCCTTTAGCTAGATAAATGATCCTCTTATTCCATGTGTTGAATATTATTGGAATACTCTAGGTGAAAAACTACAAATGACATGTGCGCTTGTGGTATTTATTAATTGTGTGTAACTTGCGACAACATTTGGATTAATTTTAATTTTAATGTGGTTTGACCTTAGTTTATTATTGCTTATCATGTTAATTAATTCATTAAATGTAGAAGAAGAAGAGTTTGGGGAACAACCTGAAGACCTAGACTACAAGGAGGGTCAATAGGACATCGAAGATGGCAAGTTCTAGCACCTTGGAAACCCATGATATGCTCCTTAAATTTTGATTGCAAATCTTAAATATATGCATGCTAGATAGTAGTCTCTATCTTTATTAAGTCATACCTTGTTATTGATTGCCCTATGCTATGTTAATAGAATGCTTTCATCTTTAGTTATGTTAATATATAAGGGCAATTTGCTAGGTATTATTGTAAAAATTGAAAAATATCATCGGTACGAGGATGATATGTGGGTTCTGAGCCTATATGTCGTCCTCACAACCGATGATATTTTCTAATATGGGCACTTTTGCGATGGTATCCACCCAATTTTACCTAATATATACTTGGATGTCGTCTTGTCCTTTAGAGGGGTGGATGTAAGGAGATACTACCAACAATAAATTTCACATATTTGCGACTGCTATTTCCCCAACCACCTACAATAAATTTGCCCACGCTCGAAATTTTGTGTTTTATAATAAATATAATATAAGAAACACAATGTCTGCAACGTCATTTTTACTTGTATGCCAAAGAGCACAGTATCAACAACATAAATAGACATGGATCCATGGCGATCGATCAAGGAGCGCAGTACAAGCAAGCTAGGTAAATGGAGGAGGAGCCGAATTTAGATCTTGCCACGTGGGCCCGCCTGCGGCGGCAGCTGCGGGCCCTTCTTGATCGGCAGAAGGTCCGGCGACGCCGACGCGCTGACGTAGGCCAGCAGGGAGCCGCCGCCCAGCAGCAGGAACTTCAGCAACACACCCCTCTTGGTGAATGGCGCGGCGAACGTCTCGAAGAACTTGCTCTGAAAACACAGAAAGTAACCGGCTAAACAGCAGAGTTTGTGTACGACTGTACATGTGAACCAATTTATCTTTTTGTCATTGCCAACCAGTGGATTCATTTATTTATCCCTCTAGTTCGTAGTTATTAACTCAAATAGTCCTATATTTTATTAACATGAGTGATATTATAATTAAATGATTAATTTTTTGAGTGACAAATTAATTATCCAATGAATGCAGTAATCAAACAAGAGCAGAATGAGGCATGAAGCACCTGAAGCGGGTTGTATGGCGAGGGCGCGTCGGAGCCGTAGAGGTCCCACTGCCCGGTGGTGTTGCCGATGTCGTCGAGGTCAAAGTAGACGCTCTTCTCGCCGTACTTGGCCACCACGGCGGCGCGAGGCCTGCAGCCGAGTGCACCCGCGTCCGTCACTCTTAGTTACTCTTGCATCCATGCTACATATGCATGCACGCGGTAGCTACTAGCAAGTCTGTGTGTTCACGGAGAAACGACGTACTTGCGGGTGGAGCGGCAGAGGGCGCGGGGCGACGGCCTGACGGCGATCTTCCTGCCGGAGATGGAGCTGCCGGCGAGGCCCTTCACGGCGACCGGCTGGACGGAGACGGCGGCGAGGGAGGCCATTGCGGTTGTGTACCGACTCCGGAGGAAGATGGTGTGGCAGGAAGTGCATGCACAAACTTAATTCCGCGGATCCTGCTAAGGACTCGAAACGCGTGGTGGCTGGGTGAGATTTGGGTGGGAGCTGAGGCGCTTCGCGTGGCTCGGGGATGGCCGAGGCCCATAGGGAGGATGCCATGTGGCAGGCTCCGGATAGGCTTATCCTGATCTCCTTATTCTGGGGCGTGCTGACGTAGCATGCCGACGTGGCCCATGGCTGTCTGTTCTCCAGTTGCAGCTTAATGGTGTTGTCCCCTTGTCCTAATCACAGCCGTCGAAATCTCTTAAGGATTCACGCTCGATCTTGCTAAGCATCTCGCAAACCTGCAAACTCATCGGGAATATATATTAATTGGACCGGAACCGTGCACGAGTCAATATGCATCGTAAATGCATTACTCTTAAAACACCCCTGATGATGCTACTCACAAGCTAGGCTTATCAACTGCTTAATTGTGGAAGGATGTACATGATCACAGGTCAATCGGTGACAGCATAGACTGCAGGCGATCCGGATTTGGTAGAATTTGTTCGGAAAATACAACTCCACATCAACGTATAATTTTATCCGTCCATTCCTCTCTCACGTAATATTCATATATTCATTAATTCTCTTACAGTTTTTTAGCATAAATAATCGGTCGTGATAGGATATATGTGCGTATCAGTAAGTTTCCCTTCCAATTTGCTCCTACATACGATATGCTTGCGTGCTCGACCTACTCGTACATCGTAAGCTGCTAGTAAGGGTCTGTTTGCTTCACGGACTAGTGCCGGATGAGATCGCTAGGTCCTAGTTTTTGACGTGCCGGCTGTTTAGTTCACGGGCGAGTGCGGAGAATATTTCATCAAGATTCTAGACGAGCTCATCTCTCAAAAAGACCTGGACGAGCTCGTCTACTTTTGTCCGCATATGTGACTCCTCACCACAGAGTGGATGACAGCGGGGTCAGATGAACAATATCGCCTGTTTCCAATTTTTTTTCTCTTTTTTTCTCTATTTAGACAGTGGGGTTGTCGTAGTCCAAAAATGATGAATTTTTTTACATATTTTATAATTCACGAGGATTTATCTCAATATCCCTTGTAGATTTCAAAATAAAAAACTCTAAATATGGCTACTCTAGAAATTCTAGTAATTTTTAAGCTCTCAAAGAAATTTCCAAAAATCTAGAAAAAATCATTAATATTCCTCTCATATGGTATAATAATTTTTAAAATTATTTTTCAACTCTAGTTTATTTGGTGAAAAGTGAGTGCCTTTACAGTGCTTTATTTATATGCATTTTTTTATTTCATGTGATATTCTTTTTTAATTTAATTTGAATTCGAACAAATTCAAACATGTATAAATTCATCCAAATACTTATAGAATACATATAAATATAATTATACACAAATTGAGATGTTCACCAAAATATCATCACAATTAACTCAGCTCATCTCATCCATCTAACCAAATAGAAAACTAGCTCTTCTCATCTATCCCAACCAAATAAAAATATAGATCATTATATATAAAAAAACATAAATAATCATATCACATCTAATATTATCCTCAACCAAACACACATAATTGAATAGAGAGTACATGTGCAATGTATGCAGAGATCTGTGCATAAGGTGATAAACTCAGTCTAGTCAATGTGTATGGCCGTACGGAACCCTATGTTGTGAAACGGGCCAAGTGGGCAGTATTTTAGGGCGTGTTTGGATTGTGACCCAAGGCTAAATGTGGCAGCTCAGGGCGGCACGGATTTCAAAATCTATAGATTAATAAGTTTTAAATTGCTATATCTACTAAACAATATATATAAATTACGATTCGTTTGCACCATTTTTTTTTCTTACAATTAAAACTACAAAATAAGATCTCACTTGAGTATATTTCGTCATAAAAAAATAATGACATATGAGTCATACATATCATGCTCACAAACTTTAACATGCCAAATTTTTTCATATGGCTGCAATCCAAATGCCATGTTTTTTTAGATTAACGGGGAACTTTATTGCTCAATAACCAACGGTATACAAATAAAATCTAGTGGGTTTTGAAAGCACACATGCCCGCCTAATCGCAATGACATTGTTGCTTTTGCTAAGGTATGCGCTTCACCATTGAATTCCCTCCTTCGTTCATGATAGAACTGTACTTCCTAAAACTATTTTCTTCCCATCTTAATGTCTTTCAGTACCACACTATACGGCCCAAGATTTGGATTAGAAATCCCCTTGATAACTTCTTGACAATCAGACACAATGTGGATTCTCTTAATGTTCATGTCCGCTGCCAGGGCTAGCCCTTCACTACATGTTGTTGCCTCTAGAACAGAGGGGTCTGTCAGACCTTGATACACAACTGCCGACGCCCCAAGAAAGTTACCATTTTCATCACGAGACACAGCTCATACTGTTCCTATCTCCCCTGATCTTGACAAACCTCCGTCAACATTGATCTTTGCCATTCCCAAACTGGGAGGTAGCTAGCTCTGTCTCTGCCTATATCTCGGCCCCAAAGTGGCAACCGAGTTCTTCTTATCAGGAACCATCTCTATTTCAGACAAAAACTTGTTTATGAAATTAAAAGTAGAACGAGGACTCTGGAATTTATTTTCATGGATAGCTCTCCTTCTCGCCCACCATATGGCTCACAATGTCACCAAAACCTTCACAAACTCCTTTTGCGATAATTTTTGACTTAAAGCAAACATCCATTGTTTTGGGTTAGTGCCTCCTTCAACTTCAATTGCTTCCGTCAACTCCTCATCTAGCAATACCCACACGCATCTGGCCATGTTGCAATCTACCATAGCATGCCTCCATGAGTCCACCGTTGCATTACATATTGTACAAGCCGGCACCGCCACCATATTCTAGTGACACCTGACTTCACCTATTGGCAGAGATGCTCGTGCAAGCGTCTAAGCGTAGACTCATAGTTTCGACGGTACAACAGTTCTCCATAACTTCTTCCAATCATCTCTAACTCCAGCAATGTTTGACACTTCCGCCCATCCTTCAAGCCAGTTTTCTAGTCGATATCTTGTTTCAATGAGCATTATGTATGCCAATCGAACCGTAAAGATGCCATTCCTTTCATAATGCTAGGCCCAAAAATCAGTCCGTGTAGTTAAAATGATCGGGATCTCAAAAATGGTCTCCACATCCATGTCATACAAGTACATCATTAATTTATTTCATCACATCTCCTTTCATGTGCAAGTATTAACTCTGACACTATTTTCGGCGGTTGTACCAACTTTGGACTCGCAGTTTAAAATCGTTAGGTAACCAGTTGTCCATCCATATATTTGTTTGCTCTCCCATGCCTATACGCTTCACTAGCCCCTGTTGTAAAACCTCCATTCCTGGACAGACTCCTCTCCAAAATTGTGAAGGCCTATCACCAAGCTCTGCATTCAACAAATCCTTTTCTAGAAAATAAATTGCTTTCAATAGCCTGGCGCTCAGTGTTTCTGGACTTTGCATGATCCTCCACGCCTGCCTCACAAGCATGGATAAGTTGAATAGCTCAATGTCCCTAAACCCTAAACCGCCCATATACTTAGGAATCAATAGCGCATCCCAGGCGACCCATGCCGTCTTCCTTCATTCTGCTTTACTTCCCCACCAAAATTTACGAATCAAAGCATTTATGCTTGCATAACCCTCTTGGAAGCAGGAAACACGCCATGGGTAAGTCAGAATGGCCCGAGCCACATACATTATGAGAATTTCCCTTCCCCCTATCAACAAACATCTTTCCATCCAGCCCTTAACCCTCTTCCATACTTGGTCTTTGAGGTACTGGAATGCACCATTCTTCTGCTTTCCCACATCCGAGGGTAACCCAAGGTACCGTTCATTCAAGCTCTCATTTTGTACATTGAGCAAAGCTTTAATTTCATTTCTCCTGTTTTCTGGACACCCTTTACCAAAAAATATGGAGGATTTATCAAGATTCACTTTCTTCCTAGAGGCATTATAATACTCTTGTATACAATTTTTCACTCGCAAATAATAAATGGTTTACCTGTGGTGCCGTTGGTGCAACCTTGACTCTAGCTACATTATCATCCGCCTTTCCTGATTTCAACAAGCATGACAGTCCCTCTGCCGCTAATAAAAATAGGTACGGTGATATAGGATTTCCTTGACGTATCCCTCTCGTTGGCCTGAACTCCTGAGCTAGTGCTCCATTGAAGAGCACCAAAAAGGCAACTGTGGACACACACCTCATCACCGTCGCCACCTAACTTGGGGCAAAACCCAACTTTAGTATTATAGCTTCCAAATATCTCCATTCTATCATACACCTTCATCATGTCCAATTTCAGTGCACAATGTGAATTATTCTTACTCTTCTTCTTCGTAAAGTGCAGACATTCATAAGTTATAATAATGTTATATGTAATGAGCCTTCCAAGGACAAATGCCGACTGTGTTAGGTGACGGGTTGGCTACACTAGTCTAAAAATAAATTTTTTCTACCGCATTCACCCAGGAAACAATACAAGTAGGAGATCATAGATCATTACAACTTGACGCATAGTGTAGCGAAAGAAGAGTTGGAGTAGACCGATCCAATGTCGTGCGTGTCAAACTCCTCGAGCAGCTTCTCGATCAGACCTGCGACCAACCCCGTGCAGGTGGTCATGCTCCTTGACCAGCTTTGAGCAGGTGGTCGTGCTTCTCGACCAACTCCTCGAGCAAGTCTGTCACGTCCTCGACCAACTCTGAGCAGGTGGTCATACTTCTTGACTAGTTCCTAGACCAGTTCATCGAGCAGGTCTGTCGCGTCCTCGACCAGCTCTGAGTGGTCGTGTCATGCTCCACGACCAGGTGAGCAGATATGTCGACCAACCGAGTAGATCCTCAACCAGCCAGACAGAAGCATCGTAATCTTCACGCCGAGGAGATCAGTGCTACAATAGCATCATCGCCTCTTCAATATCCACACATACTGAGTAGGATCACCGAGCGCCAATGTGCAAGCACCACGCGTGTGGCTAGGGTTTTGGTAGATCGTGCGGAGGATTACGGCTAGGGTTTCGAAGTGGCTCACCTCCGCAGCCCCACCCCACACCTCTCCTTATATAGAGCTCGCTAATGGGCTCGCACGTTGGAAGAACTTTATGACTCTAACACCTCATGGATCACAATCCAATTAAACATATTTATGAATCCAATTTACATGTTTTGTTCCAACCAATTAAGTGTGTGACCCATGCACCGATACCTTCACCTCATGATATCAGTCAAGCTCAATGTGAGATATGTGTCACCCTTGTGATAGCTCGACCATTCACTCGATTAAGTAGTGGATTCATCATGATTAACTCTTTAATCATATTGATATGGCCATACACTTTCTCAATTCAACTAACTCGAGAGGCTTAGAGATATCTCTTCCGTTATCAAGGAGGGATAAATTTCATCTTGATCGCTCACACCTCACGACATGTTTTATGACAAGCATGAAACTACCTTTATAACTACCTAGTTACGGAATAGTATTTGGTAGCCTCAAACTATGTCACTATACATTCTGAAAATCAATGACGATCTCAAGTCTAAGGATTCTACAGGTACACTATATGAGATAACAAATGATGGCACATCATAAATAATAATCTCAGCAGTATCTCAAGGTGGATCTATCCAATATCATGTTCTCTAGCATAAGTGTTCATATTATTGATTTGGTATCTCTATACCTATGATCCATGAAACGTGATCATCAATCAATACATGTGTTGGTCTTATGAATCATCACAATGATATGTGACCAGAGATCAAATTAGAATTACATCATGATATAAACAAAGAGTTCCACAAACAAGTCACATACTTGCTAATCAATATAAATGATAGTCATTCTTAGAATAACACATTATTCAGAAGTATATGAACATAGACATGTGATACAAATCATCTCTATGATTGCTTCTATGGCATATCACCTCCAGACTGCTAATCAGAAATCACCTCATGGAGAATCTGCTTCAGCCGGTTAGCAAAAACTTTGGATACAATCTTATATATCACATTGCACAAACTAATCGGACGATACTGAGCAAGAGAGTTTGGGTTTGATACCTTGGGAATTAAAACAATGAATGTCTTGTTGACCTCCTCCAAAGAGTCCTCTCCATTGAGCAATCTCAGCACTATGGATGTCACCTCACTACTACAAATATCCCAATGTTTCTGAAAGAAGTGCCCCGGAAAGCCATCTGGTCCCAGAGCTTTTATTGGGAACATTTGAAATAACACATTTTTAATCTCAGCTTCATTGTACGGTGCAGTAAGCAAGCCATTCATTTCACCTGTAACCTTCAAAGGCACATGTGATAGTACCTCCTTAACCCCAATAGTATCCTTCGAATGATACAGCTGCTCATAAAATGCAGTGGCCGCACCTTCTAGAACTTGCACATCCTCACAATTAGTTCCATCTTGTAGGATTAGTTTACTTATTCGGTTTTTCTACCTTCTCATGCTTGCTTTTTGATGGAAAAACCTAGTGTTGCTATCACCTTCTGCCATCCACTGTACGCGCGATCTCTGTTGCCACAAAATTTCTTTATGGAAGTTCAGTTTGGCAATCTGCTACTCCACCTTCTTTTCCTCGTATGATGGGCCGACACGGGCCGAATTGGCTCGCAGCTCAAGCAGCCTTACGTAGCTCCCGCAGTTCAACACGCACATTACCGAAAGACTCCTTCCCCTATGCAGCTATGGGTCCTGCCATTGTCCGCATATTTTCGCACAACTCTCTGGCTGATTGACATGTCACCACGCCCCATGCACGTTCCAACGTAGAGCAGAATCCCTCGTGCTGCTCCCACGCCACTTCATACCAGAACACTTTATCCACTGCTATGCGCTGATTAGCTGCCTCCATATTATTCAATAGCAATATCGGGGAGTGATCCGACTTAGCTACTAGCAAATACTGAACGGTGTCATGCGGGAATAATGCACACCAATCCCCCGTGGCAAGTGCCTGATCCAATCCGACTCGACAATACTGGCCGCCAACTACTTTCTTCTCAAAGGTCCATTCAAGACCTTTGTAGCCCAGATCATAGAGCTCGCACTTGTCCATCACATCTCTAAAAGCTTCAGTATGTTCCCAATCTCTCTCATTCGAGCCTATGTGTTCTTCTCTCCTGAGTACCTCATTGAAATCACCTAAACATAACCAAGGCAAGGATGAATCAGCCTTCAGGAAAGCCATCATCTCCCAAGTTTTGTACCTTAGACTTCTATCCGCTTCTCCATACCAACATGTCAACCTCCAAGGTTCCTTCCCCACATCCCTAACTTTCGTATCAATATGATACTATGAGTAGTTCCGCACATTTATTGTCAAAGGGTTCTTCCAATAAATGCACAGTCCACCACTCCGTCCACTACTATCCACTCCAAAAGCATGATTGAACCCTAGGGTTCCCGTCAACCCCTCCACTCGGTACTTCGCAATCTGAGTTTCAACCTGACAAAGCACCAACAGTGCACTTTCCTTCGCAAGATCGTGAAGCTCTTTGACTGTCATGAGATCACTAATCCCGTGACAGTTCCAACATAAGGTACTCATTGTGCTTGGTGGTGCTCCTCCGTAGAGCCCGCCAGTAGCTTCTCATTGGTTTCTTCATCATCTTCTGCTCACTTTTTCTTCTCAAGTTGCTTTGATAGTGTAGATGAACCACAACCTAAGCCTTCCATTCTTGGACTGCATTTGAACTGTCCTACTATGTCAAACACTTTGTTTTGAGTAAGAAAGAGTTGACTCTTAGCTCGCCCATCAGCTCCCATGTCCTTGAAAAGCCTATTCTTTCCTGATCTATCCACCTCATTCCCCATATTTGCATACTCCGGCGTCATCTCCGACTCCATTATATCATCCTCCCCTTCGTACTCCTCCATCCAGCCCTGGTTATATGTGCGACTGCACCCGCGCCCAAAACCTTCACCTCAACCTCCTCTTCTCCCCCCTAACACTCCCCCTTCCACGTCGGTGCCCACAAGACACTACCATCCACTTCCCCCATTTAATCTTCTCTACAGGGTGTTCACCTGTTCCACACTCCTTCAGCACATGGCCCATCAGACCACACACACCACAGAACTTCGGCACCTTTTCATACTTCACCACATACCTCATCTGCTCCCTGTCCTTCGTGATTATCACACAATGAGTTAGTGGCTTGTTCATGTCCAGGGTCACCTGGACCCTGATATAATTCCCAGCATCTGCATTTGGCTATAGCAATTGCAATGTCTTCACCTCTCTAATTCTCTTTGCTAGATTTTTTTATCATTGGCTCGAAGAGGACACCATCCGACAGGTCATAGATGCGTGGCCATACCTCGAGCCTATCCATCTTCATCACCGACGACTTTGTGAAACCATCGTAAGGCGCCATGAGAACTCCATAGCCCCAAAAAATCCATGGACCACCATACATCGCCTTCTCCCAATCCGCCAGACAATGGAACTGCACCATAAATTGATTATCTCTAGTACACAAAAATATATATCCCGTGCAAGAGTCCATGCCACTCGCATATCGCCAAAAAAAGCCCCCTGATTGATCTCCTTCTTTATCAGCACCCTAACCAATGCTAACCACTTCGTGTTTACTTCCACATCCACCGCCTCCTCCTCCCATATGAACTCATCTAACTCATCATCCTACATATCCATAGTGTTTAAGAGCTCTGCAATCGCCTCGTCCTGGCTAGGGCTAGAACTCTCTCCCTTCGATCTTGCATCCTCTGCCTTATCACCTATCTTAACAGACCAGCTGAGCCCGCAATCCGCTCGAGCACGTAGATAAGCACTCAGGAGTGAGATCATATTAGACCAAAAACCACAAGAACACTCACAACAAGAAGATCGCCAGAGGAGTTAAAACCCTAGCCGCTGCGTAAGGAAACAGGAAACATCATTCGAATGCCATGTTCGAGACCAAAATTTGACCATGCTCTGATTTTGAACATGATAGAATTTTGGCTTGGCCCACTTTGGACCAGAAACCAAACATGGCTTTAGACCGAACGGAAGGCCCAACACATGTGCTGCCACTACTAGCCTAGGTCCTCAGCAGTCAGCACCTCACTAGCCCATTAGGTTGAGCGTGATCGAACAGGCTGCCGATCCTCTATTGGGTTGAATCTGACATGAAACAGTCCACGCGTTTTTTTTATTTTTTACTTTATAATTTAGCGGAAATATATGCCCGTTTCAAAAATATATAAAAATAAACCCTTCTTGCTCGTTCCGTGGGCGATTATAAATCTCGTCTTTTCAACGGGCAAGATTTCAAAATCGCTCGTTAAACGGGTTTGAAATGATGTAGCAAGTCACGTGTCTGTGTAGAGATTCTTCTCGTCCTTTGAGTGAGAAAGAAATATTTCTCGCTCACCTAGAGGGTAAAAAATATTGGATAGCATGTGATCCCACTATAAAAATTTCATCGGATTAATCATGTCATGTTGATTTCAAGCCATTCAGAATGCTTATATTTCACTAGATTATTCGTATTTGTCGTGCCTGTATTTTCATAATATCTCTATATTTTTTTAAATATCGCATTCTTAGCGGACGGTTTATTTTCTACCACTAAAAACACGACTCTAAATTCCATTGAAAAAGATTTTTATAAATCTCGTCCTCGTAACGGACAATCCATTCCTTAACTTTGGTGGCCCACAGTGACAGGTCAGATGGACTTTCCTCGCTCTCTCTATAGTTTGGACAATGATATTGATCGTGCTCTCTTAGGCCCTTAGAAGGGCCATTTTTATAAATCTCGCCCGTTTAGGGTGAGATTTTATATCTCGCATGCTGAACGGCGCACGCACGACGCCAGAGAGATCGGTTCAGTTCAGGCTGAGATCCACCGATCCACTCGTCTCGCTGCACCGAGCCGAGCGGGGCGCGCGGTCGGCTCAGATCACACCGCACCGGCGGGCGATCACCGACGCCGACGCGGCGCCCCCACGCCAACGGCCGAACGCACTAGCGAACTCTCCGCCCCCTCGCCGTCGTGCTCCCCGACCCAACCCAATCCCAACCTCCATCCCGCAGCTACATCTCCCACCCCGCCATCGCGCGCCGGGAGACGAAGAGCTTCGTCCACTCCCGCGCCTACCGTCAACGGCGGCGTCGGTTCGGCTCCCACTCCCGCGCCTCCTCCCCTCGCTCTCGCGGTTCGCGGGTTCAACCGATTTGGTTGGCGGGGCGAGGCCGCGGGGCCAGATCACGCTCGCGCGCGCCTGGGTGGGGGAGGTGGGTCGGCGGTGCAGATCAGATCTATGCGCGAGATCTAGGGCGGAAGTGGAGGCAGTGGGCCGGTTGTGATCGGAGCAGGAGGCGGGGACGGTGATGGCGTGGTGGTCGGGGAAGGTGTCGCTGGGCGGGCTGCAGGACATCGCCGGCGCCGTCAACAAAATCAGCGAGAGCGTGAAGAACATCGAGAAGAACTTCGACAGCGCGCTCGGCCTCGAGGAGAAGCGCGACGATGAAGAAGGTACCATACCGCATCACTGATGCTGCAACTCTCCGTTCCGCCATTCTTCTTCTCTGTAATGCGATCGGGTTGCATTGGTGCATGCTTGGTTGTGTACAAGTGTTGAGATGAAAATGTGATGGAGCTGCCAGTGGTGGTAATGCTTATGTTCAATTGATATTAGTGTATTCCGTAGTTGTAGAGAGTGGCTTATTTGGTTCCAGCATTTGGTCGCAGGAAGTGAGTTTGAATTCTGCTTATCACTTGGTTTTGGCAACAATCTGCTTATAACCGGTTCCATTTCCACTTATAGTCCAAATTTATGCCTATCAATTTGCTGAATTCTGTACGATTGATTGGTTTAGGCATATAATCAAATCTTATGTGTACCTCTTACCAGTGCTGGAGTGATAACAGTTTTTGCACTGCCGGAGTCGATGAATTCTGTATGACTGATTGCTTTAGGTGTATCCAAAAGCAATGACTTATTATGCCCCTTTCTGTACCTACAGGTTATAAGAGCTTTATGTGGGAGCTTAGCATTGTGTTTGTTTACATGGTTATCGACATGTTGAAATAAATGTTTATTTGGTAATGCAGCATCGGGATCAAGGACATCTAACTCGGATAGAATAGGATTCTTCAATCCTGTCATGGCTTTCATGGGACATAATGGCGAGGAGGATGGCACTGAAGCATCAGAAAAGCCACAATCTCCGAAGCATTCATCAGCAGCAGAAGAAAATCGTGGCACCCCCACTAAGAAACATACATCTGAGGTAGATGCTTCTGAAGGATCAGAAACAGCACAATCTCCAAAGCAGCCTTCAAAATTAGAAGAAACTCATAGAAACTCCACTGAGTCAGCTGTTTCTGGGGCGGATGTTTCTGAGCAACCCATGACACCACACACTCCAACGCATCCTTCAGCAGCAGAAGAAAAGCTTGATGGCTCCATTGAGTCACCTACTCCTAAGGGGGATGCTTCTGAGGTATCAGAACCATCACAATCGCCAACACATCCTTCAACTGCAGAAGAAAATCATAGTGGCTCCATTGAGACCAGTTCAATCAGGAAGGAAAACCAGGATTACCAAGATAGCAAACATTTGGGTCCTAATGATGAAGCTTTACCAAGTCAGCTTGGAGAGTCTGGCAGAGACACACCTGATGTTGGAGCATCTTCTTCACCTACCAAGTTAGATCAATCAAGTGACATGGAAACAGCAGAATCTATTCATACTGGAAAGGAAGATACAGCTGATGGGAACTCCTCTCAGTCACAACCAGCAGATTCCATGCTAGGTAACTCAGATGATGTAGATGAAGCTGAGGGCAAGATTGTTCAAGAATTTGATGTCCAAAAGGTAAGAAGTACCCCACAGGAGAGCAGTGACACAGTTGACAAATTAACTTATCTAGAAGTCACAGTACATGATGACAATACTAATACTGCTGAAAATGAAGATGAAAGCAACCAGACAGAGGCAGGGGTAGCATCTGTCGTTGGACAGGAGGAGGATGCAAGGGAACAGCTTGAAGACCTTAGATCAAAGTCCATAATTTCAGAGCATGATTCAAATTCGCAAAATGAGTTGGTGGTTACTTCTGCAGATATGCCTGGTGGACCAGTAGAAGTAGGTTCTCCTGCAAATAGTTTGAGAAAAGAAGAAAAGATGCAGGAATCTATTAGAAGTACAAGCTCTCCGACTTTGGAATCTGTTGGTTCTGTTGTTGAGCTTGAGAAATTAAGACGTGAAATCAAGATGATGGAAGCTGCATTGCAAGGTGCTGCAAGACAATCCCAGGTATCATTTCCACATGCCTGAGTCTCTGCTGTAACAATTTAGTTTATGCTTGTGGAGTTATACGATAGTAAAGTTACGCTCAGATGATTTCCTACTTGGAAGGAGACTTCTTTAATTTGTGTTCATACTTGTTTTTGTGGAGAAGGTAAACATTTTAGTGAAGTTATACAAATCATGTTCAACAATATATACTGCAAAGGTGTCCTTCTCAATCATCACATGGACATTACTACTTTGTCAAAACATTGCATAGCATCAATGCTTCAGGGTCGTATCTTCAGTCATTTAGTTGCAACATACCCGTCTCTTTACTATTCATTGTGTGCGTAACAATACTGGATCCTTCCTGCAGTCCAAAGCTGATGAAATTGCGAGATTGATGAATGAGAATGAGCAATTGAAATCAACAATTGATGATCTCAAGGTATTTTTTGCGAGCAGATTTTTCATCTTTTGCCTTCCAGAAAGGCAGAAACAGTTGTTTATAACATCTTCAAATTAGAAAATACGGGTGTTTTTAGATAAACTATGTGAAAAGTGAACAAGACAAATATTATAAAACTATTATCTGAGTTAATCACCAGTGCACTTAGACTTTCATGAATTTGGGATTGATTGGTTTTTGATATGGTACAGAGTAAGTCATCTGAAGCAGAAATGGACGCACTTAAGGATGAATATCACCAAAGGGTAGCAACTCTTGAAAGGAAGGTGAGGCACAATATTTTTTGGTATAGTCCCCATAAAATGTCAACTAGATGCGGTCCCTCTTGTATTTTCTGGTTGATACTGTTGAAAACTTTTTACTGTTCACACAGTTATTCTGAATTGGTTTGGTTGATACAATGTTTAATAGTAAAAGGAGAAATCAAAGTAGGCTGCATTGTTGTTGATCATTAAAATGCCATTGCAAGAACGCCATAAGTTTCTAGAGTATTCTTCTTTTTGCTGTTTCCTGGTTCAACCTATACAATTTTTCCTTTGTGCCCTAGTTCATCTATACATAATATTAGACTTAGGGCATAATGTTTGTAATTTGCATGCCTTTATCTGTGTAGGTGTATGCACTAACCAAAGAACGCGATACATTAAGGAGAGAGCAGAATAAAAAAAGTGATGCAGCTGCCCTTTTGAAAGAAAAGGATGAGATTATCAGTCAGGTCATGGCTGAAGGTACACGGAACCAATGTTTATGCCTTTTCTATTATGTTTATGGTCAACAAATGTTAGATTCACATCATTTTAGGCCTGTCCTGGTGTAACGTCAAGAATGCACAAATCACTGTTTCTCTTGTTAAAATTTTAATGACCATTTCAAGCATTAGTACCACCATATTGTATTGATATTCCTTCCTATGTTGCTTTAGTCCAGATGCACAGTAGACCACTTATAATTATTTCCCCCACTATTTTCAGTTGGTTTTGGGCCATCTATTGGCCTCAACATCTTGTTTTTACCTATGAAACAGGTGAAGAACTATCAAAAAAACAAGCTGCTCAAGAAGCTACTATACGAAAACTGAGGGCACAGGCATGGAACAAAACTCTATGCTATGCTCATATAATAAATGCTTTTCTCAGTTTGATCAAGTTTGCTGTTGCCTTTTTCATTCTTCTGTTGAAGCTAGATTCGTGAGCTTGAAGAAGAAAAACAACGACTGAACTCAAAGATCCAGGTAAAAAGAATATCAACTTTGTATATTTATTAAAATTACCCGAACCGAGTTTGATTCTTATCTGTGTTAGTGATGCAAAATAACTAATTTTTGCTCAACTTCTTGTACATAATGAAAGGTACCTGTCTTTGCTGGATTTCATAATACAGAATCAAATTTACCCTCTTTGTGTATTACTTCTGTTTATATAATCTACACTATACTGTAGGGTTCCGTTTAAAAGTAGTTCGCATCACCCGTGTTTCATGATTTAGTTACAATCAAACAAGCTGACCAGTATAGCTGTTTACAGTTTCATGATTTAGTTACAGTTAAACATGCCTTTTTCCTTTTTATCTGTTGGATAAATGGAACAAAGTTTCTTCAGCATCCTGAACAAAGTGTTGTGTCCCGTTTATCAATTTTAGTTGCTGTCAGACAGCCTTCATATTTTGTCATGTACTTAGCAATTTTTGACTAAACAGGTTGAGGAGACTAAGGTTGAGAGTATTAAGAGAGATAAGGCAGCAACTGAGAATTTGCTTCAAGAAACAATAGAAAGAAATCAGACCGAACTTGCAGCTCAGAAGGAGTTCTACACCAATGCTCTTAATGCAGCTAAAGAGGCTGAGGCATTAGCTGAAGCAAGAGTCAACAGCGAAGCCAAAGTTGAACTGGAGAGCCGTTTAAGAGAAGCTGGTGAAAAAGAAAATATGTTGATTAAGACAATCGAGGAGTTGAGGCATGCTCTCACTAGGCAAGAACAGGAGGTAAATTATGAACATATACCACACCTGTTTATGTAACTTTCTGTATCTTTAGTAGAAGTAACCAGTAGATCTGTGCTGACCTAGCTGTAATCTATGCCTTATGGATATGACTATTATTTTGTAGCTGTTCAATGTCGTTTCCACTGACTGTAAATGTTTCTTTTGGGCTGTTTCAGGCTTCTTTCAGGGAAGAAAGGCTAAAAAGGGATTATGATGATCTTCAAAAGCGGTATCAAGTAAGCAAGGCTCTCCTTGGTTAGCTCGAAGTGTGCGGTAAAATAGTTATCGATCAATTCTTACTTTCATTATTTAATATTTCAGTCCAGTGAACTTCGCTATAATGAACTGGTCACACAAGTTCCGGAGTCTACCAGACCACTCCTAAGGCAAATTGAAGCCATGCAGGTATTGGTGCCTGTCTTTGCCTTCTCTTGTTCTTTAATTATTTCACCTTTCTTCAGTTATTTTATTTGGTACATGTGTAGGTATAGCACTTCTGCATTTTGGGAATTGATTTCCTTTTGCTTTTGTGAGCCTGTTAATCAATTGTGTGTTAATATTAACAGGAGACAGCTGCTCGAAGGGAAGACGCTTGGGCTGGTGTCGAGAGAACCTTAAACTCTCGCCTTCAGGTATATTTTGCTCCGATTTTGTGTGTTTAACAGTAGATTCATAAAGGCAATGATGAAAACTAATGAGGGTGATGTCTTGCCTTAATGCACCATGCATAAATAAAGGAAGAAATATTTCAACTATATAGTTTAATCTATCAATCTACTCAAATATGCAGGAAGCAGAAGCTAAAGCTGCTGCCGCAGAAGAAAAGGAGCGGTCTGTAAATGAGCGATTGTCACAAAGTTTATCTCGGATAACAGTTCTGGAGACCCAGGTTTGTGCATCAATTTACAGCAAAACAAAAATTATTTTACTATAAGGTCTTTAAGACCTCAGTTTCAGACCTTTAAGCCAGAGAAGTAATTCATTTGGCATAAATATTGGGTCATATTGCAGATTACGATTCTGAGAACAGAGCAGACACAGTTGAGCCGATCCCTTGAAAAGGAGAGACAGAGAGCATCTGAAAGTAGACAGGAGTACCTAGCAATTAAAGAGGAGGCGGTAATACAAGAAGGGCGGGCCAAACATCTTGAAGAAGAAATAAAGGAGCTTAGGGCTAAACACAAAAAGGAGCTGCAAGAAGCAGCAGAACACAGGGAGCTGCTTGAGAAGGTAGTTGAATCTTTAACCTAGTAAATTGTTTGATTAACCAGTCATATAACACAAACTTTGAAGTTTGGATGCTCTGCTATTGCTTGTTTTTTATGATTATTGGTTCCTTCTTCGACATGAACAGATTTTGTTAAGTCATATTAATCATATGCTTGCTATGAAAAAACAATATTTGATCAGATCAGTTCATCATTATGAACTACTAATTGTCTGGTTTGTACACGACCAACTTGAATAGAATGACTAATAATTTCTTTCATAAATTGCGCTTTCAGGACCTTGAAAGGGAAAAGGCTGCCAGGGCAGAACTTGAGAAAACATCTTCCCATGAAGCACCTAAAGTTCCGCTTCCAGATCAAACAAGTATGCTCTTTAATTATCCCAACTAATTTATGTGAATTAAACCCAACTTCTTTATCTTTCTTTCTTGTCTTACCTGTCTCTCTTTCGGATTCCTATCTGCTCTTTGAAGGAAATGCCCCTCTCAGAAAGCTCTCTAGTGCTGGGAGTATAAATAGTCTGGAAGAAAGCCATTTTCTTCAAGCATCGTTGGATTTATCGGACAATACTTCATTAGAGAGGAGAATGTCCTCAGAAAGTAATATGTCATATTATCTGAGGTCCATGACTCCAAGTGCTTTTGAATCAGCACTTCGTCAAAAGGATGGAGAGCTGGCTTCTTACATATCACGCTTGGTATGTATATGGGTCCTTCTGTTATTTCTCAAACTGTTTAGTTCTTCAATTAGTAACCCATGAAATTTTGCACCTTTCTCCTGCTGGTAAATAATTATAATAGAGTTTTAGAAACTGACAGCTGCTGATTATTTGTGCTGGGGCTGTCAGCGAGTATACCAGTTGGAACCAAAAGCTATGGATGATTTTCACTGTCTTCAACTGAGTTTATTCTTGTCTTGTCCCCAAACATATTTTTTCACACTGCTCTTTGAAAAATGGTAGAACTTTCAAACTGTCTGCTGCCATTTGCCCAACTATATTTGTGCCAAAAAGTGGTATGTTTTGGCTGTTTCTCAGTGTGTTCCTGGCTACATGATTTCTATCCGACAACATCTAGAATGTAGTAGCCAAAAGTTATTGCCAGGAAATAATATCTGCTGCCAAGCGATGTGCCATCCTGTACTGGTTTGAAAACCCTTAGTAACTTCAGACTCGTGCATTATGCACTCATACTCTCACACTTTTCTCTAGAAGTGCAAGTAATAATTGCTTTGGGTGATTCTGGAATTATGTTCTGACAAAGAAATGTTCCTACAACATGTGAAGTCATATATGCTGGTAACCTTGACAGATCTATTTTTCTTTCATATTGGTTGTTATAATATTGTTTTAGACAGTGTTCGTTCTAAAAAAAAATCATGATTTGGTTTTTTTATAATTCTGATCTGGGCTACTCTGTTTCGGTGCTGACATGATCTCTGGTCAATGGGAGTGTGTGTTTGTTGATTTACCTAGCTTTGCTAAACGTTGGGCATGATAATGATGCACATGCTCTTGTCTCTGAAATAATGTTGGTGCTGTGTTTCAGGACTCATTGGAATCTATTCGGAATTCACTGGCAGAGGAGTTGGTGAAAATGACAGAACAAGTAAATCCCGACAATCCAACCAGAGTTTTACTTCTTTATCTATACATGTGCAAACTGAACTGAATTTCTGTGCAGTGTGAGAAGTTACGGACTGAAGCAGCTGCTCTGCCTGGCTTAAGGGCCGAACTGGAAGCTCTGAAACAAAGGCACTTTCAAGCTCTAGAACTTATGGGGGAACGTGATGAAGAGGTATTGCTCCCATGCTAAGCTAGTTACCAGTACTTGATTGTGTTAATGGCTTCATCATAAGTACTGCAATAATACATGTACAAAAGATGTAACTATATGTTGTTTTTAATTGTATGGAAAAGAGAAGACATTTTCCACGAATCATAATGGTGAGCTTCAATACTGGAATAATCTGTATCTGTAGTCAACTTCACTATTACTAAACATTTTCCACAAATCATAATGGTGAGCTTCATATACTGGAATAATCTGTATCTGTAGTCAACTTCACCATTCCTGCACCAAGTTGGTTGTAATGACTTTAAGTGGGTGGAAGTGGAATTGCCCAAACAACAGATTTCTTATTACATTTTTTTCTTGGCACATTCTGCCTACCTTCTAACATGAGGCCAAAAAGTTGTTCAAGTAAACTCAGGCTTATGAACTTTGTATCCATCGAGCTGTTAGTCTTTATTTGAAGATGCACTTATGCTTAAGCTTAACAATAACTGGATTGTTTTTATAAGCTGGTGCAACAGGACCTTATTAGTGTCATAACGGGTTATATTCAAGCAAGAGTTAGTGTCAGCAATACATTTTTTGGACATGTTTGCACTGTGCCATAGTGATAAGCTGGTAGTTCATATTTCCGTTAATATTTATTTGTTAGCTAGAGTTGTGAACAATAGCAGTAGCTGCGTGCAGTCCGGAATTCAGACACTCGTTTGCAGTTCAGTTTTAAAAATAAGAAGTGCATAGTTCTTTAAAGTATCTTTTATTCCACGTTTACTTGAATTTTCATGCTGTTTTTCAGTTGGAGGAGCTAAGAAATGATATCGTTGACCTAAAAGAGATGTACAGGGAGCAAGTGGATCTTCTCGTTAGCCAGGTTTGAAGCTTATCCACTGAAACTCTGCTTTTCATTTCAGAGACCTGATAAGCTGCTGTTGCGCTGAACCATGGGTTTTTCCGTTTACCAGCTCCAGGCATTGGGCGCTCGTGTATAGTGCTGGTACGGCTTTGTCATGCCATCCAATTCTTGTCCAGTGCATCTGCAAGTCCCAGACAGCAGGTCTGAGACTCGAACATGTTTCTTAGAAATTTAAATGCTACTAATGTGGAAATTTTGTAACCATACAGCGACACTGAAAATATTCGTTCGTGTACATCTTAAGCACCTTTTGGTGTTGGGTTTAGGAGGATGCGTTGTTGTATACTAGATTGAATAGTTTCACAGTTTTACGTGTATTCTTTGCAATTTGTTTTCATTGAAGTGTATCAAATTGGGGTCCAT
The DNA here is from genome assembly GCF_958298935.1 of Phragmites australis. NCBI lineage: Eukaryota > Viridiplantae > Streptophyta > Magnoliopsida > Poales > Poaceae > Phragmites > Phragmites australis. The sequence goes on along the minus strand of NC_084929.1, from coordinate 34,700,013 downwards.
TTGGAAGTGTACCCCAGAGGAATGCAAATATGCAATCAATAATATGGAGAGCTTATGTGTCCCTTTTCTATGTTCCTGTTTTACTCTTACTCTTCTGATTGGACATGGAACTCATGTGAAAGGCATACGGTAATGTGTTAGCAACATTGATTCCGAAATCAGGAGCTTTCAATCGTGTTCAAAGTTTCCTCGCTCTCTTGTTTATTTCCTCCTTGCAACCAAACTGAAGATCATTTAAAAAAATGAGTAAATTTCATCTGCGATCCTTCAATTTGTCCCGCATAGTCACCTTGGTCCACGAACTCCTAAATTGCAGAAATAAGCCCATAAACTTGGCCTGGGTTGTCAGCTAGGTCCAAACTAGCTTATGCCACCCCCGCCTGCCTAGGTGGCTGAAAGCGAATATGGCTCGGGAAAATAGTAGGTTAATTGATAGATGTACAGGGGTGTACATTATATAGGCAAGGATCGTCTAGGGTTTATAGAATACACCCAATCAACGGAGATCCTTGCCTAATCTATGATCAACTACCATAAAACTCTGAGGCAGCTCAGCCGCCAGGCTTGGGCACCAAGGCCCATGTGGCCGGCCCACAATAGCTCACGCTAACACGCCCCCGCAGTCTGATCGTCAGCCACTGCACACGTTCAGACTGGACCTGAACTCCGTGAACACCGAAGAAGGAAGGCCCTTGGTGAAGATGTCCGCATACTGAGATGACGTCGGCACATGCAGGACTCGGAGATCACCAACTGCAACTCGCTCTCGGACGAAGTGAAGATCAATCTCAATGTGCTTGGTGCGCTGATGCTGAACAGGATTGGAGGACATGTAGACAGCACTGATGTTATCGCAATACACCAGTGTGGCACGGCGAAGAGGGGCGTGGAGCTCCTGGAGGAGCTGGCGCAACCAGGTGGCCTCGGCAACTCCATTGGTCACTGCGCGATATTCAGCTTCAGCACTTGACCTCGAGACGGTGTTTTGACGCTTGGAGGACCAAGAGATGAGATTATCACCGAGGAACACAGCATAGCCCGAGGTGGACTTGCGCGTATCCGGACAACCGGCCTAGTCAGCATCAGTATAGACCAGGAGATCAGTTGATGTAGATGGTCACAGCAGAAGACCCAAATGAAGAGTGCCTCGAATATAGCAAAGAATTCGCTTGAGAGCCGCGAGATGGGGCTCACGGGGATCGTGCATGTGAAGACAGACCTGCTGAACAGCATATGCAAATCCGGTCGAGTGAACATCAAATACTGTAAGGCACCAGCAAGACTGCGAAAATCCGATGCGTTAGCCACAGGCGCACCATCAGGAGCAGGAACCTTGGGATTTGTATCAACCGGCGTAGAACACGGCTTGCACTCCGCCATGCCAGCACGATCAAGAATGTCCATCATGTACTGCCTCTGAGAAAGGAGAAGGCCATCGCCGCAACGCTGAACATGCATACCGAGAAAGTGATGCAGCTCACCGAGATCCTTCATGGAGAACTCCTGCTGAAGTGCTGAGATAATCCGTCGAAGAAGACCGGGTGAGGAAGCTGTGAGGACGATGTCATCAACATAAAGCAGCAAATAGGCAGTCTCTGAATTGCGCCGATAGACAAAGAGCGAGGTGTTTGACTTGGCTTCAGCAAATCCAAGAGACAGCAAATGTGTGGCAAACTGACTGTACCAAGCACGAGGAGCCTGCTTCAACCCATAGAGAGACTTGTTGAGCCAACAAACAAAGCCTGGATGGGCGGGATCCTCGAAACCAGACGGCTGCATGCAGTAGACTGTCTTGGTCAAGGTGCCGTAGAGGAACGCATTCTTCACATCAAGCTAGTGAACAGGCCATCGACGAGAGAGGGCCAGGGAGAGCACTGTGCGGACAGTCGCAGGCTTCACCACAGGACTGAAAGTTTCGGCGAAATCCACACCAGGACGCTGGGTGAATCCACGAAGAACCCAGCGTGCCTTGTACCGCTCGAGAGACCCATCGGCGTTGAACTTGTGCTTGAAGATCCATTTTCCCGTCACCACATTGGCCCGAGGGGGACGTGGCACGAGATCCCAGGTGTGGTTCTTCAGGAGAGCAGCATGTTCTTCTTCCATAGCGGCACGCCAACTCGGGTCGGCAAGTGCACTACGGAAGGTCTTGGGCACGGGGGACAGTGGCGCGGCATGGAAGATAGACGGAACTCGGAAGCCGCTCTTGGCGCGCGTCGCCATGGAGTGCTGATTGGTCACTGGAGGGACCGCAACAGCACCTTTAGGGAGCGGCGGGGAAGACGGACTGGCAGCAGCAGCCGACGACGACTCCGGGGGGGAGCCGGCAGCCGACGGAGGGCTCCCAGTGGGAGGCGGGGTCGACACGGCAGTCGGCGGGCGGCCCCGGCGCGTGTAGACTTGAGTGATGGCGCGATCCGGGGCAACCCACTGGGCAGGCACCGCATGCGGAGGGGGTGCGGGCGCCGCCAGCGGCGGGAAGCCCGGCGGCAGGCCACGCGGAGCCGAGGGCGCCGGGGGAGGGCTGCGCGGGGCCGAGGGCGCCGGCGAAGGGCCGCGGGCGGTCGTCGGAGACATCCAGGCCGCGCGGAGCGCTGGCGGGATGTACGACCGGCCAGCCGGCGAGCTGGGTACGGGGGAGGCCGCGCCGAGCGCGGAAGAGGGCGTCGGGGACCCTGGCGCGCGAAGCGCGGGCGGGACGTAGACCGCGCGCGCCGAGGGGCCGGTAGAGGACGTCGGCGACGCAAGAGGTGCCAGGGGCGCCCCAGGCTCAACCACAGGAGGGCTGGCGGGGGCGCTGGGGGCACCAGCGGAGGCCGTCGAGTCTCCAGAGGAGGTTGGGCGAGGAACGGCGACACCGGTGGAGATACCTGCAGGCAAAACTTTGTGCGGCGGTCCAATAGGAACGGGCACAGCGTCAGTAGTATCAAGAAACTCGAAGTCCGCGGGAGTGCGGGGACCATCACGCTCGGCAAAGGGAAAGGCAGTTTCATCAAAGATGACATGCCGCGAGATGATGACTCTATTGGAAGAGAGGTCAAGGCAGCGGTATCCTTTGTGATGAGCGGAATATCCAAGGAAAACGCTCAAGGCGGACCGAGGAGCGAGTTTATGAGGAGCTGTGGCAGACAGGTTGGGGTAACATTTGCAACCAAAGACTCGAAGGTGATCGTAGACCGGCGGCGTGCCAAAGAGGGCAAGGTGCGGCGTAGAGAAGCCAAGAGTCTTAGTAGGCAGAATGTTAAGTAAGAGGGTCGCCGTAGAGAGGGCCTCGATCCAGTAGGAAGGAGGCATGGAGGGCTGAAATAGTAGGGAGCAAACAACATTGTTAATGGAGCGAATAACGCGTTCAGCTTTACCGTTTTGAGGCGAGGTGTAAGGGCAAGACATGCGAAGATGGATGCCCCGGGTGAGAAAGAAGGTGCGGGTGCCAGAGTTGTCGAACTCTTTCCCGTTGTCGCACTGGACAGCCTTGACGGAGGCGCCATACTAGGTGGAGGCGTAGGCGAGGAAGTTGGCGAGCGTGTTGAAAGTGTCAGACTTAAGGCGCAGAGGAAAAGTCCACAAATAGTGAGTGCAATCATCAAGTATGACCAGATAATATTTATAACCTGAGACACTGGCAAAGGGAGATGTCCACAGATCACAATGAATGAGATCAAACTTGCTAGACGCACGAGATGCTGAAGCATAAAAGGGCAAACGAACATGACGCCCTAACTGATAAGCATGACATAAATCTGAACAGTCCTCTATCTGACTGGAGACACTAGACGCAAGCTTCGACAAAGCCTCATGACCGGGGTGACCGAGACGCCGATGCCACAGAGGGGAGGCGACCTTGGTGACAAGGGAGTGTGCTGGAGGGAGACGCAGGGGGTACAGCGGCCCGGAGCTATTGCACCTGACGATCTCGTTCCGAGACTGCAGATCCTTCACAGAACAACCAGCGGGGTCAAACTCAACAGAGCAGTTGTTATCGGTAGTAAACTGGCGAACAGAAATAAGGTTCTTAATAATTTGTGGAGACACAAGAACATTATTAAGAAGCAAGGAGCGAGGCAACTCAGCTGAGCCAATGGCAATGACAGGAATCATAGAACCATTACCGACAACAATGGATGAAGGAGTAGGATACCGCGGGGAACAGGCATGCGAAAGAGTGCTGGAAGTAGAGGTCATGTGAGAAGTAGCACCTGAGTCGAAGTACCACTCGTTGGCCTAAGGCTGGTTCAGCGATGCCGTGCTGAACGCAGAGGCTAGGGACTGCTGATCCCAGGAGGGGAGGCCGGTCATGGGGTTGTAGAACCCTGGTGCGGCCCACTGGCCGACCCCCTCAGCGGCAGTAGGTGCGGCAGCAGGCGGCTGCTGCGCGACGAAGGCCTGCTGCTGCTGAGGACGAGGCTGGGGGATGGGCGCCAGCGGAGGGCGGGGACCAGGCCACATCTGGATGGTCCCCGTCCAGGGGTTGTAGAAGGTGGGCCACGTGGCACCGGGAGGGGCGGCGCTCTTGGCGTCGGGCGCAGGCTGGGCGCCGCCAGCCTGCTGCTGTTGTGGGGCGCTGGTGGTGGAACGCTGGCCGCTCCTGCCAGTGCCGCCGCCGCCGCCACCGCCCCCGCCACTGCCACCGCGCTTGCTGCGACGGCTGTTGGCGGCCTTGGAACCGTTCCCGGTGCTAGCGCCCCCAGAACCGGCGCCGGACTGCTGAGGAGGGGCGCTAGCCGAGGACTTGGTGGTGGAGGCGGCGAGGGCAGCGGCAGGGGAGGTTTGCCGGTTCTCCAGGGTGAGCTCCTCCAGGATGAGGTCGTCGCGCGCCTCCAGGAAGGAGGGGAAGGGCCGACTGCGGCGAAGGAGCGTCCCGACGTGGGCGAAGCGCTCGTTGAGGCCGTGGATCACGTTGAGGACGAGGGTGCGGTCGGTGATGATCTCGCCGAGGGCACCAAGATCATCCGCCATCTTCTTGAATCGGCGGCAATAGTCGGTGACGGAGAGATCGCCTTGGACGAAGGTGCGAAACTTCGTCTCAAGCTGGATGGCGCGCGCCTCCTGGTTGCTGAGGAACTGAGACTCGACGGCGAGCCAGGCATCCCTAGCGGTGGAGCCCTGGGAGGAGATGACTTCGGCGAGGTCGTCGGTGAGGGTGCCGAGAATCCAGGACTTGACCACGCAGTCCATCCAGGCCCAGTCCGGGGAGGCAGGGGCCGGTGAGGCGAGGCGGACGTGATCCTGCAGGGAGAACTTGCCGAGGGTCAGCATAAACTGATCACGCCAGCGATTAAAATTACCGGAGTCGACGTCGAGGACGATGGGGATGAGACTTCGGATGTTGTGGACGGCGACCACCTGGGCATGCAGATTCAGAAGCGCGGCAGCTTCGTGGAGGATCATGGCAGCATGGAGGTCGGCCGGGGCGGCATGGGGACCCAGGGCGGATCCGGAGGACTCCGGAGGGGCGGCGGTGGCCTCGGCCTCCTCCTCGGCCTGGAGGGCGCGCGCCAGGGCGGCGTCGCGCTCGGCCTGCCGCTCCTTGGCGAGGCGCTGCGCGGCGGCCGCGGCGGCGTTCGCCTCCTCTTGGGTGGCCCGGAGGGCGAGCACGTCGTCCTGGACCGGGGTCTTGCTGCTGTCGGCGCCGAGGGGGTCCTTCGGAAGGGCGGCGGCGGCGGCGGCGGCGGTAGCTGCGGCGGCAGCGGTGGGAGAGGTCGGCTGGGAGCTGGCCATCAGCACAGCACGGTAGGGAGGCCGACGCGCAGGGGAGGAGAGGTGGGGAGGCGCTGTACGGCAGGAAGCCGGCGCGCAGGCGCAGCGCGGCGAGAGGCCGGCGTGCTAGGGCAGCGGAAGATGAATCCGAGGGGAAACCCGGACTCTTGATACCATGAAAGCGAATATGGCTCGGGAAAATAGTAGGTTAATTGATAGAGGTACAGGGGTGTACATTATATAGGCAAGGATCATCTAGGGTTTATAGAATACACCCAATCAACGGAGATCCTTGCCTAATCTATGATCAACTACCATAAAACCCTGAGGCAGCTCAGCCGCCAGGCTTGGGCGCCAAGGCCCATGTGGCCGGCCCACAATAGCTCACGCTAACAGTGGCAAGCCACCCTGTCGTTTGTGTGGCTTTGACGGGAATTTTAACGCCTTTATCTATTAGACGTTTGCAGTGTAGCTCCTCCAGTACCTCACATTGGCCTCCCTTTTTCATCGGATCCCTTTCTGGACCCGAGACCAAGCTGAGCCATGGAAAGGGCCTCGAGCTCTAGATCGTCTGCTCGGTGTCGGAGAAGACCACACATCCCCTGATTGGTGCACTACATGTTGATTGAGGCAAGTGGTGGAGCTCAAATCAAATACCCGAGAATAAGGAGTGCATCTTCTTCACTTGCCCTAGTCACAAGGTTTGTTCAATTCGATTTGGTGTTTGTTAATTTTCTACGGATTTTGATGGTTTTTGGTTTTCAATTTTGTAGAGAGATGGATCCGGATGCTCTTTTTGGTATTGGGAGGAAGACTCCTTGGAATTTTTGAAGCGTCGTGTCACTCGTGAGGAGCAGAAGTCAGGGAGAAGGTATGGACAGTAGCTAGGAGATGAAGTGAAGTATGAACTGAAAGCACATGAGGACCAGCGTGTAGATGAACTGAAAGCACTTGTTTTAGTTTTAGTGCAAATTGCAAAGGACATTGATGTAGTGTTGAAGGCTTTGCTTGCTGTTTGTGTGTGCGGTGTCTGTGTTTTAGTTTGCATTCTGATTGCTATAATAATGAAGTGAGCATGCATTCTGAAATCTAAATGAAGTGAGTTTGCAAGAAATTTATGCACACAATACAGTTGTTTTAACTATAATAATGAAGTAGCATTCATAAAAGTTTTCTCGTAGTTAGTATCATAGAGCACTTAATAAGCATCCAGCCATATTTTGGGTGCAACCTACATCACAGCACTTAAACTTAGCATCCATTGACTATAGCACCTAGAAATAGTTTTGGTGCATGCAACAAAAGAAAATATTGAAATATCATACTTTCAATGTTTTGCATCTGTAAAGCACCTATCTTTCATGGACAAAATACATCCATCTTTCACTGACAACTATCATACACAACTTGAAGACCATTAATTGCTCCTAGATCCAGTGGACTGCTTTTTAGTGTAGCTTCAATCTTCTTAGTTCCCCTGCTTTGGCCACTCTTTTTTTCCTTCTTTGGTGGTTGTGGTCAGTGTAACCAGTCTTGCTACTAGTTGGTTGGCTCCAAGGTAAGCACAGTCTGGCAATGGTCTTAGTTGTAGTGGCATGGTGCTTTGTGAAGCTTGATGAAATGGTTATGTTAGTACAAGCAGAAGAAGAAGATGGCTAAGAGAGAAGATGAAACCTTTACCCGTGTCATGATAGGTTCATCATCTGCAATTGTTTCCTGCACAACAGGTGTGGGCTTTCTTCTAACTGGTTGCTTAAAGCCTGCCTTCTTCAAAGCACAACTACTTATGTGTTAATTAGGGTCTTTACACCACCTGCAATGTATGATAACCCCATGCTTAGACAATTTTGGTCAATGTTTTCCTACAACTTCATGTGGTTGCTTCCTCCTGGATTTTGGTGGCCTTCCAACCCTTCTATTATACACAGGTGGTAGCACTTTAGGCCTATTGGTCTTCTCCCAATTAGTTTTGTCACTGCAAGGCATAATGTTGAACTCATAGACACTATTGTAAGTCTCAACAGAGTAGCATGCAGGAAGTTGATCTTCAATAGGAATCCTTTCATGCCTTAAGAAGGATATGGCATGGTTGCATGGGATCCCTGTCAAGTCCCATCTCCTGCAATCACAGTGCTTGATGGACAGAACCCATAATCTAGAAGCATAACAAGCTCTTCTACCTAGAAATAACTCCAACTACTAGCTTCAAAATGATCAAAGAATGACACTTTTGCATCCACATAAGTATGATTCACACCAAGACCACAGAAAATCCCCTATGACGAACCTTAACCGTGAACTCAGTACAACCAGGGCCTACACAGCAAAATTTTGCTTCAATGCACAACAATTTTACTTCAACCTACTCGATTTCAATGAAACATGAAACCCTAACCCTAAAAATCAAATCTTTACACTTCAAATTGTAATCTCCTTCTAACAATGAGGCATCTTGACCTAAAACACAGAAGAAATCAGGGGCAAGGTGGCACTCACCATAAATCGACGGCAGTTCACCTTCTGCCCACAACCTCGGTGCCATACTTCACCTTCACTTAGATCGCCAAGCACCTCCAGAGTCGTCCGCCACCCCTCCCCTCTTTTCCACAAGCCGAAGCACTCTGATTGCCCTTGATCCTCCTATATCCCCGCCACCTCGATCGCCTACCTCATCACCTCCCAGCCGTGACAAACGAAGAAGAGAGGAGAGGAAATGAGAATGGGGAAATCCATGGGGCTCACTGCCTATTTGAGGCCGCCATCCGCATCGCACACGCATCTCACGTGATGACCAAAGCCACGAAGGCAACATGTTGGCACACCACATAGGCAGTCAGAAACATTATGGATCTGTGATGGTACATTTAACGTGTTTGGTGGCCCTAATGTGCAGATTCAGAGTTTGTGGACCTAAGTGAGAATGCGCTACAAGTTCATGGACCTCGGGTGAATTTCACTCTTAAAAAAATGACAACATATATTCCTCATCGTGTCGGACTGCATCTATCTCTGATGCAAATTCAAACACCATATTCCTTTTGTGAAAAACACGTGATCCAAAATGCTAATCTCCACAAGTGCATAATGTTTATTCACCCTATTGAAGGGCTCATGTGTCATGCGCACCTTTTGTTCTGACATACTCTTGCTACAATAGTGAAACGCTCAGCTCTACACAACAAAGTCGAACCCACACTGTAGTACATCACGCGGCCCTCCCTGCACCCCCGCACGATCCTAGGCTGGACCATGAGCACCACGCGAAACGCGGCCCTGAGCACGACGTGCACCGCGACCGTGCGCGTGGCAGGCTCAGCGAGCCTTCGCGCGTTGGACGTGGCGAGGGCCAGCATCACGAGCAGTGCGTTCCCCCGTGAGGAGGGCGAGCAACGTGAGGGACGTGGCGACGAGGAGAGCGCTGGAGAAGGCACAACCATAGAGGAGTGCAGCGAGGAGGAGGTCCAGGTGTTACGCCATCGCGTGCATGGCGGGAAGCTCACGAGTGAGCCAGCGATGATGCCTACGAACTAGGGAAGCGAGGCAGAGGAGGCCACCGGAGAATATCGTGATAAGGAGAGGAATCATGCCTTGCATTCGGTTGCGGTGATTCCTTTGATTCTTTGGGGTTTTCATTGTTGCCTGAAGAGAGTGCTTGGTATGCTTCGACTAGTGGCAACTGGCTATATAAGTGTTGACGAAACAAGAAGGTGCTAGACATGGAAATGGTGTGTGTATGCAAGGTTACGAGGCAACAACCTCTTATGTTGCCGTCACCATATCAATGTGAATATTGTTGTCATTATGTAGAATTCATTATGCGCTTATATAAGATATCTTGCTAAAATAAAGAGAAACGTACAACCGAAGAGCATGCGTGACAACCGGGCAAGGTTGGGTGGAAACCTACTTCTTATGCCGTTGTTTTTTTTTTCAACATGAAAACCCCATTTTCATTACCGAAATAATGTAACAACCAGTTTTGTTACAACCTAGTCTTACAGGAACAAAGATAGAAGCCGAGAACATAAATGGTACTAAGAAGTTCCAAACCACCACAAAGCAGCAAAAAAATATGGGTAAAAGTTTAACCCGACACCAACAAACACCACTACATTTATCGTAACATCGACGGCAAACTACAGAAGAAATTAAGCACCCTCGTCTTCATCCTGAATCACAAGATCAACATTAATATGTTTATCTCTGGGAAGAAGCATCAGCTGCCCATCCGCCTAGAGATTAGAAGATTGCTGTTGAGCCCATAGAATTTGTGAAATAGACTGCAACGAACCTTAGGTGCTATGCAAAAGTTCCTACTTGCTCAAACCTTTTAGAAAATTTGCCCAGAGATTAAAAAACGAGCAAGCATGAAAGATTATTTCACTGGGGTCATGAATTATCTTCCTCTCAAAAACAAGAATTATTTCTAGCTTTCCATAAAGCCAAACAAATAGCAGCAATCACATAAAAGGTTTCTCCATTGGCCTGATGATTTAGGATCCACAAGTGAAATTGTTGTATGGAATTAGGAATGGAATCAACCCCAATACATGAGGGATCAAATCCCCAAACAGTCTTTGCAACAGGGTAAAGAAAGAACACATGCTGGATAGTTTCTCCTTATGTACAAAAATAATATGTGCCATCACCACTCACTTTCTTTTCAATAGATTATCTTTTGTTAACAGAGCATTTTGCTCAAGTAACAAGAGGAAAATCTTTATTTTTAATGGAATCTTAGCCTTCTAAATATGAACAAATGGTTGATTTGGAGAACCTCTAATAAACCAATTATATATAGATTTAACAATGAAGATCCCTGATTTAGTGTTGACCAAACAACCTATGTAGCACGGATACGACGATACGGATACAGATGCGTAATACGACGATACTATAGATTTAAAAATGAAGATCCCTGATTTAGTGTGTGCCCAAACAACCTATGTAGCACGGATATGGCGATATGAATATGAATACGCAATACGGCGATACTTCGATACGCCATTTTTTTCAAAAACACCGATACAGGGATACGTCTATATATATAATAAAAATGAAAAATTTATATTCACATATTCACAACTCACAAGGGAAGCACACATGCCAAAACCTTAGTCATTGAAATGATGTGTGTGACCAAACAACCCTATCCATAACCTTAGTCAATTGAACATGATTCACCCAACCCAGCATTAGATCCCACCATTCCTGCGGAGCAGGGTTCAACCATCTTCTAAAGGTAAAATTCCATTGCATTTCATATGCAAAAGAAACTAAAATCTCCTTTGCATAGCAAATTCTGTATAAAGTTGGAAACATTAGGGAAAAAGGTTTAGAGGAAATCCATTGTATCCTCCTAGAATCTGGCAACTCGGCCATTACCAATAATGATTTTTTGACCTTGCAAATAGCAGGATCTAACCTTAAGAAGATCAGCCCAGTAAGAGAAGCCATTGAAACGATGTTGCACAGAAACTATTGATGAAGAAAGAAGATACTTTTTCTTAATCAAGCATTGCCACATTCCATACCCATTTTTCAACCTCCACCACCATTTACATAAGAAGGCAACATTCATCTTTCTTATATCTTTGATCCCTAAACCCTATTTTTTTTTCTTGGGTGGGCAAATTTTATCCAATTTGATCAAATGATATTTTTTTTCTTGGTACCCCCACCCTGCCAAAAAAACTTCCTTCTAGCCTTATATATTCTTTGAATCATTGTTTGAGGTAACATAAATATAGACATGTGATAAACAAGCACATTGAAAAGATTGGCATTGATCAAAGTGTTTCTAACAGCAATGGAGACCAGCCATCCTTGCCAGTTATTAAGCTTCTTACTATTTTTCTCCTCAACTTTCACTCAATCAGCCACAAGTAGACTAGGACTAACAGGTATCCCCAAGGTATCTTATGGGGAAAGAGCCAATCTAGCAATGGAAAATATCAGCATAAATTTCAGCCAACCCAAGATCCTCTCCTAAAATGATAACTCCACTTTTCAAAAAGTTGATGTTAAGACTAGACATCAGTTCATAAAGATACAACAACAATATCATATTATTAGCCTTCTTAATGCCACATTGTAAGCAGAGAATGGTATTATCTGCATATTATAGAATAGCAAACCCCCATCAAACAAATGAGAAACCAACCCAGTAATAGACTCGTTTATCTGAGCCTGTTGAATCATTCTAGCAAGGCAGTCAGCAGCAAGATTAAAAAGAAAAGGTGTGAGGATCACATTGCCTGACTCCCTTATGGCTTTTAAAGTAAGAGCCTAGCCGATTATTAATCTTGACACTAAGAGTACCAGCACAAAGAACCTGTTCGATCCAATGCTTCCATTTAATGCTGAAACATCTCAGTTCCAAACAATGAAACAAAAAATCCTACGTAACTTTATCATATGCTTCTCAAAATCAAGCTTGAGGATAACCCAAATCTGCTTTTGCCTCTTAGTCTAATGAAGAATCCCATGTAAAGACATCACCCCATTAATAACATTTCTATTTTTAATGAAAGCATTCTGATATTTGCTAATAATATTGTCCATAAAAGACTTCAACCTAAGAGTCAAGACTTTAGTGATCCACTTGTAACAATAAAATAAGTAAATGGACATAAACTGTTGAATCCTAACAACATCAGCTGCCTTAGGAAGTAAAGTAATCACACCATTGTTTAATCTACTAACATCACGCACACCCTTGTAAAAACCTAGAGCCAGTGGTTAACGAAAGCCTACGTTCTGTGTTTAAAAAAGATTCATTATAATCCATTCTGAAAACTTAAGTTGGCTTGACCTTAGAAAGGGTTTGGTGAACCGAGTGGTTTCTGAGCCAGTCCCAGGCCGGCGATCTGGGTTCGAACCACGTGCTATCCCCAGAGGCACCCTCTGTTGAGGGCGTGGTGCCTCCCCTAATAAAAAAAGTTGGTTTGGCCTTGACAGGCCGGTCATTCGTTCCTCAAATCATCATCGCGCGCTTCGAGTCTAGATGGAGGATTGTGTAGAAAAAAAAGGAAAAATACATGGCACGACATCGTCGACAGCAGGATTCGAACCTGCGCAGGCAAAGCCCAACAGATTTCGAGTCTGTCTCCTTAACCACTCGGACATATCGACGCATGTGTTAATGCACTAATATCAATTTTTATTACCACTTTAGAACTAGCCGCCCTAACGAAATTTTGCCTACGAATTAGAGCACTGATCAACCCTGGACTGGTGTGGAGCACCAATCCACGATCACATGATGTATGATCGTTGGAACCATCGGCCAGGTCTTCAGCAAACCATGACCACGCACTAGCACGTGTCGGTTTACATACATAGTCCTGCAGCAGAAAAGGCCACACCAGCTTCTGAAGAAAAAACCATACTGATGCGATACTGCCTGACGTGTAGGCGAAGTGGTTGACAAAACGGTTCATCTGTGTGCAATTTACTGTTTAGTGTTTACATATATCGAGTTTCGGTGGGATGAGCTGAGGCAGCTTATGTGACCAAGAAATCAGACCTTACAGGTTAACCTGATTCTCACAGAACATAGGTATAATGTCATAATGTCATGAGGAAGAGACTGGAGACAAGGCCAAACAACTCCATCAGTTACAATTCACAAGCGGAATAGTTTGATTCAAATTTCTTCACGTATCAAGAGAGTATTTGCCATTTGCTCGTAAACAGTTACGATGTATGCGAGCTTTTACATCTGTAAGGTAACACATATAATAAAACAGAGGAACCTAAAAACTCTATCGAGGGGTATCTAGCTGACGAATATAAGGGGAACAAATAAAGAGCATACAAAGAATAGACAAAAGGGGGTGGGGGGGGGGGGTCTGGTCAGACGTCTTGATTGGCACTGCAACTTGCATGAGATTACTGAAAGGGTGGTCATGGCAAACTTGTTGATACTGCATGCAATCTGTTCAGGAAGGCATAGTTCAGCAGCCTCACCCTCATGGCCACCTGATAACAACAGGGAGTCGAAATCCAGCACCAACATCACCATGCCATTCGAGCTTCTGGATTGCTGAGAGAAATCACTTCTAGGAGCAGACAGTGCAGGCAGCAAGACATTATGTTACAGGTATGTCTGCTTCTAGGTTCTTATATAATGACCAGCCTTTGGGGTAGTTGAATACAGGAGGTACCAAGTTGAAATTCCAGATCATAACCCTGTTGCAATTGTCTGGAAGGCCTTCTATTTGACGCTCATTTTTAACAAGTTTTTCGATAAATCTCGACTCCTGCAAAGACACATGTCAGGTCAACCATCTATCTAATATTATGATAAAGAAGAATTCGGTTGTGGATATAACTTTTCATTGAATAAAGGATGGCCATGGTGCATTTCCATTTGCTTCATGATAGTTACTAGTGGCAGTACTTGGTTGAAAAGATCCCTTAAACATTTTTAATTTCTATTGATTTTACCTTCATTATTAATCTTTTGTTTATTTGGAAAAGAATTTTTTTCTTATATTTTGTTCCATCATAGAATTGCCCCCTTCCTTCAATAGTTACTGATAGGCAGTATGCTGCATGGAAATCTGAAAATGGGAATTTCGCCACATAGCAACTATAATCATTTTTTCAACAAATCTGAATGCTGACTTTACACAAACATGTGAAAAACAATTGTAAACTGACTAGCTGTATGAAGTTTACATTAGAACAAACTCACCTGCAGACCACCTCTTCCACCTGAGTGGACTATAACAGAATCCATAGGTGGGCGGTTCCATCTCTGAGGATCCCATAACATTGTGCTGTTGAAAGCAAAGGCAGAGAAACCAATCGGGAAACGGCGAGTCACACCCTTCTTCTGAATTGTGTGCCATCCAGTGACTCGATTACCTTTACAAATAGGACCTTCTAAAACTGCCCTATACTTAGTTCCGACATGGATTGCAACAGGCCATGTGCCAAAGCGCCTGCAAAACATAGCACAAGCTCATGCGAGAGGAAACATGGATGTCTCATTTAATTCTACTGAAACATGGCCAATAGATCTTTTGGTCTGAAACTTCTCGTTGGCAGTTTCAGGCCAGGCAATGGAGCACTGTGGTTTCCTAGTTTCATCATCGTTCAAGACTACTTAGTCAGTAAACAGTTACTAACTTTTGCGTTAAGTTAAACAAAAAAACTATGATAAGATTAACCCTCCATTTCCCATTCAATTAAACGGAAAGCCTATAATATTATTTATAGCAACAACTACTAACAATTCATATAAATGTGTTCATAATTTATCAGACATGTCATGACAACAAATAATTTTGTGGTAGAGAATTCTCACCTGATTTTCTGCATTTCTTCAAATACATCACCTGTGTATGACCGCTCTTCATCGGCAAAATGCATTATCCCATCAAGGCGATGCTTTTTGATATGATATATTGCATTATTCCTTTGGCAGACAGCAATCTTCCGTACACTTGTAGTATTCTTTCTACATATAAGATGCCTGTACATAACCCCAGAAGACCTCAGGATTTCGGCTGTTTCAAAGGACTGTTCAGGCCATTCCACCACTAACCACAAAAGAGGCGATTGTACATCTTTCAGAACATGAGCTAGCCGGTTCAAGTAATATGCCTGTTGTGGTCGAACCGAAGTGATTGTCACAATTATCAGCAGCTTCTTCACAGTGATGTCCAATTCGCTAATAGCAGGTAATGCAGGTGCTGATTCAGCAAAATTAGCCTCATCATCCAACATTGCAGGAACTGGAGGACTCTTTTCGAACTCTGGCTCATCAATCAGTTCTACCTCTTTCTCCACTACAACCGTCTCCAACTCCTTAACTTTAGTATCCATCAATTCCTTCTCAATATCACGCTCATGGAACAGAAGCCTCTTGTTTTCCGAGACTATCTTCTTATAGACATCTACTGAGAAGAATGGCAAGGACCCAATGAAAATGCCGACCATGAAACACAACAACAGACGAACTGCAATTTTCTTGCAGCTCAATCCCTTTGATTTTGGTCTCTCCTGAGACCGAGTATGCCTCTGGGACGTCATAGCCACCCATGCAGATTTTAGCTTGCTTGACAGCAGGATAAAGTCCATGGAGGCCACCGAAGCCAGCAGCCCCTTCATTGCGACATAGGACTGTGAATACAGCAGTTTAGGAGACGGCGAGGGATCAACAAACTCGGACCAGTCCCTAACCGACCCTTCCCGTAGGATAACCCCACTGTTCCTTCGACTGGACACCATTCCAGGATCAAGCTTTCATGTATACCTCCTAAACTACTCAAAAGCACGAGCTCCTCAGTCCACAATTGCTGTGCTTTATATCCCTTTTACTCATATGGAGATGTGGATGTAGATTTTTCGAGGTAACCAACTGATGCAGAATTGTACCTGCAAAACAAAGAGTTGTAATAATTACCTCAGCTCAGCTCAAGATCAAACAAACATGCTCACGCTCATCCATAAAACATGTTAAATTAAAATTTTCTTAATCCAAATTGCAAGAGTAGCAGGATTCATAGCTAAAGGTACCCGATGCTCTAAGGAGATCACAGGGGGCGGGGGGGGGGGACATTTGATCCCCGCAAAAATTTGGAAAATAAACTGCTAACAGTACTCCACAGCGCCACGCAGCACGGGAATCCGCAACTGGCTGGATCAATGGGAGTGCCCATCCCAGAAAGAAAGATTCGGATTCTGGCAAAACAAAAGGACGAATCCATCCCGAGCAAGCTATGGCTTCCTTACCGACAAAAGAAGAAACCAATCCAGGCACGGACCCTGATGGATCTCCACTCCACGGCAGTCCAGAGCTGGGATTGCGGCGCAAGGACGCCTGATCTGGATGCAGGCTTGCTTCGAGTACGGCTGCTGGCTCCCTCGAGGGCGCCCACGCCACTCCTTTTCCTCCGCCTCTGCTGTTGAGCTTCGGCTCGACTTCTCTATCCTCCGTCTCTCTTTATCTCTCCACGCTAATAGAGAAAAGGAGGCGGAGCAGCGAGTAAAAAAATGGCGGCTTGGCTCGGTCGCCGTCGGCGAGGAGGTTAGTTGGGTCACCGGTTACATTTAAGCCCCTAGATTCTCGCGGTTTTACGGATAGTAATCATTATTTGCGACTTCCGTACGGTAAGTGGGCCGAAACTGAAAGCAAGGTGAAACTTGGTTTAACGGGTCAAGTCGTGCCAATTGGGATTTCAAAATGGCGTGAGTGATCGAAATGGATAGTATTGACGTGACCACTATCATTGTTACAATATTCTACTGTAAATTACTGTAGCGCTCCTCACAAAATATTATGTCTCTTAGAAGATCCGGATTCCGTGTCGTGCATTATCGGGATTTTCTAAAACTTTGAGCCATGTAGAAAGTAGAAATGAATGTAGATAAAGGAATTTATACATGGTGGTGCAATTTTCAAAAATGAAAATAAGGAGACATGTGGATATTTCAATTGATTTTGAAACATTTAAATAGTCTTTAAAATAAAATAAAAATATAACGTTGTAGTTGAAATATTCTATTGACATCTTTGGTCAGAAGTTCTGACTCAGAACCAACTGGAGTCATCTTTTTTTTTTTTTACTCCCTCTATTTTTACTTTGTAAGACCTGTCTCTACACTAAAAAATGTGTGAATTCATCAAATTATTTTGTTGATCATGTTCGGCTCATACATGCTAACAATATTGTAATAGACAGTTTAAGCATGTTGATGTCATGCTATGCCAACTATTCTCTTGTGGAACAAATCACCTTCGTGACTTCTTCCTATAGCTCTAGTTTTACGCGTTCCTAATACTAGGACCAATTCTATATGATGCCATCTTGGCATGCCTTCGGTTCTTTTCATATACACTTATGGGTTTTGCTTTAACACAAGCATGGACAAATGTGTAGACTTGGTCTAATATCTCATGAAAACTAGTGAAATACAAACATCGTTCTATTGACCAGCTCTTCTCTAGAAGATAGATGCATATGTTGTACTCATGAATTAATCATGTGTCACACGTATACTAAGTGACGAGTGTAAAATATAATCCAAGCTTGTGTCTCAATTTGATATTCCTTTAAGTGCAATCTAAGAAATAACCCAAAAAATTCCCAAATAATGAGTCTTTGTTTTAAAAATTCCCTAATTCCAAGCAACAGCCCTAAATTTTATAGTAAGAAGGTTGCTATCAACATATAAAGCCTGTTTGGTTTGTTACCTAGTGTGCTTAATGAGACCAAACAAATTTGCATTTAAACCAAATAACCTCATAGTCGCCAGTTTTTAACCAATACTAGGAGGAGCATTCAGCCCATGAGCCACGCGCCACCGTCGTGCGGGCAGCCAGCTGGCACCCATCCAAGCAACTAAGGGTTTGATTGGTTATCCGTGTGAGAGCAATCTAACTTGACGGATGTGTATAATCTTAGAAAGATACTTGTTTAGTTGCTTGTATGCACTATTTTGGTCTGACCATGCGAATGTAAGGGTGTGTTTATTTGTCTGAATTTCTCTCAGCCTGGCTCAGTGAATACATATAATCTTAGGAAGAAACGTGTTTGGTTATCTGTATCTACTGTTCTCATCTGTATGTGCGGATATAAATATATAGTCTCACCCTGGTTGAGGAGTGAAGCTTGATTTTAGCTTCACTCCTCATCCCAGCTGAGCGAATGCAGGCTGCATCTGCTCAGGCAGGTGAGCTCACTTGTTAGTGTCATAAAATTATCTTTATACGAGTAACAATTATAATATTAACTCTTACATCCGCTCATACGACCTTAGATTCAGTAAAAAAAGAAAAAGAAAATCAGCTCAACATATCTTAGACAAATATAATCAATTAAACACTCTTCTTTTCAAAATATATAATAACTCCACTCAGGCTGCTTCCCCAGTCTACTTATAGAGCAACCACACATACTCTAAATGTATGTGCGCAGCCTGGCCTGACGGATGTATGCTCCTACATCTGTTTCTACAGACGAATTCACGTGTTAGTATCATAAAATTATTTTCATACAAGCAATAAATCACAATTTCAATTTTTTTATCCACTCCTACGACATCAGATTTTATCAACCAAACCGAAATTCAGCTCAACCTATACAGACAGATACAACTAATCAAATACTGTTTTTTAAAAATTTCACTCAACCTATATATATAATCCATACCAACAAGATTATACTCCCTCTAGTTGCAAATGTAGATCATTTTAGCCTCCTCAACTATTCTCTAAATATAAGTCATTCTCGAACTTCTATACATTTTTTCTCTTTTATTCCCGTTTTACCCTTGTTTAATAAATACTACCACTCTCACAAATGAATGAGTTATCTTTTTTAATACAAAATAAATAAAGGGTAATAAAGTCATTTGATCTACTTTCTTAATCTTTATGTACAAATCTAAAACGACTTATATTTATAATTGAAAAAAATATAATCTATACTAACCAGATTTATTCGAGCAATCAATCACACACCCGAGTGGTTGATCCAACAGTCTCTAACTCTCCGAGAGTAGGTGGTCAATGACGTGTGATCCCTCCTTACCGGTGGCTTCCTACGTGGTCTGGTCGGCAAGTCGTTGAAGTGGTGGTGGCCACGCCGGTTCGGTTGTTGGGAACAGAACGGATAGCGACCGTCCGTTCCGTAGGGCTGACGTACCCAGCGGCGCAGACGCGTGGACCCCGACTCGCAGGACGCTTAAGCTTTCTGAGAGAACCTGGGGAGCAACAAAATACTGACCGACCGACTTGTCCAGCGTCCTCGTGTTTCTAATGCTTCTCCGTGTCGCTAATCTAATATAATCCTTTTTATTATTCTCTAGGCGATGCAACTAATCAGTTTGTTCATTATCTAAAAAACTAATCATTTGTTCACCGAATGGTCACCAGAGTCAAGACAGGAATTTTGTAATTGTTGGATCCGTGATTGTTAAATTTACTCTCTCTTAAATAATCCATCTGGATGGAATGATGGATTACCTACCACCTGATCATTCCCGCTGCTACGTGTTAATTAGCATTATTGGCATCGCTAAGAATCTACATACATGTGACACTGTACATGTCTGCCTAGGTCTTTTTTTTTTAATAAAGGAAACTATCATCAGCAGGAAACATGTATCAAACCATCTGTAATTTTTTTAAATAAATAGATGGGAGATCAACCTATTATATTAAATAAAAGAAAGGGACCAGAATCGGCCTACGTATAAACGTAATTTAGATAACAGCAGAACGTCTGCTAAAAAAGAGCTAGTTACAATGACTCAAGTTGTACGAGGTGTTTTACACCACCCAACATCCATAATGATTACATAGAAAAAAGATGTAAAATACTTAAACACGGTATGGCCAAAGCAATACTATATTTCACACGATCTTTAGCTCCTAACGACCAAAAACAACAAAACCACTAAATAGTTGCTTCATATTGTTGCCACCGCTTCCAAGAGATAAACCAGCCTCAACGCCCGATACTGAAGTAATCACAAAAACTTTCAAAAATCTGACATCAGCCCGTAAATAGGAGACCAAGAACAAGGACATCAAAAATAGCTTACAAGCATTTAAAACAAACTCCATCATTGATCGATGCCATAGAGTGAACGCATGTATATCTGCAACGACACCTCCAAGAAGGAAAATGATGTTAGCATCGACACTGTCGTTTGATCTAGTGGAAACTAGCTAGACCAAGGATTTTCATCCTAGAAATACTAGGACCTCAAACGGAAGCATGCCAAGCCCAAAAGACGCTTTAAAGGAGGGAAACATGCACGCAATTGTTGTAGTTTTTAGGTTCACGAATTCGTTCAGCCACCAAAATGCGGTGGCTGGTGAATTATCCAAAATTCGTGAATATCGACACAAATTTGGTGAAATGCGGTAGAAAATGGATGAATTTTGTCAAATTTTAGATTATTTAAATTTTGAATTTGAATCGGATCAAAATGCAGTCGCATTCTGAATGCGGTGCAAGCTGAATTCATCGAAAACCGTGAATTTCAAGCGATTTTCAACGAATTTGTGAACATGTAGTTTTCACCCTGACCGCCCCTGTCAAGAGGATCCACCGCCATGAAGGAGCATGCCTATCGTATTTGCTCGAGGATCCAAACAACCTCAGCCTTAGGCACCACAACGTCGGTCAGACGACCACCCGAGCCACCACACAAATAGATATCTAGCCACGACATCTCGCAAGAGGACACCGGCCTAATCCATCGAATTGAGGCCTCGAACGACCTCTCGTTAGGAGCTTTGGATAAAAAATAAGACCATGGGACGAGTTGAATCCAGAGTTGTCATGTCCACCGGATAGGCAAAGTTCCATCGTGCCCGCAAGGAGGATCTCCCCGGCTGCGGCCAAGGGATCCAACGGGATGCCGCCAGTAGCGACCAACTCTAATGTTAGCCCATCGTTGGCACCTACCCCAACACCGTCCCGATTGACGCCCGACCGCCAGCGCCCACCGGGCTTAACCAGAGCCTCCCGGCAACATAGCACAAATCAAGTGGTGGCACTTGCCGTTGGACCACATGAAATCCCACGGCAAGACCTCGACAATGCAGAGAGTGGTGAACCTAAATGCCGCAACAACGTTGAATACAAATGTGACGATCATAGCCAGGGGGACCAGTCGACGACGTGGAACGTCACTGCCGTCGCTGCCATGACACACGCCAGATCTGAGGCCATCGTTGCAAATCTTGAAGAGAGGAAAAATGGGAGGGGAAGACAACAACGGGTGGCTGGCTTTGGCACCGCCGCACGCCGCCACCATCGTCACTCACCGGATTCGATGCCGACGGCCAAAGATGGGGTTTCTGAGGAAAAGATTGGGTTGATCCAGATCGCCCCCATGTCGCTTGGGAAACGACACAGCTGTTCGCTGGTCCTCTAGGCTCTAGTATACATCACTGAGTAGTCAAATCGTGAGTATTTTGAAATATGAAGATATGCTCTGCTTTCACTTAACGATGATCTCTCTCTCTCATTTGTTGGAGCCAGGGTTCATGAATTCATTCGGCCACCGAAATGGGGTGGCCGACGTATTCTCTGAAATTTGCGAATATTGGTACGAATTTAGTGAATTTGATAGTAACCAGGCAAATTTTGTCAAATTTTCTTTTTTTGAATTTTGAATTTGAATCGGATCAAAATATGATGCGGATTGAATACGACGAATTTGTAAATCTTGGATGGAGCAACCACTGAGTGTTTTTGTGATTATAAAATTAATGGACATCGATATATAGGTCCGCCAAAGATGTAGTCGTTGGCTTTAATTAAAGCTCGCTAACTAATCCCATCAGTTGATGTGACTTTCACCCACTGCCTTATATAAAGAAAAACAACAACCGGATATTAGACCTTTTGCTTGCATTGCATATCTGTCCTGCTGCCGTGTGTGCATTCTATCCTGCGAACGGATAAGAAGCTCACTGGTAAAGCTTGGTGCTAGAATTGAGTCTGTCGGGGTTCGGTCTCCTGACGTTGCATCTTTTGTTGGCTTCAATGAAGGTCCCGAATAAAAGGGGTCCGGTGTAAAAAAGAGAGAGTTGATATCGAGTTTTTCAGCGCGTCGCTCTGGGCGCCGTAAGTCACATTAGCGTAGCAAAAGTCGGAATGCAGAATCGCAGACACTCTTGAGTTCGAAATTTAAGATGAACTGGTGCCCAAAGAGCCAAGCAACCAACGCTGTGTCATGGCCAGGTAGCAAAATGCATTTTTAGACGGATCCTTTAAAAAGTGTGTACTCCGTAATTGATGATATGGTCCCTTTAAGCACCAACACACCACCATGCTAGCTAGCTTCGTCTTCGATGCGATGGTCCTCCTCCTTGCGAGTTGGTGAACTGACCAAACCACACGTCTGCACATGGCGACGGCATTACGGCAAGGTGCTGCGAAACTGCAGATTGGTCCTCAGTGCTAGTGGCTACTGCCATAGATCTAAGACCATCTCCAATCATGTTTTTTTTTTATTTCCTTCACTTCTCGATTTATTTTCTCGTTTCTATTTCTTTTATTTTCTGTTATTTTCAATAACTTTTCTCCGAGAGAATTACGAAAAGAAAGAAAAGAGAATTCCGTTCTGAAGTGAATTTCTTCGCAACGAAAACTATGAAGAGAAACTGTTGCAGTGCTGAAGGAAATAAAAATCTCTTCACGATAGGATTTTCGTCTCCAAAAGATTTTCGTTCGCGAAGGGAAACCGTAGACCGGGATCTAAGGCAAATAATCGAGCATGATTGTCATCAGTGTTGGTTTGGCCCTGCTAACCTCTTCTTTAGATGACGGGCCTGCCAACTTTGTAGCGACCTTCACCTGAAATAAGTAGGTGTAATCTAAGTTTTGGTAGCAAGTGTTCCTGGCTAGTTCAGCCCGTACAAATTTAGGCCCATGTGTACTCCAAACGGTTAAACTTCTCTGGACCGTTCGGGGCGAAGGGGAAAAACTTTTGTACCGTGCATTTCCTACTTCTGACCGAACCAAATGGACCAGCAGCACCGGCCGCGGCCGGGCTGGATGCATAGCTTTCAGGGTCAGGACGCGGCAGGTTCACTCGAGGCCACCCCGGACACTAGCGCCAGACTCCGATCCCCGCACTGCTGCCACACCTGCACCAGCCTGATGCATGGGCACGGCGCGGGACGGGAGGCAGCAACTGCTGTGGTCACACGTACATGACCAGAGAGGCCAGAGCATCAAGCATGGCCGGCTCTCCTTGCTGCCCTCGCCCACACGAACAGTTCGGCAGGCCTGCCTTTGTTTGGAGTGTCTCGTTCAGCAACTGGCAGGCACGCACACCAGGAAGCGAAGCGTCGTTGGAAAAGAAACACGGAGAAGCTCGTCATGGCCGCCGCTGCACTGGCTCTCTTCTCCTTTCATTTGCCGGCAGCGCGCGGAGGAAGGATTGGGAACGGGTCACCAGTTTTTCACCTGAAAAACGCACTGCCGTGGTCAAATCGTCTAAGATCATACGAAGTGATCTGTTGCCATTCATCTTCGCTGAGATTTTGTTTGTTTTGAATGATACTTGGAGGTTGACGATTCCGACGTCTGCTCAAAGAGAACACTCCACTGTTTTGCAATGGGCATACACTGCAGCTCCACTGTTCTGGTGGACTATTCTGCTCGCTCTTTTGCAGTGATCAGTGAATGAATACTACCAGGAGCGAGCAGGGACGCAGCAAGTAAATGCGGTGCTCTCGAGAACACCCCTGGCATGATGGCCGGCGAGGTGAGCGGTGATGATGGAAGGGGAGCAAAGCAAAGCCTAGTAGTGGTAACTACTCCTAGCGTAGCAGTAATACTGCTGCTGCCACTACTTGTAGTTGTAGTGGTCTAGAGGTGTTGCTGCTGGAGGTGCAGCTGGCACCTGGCATCCGCTGCCGCTGCATGCATGCCTGCTCAGGCATTGTCGCGCCAAAGACGCCAACGCAGCGGCAGCGGCAGCGGCAGCGCCATCAATTCTGATCCACCGATGCGTTCCTGCTCTGAATCTTGTAGCATCACCTGTGTTGTGTTCCATGATGACCTCTGCTGTGGGTTCAGTAGTCGAATGAACATTATAATCGCAACGACTAATAGCCGCACGCCCGCACGTACCAATGATGATTCATCTCAAAAGTTCAGTTCCAGAGTTCCAACCACGATCACATGGTTGAAGAAAGGCCGAAGCCGGATGGAGCTTTCAGCGATGTGAGAGCACATAATTCGGCCCCCGCACCAGGCCGTCAGCTACCAAAACAACGCGCGGAAACGGCATAAATCGCCGCGGAATCCGGGGAAAGCTCGCCTAAGGGTATATTTGTTTGGGATTCTGAATTATGCTTACAATCGAATTATATAAATAAATGGATAGATTTTAGAAATAGATAGTAACAATCTAGATTTGAATTATAACATAACCCACATCAGAATAACTTTTACAATCTATAATATAAAATTCAGATTCTTACAATATGTAGGAAAACAAACAGACACTACAAGAGACAGGCGGCCGGCATGCTTGCCGCTGCTGTGCCGTGCCCTGCCGTGCGCATCTCTCCTGCGCGCCCTGCCAGCTCGCGCCTGCCCGGCCCCGGCAGGGAAGTGCTCAAGCGGGACGCGAGAAACAGGCACGACTGAACGAGATGGCACGGCAGGGGAGACAGCGCATTGCCTTCGCCACTAGGCCCGCGAGTCGTGCATGGGCTCGTCGTCGTTCGCGCGTTGGAACGCGGGAGTCCAACGTCTACACACGGCAGCGTCAGCGGCTCTCTGCTGGTGGTGGATTCCGAGTACGCGTCGCCGGGGTGGGAGAGAGCGACGTCTGTGCGACCGCTTTCCTGCCGTGGCCGCCACTGCCCACCGTGGCATTAGTTAATCCGCTTCGTTTCTCACGAGACCAGACCGCGCATCATCATCATCAGTACGACGCACCCACCACAATCGCGAACCGAAGAGTATAGCAGGCAGCGACAGCACCGAGAAGCGAGGGATAAATTAATAATTTGAAGCATCGTTTCTTTGATTATGATACTAGTATCACTTATATCAATAACTACAAACCAGTGTGATAAATAAATAAAATCACTTCTTCACGGTAGCCAAAAATCAATTGGCGAGAGGTGAAAGTATTGTTCTACGAGCATGTGGGACCAGCCTTTCACGGGCCCACTGTCAGTATGCCGGCTAGGCTGGTGGTGAGAGTGGCGCGGCAGCTGTCTGGAATATAAAATCGAAAAGGGTATCCTCGCCGAGATCCTGTCGCTGCCAAGAGAAACATTATCCTTTTGTTCTCAATGTAATTAACCGCCGGCAGTGGGTGCTCTGCTTTTTGTCATTGTCGAGGCTGGAATTTGCCCCCGTCTGCACTTGTAACCTCTTTTTTTTTTTTGCCAAGCATATTGCCGTTTTGCTTTACGTACCTTTTTTTCCAGTCTACTGCTGCAGCCCATTGCAGCCTGCCTCATAGACATGGCGTATCAGCTTATGGCGCCTGATTCCCGTTCACAGAACGGTCACATCGCAATGGCAAATGCTCAAATGTGTCACACCTGTCATTGACTGTAATTGAGCTGCACCTGTTGCTTTGACTGTTCAGAAGAATACGCATTGACGCATTGATCGCTCACTCGAAGTCACCATCGTAACTGTGATTTTGGCTTGCCAATAGACCAGGGGTCAAACGGTCAGACGCGCACGTTTTCCCATCCCTATCCATCCTATATTCCTATCTGGCTGCCCCCTCTCCCCTGGCCCGGCAAAATAACCCTACATGACATGTGTATCCGGCAAAATAATCGATCTGTCCTCAGCGAGTGTGCATAAGACACGCATATATATGCGTAAGTTACGTGTAAATATGTATATGTGCGTTGTATTTTTTTAAAATCATATGTTCTTATTTATTTACAATTCAGATCTAATTTATAGCGTGATATATGATAATTTTTTCTAATACAAGATTCTTTCTAATGTCATAATAATTTTTATCCATCCTATCTGGTTCCCCAAAATAATTATATATGACATGTTCTTGTGTATTTTTACGGTTCAGATCTCTTCCATAACGTGGTATATGGTAATTTTTTTCTCCCACACATGATTTTTCTAATATCATCATAATTTTTATCATATATCACCCTGTTAACTATTCAAGCCACAAATAGATGATATATCTGGCAGGATTATTTTTCTCCGCCCGCGCATAACAGTACGCGCACCCGGGAAACCACACGGCCCGAAAAGCGGGGAGCAGAATAGAAAGCGGTCCCTCTCGGTCGGTCGGCCACTTCTCGCTGTCACACGCCAAGCCGCCTTCTTTAACAAGGCACCACCGCCACCTCCTCCTCTCCAAACGAACAAACAAAAAGAGGCCTCTCTTCCCTGCCCCGCGCCTCTCCCCACCCGTCTCTCAGCTCTCCTCAGCCTCTCGCCGCCCCCGCCTCCGGCTGCGATTCCGATGACTCCGCCCCTCGAGGCGCGCGACTACATCGGCCTCGGCGCCGCCGCCGCCTCCTCCTCCCCGTCCTGCTCGTCCGCGTCCTCCCCCGCCAGCCAGGCGCCGGGGCCGCACCTCGCGCTCCGCCTCGGGCTCCCGGGGTCGGAGTCCCCCGTCGACGCGGCGCTCACCCTCGGCCCTGCACCTCCCAGGGGCGGCGCCAAGCGCGGGTTCGCCGACTCCCTGGACCGACCCGTGAAACGGGATGCTGCTACCGATGACGCTGCTGGGGGCGTGAGGGGGGAGGAGAAGGGGATGGCGGAAGCCGCCGCGGGAGCTCCACGAGCTGCCAAGTAAGTGGGTGCTGAAGTTAATTCATTTCGATTTTCGAGTCAGGACGGTTCGGACATAGACTGTTAGCTCGTCTGATAGGCCAAGTTTGGCCTTTGCTTTGCTGTCGGGGGGTTTGTAGGTCAGTATGTGATGATAGCTCAATGGGTTTGTAATAACAGTACTGATGATGCTTGATTGCGGCTGGCACGTACCAAACATAGAATTAGTAAAGCAATTTTTTTGAAATCTAAGCACAGAAGAGCAAATTTCCTGCTAGAATCACCACTTGTAAACGGATGTTCCTAGTTCTAACGGACTGCTTGGTGGTTGTCTTTATTTTCCAACTATGCCAGTATTGTTACAGAAGCCTAAGTAAGTTGTTTGAGATAGAATCAGCTACAGTTCAGGTTATGTAGGTTCTTGTTGAATCTAGAGTACAATAGAATATGTGGAGTACCCTGGATATGATACATTCATGTGTCTGATGATTTGTTAAAAAACTGTTTGATGATGTTTGGTATTGTGTGGACTTACATTTGGGAGTTTTATGTTCTAGGGCACAAGTTGTTGGATGGCCGCCTGTTCGGAGCTACCGGAAGAATACGTTAGCTGCGAGTGCCACAAAGACCAAGGAGGAAGACGAAGATAGAAGTGAGGCAGGATGCTGCTATGTTAAGGTCAGCATGGATGGAGCCCCGTACCTAAGGAAGGTGGATCTCAAGACATATTCAAGCTACGAGGATCTCTCACTTGGTCTTGAGAAAATGTTCAGCTGCTTCATCACTGGTAAGTGCTGCTGTTTTCTGTTAGTTATTCTGCGACAATTGTCAAATCGTTTTTTCCCATGTGGTTTTAAAACGCCTATTATTGTCATGTAATGAGCTAGTATTTCACTAGCTCATGTAGTGTTGGGAGTAATGTTTTATGTATAGCTTCGTTCTGCTTAGTTAAGTCTTGAGGGCAGTGCACGGTAATTGTTGGAGGAGGATGCATAGCTAATGTCTAGTGAGTAACATTAGCTTGACAGTGGCAGTGCACTATTTTGACCAGTCAATGATAATCTGGATCAACAACTAATATGTAGTCACAAGGGCTAGGTAGAATGACATTTCAAAAGAAAAAAAGGAAATAAAGTGAAATTGCTAATTAGGTTCCAAAAATCTTTTTCCCTACATATATAACAAAGAAAAGAGTGACTAGTAGTTTACAATAGTTGAGAAGTGGCCACTATTCTATTTTGACTGATCAATGATCAATATCAACAAATAAGTATTGACCAGTATTATCTAGAATGCCCTCTTCAAAAGAAAAAGGAAATAAAGAGAAGTTGTTAATTGTGTTCTAAAGGTCTTATCTACTCTAAAGTATAGCAAGCAAGAAGAAAGCAGCAGTAAAGGTCATTATCTATTCCTTTAAGATAGGAACAAAGAGAAACATTTCATACTAGCCCGTATTTCAGAATCTACTCTGTTATTCTGTGAACTCTAAACATTATTTATCTCTGTGTCAATGGAAATAGCATTTATGTGTCTACATGAAACATTTCTAGCACCCCTTAGGACCAAGATCTTCCATTGTTCTGTAAAATATAGATGCATCTCAAAGAAACACATATGTTTAAACTTGTGGCATTACAGGTAAAAGCAGTTCATGCAAGCCATCAAGAAAAGAAAGGCTTAATGATGGTTCTAGGGCTGATGCCCTTCAGGACCAAGAATATGTCCTTACTTACGAAGACAAAGATGCTGACTGGATGCTCGTTGGTGATCTTCCCTGGGAGTGAGTTCATAACTTTGTGTGGTTTGAGATATTCTTTAAGCTTCGCTATCCAATTGATGAGATTCCTTTTCTGTTTTCGCAACTGTAGTTAGGACTTAGGACTCAGAGATCCTGAAAGCGATGGAAGTCGATACAACTTTCCTACAGCAGTCTAGACTAGTGATGCAATTAGTCAAATCACACTTGTATTTCAGATGGGTTTTGGTGGCAGCTAAAAAGTTGGCAAAAATATTTAGTGAAGACCCTGTATTTGATTAAATGTCGTCTGCAGAAGTGGCTACTCTATTTGAGTTTACCAACTACTCTTTGAAATTCAATTTTGCACTTCTTCTGAATCAGTTTGTTCATATTATATTTGCCTAATGTGTGAATTTCTATGAATTTCCCATCTCATCTTTGTAAGAGAATAATACATACACCGTACAACTGTTGATTTTCCTAAAGATGTAGGCCAGATGTCACTTGCAAAAAATGTCCCTTGAAAGTTTTCATTTGTCATCTTTGAAGAGACTATACTACTGTTCTGCCGTCCTCTTCCTTTATTTCTATGTATAGTTCAATATTTTTTTCATGTGTGTTGTTCGAAATTCCCGACTTATGAATGTTTGTGTTTTCCTTTTCATTGCTTCAGTAGCTATACATTTACGGTTTTTTTCCTTCTGAAGAGTAGTATACTTCTGTATGCTTACTATCTTTGCCACATTCTGCAGCTTGTTCACCTCAAATTGTCGGAAACTGAGAATTATGAGAGGTTCTGACGCTGCTGGCATGGGTATGTATACTTGCTAGCATCTGTACTATTTGTTCATCTTTGACTGTTGAATACTTTGTTAGACAAATTAAATCTTAAGCATAATCTAATGTTTCCTTCCCTAGTATAATTTTGTTTATCTTGGGTTGCATATTACTCCATCCAGTCACAAAAGAGTGTCGTTTTGGGCTGCATGTAATCAACACGTTTAAACTTTGGCCACCGATATCTTTTTGAATATCTAGAATTGTCTTGAAATATTTTTTTCAAAATGTTATACTTTTTTCTGTATTATATATACAGTTTCTATTAGTAATTGGTGTTCAAAGTAGTGTGTTGTTCAAACCTATAATTGTGACTGGAGGGAGTATGTTAGTTGCTGATCAAACCTATAATTGTGGTAATTTCAAATAAACTAAACTATTCATGTCAAATACGTCTTCATTTGTTGCCATTATATATTTTTTTTAACACACATTGTTCATTTAACTGGGTGGGAGGATCTCTGGCCATTGTGAACTACAATATGCTATACTATTTTTGTAGTTGTCTTTTTATGATTTGGCTGAAGTTGAGCTAGCCTTTATTTTGCCAGAAAATACTAACAGTTAAGACCAACTCAGGGTGTGCTGGAAGTATCTTGAAACTTTTTTTTTTTTGAAACAATAAGGTATATTGAGCATATCATCCTTTGTTGATATCTGACATTAGCGAGCGTTGGTTGCTCTTTCGTTTGACTGTAACTTGTAGTTAACATATCAGCTTCATTACGGTTTGTTGCTTTCTTCTGAAGTATGTTCAATCTTCCTGCAGCTCCAAGATCACTGGAACAGATGGGTCGGAACAAATAGGTGTCCTGTCCTACATCTGAACAACAAAAGAACGGACTAGTTTAATTGTGAGATGGCACTGAAGGGTGCGATGGTTATTCCGAAGTGCTTCTGTTAGACTTTTTTACATGTGCAGTGAGATCTGTGGCCTACTGTAAGACACCCATTTTGCCCACGAGATTGTCATGTGTCATTGTAGATGGTCGCTTTTGTCTGTGAAAGATCGAACCCGGTAGCCTACTGCTTCCTCTATGATACTTTAATTTGTTTGCTTATATATATTCAGAAGTTTGCACTGCGCACTGTAGAAGTAAAAAAATGTCCCATCTTGTCATAAGAATTCTTCTCGTGTTGTGTCTTGAAGTCAAGCTAATTATTCAGCCGAAAAACTCAACTCAGACATCTTACCTGAAACTCAACTCAGAATTCTTCTCTGTTGAATAGAATCATCTTTAAAAATTGTTTGACAGCTAGTTAGATTGGTGAATCAGAATCACCTCTAGCTGGTTGGATTCAATTTTTTTAAAATGAGAATGGTGGCGCAATTGATCAATTTACTTTAGTCTTGATTTGTTTTTTTTTTTGTTTAGTGAGTATTTCATGGTTAATAGTAATTTTAACATGTAAAACATATCAATACCCATCAAAATTGGTTTCATATAGTTTGGAGTTATTCCTTTTACTATATATTTTAAAGTGTTTCAATTGACTTTAATGATTTTAATGGCGTGGGAGAGGTAGGCAGATAGAGCTAGGCCCACTTGTCAGATGCCTGAGAGGATAAGGCACTGGTTTGACTAGGCTCTGGACAGATCGAGAGGAAGAGGGTGAGACAGGGGGTGAGGGAGAGGGGCAACAGCGGCGAGAGGGGCGGCAGTTCTGTCCTACATCTGAACTATGAAAGAGAGGTGTGAGATAACACCTGATGTTTAATCTGAAGTGTTTTTGGTAAACTTTTTTACATATGCAGTGTGATATGTGGCCTACTGTAAGACGCCCATTTTACCCACGAGGTTGTCATGTGCCATTGTAGATGGTCGCTTTTGTCGAGTCTGGCTCTAGTGTAGGGCGGCCTGCACCTATTATTTGCTGGGCCAATATATCGGTGATACCTATCCTCTTTGCAAACAAAAAATAACTGTTTTTGGAAGCTAATCTGATTGCTACGGAATGTATGCGCTAGCGCCAAATACTTCGCGCCCTCGTCGACTCCGCACCGTCACGTGTGTCCCGGGATCCTCTGTTTTTTGACTCTGCGCCATCGTGTGTCGTGGAATCATCCTTTCTTCGATTCTGCGTCGACGTGCAAGATCATCCTCATCTCAGTAAGTAAGCCGAGACGTTCTCCTTTTCCTCTGCTTCATCCATACTCCATAATGTGAAGGCATGGTATATATCGCATCCAATCTCCCATCTTCACCAGGTCTATTAATCTCTAGATCGCAGAGTTCCATACCTAGCCAACCATCAATCTACTATCCTAGCATGCAACACGGACATAATTATTATGTCTTCTAATTGAGATGCCACTTATTTGTGTTGTGTAGTAGATCGTGAGATGGGAAACCATAAGGACTCAACAAGCTTACATGATGATGACAGTAAGAAGATGGAGCTGGTGGTTGGTGTGGAATTTGATCATGAAGATATAGCATATGAATTCTATAATGCTTATGCAGGACAACATGGCTTTAGTATAAGAAAGTATTAGCATGACCGATCCAAATCAACAGAAGTGATGCGAACAAAGAAGTTTGTTTGCTCAAAGCAAGGATTCAGTAAGAAGAATCTATCGGAGGCAAAGCAGAGAAATCGATAAGATACAAGAGTTGGTTGTATGGTAGAGATGACTATTAAAATCAATTTGAGTGAAAAATATCTTGTTAGCAGTTTTGAAGCATCACACAATCACGAACTTGTATCACCAAACAAGTTTAATTTGTTGCGTTCGCAGAGAAGGATAACAGAGTTACAAAAAGCTCAGATTGACATATTGAATGATTCAAGTGTTAGACCCAAATCTTGACATGAGGTGATGAGTAGACAAGCAGGTGGCAGACAATGCCTTAACTTCATTCAAAAGGATTCTTGAAATTATTTGCACTAAAAGCATATGCGATCAATCCAAGAAGGAAACACTGGTGCTATTCTTCAGGACTTGGCAGGATAAGCAAATGGAGAATCCATCCTTCTTTTATGCAATTCAAGTCGATGAAGATGAGATGCTGACTAATATATTTTGAGCATATACAAGGTCAGTCCTGGATAACGATTGTTTTGGAGATGTGATATGATTTGACACAATATATAGAACAAACCGTTACGGGAAGGCCATTTGCTCCTTTGTTGGTGTCAATCACCACAAGCAAACAATAATTTTTGGTGGTGCATTACTGTATGATGAAACAACTGCTATATTTGAGTGGTTGTTTCAAACTTTTAAAAGAGCAATGTCTGGAAAGGAACCAAAGACAATGCTAACTAACCAATGTGATACCATTATCAGTACAGTTGAAAAGGTTTTCCTTATTCAGCACATCACCTTTTTATATGGCATACGTACCAAAATGCTGCTATACATTTGAGCCATATTTTCCAGGATTCCAAAATATTTCAAAAATATTTTTGGAAAGTGTGTTTCTGATTATGACGATGAATTCATCATAGCTTGGAATGAGATGATAGAAAGGTACAACTTGAAAGATAATGAGTAGCTTAGTAAATTCTTTCAGAACAAGGAGAAGTGGGCTTTGGTTTATAGTCAACAGACATTTTGTGTAGATATGAACTCTATACAAAAAAGCGAGAGCCTCAATGCATTACTGAAAAGAAATTTGCACATTCGTCTTGATTTATTGGATTTCTTCAATCATTTTGAGAGAGAGGTGGATGATAGAATGTTTGCAGAATTGGAGGATGACTTCAATGCACGCCAAACAGTTCTTAGGGTGCCATAGGTGCGGATGTTAGTACAGACTTCAAAAGCATATACACCTACGGTGTTTGAGATATTTTGAGGAGAATTTGACATGGTGATGGGATGTTGTGCATATAGTAATGGCCAAGACGGCTCTAGTCGCCAATACAAGGTTATTGATACTAGTAAACAAGGACAACATGCATTCTCGGTGGAATTTGTTCCTGATGGAGCAAAAGTGTCATGTTCTTGCAAAAAAATTGAGTTTGTGGGTTTTGTGTCGTCATGCTCTAAAGGTAATGGATTGTTAAGGTGTTTCCTTCGGAATATATTTTAAAAAGATAGACAAGACATGCTAAGATGGGCCCATCAAAAGCCAATCAAAAGTGTGCCATGGAAGAAGAAAAGAGAGTTGTGCTTGCTAGACGATATGGAACATTATGCTGCTCTTATAACAACATATTGAGTTGCAGAAAACCCTGAAGAATATGCTCTACTAGAAAGAACTTTGGTACAATTGATGGAACAAGTTGATAAAATCATGCAAGGAAGCCATCTTGCAAGTATTTCGAGGAGTTGTACACTAATGGAGAAATGACATGCTGAATGCAATAGGGAAAATATAGTACTTATATAAGTGTTGGAGGGTGAACTCCTAAAGCAGGAATCCAGAGGGACCCCTTTGAGATTCGATCGGGGGGATGATTCTGAATCTGTTTTGCGGGAGAAATAAATGGGTGTAAATGCGATGACAGGTGGAATGGAATGATCGGATGCATAATGCAATAAATGCACTGGAGGTTTTTAGACAGGTTCGGGCCGCACTGAGCGTAATACCCTACTCCTGTGTAGATGCTATAACTGCACTGAGAATGTCTCTCAGGAATGTTGCTGGTTACAAGAATATTTGTCTATCCTAGAGCTTCGAGCTCCTTGTTCTTTGGTGATCTCAACTTCTGTGCTTGTACTGGACCTGTGTCTTCTTTCTCGGCTTCCTCCTTATCTGAGACTCAATCCCAAGAGTGTTCTCTCTGTTACTTGTCTCAGAGTCCCTTTTCTGTGTCGATCGGCCCTTCCTTAAATACTTCACCGGCGGTAGCGTGCCCAGAAAGGGAGGGCACGAGCTCCAAGGCGCCATAAATGGAAAGTAACCATCATGGGCTGCTGCACGAAGTGATGGGGGGTTGAAAACGTGCCCCCGTCCGGTCTCGTTTGTCATAATGTTGTTCTGCAACGGGCGCCGCAGAGAGGGCCCACCGGGCAGCCACTGAACGGCCCGGCGTGCCCGCTCGGTCTTGTACGCCTGACACAGCAGGGCGGCAGGCAGGGCGCCTTAGGCCTCGCGATGTTATCCCGAGGCGCGCCGGATGACGTGGGATGGGACCCGTGCATTAAATATTTCCACGCCTCCCTGCCAGGCCGTGGCAGGGACTGGCACCGAGCGTGGCAGGAGCAGTTGGAAGTGACAGTCCACGCGCCCTCTTAAATGCGGCATCGGGCCTTTCACTGGTTGACACCTCACCGTTGGACCTCTGTGGGGGCCACCGGCGAAGGACTTCTTAGACCGTCGGGGAACCGAGTGCTCGGAGATCACTGTTCACAGCCAGAGCACTCTCTCCCGGATATGTCCTTTCTTGGTCCTCGGAGAACCGAGTGCTCGGGGGCCACTGTTCACGGTCCCGAGCACTCTCTCCCGG
Organism: Phragmites australis; assembly: GCF_958298935.1. NCBI lineage: Eukaryota > Viridiplantae > Streptophyta > Magnoliopsida > Poales > Poaceae > Phragmites > Phragmites australis. Next base: position 34,665,072 of record NC_084929.1, on the reverse strand, counting down.
AATTGATTGTTCAGGTCCTCGGGGAACCGAGTACTCGGGGGCCGCTGTTCATGGCCCCGAGCTAAAGATGGCCAACTGGGCCGGGCCTAACGGGCCAGCCCGCGGCACGAAAAAATTGGCCCGGCCCAGGCACGGCACGGCACGAAAGTAAATGGGCCGTGCCGGCACGGCACGGTTAGGCGGGCCGTGCCTGGGCCGGAGCCGCGGCACGCCGGGCCGGCACGGCACAGCCCATTTAAGTTTTTCTATGTTTTTAAGGTTTTATATAATTTATTTATCTCTAATACATAAAGAGATCCTTAACAGGGTGGTAGAGCCATTGCTTCCCATGTATGAGGTCTTGAGTTCGATCCCTGCATTCGGCGGTTTTTTTATGTTTTTCGGGATTTTCACGTGTTAACGGGCCGCCAGGCCAGAAAAATACTAATGGGCCTATCGTGCCACGGGCCGGCACGGCACGGCCCGATCTTAAATGGGTCGTGCCTGGGCTGCAACCACGGCACGTGGGCCGGCACGGCATGGCCCGTTTAGCTAACGGGCTGTAACGAGCCGTGCCCAAAACGGGCCGTGCCTGACTGGGCCCGTGCCGTGCCGGGCCGGGCCGCCCATTTGGACATCTTTACCCCGAGCACTCTCTTCCGGAACTAACTTCCTTGGGCCCCCGAGGTATTCGGGTGCTCGGGGGCCACTGTTTGCAGCCCCGAGCACACCCTTCCCGGTACTCGACTTTTCTGGTCGTCGGGGGACTTGGGTGCTCGGGGGCCACTGTTCACGGCCCCGAGCACTCTCTTCCCGGCACTTAGTCTTTTCGGATCATCGGGTAACTCGGGTACTCAGGGACCACTGTTCATGGCCCCGAGCACCCTCTCTTGGGACTTAGTCTTCTCGTACCTCGCAGAGATGATCCCCGCGGGAGGGCGCCACGTGGCAAACTGCTGATCTGGCCTCGAGACTCAGAGACCCCTGGTTCCTGTGTCACCGACAATAAAGAATCAAAAGAAAGGACCAAAAGGATCTAATAACAAAAGGCAAAGAGATGGACTTGAAACAAGCAAGACAAAAGGAGGAAAAGAAGTTATATATTTTATAAGCTATATAGCTCTTTCTAGTAGCTAAACAATTTTATAATTATTGTTGAATGGGTAAAGTTAAAGTGGACAAAAGTATTGGAATTGCTCCTGTATCATCTAAAGTTGTCCCTAGTTATGTGGATACAATCAATTTCAGTGCTCCCTAAGTATTTTGGCATAAAATGTACCCTCCATAACATGTTGGTATTAAAACCTTATTTGAAATCATGCTTTTACTGTTCACATCTTACATTGGTCATCTTCCAGAATTTAGTAAGCTTGCAGCCGCAACAGCTATTCCTCATTTATAATGGCACTCCAAATTAGGTGAACTCTTTGCTATAATCAGCATCTAAAGTGTACTATTGATATGCATCAATTTGTGATAATTGATCATGTCTATAGAGTTTTACTCAATTACTGAACATAGGGCAATTGTCAAACCAGTATGACCAAATGCATATGACAATGATAACAGTCTACCAATTTTTTTTGAATATTATCATGTCCAAGTTCTATATCCTAGCAGTAATCTTGTATTTTATTTATTCTTGCAGGCCTCCCTTTTCCTAGAGAGTCATTTGCAAGATAGGAATCTATAGAGCTTCATCCAAATTTTTCGTTCTTCTTGTCTTCACATATATCATTAAGAAAAATTCTATGCACTTGTTTTGGAATGGACTTTGACATAGTGGTTTTCTGTTAAAATAAGTCAAACTAAAATGTGATCAGTTTCAGCTCTATTATTTCAAGTTTTTGATTGAATATTCAATGTGAAATCTGATGATGACTTCACTGTAGATTTCTTATCTTTTTTTAGGAAGAAAATATAACATTACAAGTTTCAGAGACCGAGTCTGAAATAGTTTAGATAATGCTTTTATACATGTACACAAAAGACAACTACATGTCCAAATAATCAAGCGCTTGTCAGATCCATTTTGTTCGATGCTAGTACGCTGGAGCTACAGTGATCGAGCAATGTGCATTTAGAAACCATCTCGTGTTTCCCACATCACCCTGCTTCAATGTATAAGTCACATGCTACACAAGGATCAAGCTCAAATCTCCCCCAAGTTCTCTGCTAATCCAAGTACCATCGACGGAGCAGGTCATCAAGATCTCTCGTCAGAGCATCATTCCCATGGTGACATTTTCGTCACTCTCACACCGGCTGCAACATCTGCCGGCCGCTCCGCCCATGTCTCGCAGCGAGTACGAAGCAGCAGAGGACCAGCGAGTACGAAGCAGCAGACGGCGCAGAGTTAAAGAACGGATGATCCTGAGACACGCGCGACAGTGCGGAGTCGACGAAGGCGCGAAGTATTTGGCACCGGCGCGTACGTTCCGTAGCAATCAAATTAGCATCCAAAAACAGTTGATTTTTATTGGCAAATAGGATTGGTACCGCTGATCTATATTAGCCCTGGAAACAATAGGTGCAGGACGCCCTGCACCAGAGCCGGAGTGCCGGACTCGCTTTTGTCTGTGAATGATCGAACTCGGTAGCCTACTGCTTCCTCTATGATATTTTAATCTGTTTGCTTATATATATTCAGAAGTTTGTACTGGGCACAGCAGAAGTTTTTTTTTAATGTCCATCTTGTCATCAAAATTCTTCCCGTGTAAGCTAATTATTGAGCCCGAAAACTCAACTCTGACATCGTACGTTTTGGATTCGGATTCTTTGTTTATCTGGTGAATCAGAATTATTTTTAAAAATTATTTAGTAATTGGCTGAATTGGGTTTATTGAAGGAGAGTCTAGTGGTTTGGCAGTTGACTGAATTCGGTTTACTGAAGGGGAGGATGGTGGTGTAATTGAACAATTTATCCTTATCTTATTTGTTGTTTTCTCGTTTTTTTATATTTTATAGTTATTAGTAATTTTAACATATAGAGCATGTCAATACAAAATTGGTTTTATATCGGTTAGAGTTATATTCTTTTTACTATGTATTTTAAAGTGTTTCAGTCGATTTTAATGGCGTGAGCGAGAGAAGCAGAGAGTCAGGCCCACTTGTCAATCGCCTGAGATGATAAGGCATTGGTTCAACTAGACTCTATACAGACCGAGAGAAAGAGAGTGAGTGAGACAGAAGGAATGAGGAAGAGGGGCGGTGGGACTCACTAGGGGTGGTGGGCCAGATCCGGCTCGAGTGGAGGCAATCATGGAGGGTGAGGCATAGCTATGTGGGTTTTCTTGGTTTAGGGCTCTCGGGTGAGGGAGGAAGGAGGGAAAGGAGCTCGGGTATGGGCGGTGGAGCTTGGAGGCATGTTGGGAACTCATCCCCTGTTTCTCCCACGAAATACTCTCCAGTTTGTTTCGTGACTTCATGCTATTTCTCTAAGTCATTTTGCTTAGAATAGCCTGGAGCCTCCTCGTTTGGATCGCTGAGGAGATTCAAAGGAGGATCGGTACTAATTCTCCTTACCAAATAGGGCCTAATACATCATAGGTTGAGATGATGTTACATTTTCTAAACTTCTATACTGGATCTTGATCTGAAATTACAATGACCCTCCCGTGTTGTTGTTTTTAATTTTTTGAAAGGGACTATCCTTATCTATTTTTCAGCTGAATTCGAGCTATCCTTTTGTTGCTTCGAGGCCGTCTTTAGCAAGGAAAAATAGATACGATGTCATTTTATTTTATCACATTGGAAAAGATTTCCCCACTTCTACACTTAAGTTAATAAATTTTCGTTACAATCGTATGGCCCCGACTTGGGCATGGGCAATGAAGGCCATGCTGGGCTGAATGCAGTTGCGAATCTCAGTAGGACACACCAACCGCGGTGATCTTCTGAAAGCCAGATGTCAGATATGAGCCATGCTGTTCGGAATAGGAAGAACTAGGAAGAGACACGCCACGCCTCGTGCGTTCAACTCTATAGCTGAATCATGTATTAAAACTCTGAAGAAGGAAAGATATATACATTTACATGACACCAAGAGCAACGGAAGACATTTCTTTAGCTTTGGCATGAAACACAACAAAACATGGCTACTACATTTCATAAGTTCATATAATGCTGCCTGTACGGTGTAAGTACTGAAAAAGAAAAATTCAGTGCTAAAGAAAATCTACAGACAAAACAGGATAGTGTCGAAATAGTTGTGTTTGTAACTTATCCAACAACTAACAATAGTAAGTCGATCAGGAGATGTGCTTCTGAGGCTCAGGTCCAAAATGATTATTCTTGAGACAAAACAGAGAAGATCTAGCAAAGTTTGACCGGTAACATAATTTAGGCTATGCTTCATTAGCAATTTCCGTGAGTACATGGGCTACGGAATGTAGATTTGGCAATAAAATCTACCTAATGACCACTAGAACATAGGAGCACTTGGCTGTTGGGTCTCTATCCTGTGCAGGTCAGGTGAATTTGTTTGTTGATGAGGCCGCAAACAAAACAAAACACGTACGGCCTCAGATCGCCGCCGCAAGTGTCCTGGTTGGCCAGTTAGTCGGTCTTTTAGGGTGTCGATCAGCTTCAGCTACCTGATTGGCTCTATCGCTCATCGCTCTACTTTACAGCTGCTGCGTGCTACTCCTACTTCACAGGCCAGATGGTTCCACCGATTGGAGTTTTCTCAAGGCAGGGCAGGGTTGACGTATCATTTCGTTGAACAGCTAGCGAGCGCAGGGCAGTAAGGCAGCTTATCACCTGATTCTTGTAGTGCCGGAGGCGCACAAGGATCCGGTCCTTGGCGGAGCCGGCGAGGAGCAGGAGCACGTGGTCATTGCTGGAGTGCTCGCCGCGCTGAAGCCTCGAGACGACGGCGACGGCAAGGCGCCACCTTTGCCGAAACATTGTGAAAAAACGGGCTTTTCTTCCTTGGAACGCCCCTGCTCAGCCGAGGACGGTCCCCCAATCGATGGGAAGGAGCAAAAACCATGTGGTTGATGTTGCTGCTGTGGTGCAGGATGGAGGAACCGATTCGCCATGCCGGAGCTCGCCGCGGCAGCATCTCCATTGTTGGACCACCTGCTCGCCGAGGGTGGGGGCAAAAAATGAAGCAGTGTTCCTCCGCCGCCGCCGGCCAGCTCTCCGGTCCCTTGCAGCCTGTAGGGGAGGTAGCGCCGCCGCCCCGCTTCCCTTTCGCGTCACCGACACCCAGAGTTGTGCTGTCGTCGCCCGGGCCTGTGCCCGACGACCGGATATGTGCTGTCGTCGCCCCAGGGGCGAAGCCAGAAATTAGATATGGGAGGGGCCAATAAGACATAGAGGGGGTCAATTAGACTGAACTACAGTTAACACGTGCTGATTAGTATTTTATTAGCGAGATGACAGCGTCGTTGGGGAGTGCCAGGCCCCCTCTGACCCATACCATGGCTTCGCCACTGCCTCGCCCGGGCCTGTGCCCGACGACCGGATATGTGCTGTCGTTGCCCAGGCCTGTGCTGCCGTCGGCCTGGTTGGCAGCAAAGGGAAATGAGCCTAGGGAAGAAAAGCCCCAAGGAGATTTTAATGGGCACATGGACTCCCCCGGGAATAACCCCGTCTGTGATCTTTTCCTATTGTTGTTTGGTAATGGAGGGATACAAAACTCCCGCGTATCTAAAAAATCACAAAAATTGAAAAACAATTCATGAAAATCAGAAATATTGATAGGGGACAAACAAGATACATGTACTTGCAAATATACATCTATATTGCTGATCATTTGAATTATACACTTTTGAACTATTGATAAGAGGACAAAAATATATATGTAATAATACAAGAACTAGAATGCTCTTACTGAGGGACATCTGAAATGCATCAATCAAAAGAAATATGACTCCAATAATGCTATTCCTTGGCAATAAAGATACTACCACAATCAATTGTCATATATCCCTTCATGGTTTACATACAAGATTTATAAATTTTGGTTCACAGATACTTAAATATCATTCAAACTAATGCTCAATAAAATGATAAGCTCATTGCGAACTCAATAAAAATATTCAAACATCTGCACCACATTACAAGATCACCCGTACATTCAAACTATGGTTTTCTCCGTATACAAAAAATTGAGAGCTTTAAATGGAATGAACCATCGTAGATACATAAATATCTATATCTAATAGCAAATTATCTGAGAACAGTTTTAACAAAAATATCTCGCTTCTTGGCTGAAAGGCAAATGAACACCAAACAACTACCAATGGTCAGCAAACGACTTCAGATCCTACAAAATCTCCTACCTTCTGAGCCTAGACAATGCATGAGAAGATGGCTATTACACTATGTTCTGATCAGATAGTCACAAATACAAGAAGTTTGGACTTGTTAAGGAAACAAAACCGTAAAAGAAGGCTGATCAGAACCTGTTGAAAAAACATGACTATTGAGATGTTGAGAGGTATTTTTTCCTTTCACAAGCTCTCTCCTATCGGTGATCTTGAGCGCTACAAAGCGTGTTGGGTTCTTCGAGGTTCCACTCAATAGCCTGTCATCGACTTTGATAAAACTTTTAGTCTGGTTGTTAAGCCTGCTACTATCACGACAGTTCTCATTATCGCTCTCTCCCAAGACTGGCATGTTCATCAGCTTGATGTGAAGAATGCTTTCTTACATGGCACCATTACAGAGACAGTCTATTGTGCTCAACCCTCTGGCTTTGTGGATCCAGTCAACCCTGATCATGTCTGTCGACTGAATAAATCTCTATATGGACTCAAGCAGGCTCCTCGTGCATGGTACAATTGGTTTGCCTCCTTTATTCTATCCATTGGGTTCGTTGGTGCCAAATTAGATTCTTCACTATTTATTCTTCATCGCGGCAGTGATACATCTTATTTGCTCTTATATGCGAATGATATTGTTCTTACTGCTTCCTCTGAGACTCTCCTTCGCCAGATTATAAGTGCACTTCAGCATGAGTTTTCCATGAAAGACCTAGGATCGCTCCATCACTTTCTTCGCAAGTCTGTCAGTCGTCATGATGGTGGCTTATTCCTCAGTCAGTGGCGGTATATTCTGGATATTCTTGCTCGGGCAAATATGAGTGACTGTAAGCCATGTTGTACGCCATTTGATACAAATGCCAAGCTTGCTTCGGATGTTGGTCCCCCTGTAACTGATCCTACACACTATTGGGTTAGCCGGTGCTTTACAATACCTCACTTTCACCAGACCCGACATTGCTTATGATGTGCAGCAAGTCTGTCTTCACATGCATGATCCTCGGGAGCCTCACTATGCTATGGTGAAACGCATTCTTCGGTAACTGAAGGGCACACTTGAGTTTAGCTTACAACTTCACCGCACCTCTATTGGAGCGCTCGTTGCTTATTCTGACGCAGACTAGGCAGGCTATCCAGACACTCACTGCTCGACTTCAGGCTACGCAATCTTATCTCCTGGTCTTTAAAGTGGCAGCACACTATCTCTCCCTCCAGCGCCGAAGCTGAGTATCGGGTTGTCGCTAATGCTGTCGCTGAGACTTCTTGGCTACGCCAGTTACTAAATGAGCTCCACTACCTGCCACAGCGTGCTACTGTTATCTACTATGACAATATCAGTGTAGTCTATCTCTCTACCAATCCAGTGCAGCATCAGCGCACCAAACACATTGAAATTGACTTGCATTTTGTCCGGGACCGTGTGGCTGTCGGAACATTGCGTGTTCTTCATGTGCCTACCTCGTCACAATATGCCAATGTCTTCACCAAAGGCATGCCATCTTCGTTATTCATGGAGTTCAGATCCAGTTTAAACGTTCGCTCTACTCCCGCTCCGCCAGTGGGGTGTATTAACGTATATTTGTTGACAGACACACAAGCACCTCATTCCTGCCGTGCATGATGCGCTACATGCGCGACACATGACGCTACGATCACCCGCAATCACAGGATCAAGGATCAAAGAACGGTCTCTGTAATCACAGGAGCGAGGATTAGTCTATGGCAACAACCAGAATTTTTTCTATGTTTGTGTGCATGTCGCTCCATCGCTTGCATGCATGTCTCTCCATGTTTGTTGTTTCTCCCGTGTAATCTATATATATGTAGCAATCCTTACTAATGAAAATTATTCAGTGTATGAGTATTAAATTCTTTCATGCTTTTCAGAACTATTCATTTGGATTTAGATTCGTATTAAAGAGGTGAGTGAAAAGAATTATAGAATATAAAAAAAATTAACGGATGAATGAGTATTAAGTAGAAAGAATAAATATCAAGATAGATAGACGGTGTGCGTGCAACCCATTGCGGAGTCGTATTTCCGAATGGCTTAGACCAACTCTAACAGCTCCTGTATCCATTTACCGCTTCACTGTGCCGACTGGTCTGTTGTCCTTTTGTCTCCTCTCAACATCCGCAAAGCTCTCCAACAGATACAGTATCAAGCTTTACAGTGTTGCGGAGTGAGAAGATGATGCTCCAAATTTGCAGACTAATGTAGCAACCCTTAATACTGTTTATATAGTACGACTATGGATCTAAAGGGAAGAGAAGAATAATATAAGATGGAATAGGATAGTTGTTAGAGAAAAAAAAATAGAAAATACTATATTATAGGTGATCTTATGCGTACGTGGCTGTTCCACAAAAGTGCTTCTCCTACTCCAATAATGCAGCTGGCGATCGATGGATGTGCCAATCAGCAACTGCCCCGCGCGCGAGTTAATTGGCTGTTGCCGCGCAGTGCGGCCGTACGCCCGCGCAGGCACGGATCGCTATCGCGGCCGCAGCAGCCGCAGCGTCTGAGACGGCGCGAATCCGCCACCACTCCCTCCTCTGCCGTCCCCATCTTGCTGCAAGATTCATTTCATTTCAGCCCCAGCGAGGCATCAATCAACGGGAAAGAGAAAGGCAGCGAGGATTGCAGCTGCGTCGCAACTCGCAAGGACGGAGCCGCACATGCCATGGGGATGCTTGCGCCATATGGTACCCTGACCCGGGCTGCAGCCTTGCCGATCGCTTTGCTTGTCCCCTTTTGATCCCAGTAAAACGTTACTGCCATGCCATGGTTAGCTTAACACCGTGCAGCCCCGCGGTCTTCCTCCTCTTTTTACTGCGCCGGTAACGCCACCCCCTCCGGCCTCCGTACACGTGCTGTGCTAGCTACTTAAGCAAGCCATGAGCGGGCACAGCGGCAGCGGCAGCGGCAGCTCAGCTTGCGTGGCTGCGCAGGATCCGCTCGACAGAGCGCGCGGGTAGTCAGTCACTCACAGCACCAGCATTCAATTAACTCGGGCCACCACCACCGCGGCTTGCCACCTCCATATCAACCAGCTCTGAGCTTGTCACTCTGCTCTGCGGCGTTCCTTTTGTGCGCGCAGCTCGATCAGCTCGGCGCCGTCGTGAGATGAGCCGTGCGCAGACGGGCGGGGGCGGGGGCGCGGGCGGGGGCGGCGCGGCGAGGCTCAAGGCGTCGCCGCGGGCGCTCTTCTCCTGCGGCATCTTCAGCACCTGCACCCACCCGGCGCTCAGCCCGACGGCGACTCCCAACAACAATGCGGTGCCGGGGAGCAGTACTGTCAAGGCTGGTGGCTCGACCACGCCCTGCGCCGAGGCTTCCGCATCGCCGGTGCTGGAGGCGGCGGCGACGCCACCGCCTCCGCAGCAGCGGCATCAGCGGATGCAGAGGAATGTCGGGCCGTCGGCGTCGTCGTCTTCGTCCTCGTCGTCGGCGTCGCAGAGCTTCACGCAGTGGAGGCTGCCGGTGCACCACCCGCCGCAGGCGTCCGCGTCCGCGTCGGCGTGTGGGGGAGAAGCCGGGGACGCGCTGTTGAGCGCGGAGGAGAAGTTCGCGGCGGGGGAGGTGGTGTCGGCGCTGCGGACGGTGGAGAGGGAGATGGAGGCCGCGGCGAGGGCGGTGCCGGCGGGGGTCGTGGCCGGAGTGGTGGCCGCGGTGCGGGGGCCGGCGACGGCGAGGCTGGCGGCGAAGGTGCTGCTGGTCGTGCTGCTGGAGGAGAGGAACAGGGAGACGGCGGTGGAGGCGGGTGCAGCGTCGGCCGCCGTGGAGGCGGTGGCGGCGTCCGGGCCGGCGGGGGCCACGGCAGAGCGCGCGCTGGCCGCGCTGGAGCTTCTGTGCACAGCCCCCGGCGGCGCCGTGGCGGTGCGGAGGGAGGCCCTTGCGGCGCCCGTGCTGGCACGGGCGGTCGAGGGGATGGCCGGCCGCGGTCGGGAGTGCGCCATCGGCGTCCTGGCAGCCATTTACGGCGGCGGCGGCGGCGGCGGCATCGAGGACGGGTCATCGCCGCCCCCGCCGGATGTAGTGAAGGCGGTGGTGGCGGCGATGCAGGGGGAGTGCAGCGCGCGAGGACGGCGCAAGGGCGCTCAGCTGCTGCGCGCGCTGCAGGAGGGCGGCCGCCTGGGACTCGCGTGGGACGGCGTCGGCGACCACTGACACGCGGGCCGCGTCTGCCAGCCTCCCAACCTGACGCATAGATCTCAAGTGTGCTCTCCGCTTACACGCGGGCCCCTGTGGCAGTGACCAATTAGGTGGTTGCACTGCGGCCGAGACCACTGAAGCGTGGGCCCGCGTGAGGACGTGAAGGAGCAGTGACTTGGCTTTGGTTCAGCGATCATGCTCAGGGAAACGGTCGGTTGGGTGATTGATTTGTGGTCACCTTTTGCAGCCTGTGATTTGTACCATCTTTCTCGTGAAAATTTATGGCTCGCATGACGCATCTGGCACCCACTCTTCTCTTCGTTTGTTGCTAGTAGGTCGCATGAAAGTTTATCTGTAGAGTCCGCTCCAGATTAGCTCCAAACAGAGGCTCATTTAACTCTCGACAAAAGTCATCATTTGCATAACGCTCTCTGCAAATATGTTGAGATCATAGTATCCCCACACCCCATAGTTGTTCCTCCTGTTCCTTATCTCATCTCTACACTTCTTCAGTACTGGATGTGCAGTAACGACTGAACCTGCAGTCTATTTTTGCAGATCAGACAATGTATGCACACAACTACACGAGCCTGAGCATACAGTTTTAGCATCTCTCGCTAGTTTCGAACAACAGGGCTGCTGGTTGGTCGCGCCCAAACCAAAATCCTTGCTGCCATCTCACGAGACATACAGCAACCTGCACCGTGTGGTCAGTCTGCACTCTGCAGGAAAATGCACACTAGTGGATCGCAAAATGCCTCTTTCTACCACTGCACCAGGCGAATCCCATCCCCAAAGCCCACGCGTGTTTCCAAAGGCTCCAAACACACCGCCGGTGCCGCTCCAGCTGAGCTGCTGCTGAAGCTGAACTCATCTGGACATCTGGTCTTGGCAAAGGATTCAGCAGCAGTTGCGGTTTGGTGGCAACACTCCTCACCCTACCGCAGCCAATCCTGCCCTGATTCTGCCACCCTCTCCTCCCCCTCACCTTTGGCATCTGCTTTTCGACGCAAAGATAGGCCTGTTGCATCGATCTCCAGCTCCTCTGACTCTAGGTTCTGTTGTGCCCAACTCTGACTGACTGATGGCTGACCGACCGGCCTGTAGTGATGTCACTTTTTCAGAGGCCCCTGGCCCCAATGGCGTCGCGGCAGGGCAGGCGGCACATCCTTTTCCTTGTTCCTGCTGTGAATACTTGTCGCGCCACCCCCAGGTAGGAGGCTGGTATTGTTTGTTGAGCGACATTCGCCACTGGTTTTCAAATTTCTTTTTTATGGAGCAGCCATCAGTGATGGTAGCTGCCGTGTATGCTATGGCCGGTGAGGTTTAAGATTCAGAGAGGAGAGAAGGTTTTTGAGGTCCTGGACTTAAAAGGGATGTCTAGAGAAGAAATGCCTGTGCATCGTTCTCCAGCTCAGCTGGCTCTTCGCTCTCTTTACCTCATCCTTAAGTTGACTCTAGGTTCTGACTCACTGACCCTTTTTCAGAGGCCCCTGGCCCCACCCAATGGCATCGCGGCAGGGTAGACGGCACATCCTTTTCCTTGCTCCTGCTATGAATACCTAGCGCGCCACCACCCGGAAGGAGGCTGAAACTGTTTGTTGAGCGAGATTTGCCATCGATTTCCAACTTTTTTATGCTTCGCACCTGAAATTTAGGAGCGAACATCAGGCGACAACGACCACAACGTACACTATGGTCAGTGAGGTTTAGAGTTCAGAGAGGAGGTTTTTGAGGTACCGGACTTAGAGAGATATTAAAAAGAAGGCTGTTCGACGGAGAAGATAGGTGAGGGGAGGTGGCCAAGGCATCATCGGCCATGGGTGGCGGAGGTCGGCTAGTGGGCTAGTGCCAATGGCGGGGAGGCAAGGATGCAATCCGACGGAGCTAGGTTAGCGCGACGGTAAGTGGTGGGCGTGGATCTAACAGCGAAAGAGCGTCCAAAGGTGGGTGGAATAGGGTAGCACTGTGAGAGCGATTACGTGAGCTAGAGAAAAAGATAGACAAGTGCCGTCCAAACGCGAATCGATGGCCAGGGCCTTATTATTTTTCTTGAAAGGATCCAACGGTCCATGAAATCGCACACTGGTCGCATTGGTTTCATGGGTTCGTGGGCTTGTTTGCTTGGTCTGATTGTGCTCGCTTTTGCTCCAAGCAACGCGGCAACGTTCAATCCTATGGATTTATTAAAACTTGACGTGATTGCTGCCACGAAGGGTTCGACTGACGGATGGAATATTACGACAGCTAATAAGCATGCACGGTTGATGCACGGATAATGCCACCCAATTATGTGTGATATGAACACTTCAGAAGAATTATATCTATGTGACATGTAGCTATCAGACAAGGGCATCAGAGGCTAGCATCACTACATTAGTCAATGGCTCTACCCGTCACCGTAATACTTGCTTGCCACTATCGACATTCTTCCTTTGGATATTCACTGGGTAGCAGAGAATTTGTGATTCTTTTTTCTTTCTTCCACTTTCCTTCCTTTTTTAAAAAAATTGAATGCTTAAACTCCAAGCTAATAAGCTGGATATATACAAGGTGATTAGCGTGACAGCAAAGCGCAAGACGTATGGCCAATCCATGTCCACATGTGCTTATCAACTCATACCATCTTAGATTGCAACGTTAAGGACAGTCAATTTGTCAAATGTGATTAAACTATGGAACAGCTAACTGCAGCAGCTGCAGGTTAAGAATGTCATAAAGTATATATACATGACCCAAACGAAGGAATAATAAGAAATGGATTTCTTGATCATCCTTTTATTTGGTGCTCACGCGGCCTGAACTTAATCAATAGCATTTTCTTAGCTAACTTTGCACTCAGTGGGTTGGAAGAACTTCCTTTTGGACGCTGGCATGCAAGCACGTACTGTGATTCTTTGGCCCAGTTAGGTTAATCAAAGGGTCTGTTTGTTTCAGCTTCGGGTTGTGACTTTCAGCTTTTACAATTCGAAGCTGAAACAAACAGACAGCTTTTGGTTATAGTTTTTTAAAATCTGCTGGTTGGATTGTGAGAATCTGAGAAGCTGGTTTTTCTCAATTTTTGATAGATTGTGAAAATCCATTTTACTAAACTGTCCATCAAATTTTTTTAAAATCTACAATAAAAAAGCTTTTCACAATCCAGCTTTTTACAGTCCAGCTTTTCACAACCTAGCTTCTATAAGCTGCTTTTCAAAATCTCCAGCTGAAACAAACAGACCCTAAATAAATTTGATCAAGCCTACTTTTTTCTGAATGATAAAAAGTAACATCTTGATTATTATACATAGATCTTGTTTCAGCTTTTCTACACATCTAGGCCGGCCGGACTGAAGTTTCTGAAGATAGGAGCAGTGGAAGTAGGACTATCTTAGTACTATCTTAGTAGTATCTTAGCTAGCAGGGGGGGCCTTCTTTGCTATGAAAGCAACTGCATTTTATTTAATTAAAAACAGCCGTAATTAGTCTCGAAAAGCTTCTACACATTCAACTAAAATATGGAGGAGCATCATGCATGCACAGCGTGTTGCTATTTTCTAAACCACATTGCTCAGAAAACTCCCTACCCATTTAGCTAATTAGCCTAAGCCAGCCTTCCAAGAGTTAGGTGATGTTCCCTTTAAGGAGTTCATTCGCGAAGATCGGATGCTTTAAATCTCAACATATCCTTTTGTTTACTTAATAAAAAAATAATCTGATTATTAATTGGTTGATGCCGCGCGTGTACTTTTGCATATCGTCTGTTGCTGTTCCTGCAGCAGTTTGCACGCGTTGTAAAGCTAATGCTGCATTATATATCTTATGAGATTTTCTAGCTCTAGACCATCAATTTTCGATGCATATTATCATTGATCGGCACAGGAAGGAGATCCAGGGGCCGCACGTGATGTTAGACTTAATCCTAGCGTGGGCCTTGCGAGTTGAATCACACAGAAGCAATGAGTACTAGATGGCTCGTATACGGGTAAGGTGTCATTCGTTTGTGTGCAGGATTATGGATCAATGTGCACGAGTTTAGTTAGAGTTGGAATTTGAAAATTGGAGGATCCGATTCGGTTTAGAGATCGGTTTATCTTCAGGTAGTAATTGCTATAAATATGAGTTATAATCTCTAGTTTTTTTTTTAAGTTGAATAGAGTCGTACATTCCTCCAGAAAGCTATTGATCTTCTTCTTCTATTTTTCGTGTTCTCATCGAGTTTCTACTATTCGGCGTTTGGCTTGTTTCCCATTTGATTTCTTTTATCCTTGATTTGCTTCTCGTCAAGTTCGATCTTCTAGTTCTTGTGCAAGTTTTAGAGGACTAAAACCAACATATGGTATCAGAGCCTTACAGGACACGCACAACCTAGCTCACCGAATTATCCGGCATCGGCGACCTGCTACCCACCGGAACAAAGCCGGCACCAACTCATGAAGATGTTGTCATTCCTCAGGGCGAGGCGGTGTGGGAGAGTGGCGGTAGGCCATTTTAGTACCCGCAGTTGACAGCGATGAATTACACAAGCTGGGTAATTCAGGTGCAAGCGATGATGGAAGATCAAGACTTCTGGGATGTAGTCGATCCAGCGGCCGGTGCGGCCGTCGACGAGAAGAAGGACAAGAAGGCGAGGTCGCATCTCTTCCAAGCGCTCCCGGAGGACTTCCTGATGCAGGTGGCGAAGAAGAAAATGGCGAAGGAGGTCTGGGACTGTCTCAAGGCAAGGTTTGTTGGCGCGGATCATGTCAAGAATGTGCGGCTGCAAACGTTGAAGAGTGAATTCGATGCCATGTGTATGAAGGAGGGAGAGACCTTGGATTAGTACGCTGGAAAGCTCAACGACATGTTCGTTAGGTATGCAAACCTGGGGGCAATGCATTGGTCAAGAAACTGTTCGACACTGTGCTGAATCAATTCCTCAGTGTAATCACCATGATCGAGCAGTTCAACAACCTTGACACCATGTCATTCAAGGAAGCTGTAGGGAGGCTGAAGACGTATGAAGAGCGTGCGCACCTGCGCGCATCCAATGGCAGCAGCAACACCGACGGCCAACTCCTGCTCACTCGGGCCGAGTGGCAGGCACGACAGAAAAAGAACAGCAACGACTCCTCGTCAAGCAATGAGGGGAAATCCCACACTCCTGTAGATAGCAGCAACTGCATCCAGGGTGGTCATGGACGTGGCAAAGGCCGTGGTAGAGGTGGTCGTGGCGGGACGTCGCGCAATAACGAGGAGAGTGGCTCGGGTGGCTTTTTTGCCACAACAAAAGCCACATCAAGTGCTATAATTGTTACAATATGGGGTATTACGTGTCCGAGTGCAAGGCACCGAAGAAGGAGGAGGAGACACATCTCACTTGTGCCGATGACATTGAATCGGCCTTGCTACCTGCGGTGTCAAAAGAGCCGACACCAGAATGGTAGCACAGGCGGGGAGCCAAACTGCTAAATGAGTAAAAGATAACGCCGGAGCTACGCAACACCACAGAGATAGGTGCAAACTCGGAAGTCTGGTATCTGGACAACGAACTAGCAACCATATGACCGGTGACAAAGGAAATTTTAGGGAGTTGGATGAAGGTGTCATCGGTAGGGTGAAGTTTGGGGATGGCTCCCCGGTGCAAATTATGGGCTTAGGGTATATCGTGTTTAGCTACAAGAACGTCGACCGGTGGCTGATGCAGGAGGTCTACTACATTCCCCGATATTGTAGCAATATCATCAGCCTTGAACAACTCACTGAAGTTGGACATAAGTTGATTATGGAAGCCGAATATTTATATGTGTATGATAGAAGACTTGCATATTTGTTGATGAAGGTGAGGCAAACTCCAAATCGCCTCTATAAGATCGAGCTTCATCCAGCGACGTTGGTGTGTTTCTTAGCAAGTCTTGAGGACCCGACGTGGCTCTGGTATGTGAGGCTCGACCACGTCAATTTCACTGCCATGAAGCAACTCATTGACAAGGAGATGGCGGCGGGAGTGCCGCCGATCACACACCCAAACCAGCTATGTCAAGGGTGTTTGGTGGCGAGGCAACCATTCCCGGCGATGGCAACTTACAAAGCGAAGGAACCGCTCGAGCTGCTACATGCTGACATGTGTGATCTAATTACACCTTTGACTCTCGTCAGTAATAGTTATTTCATGTTAATTGTTAATGACTTCACTCGATGGATGTCGGTGTATATGATCAAGTCGAAGGATCAAACCTACTCCATGTTCAGAAGATTCAAGTTGTAGGCCGAGAACACAAGCGGGCAGCATGTTAAGACGTTGAGGACTGATTGTGGCAGAGAATTCCTCTCTGCTGAGTTCACCTGGTTGTGCGAGAAGGTCAAGATCGAGTGACATCTCACCACACCATACACGCCACAACAAAACGGCATGGTAGAGCAAAGGAACAGAACAACGATGGTGATGGCAAGGTCTCGTCTCAAGAGCATGAATGTGCCTGGAAGATTTTGTGGAGAGGCGTGTGACACGCGGTGTATCTACTGAACCATTTGTCGATGAAGGCGTTGGACAATCACACTCCATTCGAGGCTTGGAACAGAAGGAAGCCACATCTAGCACACCTTTGTGTGTTCGGCTGCACGACACATGTGAAGGTGATAATACCACACTTGAAGAAGCTTGACACTAAAGCCAATCGATGGTGTATCTTGGCGTCGAGGATGACTGTAAGGCCCACCGTCTCTTTGATCCATGACGTGGGAAAATTCATGTAAGTCGTGATGTCAAATTTGAAGAAAACGTGGGGTGGAGTTGGAGCACAGACGCTGGTAGGGGGATCCATTGGATTTCTCTGTCGAGGAGGTGTTTTGCACAGAGCCAGCGAAGGGTGGCTCTATGCCGTTATCGTGTGGCTTGGCAAGTGAGCCGACAACTATGGCACAAGTCCACCCAAACCCTTCATCGATTCCGCTGGCTGACAAGATGATGCCAGGAAGGCCAGCAACCAGGACACGTGGTGATGCACGCACGACAACAGCCTCTCCAGCATCTCCCTCCACTCCGCTGGTGACGTTGGCCCCTGAATCATCGACGAATGACCAAGCCACATCGCAGTCGAGCGGGAGCGGCATCACTAACGAAAGGTCGATGACATCATGAGAGATGCTCTAAGGGTGGATCTCGATAAAGACATGGAAGAAGAGGCCATGTTCGTGGAGACGTAGGAGTCATCCTGCTACCGTGAGGTAGCTGGGCAGCAGGTCTGGGAGGATGCCATGGCCAAGCAGATCGAGTCCATATAGAAGAATGACACATGGGATCTCATTGTGTTGTCGGCTAGACACAAGCCGATTGGACTCAAATGGGTTTATAAATTGAAGAAGAACACAGAAGGAGACGTGATTAAGCACAAGGCAAGGCTGGTCACAAAACGATATGTGCAGCGACAAGGAATCAATTTCGAAGAAGTGTTTGTGCCGGTGGCTAGGCTGGACACCGTGCATGTCATTCTTGTTGTTGCAGCCAATCGAGGTTGGCAAGTTCATCACCTTGATGTCAAGATTGCATTCTTAAATGATGAGCTCGAGGAGGAAGTATACGTAGCCCAGCTGGAGGGCTTTTGTAGTGAAGAATAACGAGCATTGTGTGCTCAAACTCAACAAGACGTTGTATGGACTCCAACTTGACAGAAGCTTGAAGCAGATTGGTTTTAGCAGATGTTCACAAGAGCAGACCGTATACACAAGAGGATTAGGTCTTGCAGGTGTGATAGTTGGAGTATATGTTGATGATCTCATTGTGACAGGAGAAAGTCCAGAAGAGATCATAGGATTCAAGCAGTAGATGATGAGCGAGTTCGAGATGACCAATCTCGGATTGCTCAATTACTATCTCGAGATTGAGGTAGCACCAGAAGATGGGCGAATTACAATCAAGCAAACAATGTATGCGAAGAAGGTCCTTGATCAATTCGGTATGCTAGATTGCAATTCCATAAAATTCCCTATGGAACAAAGGACTCAGCTACATAAGGATCCAAATGGGCAGCCGGTGGATACAACTGAATATTATCGCATCATTGGTTATCTAAGGTATTTACTCCATACAAGATATGACCTTTCATTTGCTATCGGAGTGGCAAGCAGATTCATGAAGAAGCCCATAGTGGTGCATCGCAAGGCAGTAAAGCAAATTCTTCGGTATTTGAAGGGTACCGTTCATTATGGGCTTGTGTATACAAGAGGAGGAAGAGTAGAAGTAATCACCGGATACACTGATAGTGATCTGGCCAGTGACATGGATGACAGGAAGAGTACCAGAGGTATGGCTTTCTATATCAATGATAGTCTGGTGTCACGGTATGTCTTCATGCGAGGCTGAATTCATGGTGGCGATAGCGGTGGCATGCCAATCATTTTGGCTTAGAAGTCTGTTGGAGGAGCTGACAGGAGAAGAGCCCAAAACAGTCAAATTATTTGTTGATAACAAATCAATGATTGTTTTGATGAGAATCCAGTTTTTCACGAACGCAGTAAACATATTGACACCAGATTCTATTTCATTCGTTAGTGCGTTGAAGGTGGCCATATTGAGGTTGAGATCATCTGCACAGAGGAGCAGCGAGCCGACGCTCTGACGAAGGCATTGCCGATGGTGAAGCTGGCGGTCATGCAGTATCTATTGGGAATTCGTGATCTCAACCCTCGTCAGGATTAGGGGGATTATGTTGGACTTAATCCTAGCATGTACCTCGGGGAGTTGAATCATACGGAACCAAGGAGTACTTATATGGCTGGTATACAGGTTGGGTGTCGTTCGTTTGTGTGCATGATTATGGATCGTGCAGTGTGCACGAGTTTAGTTAGAGTTGGAATCAGAAAATTAGATGATCGGATTCGGTTTAGAGTTTAGTTTATCCCTAGATAGCAGTTGTTATAAATATGAGTTGTAATCTCTAGTTTTTGTAAGTCGAATAAAATCATAAATTCCTCCAAAAAACTATCGATCTTCTTCTTCTGTTTTTCTGCTCTAGTCGAGTTTCTGCTATTCTGCGTTTGGCTTTGTTTCTGGTCTGGTTTCTTCTGTTCTTGATTTGCTTCTCGTCAAGTTCGATCTTCTAGTTTCTGCGCAAGTTCCAGAGGACCGAAACCAACACGTGAAGCAGAAATCTACGATTGAAACTGTAGCAACTGGCAAGTGGCAACTATATTAACAAGAAATGCAGGTGTCCTGGACCTGTGGCCATGATACACATATGTATGTGGTTGTGTTCGATCAAGGAGGATCCTTTCCACCTAAACTGTGATCCATGTCCGATCTAGCTGATGAGCCTGATCTGATCCATGATGCAACCAGCGAAGCTTCTGATTCCCGAGATCGCCGAGAAGATTTTCTCCGCATCATCTCTCCCTCCCCTACGGTCTATGGACACTACATACTAAATTAATTCCTCTCCTCAAATCTCTTTATTAGTTTATTTGTACCATTTTGATTCGGCACTTAGAATGTTGTTCCATGTCTCTCCAATTGTTTGGTTGTATATTGTTGCTTTTTGTTCAGTGGTGGTATGTAATGGATATATGAGCTGCATAAGGGAGTTGGTTGTACCAATTAAGCAAGAAAGGAGATTCAAAGGTCTATGTACTAAAGTACTTCACCATCATTTCAACCTCGAATACGTGGGGTCCTTAATTTTCTTCCTCTTGCTAATATTTGACACATCAAGAGTACCAAGATTCTAGACTTCCAGTTCACAGCATTATTGGAGGCAGGCGAGAAGCTAGAAAGAAATTGATGGTGTTGCACACATGTATAATTTTGAAGTAATATTATCGATTTTAGTTGTTTTAGGTGGTCAAAATAAGCTACTTAATGCTAAAACTTGTTTCTAGCCTAGTGCATGTGCACCACCCTGCCTAATGTGGTTTCGCCACATTTGAAGGGACGCAACTGTATTAATTTATTAACAGACAACATTTTTTATGCAACTTCCGTTTATGTGCCATTTCTGCGGAAATTTGAGAATCTTACTGTAAATTACTTTCCAAAGTTATCAGGGGTGCATTTTTCTGACAAAGATATCCCCCGAGATTGTCCCCGAACAAATCAAATCATGGAACTCAATTTAAATTCTCCTTTTGTTTTAGTGATAGAGTTTGGGCACATGGTGCTGATTATAATATGCTAATGAGCACCATGCCACTACATAGATCAAATTAATAATTCCAATTAAAAAAAAGGAGATATCTCCCTTTCACTTTAAGAGGCTTCTTCACACCATCCTGCTTCTCCTTTCTTTCTTGCTCCCATTTCTTGGTCGTCCTCTAGGTCTAGGCTAGCTAGGGATCCATGAGTGCTAGCAACTCTGGGGGCAGCATGGAATGGGGAAGGGGAAGAGCATCTGGCTCCAGGAAGGGCAAAAGAGCCGGCAACAACAGCTCTGACAAGCCGAGGCAGCCGCAGCGAGGCCTCGGCGTGGCGCAGCTGGAGAAGATCAGGATACAAAGTGAGATGGCCGAGTCCTTGCACCACCCTCTTGGCCAGCCACCTCTTATCCATAGAACTGGTAGCTTCAATTTGGTAATCGTTCAGGCATATATGTATATATGTGATCATTTGGTTCTTTGATTTTTGGTTCCGTAAGTAGTATAGCCATACTTAAGTCTAGAATTTCTGATTTGTTTTGTGATTTTGTAATCGATTGATCGAGCAGGAAGATGTGCGATTGTCTCACTCGCTGCCATCGTCTCCATCCTCCTCCTTCCATGCTAATATCAGTGTTTCGTCGTCCTACCCAATTCATCGTCCAAATCTTGCGGTACACATGCAATTGTTTCTTTTTTGAATAATCGTTCGGCAACTGTGGATTAAGCACTGCTATATACTAGCAGAGATCACTCAAATTAATTTACCAAAGGTAGCCTTGTGAGATTGTTGCTATTTTCTTGGTATCCAGATTAATTTCGAAATTCCATGATTAATAGAGATATATGCATTTTTGTTCTGATAATTTAGTTGATTAATATAGTGCAACAGCAAAGAATGAGTAATCTACGATATGAGATCAGAAAAGTTAGCAAAAAATTGATCTTATTGACCTTTTTAAATTTTGTTTCCAATGCTTTTGCGAGGTACTTCCATATTTGTATACTACTATATAGCAAAAAAATGATCTTATTCCCTTTTTAAATTTTGTTTCGTCCGATGCTTTTGCGAGGTACTTCCATATTTGTATACTACTATATCAAGAATGCATCATATGTATATATAGATTACTTCGGGCGAAAGAATGATATATATGTCATGGAGCCTAAAAGATGAACAAGAATGCATAATATAATTAAGCCTAAAAGATGAGCAGGAGAGTATCATTGCAGCTCAAAGGGTTTTATTCTCCCATGCACGTGATGGCCTTGGCTTGCCTGCATATCTTACGGCTGGTGGTGTGACCTAACCTTGTGTCTTGTACTACGTATTAGATGGCATATGGAGAGAGAGGAGACATAAGATATGGTGAATTCCAAACGGATCCCATCATCAGGTGCGTCCATGCATGCATGTACAAGGTTTATTCACGTCTACCTCCATTATCTTGTCTCGTGATCATATCAAAGACGACCCAAACACCCAATGCAGTAACATGTGCGCATCTTCCTAATGTGCCTTCAATTTAGATCACCTTACTACCATGGCGCTATCTACGGTTCAGAAGCACACGATTACTCCCATCAGAGCAACGTCACATTGCCTCTCTTCGAAACTGAGGTGCTTATGCTAATTTGAAGTGTATTAATATGTGTGTGTGCAATTTCAGTTTTGTTGATAACTTATTGAAGTGTACGTTACTTCACTTTTGTAGGAATCCATTTCCTTGAAGAGACAGTACGATCTAAATCAATCGGTAGACTCGCCGAACTTAGATGATCAACAAGAGGTGGATCTTGAGCTCAAGCTATGATCCAAAATATGCCTTCTGTGGCTCTACCTTGCAGTTAAGTTCCCTGGTTATTTCTGCCACAAGAACTAAAGACTTTCAGTCTTGCGTGTAATGCATGCACATCGATCATAAGAAAAAAAGATATGCATATGCGCAATTCTTTAAGACACGGTGTGTCGGTGTGTAATTGAGTTACTGAACTGAACTGATCAAGTACCGGGATTTGGTGATATGCTGGCTAGCTAGTTGATATGTACATTGTGTATACTTTGGTAGCATAGAATTAGTTCTTTTTCACCGTGATGTTGCAAGTATGTATACTCATCCGCATTATATTGCTGAGTTCAGAAGAGAGTAGTGGTGCAAGTCTATATCTCTGGCACGTACTGCCATTACTTCAGAATTTTGCTGATGCGAAATCAGAACAAAGGAGAAGACCATAGGTCTAGCTAGTGCTGATGGTTAATGCTCCATGTATGTTTGACACCATGGAAAGTTGGCATGCATGAAGCAGGTTGTGCGTGCTCATTGCATATTTTGATGGCCATGCTCTCTGTTAACTGTGGGCTTGCCTGTTTTATTTTTGAACGAACAAACACGAGATTGTGTGTCTATTTCATTGATAGAGAATACAATTTTTCTTAATAAGTACAGAAGGTTACTCTCTCTCTAGCTAATAGAGGTGCTAGATGCCTCGCTCCGGCTATGGCCAAGACCATGCCTCCTTGATCTTTGCAAATAGTGTCTCTGGCGGGGCATCTCGATGTTGGAATACCCTTGAGTTACTCTCCTTCCATATTTCCCATGAAATTAGGATGATTAGCGTTCTCAGCTCTCCTTTCTTGGTGTGTTACCGGTTGAAACAATATTGGTCTACCATTCGTGAGTATTTTCGCTGGGCGGCCATGCTAAGGGATTTATATGTGGTTGGGAGGTCTATGTGGCAATGGAGGCCTAAATCATCTTGTTGTATTTGTTGGGTCCAATGTCCCTCCAAATGAAGAAACTAATAACCTAAAAGCCAACATGGCCCTGTGCGTGTGAGCCGTTGATTGCCGTCGTGATGGACGCCGGAGATACATCCTCTTATGTGAAGGGGGTAGGTGAAAACCCTAGCCTCTCACCTTAGTTCAGGTTGAGAGAGAGACAGTTGTGTAGTAGGTGAGAGAGAGAGAGAGAGAGTAACATCTATAGAACGACCAAAGGAGAGACGAGATGAGAAGAAAAGGCTTGCTGTCCAGATCAGTGTGTCTTATGCAACCTTTATCAATCTTGTGATCAGAAGCTAAAAACGTGGTTGAATCAGTATCAAACTTGATGAGATCGTTTGACACTTGTAGATCTCTGATTTGTACGGTTGAATTGAATATTTGGTTAGTGGAGCACAAGATTTGAGCTGAAGTTTGACAGCTCTGTTAGCAGCGGATTCAACAGTGCACAGTTTTGGCACAAGCTCGGTTTGAGGGGTCAAACGGTGTCCAATTTAGCTGATTTTTGGTAAGTTCGTGGAGGACTCATTGATCTACAGTTCTGCCAAGTTTGAATGAATTTAGATATGTGGTTTGCTCGGTGTGATCTGAACTCCGAATGAGACAGAATGCAGTCTTCTCTGTTTAGCTAAAAGTGCTAGTCTGGTCATATCTTGCTTTAGTGTTATTGGTATTGTTGTTATACCTAGGTTGTGATTATTTTGTTGGTGTTGCTGATATTGTGGTGTACCTGGAGGTTGTAGAGAAGACTATTTGTATCTATTATCGCTCTACAGTGGAAAAGGTTAGAAGTAGGCTGATTGCCCCATGGTCTATGGATTTTTACTTCTCTTGATTGTATGACGTTTTCTATGTAAATAATTGTCACTTGTGCATATTGTGTTGTTTATTCCGCCGCTAACTGTTGGTTGAAACTGTCCTCAAAGTTTATCATAAGAAGAGAGATTAATGGTGCATGGTTACTACCTTTTATTCCTAACAGTATCTACATTCAGCTAGGAGATGGTGCGCTATTTCTTGCATTTGGCGGCATAGGGGGTATGAGGGGTTGTGTGGTCATCCCATTAATTCTAGTCTGTTTGATGTTCATATATAGTTTTTTTTATAAAAATCCTGATTCACGTGCGTCTACGAGCAATCAACTCATGTATCACACGTGGCCCACGTAATAGGCCAAGTTGTGGCGCAAAAAAAACTATTTCTTAATGACTTTTTTTAAAAAAACTTTTTCTCAATAACTTTTATCTCAAAACTATTGAGCTAGAAAAGTTTTTTAAGCTAAAAAAAAGAAAGTTGTGGAGGAAAAAACTTTCCAAAAAAAAAGTACTAGGCTGTCGGGGAGGTTCAAGAGCTGTCCCTTGGCGCGCACGTGCAAAAAGAACTTTTTACTGTAGCAGGAGGCTATGTAATATTTTCTGAAAACTTTTCCCCAAAACTTCTGAATAAACTTTTCTCGTTAGTTTTTTCTCAAAACTTTTTTAGCCAAATTTTTTCCATGCAAACTTTTTCAAAAATAGAAAGACACGGGAGATTTTTTTTCTACCAAAGGGAAGAGCGAGGGGCTGTCAGGAGATTCGCATGCTGGCGTCCTGGCGCGTGCTAATTAGCGGCGTCCGGTGTTTTAGCTCCAGCCATACGAAAGAATTTGTATTTTGGAGGCGTCCACGCCTTCCAAATCAGAGTCTCGTAGGTAGAGCCGGCGGAGCTACGAACTGGGCTCGATATGCCGAGGCCACCGTGCACTCGCCATGTTGAGTTAGCTTCCACGTGATGTCGTCTGGTGTGCTAGGAGGTGTACTTCACGTACTGCTGTCCAGAGATGTACAGATACCTGCAGGTGTGTCTGCA
The DNA here is from genome assembly GCF_958298935.1 of Phragmites australis. NCBI lineage: Eukaryota > Viridiplantae > Streptophyta > Magnoliopsida > Poales > Poaceae > Phragmites > Phragmites australis. Next base: position 34,639,952 of record NC_084929.1, on the reverse strand, counting down.
TCTGTGGAGGCTTAGGTCTTGTATCTGCTAGCATATGATATGGCGAGTATTATCCTTCCATGCTTTCAAGACTTCAGATTAGTGCAAGGTGCCAAGGAGGCATTTGTATCAGAAGTTGAGAAAAATTATGCTTTTCTATCCCGAAACCAACAGAAAATTATGGTCGTTGAGAGAAACATGAGTCGCGTTCTAGCTATCACCTGTGTAAACATTATAAGCATTGTTAAGTTCTATCTGACGCTAGCCAGCTAGCTATGAATTTGATCAGTGAATATATGTACAGGTATTCATAGATGTTTACACCTTGGAAACATATATATATGGTGCAGTTCATATATGCATGCATTCGCCACTAGTTATTGTACAAGTATGGATGTGATTATGTTTTCCTTCAAAAAAAAAATTGAATGAAATGTAATCTCTAGTTGTGTTTACTCTGCTAGTGAATGAATTTTCACCTTTAATCTGAAGAAGTTACAGAGTCAGCTATTTGTACAGATACGTAAGAGCAAGATGTCAATATATATCACGCAATTCATCAGCTGTGCTGTAGTGCTGTGATCTCTCAAACTAGACATGCTTTTATCATCATTCTCTTCGTCTTGTTAATCAATTAATAAATAGTACATGAGTAACTAATAATGCTTGGATTGACAAAAAAACATTTTTCTACAGGCGAAGACAAACAAAAACATCAATGCCCCAGCTTCTTTTCCAAGGAAAAGAGGCTACGCGAGATCACAAAATAATGGTGATATACAATACTAATCTGACGCCTAACCAATATCAGGATATTGTTCTTCATGCCTGGCCTTTCTTGTGCATGGTCGATAGCTAGCGATAAAAGGCTACAGAATATTAATTCTTGTTGATACGCAGCAGCATGCACCACCCTCTCAATCTTCAGTCGTATCTGCTGTATCTGTACGTAATAAGAAGAGTACAGCAATCCAACAATTAATAGACAATGACAGAAGCTCTCTGTGCTGTCTACGCGGATCAATCAGCTTTTGCAAATATCAAGCTGTAGTTTTAAACTAGCTAATGATATGATTAATCATCGCATGCATGTGTTGCTAATTGAGTTGTGCATGCGGAAAGGGACGCGCCAGTACTGCAAGTTGCTCAAAACGTACGCCTAGCTCTCTCATGTCTCTCAACCGCCAAGATTAAAGGAGGCCTTTTCTGAGTTAAATATGGCATCGATATCTATATGTTTATAAACCTTAATCATGTAATCGTGATGCCAGAATGGCAGAATGCCAGTACATATATATATGCCTGCTTGTTGCAAGCAAGTTGCACTGGGTACCCGTGCTCTTGCAAAGGGTCCTCCTATAGATGATCTAGACCGATCGAGTCTTCTAAAATTATCAGCACGAGTGGACCTTGTTGTGCCACCGCCTTACATGCATCGACAGTCCCGTACGCACGCACGTATTTTGTATCTTGCGGCCATCGACCGAGACTCCGAGAGACGAAAGATGCTACTCTCCTTGCCAACCTTTTCGCAGATCGATCGAAGAAAGAATAATACGCATGAACTTGGACGGTAAACTCAAGAAACTAATCGCGGCTAACTTGTCAATCTGTATGCCCTTAATTGGTGCGTACTCATTTGCCGATGATGGACTCTCTGCGACCGTGCGTACTCATTTGCCGATGATGGGCTCTCGCCATGCTATTGCTCCACCGCTCTCTTCCTCGCCATGCTATTGCTCCACCGCTCTCTTTCTCGACATCTTCCGGCGCCATTATACCAATGGAGAAGCTTTAAGGTGGTGTTTGGATACGGAGATATATATGGATAGGTTGGGAATGGGAAATAAGTGGTGGGTTAGATCTAATCTAATGTTTGGATATAAGGTTTAGGAAATTTGAGTTCATTTGGGAATAGGATATGAGGCCTCATCTCTTAACATTTCATTCCCGAAGGAGATGGTGGGTTGCGGTGGAGTAAAGAAATAAAAATAATTGAGAAAATACAAAACTGCCATCTATATGTATACGGTCCTCTTCTTTTGGAAAAGGGTATTATGGTCATATAAAATATTATATCCCAAACCAAACCCAATCCATACCAAACAATGGAATGGAAAATATTTGTATAACCCTAACCCATACTCACCTCTATGCATCCTACCTCATTTTCATTTCCCATACCCATTACATATCCAAACACCACCTAAGGGTATATTTGGTTGGAGCCCTGTGAACGTGCTTGAGAAAAAGTCATGCCTGAAAGTAGCATGAGGTCCGCGAACTAGCCTGCGACCGAATGGTCAGTTCCAGGTTGAAGCTCCGTCCGAGACGAATTTCTGTGGAATCAGCCGATTTATGGTCCCCAATAAAATTAGGGCAGTGGCAAATAATCAAGCCTTTTTTTTAAAAAAAAAAAGTAGCCTGAGGTCTTGATGTTTTTTTGCCTGGTCAAGTCTCGAGTTGAGTGTTTGGTTGGTGACTGTGCCTAGGAACATTTGAAATAGTGTTATCCTTTATTAATTCGGTTATAGAATCCTAAGGTAATTATATGTAACAATAATTCAACTAATAAGCTTTTGGAATAAATGATAATTTATTTTAGAAAAATCTACTCTTGTAGATTGCACTGTCATCCGTATATCGTCCATACGGGTCATTCTATATCCAAAAGAAGAAAATCCAAACTCTTGTACATTGCACTGTCATCCGTATATTGTCCATACGGGTCATTGCGTATCCAAAAGAAATCGAAAAAAAAAAGAATCAGAAGGCAACAAGTGGATAGTCCGCAAAGCTTAGAAACAATCAAACAACCCATTTTTATTGCTGCAGTAGCATACCCATCATGGCCAAAAGTAAGCAAGGCGGTAGCGTTTGTCTTGGTGCACTGCAATAGTGAGAACAACACGTGATTAGCGATGAATCATCGGGCCGTCGCAGCGTTCCGGAGCCAGGCGACCTGGGCCTGGGCCTGGGCAGCACAGGCAGTGGCCAGGATCGCAGAGTTTGTTTTTACATTTTCTAACTTAAATAATTAGATAAATAGACTTTGGATAAAAAAAATTATAATAATAGATGTCTACCGCTAGATCTTACCACCCTCTCATTAGACGGTTAGTAGACGGTTAAAAATTATTTCATCACATAAGAAGAATATTAGTAAATTTTTCAGATTTTTGGGAATTTATTTGATGCCCTAACAATTACTTAGAAGTTATAAAAGTAGATTTTTTTGGAGAATTTTAGTTTAAATTCTACATAGGCTTTTTAGGTGAATCTAATTAAAATAGGTTACACATGAATTATGGAACACGTACAAAATGTTTAGAATTTTTGGAGCAATAGAAGACTACTATTTTAAATAGAGAAGATAGGGGGAAAATAAACGTGAAGTATTGTTCGTCATAGGGCACTGTTCATGACGGTGCTACCTGCTCTCTCAACAGGCGGTAAAGCCTAAACGCCCAAGGAGAAGGCGGTAAGACCTAGCCGTACCACTGTGGCATGCTTACCGTCCTCTGAAAGGGTGGCAGGCGGTAGGTGTCTATTATTGTAAATCTTTTCATTCTGAATCTATTTATTTAATTATTTAAGTTAGAAAATGTAATAAAAAAAACTTAGGATCACAACCAAACAGTCTCCCGACAAGTTACAGCTCCCCAGCCAGACACTTGCACTTCTATAGGTATATTTGGTGGAGCTCTTTCTAATTTAAATTGTCTGATGGAAATAATTCTCTGTGGAAAGTAATTATGTAGCTTAAAGTTATTCTCTAGCGATATTTTATGGTAAACCCTACGAAGAAAATGATTTTAAGGGAGAAGTGAATCAGGGGGATCGAGTTTTTTTAGCTCCCAACATCTAGTTCATTTTAGTTAATTACTCTTATAAAATCACTCTGAAAACTAAAAACTGTAAACTATTGTTTGACAAAACTCTCCTAATTTTACTTAAAAACTGTAAACTGTGTGATATTCTTCTTTTAATTCAATTTGAATACATGAAATGATAAAAATACATATAAATAAAGTATTACAAAGGAACTCACTTTTTCACCGTATAAACTAGGGCTAGAAATAATTTTAGAAATTAGTCCATTACATAAGAAAAATATTAGTGAATTTTTTCATATTTTTGGAAACTTATTTAAGACCCTAACAATTATTAGAAGTTATAAAAGTAACATTTTTTAAGAATTTTAGTTTAAATTCTACACAGACTTTTTTAGGAATACAATTAAAATGAGTTGCATATGGATTATGAAACACGTATAAAAAGTTATATAATTTTTTAGTAATAGAAGACTATTATTTTAAATAGAGAAGATGAGAGCAGAATCAGAGCCATAAATCGTACTCCTGCCGAGTCTTGCTCATATTGCGGTAAGGGCCTAGCCATCAAATCAGAGAGCGTTAAGGGTCATTCACGTATGGGTGAAAGCTTACCACCCTCTCAGAGAACGGTAAGGGCCTAACCGTCTTATTAGAGAATGGTAGAAATATATTTTTGCAAATCTTTTCATGAGATGGCTATTTATTTAATTGTTCATATTAGGAAAATATAAAAATAAAAGTACCACGCTCACGCCCTTCCACCTGGCCAAGTGTGTAAGGCGCGCGCACTATATCGTCGGCCTGACTACCAGTAGCTCCAAGCTTTATGCACATAGGTGTTCTTATCCGAGTTTTAAACCTTCTCTAACCTGGATTGTTTAGCGTTCCTTTGCGAATGTTTTCGAAGCATGATACTTTTATTATTGTGTTGAGCATGCATCATATGCACACTTTTCCATTGTTCATTTATTTATGCGATGCATTCTTGATTCATTTAGAGAGTGTCGCGTCGACGATCCAAGTAGTTGAAGGTAATATCGGACCACTGAAGTTCTATGAGTGCTGTGCAGGTAGTGTCAGGCAAGCGCCGGAGTAGCAAAGCAAGTATCTAAACATACTCAAGCTACTACTTTGGATCGATTGTGTATAATATGATAAATTATGTTTTATGTATATTTGCATGTTTAGCGTTCCAGAGTCAGGTGATATGGGTAGAACCTATGTTGATGTATTACCTTAACATTGATATTGTTGTTAATCCTTATCCTTGTAACATATATAAGATAATGTTGATATCTAACTTTAAAGGTTAACCGAAATACTTAGCAATGCATATGTCATCGGTAGAAGTCAAGTGATGGTTTAATCATTGCTCGTGAGCTTAGAGCTTACTTATGGTTCATAATAATAATAATATTGGGATGGATGAGTAGTGAGGATGAGGCGAGATGTGGGCGATGCTAGGGGTAGGTCAGGAGAGGAACCCGAATGTCATAGATCGCTTGCATCGTTTAAGCAACGACTATTGTTGCAGTTGGCTCTAGCACTTTTCGTATTAACCACATATCGATCTAATGGTAAGATAATCCGATTATCATATGTCGTGCTGATGCTTGCCTTGCAGCCCTATGACACGTAAGAGAAAAAAAGGAAAAGCAAGGTGGCGGGGAGCCAGAGGTGTCTGTGACACGCTCGCGGTAATCTTGGTACCATAAGGGTATGTGCAATTGAGTAGTTCTGGGTGTGAAAAAGGTTGATACGAGTACCCCATTGTGTAGGTCTGTGTGGTCAAGCAAGCCAAATGGTCATCGAGTCGTGTGGGTAAAGATGTACCTCCCTGCAGGGTATAAGAACAATTTGAATTATCACGTTCTCGGTTATGAGCATGCTTTTTTCTATTTGCAGTAGTCGTAGAGTTACGAATATGGGATAATATGGTATGGTATGTTGAGATGATTCTATTACGGATATGTTATGATAGTTCCAGTTATATATAGGTTCATATTGAGGATTACATGATAGAAAGGTGTATGTGGTTAAGAATAGATGCTCATATATTTGTGTTAAAACTGCTTTTGCATTTGAACTTTACTTAACCTTATGGCCGATCCTTGCTAATTCGTCCAAATGTATTATCCTTGGAGTCGGGTTATTTATATGTACCCAATATGGATTAAGTCTTGTGAATACCTTCGTACTCACGCTGCTCTTTTAGGTCCTATCGACGTGGGGGAGGTATTGCTCGGCTACTTCATGCCCTCCGAGGTAGGTGGCGGGATGAGTAGTGTAAACTACTTGTGTGATGTTATTTTGGGTGGAACCTAAGGGCATATGACTCCACATATCTTTTTTTAATAGATTTTGTCTTCCGCTGTGTAGTTTCTCTTTTGGCTAGGGGTGATCTGTTTTATTGTCTCACTAGCTCTCTCTTTTTATTGTAAATTATCGAAAATTGTTAATACTTAAATACTTGTAATATAATTTTATTATTCGTTCTTTATTAAGATTTGTTGTGATGATATATGTTAGAAAGGTGTGTCTTTCGATCTTGGTCCCAAAACATATGTCGGGACTACTGGAATGATATTCTGTCTAATCATTACAGACGTAATTATGAAAATGATCAACTTAATGATTAATTAGAATGCTATTTGGACGGTTTCTCACATTGCAGGACGACCAGAGCAAGACGGACGTATATATCTGTCATGATGATAAGCTAGGAGTAGTTGGCTTTGTTAGGTGTATGTCTGCCACAGAGTTTAGTATGATCAGTTTGTATATGCATCTTCTCTCTTGTTATATAAAAGGGAGGATCCGACTTGTAGAATATTGAAAAATATATTCTATAACAAGTTCATCCAATCTATAAGAAAATACATAGGATATATGTCTATTATCATACGGGAGATCTAAACATGAATAAAATCTTTGTGTTCTTGAGTCCATTAGATCCAACCTCAAGAAATGTGTATCAATACGCCAATCGACCGGTATACCCCAGATTAACGGTTAAGGGTTATCCCCTGATAGGTTTAAATATCTATTTTTAATCCAAAATAAGAACAAGATGTCTCAATCAAAAATTCTCAAACTGTCTATAGCTTTAGCTTCAAAAAAATTTAAAGGTAGGAATAACCAGCACTAAAAAACTTAGAGTTGAAGCTTTACCAAACATATCGATTCACATCGGTTTTCACGCAACATGTGCAGTAGATGTGGCTAGCAGTGGCCAAACAAACGTTGGCGCCCCATGGCTGGGACCGTGCCAACCGGTGCCTCCCTCGTAGGTAGTGTGGCCGAGAGCGCATGTCGGTACGGTCGCACCGCTACATTGCTCTGCTAGGCTTCACTAGCCCGCGACTCTTTGAATTTTTAATATATATTTTCAATATTACACTTGTAACCTACTGTTGCCGTTCCAACTAAGTTAGAAGTGCAATTTTTGAAACAAGCACCTAATTATACATATATTAAAAAATGTATAAAAATTCCAACTCTTTCAGCTGAGCGGGCCATCCAAAACCTCCATTTAGGAGAGCCGAGCCAAAACAGACTAGTGGGCCGTCGTCCCCTTGCTGGAGCAGCGCAAGGCCAGCTGAAGCTGCAGTTGGCCATCGTCCCTCCTTTCATAATGACTAGCCCGAATGCATGAAAATGCCAAACCAAACCAAGCTTAAATGGGCCATTGGCCCAATTTGCTCCGGTTGCGCTCCCCTCTCCCAACCAGAGCACGGTGGTACCGTTCCAGTTGTGAGCCGAACCGGTAGGGTTAGAACCCTCCCTCGCATGCCCTTTAGAGTGAAGGAGTAATTTATTTCGAATAGCTTAAGCGTTCGTAGACCATAAACAAACATCATGTACCCGTCGCTAGCAAAGTAAAAGGCTTCGTAATTATTTTCAGTAGGCATGTGTATATAATGCAGATCTTTAAGTGTATATAAGATATGTATATATAGAATGTGGCGTATGCTCAGATACTACACGTCTATCTAGTGCTGAGGCTTAAAAAAAACCGGAGCACGGTTCTGTCTGTCTCGTGCACGAGACGACCGTGACAGAACAGAGCACGGTGCGCCGAGAGCCCGGCCGGAACAGATGGCAGCCCCTTCGGGCTGGCGGGAGCAACGACCACGTGGCTCGCTACACTTGAATATCGCCCCCGGCAGCGCTCGGCGCCAGCTATTTGCACAGCCAACGGGGTCGAGGCCGCGGCCAGAGAAATGAAGAAGACCCAAATTTAGGCGCTGGAATTGAAGGCACTTCCAATAAAAAGATGAGCACGCTGAGGAGGGAGGGAGCGCGCGATCCTTCTCTAGCCAGGCCGGTCACGGAAGGGGGGAAGGGAGGGACCAGCTCCTCGACCTCACCGCCGTAGCCATCATTATGGGGTCCCTCCTCCGCGCCGCGGTCTTCGCTGTGGCGCTCCTCCTCCTCGCCTCCTCCGGCGAGGCGTTCTTTGATCTCTTCAATATCTTCCGCCCGCGCTCCGAGAGCGACTACTTCCAGAACGCCTTCGACGGCTCGCAGGAGCAGGCGGTGCCCACGGAGACGGAGCAGGAGGAGCAGGGCGCCGCGCCGGCCACGGCCACCGGCCTCACCAGGGTGCCGCCATCGGGCCCGCCCACCAAGGCCGCCAAGGACACGGTAGAGCTCGCCGTGGACGACGGCGCCGGGCGCGCCGGCGCATGGACCATCGTCAGCGAGAACTCCGGTGTGTCGGCCATGCACATGGTTGTCATGCGCCACGGCAAGGCCATCATGTTCGACACCACCACCACCGGCCGGTCGCTCATGCGGCTGCCCCAGGACAACTGCCGCATCGACTCGCGCGCCAAGCAGCAGGGCACCATGGACTGCTGGGCGCACGCCGTGGAGTTCGACTATAACAACGGCGGCCTCCGCTCGCTCAAGGTTTGCATGCCGCATCTTGCATCATTCATGCATGGCTCCCTGGCTGGCATGTCAATGTCGACCGTGCACGAACCGAGTTTTAATGGCATGGCATGCACAGATCCAGACGGACACTTGGTGCTCGTCAGGCGCTTTCGACGCGGACGGCAACCTGGTGCAAACCGGCGGCTACTTCGAGGGCGAGAAGGCCGTCAGGTACCTCAGCCCGTGCGACACCTGTGACTGGTTGGAGCACCCCAACAGCTTCGCCGAGGGGAGATGGTACGCGACGCAGCACGTGCTCCCGGACGGCCGGTTCATCGTGTTCGGCGGCCGGCGCGCATTCAGCTATGAGTTCGTCCCGGCGCCGGGGGAGACGAACGACAAGGCCGTCCCCATGCCGCTCCTCCGCGAGACCACCGACGACGTGGAGAACAACCTCTACCCGTTCGTGAACCTCCTCCCCGATGGCAACTTGTTCGTCTTCGCCAACGACCGCTCCGTCATCTTCGACCCCAGGATCGGCAAGGTCGTGCGCGAGCTCCCCAAGCTCGCAGGCGGGGGGCGGAACTACCCCGCTTCCGCCATGTCCGCGCTCCTCCCGCTCGACCTCCGCAACGCCAGCGGCGACCCCGAGCCGGAGGTCATCATCTGCGGCGGGTCTCTCAAGACGGCCTTCAAGTTCGGCGAGAACAACACGTTCCAGCCCGCGCTCCGCGACTGCGCCCGCATCAACTTGGCCAAGCCCGACGCGCAATGGGAGGCTGAGGACATGCCCGTGGGCCGCGTCATGGGTGACATGCTCATCCTTCCCACCGGCGACCTGCTGCTGCTGAACGGCGCGGCCAAGGGCTGCTCGGGCTGGGGCTTCGCGCGGCAGCCGATCCTGACCCCTGTCCTGTACTCCCCGCAGCAGCCGCAAGGGTCGCGGTTCCGGCCGCTGGCCGCGTCGACAATCGCGCGCATGTACCACTCCAGCAGCGCCGTGCTGCCCGACGCCACCGTGCTCGTGGCCGGCGGCAACACCAACACGGCCTACAACTTCAGCGGCGTCGACTTCCCGACCGAGGTCCGCGTCGAGCGGTTCTCCCCGCCGTACCTCAGCGAGGAGCTCGCCGCCAACCGCCCGGAGATCGACGTGGCGTCCGTGCCTTCGGACGGGATGCGGTACGGCGCCCCGTTCACGTTCCGGTTCTCAACGCCCTCCGAGGCCGTGGGCGAGGCCGACGTGAAGGTCACCATGTACGCGCCGCCGTTCACCACGCACGGGTACTCCATGAACCAGCGGCTGCTGATCCTGCCCGTCACCGGGTTCAGCGAGGAGGGGCAGAGCTACGCGGTCACCGTCGACGCGCCGGCCAAGCCGGAGCTGGCGCCGCCGGGGTACTACCTGGTGTTCGTGGTGGCGAAGGATGCGCCGAGCGTGGCTGCATGGGTGAAGATTCGGTGAAATTGGCTGTTGGATTGCGGTGTGCGTTGCTGTGAGATCGTGTATGGAAGTGGAGCGCAGTTAATCCATGTAATCTTCTTGATTTTCGGCTAATCCGAGTTGTATCTTTCTTCGCGTTGTCTGGTTTTACGTAGGATTGTGTATGGAATCAGATTAACCAGATTGCCACTCTACTATATGATTATGCTCTTCAATCTTCATATGTTTGGCTGCTAGCCTGAACGTTGGTGCGCTAGTGCATAAACACACATACACAGATTGACGAAAACCGGATGGTATCTCGATCTCCAAAAGCTTGACATCCTACCTCATTGTAGGAAGTACTCGCTCCATCCAGTAATATCTTAGATCTAAAATTTCTAGTTATTTTTTGGAATTTAAATGGTTTAAAATAAAATTGTTCAGCTGTAAAGTTATATATATTATCGATAGGTACAATTTTTATATAAAAATTATTTCTATTTAAGATCATATGAAAAATTATAATTTTTTTAATATCATCTACGGGACATAGATATATCAGCAACTAGTATGCCATATGCGACAGGTCCCTAAGGAATTACTTGTCGGTACACCGAATGCTGACAAAAAAATAGCTATATCTGCATTTTTTTCATTTTAAATTATATTTTTGCAATTTTTAAAAAGATAATATTATTTAAAAAATCGAGAGTAGCTGGGTGGGTCAGGCCTCCTCGAATGGGGCACAGGTCCGAACAGAGGGGAACCCCGCAAAAACCCTCGCCTCGCGGCCTCGCCCACAAACTGCGTCGCGTAGGCGTAGCTAGGGCACGAAGAGAGAGCGGCGAATCCGGCGATGGAGTACGTGAACCCCCTCACCGGCTTCCGCGTCGACGGCCGCCGCCCCAACGAGGTGCCGCCCCTTTCCCATTTCCCTACCGCTCCCTCGCGCGGTTCACGCGCACCCTATATCTCACTCGGTGCTCGACATCGCGCAGATGCGGCAGCTCAAGGGCGAGGTTGGCGTCGTCGCGCGGGCCGACGGGTGAGTAAAGGTCCGACGCTGATAGACGGGGAAAGCGGGACTGTTCGATTAGGGTTCCGGTGGTAGTTTTGGTGTTCACTTTTGATCGGATTGTCGGTCTGCGCAGGTCGGCGCTGTTCGAGATGGGCAACACCAGGGTCATCGCCGCCGTCTACGGCCCTCGAGAGGTGCATCCCCTACTCTAATTAGTGTGTTTCCGCTTACCTGTGAAAGGCCATGCGCACGGCGTGTTTGAGGAAATGCCTCTCAGAGGGGATTTACTGGTATAATGTGAGGTTTAGAGTTTGTAATCGGAATTATGATGATTTAGGTTTAACCTTTTTGGCGAACCTTTTGAAGTGTACCACGAGATGACGTACTGGTGATTTAGTCGGGGATGGTACATCATGTCCAAGAAACCATTAGGATCAAACATGGCATATGAGCTGTAGAACATGCTAATTTGTTCCACAGGAGGTGTACTGGAATAGTCGAAGTAGAATTGTGGAAATCAAAATCAAATCGCTTTCTTTCTTTGTTGTGGGGCTGCAAGCAACACCAAGGCTACCCTGCATTCTGTTTGTGGTGTTCACTAGAGCTTACTTCTGCACGTGCTTTGTCGTACCTCTTTTTTTTTTCCGCTGTCAGGAATGGATTTTTTTTACTTTGACTTATTTTGCTATCCAATAAAATTCCATGCTCTTCGTTTTGCTCATTCAGGTCCAGAACAAAGGGCAGCAAGTAAACAGCAGCGAGGCTCTGGTAAAGTTTCATTAGTCTAAGTTCATTGAGTCTCGATTCTCCATTTAGGATGCTTTCATGAGAAATCTGTATGCAGGTGCGTTGTGAGTATAGGATGGCAGAATTTAGTACTGGGGATCGGAGGAGGAAGCCAAAAGGTGACCGGTATGTTCCAACTTGAAGAGTGGGATTTGATAAAAAAACAGTTCAGTTATTCACAATAATGGATTCGTTTGTTATCAGTACAAATTTCCAGCATGGCAAATGTGTGTTATTTTTGTCTCTACCTTAACACGAGGCTTCTTTTCCCCATATTTGTCTTTTCTCACATGTTTTGATATCAACTGCCTTCTGATTTTAATGACAGTATTTTTGTAATCATGTTAGACTTTTCTTAAAGAGGAAAGCATCCTCAAATCAAAGTATGGGTGTCAGATCGATGACTTTGTGTTTGTAACAGTGTACATAATCAAATGTCTCATTTAAGATAAGAAGTTTCAAGAGTATATACCATGTAACATGAAGCAAATAGTGCTGTAGTATAACTTAGTTCATTCACTTTAGTGCTTGTGAGGTGAACACCCAATGGCCACTGTCCAAAGTGAATCCGGGTTGCCTGATGCTAGTGCACATGGTGTTTCATTTTTAATATAACTACAATAGTGAACTAAAGCTACTATCATCTTGCAGGCGATCAACAGAAATTTCGCTTGTTATTCGACAAACAATGGAGGCAAGCATATTAACAAATTTAATGCCACGCTCACAGGTTAGTTCTATTTACTAACTTGCCCTTCAAGAAATATTAATCTTAAGTGATATCAGGATCAACTTCCGATGCTTATTATGCTTGTATGCAGATTGATATATTTGTCCAAGTTCTTCAAGCTGATGGTGGTAAGTGTGTTACCTTCTTCCCGATTGTCAAGTTTGAAATGTGCACACTACATTCACCCCTAGAATCACTCTATTATTTATTCTAGAACGAACTCTTTTTTGTTCCATGCCAAAACAAAGCCAACTTAATTTTTCAGAGACCGAGTAAATATAGATGTATGGTCCAAATGATGGGACGTCCAGCAGAATACCTATCAAATCTTATGTGTGCTCTTTGCCCCCTCTGCTATATTACTCTCAGACAGGCATGCTACCACATAGTTTTTCTTGTGTATAATTCGAAATGGTTTTGTCATATTTAGCACTTTGAAGTGATCTTGACATATCTTGAGCAGTTGAGCATGACCGTGTGTATAACAGGAACAAGGTCAGCATGCATCAATGCTGCAACACTAGCTCTTGCAGATGCTGGGATTCCAATGCGAGACATTGTCACATCTTGTAGTGCTGGGTATCTGTGTTCTACTCCTTTGCTCGGTAAGACACCTAAGTTATTTTTATATGTAATGGCAAGCTAAAACTCATGACAAAAATAAAAGCCATGTAATCTAATATGCTATTCCAGATCTGAATTACATAGAAGACAGTGCTGGGGGTGCAGATGTCACTGTTGGCGTTCTTGCAAAGATGGACAAAGTGACACTTCTGCAGGTTCGAAAAGATCATCAATTATATCTTATTGTTTCATATTCTTAACTCCCCTAACTCTCTCTTCCTGTTCTCATGTTCTGTAATATTTTGTACGCTCTTGTTTGCTGCATAGTGCTCTTTATGAGAATTTAGCTATCCACCAAAACCAAGGCTAGTGCTGAATAGTTCCTTTTCAGATGGATGCAAAACTACCGATGGATACATTTGAAAATGTAATGGGACTTGCTATTGAAGGGTGCAAAGCAATCGCAAATTACATCCGGGAGGTAAAGAACCTTTTATTGTTCTCCAATTGTTCTTGGGTGCAGTTTACTTATTTTGATTTGCTTTTACATCGACTTATCCACCTATCATTGTTGGCACATTGGAACTTCTAAATACCTCATGAATTCCCCACTGTGATACATGTTGATTGGTGACTTCCATACTGAAACAGGTGCTATTGGTGAACACAAAACAACTGGAGTGCCAGCGTGGTTAGTTGAACCTGTCAGGTGAAGGCCATTTTCCCAGCTTCTGCAACGTTTGAAGCCTGGACTGGTCTGTGTAACTCTATTGATTTATGTGCTTACTCGACAGAGTATCCAGATTAATGGTCTGAACATGTTAAAGATCGCTGACCCATCAATAGACATGACACACCGTGTAAACGCTTGCTGGTTGAGGGTAAATGGCTTTGGTGCAGTGCACAAGAAATATCTGAGCTTGCTTGTACCAAACTACAAACGAGTGTGAAACTTCGAATGCTGCTCAAGGAACTGGTTCGCTTCCGGATTTAAGATTACGAGGAACTGGCAATTGCAGTCCTTTGTTTGCAACTATTGAGATTGTTCCCCTTGAGAGCAATATATAATCCGATACATATTGAATGTGTCATTCTGTACTGGGTTTTTGTGCATGTATTTTGTTTTTTATGTGCTTGTCAGTTTATGGTATTTTGCAGAAAATTGTCGTTCCATGTCGTGCCTTCAAAATACAGCATTGTTTCTGGACGCTGATGAAGTCCATGAACCAAACTGGACTCCTAAGTCCTGACAGACCTGACTCCAAATTGGTGGGGGGGGGGGGGGGGGGGAATGCAATTCCATGAAATGGTTGGTTGGGGCCATATAAAATTTACTGACCCCTTGAATATCAAAACTAAACTTGCAAAGCAACTATGTTGTTCAAATAATATGCTGAATATTCTGCTGTGCCACCGATTGGCAAAGCGTCTCGAGGGCTCCAGATGGCTAGAAATGAAGTCAGGAATGGAGCTCCAAACTAAAGCAATCTTTGCTTGAAGCTGAAAGAGCTAAAATACACCGGTTTTTGTCCTCAAACAAAAGCTCAAGATACAGGAGTCTAAACTTACATAATAAATATCAGTACGTGATGAGCACGGAGTAATAGAAGAAATGGATGATATAGACACAAAATGGAGCAACAATTTGTAGTCAAGTATTCTCTCTGAAACCAGCAAATTAGTTTTCAGCAGACGCTGCTTGGTTACCGGCAGGGAATGCTGGTAAAGTTGCATTATTTTCTTGGCCCGGAGCCGCATGAACTCCTCCGGTCTCATGTGACTTGTGAGTGCCATGGCAGGCACATACTATTTTCACCTCATTTCTTCCATACTTGTATGTTACACCTGATATGATTCTACCATTTGGTCCAGTCCCAGTGGTAGAAACCCAGGGAAGATCAGGATACGATCCAGACCCTCCAAATTTGACATTTGTTGCGATGCCTGGCCTTATGGCAGAACCCATAAGAGGGATTCCCCTATCAGCCTTCTTCTCATCTTCGGCATGAGAAGACAAGGAAGCACGTCGTCAAAAAAGCGAACAAATCAGTACTCTCCAGTCGAGATGAACAGCTGGCGAATATTCAAACATGCACAGATAATTTCGGCAGTAAAATAGCAATGCACACAAGAGGGTTAGTATGGCCTTCCGCTAAGGTTTTTTTTTTTTTTTGGTGGCTTAGGCAGACTTCGCCCAAGCGCAATGGCAGAGCCAAGGGCACCAAGCAGGTCGAATTCAGCGACGACCACTTTAACATGCTTGGTAACACGATTTTTATATTACGTAGCAAAGTATGGCCATTCAACTAGTTAACATGGGAGAAACGGAAAATCTATATATATTTTAAGAAATAGATAAAAACGCATAATCCACTGCAGCTGTTAATCAAACATGGATAATATAATCTGCTTCTTATGAACGTCAAAACAGCCAATAGTTAGGTCACAGCATTGGTTGCTATTACTATTATTTTCCTGTTTATTATTCCCTCCTGGATCAAGAACTTGCATAAGAAATATACATAGGCTACGTCAAAATCAAACAGCTATTTTTTCTCATTTGGCTCACGAGGAGGGCTCTCCAGTTTGCCGTTCTTGTCAAGAGACAGGAGGTGTATCCACTTCGTCCACATTTCTGAACCCAAGCTCTGACATATCTTGCTTTGCCATCAAGTTTCCGAGGAAGATAAATTCAGAGATTTAGTACATAAGTAAAAAATTGATTTGGTGTCTTAATGGAAAGAGCAGCAGCAAACAAAAAAAATTAGAAGCAAAATGCATTTTGTTATGAGGCAGCAAACATTTCAAATGCAAAGCGCACCTTGTTACGAGCTGGGATAGTGAATTTCAGAGATCAAAGTTGGTAACAGCTCTCCCCAGTGCCAGTAAGATTTTCTAAGTTAAAACAATCAAACGTTCTCTCTTAAAAAAGATTAGTAGAACTACCAAAATGCCCCTAAACCTATGCAACACCGATATGGATACGGGTATCGGTATTGGGCCGATACCGATGCGGGGATATGATATTTTTTCAGAAAATTCAATACGCCGATACGTTATATTTTTTTAAAAAAAAACAGTACTACCAATGAGAATAACTAAACAGAAGATACTGAGCAAAAACAACTGTTTGATCATATGTGGGGAAGGGAAAGAGAAAAGAATCCTCACTGTAAACCTTAGCAATAGGCAAGACTTCCCGACACCCAAGACCCCGATGAGCACGAGATTGAAGAGATAGTCACTGCACAAAAACATAAAATCATCTCATCATATGACATCATAACCCAAGCATCTAATAACACAGTCGCACACATCAGCACATGCTAAAAACTTTGTAAACACATATGCAACATATAGGGACAACACATCTACAACTAGACAGAGAGAAAGCATCGCGACTTTGAAGAGCTCCGAGCAGATGGGGTAAGAGAGATCCGAATCGATGGTCACTGGGCCCGCCCCCGTGGCCGGCCACAAGATCGGCCGTCTACCTGACTTTGCCCTGACCACGACAGATTCCACGAGCCTGCCACCAACCAAATCGAATGGAAGCATGAATACAGAGGTGGGAGAGGGGACTGGGTGACTTACTACTCGTGGTTCATGGCAGCGGGTGAGACGAGGCGGCGACTCTTGCTCTCTGGGGCGTCAACGTTGGTTTGCTGACGACTGCTGAGAGGGAGCTAGCGGGCGGCAGGTGAGACAAGGTGGCGGCTCTTGCTCTTTGGGGCATCAACACCAGTTTGGTGGCGACCGCCGAGAGGGAGCGTGTGGGCGGCTGGCGAGATGAGAGGGAGACGCGAGCAGACGTGCGTGTAGCTAGCCATTTAGGTTAGCTACTGGGCCAGAGTTGCACTATCAGGCCAGGCCGTATCCTATAGAAGTATCCCTAAGGTATCCACAATGTATCCGTATTTTCTGATTTATTTTTTTCGATATTCCAGAGATACGTATCGAAACCGTATCTATATTGGATGCCGTATCCGATACGGATACGGTCTCAGATTGAAGTATCGGTGTTTCACAACCTAAACTAGTAGTTTCCCACTTGTCGTTGGC
Source organism: Phragmites australis (assembly GCF_958298935.1). NCBI lineage: Eukaryota > Viridiplantae > Streptophyta > Magnoliopsida > Poales > Poaceae > Phragmites > Phragmites australis. The sequence goes on along the minus strand of NC_084929.1, from coordinate 34,622,673 downwards.
AAACTGGTTGCTTCACTCAGTCACCATACACATACCTTCATATAGCACATTGCAAGTGTTGGTCCAGAGGATGCAAACAACATAACATCCCAGGAGGCCAAACTTGGTTGCTATAGGCTAATGTAGCAAATAGAAGTTAATTCACTCAACAACTAAAATCGATCAGAACATGTTGTAGCATGCTGAGCATGTGGACTAAATCTCAAACTATCGAGTGCCGAAAGAGAACCATACAACAACGCTTTCACATCAAAAAAAGAACATATTTATCAATCTCATTAAACGATTTTTTTCTCAAAATACTGAAAGCATTTATGAGTGCAGGAAAGAAATTTAATTTCAACCAAAAGGCCAATTATCCAAGAACTCTGACAGTAACTGATAATTCTACTTCAATTCTATTAATATGTTTGCATGGCTTTCTTGGGACATCAATTTTGTAGTCTGTAGCATGCTAAACACACAAACAAAATTAGGTTTAGCAAAGTATTGATATGCCAAAAAGGAGAGGTTATGCTACCTACATTATAATAATTTTTAGAGCTCTGAAATTAGTATACAGACAGTAAGAACTAAGGCAAAAATCTAAAATTAGACTAACATATATGAGCGTATTTGCCAAATAAACAACATATTGTCATATTTACAATTTTAGCATTCGTATTCAGCACATCATTTATCGAAAATGGAATTTCGGTACACCGTACGCCGAAAAACCGTGGACCCGGTCAAATTTGGCACACGGTGTGCCGAATATGGCACTGTAGCCCATATCAACCGTATTCGGTACACGGTGTGCCGAATATAGGCTACAGTGCCGTATTCGGTATATGGTGTGCCGAATATAGGCTTTCCACGCCAACGGAGACCGCACGGCAGGCAAAGGCCACATTCGGCACACCGTGTGCCGAATACGGTTGATATGAGCTACAGTGCCGTATTCGGCACACGGTGTGCCGAATATGGGTTTTTCGGCGTACGGTGTACCGAAAATCCATTTTCGGTAAATGATACGCTTAATACAGATGCTAAATTTATAAATACTACAACATGTTATCTATTTCGACAAATACACCCATATATGTTATCTAATTTTAGTTTTTTACCTAAGAACTAAGCATATTAACCTCTCCATCCGACATTCCAGATACTTCTTTGAGAACTGCCGACATTTTTCAGACTGAAATCCTGTAGATATCCAGCAGGCAAGATAGTCTTTCTTCTCCTGTTTGAACATTCATCTCTCATATAACAAGTACATAATGACAGTGGTAGTTGATGAAAAAGATCTGCAGTCTTACCAAATCATACTCATGCAAGTGATCCAATGGGAATACACCTTTTTCAGGAGGTACAAGCCTCACTCCCCAGTTTCCACCAAAAGCACCACCTGCAACAACTTATAAAATTATTCAAATCTTCATATTAGTACAATCCCGCAACTTAGGCATGACAGCATATGAATGAGGAAAAGTTTTAAGCTCTTCAAAACTGTAACAGATGCGTAAAGCAACAACGACAATAAATAAGTGAATACTAAATAGGAAGCCATTTGAGGAGGCCAACCCTGGGCCAGTACACCTCCTTATCAGCACTCATTTGCCAATAAGTTAGGATTTCGACCAGGAATAATCAAGAACAAAGGCTTCCAATAATGAAGTCAGATCTCTGGCAATCTATTTACTGACAATGCTCGAACACTGCAGAAACACAAGAAAGACACAAGTCAACCATGCTAGTAGCATGGATAGCATTCAACAGTACATTCAGTAAAGACAGTACATGAAATTTACCGATTGAAACTTCGACTTGGTATTAGTAAATACCATATTTACCAAACTATCACAAATTGTGGGATGATAAGACAACCTTTCAGTGCGTTACCGAAATATCAACAAGTATCATAAAGCCAAATGACAAAATATCCTATACAGGCATTCTGTACTGAAGTGGTTTGCAAGTTGCAACAGCAAACATGCCACCACCGAACGAATATAACTCTCAAAATGCATTTAAATAAGGGTGCTCACACCTGAAACCAACTATGGAGATTGGAGGCCAACTTCAAACAAGGAGAAGGTAACGAACTGACAAGAGTGTACCAGAACGTACAGATGCATCCACCAGCAGATCTAGAAAACTAGCAGTGTGGGTGTCCCCGCCCACGCCTGGACGCCGTCGGCCGTCGCCGCTCGCGCTCGGTGCCTCCTGCCAGTCTGTGGAATTCGGCGTGGTGGACTGGACTGGCGTGTGATGATGATGGTGGTGGTGGAGTTTTGGGCTTCTGGGGAGCCTTTTGTTTTTATATTTCTTCAATAGAAAAATTACGAAAATAGATGCTCATTTTAAAAAATCACGCATCTAGACTGCTGCTACTATCGCCCATTGAAAAAGCTATAAGCACATGTCACCCTTCCAATGTCGTCTTTTCAACGAGTGACAAGTTAAAAATAAATACAAATATAACATTTCAATACTCTTAAAATTCAAAACACTATTGAAATTGTCATAAAAAATTCTGAAAAAATGTATTATGTAGAGGATACTATAATCTAGCTTAAAAAATTTAACTCAAATAATTATTTGCACAATGAGAAACAAAAAGAAAAGTTTCATTATACATGGTGTATTATATTTTTGTTTGAAAAATTTAGAAAGCTAGATCACAGTATCCTCTACATCAATTTTTTTAAAAATTTCATAACTATTTCGTTAGTATTTTGAATTTAAGCGGCGACATGCGTCTAGATATGCTATTTTTCAAAATAAACGTCTATTTTTACAATATTTCGATTTAAAAAATGTAAAAATAAAAAGTTCTCTGGGCTGAGGACATGGCTTACTGGACTGAGCTACACACCTAGCTCTATGAATTTGGCCCACTTTAGCTGCTGACATTTTCGATTTTTTGGGGTCCCCACCTGGACCCACGTGTCATAGGGATACATCCTGGTAAATGATGAAGCCGTATAAAATGCTCCCTTCCCCTCGCACATCAAACCCTAAACCCCTCTGCTCCCCTCTCGCGCCGCCGCCATGTCGCCGCAGCAGCAGCACCCGGTGCCCCGAGCAACGGTGGCCGGCGCCGTGGCCTCCCTGACCAAGTGGATGAAGAAGCGCGCTGCGGCCGCTACCCCGAACCTCCTCGCCGACGAGCGCGACGACCTCGTCCTCCTCCAGCTCTCGCTCCGCCGCGTCCCGGCCTCGCCAACCACCAGGCCGCACTTGCTCCCACTCCCGCACCCCGTCGTCGCGCACGCCGGCGCCTCCGTCTGCGTCATCTCCGACGATCGCCCCAACTCGCGGTCCCCGCCCGCCTCCGACCTCCTCGATGCGTCCAAGTCGCTCCACTTCCCCGTCTCCGAGGTCATCCCGCTCTCCACGCTCCGCACCGACTACCGCCCCTACGAGTCGCGCCGCCGCCTCGCCGGCTCCCACGACCTCTTCATCGCCGACCGCGCCATCCTCCCGCTGCTGCCGCGCGTCCTCGGGAAGGCGTTCTACTCCACCAAGAAGGCTCCGATCGGAGTCGACTTTACCCGCGTCGGGTGGCCGGAGCAGGTCCGCAAGGTGCTGGGCTCGTCGTTTTTGTACCTGCGGTCGGGGACCTGCTCCGGGATCAAGGTGGGGAGGCTAGACATGGAGGAAGAGGAGATTCTGGACAATGTGATGGCGGCGGTGGAGGCGGCCGTGGAAAAGGTGCCAAAGAAGTGGGCAAACGTGAGGGCGCTGCATCTGAAGGCTGTGGATTCGGTTGCCCTGCCAATTTACCAGGCTGTACCGGAGTTGGGTATGAAGATTGAGGTGCCGGTTGCGCGATTGGAGGGAGAAGTTGGTGCTGGGGAGGTCATTGATGCTGCAGAAGTGGATACTGGGAGGAAGATGACGAACAAGAAGAAGGCATTGAGAGGAGAGGGAGTTGTCAAGGAGGAGAGTGGCAAGAGGAAGAGGAATAGGAAGGAGCAGGATGTTGTGATGCAGGAAGAAGTGCAGGCAGAGACCGTGAAGAAGGGAAGGAAGAGTATTGTGGTTTCTGTTGATGAGGAGCAGAAGGTTGGCAATGGTAAAGAGAATGGCAAGCGTGCATCGGTAAATGTGGTGGAGGAGGCAAGCAAGAACAATAAGAAGGGTAAGAAAGGCAAGAAGGACGATCCCAAGCTTGAATTGGAGGATGATGTGGATGATCTTGGCAAGAACAAGACTAAGGGTAAGAAGGGGACAATCGGGGAGGGAAAGAATAAGAAGAGCATGAAGGGTAGAGGAGATGGTGGTGAAGTCCGTGTGGAGGAAAGCCAGGAAGATAAGAAGAGCAAGGGGAAGAAATCGGATGGCAGTAAGATCAAGAAGACAAGGACCAGGGTAAGGGTATAATGTTACAGTTGATATTCCTGCTGGAGATGCCTGTTAAAACATTGGATTGACAATGTTCTCCATTGAGGCCAGCTGGATATGCAAAGCATTGATAAACTGGGTTAATCACTTGTAATTCAGCTGGAAGAACCATATCATCTGTCAAGGTTCTCTGTTGTATCGGTAGGCCCCCCTTGATAAGGTCACCTATCAATTATACTGCAGGATGCTGTAACATTTGATCCCTCAGAGGTTTCTTCTGAAGTTGTTTCATCAGGTTTTGTTTGCTTAGTAGCTCAAGCCTTTGGCTTATAGAACTATGGTGAAACTGTTTCTTGCTAAGACTGTAATTCATTTGAATCATAGCAATTTTGTGTTCATCTAAGAATGTGCTTGTGTTGTCCTGTCTTCTCTGAAGTACCTGTCATCTAGCTTTCACCTCGACGATATACTAGGTGGAATTATATGAATTGTCAGACTTGATGAATTTTCTCCCACAATGTCACTGTCATCTAGCTTTCACACAATATGAATTGTTTCTTCAGTCATCGGAGGCGTGACATGTGATAATATTATCACTTCCATGGTGTTAGATCTAATGGAAAACGTTGGAGTTAGGTTCAAGGACCTTAGACAAGTTAATTACTTCATGCTGTACATATTGTCAAGGAAAAATCATAACAGATGCTTCAATGTATTCCCAGTTATCTCTAGTTGCTTCAATGTCTCTGAATAAATATTTTGATCTGGCATGCATCTCTGTGCAGCAACTTCATTTTCTCTTGTCCGGTTGTCCCTGTACCGTATTTTTATGTATCCTGCTGAATTTGCTGATGAACCATATTGGTGCTAGCATCATCAACATTCAGCATGGAGCAATTTGTCTCTTTAATTTGTCTCTTTCTGAATTGATCATAAATTTGGCCACCACTGGCTGCTCTGTGCCAACGTTCGCACATTTTAACATTTCATTATTCGTACCGCACGTCGGCACTGTATGTGAACCATCTGTAAAATGGCGCTCAGATGAAATGCCAAATGGAGCTAGCGGTCGTCTCATTGCTTCGATTTGGCTTTGGCTGGTCTAAAGGTGGTCAACTTGACCGGGTCTAATGGGTCAGTTCGAGGCACGGGAAAAATGATCTAGTCCAGATACGGTACGAGAGTAAATGGGACGGATCGGTACGGCATGGTTAGACGTATTTGAGCCGTGTTTGAGCCAGGGCCGCGGCACGTCACGGTCTGATTTAAGTTTTTCTATTTTTCTAAGATTTTATATAATTTGTTACATAAAGAGATGCTTAATATGGTGGTAGAGTACTTGTTTACCATGTATGAGATCGTAGGTTCAATCCCAACATTCGGTGGTTTTTTATGTTTTTTTTTTCCGATTTTCACGTGTTAACGGACCAACAGACAAAAAAACATCATTGGGCCTACCGTGCCGCGGGCCGACACGGTACGACCTGATCTTAAATGGATTGTGGCTGGGTTGCAGCCATGGATTGTGGCTGGGCTGCAGCCACGGCACGACATGTTTAGCTAACGAGTAGTAACAGGCCATACCTAAACAGGTCGGATCGAACCTGTACCGTACTGAACTGGGCCGCCCATTTAGATACCTCTGGGCTGGTCAATGGTGAACACAGAACCAAGTGTGCCCATGGCTCTGTCCTTCATACCATGAGATGTTATAATCGAATCCACTAATCTTACATAATTCAACTGATAAGTGTATAATCTGACCCACTAAACTTATATAATTTTACACGGAACCAAGAACATTGTTGTCATCATAAAACTCTGATTATTAAGATGACCAGTATGATCGAGCGCCGAGGTTGGCTTAGCTGCCCTAGCACCGGGGGCAGGCACAAAATAGTAGGTATACATATGTATATTTATTTTTTTTAAAAAAATTGATTATATATCATATGTAATACACGTAGATATTAATAGTTGTTAAAATTTTAGAATTACATATTGTATTCCGACTTAACAAACTATTCATAATTTTCTAAGCATTTTCTCACTACCGAACTCTTATCATTTCAAAAACCTAATTAGCTATTAATAGCTCAAATGTGTGATGTAGCTTAGTTATCAAATAATTTTTTTTAACTACTAGTTATGTGAATATACTTTACACTTAATGTGGACGTACAGGAGTGTGGGTGGGAGCGCGCATGATAGGCGGGTTCACGCGGGAGCAGGCACAAGAGCGTGCATGAGCATGGACTCACACGGGGAAGCGGAACGGAACACATGCATCGCAAATACTATAAGGGAAACATATGCGAGCCAAACATAAACTACTATATATTTTTTAAATAATAAAAAATATATATTCATCGTTAAAATACCATGGCTGCCTCGGCTAGTACCTGAACCGAGAGAGTTCGCAGGGAGAGACGAAAGACGTTCCATCATGGACCAACAGGAATTGGTGCCTGGCAGCCAACAGCCGGCGGGAACGGAGCCCGTACTCGTGTCAACTGCCCGCTCGTCGGTCTTGGCCAGCCGCGATTGGTGGCGTCGCGTAGTCGCGTTCCAGAAATATTGGCGCGCCCAGCGTGCCACGGCACGCAGGGGGCGCGCGGCGCGTCCCACGCGGCGCCCATGCGCGCGTCTCCGGATAAGCCCACTCAGCCACTCCTCCGATCCAACTCCCGGATTGTCGCGAGCTTCTTGGACTCTCTCTCTCTCTCTCTCTCTCTCTCTCACGTCCGTCTGCATTGGAGCGGAAGCCCGGAGGCGAAGTCGTTTGGGAGGGAGCCTCGAGGCGACGGACGGCCTGGCGAGTTGACAAGCAGCTAGCGAGCTCCCCTGAGAGGTACAAGTACAGTGTACAGTGGCCTTCTTGGTGGTTGCTGTGTTCTCGTGTGGCATAGGCGACGAGTTGCATTGCGTGCATTACACCTGTTCGGTGAAATGCCTGTGAGAGAGAAACATCTTAGTTTTTCTTCGTCTAGGAGTTCGCCGCAGGATATATGCGCGTTGTTATTTCTATAACTCGTCTCCTCGTTTTGATCCTTCTCTAAATTAAAGCTGTGAGCGAGTTTGCCTTGAAGTTTCTTTGTTTCGTGAATTGTGATGTGTGATCGGTAATTTAGCCATGATCCCTTGTACTCGGCTAGCTTCTGTCATAATTGGTGAATAGATTTCTCTTGCACATTCAGTCATTGGTGGACGGGTGGCGTTGGCCCTGTAGGTATCGTCCACCGTCATACCAAGATATTAGTCTACCCTCTTGCGTGTGCTGTCAATGTACTCCCAATAGTTGGCGTATTTTTTTTTTTTAAAGTTAAATTTTATATACTTTGACTAATATTTAATCAAATTATAAGAATGTATAGGGTATAAAAATTATACAACTAGGTTCACAATTCAAAATGATTTCACACTATCTAGGTTTTGTAGTTATAAATGATATATTTTGTGAGAAAACCTTAGTCAAAATCTTATTTCGAAGACCGAAACTAAAAAAATACGCCTACTATTTCTGTACGGAAGGAATATTATACAAGTACCGGAAGATATAACATCTTTGGTGCTGTGTTGTGTCCATGCGTTACCCTTGTTGATACATGCTGGGTTTGTTGACTTGGTTTTTCTTTTGTTAGGCCAAAAATGTATCATCAGGGGTGATGCTCTCCTGTATCATCTGCCTGGATCATAGATGGAGGACTATTTTTCACGCTTCCTAAACCTTGGGTGGCAGTTACGACAATACTTGACAGAATTAATAGGTACCAACTTGAGCTTGTATGTCTTGGTTGACAAAACTACCTGGGATTTGGACATGCTTGTATTTCAGTGCACATAGTCGTCTTGTTTCCTTTGCTGATTCTGAATTACAAGTTCTTAGTTTTTACAGAATTCCTATTTTCTTTCTTTATTTATATGGAGCGTTTAGTTCAAGGTTTATTACTTTCTGTTGGATAGGAGTACTAGATGTGTTATTATTTTGGGCACACAACTCTCTCTCTCTCTCTCTTTTTTTGTAACAATATGGGCAGACTTTCAGAGGCTTGGACTGGATAAGATGTGCTTCATTGCCACTAAAAGAAACAAATGCTTCTCAAAGTTGGGAGAAGCCTGAAAATTGATGTTTCTGTTGTGTCTTTCTTTCTTTTTATTTGTTTTGTCTTTTATCTTGGCAGAAAATTTGCTCGGATGCATTGATTGGATTCCTCAACATCGTGGAGTTCAGTTATCTGCTTGCCATGGAAGATCATTGCCTGGCGCCACAGGATATATTCATGAAGGAACATATGTATTATCTGTTGGTAATACTAAAGAAGAGCAGCCTGCAAATGGAGTATCTGAAGGCACGATAATCCAAAAAAGATTTTCCAATATTTGTCAAAGGTTCAGTTTTCTTGTAGCTTCATCAATAAGAAAGCTGATTCAGAGAATTTTTGACACTTGGAAAGAAATTCTGTTGCATCCCTTACATATGCGGTTTTGTCTTGTGTCTCACGTTCACTATGGAACTACTTGTGCTTTCAGATCATATGGCAGGTCTTCCTATCTTCTGCATGGCTTTGGGTTGGTACAAAGATTCACATTCTGTGTCCGAGATCTGTGGAGTCTCTTTTCCGGTGAGATTCATGCCAAACTAACCAGGTTAGTTAATGCCATATATCCAACTTTTTACATCTTGCTTCGATACGTTTTTATCTACCTGGCGCATCTTGCAGTCTCAGGGATCAATTCCATGCAGCGTAAATCTCATATTCCTCATAAATGCTAAAATCTTCTGTATGCTCACAGGATCTTACATCGTTTCTGGACAACACTACAGGGATCTTGTGAAGATATAGGATGGTTGCAAAGAACTAAAGCATCTCTTTGTTCAGTTGATGGCACATGTCGCTTCAAGGAGCTTTTGCATGATGTCAGGTGTGTTTTTCCTGCCCAGGTTTAGTGAATTCAGTACAAAAAGCATTATTGTGTTTTAGCAGAATGTTTGTGTACCATTGCTCTCATACATGATACTAATCTATAATTTTTCATTACCGATTAAGTTAGACTGAAAATGGTTAATCAGTTCATAAAAAGATCAATCATGCTAAAGGCTGCTTAATATTTCAGAAATGGTGTGCATTACCTTCCCGATACACTGGTTTACTTATTTATTCCTGGTGAGACATCTTTTTTCACATAACGACGTTCTTATTTTTTTAAAAAAAAATAACCTTACAATGCCATTGCTTAAAAATTACTCCCTTTCGCTAAAGGAATCCTCACTGCCCTCCTTTATGCAGGGCTTTTTAGCAACCACAGTCCACTGTATTTCGTCAATACTAAAAGATTCTTTTCGAAGATGGGGCTTACATGCCATGTTGCAAAGATTCATAGCGAGGTAACTGAACTCAAAAAGGGTGGCATGCAAGGTTTTTCTAGTTTATCTATCACTAATTTCATTCTTTTTTTGTATAAATATTGATCAGCAGATGCTTGTGTTCCTTTCTGCTTCTCCTTGTGCTTACCTTTCACATTGTCTAGGCATCAGTGGAGAAAAACGCTTGGGAACTGAAACAATACATTGAAGAGCTCTACTGGGGATCTGGTAAGCAGGTTTTACTCCTGGGTCATAGCAAAGGTGGAGTTGATGCTGCCGCAGCAATTTCCTTGTACTGGTCCGAGCTCAAGGGCAAGGTTGCCGGTTTGGCATTAGTTCAAAGCCCGTATGGTGGCACACCGGTGGCCTCCGATATCCTTCGAGAAGGCCAGATCGCTGATAAGGAGACAAGGAGAATCATGGAACTCATCGTATGCAAACTAATCAAGGTCCTCATTATATTGGTTTCTGCAATTACTCGATGAAATCCGTCGCTTATGAACGTTGTTCATCCATGCTCTCTTCCATTTCATACCGTTTAACAAATGAACAACTACAGGGCGACATGAGGGCCTTGGAGGACCTCACATATGACAAGAGAAAGGACTTCATCTCCAAGCACAAGCTCCCCGTGGATGAGCTGCCGATCATCTCCTTCCACACAGAAGCCAGCATCGCGCCAACGGTGCTCGTGGCATTAACCCGCGTCGCCCAGGCTGAGCTCCTCCCATGGCTCCCCCTGCCACGGTTCTTATCTGCATTCGAGTTTGTCGAGTCAATGCTTGCCCCCCTGAAGGTCCCCGTGGTCGCACCCGTGTCGGCGGCAATGGCGGTCACCGCGCTCCACCTGCGGCTGCGGTACGGGGAGAGGAGCGATGGGCTGGTGACACGGCGCGACGCCGAGGTGCCAGGGTCGGTGGTGGTAAGGCCGGAGAGGAGGCTGGACCACGCGTGGATTGTGTACTCGACGCTGAGGAAGGGCAGTGCTGAGGGTGATGCCAGCGAGATGTGCGAGGCTCTGCTGGCCTTGCTTGTTGAGATTGGCAGGAAGAAGAAATTTTGCTGACCAACTTGTCATCTGGATGGTCATGCAAAAATGCTCCTGCCTGGAGTCTGCGTCCAATGTTGAACTGGACCTTACTGCCTGGAGTCTGTATCTAGCGAAAGATACAATTCTACATAGAATAGTGAAAATACATTGTATTTATATTTGTTGGAAGAAAATACAGTATGAGAGTATTCTCTTTTGTGACGTATTATGTTCTTTGCAATATGATTTGGTATTTTTCCTGGCATTATATAATACAGTTTGATTCTCTTGGATTATTCAGTTGCCTCTTCTTTGTGTACTCTGTTGGCAAGTAATTCACTGAATACGTATTCTTGATCCCTTCAATGATTCCGCCTTCACACAAAGTGTTGGTTCCCACGACACTAAAGTTGTATTCGGTAGAACTTTAGTTCTCAGTTTCGTATTAGATCTTAAGTTTATAGATTGAGATAAAATAATTTAAATATATATTTTTATATTAAAATAAAAATAAAGTAACTTATCTAAACATTATCGATGTTTCTATTATTCTAATCTATAAATTTATAGAGTTAAAAATATTCAGCACCAAAAAATTCTGTAAGCTGAAGGTGTGCCAACGTGCGGCCCAACGTCAGTGTCACTCTCTCGTCTCCACCCCTTAAACCCTCGTCAAAACCGCTGCTCGAAGAATATTTCCATTTCTACCCTCTTCTCGCCTCCACCCGCCGCCGCCGCCGTCGCCGTCGCCGCAGCCATGGCGTCCCGGCGCTGCCTCCTCCGCCTCCTCTCAAGCCGCCTCGTCCCTCAGAGATCTCAACCTCTTGCACCGGTCTCGATCGCGACCCGGACCCTGACCTCTTTGTCCGAGCCCCTCGGCCCCCCTACTCCCCGCGACCTCGCCTCCCTCCGGCTCTACCACCCTTCGCGCTGCCACTTCGCGACCCGCTCGTCTGGCGACGAAGAGGACGATGGCGAGCACTACGACGACGAGGGGAGCGAGGACGAGTGGGGGGAGGAGGAGGCGATGGCGGCGAAGAAACCGAGCGGGAAGACGGAGGAAGAGAAAGTAGCGGAGGCTGCGGAGATAGGGTACAAGGTGTTGGGATCGCTCGGGGCCGACGAGAAACCCTTCAAGCCCTACGAGCCCGCCTTCGCCGTCGTCCAGGTCTGCTCCATTGGGCCCCGGTCTTTTGATTTGGGTTTGGGGGTTGGATCTGGTGCGTGATTGCGTGCGCTTGGTTCTTCCTGCAGATTGGCTCGCATCAGTTCAAGGTGAGCAACGGCGATTCCATCTTTACGGAGAGGTTGAAGTTTTGCGATGTGAATGACAAGGTAAGAGTGGCACTTCGAGGGCAACCTATTTACTTGCATTTTTTGAGCTTGCTGTTTCATGTATTATCTTCGGATAGTTACATTTAAAGCGGATAGTGTTGATATTCTTGATATAACGACATTTAGAAATTAGAATTGCGTGAACTAGCCACTGTTCTAACTCTTTTTATCTGGTAGTGCTTTGGGCCATTGAAAATTTGCTCCAATTTTGTTGAGAACTTGGGAACCTTAGCTTATAGGTTGAAGTTATTTATTCTGTCTGCGGGAATTTCTTTTCAGGCCCACCTTTTTCTTTTCAATTCCTAGATCAGTAGATCAAGATTGATTTTTAGCATCTTGAGTAGTTGTGAACTTGTGATTGGTGGAATAAGAAGGATCATCGTTCCAGGCTTCTTGTTTTAGTTGGATATAGTACGTCTACCTGATTTCCACAATAATGTTTCTTTAGTTTATCACATTTTACAAATTAAGAAACCCAATCTACTGGGTGACTTCATTAATTCTTTTTATGATCCTAGCAACCAGCATAGGTCTGTGCTTGTTATCCTGTATATTTTGTTCTATTGATGATTTGCTGATGGTACTGTTGTCTGCATGACTTTGCTCCCAGTTGATCTTAAACCGAGTTCTCATGCTTGGTTCGCAAACTCAAACAGTTATTGGGAGGCCAATTCTTCCTGATGCCGCTGTTCATGCTGTTGTAGAAGAGCATGTAAGGACACTTATTTCTCACTCTTTCTTTTTTTGGTACAACATTATTCAGTTAATTGAAGTTTATGAAGTGATTATTAAATTCTTTTGTAAAAACAAGTCTGTAAGTGTATCCAGTTGATCGATGGAATTGTGTTTTGCAAACTACTTGTCAGGCTCTTTCCATCTATCTATGCAGATTTCACATTTCAGATTTATTTTAATTCATTTGTTTTGATAAATCTACTTATTATTGCGTAGTGGCCTAGGCTGATTGATTCATTTGAAGTGGCATAGCTGATAGTAGTCTAGTCACGTTGGCAGTGCCAGAGGAACCAGATTTCCTTATTTGCATTATCAATTAGTCATCCACTGTTCGTCTTCTACACATTTTCTAATTTCTGGACTGTTATGCCACCATGATTTGATGGTTGTAAATTGTAACATCTAAAACATGCACCTCATTCTGCACTCTTCTGAGCATGTTCTAAAGGCATCTTTTAGTGTATGCTTATAAAAGTAGTAAAATCTTGTTATGTATTTACTCCACATAAAATTTACGAGTTACTGATTGATATGTGTTGAGGACACCTATTTGATCTGTGGATGACCACATTGGACTGCATCATTATTATGCTTATACCTTGAATTTCATCTGATGATTGAGCTTGCTTTATTATTTTTAGATTTTTCTGACACCATATGTTCATACATCTATAGACAGTGGTTTTTGATTGCCAAAGATGAGTATGTGTTAGGGGAAATATCCCAACCCATAGATAATACTAAGGGGACGCCGTCAAAAGCTTCTCCGGAGCTCTCGAGCTCTGGACTCCCTGCAGAAGCTAAGGCCGGAGGCCGTGAACCCATAAGACCACCGTCTCTTGAGACAAGGGAAGAAGCTAGCCTCCGAAAGGAATATCAGTAAAAGGAGAAGACCAAAGGTAATTGGCCTGACACGAAGTGACCGGTAGTTAATGCCGGTGGCCACCCTGACCTTCCAATGCAAGTGGAGGTCACTTTGACACACGGGACAGTGTAGCGTCGCAATTAACGACCGGCTAGGTACCACGTCCTTAGGGCCACTTGCTCTATTGTATTTGCCATAGTAGATAATGTCTTCTGAGCATGGTAAAAGTATTCTATCTACGCCTGGGCTATGCGATTCGGCCGGCCCTAGGTCCCGACAGTGTAGTGATAGCTTATATCACTCTCTGTAAGGATATACCTGTATATTTACACCCTAAATGACACTATAAATACATAACCTTGGCCATCATACCAGAGGATCCAATCTTTTTTACTATCAACCGTTTTCTGTTCTCCAGTCTCTCCACTTCTTCTCCAAGCTTGAGTCTCTTCTAGTCTCTTCACACTTTGTTCGTAGAAGACACATTTCAGTCGGCTGCGAACCGACACGCTTTTTGTTTGACTGATCGTGTGTCAGATCGTATGAACAACTTGTGCTCGATCACGTCCTTAAGGACTCCGGGCATATTAGACGGACTCCATGAAAAGACGTCCGTGTTCGCCCGGAGGACTCCAGGATGGGGCACTGCCCATCTGTGCCGGTCACGACTTTGTTAGCTAGAGGAGGGTACTTCGAGAAGGAAATCATTTGAGTAGACATCAATAAATACGATTAGACATGTTAGGTATGGGCGTCCTACGACCGGTAAGGGCTAGTCTTGGGACCATATTATATTGTAAGGAGTCTGGTCGCGCAAGCCTCGCGTTGGTCGTGCGATGGGCCAGGGTTCAAGAAATATCTCCCGCCGGTGTCGTCACATCTCTCGTGGAGCCCGTTAGTCAGGATGCCCCCTTACTCAATTCTCCGACATCCGGCAACCGCCGCTGGGCTCCGGATGGCAGGGCTAAAGGCCGAGGGGGTCGCAGACTGCCTCTCTTGGCCTAACCATCGGTTTTACCTCTGGCAACTGCCACTGAGCTCTGGTTGGCCCTGCCTTCGGAGCCTCGCCACGGCTAAGGGCTGAGGGGGTCGTGGATTGGCTCCCTTGGTCTAGCCATCGGCTTCACCTCTGGTAACCGTCGCTGGGCTCCGGATGGCCCTGCCTTCGAAGCCTCGCCATGGCTAAGGGCAGAGGGGGTCGCGGACTGCCTCCCTCAGCCTAACCATCGATTTCACCTCCAACAACCTTTGTTGGGTCTTCGGAGCCTCACCATGGTTAAGGGCCGAGGGGGTCGCGAACTGCCTTCCTCGGCCTAGCCATCAGCTTCACCTCCTCCAACTGCCACCGGGCTCCAAATAGATTGCTTTGAGTCGGAAATCTGGAACAAATTTGGGGAGGAGTTTGTACCGGCATCGGATAGAAGAATGTTTGTACCATGTTGGAACCTAGTGGCGGCCAAGGCTGAGGGGGTCGCAAACTACCTCCCACGGCCTGAACCGTTAGCTTCGCCTCTATCCACCGCCACTCGGTTCTGAAACTATCTCGTTTCTGTCAAAAAACTCGACTCATGGCTCTACTATCGGCTACACCTCCTCCGCTAGGAACTATGAGGTCAATATCTCCCGCCAAAGGCGTCGGGGTTCAAACCCTCCTCGCGTCGATGACATCTACCTCGGTTGTGTTGAGGTCTAAATTTGTGTAAGACTTGGTCGTTCCAATCGCCCCTAAAACACTTGAAGAAAAAGAGCTATAATCGCACTCTCTGGCCGCTAACAATCGTTGCGTGCGAGGGGGCCAGGGAAGGTGAGGCACTGGAGCTTAGGTGCACACATAAAAAAACATGTCTGGCTGCATGCCCAGTGGATCGCCATACACTTCGATCAAAGAAAAGAAAAAACACTAAACAGACCAATGACTTAGTTATATTAATAAATTTCACATCAAAAAATGCTTACATGCCTTCCCGAGTTCCTAGTATCAGGACTACTTGGGACCAAAAGCACTGGCAGAGGATAGAGAAGAAAACTACAAGCCCTAACAGTGGCGCATGAACCGACATATGCACTTTATCTGCAGCCTACCGTTGCGGAAGCTGATGCAGTAGCCAACCCTGCATTGTCAGAGGATAAGGATGAGGACGAAGAGGACTCCTCCACGGCCTTCTCTCCCACCTTCTTGGCCTTCTTCATCTCCGCCCGGGCTGCCTCCCTCGTCAATCTCCTTCTCTTCCTCGTCAATCTCCTTCTCCAAAAGATCTCAGTCGACCTCTTCATCGTCAAAGATATTGATAATCTTGATTGGAGCGACCAATCGGACTGGAGATTGAGACGGAGTGGCGGGGGCGGCTCTCTTTACAAGGATGGAAGCACGATGGTTGCCGGCTCCAACCTTGCGAGCATGCCCCTGGGGCCGCTCTCCCCCAGGGCACCACGCCAAGTGGAACTAGCGTCGGCACCAGAGGTGACCCTGCCCCAGTCAAGCCAATCGAAATCATCGACATCTCCGACGATGAAGAGGACGCCATGATCAAGCCAAAGAAAAATCACTCCTTTGTAGACCCCAGCTTTTATAGGGATACCAATCGTTTGCGTATGCCTAGGGAAGGAAACGGAACCACCGCGGGTGTCGTCCCATGGCCTTCCTAATTATTATTCTGAGGGGTCGTGGCCACATCCCAGTGAAATCCGTGCACACGTGGCAACTCGTTGTGGCAGTGTCCTAATATTTTGCATACACATCTCGTCGTATTTATTATTTGAATCCCTTTCGGCACATGCATGGGCAATCGACATAAGACCCCAGGAGAACCGGCGCATTACCCCGTTAGACGCACTGATGTTACCACGCGTCATTAAGTACTTGTGCCAAAAAAACGGGGAGAATATCTTATCCCTACATACGATCTCCATTATGACGGTTCAAATGGCGAAAAGGCTCGCCATCTGAGAAGTTGAAGAGCTTGCTCTGACCGCCGCAGGGCTTCAAACAGCCTTGGGCTCCAATGTCTCTAAGCTTCCGATCTCAGCATGGGCTCCGAAGCGCATTGCCTCTATGCTAACAGCCTCAGCATGGGCTTCGAAGCGCATTGTCTCCGTTCGAACCTCGACGGCCTTCGGCTCCAACGCCTCTACGTCTCTGTCCTCAGCATGGGCTCCGGAACGCATTGCCTCCGTTCGAACCCCGGCGACCTTTAGCTCCAACATCTACTACGCTTCCGACCTCAGCATAGGCTTCAATGCGCGTAGATCCCAGCAAACCCCCACAGCCCTTGGCTCTGACATCGGCTCAACCACAGGTGACCCCCGTCGGGCTTCGGACTTCATCATCCTTGTCGAGCTTCAGATAAACCAAGTTGATATCTTTGACTCTCATCATTGGGCTCGAGACCACGCAATTTCCTCGGGTTACGCCATCTCCATCTGACTTCGTCACCATCGCTTACAGTCATCACCGAGAGGCTCTGCAACGGCTAGAAGTTATATTAGGATATCCTGACTATGAGGCTGGGCTGAAGCTAGTTCCTTCTCCATTTGTTCGCCCCTCCACACCTCGGGGCCAACAGATGAGGGGTACTGTTGGGAGAAATATCTCAACCCATAGATAATACTAAGAGGACGCTGTCAAAAGCTTCTCCGGAGCTTTCGGGCTCCGGACTCCCTGTAGAAGCTAAGGCTTACGGAGGTCGTGAACCTATCAAGCCATCGTCTCTCGAGACAGGGGGAAGAAGCTGGCCTCCGGAAGGAATATCAGCAAAAGGAGAACACCAAAGTCAATTGGCCTGACATGAAGTGACCGGTAGTTAATGCCGGTGCAAGTGGTGGCCACCCTGACCTCTTGATGCAGGTAGAGGCCATTCTGACATTCGGGACAGTGCGGCACTACAATTAACGATCGACTGAGTACCGTGTACCTAGGGCCACTTGCACTACTGTATTTGTCATAGTAGATAATGTCTTCTGAGCAAGTTAAAGTATTCTATCTAGGCCTGGGCTATGCGATTCAGCCAGCCCAGGTCCCTGCGGTGTAGTGATACTTTGTATTACTATCTCTATAAGGGTATACATGTATATTTACACTCTAAATGACACTATAAATACAGACCCTTGGCCACTAGACTAAAGGATCCAATCTTTTTTACTATCAACACGTTTTTTGTTCTCCTTGCTTTTCACTTCTTCTCCAAGCTTAAGTTTTTTCTCTAGAAGAGACTCTCGCTGCATTTTGTTCATAGAAGACATCTACTCTTCCGCCAGGAGTATGCAAAAAATTACTTTTCAGCCTTTCTGTCAAGATACCTATATCTTCTTTACTTTGCCGGAGCTCATTTTGATCCGACTGGTCCTTGTAATATATTGTTGGATAAATTTGAGTTCAATTTCTCTTGATAATCTTATCAGGCCCTAGATGCAAAAGTGATCATATTCAAGAAGAAACGGAGAAAAAATTACCGCCGAACAAAGGGTCACCGTCAGGTAAATGTTTATGCGGTTCTAGTTTCTACTATGCACTATTCTCAAAAGAAACAACAAAGCTTTTTGGTATTTGCCTTGTCCACCTGTTGTAATTCTTACTGTACTCGTAACCATTTCCAGGAATTGACAAAACTGAGAATAACCAGCATTGAAGGAATAGACAAGTCAGAGACTGTTGCTGCTGCTGTCTAAATTCGGGTCGATGAAGGAAGGAACAGTGCCTTTTGTTTATGTCGGCGATGCCCAGGCAATCCTTAAGGCTGGTCTTAGAAGTTCAATCAGAGCTTGATATTTGATACCAGTGTACTGTTGCTTCTTTTCTTGTTCATTCAAAGATTAAATGAAAGATGAAGTCTTGTCCCAGCATCTCACACTATGCCAATGTTTTGAGCAGTTTGGGTCCTCTGCTGTGGATCGGCTGTCATAGTTTACAGTGACGCTGATTTTCCATTTGTTTGCGCTACCTGTTCTGCGTTCATCCTTTAATGTGTCCCGATACATCAGTGCCATGTAATAATGAAACTGTAATGTTTCGTTTCTACCTGTTTTGAGATCTGAAACTGTAACTGTAAGCGCTTGGTTATGCATATGTTGCTGTAAATCTTGCTCTTACATTCTTGATATCTTGGGAGAATTTGCAGCTTGTAAGTAACCTCCAGTGCGCATACTTTCTCATGGTAACTATCTCAGCTTCCTGAGACGGAACTTCCATCGATGAGCAAAGCTGCCAAAGCATCAGAACTGAAAGTGTCAGCTCCATTTGATGGGATCATGGGGACACAATTTACTACCGATGCAAGATTGGCAGGAATTTGGGAGGATAGGCTACAAGAAAAACCCTGCACTATGTTATGCTCTGATACTAATCTGATTCTGAACACGGTGCTTTGTCGGAGTTATCCGTTTCCTGTAGATATCATACAGATCCAGCATCAGTTCTGCATCCCTATCCGTTTTGATTGAAGCTGCAGCTGTACTGTCGCACTAACTTTGGAAACGAGAAAAAGGAAAGGTTACAAGAACACTCAGTGGGCACAGATTATAGTGATTTCCCTCCAGTCACTTTCTACATAATATTGTTATACTCTCACATGCCCTATGAAACATACAGAAACCATAAAGGCATCTTCAATTATTAGAGATAACTGCTATGTTTTAATTAAGGGAGTTTATTTTTTAATGTTATGACTAATATGATTCTCATAGAGAAGAAAGATGGTCAAGTATTAGCTCTTGAAAAGTGATAAAGAGTTAGTACTTGCAAGTTATCTCAGTACCTTTCCTCTATGAGTTATAGAGAATTATGAATGATGGAAATCACATAAATTTTAAGAATTATGCTCTCTCAATTAAAAGATAATAGTTATGTATAAACATTGGAGATGTCTTAATAATCGATGAAAAAATTGTAACCCTACTTGTCCTCTCATGTTCTGTGTCAACGTAGCAACCACAAGCCGTGTTTGATTCATTGTGCAGGTATTTATCAATCTTTTCTTCTCCCTGGCATCCACTTTGCAACTTGCGAGGCATTACATGATGATGCAATTAGCACTAGCACCAACGAACACTTTGAGTTAATCTAATCGCTGTGTGTAATAATTTTGCTCGTCTGCAGTTCAATAGATTTAATTTTAATCGGTGGTGCCGCCGGCGAGCTTGGTGATCTCTACGGTGGATTGGACTTCTGAGGCATGAACTACTTTTTGGTCATTTTGTGTGCTCGTGGTTGCAAACTTGCATTTTGCTTTACAACTTAACATACGTATACATACATGTACGGATAATTTTTTTTCCTTTTTTGCTTTGGGAGGAGGAGAATAAATCTTTGGCCTTACAAGTTACGATGATGTCGAATCGTTTGTCCCTGCTTCTGTTGCTCCTGTCTTGATTTGCTGTCGACCTTTGGAGCTGACATCTCTTTTTTATAAAGAAATATTTATTAACTTTAATGTTACATCAAGGTGATATATGTATAATTTCTATATAGCATGAATGCACATGACAAAAAAAAAAGAGAAACAGAAAAGAAGAAAACAAAAAAGGCAGCCAACCAGCAGACTAAGAAGGAGCTCCAATTCGAAACTTAGCCTGCTATCCAAACTGGATAAAGATCTCTCCTCGACCATCCGCTCTAAAAAAGTACATATTCACACCACCATAAATTGATGCTTCTGCCATTGTAACACCGTTAAAAAAACGGAGCAATTCACGTATAAGTAAAAATATAGAAGAGTTAATTTTTCTTTTATTAAAGATCATATTATTTCTTCATAGCCACAACGATCAACAAAACACATCAGCTACTACCATGCACAAACATATCAACTGTCTTGAGTGTAATTTTACCTTTTTTATTTCTTTACTTGGCCTCTGTCGATCTTGTTCTCAATGTTCTGGCATGAAATTTTGAAAGATGCTGCAAAAGTCTATTCCCCGAGTCCTCAATTGTTCTCTCTCTGTCTCGGTCTCGCAAGCTTGATGTCAGGTGTATGCATGTTTTTTTGTTTCTTTTCTCAAGTGATCTCAGCGACGATGATCTGTGTTCTATAAGACTTGCAACTCATGGCATCACGTAGCCCATACTCCAAGGTTCTTCGGTGGCATATAGCTAGTCTGTCTCAAAGTTGCATGTTAGCCAACTCTGGACTAGAAATATTCTGAGACGTGCCACTGTCAGTGAGTGACAATCTTAAGTTGATATCACCTGTTAAAATTTCTCCTGAATCTGATTGACATTATCTTATAATATTAGAGTTCACACTATGTGCTGCAAATCTATTTCTATGTGACTAAAGTCTAAAGAAATCAAATTATGCATCCACATAGTCCTTTTCATATTACATAAATGCAGACCCAAGGATATGCATGCATGGAATTCCAGACCTTCAGTTTGAATAAACAATTTGGCTACCATGATGATATGGTTAGACGCAAATAAGCAAACATTCATTAGGAACACATCCTGAGCACCAAAACACTGAAACTAATATGCATATCCCTGAAACTGACATGAAGTGTCATGGTTCATGATCTTTGCAGATCTTATACTGAAGTCTGTCTGTGAGACTAGGATGCAGCATCACGGCTGTTTGGGAGCCATGTTCATCTACATAGCCTCCACCAATCCAAAGTTGCCACACAAAAAGGCAGAGCTGGAGGCAATGCAATGATGCACAAAGGCACTTTGCCAAAGGTGGAGCACCACCATTGGTGGGTGCCATTGCAGGTCTCACATATTGGAGCATATCCTCTTCAAGTGCTTGTTTTTGGTTTAAAGAACTGATCTGGCTTGCTGCTTTGCATCTTCCTTTTTAGGTGCCTCCCATCCCACTTTCTGTCATGGTCTCATGGAATGAAGTAGATCGAGCTTATCCAATTCCTCATTCGCAATTGTTGCAACTGACAATCCTCCTCCTTTGTGACAAGAAAAAGGCCACCATCGTCCACCTTCTTTTGGCACTGAAATATATATGCAACTGAACTTAAATTCTGTATACACTTTTTAGCTGAAGCTCTCACTTGTGTTCTGTAGCAAATTTAAGGTAAAGGCTAAAGGGAGTGAGGCATATGCTGCAAGAGTGGTTTGAGCCTTTTTCTTGTAAGGTCACATTCAGAAAATCTCAACCTGCAGCTGTGTCTACCTTCTTGGAAGGTTAAGAGTGTAACAGAATATGCTGGAATAGTGGCCTTCGCTTTTTCTTTGTAAAGTTAGTCTCAGGAAGATTCTGAGACTGTTCTAATCTGATGATTTTTCTAGTAAGCTTCCATTGACCAAACATTAATCTGCTGAATTCTTTGGAAAGTTGAGAGCACAAATGATGGCATATGCTGCAAGGGTTACCTGTACTTTTGCTATAAAGCTTGTTTCACAAAGACTCCATTCATCAACAAACACTGTCTAACATCAAACATACATCAACAAATATTGTACTACAAAATGAATTGTACTGCCTTCCTGAAACTAAAAAAATATAGTGTACTGCCTATTCGAATTGAAGGACCCCTACAATTTTAATAATTCTTAATTATTTTTAAAATCTCGTATTGTAGAGAGACGGCTTATGATAAGATCCATTCTCTATTAGTACTATATTACTAATATAAGTGGAGGTAAGGGATTTTCTCCTTATATATTTTCAAAGACCCCACCTCATCGTGTGAATTATATTGACTGCTAATTGAGAGTAACACTTAAATTGAAAATGCTCTCATTACGTGAGTCGATATAAGAGTTAGGGTTTTTTACTCTTTCTCTCTCTGGTGCGTTGTCGTTGTATTCTGCTCCATCCCAACGTCGGTGTGCACCGATAAATGGGAGAGCATGTCTCTAAAGCCCTCACTTTTGAGATCTTGTACTAGGAGATGACGAATAAGATTTTTTGAAAGCGATTTGCACGATTGCTCAAGTTCTTCACTATGGCTCATCTTCCTAATCGTTTGGGCACCGCTCGCTGTCACCGTCAACAAATCCGACGCGTCGTCAGCAAGATCGATCATGCCGTCAACACGGTGGAACCCACATCCTTAGCAGTCTTCGCAACACATGACCAGTATGTAAAAACATATTACTCGTACTTTATTTCCTATGATTACTAATTTTTAGTATAGTAGATCTAGTTATTTGTAGTGTTATCTTACATATGTCTAGATTACGATATGATGATATAAACATATCACTTTATCGGTGTCTATTCATGAATTATTTATAGATTAAATTAAACCTAGAAATACCTTATTTTCCAACACTACCTTCCTCGAACCTGTGTTACCTGGACATCCGTGTCCAAATTTTTTTGCTGAGTCGGACTCTCGTGTATCCGTGTCAGATTCCAAGTAGTATTTGGCGTGTCCCAATTTTTTCGCCGAATCGAACGCCCTGACACGAGTCGGACTTCGACACCCGCACCCATATCTATGTAACACAGCCTCAGAACACACATCAACAAACACTGTCTAACATCATCTACCGATGACGATGTCTCTCAACGCCGTTTTCTCAGTTTTCACCACTCCATTACTATGAAAATCTACAAATCGTCGCTAAAAGCCTTTCCGTTTTCAGATCAATGCCACAATGGAACAGGCCACAAGGACTGGGAGGACAACAGGAACGGAACTCGCTGACCTAAATGCTTTGGTAGACCCATGAGACTCGGTGGCTCCAAGATCTAGTGGGGATTGCACAAGTGCATCATTGATTGCATACTTGAACATGGTTCCATGACGAATTAGTTTGGTGGAGGCCTACTGCTAGGCAGAAAAAAAAGAGAGCTTGAAATGGAAGCAGCAGTGCAGCACTATGAACAGTCCTCCAATTTCCACAGTGCAAGGATTGGATGTTTCATAGCGCTAATTTGTTAACAATCTATGCGATCGTAATCAATAAAAAACCTCTTTCTCTGCCTTTATTTAGCTCTCAAGCATTGGGCTTGAAGGATTTTCAGAAAAGGAGTTTGTTGTATCATTGTATGCATGTGCAAATTGTGCCTCTACAGTCCAGACACCTGCTTTAGCGTGCTGTCTGCTGATCACAGTACGCAACAAGGTGACTTCTGACTTGGATTTGTCTCAGTTTTTGCTATGCTGCAAATTGCCCCTGCGCATATGGTGCAAATTGTTCATAGTGGGACAATAACCGGGAGGTGCCATTTAGATCTTTGCATATAATGTGAAAAGGGAAAATCTTTGCACAAGCATCTGGTCCGAACCGTTGACTGAACGATCAGGTAGTGCATTTGATCTATTAATCATGTGTACAAATTATCTAGGATATGAACCGTCAATCAACCGGGGTGGGTTTTAGATCGACCAACTATTTGTAGTTTCTTATCTGCAGATTAGATTCTAGAGGATATGTGGTTTGGGAACTTACCACTCTGACCAATATCTCGGATTATTTAATATAGTGCGCCATAAAAAAAAACCGTTGCTCAGGTGTTGCAGACAAGCCCTCCATATATTACATTTCAGCGAAATCTAATTGGCCAAAGATTGATTGCTGGAACGAGCTCCTGCCAAGACTCCACAAACATCAACTTATCACAAGAACAGGATGAGTTTAAATGGAATTTGACTCAAAACAGCAAATTCTCAGTGAATTCTTTGTACCGCGCCCAAAAACACTTGTGGCAATTAAAAATACCCACCAAAATCAAAATCGTTTTGTGTACCTCCGACAAGGAGCCCTTTTAACAAAGACAATAGAAATTGATAAGATAGTCATAAGTGTTATTTTTAACATAAAAATAAGACGATTAAGTACCTTTTTTTAGTACCATTTTGCACGGTTTATAATCCAGATGGTTTCCAACCTTTACCCATCCCATAGTGGCTCCCACATGATGGGAAATTAGCTTAAGGGCGTTGGTAAACAATTGAAAGCTCATGTATTGGTGGGAGCGACGGTTCTGTGTTGGTTGCTAGGCTATGCAGAAATAACCATGTTTTAATACGAGGCATACCCCTTCTCCTTTACTGTTATATATACATGTACACATTGGCTCCGTTCTTAGTCTGTGTTTCAGCAACTATCACTTTGAGATACGATAATAGCAGTGTGTATGAGGTTGGAGTAGTTGGTTAAAGAGCTATTCACCAGGCACGAATGGGATTCTAGACATCAGTGTTGGAGAACGGGTAGACTACACTAGCTTAAAATAAAAAAAAAATTCTACCGTATTCAACTAGGAAACCATACAAGTAGGAGATCATAGATCGTTACCACTTGACACGTAATATAGTGAAAGAAGAGTTGGAGTAGATCGATCCAACGTCGTGCGTGTCAAACTCCTCGAATAGCTTCTCGATCAGGTCCGCGATCAGCCCTGCACAGGTGGTCACGCTCCTAGACCAACTCCGAGCTAGTGGTTGTGCTCCTCGACTAGTTCCTCGATCAGCCACTAACCAGATCTGTCGCATCATCGACTAGCTCCGAGTGGTCGTGTCATGCTCCGCGACCAGTTCCTCGACTAGCCACTGAGCAGATCTGTCGTGTCATCGACTAGCTCTGAGTGGTCATGTCATGCTCCGTGACTAGCGCCGAGCAAGTATATCGACCAGCTAAGTAGGTCCTCGACCAGCCAAGCAGCAGCGTTAAGATCTAGACACCAAGGAGATCAATGCCACAATAGCTACAACACCTTTACGGTATCCATACATACTGGGCAGAATCGCCGAGTGCCGATGTGCTAGCACCGCATGCGCGGCTAGGGCTTTAGGAGATCGTGTGGAGAACTATTGCTAGGGTTTCAGAGTGGCTCTGCCCATCACCTCCACCCCCACGCCACTCCTTATATAGAGCTCGTTAATGAGCTCCCACGTTGGAAGCCCTTTATGACTCTAACACCTCATGTATCACAATCCAATCAAACTCATATACTAATCCAATTTGCATATTTTGTTCTAACCCATAAAATATGTGACCCATTGCGTTCATATATAAACAGCTACGACTCAGAAACCCTTTCCAAACCAAAATCAATAGCGGTCCCTAATAGGATATGTTGACTCTTGAGTATACCTAAAGATCATATCGACTGAACCTTAATATACACATGCACCGATCCCTTCGCCTCACGATATCAATCAAGCTCAAGACAAGATACGTACCACCCTTATGATAGCTCGACTATTCACTCAATCAAGTTGTGGATTCATCATGATTAACTCTTTAATCATATTGACATGAACATGCACTTTCTCAATCCAATTATCTCGAAGGGCCTATAGATATCTCTCTTGTTATCTAGGAGAGGCAAATTCTATCTTGATTGCTCACACCCCACGACATGTTTCATGACAAACCTGAAGCTACCTTTATGACTACCCGGTTATGGAGTAGCGTTTGGTAGCTCCAAAGTATTTCACTACACATTCTGAAAATCAATGACGATCTCATATCTAAGGATCATGTAGGTACACCATTTGAGATAACAAATGATGGTACATTATAAATAATAATCCTAACAATATCTCAAAGTGGGTCTATTCAACATCATATTCTCTAACATGAATGTCTACATTATTGATTCTGTATCTCTATACCTATGATCCGTGAAACATGATCATCAATCAATACATGTGCTGATCTTTTGAATCATCCCAATAATATGTAATCAGTGATCAAATTAGAATAGCATCATGATATAAAAAAAATTCACGAACAAGTCACATACTTACTAAACAATATAATTAACAATCATTCTTAAAATAACACATTATTCAAAAATACATAAATATACACATGTGATACAATCATCTCTATAATTACCTTTGAGACATATCACCTTCAATCGGATCGTGTATCTGTCTACTTAGCCAGCCTGCTCCTGCTATTTATCTTTTCATTGTTCTTGATGGTTAGTCTCTTTTTGTTTCCCTTTTATTTTATAGGCTACGTGTATGCTAGTTATGCAGTGATTGGAAGTAGATTATTATGCAGTCATATCGCATGATGAAACATAAGAATTAATAAAACTTTATTTATAAAAAAACGTACATATATATATATATATATATAGGACACATATTCTATACTCCTAGGAGTATGTACTCCCACATGCAATATACCACCTAAACAAACACTTTATACTCTTTTATCATTTTTAGTATACTCTAATACTAATTCTAAGATACTCTAATATGAGTTGTATGAAAAAAAATTCAATGTTAGCCTTTCATTTTTGCTATATACTCTTTTTTATACATAAAAGAAGTATATACGCAAATTATGATAAAAATCATGGAATTTCATAAAAATTTTCGTGGGATTTGTATTGTAGTATCTTATAATTACTAATGAAGTATATTTAAAGTGATAAAGAAGTATAACACACGTGTAAAAGTGGTATATGAGAGGTGGGAGTACATACACCCAGGAGTACATACTAGTTTTCCTATATATATATATATATATATATATATATATATATATATATTCATTTCACCTACAAGAGAGCTGATCCAATCGTTCCGCTAAGACCTTTCACCAGCTAATGCTGAAACATCTGCTAAAACAACGCAACCAACACGACACAAACTCGGAGCTGATGATGTGTCAATAGCTCAGTGCATGTAGTTCATTGCTTCATTATTTCTGGTGCCACGTAGTTGGGTGCCATGCTCGTGATGCAAGGAAAATATGCATTTCATATCTGCCAAATGGGGCACTAATTAAACTACCACCTTCTTCCCCACCCACCACTGCGCTAGTGGAGCAGTGACGACGCAGCTGAAAAATTAAACTAACTTGAAAAGAAACCTAATTGCGCGCTGTTTGTTCTTGGCATGTTTGCTAAGAATAATTTTAGGTAGGTAGTTAGGTTGACGGCATAGATAATGCGTGCTCCATGGAAAGATGGCCTCGGTCGATGATGTCAAATAATTTGTCCTGTTTTTCTATCTAGGAGGTGAGCACATCGTTGGTAAGAGGCTAGGGCATTGTTGGTAAGAGTAAAATGAGAAATTATGCATCGCGAAATATACAGTGACATATTTGCGTGAGTATATAGTGTGCATACAAGAAAGTTGAGCAACCCATGCAATCACATTTTCACAATTTGACGTTCAAAAAGGAGGCTTGCAGTTCCTGGCCACAATCAAAATCACCACTTAATCGATGCTAATTCCAGCACAAATGACAGTCATTTGGTGGACCCTTTTTTTTTATCTGTTTGAGACCTGAAAACCCAACTAATATTTGACACACTTGCAGTGGCCAGAAATAAAGGATGTCACCAAACAAAAAGAGAGGGGCTCGGATCCTCGGTACTAGTGGTGGATCAATACATAGGATCATTATTTGCACAGTGAAATGAGCCTGATGCTACAGTTCCCTATATTAATCACATGTCTCTAGTTTACTGTACATCCAATTTAGGATTGTATCTATGCACTGTGCACTACTGTAGTGACCGATCTAGCCCTGTCTATCGCGAAATGGACATCTCAGATCCGAGCTAATGCAGAGGATTGTTCATCATCTGCATTAGCTCCTTTAATACAGAGGATCTGAGTTCACAAGAGAGGCTTGTGTTGTTGTGCCGCTGCACTTCCAGCGTGTGTGCAACGGTGATTTCAGAATCCTTTAAAGTAGTATTTGGTTAGAGAGGGAGGTGGTATGGGATAATGTCATCCATGTAATTAAGGATATTATGATTTAGATACTTGTTTGGTAGGTGAGATAGAATAAGCTCATTTTAAAATCTCGAACCCATTATCAGTGTCACGTTTCGAGTAGTATGGCTGCGTCCGAACGTTTTTTAGGATCGGCTTTATTCAGAATATTTAAAGAATATTTTTTAATTTCTAACCATATTATCATATTGCTCTCCATTCAAACCGTAAAAAACAGAATAGATCTGTTACATCTCGTAACATCGCATGAACCAAACATTACCTAAAGGATTGGTGTACTTTCTTGGTAGGAAAGTGCATGGTGCTTTACATGTGGGCTTGGGAATATGAGTATATCACCTCCAAATAAGAGTTATATTTTTACTATTTTTAGGTTGACTACTTTTATATTTTCGTTACTACCCGTCGAGCCTCCAAATAAGGTTCCATTCAGAGCGCAAGAATTTCATAGAAAACATTCAATCTCTGCAGTGACAAAAAAGATTTCCCGTGTCCAGGTCCAGAGTTACCATAAAAAGAATAATTTTATTTTGTTACCGTGAGTTGTACCAGTTTAAAGCTTGATTTAGACTAAATGCGTAAAATAAAATGCTATACATATATATATATATATATATACATATTTTTATAAAATATACGAGTTATGATAGAATCAAACGATCTCCACTATCCACCTGACTTATTAAATAATTATCATGTAAACATTCTCCATTCTAAAAATATATTTAATCTTACATTAATTATCTTTTATATCTAGATATCTAATATTTATTTTTTATATATTCTAAAAATATATTCAACCTCTAATTATTTGTCTTCTACATCTTAGATGGCTAATATTTAACTTTTATATGAAACATACGTAGAATCAATTATTCCCATACCGACCTTGATTTTTAAAGAGTTTATCGACTATTACCACAGTATATTGAGACGCGGAACCAAGAATCGAGCAAGAAGTCCGTGTTGGATAAAGAGATCAAAGAGGAAATCTTTTACCAGCAACTAGTGTGAATTCCGGGGCGATCGTGCCGCCACAAGAAAAAACCGATTTGACAAGGCACGGGGAAGAAGAACACAATCGGCAATCGCTTCCCTTCTGCTCCATTAACCGGCCAAGTTACTGGCTGATTACCGCCACTGTTTGGTACGCATCATTTCACGCGAGGGGACGGCGTGGAAAGAAAATTCCAGAGCCCAACCAAAGCTCCAGTTCGCAGCACAGCACTCAGAGAAAAAAAAATGAAGAAAAAGGCGAGATCGTAAAGTGGCAGAACGGAATCCCATTAGCGCAGCGCAATTAGGCGCGCCACCAATTAAAGAAACCAAAAGAATTGGGCGCAGCACCGGAAAGGCGAGGCCTTTGCGCACCGTAGAAATTACCGGCACCGGCACCACGACCAATCGAGCAGCCGCCGAGCAGTCAGCAAGAGCCAAGAGCCAAGAAGCTCTCTTCCTGTCTCCAGGCTCTGTCTGTGCCCTCTCTCCCTGCGTTCTCACTACCACCTGAAATATCAGGGCGCCCGCGGGCTCCCAGTTCCACTGATCCGGGCTGTGATTTGGTGCGACTTGGTGGTGGAGTTGGTGGTGTGCGTCTTGGTTGCTGCTTCCTTCTTTCTCGCTTGGAGGATTTGGAGCAGTTCGTATTCAGGACTGGCTGGCCATGATCGAAGGGTTCGGGGATGGATTGAGGCGTGGGGGGAGAGGAGGGCAGCTTCCTGATCTTCGGTGATCGGGTTTGGGTTCTTGGGATCATCGGAGCAAGCATGGCGGCGGGTTCGAATTGTCAGAGGTATGGATGCCCATTTTAGCCAGCCTCAAATTTGGTTCCTTTCGCATTCTGTTAATGGCGTCGCCACCCTGCCCTTCGTGCCGCCGCCGCCCTGGGCCTCCCACGCTCCTGCCCTTCGTGCCGCCGCCAGCCACTGCGCCTCCCACGCTCTTGCTCGGGCGACCACCAGCCGCCGCAGCCATTTGTTCGTTTCTAAGAACCTGCGACGGCAGCTCAATGGCTAATTCTTTGTGCTATGTCGATTTTTTTCTCTAAGTAGTTCTGTCATGTCTCCAGGTGTTATGTCGTTTGCTCTTTGTAGTTCATGGAAAACGAAACTTTCTGAATTCTTTGTTGACTTTGGAGTTGAGGGATTGGACAATTTTGCCATATTTGATAATGGTGCAGGGTACTAATATTTAGTTTGGCTCCTTTTTGTTTTGTTTTGAGGATGTAACTAGCAAGGAATGATAATTGGCTGTATTTGATTTGTTTGTCAGGCTTGCTCATTTGATGGGTTGTCATTTAGCTGTTTATGAGTGATTACGATGCAGACGTCCATGCGATTTGTAGTTGTCATCAATTTTTTTCCTAGGAAGGATCCAATCTTCCGAGCCAACTACACAAATTGACTTTTGTTATATTAAAGCATGGACTTCAGATGTTTCTTTGTGCCAGTTTTGATTTGAGTTTGGCAATTAGGCATTTTAATTTTGTTTTGTCTAAAAAGGGCATGCTATTTTTGTACTCGACATCTATTGGAGAAAGGACATTTTACATGCTTATGTTTATGTGTGTTCATAGCAATCGAAGCTCTAATCTTACTATTTCTTCTGGCATTTTGAGTAACAATCTTTCTGTATTGTATTTCCTTACATGGCGTTTAATTTAATCGTTGTTTTCCTTTTTATCTCAATAACTTCTGTGTCAGGTTAAACTGGCTTACTGATTTTTTAAGGTGTCTAGGACTACAGTCATTTTGGTGCTTTCTTACAAAGTATAGATAGTGCTGATGATTTAGCAGCATTGACTTCTGATACCTTGACTGTTAGGTAGTCGAATAACGTCGCGTGGAATTATTATGTGTGATCTATATCTGGGCTGCTTACTCTCTTTTGTATCATGGATCTGCACCATCTGCTATGCTGTATTGCGAATTTGCTAGTTGTTTTGTTTTCGTTGAAAAAGAAAAAAATGGTGGCTGTCATTCTTGAAAAGAAAATGGGAAGTCACACAAGCTGGAATAAAAAGGTGGAAAAAAAATCATTTCAAGCAATTGTTCAGTCTTGTTTATTATGTTTATAGGTTTTATTTTTCTCATAAGCTGTAAAATGGTTATTATTTTAGGTCTAGTCGTTGCATTTTTTACTGTGCTTTATTTTTTATCTCTTCTTTTCCCTTAAAAAGAACTTATTTAGCATTTTTTGTTATCATTAGTTATCAGTTTCTTGCAACTGAATAAGATTTTCCTCAATCACTAAGACTGGTGATGTGATGTGATGAAACTTAGAAAAGCATTTTATTCGAATTTTGTATATTATGAGAAAAAAAGATAGCTGATTCTGATCTGCACTGTTTTTTAACTATAGCATTTAATTAAGAAACTGTTTTAACTTTTAACCATGCCTATTCCCGACAAACTCCCTTCCATTTCCCTAAAAATGAACTTCAATTGTAAAGGACATCAGCTACCATATTGTTTTAGAAATTTTTCATCTTCCTTTATCAGCGTATTATCTGCTTGAATAGTGTTGTTTTTGTAGTAAGATGAACAATTGAACTAATCATTTCCTGCTATGGTTGCAGGTTCTGCTGACCTTTGCAATTTGATTGAAAGGACCACTCTATTCTGTGATCTCAGCATATGTGAAGCCCTCTCTGATGAAAAACTGTTATCTTGGTTGCTTCTTGATGAGTAATTTTGGATTATTCCTGGCCACTTATGTCCTCTGATCATCCAAAGCATACCCATCTATTAGTTGGTTTTCCTCTATTGGAATTACCAACTTTCATAAGCAAATTCTTGTTTTAGGGCAAATCTCCTTTGGCAAATATAGTTCGGAGCACATCATCTTGTCGACCTACTATCCTGAGCATATTCCCTTGTTGGATGAACTATCTACAGTGACAAGACTTCCAAATAATCTTCTCTTAGGAGATTCTCATTTACTTTGATGGAAGATTCAGAAGGTTTCGTTCCTGGTCAATCTTCCTCCATCACAGCTGATTTGCTGGGCAAATCTCCTTTGGCAATAACCTACCAATAGTTCTTCTGGGCAAATCTCCTTTGGCATTAGCTTTTACTTCAGATCTCTCTCTGGGCAAATCTCCTTTGGCACTAGCTCTAGCTTTAGTTTCAGATTTCTTTGTGGGAAAATCTCCTTTGGCACTAGCTTTAGCTTCAGATTAAGGTCTGGGCAAATCTCCTTTGGCATTAAGTACTACTGTTTCTTATTTACTATTTTGGGTAATTCTCCTTCGGCAGTGAGTATTAGCAGCTATATCAGGGTAATTCTCCTTTGGCATTAACACTCAAGTGTGCTGGCTGTATGCACATAAGTTCTACCAAAATATCACTCTTTCCTGTGGTTGTGTTTTCAGTGAAAGACTGAATATCGACAAGTACTCTGGAAGGTAATATGTCAATTTCTTTCAATGAGAGTTTTACGGTGCATTAGAGCTATGATGATCATTCATTAGTTGTAGTCCATTGATCCATAATTAAAGGTACTTAAGTCATGTGACAGGTAACAACTTAAAATTTGAAATAGAAGGCTAGAGAGAAATGCTTATCCAATGCTCACGTGGTTAATTCAATCATAGTTGTCAATGTCAAATTTAAAAAAAGATGAGGACGAATTGTAGTGAATAGATTAGCGTATTACATAGTTATTGAGTAATTTGCAAGGCCATAATGGAAATGTGGCCACAAGGTTTTTCTGCCGTTCCTCATGTGGTTGATATAATCATGGTTGCCATAGCAGAATTGAAGGGAAACAACAAAGAATTAAGCATATAGACAATAAAGCCAATAACCAATAGCAGAACTACAGAATAAAGAGAGCGATTATCGGCACACCATGATATTGAGCGAAAATAAAGCCAATGACCAATAGCAGAACTACAGAATAAAGAGAGCAATTATCGACACACCAAGGGTTTTGACAATTTGAAACAGTTAATATTTATCCTGTCTTTTTTAAAAAAAAAAAAAGACCTAGGTTGCCCTTACGTTAATTAAGGGTTGGTATTCTTTAGGTGTCGGTACCTCCCAATACCTTGCAAGCACCGTAAAAAGTCTCTTTCAAATTGTTTTTCACTCATTGTGGTATCTAATCCTCCTGTTTTGCCTTTATTTTCTGCAATTATACTTGTCCAGCTGCCTTTGTATTTTAAAATTCCAAACATCAACTTGCTTATTGTTGCTTGTTCTTTATCACATTATCTAGACGTGATGTTGCAGGGCTTGGAATCATGGATTTGTTTGCAATTGACTCGGATTGTGAGTCATACAGTGGGACCAGTGACAGCGAGGACCAAGAAGAATGTGAATTTACATACAGTGACCATGCCCAGAACATCTTGTCAAGCCTGGACGAGAGCATTGGCAAGATTGATGATTTCCTGACTTTTGAAAGAGGGTTTCTGCATGGGGACATAGTCTGCCCTGTTTCTGATCCCTCAAGTCAACTGGGACGTGTTGTTGGTGTTGCAATGTTTGTTGACTTGGAGACAAGCTCTGGTGACATAATTAAAGATGTAAACAGCAAGAAGCTTTCAAGAGTGAGATCCTTTGTTTCCGGTGACTGTGTGGTTATGGGACCATGGATTGGACGAGTGATCAGAGCATTTGACTTGGTTAGTGTTGTATTCAGTGATGGAGCGAAGTGTGAGATGCTGTTAAAGGATTCTGAGGTACTGAAGCCCATTCCTCCTATCCTTTTTGAAGATGCACCTTATTTTTACTATCCAGGTCAACGTGTGAGAATTATCCATCCCTCGGTTTCCAAGTCAGGAACATGGCTGTGTGGATCATGGAGGCCCAGTAGAGATGAAGGTGTTGTGTCTCATGTAGATGTTGGGCTGGTGCATGTGAACTGGATCGCCTCTGTGACAAATGTTTGGGGAGATCAATCATCAAGTCCTCCAAACTTTCAGGACCCAAAGAACCTCACATTGTTGTCATGCTTCCCTTATGCTAATTGGCAATTGGGTGATTGGTGTGCTCTTAGAGCTGATGACGATGGATGTCTATGGATGAATTCTAGCAAGTATTGCGTTCTTCGTAAGGCCCAAAAGTGCGACTCTCGCATGCACATGGGTTTTCAGGCTTATGGTTCATCATGTTCTCAAACATATGTTGTTGCAAAGACAAAGAGCACTGTTGATGTTCTCTGGCAAAATGGAAGTATATCTCTTGGCCTAGAACCCCAGACATTGGTTCCTGTTAGTACCCTTGGTGATCATGAATTTTGGCCAGGGCAATTTGTCCTTGAGAAACTGACAGTAGAGGATGCTGGTAGGTGTCAGCGAGCTGGGATAGTGAGAGATGTGGATGCACACGAGCGAACTGTAAATGTAAAATGGATTGTTGCAGCAGGTAGTGACACTGTTAGTTATGGAAGTGACCCCAATGTGGAAACTGTGAGTGCTTATGAATTGGTAGAGCACCCTGATTTCTCCTTCTGCATTGGTGAGGTCGTTATCAGGTCAGCTGTGAACATAGGCATGTCTGAAACAGATCTCACAAAAGGGTCAATAGCAAGCAGGGAATCATTGGTTACCGCTTCTGGCTTCTTATCATGCATTGGAAATGTTCTTGGGTACAAGGATGATGAAATTGAAGTCCAATGGGCTAGTGGTGTGGTATCCAAGGTAAGCTTATGTGTAACCCTACAACTAGCTTAAAAATATCTGTGAAACTAACTTTGTAAGTGGTGGTCATGTTTGGTTAGTCTTACCTTCTCATGCTGCACTTCTTTCTTAATCTAATCAATTCTATTTTCGAATCTTTTTTTTTTTTTTTACTTCTGAGAGTATCGGTATGGACAAACTATTGGTAACATATCATTCTCTTGTCCAATGTCAGGTGCAACATTTTGAAATAATTGGATTAGATAGGCTTTTGGATAGTTCACTAGAATTGACGAATGAGGAACATACAACAGTAGATGTGGCTGAACAGGAGGAAATGCACCATGGGAATACAAACGTCAGTTCCCTTTATACCCTCCATGTGTACTGATTATCATATTCACCTTTTTAATATGTACCAAGTGATGAATGAACATTTGTTTTATTCAGAATGCTCAGGAGGAGTATACTGAAGACTGCACCGGATCCTTGTGCAAAGCCACTGCTTTCCTCTTTCCCACGACAGCTTTTGATTTTCTGACAAATGTGGCTGCTAGTTTGTTTGGTACTCATGGTTCTCCATCTTCAAGCTCAGTAAGTTCCATTTGTTGCTAAATAACCCAAGTTAATTTTTCAGAATTCTAAGGTGAAGTTGTTCTTTCAGGTTATGGTAGATCCTCGATATCAAATTGTAAATGTGGCAGAACTGCAGCCATCTGCAGAAGAATTTTCAGAAGCCGAACAGATAGTGGAGTTGGTGGCACAGATTGAGAAGCCAAATCTATCTTCAGAAGATGGCATTCCAAAAAGATTCGATGTAGTGACTGACTGTTCCGATCATCACTTTGTGAAGGAAAATGACCACGAAAATGTAATGCTTTAGCTTCTGAAGCTATCACTACCTTTTTATTTCTTTTCAAGCGACAGCTATTGGTGTGTATACAGAATTCTGTGTAATGATGGTTATTTCTATTCTGTTAGGTTACAAGAGTTTGGGTGAAGAAGGTCCAACAAGAATGGACAATCCTGCAAAATGATTTACCAGGTGTGCTTTTCTGTTGTTTTGTAGTTGATTCAATCAGAACACTTTCCGTAACTGCTTCCTGTTGTTAAATCTGAAACTTCAGTAGCTGTTTATTTAGCTCAGCCTTTTATAGAGACAATCAAAACTATTGATAATGGATATAGACCACAACGTTACGTGCTTACATACATGCATTGATATTGAAGGCTAGGTGGAAGTCAAAATGCTTCACGCTCCACATGATAGCATAGAATGCAATTATTCCATCTCAAGCGGTTACACTTGTTCATATGCATTGAAGGAGAGTACTGAAATCAGTTAGGTGTACCTTATCACGTGTGTATGGGCCTTTGCATGTTCAGCGTAAAGCAAGCTGTTAAACTGCTACATGAACAATGGAACACATAATGATGTTGGGTAGGACAAGCATTCTTTGTAGGGGTTCTTGCCCTTGGTGGCCAAAAAAATATTTGCCGCCTGGTACTAAGTGATCATTTATTCTGCTTATTAGATGTAGTAAAACAATAATTTATTCTGATTATTTTTTAGGAATTTATTCTGATTATTAGATGTAGTAGCAAGTGTATGTTTCTCAAAAACTTATGGGGTATATTTTCTAATATGACAACTATATGTATGCTTTGTTTCAACTATGCAGATGGTATTCATGTAAGAGTTTATGAGGAAAGGATGGATCTTCTGAGGGCTTGCATTGTTGGGGCAGCCGGAACACCTTATCATGACAATCTTTTTTTCTTTGATATTTTCTTTCCTCCTGATTATCCTCATGAACCACCTGTAAGTTCTTCCATTCTAGTCTCTATTATTCTTTCATAAATCTTCCAGTTTATTTTTTCAAACAGTAAAGAATACTGTAAATTTATTTTTCAGTCTGTTTACTATCACTCTGGTGGCCTCCGCCTGAACCCAAATTTGTATGAGTCGGGAAAAGTATGTCTCAGCCTTCTCAAGACATGGACAGGAACTGGTAATGAAGTGTGGAATCCAGAAAACTCGACTGTTCTTCAACTGTTGTTATCCCTTCAGGCCCTTGTTCTCAATGAAAAACCTTATTTCAAT
This sequence comes from Phragmites australis, assembly GCF_958298935.1. NCBI lineage: Eukaryota > Viridiplantae > Streptophyta > Magnoliopsida > Poales > Poaceae > Phragmites > Phragmites australis. The sequence goes on along the minus strand of NC_084929.1, from coordinate 34,585,672 downwards.
GAGGCGGGCTATGACAAATTTGTGGGAAAGGCGGATGGAGAGAAGAACTCCATCACATACAATGAGAATGCTTTCTTGCTGTCATGCAAGTCCATGATGTATGTTTTGCATAAGCCACCAAAGGTACGTCATCAGCTAAATTTTTGTATGGACTGATTTCTGAGAACTTCTTAGTTTGTATGCATCTATTTTGAAACAGTTTATATGCTTCAACTGAATTGAGAGGTTTTATTTAACTAGAGAAGTAAAGTATGCTGCTGAGAAAGTAAAAATGCTATTAGTACAGTGTGTGGCGTAAATCTATACTGATTTACCTGAGTTCAGCTGCATCACTCAATGTTAGAAGTAAGATATGTCTTGATGGATCTGTTTCTTTGTCTGAATTCAGCATTTTGAGAAGTTCGTCAAGGAGCACTTCACTTGCCGTGCCCCACGCATTCTGGATGCTTGCGACGCTTATCTTGGTGGCGATCTCGTCGGACATGCGCGTGACAACGCATACATATCAGAGGACGGCAGCAAGAACTGTTCAACCGGTTTCAAGATAATGCTTGCCAAGCTTCTGCCGAAACTTGGCGCTGCCTTCTCCGAGGCTGGGATCACCAGCGACCAGTGAACCAGAGCAAGCAGAGCAAGCCTTCTCCCTGCATCAGTGATGATAGTTTGCGACATGGGTATTGTAGATTCGCCACAAAAATGAGACCGTTTATCGGTGATGATTATGCGTGTATTCCAAAATAAATTGCTGCATGTTGTATGTGTTACTTATGTATGTCTTGTAAATGCGGAACAGTATATACGCATGATTGCTGAACTGAAAGGTTGCTAGCTGAAGGCAACTGGAGTGGCCGGGTTTGGGTTGTGTTGTCCTTGGGTATAAAAAGTATGTAAATGTGTGTTTTGAAATGGTTTTTGTCTGTATTGTTGACAGAACAGCTGTATGTATATATATTTGCTCGTACTACAGTGTGAAATAAAAGGCTACAGTGTGAAATACAAAGGCAACATATCAAGTGCGATAAGCTCACGAACAGGTTCCTAGGTGTGCAATACTGCAGTCTGCTTTTGGTTTGGGCTCTAAATCAACATGAAAGATTCTATAAAATTCATTATTTATTCCATGGAGTGTTGTAGCTCCAGTTAAATTCAAACTGACGATTTGTTGGCAAAAAAATAAATGTTGTTAATAATGGCATTTGTCTTTTTTACTCTTTTCATTTTCCATTTGATTTTTCATTATGTCATTTTCACTATCTTGATATAAAATGAACTGAACTTGAAGGCTTATATATACACTGGATAAATTACAAGGTACAATTAGAGTCTCTTTTTTTCTTTTCTGGAATTTTTCAAGGTAGCTTGGCATCTAAGCCAGAAGTGACAATTAGACCTAAAGTGCCTTTTCACTGGATATATTCTCTCCACACCTTTTCTTTTTTAAAAAAAAAAATCGCTTAGATGAAAACAAAAATTTTGGTCCAGTTAAAGGTATCTTTAGCTTCGGTTTGATTTTCCTATGGTTGAATTCGAACTCAATCCTCTATCCCGTCTCTTAGGTTCGAACGGAGCATACTGGTGGAAATGGCCAGCATCTTAGGCACCTGTCTCTGTCTGCTTAGAAGAAAGGATATTGATGTGATATGAATCCATTAGTAGTCAGATGCAAATCCTCATAATGAATATGTTAAAAGATAGCATAATTTATGAACTAAATCTTTACCATCTGTGAAAAATTTACTGGAAATGTTGTTAGATATTTGTAAGGTGTATTAGAAGTACAATGAGTCAAACCACGCGAAGAACATATCAACATTTAGTCCCGGTTTGGAATACGGGATATTTCCCTAAAACCTACAGAAATTGATTTGCTTCGTGTAAAATTAATGCGTTCTAAACTGTGTTACTATTTCCATCTAGCCATATTTTTAGCAGTCCTACCAAACGGCTCTTCGTACTCATGATTTTTCAACTCTACCTTAAGAACTGAACAATCTTAAGAAAAAGGAAATGAGGCGAGGGCCAAAAAAAAAAGAAGAAAAGAAAGCTAGAGCAGAAGCAATTTTTTTTTAAAAGAATCACTATTCAATTGGCATTCACGACTTCTCAAAGTGTTTATTTTCTTCATCTGAATACTTAAAAGCGATTTGAATGGTTGAAGTCTTGAAATTTTCTAAAAAAGCTTCAAAGTATGAGCGACCCTGTACAGCTCTAACTTCAAGAATTATTAGAGCTAAAGAAGCTCTGTCAAACATATCCTTTGTTATCATTACTGATTTTCGTATAGCTAAAAGTTGAAAGAGACAGATGAGAAAAATATCAACAATGGATCATACATGAGGTGAGACGAGCGTAGCGGTGAAAAACAATATGCCCATGAATTGTGTATCCCGGCACGTCACATTAACATAGGGATTAGATGCGTCTGTAATCATATTTAATCGTAACTTATGATTAGCTTCAACTTAAAATATTACAATTACAATTAGGACATGTGTGATTATATTTTACTGACCAGACACGCACGTGAGAGGTCCAGGGCCCACAGTCCAGCCTCCCATGGGCAAACCCTGAAACAGTCCACGTGCGATCAGAACGCAGAAAGCCCAGGCTGGAAGAGGGCCCACTTCTGACAGCTCACCGAGCGTTTATAAATTCCAATATCCAAAGTGCCTTTTCGCATTTCTCCACTTCGAAATTTATTTCCTCGTAAATTTCTCTCTTCGGTCTCCACTCTGCACCGCACCCATCCACACAGACCCCTCCCCCACCCCACCTCGCCGGAACCCTAACGTCAGCCCCCGCCTCCGGCGATCGACGGCGATATCATTGCTGCGTCCTCGGATGGCGACCCGCGCCTCCAAGTGAGTCCCCCCCCCCCCCCCCCGGCCGCCGATCTGTTTGGCCGCTCTCTTCGTTCCGTTTCGCCCTTCCGTTAATTCTGATGTTGTTTTGATCGGTCCGGTTTCCCCTGCAGGAGTTACCTCTGCGCGGGCAGCTCGTCGTTCGAGGATCCCGACGTGGTTGAGGTGTCGCCGACGGTCGCCGCGGCCGTGGGATGGACCTCCGGCCACCAGAAGAGGAAGCGGAGCCAGGTGATGCCCCTTTCTTCACTGTGAATGGTTTTGTTGTTGTTTTCGGAATTGGGGGTTGTGGTGCGTATGGATGCTTGATGCGGTTTGGTGATTGCCACCTGGTCATAGTTGTATAAACGGTTGAGTTATCTGATCTTCACTAGCTGACTGAAGATGACGATCCCAGGCTGCAGAATTGAGACTACTTGTTTGTAACTCTAGATATTTTGGGATTGTTCTGGTTGATGAACTGCGATCATGTTTAGAATTAGTTGGTTTTGATGTGTTCTGGTGATTATCTGATTGTGGAACTGTGGTTAATTGCATGGTGAAACTATAGTTTTGTAGGATTTGACTGTTTGTGGTATCCTGTTTTGGTCTTAAAGACTGTAGTTTTACCTGTCAGGTGCTCTCTGTCATGCGGGTATGCCATGTGATAATGGTGGTTGAGACAAGTCTTTGCTAGTGGGAGGAAAGTGAATCTCATATTTCTATTAGCTTACTCAACGCTTTGATTTTTTTCTTTCATGATTTTTGACGAGTCATCGGCTGAGTTTGAACTGGTGGTTAGGAGGTATAGTTTTGTACTGTTTTCATGCATTGCTGGGCGTCCTCTTATGTTACACGTATGGTAGTTTCAAACCAAGAGCCTGTACCTGGCTTTATTTGAAGGAAGAAAATTGTTCAATGTACAATTGCACAACCATCGGGAATTCAAAGGGTGAGCTGGGGATGCTAGCATTACAGAGTATAGCACAAAACTTACCAACTTCCTGTACTAATCATGGGAATAGAACTCTTAGATGACAATCAGGATGAGAAAGCAGAATTACATATGGGCTTAACATACACACAAGTCCTTGATCTTTTTGTGAACTTATGACAGTCTTGGTTATCCTTCAATCAGATAGGTGCTGGATTTGTTTACCCACAATTGCCATCTTATTCCCGATAGTCCGCAAACCCCAACTCATGGTTTATATTCTGGATGACATATTCCTGGTTTGACCAGCCAACTGACAGCTCATCCACTCATATGCATAACTTGCCACTGGGCACTGCTAAAGGATGTTTAGAAACATATCACTGCAAAAGAGTTCATTCGGAGAAATGCTGCTCCAAAATAATCTTTTAGCTCTATGACATTACAAAAACATAGCTCCTTAGTAAAACATCGCAAACACTTCAAATTTTTAATGATGCTCAAGTTTTTTTTAAGAAACAGGAGGGAAAGTACCCCACCCGATTTTCATATTAAAACCCGATAAACAAGCATTACAAGTAGGTATCGACCATTTCAGAAAAAAACAAAAACAAAAGATGTGGCTACCCGCCAACCGCTTACAGCCGCTCACCGTTTGCAGACTGAACATATGAAACTACTAAACAAAACCATCTATTTCCTGTTTTTGAACTAAACCTGACTCCAGGTTAAGAAACACTACAACAAAAACTACAGAACACTCCAGCGCCATTTGCTTTTTCACACAACAATTCTCCCCAGCACCAAAGTCCATCCATGTCTTGTTGTAAACATCCTAGGCCACCTGCTTCACCTTCTTTGACTCATCACGCAGCACCTTTCAGTTTCTTCCTTTCTGCAAAATTGCCCAACTTTCCAAATATGAGCATACAGTAATGATGCTCAAGTTATCCTTGCCCTTCTGAATAAACTTATTTTGTATTGTCATATGGAAAAAGCTATTTTGAAGTGGCATCAAATTTTTTTTCACTTAAAGAAATAGAGTTGATTTGCATTGTGCACACATCACAAAATTAAGCTACTCCTACCAGTTCTCCTTTTTTTCCATTTCTCCACATTTGTTTCTGTTCACTTGTCAGAGAAAAAAAATTTGTGAGAGGAACCTTAGTTTTCCATAGGCTTTGCATTGCCAAACCGTTTAGTCTCCGAATCCAATTCCCTACATAGGGATTGGATTTATACAGAAGTCTCCTTTTGTGTTCATTTTCATGCTGTGCCTGCCTTTACGTTGTATGCTAATGAATAGACGTCTGGTAATAGACATATGGTGAGGTTTTTATAGGAAAAAATTGATCATTGATGACAGCGGCATTGTCAAGTGCATATCTTATGTATAGTTAAGAGCTGCTGGATTTTTTCCCTTTATGTTATCTCCTCTTTGTTTAAATACTAAAAACTATTTTCATTATGTTTGCACATTGCATTGATGTTCTGTCCATTAATGTACATGGTGAATGACAAAATTCTTCTAAATGCTACTATTTTGATATATCGCTCTTTTTGAAGCATCTTGGGGATGGCAACTATACAGTTTCTGAACACCTTGCATACTACATTTATATTGTATAGTAAGAGTGTTAATCGCGGAACCAAAGTTGAAATTCTGGAAACTATTCTGATCGATGCATCTTCTTCTGAATTTTTTTTTGTATGTATTATCTTCTGTATAGGCATTGGTAGTACATTGGACTTCCACTATAAGATTGACTATTTACATATCACATTTCTGTAATATAACTCTATTGTGCTATGCATTGATGTGTTTGAATTTTTGTGCCTGCTGAAACAATAGGTTGTTCCTCATGAAGTGATTGAAATTGATGCTGATGATGACCCTGAAGGGGTTGTGATTATTGGTGAGAAAGCATCAGTTGACAAGAATAAGAAAGCTGTTGTGTATCCGATGGATTGGCCAAAGCATGCCAAGGTGAATTACCACATTTCTTTCCCTTTTTCATATTACTTGCCTGTATACCATATTACCATGTCAACCTCTGACAGATTCTTTTCTATGGAAACAAATCCAGAGTAGTTTGTTTCATGACATTGCTGGACCAAGCAAATATACTTTAAAAACCACAGATCCATGGTTGTTTGACCACAGCATATATCAAGATGGCCCAGTTTACAACTATTCTGATGACTACCCTTATGAGGGATTTGAAGACGACTATGCTTATGATGAAGATGAGTATGATGACGACGGTTATGATGCTTCATTTATCGAAAGTGAGTATAACTATAGTTTGTCTGCCAAGTTTGATGACTTGGATATTCCACCTGGTGTGGAGCCTTCTTTACCATGGCTGCAGAAGACTTCTATTGAGATTGCAAATAAGACCAAACCCACAAAGATCATGGATGAGAAAATTGATGAAAAATACAAGGCATTTAAGCAGTTCGATACTGTTGATGATTACAGTGATCATTTTTATTCAAAGCCAGAGTCAAGAAAGCTCCAGGTGGTGAAAAAGGTACCAGTTTTTAGCTTTCCCTCTATCCTTTGTCGTCTTAGTGTAGTCCAATACTTAAAGGTATCCTTTAAACAGCCATCAAAAGACTGGGCGAAACGTATTCAGCATGAGTGGAAAGTCCTAGAGAAAGATTTGCCAGGTAGGCAGCTCTTTCATCTTATACTCTAATTTTATGAACGTTGATGCAGTGCTAGTTTTTTTTTATCATCTTGACAAATAAGATGAAATCATTTTGAATGTTTTTTTGTCTTGGTGATATTTACTTATCATTACTGTTTGTAGAAAGCACTATAAATATAAGAGTCTTTAATGATTATATTTTTTGAGTAGATACTATATTTGCGAGGGCATATGAGGATAGAATAGACCTGCTTAGAGCTGTCATTATGGGACCAGCTGGCACTCCTTACCATGATGGACTCTTCTTCTTTGACATTTACTTTCCCCCTCAGTATCCAAGTGTACCTCCAGTAAGATTTCCTATTTTAGCAGTTTAGCTCTATCAATGATTTTTCATCTTTCTTTAATCATCTTTGAAGGATCATGTGGTGGTTATTTAATTCTTTACAGCTGGTGAACTACCGTGCTGGTGGGTTGCGGCTTAATCCAAACTTGTATGCTTGTGGGAAAGTGTGCCTTAGCCTCTTAAACACCTGGTCTGGCAGTGGATGTGAGAAGTGGAATCCATCCAATTCAACCATGCTGCAGGTCCTGGTCTCCATTCAGGCTTTGGTTTTGAATGCCAAACCTTATTTCAATGAGCCTGGTTATGCTATGCATGCTAACACACCTCATGGGGAGAAAAAATCCCTGACATATAATGAAGATACTTTCCTGCTATCCTGCAGGACGATGCTGTATTCACTTCGAAATACACCGAAGGTATGCTTCTGTGCTTATCCTAGCTATTGGAAGAGTACTTGTTCCGGTTATCATACTGAAGCTTTAGGGAACCAACGTAACCATAACAAGTTGGCAACTGCCATGGGATTATGGGACTCCACATGATATACGATTAAATATGTAGTAACTTTTGTGGTGAAACCATTTTTATTTAGCCGGCTATGCTTTCATATAGAACCTTGATACCTGCAAATTTAATGTGGATGTACCTTCTGCAGAATTTTGAGGATTTTGTTGCTGGCCATTTCCGCAAGTATGGGCGCAACATCCTTGTCGCTTGCCGAGCCTACCTGGACGGTGCCCAAGTTGGATGTCTTGCTAAAGATGGAGTTCAGGATGTCGACGAGGGTGACAAGAGCTGCTCAGTGAGTTTTAAGCAGTCACTGAAGAGACTATTCGAGGAACTTCTGATGGCATTCACCGTGAAGGGTGCAAATTGTGACGAATTCCTTACCCAGAATGCGAGATCTGGGTCTTCTACAGCGACAGCGGACACCACATTGAGGCTGTAAGGCAGAGTCGGCATGTGAGAGTAATAATCTTGCCATTCAAGCTATTCGAGCTACTACCCCTATCTTCAGTTCGATAGAGGGGCTGCAAGAAATTGTGCCTGAGCATCTAACCGTTTTCTGTAGGTAGTCTATGTAAATATCCTTGTCTAGCTCTTCCGGTGAAACACAAGTGAGATATGCATGCATGTAGGGACAATATTTTTACATAGCTATAGCCCATAAGTGTATTTACCATCGGGGCCCTCGTCCGGCTGCTTATGTCTATAAGTGATTGATGTCTCCATATAAATTTATATTATCTAATGAGATTTGTCAGGTTATCCCCTGCCTTAATCGTTCTTGGGATCTCAGGCTCAGGCTACCTGCATAGTGCACAGTCAGCAGTGTATGCTTGCATCGTGTGCTTGCTATTACGGGCTATCTATGAGGCTGACATGTGGGCCTGCTCTGTCAGATTGAAGGATCAATTACAATTTTATTATTAAAATTTATTTAGAAGATGTAGTTTTCTGATAGTTTAACGGTAAGCAACGTATGTGTAGTTTTACGTAGCTTACGCTTTCCTAATTATGCAAAGGCAAATTATCTCAAGTAGTAGAAACCATGAAAATGCTCCATTCCTATGCATGGTTCCTAATCTTTAGGTGCGTAACGATTTAGGGGACGTAGAATTGAAGTAGCCGACGAGGTTTGATGGTTGGCGTTCGATTTCCGGTAGGATTCCTCGGTCTTATTTAGTGTAGCTTGTGCTTTTGCACGGTCTGTTTCCTAGAGAATCTTTTAAAAAGCAAATTCTATTTTTTTAATTGTGCAGTTTATTTTTAGAATCTGTTTACTGATAATCTGTATGTAGAATTATGCTGTTCAGCATAGCTCATGTGAAATTTTTCAGAATCTATCAACAGAAGTTGTATCAAATAGTCTTTATTGGTGGGTTTAGAGGGAGCTCTTGGGGAGGAAGGCTAGCCCGGTGGAGGAGGTAGGTGCGGGGTGGAGTAGTGAGACTGTAGGGACACTGTTGGGTTAGGGCGGGGGTGAGCGTAGATAGCCCAGTGGAGCTAAATTAGCGTGACAGCGAGTGACACTAGTGGATCTGACGGTGGAAGCGATGCTGGAGACCGGTGGAGCGTAAGAGGTGTGGATGAACACATAAAGGGTGACAAAAGGTTTTCTCGGGAAGGAAGAAAAATAGAGCTACTCTGTCAAAGGAAGAAGGTAAAATGACGGCTATCAAATTTTGATAGTACAGGGAGGGAGGGACGGATCGAGGGTCTATTTATTTTGGATTCTGAATTGTGCTTCACAGTCAAATTATACAAACAAATGAATAGATTTTGAAAATAGATTGTAGCAATATAAATTTAAATTATGATATAAACTACCTCAAAATAACTTTTACGATCATAATTCATAATGCAGATTCTCAAATCTGTGAAACAAACAGGCCTGAGACCCGACGGGTCGAATTGTAGAGACCTCTACCTCGGACCCGGATTCTCTGCATTAATACATCATTAATGCAGAGGATCACTGTTTACACAGTAAAATGAGTCTGATGCTACAGTGCTGTGCATTAGTTAATTATATATATACTGTAGCAACAGTAATCTGGTTCTACGTAAAGTCGTTTCGGTACTGTAGCACACTATTGTAGAGATACTGTAGCATACGAATCTGATGCATCCACTCTGAAATCAACGGCTCAGAGCAGACCTAAATGCACTTTACTGTAACTACAGTAGCCTCTCTGCAGTTGCCAGTAGCAACTGCAGAGGATCCCGATCCCTCTACCCCTCCATCGTCTCCTTCACCAAAACCAGACGGGACAGGGGAGAGGAGATCTCTCGCTCTCCGCCTCTCAAATGGCGCCACCACCCGCTAACCCTAGCCACTATCCGCTCCTCCTCGCCCTCCTCCTGTTTCTGATCCCCGCCGCTGCCGTCGCGACCTCCTTGTCCACCTTCTCCTACACGACCCGCTGCCCCACCCTCCCCGCCGCGCCAGACCTCACCGCCGGCGACGGCGCGACCGACGCCCGGCTCCCCATCCTCCAGCTCTCCACCGGCTACTTCTCCGGCGGCGGCGCCTGCCTCTTCGGCTCCGAGCCCTCCTCCCTCCCGCGCTCCTTCTCCCTCCTCCCCTCCTCTGTCCTCCGCACCACAAACGCCTCGCTCCTCCACGTCTCCGCCACGCTCACCGTATCCGGCGGGCGCCGGCCGTTCCGCGACCGCGGCCGTGCAGAAAGGCGGCGGTTCTGGACATGCCTCACCTGTCACAATTGGGTCAATGTTGTTTGATGGTAACTCTTTGGTGGTTCCTGATCCATTCTCTCATCATGCAACAGCCGAGATGAAGCGGAGGCTGACTAATGTCAGCTACGACATTTACTATGTTGGGAATTGGTCACTAGAATCGTTCCATCGTCGACACATCTCTTCTGAGGGTGTTTATGATACTAAGACGGGCTCCCTTTGCATGATCGCTTGTAGAGAAGCTAATGTCTCGTCGGACTGTGAAGTTCTGGTAACTGCTCAGCTTTCTTCTTTGGATGCAAAAGTAACACAGCATGTGAGGGGCACAATTAGAAGCTTGAGGAAGAGGACTGATCCTCTTTTCTTTGAAACACTAGACATTGCTTCCTATGGGATGTACATAGACGAAGTGGATGAATCAATATGGAGAATGGACTTGGAAAGCACCATGGCCTTGACCTCTATGACACTAGCATGTGTCTTTATTTCTGTGCAGCTGTTTCATGTCAAGAAGGTCCCTGAAGCTCTTCCTGCCATGTCGATCACCATGCTTGTTGTTCTGGCTCTGGGTTACATGATCCCTCTTGTGCTGAACTTTGAGGCTCTCTTCAAGAACAGCAACAAACAGACTGTTCCTCTTTCAGGCGGTGGATGGCTTGAGGTGAATGAAGTTATGGTGCGAATCATTACCATGATAACCTTTCTGCTGCAGTTGCGGCTTCTTCAGTTGGCATGGTCTGTGGATGCAAGCAAAGCTTTGTCATGGGCTGCCGAGAGGAAAGTGCTCTGGATATGCTTGCCATTGTACTTCATTGGGGGAATTATTACTTGGGTTGTTCACGTGAGGTTTAACTATGGCCGAAGGATGCTAAGGCTTGTCCACATCACTCCAGTTGGACATGCATTCTGGAAGGACCTTGTGTCTTACGATGGATTAATACTTGATGGGTTTTTGCTCCCTCAGGTTCTCCTAAATGTATTCGCAGATTCCAAAGTTGGAGCCCTTTCCCCTGGGTTTTACATCGGAAGCACCTTAATCCGTGCACTGCCTCATGTGTACGATGTGTTCAGGACCCAGCATTTTGTGCCCAGCTTCAGACCATCTTACATATGCAAGCCTTCATGATGATCTCTTCAGCCTTGCATGGGACATCGTTAGTGCTTCTGTTCCTTCAGCAGCGGCTTGGAGGTGCTTTCTTCCTTTGTTCGAAGAACAGGAAGACGAGCGAATATGAAATGGTTTCCACAGTCAGTTCTTAACAAAGATTGAGTGAATATGAAATGGTTTCCACAGCCAGCTCTTAACAAAGCTTTACATCATAGTTGCAAGAGGAATGCAGAGGAGATTTTGCATGTAGACTTTGAAACACTTGTTTCCTTCCATGATCATTGATTATTTTTGCAAATGTGCTTGTTCTCAGTGAAAGTCACACGCATGATGATACGAAAGAAGATATTCAGGTTGGCAAGGTGCGGATCTTGGTTTACGATGCTCGGTTAGTTAATTCCCTTTCCCGTGTTGCTAATTACTCTGCAGTATTTTCATGTGTTGACGTGACATCTCTGTGTCACGGGTGGTAATTACGCCTCTTCTTACTCTAGTGCATCGGACCAAGTGGGTTTGTATTGCTATTTTCTCGAAATCCACTTCGATTCTGGTCTAAGCTTGCATTTAGATTCCATCAGTGCGTTTCCTGTGTTATAAAGGTCCATGAGTTCAGCTGAGCACCACAAAGAGGTGCGAGGGTCAAGTGTAAGACATGGGTTCTCGCTAGTGACTGCAACTCGTGTGGAAAAACCACCTAGTTCAGAAGAAGAGCATAGTGTGAAACAGTTCAGTTCTCATAAAAGTCAAGAAAAAAAATCCTATTTTCCAAGCAATGCCTTGTTTACCTTTTTCTGTTGAAATTACGGGGGAAATACTGTCACTTGATCTGATCTTACACGTCAACCACACATGTGTCAAAAAAGTTAAAATTTCTTATTACCAAGGGTTTTATAGTTTTATAAAATAGACTTCAAAAGTTACAGTTATGTGTTATAATGATATAAATAGTTATAGTTTTGTAAAATTTACTCTATTTATTTTTACCCCGCTTGTGCATCTTGATTCAAGTGGTCCTAGGTGAGTTGGTGGCACTTGTTATTAGCCACTTGATGCATATTCAATCCATGGCTGTATGTTGTTCTGGTACCGTTGTTGCACACTGGTGTGACTCGCATTCCCATCTCTCCTCGAAAGTTCCTTATACCCAGTTCGTACGCGTGAGAGCGCTTGGGTCAAATACGAATGTTGCCAAGCGCTAGGGCCATGGAACCTACCAAGGTCAGGCAGAGCGAAGGCGTAGGACCGTGATCCTCCGTGACACCGTCGCACCGGGCCAGCAGTGTCAAGAATCGATCTTGATATTTGGCGATTGTGCCAGAGCGCCAGAGTTACATCAATTCACTGAATGGGTTGCCCGAATGGAAGGTTGATGGCGTCGACAAATTCTTGCCAAGTCGGGGCCAATGTGGACGCTCGTGTGGAACTTCATGTCGTCGTTGCCATCGGGCTACCCTTTAGTGCCTGAGGCGGTGCCAAGTTCCAAATTCTTGGACTGAAGATGATTGATGGCGACATTAAGGGTGGAGTATTGTATCTTGACGTGGTTGATCTTAGAGGTGTTGGTCGTGATGGCCAGGAGCAACTGGTCGATCTTGGCCACCAGGGATTTAAGGCTATCACCATTGTTGCTCATGGTGAGAGGCGCACAGGAGCGACGAAATGGAACAAGGGTGAGAGAGGGGGGCTATCAAGCGCAGGACCAAGAAAGTCTCTGATACCAGATGATATAACAGTAGATGGGATCGAAAGGGAAAATGAAAGAGCAAGGGTAAACAGGCTCACCCTCCTTGAAGGCTATGAGCTTTAGGGTTTAATTCTTGCTTGTCCATAGATGAAATTGGTCTGGCATTAAATAGCCAGCTGCCTAACACACTTTAGGAAATCAATTTGCTAATCTTAACTAACCAATCTGCTTATATCCGAATCTAACAAACTAAGGAACAATATCTGACTTAACAAACTAAATCCCTATCTCTGATTTCTTGCCTCCCTTCTTTCGCCTATATGTTTTACTGATGAAGGCATCCACAACAGACATATTCAATACCTAAATCACCAAGCAGAAATCCAAATGGTTATCTACAAAAGGAAAAAAAAATGCTACCACATTACACTAGTCAATCACAAGTCATGACCACATCAATAAAAATAGGTCAATGCTATACTTCAGACACCTGCTTTTTTCAGACAACATCCTCAACTGTCCGATCGACATCCTCTCACCACGGCGGCCTCCTGCCCTCTGCGTGCTTGCCCCCGCCTCACGCCCTCCTCCACCCATCTCTAACGGCACTCCCACCGCCGGCACTGCCCACAACCGCGTTAACCCGACTCCGCTAGGCTATCTCCACTCGCCCCCATCTCGGGTACTGCCCATGCAATCGTCCTCTGTCACTCGCAGCCAGCGGCGCACCCATGTCTGCCTCCTCTGCTCGAGCCACCCTGCTGCCCGTCAACCTCCTTCTAAACCTAGTAGCAGACAAATCCTTGCTGGGAAGCCGTCGTCCTCAACCTCAAAGTCCTAACCACAAAGGTTGTCATACATCACACATATTCACTCGATCGTCTGCACACCTTTTAAATTTCAGTTCTATAAAAAGTGTGATAAAAATAAGAGGATCCAGACCGCAAGCCTCCAAACAGGCCCCTTTCAGCTCACTCTGACACGGCTGCTCCCTCACGATTCCTGAGCTGCCACACCTCGGCACGGTCCAGTCGTCCACCAAAAACCCCGTGCTCGACGCCCCGTTTTGGCCCGTCTCCGCGTCGGTTGACCGGTCGCCTAGCCCCGCCGCGAAAACGACGAGCCCCTCACGACCCCGTCAACCCGCGCCGGGCCACTGCCCCGCCCGCACGTCACTCCTCTGGTTTGTCCCCCGCCCGACGGTGCCCCACCACCCGCGACCTTAACCCCGCGCGCGCCGTCGCCATCGCCCGCCCCATCAGCGCCGGCAGCTTTCGTAGGCTGCCCCACACCACCACACACACGGCAGTCGTCCTCCAGGCTGCACCGGGTCGCACGGCAGACTGGTGGGATGGAATAGTACCACACCAGTGCGGTGGCGACACAGCGTCGCCTCGCGGTTTATAACGCCGCGCGCGGGCGCCAGGCGCGGCCGGCACGGGGGCAAAAGAGAGATGAGGGGCTCGGGCGCGCGCATGACCGCGCAGGCCGCGGCCGAGGCGGCCGTGGGCGCGGTCGGGTGCGGGTACGACCTCACGGGGGACCTCCGCCTCGGACGCGCCAAGCCGGCGGGGAGGCTGGTGGGGATCGACGGCGCACGGACGCGGGAGCTGCTCCTGCCGGGCGGGGCCGTCGTCGCGGACGTGCCCGTGGGGATCGTCGCCGACAAGGGCGAGCGCACGCGGTTCCGCTCCGACGTCCTCTCCTTCGTTCAGGTGCGGACAAGTTCACGCTGCTCAGAACTTTAGACTGACGCCTTGGGTTCTTGACTCGAGTTGAGCTCTGAGTGCTGCTTTGGTGGCAGATGGCGGAGCAGGTGAACCAGTCGCTGTCGTTGGCGGGGAAGATCCCGTCGGGCGCGTTCAACGCCATGTTCGACTACCGCGGGTGCTGGCACAGGGACGCCGCGGCCACACGGAACCTCTGCTTCGACGGCCGCTTCGTGGAGCTCTACAGCGTCGAGGCCGTGCGCGCGCAGCTCGCCCTGCAGGACCGCGTCAAGCAGGACGTGCCGCCCTTCTGGGATCCCCCGGCGCTCGCCGAGTACGTACACGCCTATTCCCCTCAGTCCCAGTAGCGCGTGCTGTCCCAGTGGCGCTCAGCTGGTCAGCTAGCAGCTAACGCGGTCTGCGATTCTGCTGCAGGTTCATCGACACGTACGGGACTCACGTTGTCGTCGGGGTGAAGATGGGAGGAAAGGACGTGGTGTGCGTCAAGCAGCTCAAGGGCTCCAATCTGACGCAGAGCGACGTGCAGGCCCGGCTCAAGGAGCTGGTTGACGACAAGTTCTCTCAAGACGGCATGGCAAGTTCCACTGCAGGGGACGACAAGTTCTCGCAGGGGCTAACCGTGAGTTCTCTCACTCTGCTCTGCATGTAGCTCAGGTCACTCTGCTCTGCTCTGCGAAGTACCATAATTCACAGCCGTAGTCTTATTGTGCAACAGGGAAATTTTGGTCCCGGTTCAGCTGCCCGGCACTCTTTCAGATCACCAGTCGTTTCTCACAAGGATGTAAGCACTTCGTCCTTTTTTGAAGAATGAAAACAAGCACTCCATTCGACGATTTACTTGCTGATGGCAATGTGATCGTACCGACTGCGAGAAAAATAAATAAACTGGTTGCATGTTGCACCACCTCCACAGGACATCGTCAGTATTCACATCAGGAGAGGGGGCGTCGACACTGGTCAGGGCCACAGCAAATGGCTCTCGACGATCACCAGCTTTCCCGATGTCATCTCCATGGCGTTCGTGCCCATAACTTCTCTGTTGTCCGGCGTTCCAGGCTGCGGGTTCCTCAATCATGCGGTGAATCTCTACCTCAGATGTAAGCATTTCTGCCGCAGCATAAAGTCACTCTCCGGTGCTCCGATGCTGCGAAAACATGCCTAATCCGGTGATCGCGTGTCCATTTTCTGCTTGTGGAATCAGACAAACCGCCCATAGAAGAGCTTCAGCAGTTCCTGGAGTTCCAGGTGCCACGGCACTGGGCTCCAGAGTTCGGTGAGCTCCCACTTGGCCTCCAAAGGAAGAAGAACAGCTTGCCGTCTCTTCAGTTCACCCTCATGGGCCCTAAACTTCATGTCAATACTGCCAAGGTAACCATCAAAACAACGTTCCCTACTAAAAAAGTTGTCATTTTGATTATTGTTATTTGCAGAAGTTGGCCAAATTGCGCAACATGTTCTCAGCGTGTGTATCTGTGTATCGTACAGGTTGATTCTGGCAACCGTCCGGTGACCGGCATCCGGCTGTTCTTGGAAGGCAAGAAGAACGACCGGCTGGGCGTGCACCTCCAGCACCTGTCGGCGACGCCGAGCACGATCACGGTCGTCGGCGAGGCCGCCTCGGCCGAGGACGTCACCGTGAACGAGCGCGACTACATCGAGCCCGTCAAGTCGCCGTTGCTCTCGCACATCTGCACGGCGCCGGTGCAGTACAACGGCGCGCGGATCGACGACTGCGCGGCGATCGTGACCAGCGCGTGGCTCGAGGTGCGGGAGACCTGCTGCCTCAAGAAGGTGCTCTTCCTGCGGCTGGGCTTCTCCGGCGTCGCGGCCATGAAGATACGGCGGTCCGAGTGGGACGGACCGTTCGTCGTGCCCCGGAAGTCGGGCTCGCTGTCAGTGCGGCTTAGCGCGGCGCTGTCTGGTGGCATAGCGCAGATACCGCCGTTGCCGGAGGGGAAGGTGGAGGTGAACTCCGCCATATTCCCCAAGGGGCCGCCGGTGCCGCTCCCCGTTCAGAAGATGGCGAGGCACGTGGATACCACCGAGGTGATGAGAGGCCCTGACGACCTGCCGGGGTATTGGGTTGTCACCGGCGCAAAGCTGTGTATGGAAGGCGGCAAGGTTGCGCTCAAGGTCAAGTACTCGTTGCTCATCGCCGTGCAAGAGGACGCTGACGTTTGAGGCCTTCACTGTCGTCGATGCCTCAAGTTCTTTTCTTTTTTCTTTTTTTTGGTGTAGCTTGTTTGCCGTGGTGTACAGTTCAGTCGTGCACATAGTGTACATACACACAGAGGCAGCTATACTGTAAAGAATACAGAGTGCACAAAGGCAGCTGTTTGGTCTGCCAATTCAGTTCGATCTTGTAAATCTAGGCGCAGTTTAGATATGCAGAAATTACCTGGTTTAAGCATCCAATATGAGAGGGGGAGGGGGGGTGATTGCATCTGCTATTTCCAAAATCTGGGCCTGCAAAAGATGGATTCATTTACAGGTAATGCTGCTTGGGATGGATTGGCAACGACCAGCACGGTTACTCTGGCTTGCATCTACAGAGCAAAATAGAAGAACCAGCATATTTGTTTTGCCGTTGCCATTTTGATACCATTCATGTCACACATGTCCTCCCCACTATCCAAGTACATCATAGCTATGTTTGTTAATCATACAGAAAACCAACTGCATCAGACGCTGGGCCATGAGATCATATTTTACTTTGGATGAAGACTCGAGGGAAACTTAAAACCTCTCTGCAGTGACAACCACTGGCCGTGCCTCCACGCGCTTCCTATCAGAAAGGTAAGGGCCCCGTGCCACCGCATCACTCAACTGCAATAAAATGTTTTGTTTTGCTTGTTAACATTCACGATTTAAATAATGAAATTGGCAGATACTGGATCTGTGAGAGCATACCTTCCCAATGAGTTCAGAAAGACTTGCTTCATGAAGAAGATGTGAAGATGATAAGGCCTTGTTGATAGCCACACAGCAGTCATACCGTGCTTCCATGCCTACGATAGTGAAAACATGTTATCATTAAAATAACGGATCCATTAAAAAGAAATAAGCATCGTCCAGGATTGGATTAGTAACTATGGATGACTTGAGCATGGCATCATGTTCGATTCTAAGCTTCCGGTAACTCTAAACCAGTTGCATAAAATGATTTCCAAATGCTAAAAGAAATATCATACTGCATATCTGTTGAAAAAAGTTTAGACAGTTACAATTGCTACTGCATTAGGACCAGATGTATTAATTCCTTACCAAGTTTGGTTGTCTCCATTGTTGGATCCGTAACAAGTCTGATTATATCTGAATTTGAACAAACTTCCCTTAGGCACCATTCTCGGACGACCAGTCCTGATATTACTCTATAGCCCTGCAGATATTCAATGGCACGAGTCAGTAGTCTTTACTCCAAGGGATATATATTCATCTGGTTACATTAAAAATATTCATTAGTAATACAAAAGTAACTGAGCATGAGCTGCTTACAGCTATCCTTATATCTGGGTCTTGTTGTAGAATTGATAGAAGAAGAGCCTGGCAAACAATTAGGCAAGAACAACCAAAAAACACTACTAAGAAAGACAGAATATAACCACAACGAATAAAGATGAACAAAACTAGAAAAAGTGTTGCAACTAACTGAAGGGGTTAATTTTGGACTGTCTGCTGCAGTGGTATAGACCAAGCGCTTCAAGTACTCTTCAGCTTGACCATCTAGCTTCATTTGGTCTTCTTGCCGATCAACACCACATATGCTCCCAAAGGCATGTAAGGCAGCCTGAAGATACGTCATATCTCATAAGAGGGACAGTTTATAACTGCCTTATCAACAGCAACATGCATAGTAGTACAAGAAATTAAGCACACAAACTTACCAGCTGTCTACCTACACCCTGTCGATCAAAGGACGATTCTACCACATGTCTGGCAACATTTGATGATGTGAGCAACAAATGTGCTCCTTGAGTTGCTATTTCACCATTAAAGACAAACAAACACTAAGGTTCTGTCTGAATAGTGAGATAAAAATGTTCCGTTTCCCGTCTCAACCTGGAGTAGAATTCAGTGACATCAAGAGGAAGCATGACTTACTTGTACCAATTAGACCCAAGGTCTCCAATGCACTCTCAATTTCATCAGCATTGTGGCTTTCTTCCATCTTCAATATATTGTCAATGGCCAAGAGAAGATTTGTAACACCTAACATGGGGAATTATAGATCAGAACATATTTCTAGTTCCATTTGTAATAATACCACAGAAGATACCCTGATAACATTTAGATGAATAAAATGCTTGTAAACCCATAATTTTCCTAGTAAAGGTGACATCAATAACAAAAGAAATGGGTTATCAACATTCCTCGAAACTTCATATGTTCATGGACATAGAAACACACAACCAATATATACTTGTACAATGCAATGAAACGAAAATAGGTAAAGAAGTAAAAGGCAGGACGATGAAAAATCCACACAATCCAAAATCTACAATGCTCAAAGTTGTGGAATGACTGGTAAACAGAAGTTTGAAATAAACGATACTTACAGGATTGATCTATTGCCGTAAAAGCATCAGCTGAAGAAAGAAGCCTCCCGCTAATTAATGCTGCCCTTGACCGAATAACAGAATCAGCTGAGGAGTCACTACACGCAAGGACCAAAAGATAAGACTAACACAAATGGCTAAACAGTAACAAAAGGAAAAAACAGAGATATAGAGGCAAGAACCAAGTACTTAATCACATCAATAATGAGTTCAAGCAAGTTGGTCTTCAGCAAGAAAATATTGCTGTGAGGGTGTTCCACGAGCTGCAGTGATAGAAGACATAGTTAGCCAAAATATATAGCTTCTCCCGGAAAATCCAGAATACTAACATAGCATAACAAAATACCTATGATTGCCATAATTTTGTTGCAAGTTGACAAGGTATAACAGGCATGGAAAGAAGCTACAATGATAATGATTCGATGACACTGGTTTCACTTAGCATGCAATAAAAAAATACTAATGCAAGTCTTCTGCAAAAGAATGAACTAAAAGGTTACGAAGAATCACACAAGCACAATAACATAAGCGAAAAATGTCTTGTTCCATCAGAAATACTAGACTGCATTTTATCTTTTATTTGTATAGGTTCTTCAACCTAAATGAATAAGGCCCCTTCTCCGTACAAAATAGAGCTAAGGATATAATCCTTCGCTGAAAAAATAGGTCTGTAAATCAAGTATTCGCAACGAAAACATGAGGACGCAAGCCAAACATTAAGCCATACAAATGAACAGAAAAAAAAACCTATCCTTTTACCTCATAGAGGACCTCCAGTGCACTCAGGGTTTTAAGCATATCTTTTCTATCTTTTATTTCCTCTTCAAATATGCTAAGAAGGTTTGAGTCACGAATGGCAGTAGCAGTATAACTTGAAACAGTGAAGAGCTTAGCTATCAAAGATAGAATACGAATCCGTGCCTGCAATGGTGAGAAGCATGAATAACAATTAGTCATGTTGTGATTCACCGATCAACAAGAGCATCTAGTACAACATAAAAAAAAAAGGTTCTACTCTATTACAATAGCTTATTTTGTTAGCAACAGGGAAAAGGGAAATATGCACAAACATTTGCAAGTATGGAAGGCAAATATGTAGACTGCTTCGATCGGTTAAAACAGAATACAACCTTCGCTCCAAAATAGATGTCATCTAGAATGCGCGCAATCGAACTTTCAAAACTTTGACCATTACTATACTGTACATAGAAATACAATAGCTGCCACATAGAAATGATACTACTACATTCCTCATTAAAAATACTTCTAAAGTCTATGCCATTATTTTATATTAAATTTTGATGGCATATACTTAATAGTTCGAAAAATAAATGATTAACCATGTGCATTGCAGACCATATCAATGTCCTAAATAACGAGTGAATTGGACCGGAGGTAGTATTAACTAAGGTGGTCTAATTGGTTTCTTTTTTAAGCACTGCACTTCAGTTGTTGCTATATGTAGACCGGCATTGGTCCAGGACAGCGTGTCTAATTGGCTAGTTCTGTAACGCACATCTCAGAAGAATGGACACAAGGCGTCATACCATTGAGGATGATTGAGCCGCCACTTTGTCAAGTTGCACAGGTCCTTGACCATCTGGTGGGAATATGATATCCTACAAACAGGAATGAAATAGCAGTAACAGCCGTCATCCCCATCTAAGAGAATATATGTTCAATGCTTTAAAGAAGAACTATTGGACTCACAGATCCTTTAGGAATTTCTGCTAAACGCTTTATGGCATTCAGAACTATTGCTGAAATTTCTTCATCTCTGCAGAAACCCAACATAGCTAATAAAAAAAATCTCCAATTACAATGCATGTAACGCAACAGGACTTGTTGGACCAAGTTGGTGCATAGAAAAGCAATACCCCTCAACCAAACAATTGATCAGAAGAGGATATAGATTGTGCTGCACGACTGTTTCCACAGCTGCTGAGCTATCTTCAGCCTTGTCAAGAAGATGGCACACCTGATGTAGTGATATAGAATTTCAAGGTGAGCTACTAGAGACAATGTTTCGCCAAAAGTTTATAGAATATTTTCCTTGTAGAGTAGGCCATTGAAAATAGTACAGCGATGGCAATTTACTAACATGAAAGGCATCATACATGAAAGTGTTTGCATGAGTTGGGAGAGTACTATCAGTTCACACAGTTCACTGTGATTGGTTACTGTAGTACTTGAGTTAAGTCAAGATCAAAGAATCTTGAAGGTTAATAGGTACACATCTTAAAAGAACTTTTATGCATTAGCAGGACTTGCACAAGTTGCCATCTAAACAAAGCAAAAAGATGACATGAAATATTATGGCAAAAATCCATGGCACAGTTACCACATTTTCTGAATGTCCAAAATGGATAGAAGAAATAAAATTGGAATAAAGATAGCAACATTAAAAAATAGCATGCACTTAGAAAACACATTCAGGTACATACAGATTTGCAGGCTAATTTTCTGATATTCTTTGAGTCTGTGAGCAATCCAGCTTGAATAAATGCCTGGAAGAGAAAGGAACAATGGAGAATTCAGATCATCAATATACATAAGAATTAAGCCAGGTTATTTACAAGAAAAAGTATGCTGATCACTTTGTATGATACTTTAAAACATAAATATATTGATCAAAGTAAGAGTTGCAGGTTGACACTTGACACGTCTAGATAGAACATTGGAAGGAGAATGTTACACATACACCATAGCTTGGCAGAAGCGATGCTCCATATCTTGAAGCAAATACTTTGTCCAAGCATTCCGTGACAGTTTCATCCACCCCAGGTACATCTGCATCACTCTGCAATGCACTACAGGAGAAAGACGAATTAATACAGCGATCACTAAAACAGGATAATGCACATAAGGTGCCCGTGGACAATAGATGCAAGGGGATCACATGAACAAGTTAGCATTGGCAATGTGAGGGCATCTCGCATTGCAAACTTCCATACAGAATATGTTAAGAAATTACGTTGCCCAAGGAATATACTGTAAATCAACAACCCAAAACACTGGATGAAGGAAGACAAATTACCCGAATAGCCTAGGCAGAGGGAATTGTTCCAGGAACTGCCTCACAGTATCCTCACCATGCACTCCTGAAAGAAAGGAAATGTAGATTCAGTCCTCTCGTCGGTACCTAAGTGGCCTATTACACCTTTGCCAAATGCAACTACTACAACTTAAAATTTAAGTAAGTCTCCAATATGCACCACTTAGTTTAAAAGTGGTAATCCCCTTTCTGGTGAAAAAAATAGCCTTCACCCACAACACATACTTAATTACACACAAAAACGCACACATCAACGGAAGGTGCAAATACAAAACCAATAGCATCTACAGCTTTACAAATTCAACTAGTCACAACCTAACTGATAAGACACGGAGATAGTAATATTTCAGATTTACAGCAGGAAACGTGGAATTTTTTTCATACAACAACAGAATCCCGAGAATGAATCAGCCGAATGCGGAGGTCAGCCACACAGCCAGTCAGGATCCCCTACTAAGCTCCAACCTCATCAAGCTCCACACCAAACTAATCCAACCCGTCCCACGATCAGAGGCAAGCAAAACCCCTCCTCCAAAAGGAGGAGCTCAGAAATTCGGCGAAACGAAACAACCCCAGCAACTAACTTTGAGCCGCCCAAATCCAAAGGGAGGGGGAAGGAACGACGCCTTACCTGGGTAGGACGCAAAGTCGGCGGCCGCCCGAAGCATCGCGCCCAGCTCTCCCGGCGCCACCGCCGCCACGGCGGGCTCCATCCCGCGCCTTCTCTCGCCTCTGGGGTCTTGGCTTGGGGAAGGGGAAAGCCTAGCCTAGGAAACAGACCAACACGCGCACCGGCCGCGCCGCTCTGCTAGGGCTCGGAACCTAACGGCCCCCAAGCCAGCGGCCGCGTGGGCGGGCGCCCAGGCGGCGTGGCGCTCGCGGACGGCCTGGGGCGCTTCGTGGGTCCCGCACGCTGGCAGGGGCCTCGCGTGGCGAAGGGATGCGCCGCCGCGTCTATCCGAAACTGCCCGGGGTAACTGGGCCGCCGTACGCCCGTCTTCGAGACGCCGGATCTGGAGAAGTGAGAGGGAGATTTGATTGGGCCGTGTACACTTCGTCTGGGCTTGTTAAGTACTCCTTCCATTAAAAATGCTACTACTTCCTCCGTTTTAAAACTTTAACCGTTTATTTTTTCTACCAATATTTATACAGATAGTTTGATCTATATAATATAGGTAAAATATATTGATAACATATATCTATCTAATACTCTTTCGTTTTCCTTAACTAAGTATTTAAACAAATATGGTTAGTCAAAGTTTCAAAGTAGAGGTCAAAGTTGTCAATTATTTTGAAACGGATGTTAGTATTTTTATTATAAAAATCAAATTGTATATATTTTGATCAATAATTAGTTTAATTATAAGTATATTTAGTATATAAAAATTATACAACTAGATTCATATTTTAAAACTCTTTCACACTAAATTGTTTTTAGCCATAAACTATATATTTTGTGAGAAAATAATAATTAAAAGTCTAACTCTAAAATCGAGCTAAAATAAAATTTACTTATATTTTTGAATGGAGGGATTACTTAAGTTTTTCAAACTTTCCAGTGTATGTGGCATGTTGTCAGGGTTCCCAATTTCCCATTCGTTTAGTGTAGATACAGCTAGCTAGTCAATCTTAACAGAAGTGACTGGAGTTACCACAGGCTAATAATGTTAGTTTGCATGCTGATCATTATGTATGGTCAAACCATATGTTTCGCATTTGCTCGTGCGCTTGTGATCCATAGCAGGCCAGGTCGTCAGGGAAAAAATCTACTTTTGAAAATGCGACGAGATTAACTATGGCTAAATGAGGTAAGATTAACTATATGCATCAAAATTTTCATTCACACTAATTTAAACTACCATTGATTGAAGTTTAGCATGCATATGAAGCGGGGCGCGTGCCCCCTTCGAGTTAAATGGGTAGCGTGCCCCCTAACTTAGTGGGGAGACTAATCTATCTCAAATTTCGCCACACTTCAATATTTATGCAAGAAATACAAAATGATTTTATAATAATATTAATAGGTCGTTTACTTGTTCCTATATTGTACTAATTTGCTATTACAATAAAAAAAATTATCACACTTGGGTGATGAAACAACATATATAAGCATGAGGATGAGTGGCATTACGGCTAGTCAGTGAGTTAAAGTCAATCTCCTTGCCCACTTGCAACGCAAGTATTTTGAACCCACATTTTCTCTGACGAAGCACCTTATCGTAGATATATAGAAGAGAAATTATGTTAAAATGTGATCGGAGTGTACATGTTACTAGGAATGCAATCACCTTGAATGCATCTTCATCGGTATGTTCATCTCCGATATAGATCAGGAGAACTTTGTCAGAATCCAGTCTGGACGGCTGAAGTAGGTACTCCCATCGATCACTAGATGAACATTGTAAACAATGTGCGTGAAAGTGATAAAATCTATCAGGGATGGTGTACCTCGAAAACGTAACATGTGTCCAGTGGTTAGTCTGAGGCCATGAAAGTGGTTATTCTAGGATCTTCAAATAGAATTTGGAACTCTATAAATAAAAACACTCCATATAGAGGCATAAGAATACATCAACTGGCTTTCTACCTTGCCATATATTATACTACTGTATACTACCGTCATTTTTGAATAATTTCCATCATTAATTTACTATTCAAACTTTGATTAATACTAATTATTAACATATATATTTGCTAAAAATTACAGATCAAAGTTTGAATAGCAAACTCAACATTGACAGTTACCGGAAAGTGCAGGTAGTATTTAGTGTGTAGTCTTTCTTGCAATGTACAGTATGTCATTATAGTTCATGACCATCACATGGATTTAGGCCTTCGGTGTCTCTTGGCACGCACGCCATTCGTTTTAGTAAAAACCAAGTGAGCAATCACAGGTTGTACTTGTACCAACTACTTATTTGATAATGTATACTAATTTCTACCAGCTAGCTGAGACACTTTGTGTGCCCTGGCATATCAGAGTTTAGCACCTTCAGTGGTTCTATATGTACATCTAACCATCACTTGTGTCCTTTCTCTTGGATTATTCCACATGATAAGCTTGTCTCTACTGTATTACTCGCCTACCAAGTCCAACCAAGATCGAGGGTATATATGTACAATCAGCCAAAGAAATTAAATCATCCTTGTCCGCTTGCAACTCCAAGTACTGACCAGGAAACTTCAGGTCACGTAGACTCTTTCCAAGCTGTAAGCTACAAAACCTTTTTTTCTGAAAGACATGTAATGTCGGAATAGTCTCATGTTGGTTGTAAAAGGCAATACACTCAACTTAAAAGTACAGAGCTTCTCACCTCATTAGCTAGAATTTGAGGTGTACAAAATTTCTTTTGATCTTACAATTGGTATCATAGTTTGATCTACATCTTTTAGATCATAATCTTTGATCCAATAGACACGAGTGTGTGTGAAAAAAATCGTGTGTACCGAAAGGACATGACCCGAGGGACCGTCCTTGTACGGTGATGGGACGATAAATAGATGAGGAACACTAATATGTGAAGGAAAATATCGTTGGAATAGTCTCATATTAGTTTTGTAAAGACGATACACCCAACTTAAAAGTGAAACCCCTTACCTCATTTGTTAGGTTTTATGGTGTAGAAAGACACTCTCAATCATACATGTAACTCCATCGGTATTGTTACAACCTAGCCTAAACGTATTGTTTTTAAGATATATTCAGAACACTTAATTTTTAGTACCGATACAGTACCAAACATGTGGTGGTGTTCCCCTTGCTTCTGCAGTCGATGGATGATTCGCTGGAAACGAAGAACAAAAGACTGCTGGCTATCTCCGGCGCGCCTCTCTCCTAGCTACCCGGCCTTTTCTATTGCGAGGGTTTTGGCCGTGTGCCTGACAGAATATTTGCACGGCATGTGGCTTGATCCCGGTAGTCCATACTCAGCAGTTAGGGCCAGCACGTCCAACTTGTGAGTCAGTGACATTTCTATCTGGGAACTTGAAGATATGATATGCAGCGAATAAACATGAAGAACTTGCAGCTGGCTGAGAACATGTATGGCCCGTGCCTGATTAGATTCGTAAAGCGAACTCGGTAGCATGCGTTGCGATACAGCTTGGTTCGGCCACACCCGGAAAGCACAAGAGAATAAGCTCAGACCTAGCTAGATCGAATGGATGAAAGCGTCTACTGAAGGGCAGAAGACTTCCTATTCGGTTTAGTCGTCGAGAAACATGCAAAAATGTAGGAGAATTGTGGCTTAAATCGTAAGAGGAGCAATCAGGGAAAGCCATTTTCATATGGCCGTGTTCCTCGTGTGTTACAGAGCAACTCGCATGAGAAGTTCAGGTTAACTCAGCTTGGTACACCTTGGCATGAGTTTCTAGAGTGATGATACCGCAACAGGCCTGCAGCTAGTACTGATCAGTCGCTCGATTAAAATTCGAAACAAGGCCAAGTGGAACACCTGAGCAAATAATGGCTGTGCGTGGATTCAATGATGAGGAATGAGAGGTGCTCATAGTCCAGGTAGATCTACGCATGAAAGAAGATCAACCAATGTCTTCTTAGCGCTGTTTGTTTTAACATAAGATTATGAAAATAACTTATACAATCTGTATAAGCTAGTGAGAAATATATTACTAAATTATTTTAATATAGAAGCTGAATTGTTAAAAACTGGATTATACAATATAACTGTTTATTTTAGCTTATAAATTATAATCACAATATGTAAGCTGAAATAAATAGTGCTTTAATCAAATTCCGGACAGCAGTTCGTTGAGAAAGTGAAAGGTAAAACTCTGTCTTGCAATGCAGGCTAGCTACGTGTGATGTGTCCTGCCATAAGATTCACGGACCGATGGAGCCCACCTATCGCCTGGCCACATTTCAGAAGACCAAACCGAATAACCGAGGCAAAAATGTAAAAATAGATAATATATAAGATTTAATTTATTAAAATAGATAACATGTTGACGTATTTAAAAATTTAATATGTATATTCGACAACTCATTCACCAAAAATATGCTTTCGACACTTCAGCTGTCGAATACGGTACTGCACAGTATCATATTTGGTATCTCACTTACCGAATACAGCCTCCTGTGCTGTGCGCCGCGCTGGAGATCGAGGAAAGAAGCTAGAAAAAGCTTGTACATACGCGTTTAAATTTTTTATTTAATTGTCGATTTTATTTAGAGTTAAAAAATAGTCTAAAAATTCTAAAAAAAAATTTAGCAAACTAGAGCTCACTAGCAACCCGTTTTAATTAGTTTGATCCAAAAAGCTTGAGCCAATATTTAATTAAATAACTCTACTTTTATAAATTGTATCGATTTTTAATGCTCAAATAAATTCCCAAAAAATTATTAAAAAAATCACTAAAATTCCCAAAAATCTATAAAAATGTTTCCAACCGTTATTTGGTGAAAAAGTGAGTTCCATTATATTACTCTATTTATATGCATTTTTATCATTTCATGTGATATTCTCATTTTAATTCAATTTGAATAAAAAAATAAACATTCATATTGATGTATAGAAAAAAAATCATAAATTCACTAATATTCTTCTTATGTGATGCATGATAGGTTGACAACTAATACTGAGATGGTAAAATTAGACACTTAAAAAGTATAGAACTTAAGATGCAAATATATATTTACATTCATCTTTTCAAAGCAGTAATGATATGACAAGTTTAAATATTTATCAATTAAATATGGTAAATAATATATCCAAAATTTAAATAAATAGATAAGGAGCATGCAAATGAGGATGCCATCTCTCAAAACACAAAGAGAGAACCAAGCAAGAAATGAAGAAAAAAACAGTAAAAATCTTCAAGTTGGTCCATCGTTCTCTGAGCCACTTAGAGTGCATCCAAATTGATTCCACCGAAGTTATATCTGCACTGCGAACCAACGGTAGCGCCGGCGTCGCCTCGTTGGCTAGACCGGCCGCCGGCAGCACCACACGCCCACACCGTAGCCGCGGTCGACCTACGTGCCATCTGTTGTTCCAAATTATGTTTTAGCAACTTTCCGAATGAATTGATTCTGAATGTACAAGAATATATAAAAACATAACTGACAACATTTTTCATATAGGTAAACATGAACATTTCAAAAGCATATATGAAAACACATAAGCTACTCATGAATACAAATGAATCAAGACTGTTAGAGAGGCAATATAACTCATGAACATATATTGAAACAAAGTCATGGCTCTCAGAGCGAGTTGCTGACTTAACGGCCATCAACACATACTAAGATGTTACCGATTAGTGTATCAAATCTCCTCTAAAGCTAGGCCAAGCTACACAAGTCTATGATCAAGAGAACTCCTCTAGAAAGCACAATACCAGTCGGCAATCAGAGAATGACAGCCGAACACAGAACACACCAGGGCACCCAAACCATCAAGATCAGACAATATCAAATACAGCCGACTACAACTGATCAGAACAGAATGCCACAAAGTGACACCAGATCAAGGGTAACATGCAAAGGGCACCCAAGCCAACCGAACCAGACAGCACCAAAGCTTTCCAGAGTTCTCTTTTCAACACAGAACTACTGAGCAGAGGGTGACAAAGCTACACCACAGTGGACACACAGACTAATAACAGAATTTCAGCTAGATCAATAACCGGCAACTACAGCCCAGCTAAAGAGCTCAAATGATACACTAATCGCACTTAGCTCGCATTCATCACAGAGCAGAATATTGCCAATTCTAGCATGCATATACAGAGTATATATATATGAATCAAAATTGCACGCTAGAATGTAAAGATGGGATTGGAACGAGCTTACTGTCCAGGAGGATGAAGATGGCAAGGCACGCGAATGCGCTGACCCAGAAAACTGAGATTCCCCCTCTATGCCGAGGTCAACTGGGAATTGCTTTCGGAGATACAATGCCACAAAGCCGGCTGCGAGGCACACCACAACCAACTCGCAAGAAGCAGAGAAACCACAACAGCAGAAGTCCAATCACCGGGCCAAGGTGGATCCGCCGAACATTGCAAGCAATGGCGTGCTCGAAGGCACAGCCCAGAAGATACCAATCCACCACACCACTGATCCCCTCGCGCACACGCGTAGCCAGTCACCGAATCAGCCGAGCACCAAACATGCAGAAGGTGCGGCTCCAAAAATCCCGCACGAGGCCGGCGACTCAGAGCCGACGGGAACTCACCCAGCGAAGAGCTCAACCGTGTCGGTCTACGCCCCACCGGAGAAAGCCGGCACAGCCTCGCGCAAGAAGAAACGGAGAGAGAGCTGTAGATCAGGGCAAGAGGGAAAAAAAGCTCGCAGAAGGAAAACTTCGGGGTGAAGAACAGGTGAGAGCACCTGCCTTTTTAGAGAGAGGAAGAAGCACGGCCGCCACCCCACCACGCCTCAACGGCGCGCTGAAATCGCTGGGCGACGAACGGAGAAGCCAAGAAGGGCGGAGCCCCCCCCCCCCCAGCACGCCTCTGTAGCAGCCGCTCCCCAGCACAGGCGCAGCCAGGCACCCTATTAGGGCAGGCAGCTGGCCGGGTGGGCTGCTCGGCTTTTGGGCCTTGAAGCGGCCCATTCGGTCAGGCCAATTCCTTTTTTTTCTTTTTCCAAGGAATTTTACTCAATTCAAATTTGACTCCAACTCAAATTCGAATTTTAAAGGAAAAACCTCTTCAAATTCCAACACCATCGACCCAGAGAATCTCACGTCAAACTGACCGCGTCACCACCTTCGCATCAACAACCTATACTCCCCATCGTGATCAAGAAAGCCAGCGCGAACGCAGGTCTCGGCTGAACATATCCAATTCTCCTACATTTTTGCATGGTTCTCCACGACTAAACCATGTACCCGGAAAGTGCAAGAGAATAAGCTCAGACCTAGCTTGATCGAATGAATGAGAGCGTGAAGAGGGCCAAGTCCACATGGAGTTCCAAAGCCAGCGCGAACGCAGGGCTCGGCTGAATCTGAACATCTCCAAGTTTAGGATGACAAGACCACCATGAGTGACAGGTGTGCACACGCGTGTCCAATTCACCATGCATTTGTTTTTTTACAGTCGCATCTCCACTATGCGGTATACTTTGAAGATCTTTTGAGGTGTAGAATAGAAATCGAACTCTCGTTGATTCCATCTATCATAGAGTTTTGCCACTGAACTACAAACCCGTCCACACACCTTGCATTTGTTGCCCGTGAGTTCTTGGTTCCCTGCCCGAAGGAAACTCTTGCGTGTTTTATCCAACTCCTTGAGCCATGAAGGGCTGCAGCACTTCATCAAGGGTGATCTCCTGACAACGCGTTGTGGCTACCGAGCTCTTATCTAAGTTAAATCTTAACCCTGTTGCTTCTCCGAAACGTTCCATGATCTGGATCACCGTGCTAACATCTTTTGTTGGGTTTGTGAATACCAAGGCATCATTCGCATAGAGGAACAGGCGGATTTTCGCTTAATGCCCCGGCCTGCAGTGTCGAGAGACATCTCTCCTCCGTTGCAATATCAAATAGCCGCTGAAGCGTGTCAATTGCAAGAATGAACGAGTAAGGAGATAGCGGATCTCCTTGCCGAAGTCCACACCTCTGCAGTATGGCAGGAGTTGGGATTGCCATTTAGGAGGAAAGAGAGGAGGATGAAACAAAGATTAAGGCTATCCAATTTCTCCAACGCGTGTTCCAGCTTCTCCCGAGCTGCTTCCTGCCATGAATCGCCGCAAATCATCTAGAGGTACTTGGTAACGCGCAGGGTGCTCGCTATCACTGTCGTTCCATCGCGGGAGCCACCAAACCAAGTTGAAATGGTTATTTGTTTGATGAGTAGTTGACAAGTTTATCGATTTGATTTGTTAAGTTTTAGATTGCTTGATTTTGGTTTGAACATTTTGATTATAGATTAATTGGAGTTGGAGTTGGAGAAATATGTTTGCTTATCTCATGGTGTGCATGTGACCGGTGACGGATGTAACTTGGTGATCGACGGCGGATGATCGAAGCTAAGTGGGTGTTTGGTGCTGGACGATCAAGGAGACCGAGTAGAGTCAAAGATGATCTTAGCTGTACACGTGGAGGTCAAGTAAAATATGAAACAGATGATGAAGACGGGGTGTTGACAAAGTCAAGTGAAAGGAATGTCGGTGCAAGTGACAAGGCAGTCCAAAGAATTGGGCGCAGAAAAGACTTATCGGCGGTTAGGATCGTAAGACGGAGTATATGTGTCGACATCAGAGTGTTTGCTTACGGTGTAAGTAAGTGGCGAGTCATGCTTTGAGAAGTATGCAGAGAGTTTCACGGTTAAGCCTCGCAATCGTAGGAAGACTAGAGGAGTTTATGGCACCATCGTGAAACTTTTGTCGAGGCAAAACTAAGTCGTGAAGGCATCACGGCTGTTTGATGAACGGAGCAAGAAATAGACTAAAATACACTCAGTGGTAGATATGAGTGTACTACAAGAGAGTGATATTTAGAACAAGCTGGAAAATTTAGGGTCAAATTCTCTAGGCCTATAAATAAAGAGGTAGAACTATTAGAAAGTTTGAACCAGCCACTTAAGCCCCTTGCGCCACCCATTTAAGAGTCTGATGTTAGAGTTCTAGATGAGATGAATGATGAGTACTTAACCTATGTAATAGGTGTGAGTTTTGAGAGAAAAATCTTTATAATTTGTCTAAAATAGGGCTAACCTCTTTGAGTAATGAAATCTATGTTTTGCATATGCTTGAATTCTCCTCTTTATAGTTTCTCTCTATTGGTTTTCTTGTTTTTTTTTTTTTTGCAAGTTATCAATCTTGGTTGTGATTTCGTTTTCGTGCTTAAGCTGAATTTTTTTCACCTTATTGTAGTTAATCTTCTAGTAGCTAGATGCATAAAATTCGCGTATAACAATACACAATTGAGTATTAAATTTCTTTGCCTCTAACCTATCAATTTGGAGGTTTTCTTTACCCGAGGATCATCTCTTTATGTTTTTGGTGTTTCTCCTAAAGAGCCTATTTTATGTGGGGTTTAGTCATGGTTAGTTTGCTGGGAACCTAGAGTTCGATTGTAATAATGAGACACACCTTTTGTTAGATTTTTAAATTTAATTTTTAATCGGAACTTTTAGGTTGAGTTTGTATTTCTGCTGCGTTACTTGTTGAGGTAATTTCTTCTTAAGATACGAGTAGACCAAACATTTCATAAGAAATTTATAATGCGTCTATCTTGATTCCATAAGCTATCTTCCGCCGACCAGGGTGCTGGAGAAATTTATCTTAAATAATATTATTTTATTAAAAATTATAAAAATAATATCTAAAATCTGATATTTAAAAAATAGATACTTGTCGTGTCAATGAGTATTAGGATCTATCGGCAATCACGTGCTGACAGGTCCTCCTCTATCCCACAACGATATTGAAAGAAAAATTCGTATACTGACATACATACAAGCATCCATGCATCCACCAGACGCTAGCTGTTCCGAGTCTTCTGAGTTCTGGGTTCTGGCCGTATCCGGAGCGCGCACGTACGATGATGCGTCGCCAAGGCTGATCGGCGATCCCATGCAGAATGCTACGACGATGTGAGAGGGCCGGCCTTTCGTTTTTCGTCATCATCATGCTTCCTCCCTGCTCCCAATCCGTGTCTTTCTTTCCTGCTCGTCCATCCATCAATCCATCCGGCCAGGCCCTGCCTGTTGCCCTCTAGCTGGCCCTGACCATATCATCCATCTCCTGCGCCCGGCCCCTCAAGTACGCCACCACCGCACTGATGCACAGCACCACCCACTCGCGCCATAGATCGGTAGCTTCTCTCTGCATTCGTTTTTATGGTATCGTGCCATGTTCGCGCCCCACCAGCTGATGTGTTTGGTGCGATTTCTTCTCTCTTTTTAGGCAGATTTGGTGCATGCATGCTAGCTCAACCTCACTGTACGTTTTGCCTTGCATGCAACCCTGAGCTGTCAAAGCTTGCCTAACATTAGGTACACTGGGTCACTGGTTGCAACAAATTAAGCATTCATCATTTGTGCAAACTGAGCATAACTCAATAGATTAAGGTTGTTTGGTCAAATCTATTTATCCGAGTTCAAGTTCTAAACTCGACACGAGTAATAACTCGGATTTCGTGACAACGTGGACGAGTAAGATTGATAGACGACCCATCGACTATGGCTTGTGTAAGGGGGAGGCAGACATAGTTGTGGTCGATTCGGTCACTCCCGACCGGCCGATTTGTGAGGCGGCGAACGCTACGGCAGCCGCCGCGTGCCGGCGTGTGTCACCGCCCGCCGCGAACACGAGACGTTACACCCACAGCGGGAAACGTGCAGACGTGTCACCTGGCGATGTGCCACTCGTCAGCTTTGCATGCATCAGCGGAAAAGAGATGCGTGTCACCGAGTGATCACTCATGGCAAAGGTGACCTGATTTTGGTAAAAAATAAATAAATATCGTTACTAGTACTACCCCCTACGAGGTAGCGATTGCCAACGATGCAAGAGGGGAAAATGACAGGGGCCTGTGGACATGCTCGCATGGACAACATGGAGCAAAAATGGGGCACATGGCACGGTAAGAGTGGGATAACGTGCGAGAGGTTTAGCGAGTATGATCTATAGTTTGATTTGGACAGTGAGAGAGCTGAGACAAACACTGACGCCTCAGAATGAGAAGAAAATTCTATAATTTTTTTAAAATATCTCTACAAGATCTTGATACATACCGTATTTTTCTGATTTAATGGCTGGCATATGTAACTAAAAGAAAGGAGAGAGACACGTTGTATATATACGAGGAGATTTTTCTGTGAGATAGAGTTTCATAGAATTTACTTTTCTTAGAATAGCTTGCAACTACAACGCATGACCCACAAGGATGAAAATAATCCAATGAGACTGGTGTAATATATTTGTGATCCGAATCTAATCTACAATGTAATATATGGTAAAAAATTATTATAAAACTTATGGTAAAATCATAAGAAATCATGTATGATGAAATAAAAAAAATAAAAATATCATGTGTACTACTGTGAATTAGGTAAATAAGAGCAGAGCAGGTACGATTATTTTGCCGCGGGGACAACATATCTCGTCCCAGAACCGATCGGACTGAACCGGGAAGGAAATAATCCTCCACCCGGCAATCAAGCGGGCTGCCAACGAAGCACGCACAAACCGACCCAACCCAAGCGGCATGGGCAGCGCAGCAGCAGGTGCCTTTTATAAAAGACGACGTCTCCCGTCGCCGTGCTGGACGAAGCCAAAAAGCTCCCATGAGCACACGCAGGCAGGAAACAACGAGCACTCGAAGCAAAGCTCGTAGCCAGAGGTGGTAGCAGCACCAAGCAGGGGAGGCGAAATGGCAGGTCCTCTTGCGTAGCTCAAGTTACTCGCTTTGCTGCCTTCTGCCATTGCCATTGTGGGAGGAGGAGGCGGCGTGAAGGGGAACCGAGGGTCAAGAAATGGCGTTGCGCAGCCACCTGCTCGTGCTGCTCGTGATGCTCGCGCTCGCCGCGGCGGCCGGGGCGAGCGGTGGACGGCACTGGCACCGGCACCGGCACCGGGGGAAGCCGGCGCGGGCGCGGTTTGATCTGGTCCGCGCCGCGCCGGGCGCGTCCCTCGCCGAGCGGGCGAGGGACGACCGGCACCGGCACGCGTACATCTCCGCGAAGCTCCGGCGGCGCGCGGCTGAGGTGGGGGCGTCGGCGTTCGCCATGCCGCTGTCGTCGGGGGCGTACACCGGCACGGGGCAGTACTTCGTGCGGTTCCGCGTGGGCACGCCCGCGCAGCCGTTCGTGCTGGTGGCGGACACCGGCAGCGACCTGACATGGGTGAAATGCCGCGGCGCAGCCGGCGCCTCCCCTCGCGTGTTCCGGCCCGCGGACTCCAAGTCGTGGGCGCCCATCCCGTGCTCGTCGGACACGTGCACGTCGTACGTGCCCTTCTCCCTCGCCAACTGCTCCTCGGCGGCCAGCCCCTGCTCCTACGACTACCGGTCAGTACCTCCCCGCCGTTACACCTCCATCCACCCATCCCTTCTTTCTCTTCCTCTTCCTCTCGATGCCATCGACGTGCTTCGTACTCCATTGATCACCTCGTACCACTCGATCCAGTGACGTGCTTGTCACTCCACTGGATCTTGCCGGCCGAAGCAGTAGTAAGTGTTGGTTGTTGGGTGGGGTGGGGTGGGTCGGGATCCGCGTGCGCCATAAATCGCGCGGCTTGTGCTGGTCTCGCCGCGGCAGAGCGCAGCATTCAATTGGTTGGTTCGCTTGCCAGACGTGCTCGTTTCGGGTCGATCGCTCTGCTATGCTTGGTTTTTGGGGGCGCGGATCGATCGAAAGGCTGCGAGTTTGATCGCCCCATTTACTGCGCGAACGTGCCTCAACACCAGCTGCATCACCATCTGCCTTGTGCTCATTTTTGCATTCCTTACACTTCGCTCCTCTTCCGTACACTGTACTACTACTACAAGTACTTCAGACCAAGCAATTCGGTAAATTCTACCACCCCGTTTTGAAACAGATGTTGCCCTACAATATGTGTAATTAAATTTTAAAAACTTTAACCATTAATATATACAAAATTATTAGGTTTGACATATGAAAATAATATTAGTGAATTTATCATGAAAAATACTTTAACATCTGCTATTTTTTTTCAACTTTTAACAAAAAATAGTTGTTAAAAGTAATAATCAAACGTGTTTATTAGCGACCGTCTCGATTTCTAAACAAAGAGTAAAACATAACGGAGGTAAGAGTAAAACAGAACGGAGGTAATAGTGACTATTACTTGAGACCGAGTACAGACTCTAGACTGCCAAATTGGGTGGGAGCTAGGAGGAGACGTTAATGTTGTTGAGGAGGTGGTCTGGTTGCGGGCGTGGGCAAGGGCGGGACACATTTAATCCTACAGGCACCAGGCTGCGTCACTTGTCGTGCGAGAGATAATTGATTCGGACGCGAGCTCGGCCGATCATGGCGCGCACGTTACCGTAGGCGGCGTCGCAAGCGCCGATGCGCTGTCGTTCCCCGGCTTCCTCTTTTAAAATGGGGGGCAACTTGCCGCTGCTGGTGATGACTGGTGACTCGTCAGTAACGACGCCGCTCGACGAACTGGGGTGGCCAAAGTTGCCAGGCGCGCCATGTGTTCCGGGACTCGGATGAAAACGTTGAGAAATACGGGTGTGTGTTCGATAGATGCAACTGTATTGCAGAATGAACTTTTTTTTTAATCACGCCTCCTAATTTTCAGAGGCCTGAATTTTAGGATGGACACGACTGTGTGAACGTACAATGACCGTTATGGTTAAGGTTTTAGAGTTGGCAATGATGACTTTTTATAGGAATTTATCTACTGTTAGATTTAGAAAGAGGTTGACAGACGGTAGGCCAGCTCAACAAAGCAGGCTGGGGGAGAAGGGGCACCGATGTGGAGGATGGGCTGAGCTGTGCTGGGGTGGGGTGATAGGTGACGACCTCACAAATCTAGGTTAGTATAATGACAAGCGGTATCGCTGAATCCAATGGTGAAACTGTCGCTGAAGACATGTGAAGAAAGACGGAAAGAGAGAATGAGCACGCAGAGATGGGGCCAACACGATGAGAGGATAGTGCCAAAGAGCCGGAGGCTGAAAAAAAAGCACGACGTCGTTAGATACGGATCGAACGGCGGAGACATCGTCTAGGAAAAAAACAGGCATATATACCGCAAAAGCTTTTGTCTTTTGCTGTTACTGCGCTGGGTGCTCTAGCTCTAGCTCTTTACTATTGCTCCTGCCTGTGTGGGCCGAGAACAGGAAACGCGTTGGCTGATTGAAACTCTCCGGCCATGTGTTCCGTATCTTTGGACGATCTTGTCTTCCAACTCAGCTTTTGGAACTATTGCGATCTGTGGCCATTAGTTGCGCAGCCTGCTTTACAGCTCAAAGTTACAGGTAAATACGTCAAATGCACCGTACTAATCCAACTAAAAAAGAAATGGAAATGTGCAAATCTGGGCCTCTGACAGTCTGACTACTCCATTTTACTACTATCCATATCCAAGGACCAAGCCTATCCCGTAATCATCGCGTGAGTTGGGATTATTACTCTTTTCTGTCACTTCATCCTTTAGGTGCACTCATTGAGCTCTGCTTTACAGTTCATGAGGAGACGTATCTTTCCATTTCCAACTGTCTTAACGATTCTGATTCAGACCATATCGAAGGTGAGTAAGGCCCTCCACTCCCAATTTAGAGTTTGCATGCTAAAATAAAATAGTTTAAGCTTATTTTATTAGTCTAAAATAAAAATAAAATAGCTTAATCAAACACCCTTTATGTACCCTCAACTTTAGTTTCATAAATTCTTAAAACAAAGAATATTCAACTCCAAATTTTTTTAAAGCTAGAGATCTTAACTTGCAAACCGGTTCTTGGTGCCTTCTGTCGTCTCCCAAAAAGGCCAGGTCCCCATGTTGATTCGTATAATAGCACTGACCAGTGACCACTGTCTGACTAGTCTCACTTAAAATTTAGTAATTCGCAGCTACATTTTGAGCTAAACTTGAGCCATTTCTTGTGAACGCTAAAGCGCGCTGTAGCCGAATCATTTCATGTGCCAACTACACATGCTGATGGTGTGATGCACGAGCTAACGTTGCCTAACCGTCGTGGCAGGTACAAGGACGGCTCGGCGGCGCGCGGCGTGGTGGGCACCGACTCGGCGACGATCGCGCTGTCCGGCGCCAGCGGCGCGGACAGCAGGCGGGCGAAGCTGCAGGGCGTGGTGCTGGGCTGCACCGCCTCGTACGACGGCCAGAGCTTCCAGTCCTCGGACGGCGTGCTCAGCCTGGGCGACAGCAACATCTCCTTCGCGTCCCGCGCCGCCGCGCGCTTCGGGGGCCGCTTCTCCTACTGCCTCGTCGACCACCTGGCCCCGCGCAACGCCACCAGCTACCTCACCTTCGGCCCCGGGCCCGAGGACGCCGCCACCGCGCCGTCCCAGACGCCGCTGCTGCTCGACCGCCGGGTGAGCCCGTTCTACGCCGTGACGGTCGACGCCATCCACGTCGCCGGCGTGGCTCTCGACATCCCCAGCGAGGTGTGGGACGTCGACAAACAGGGCGGCGCGATCCTCGACTCGGGGACGAGCCTGACGGTCCTCGCCACCCCGGCGTACAAGGCCGTGGTCTCGGCGCTGAGCATGCAGTTCGACGGGTTGCCGAGGGTGAGCATGGACCCTTTCGAGTACTGCTACAACTGGACGGCTGGCGCGCCGGAGATCCCGAAGCTGGAGGTGCAGTTCGCGGGGTCGGCACGGCTGGAGCCGCCGGCGAAGAGCTACGTGATCGACGCGGCGCCGGGGGTGAAGTGCATCGGCGTGCAGGAGGGCGCGTGGCCCGGGGTGTCCGTCATCGGCAACATCCTGCAGCAGGAGCACCTGTGGGAGTTCGACCTCAGGGACCGGTGGCTCAGATTCAAGCACACGCGCTGCACCCAATGAACGGACGGTGCACGATTCATCCACCGTGTTGCTGGGCGATCTTGCTGAAACTGTAAGGGCCTTCGAGTGAATGGTTCTCTAAATAGAAAGATAAATTTTAGTGCAATGAAAAAACGTTCAGCTGAAAGCCTGCAATCGAGATCCTGCTCGTGATGGAAACTCCCACACAAATGGGAACTGACTTCTGAAACCATCTGAATTCTGAACGATAAATGGTGGACTGAAACATTGCAAATCAGACTGCACGACTGAGAGAAATGACAAAGGGCGGCAGACAACACTGGTTCAAGTAGTATCCATATTTGCAGCGCATACCGCGAGCAATGTCATCCTACACTTCAGGACTCTGTAAAGCCAAGAGTATAGTATCCTCTATTTCCCTGTAATTGGAAGAAGAAAATGTCAAACCTAACTACCTAAGGACGATGATTATGCAATGGATACACAAAATCATCTGCCTGAATACCGTATTATCCATGCTCGCAGTCGGAGCAAACAAGGAGCACCCACACGGATCCGCCAAAACATAGTCTAATAATCCTCAAATCAAAACGCAAAATCCCGTACGAATCCATCAAAACAGGCTTCCACTCGACAAAATCGAACATGGAGCGAGCATATGCATATGTACACAAACAATAAACCACAAAGGAAAAATGAGACATAAAATTCTGCACAAATCTTACCGTCTCCACGTGCTGCCATGGGTGATCTCGTTAGAGATGGGAAAGTAAATTCTATAAAATCTTTCACATTCTGATCCAACGGCTGCTACTTGCAACTGAGAGAAAAAAAGAAAACACTAGCATAGAATTTTCTTCCAGAGAAAAGGGCGGAAGCGGACATTGACTGCGCGAGGCAAAACGAGACCAGGCGGGCCTTCGAGACCGCTCCTCGCGAGAGGATACGGATAAGGACACAGGATTTAGCCACACAATAACGATCGGGTGGGCCCTGCTGGGCGACGTGGATAGCCTCAAAGGGTCGTGGTTCTACCGCGCTTTGGTACGCAACGCTGTACCAGACAGAACAGATGATGAGCTGTGTGGTATCGCAGACAGCAGTTGGGCAACCAGAACACAATCGAGGAAGCATTTGCATATCATCAAATTGGCATGAGAAACCAAGCACTCAGTGTATCAAGGATCCTACAGATAGATGAACATTTCAGATTATCCCTTTAGCTAAATAGGAAAGATAGCAACTTGATGACTTTTGATTGAACTACAAAATCTAGGCACTCCTTTTGGAATTGACCACAATCAAGCTTCGGTCTGCTCCCTCAGGCGACGGATTGTGCTTCTGACAGTGACCGCACTAGCAGTGCTGGAAATGCAAAGTAACAAAATTAGCAAACAAATGAACAAATGGCACAACAATTTCAACATAAAAGGAAAAACTTGAATCAGCACATACTTCATGGTGTAGGCGCCACCGGCCTTAACCTTCCCACAGTCCTTGCATCCCCAGATACCAACTGCTTTCCTCTTCACAGCAAACTGTAAACCAATAATGACGTTAGAAAAGACGATGGCACAAGAAAACAAAACCCTAACAAAAAGGACAACACGTAATATGGAATTCAAAGAGAACAGTCATGAAACCACAACAGAACTGGCAAAGAATGTCTTACACCACGACTATATGGAATGCTAGAACTCAGTTCAAGCAAGCGACTAGCACTCAGCTCAAAACAACAAGATGGCCTTATGAATGACAACCATAATCTGAGATTGCATTAGCAGTGCAGCTATAATCACTTCAATTAGCAGTAAAAATATTAAACTAAGTCACGAATCATGCTGTCCTCCAAAACAGGTATAGTATGATAAACCAATAACCTGTAACAAACCAAAAAAATGGTGCATCTTACCTACAACTTAACAAATGACAGCATGCAATAATAATATAAAAATGAACAGCAAAACACAATGGCCAGTTTACCATTTGACGAACAACACAAGCAATCACACAACCTGATGTTTACCTTGCCACAGAACTCGCAGAAGTACTTGGAGTGCTGGGAAACCTCCATCTTCTTGATCTGCTTACGCAAACTGGCACCATACCTGGTACCTGTATAGTAACAATACCATAACTAGTTAGCAATTAGAATATATGTGAAGATGAGATTGCAGATTGCAAAATAATCAACAAAGCTACTTCAGAGCATTTACCATATTTGCCAACAATTCCAGCCTTCTTGGTGCGCTTCGTCTGCAAACTCATCACAAGCATAAGAAATTAAAACACTCATAAAAAATATAATGTTGCCAGGGCTACTGCAATACAGCACCACATGAATACACCATATAAAGTGCATGGATAGTAGCTATGCAAATTTTGTATTTTCTAGGTCATTGGGTCGACCCAAAATTTTAAAAAATGAACTAAAGATTCACTCCCACCAAATTAAGTTAAAGAAAACAATGAAATAAATGCTGACCCGAAACTACTCATTGGGTACCCACTTGCATCCGTATTGGATAGAATCACTGAACCAACTTATATCGGTACAACTCGACCTAAGGAAATTGATACCAACTCTCCAAATTTAGGTAATGGCAACTACTAGCTGCCGCTGCTATCTAGTTGCAGATTCAAGCTCCAGTATTTTTAAGCGGAACAGTTGTAGCTCAAAGACATGTATGTGATGAACGTTCCGCACCTAAATGGTCAACACAAGTACTAAGATACCAGGTAGGCTTGCCTATTCTGCAGTACATATTCAGTCTCCCTACCTTACATAGAGTCTTGCTCCCAGGCGACTGAGAATCAAATAAATTTCAGTCAACGTTGTACACCGTCGGATGGGCATCGGACGCCTCGCATTCTTCTTCTTTCCAGCGTCTTCTTCCTCCTGCCTGTGCTGCTAGCTTGGTCCATTGCGCATCTGCGCCGTTGCCTGTCTCCTCCGCCCCAGCCCTTCTCCTCCATCTCCGTCGCGCCGCCTCACACCATCGGCGCCGTTCGTCGTCTCAAGCACCGGTGTGGTTAGGGCTCTGGGATTTAGGGGTTAGGGCTCAGGGATTTGGATGGGGATGGACTTAGAGGGATGGCCGGGGATGGTGGCCGGACAGGCGGTGGGCGACGGCAGGGCAGAGCGGAAACCAAATCCTCGGCAACCACAAGCGAAAACGCTTACTTCTAAACAGACGAGCACAAGTCTGCCGATACAATCACACATCCAGGCGATTCCGAGACCGAACAGATGCGAAACATGAAGCTCCGCGCGCGGAGGAAACGGATCAAAGGAGCCGTAGCTTAGGAAGAGCGGATCGTACGTACCATCTCGTCGGTGAGGAGCCTCGGGCTTTTGCAGCTGCTGCGGCGGCGCGGGCGAGAGGTCTCGATGCGGAGGCGGCGCGGGCGACGTTATAGATGCGGCTAGGTTTTTGGGGTCTCTTCGGGCTGTGACACACGCGGGGTGGGCCGCAAGCCCGCGAACGTGGATTTCCTTAGGGTGTGTGTTTTTTTTTAGATCTTATAGTGTGATTTCCTTAACGTGGATTTCCTTTTTGTTGATTTCCTTATAGCGTGATTGGTTGCATGGGCGAGTACATTCTAAAATGAAGATGTTTAGTTGCTTTTATTTACAATTTTTATTTAATTTAGTGGATGCAAATATACGATTTTCACCCTTAAATTTAGCTAGTCAGATGAAGTTATATCGCACCACGTGATGTAAGGAGCCTACAAGTCAGGCACATCCAACCTCTCATACAAATAGAAGGGATGGCACTCCTAGGAATTAGACTGATCGATCAAAGGCAGACTATATGCATGCGTCGTGTGATTTTCGTTTGTAGGCGGTGATCATGTCAATGTCTGATGGCCAACCTTTGGATGCTACCGCATGATCATCCCCATCATATATATCTGCAGCTACAGCAAACTTCACATCATGAGATGTCATCAGGCCGCCAATCATTCGAACAACTGTTCAACATCCTTGAGGGCACTTTTGCTGTACAGCAATTTGCTGCAATCCAAAGTTACACACTGAGACATCTCTATCAAAAGTATATAGCCATGTGGTGTTATCTGCACTAACCTCTCCAAAAATTATTTAGCACCAAGTTCAGACAAGCGATCAAACTCAAACTCGTGTCTACGGTTATATATATTCATTGTGGCCTAGTAAAGCATCTTCAGTGTGCAGAATAATAATTGTACTGAATATGAAATTATTGCACTAGTTTGGCAGGAAGGGAAATTTTCATATGTGTATGCACACACATGACTTATCAGGATTATTTATTTGTGTTCAGATTCGTGCTGGAAAAATGGTGAAAAATCATTAGGTAGATGAAGATAATGAAGAGATGAATGAGTATCATGTGAGTTTGCCTCTTAAACAAACTAGAAAAAGCCACAGGGGTATGAACGGACCTTGTGATCAGAGAGGAAGCAAGAATTGCAAAAAAAAAAAAAAGGTTGTAGTATCCCAGAAAAAATCTGCGCGTGCGTTGGGGTTACATTTTCCCATTAGATGTACAAAAAATTACTTCAAATTTAAAAAATTGAAACTCAAATCATGCACAAAGTTCACTATTCTGCATTTTGTATTTTCCTATTTTTTTGTTTGAAATTTTACTTTGCCGTTCAAATTTGACCTTTGTTCTGTCTCTAAAATTCTTAAATTAATTTTCAAATACTTAAACCCTCTCGGGCCGAAACCCATCTCCTTTTTCCAGCTCTTCAGCCCACCAGCCTAAGCCAACACCCCCCTATTCGCCTCACTGCACCACCTATGTTTTTCTCCCCAAACTGCACCACCTTGGTCCCATCCATCCCTTCCTCACTTCAATTTTCCGATCGAACACCCTCCTACGTTTTTCTCCCCAAACTCCGGCCACCATCAAATCCATCACCGCCGATGAGTGCATCTCCCTACCCTCAGTT
The DNA here is from genome assembly GCF_958298935.1 of Phragmites australis. Taxonomy (NCBI): domain Eukaryota; kingdom Viridiplantae; phylum Streptophyta; class Magnoliopsida; order Poales; family Poaceae; genus Phragmites; species Phragmites australis. The sequence goes on along the minus strand of NC_084929.1, from coordinate 34,542,189 downwards.
CCAATGGCTTCCTCGTGGTTTCCTCTCACTCGCTCGCCCATTCCTGCAGCTTGGAGTGCATTGGTGGTCGTGCAGAGTAGGATCCAGAGCCGCCCATCGACACCGCTCCACTTTTCTCTCATCTCCGGTTACCTCCCTGACTTCATCAGCCCTCGAAAAGCTCCCTCCCTTCCCAAAACCTCAAACCACCCTTTGCTAGGCCCCAACACACACGCACACATGCCCTCACCGAGGCTCAAGTACATACATGAAACATTTATATCCCAAGCTCAGGTACATGCATGAACTTGCAGGTGATTTTTGTGTCTGAAGGAATTAGTGGATGGCTACATATACTGCCCTACCCTCTGGCGTGATTGGTTCTTTATATAAGAGTAATTTGATCCGGCGAATATGTATAATTTTAACAAGAAACGTGTTTAGTTGTTCTTATGTATTGTAACAATCTGATTCGACATATGTCAATATACGCTCGTAGCTTGGCTTGGGAGGAAAGCTGAATTCGAGTTTCACTCTATAGCCTGACCCGATGAGTACATGCTCATACATCCGCTTATACAAACGAAGTCACTTATCAGTACATAAAATTATCTTCATACAAGTAACCAATCAATCTTAACTCTTATATCCGCTTATGAAGCCTCAGATTCGGTTATCTAAATAGAAACTTAGTTTAGTTTGTCCAGATAGATACAACCAAACAAATATTTTTTTTCTTCATAAATATGACTCCGTTCAGTTTGCTTCTTCTCAACTTACGTATACCGTACATACTAGATACGAACAAGCAATCACACGTTACATGAAGCGTACATACATCGTGATCGTATCAGTTATGGGGTATACATCTGTGGTGCTTGATGTAGATTGGTACTAAGTTTACAGGGGGGCAGAGCTATTTTTGACTGGCCAGCTGGTTGTGCAGAACATGGGCAGGGAGAGAGAGAGCTGCAGAGAGAATATGGCTCGGTTGAGAAAGATGATCCAAACTAAGATACGTCCAGGCTCCTCTCTCTCTCTGGGTGTGTTTGTGTAGCATGCATTGAAGTCTGGATCGGTGATTGCGATCGACCCTTGTGCTGGATGAAGTATTTGGTGACACGTGAGACTGAGATGGGCAGATCGCGTTGTTAATTTGCTGGCAAAGCATTTGGGTGTTTTGCTTCTGCTTTTCTTTTGTTTGTCGTCAATGGGTTAGGAATGCGACTGAAGTGCACCGTGTATGTGGCACTAGGATGATCTTATCAAGCTATCGTTTTGAAATCCGGATCTCAGTACCAGATTATGAAATAGATCTCGAATTCGAAATTGAAAGATATCACAAGTAATCCTGAAGACACTAGGAGTACAGGAACTCGACTCATTTAGAAGTGGATTTTTCTCTAACTCATGTGAAAAGAAAAAACTATTCTAGAGGAAAGCCATGTAGTATTCTCTCGGAATTCCTTTATACAGTATGCATATGTTTGGTTTTTCGGATGAGATTCTGTAGAGCTGTATCATATAAGTAGATTGAATTAAAGTAGATTGAACAAAGTTATATTTATTGAAAATAATAGTGATTGATTGATTGTGTCTATCTAGACATATGAGCTGAGTTTTTGTTTATTTGACTGAATCTAAAGTCACCTGAGCGGATATAAAAACTGAGATTGTGATTAGTTATTCGTATGAAGATAATTTATAACATTGGCAAGTGAGCCTACCTGCATGACTGAATATAGATGCATCTGTCGGGACAGAATGATATCATATATTTGCATCCATCAGACTAAGCTGAAATAGTGAATACAAATAACTAAATACATTTGCTTTTAAGATTATACGTGTCTATAGGTACATACTGAAAGAGATTTAGTCAACCAAGCCCACACTATATTCCAACTCCAAAGGACCATAGTTTGAGTTATCCAATTGATATACTGAATAATTTTGCACAGATGTAGCAACCCACGAAGGTCCCAACGATATTCAGAAGGCCTCTCCCAGGCGCGTACGTGCGTTGAACCTGACAGACTGATCGAGTATTGCCCTTTCTTTGATAGCAGCAGGAACAAGGGTCTAGGGCGCAGGCACCTCCATCTCCATGTGCTCGCTCGCGCTGGAGTTGGTGTCCCGCTGAATGCGAAAACCCTGATTTGAGTGTGCTTGTGACTTCCCAACTCGTGCCCCTTGCCATTTAGCTATCGGAGAGTAGTTCAGTGCCTCGACAGTCGGGTTAGGGTTCAAGGTTAGGATTGAGGTCGGGGCCGGGCTCCATTGCCCGGCAGGCCTAGAGGGAAGGTAGAGGTACGTCATCGGGGGAGGAGGCGGGGCGCCGAGGCAAGAGAGATGCCTGATGGGACGCTTGTCGTTTAGCTATCGAAAAGGGTGCACGAGTTGGGAAGTTGCACGCGCGAGAATTAGCATGACTTCGCCAAATGCTAATTGCCCACCCATGCGCGTCCATCGGCAGGGCAGGCACTCCCACCTGAGCAAGTGTCATCAGCCTGCACCGCTTACCATGTTCGGCTGCGCGCCACCATGCTACGCCGGTCTCCTCTGTAGCTCCACTTGGGCACTCGACGTTGGCCCACATCTCCTTCAGAGGCCCGCCAACCATGCCAGACCATTTTCCCATCAAATCCTGATCACGCTGCCTCGGCCGGCCCATCATGTCTCATGTGGTTGTAGATTTTTTTTATTTTGTATTTCAAAAATAAAAAATTTGCAAAATTGAGCACCCATTTGAAAAAATTGTAAAAATAAACTATTGGTATCTGTTGGAGGGATGATAGGTTTAAAGAATAAAATACCGCCCTACCAATGGACTACAGGTTAAAAATCAAAAAAAATATTGTGCTCTATTGCTCTCTAAATTCAAAACACAATTGAAATAATCATGAAAAATTCTAAAAAAAGTATGTTATTACATTGTAAAAATTATTATTTGAGTTGAATTTTTTGAGAGATAGATTACAGCATCCTCTACAACATATTTTTTTCAGATTTTTTCATGATTATTTCGACAGTGTTTGAATTTTGATAGCAATAAAAAATATTATTTTTTTATTTTTAAACCTATTGTCTGTTGGAAATATGACATCTTTATTTTTTAAAATTTATGGTCCGTTCAAAGAGTGACACTAAAATAAAAAAAAGACTCAGTGATTGTACAAGTCAGTATTTTAATTATTTTCAGGTGCACAGATGAGAAAAGTTTCCAAGTTAGTAGTATCACTAAACTATGTCACTGCGACTACAATAGTTTTGTGCCTTGAGATTTATGCTTTGCCCCCTCTCCCACCCCACCCCACCCCACCCCACTCCACCCAATAAAAGTGACTATATTGAGGGGTTGTTTGGTTAGATCCCTGGACAAAACTGCTCGGTCCAGGCAGTAACATTCAACCTCAGGCCTCTGAAATACTGCCTGCACCAGGTAGGCCAGGCCAGTCCGAAACCGGCGAGTTTTCATTATTGCAGTCCAATTGCTCTCTCATCTGAGATGAGGTTTTGCCTGTCACTCTCCAGCACTGAGAAATGCAAACGCCGGCAATGGGGGCATCGGGCAGTAAAGGGGTCCAGTCTGTGTCTCCTCTCGATTATTCCCTTTTTCTCTTCAAAACACAGGAAAAATAGGCTCCACGATGTGGATCTCGTTGCTCCCGTTTCTTCCCTAACGTTTGCACTTTGCAGTAAATGGATCCATCAATCTGCGCTCAACGGCGCCGACGTACACGAGCCTGTGAGATTGTGGCATGGTCCAGCTCTGAATTAAATCAACCCATCCGCGCTCACCAGCGCATACACAAACGCCGCGGCCTGTTGGACCACGGATCTGTGAGTACGGCGTCGGGATCGTAGCCAATTTCAAACGAGGGACCGACCGATCGAGAGGTTTGGAGCGGAGCAGCTTGGTGTTTGGTTGCTTGAGAGGAGTTCAGATATACTATCTATATAAGATTTAAAGTTTATAAAATAAAATAAAATGATTTAAATATTTATTTTAATTTAAGATAAAAATAAAATATATCAACCAAATACTCTCGAGCTATCATAACTCCAAATATAATTATTTCTAAGGTAGATATAACCAGCTTGAATAATTATTAAAACTAGAGCTCTAACAAATAGATACTTAACGACCTCGGTTAAGGCAGCATGTGAGTGACAACCAACCAAGGACCAGCTGCTTCTTCCCGTTGTTCTCGCCACCTCGCTTTGTCAGGACCCGATCTATCTGCGCCCGCCAACGGTCCCGTCCGGCATTGCACCGTTCACTGACAAGGTGGCGGCCAATGCTCCCAAGCTCTTCATGCTTGTCTTCGTGATTCCACCGGCTCGCCCCTCACTATGTACCGCTGACTCCTATCTACCGACTAGCGGACAAGGACACGACCGACGATAGATGGCACCTCCGTAGTGGTTGTGCGTGTGCGTGGTCTGGCCTGGCACTTGGCAACACAAACGATGCAGATGCGAAGCCAAGTAGTTAGGAAACTCGAGCATGTGACTAGATATTAAGGTCATCTCTAACATATACTTTAATTTTTTTATCTTCTATAATACTATTATAGCATCATCTGATATTATTACACCATTCTCTTTTTTTTTCTCCAGCAGCTATCCTATTTTCTACTTTCTATTACCCCACTCCTTTCAAACCCACCACCATCCACTATGAATAGTGTTATGGGCTCCTCATGGTGTTCGCAAATTTGCCGGTCTCCTCCTACCGTCCGCATCACTGTATCACATGATACGGCTTCTGCTAGAGAGCGATACAGAGCAGGTAGAAGCAGCATCCGCATAGGCACAATGATATGGCTGGCTTTGCCACCTACACTAGAGGTAACCTAAATCGGAGCCATCGTCAGTCGTCACGAAAGCACACCCTCCAATCCTGCATGATTGGCCCTTGCTACTTGCAGTGTGATTATGCAAGGTAGGCTTCTCCCGTTCTTTTGCCGTCATCCTGTGAAACAATTGTTGGCTTGGAGGATGTTCAGCATAAGTTACCCACAGATGACATCTTCACTGTTCCTGGGGGTGTGGTGGGAGTTCGACGCACAAGTAACAGGCTTTCTGCATGCTCCGATAGGGATACAATGACGAAGGCGAAGCGTATGACAACAAAGAACAACTTGGAATAAGGTATGAATAATGTATCATTTATTTCTTTTTTCCAACAAGAAAGTTTCTTCTAATATCAAGAGCATATGTGTTGTTATGGGTGGAGATGAGAGAGATAGAAACAATTCAATTATTTCTATTAAGAATATTGATATTGATAGGTTAACTGTTACTCATAAGTCTCTTAATAATAATATTAGCAAGGTACTTAGTAACAGAACTTCTGAGTCAAATATGCATAAAGATGAGGAAGATATGGATATGATTGACAAGCACCTCAGTCACATATGCCATGATTTAATTGAGATTCTCAACGAAGAGGATTTTGATCAAATATGTTGTGATCTTAATACTGTCCTGAGAAGGAACAAGTCCAGTTCCAGAGGTAGGGATAAACACCTGCCTAAGAAACCAAATATGTCATCCAAAATTAATCTATAATGAAAGGGATCTTTTGAAATAGCAAAGGTCTTGGAGACTTGGCTAAACACAACTATATTTCAGATGTAATGAAGGAAAGACAGTTGGATTTTGTAGTCCTCATGGAAACAGGAAGAAACACATGCCCTGGTTCGCTTCTAAGACACCTATGTGGTAGCTTAAATTTTCTGTGGCACATTATGCCGCCCCATGGTAGGTCTGAAGAAATTATTCTTGGTGTGAATATGACAGCTTTTCATATTGGGTCAATTGTAGAAGGGAATTATTATACAACTTCTTAAGAATAAAGAAGACGACTTTATGTGGGCATTATATGCTATTTATGGGCCTACCCAAGATGAACATAAAGCAGCTTTGTTGACTGAAAGGGCCAATGTGTAGCAAAGAAGAGAACCCGATACTAATGGAGGGAGACTTCAATGTTATGAGCCGAGGATAAAAGTAGTGGATCTTTTGATTACAGATGGCCTCGATTGTTCATTGTTGTTATTGAAATATTGTACTTTCAAGAACTAGAGTTATCTAGATGCCAATATACCTAGGCAAATGAAAGAGATCCACCAATATTTGAGAAACTAGATAGAGTTCTGATGAGTATAGAGTGGGAGTTAAAATACCCCAAGGCATCGGTTCAGGGGGCCAAGCATGTTAGCGGAATGAACTAGAAAGAAAAGAAGATGCTAATATCCGAAATTGATACCCTGGACAAAAAAGCTGAACATACACCTTTATCAGCATATGAAATTGGGTTCAAGCATTACCTCAATGAGAGGTTGGCCCATCTCTTAACAGAGTAAGAACTTAAATGGTACCAAAGAGCCAAAGTAAAGGATTTACTAAGAGCATATGAAATTGGGTTCAAGCATTACCTCAATGAGAGGTTGGCCCATCTCTTAACAGAGTAAGAACTTAAATGGTACCAAAGAGCCAAAGTAAAGGATTTACTAAGAAAGAGATAATAATACTAAATATTTTCAACTAGTAGTCAATGGGAGACATAGGGAAAAAAACGAATATACAAGCTGGAACAAGAAGGTACGATATTTAGGGAGACTCAACTTAAGAAGTATATCATCAAATACTACAAAGAGCTCTTTGACCTCCTGAGATAAACAACTTCTCAATGGATGAGGCACATCGTGATGACATTCCTCAAGTGAGCACACAAGAAAATGAATTCTTGATAGCTCCTTTTACAGAGAATGAAGTTCAATGGGCCATTTTCCAAATAGAACATAACAGGCACCTAGGCCTGATGGTTTTTCCGCTGAAATTTATCAAATATTTTGGGAGGTGATCAAGGCCGATTTAATGGCTTTGTTTGCTGATTTCCATCATGACTCCCTACCGCTATTGAGTCTTAACTTTGGAGTAATTACATTACTTATAAATTGAACACCGCCTCAAAAATACAAGAATATCATTCAATATGTTTGCTTAATATCAGCTTCAAAATATTTACTAAAGTTGGCACTAACATGATAGTTGGGGTGGCAGAACATGTGTTTCGTTCAACACAGACTGTATTCATTCCTAATCGAAATATTATGGAAGGAGTTATAATCCTACATGAGATCATCCATGAGTTGTATAAGAAACATCTAAATAGAGTAATATTGAATATTGACTTCGAGAATGAAGGGATTTTCAGATAAGTGGTGCTAATTGATCCAAATTTTTGTATCCGGCAGGAGTGTAGGTACCAATGTCAATGATGACATTGAACCTTAATTTCAAACCCACAAAGGTTTACAATAAGGAGATCCATTTTCACCCATCCTCTTTAATATTTGTGGTGGATATGTTGGCAATTATGATAGCCAGAGCCAAAGAGGATGGACAGATCTCAGGTGTTGTACCACATTTGGTGGATGACGGATTGTCAATCCTGTAATATGCAGATGACACCATCATCTTCATAGAACACAACTTGGAGCAAGCCCGCAATATGAAGCTTCTATTATGTGTTTTTGAACAACTATATGGACTTAAGATCAACTTTCATAAAAATAAAATATTTTATTATGGGAGGGCAATGGAGATGGAAGGTCAGTATACACAACTATTTGGATGTGATACTGGATCATATCCTTTCAGATATCTTAGCATTCCCATGCATCATCGAAAGCTTTGTAATAGTGATTGGAGAAAGGTTGAGGAAAGATTTGAGCGACGACTGAGTAGTTGGAAGGGCAAATACTTGTCAGTGGGAGGCCAATTAGTATTGATTAATTCGGCTCTCTCTAGTACGTCAATGTTCATGATATCTTTCTTTGAAATTCCACGAGATGTTCTCAAAAGACTGGATTATTTACGATCCAGGTTCTTTTGGCAATATGATAGTAACAAAAGAAATATAGACTTACCAAGTGAAAAATCTTATGTCAACCTAGAGATCAAGGAGGGTTAGAAATTCTGGACCTTTCAATCCAAAATAAACACCTCCTTAGTAAATGGTTATTTAAGCTTCTAAGAGAGAATGGAGTATGGAAATAGTTGCTCAAAAGCAAATACCTTGGGAGTAAAGCCCTCACACAGGTCGAAGGAAAACCTGAGGATTCACATTTTTGGAATGGACTAATGAAAGCCAAACAGGAATTTCTTAAAAGGGGCACATTCAATATACAGGATGGCACCCAGATAAGATTTTGAGAAGATAGGTGGCTAGGTAATACATCTCTTAGTGAACAATATCCGTCGCTCTTTGGTGTTGTGAGGCATAGAAATGGTACAGTGGCAGAGGTGATGAGTACTATACCGCTCAATATATCATTCTGAAGACCAATTATTAGAGACAAATTAACAACTTGGCATAATTTAGGGCTCAAGCTAGTTAACATACAATTGATGCAGGACAGAGATACTTTTAGATGTAACCTTAATAAAAGCGGGTATTTTACTGTCCAATCCATGTATAGCCATATGGCAAACATAGACATTTTCTTCTCTAATAATTTTTTGTGGTGATTAAGACTCCCTTTGAAGGTAAAGATCTTCATGTGGTATGTAGGACGAGGGGTCATATTGACTAAAGATAATTTAGCAAAACACAATTCAAATGAGGATCTTAAGTGTAGTATTTGTAATCAAAATGAAAGTACACATCACTTATTCTTTGGTTGTCATTTTGCTACATCAATTTAGCGTGTTGTTAAAAGTGTCCTTGGGATTGACACACCGAGAAACATCGGTCATATGCTGGACGGATGGGTTAGAGGTGTTGGGGCAAATTAATAAGAACAAGATCTTTGTCGGTGTAGTAGCCTTATGTTAAGCTATTTTGCTATGTCGTGATGAGATTACGTTTAAGAAAAAATCAATCACAATTTTCATTGAGTCACTTTTTAGGGCACATACTGGCTAAGGTACTGGAGTCTGTTGCAGAAAGAGGAGGACAGGGGTGTCGTCTATAAGGCGTGCCAAGCTTTAGAGATCGTGACAATGTATATCTTTGTCAAGAATAGGTGATGTTTTAGTAATAGACTTGCTGGTAGTTGATTGATTTTTATAAAGTTTGTAAACTATATTTTGGTCCTATTCCGAATGCTTGAAGTTTGCAACACTTTTATAATAAAAAATCAGGCTGCATGCACTAAGTAGTGTAGAGGCTGGAAACTCTTTTTATTATTAAAAAAGCTAACCCTGGGGCAAAGGCAGCTCGGGCTGTTGAGCATGCGCTTTGCGTGTAATAAGAGGCGAGATGGGTAGGTGACAAAGTGAAGGAGACAGATAAGAGGGTGTCGGTGACACGGCTTGGCGGGTAAGGGGCCAGATGCCTGGTCTAACATAACGCCTCACCGGTTTGAGTTGTGACGGGATGGAAAATAATCCTACGAGTCCTGATCTCATATATATTAAAACCTAAACTCAATTTGTAGTTTGACACATGATATAAATTACCATAAAACTAACAAGTAAGGCAAATATATATATATATATATATATATATATATATATATATATAAAATAAAAATAAAAAAATTGTTACGTATCACGTTATAAATTATAAATTAGGTCGACCACGTATGCACAAGACCAGTCGATTGTTTCCCAACCGGGACCTCTGTCTTGGTAGTCGCTCACACTGGACGATTTCCTCCCTGGCTCTCTGTCGTGCGGGCCCGTGAAAGTAGGAATGGGCTGTCCTGGGTGTGCAGGTCAAGCAAGTAAGCAACCAACGAAACCATCGCTTTGATTTGTTCTCCCTGCCTTTCTTTCCTCTTCGCTGTTCCAAGATCCAATATCCAAACGCCAGCCGGTGATTTCGGATCTCCATCGCCTGTTGTATCCGTGCGCGCCGCTCGCTCCCGGCGACCTGAGACCGCTGGTGCCTGGTAGGTTTGCGCCCGTCGGAGGCTGCGTCCGACTTGCTCGGTGGCGGCCGCCTCGCTGCCGGGTTGGGCTCTGCTTTCGACCGCCGGCTGCTATTACTTCCAGGTCTCGGCTTTGTTGTCCAGTGATGCATCGGTGGCTGCGGCCTCCGACCGTTTGGAGGACCGACGACGAGCCCTTGTGGTGTCTCGTACAAGACCCATGTGTTTCTCCGGTTTTTTTATTCTCTTTTTTTTTCTTTTTTTTTATCTCTAATAATTTCGTTTTGAAGGTATTTATAAAGAGAAAGTAGAGAATCATGTATTGTAGAAAAAGATCTTATGAATAGATTCGTGAAAAGAATCGTGAAAAAAAAACTATCGAAGAGAATCCATTAGATATGATCTAAGTGTCATCATGGCCTTGCCCTTGTACGATTCTCTACCGTTTTGTTACGGCCGAGTCCAAATCTGGCTAGTTGCTCCCGTTGCCCGGTTGTTCATACAGGACTAGATCTCTACGATACGATGGTCATCTTAATACGTTTCGTTCCCAAGTGTCCAGTTAGCTGCCCTAATCGATGACAAGAAGCCATGTCAATTCTTGCGTGCTACTCCATTGGCAGTCTGCACCGGGAAAATCCAATCGTACTCAGCCCACGTTTAGCACGTGCGATAAACTAGCACCTCATCGAGTTGCAAGGCTATGCTTGTGGTCGATCCACCGACATCACACCGGCGAAAATTTCACCGATGAGGAGACGCCGACTTGTTGCAGACCCGACTCTGGACGAAGCGGTGTTTCGTTGCCATGTCTCACAGCTCGTGTAGAGATAGATAGCGTCCGGCTATCCGAGGCCGTGTTTGGTGAGCACGGAACCGGACACATTACACAGCCTTAAACTAGGTATTACTGCTCCAAGCAAACCAAAGGAAAGATACCACGGGCCTATCCTAAACTAGGTTTTCCTACTCCAAGCAAACGAAAGGACAGATGCCACGGGCCTATCCGATGGGAGCCGATTGATGATTTGCTGCCGCTCTAACACACAGTCATAGGCACTCATATGTCATCAACTTTCTAGCAGCAAAATACCTGTGCTGCACATAAACTCAGAACCCACGCCCGTGCCCCTGCCCGCAACAACTAACACCTCACAGTTTCATGATCTCACTAAAATGGACAGAAGATTTGCTCTTACCTAATTAAGTTAAGGAGTAGGCTAATGCCCGTATGTGCATCTTAAGTTGGTTTCATCCGCACGCCTCTAATTAGGAAACTATATTTAGTTGCTTTTCTCGTTAGGTAGACTACCTGATTAGGCATACATGATGCATAAATGCATATTAGTCAACACTAATATGCATTTAGAAATGCGTAACGTGCACATATTCTAGAGGAAGCAAAATGTTTTGACTAGGAAAAATATAGGTATGCATTTAAATTTAGCATCCCACTGTTCGTCTATACAAAGATATCATATAATAGAGTGTGAATTAGAAATTTCAAACATGAGCAGAAATGAATACACAGGTTCATAGATCACACACATCCAGATCACAGGATTCTGCACCATTTGCTTGATCCCACATGAGCAAATTATTCTTCTCACGAAATGTATCATACAACTGGCCATTTCAGTACCTGAATTGCAAATAAAGGAAAAAAAAAGGTATGAGCAATTAACTTGCAATCTACTTATTCATTTACTTTATGCTATACATTTGGTCAAAAATTTGCTAATCAGATAAAAAAATATGCTTTTTCCAAAATAGTTAACTATCTCACTGAATCATAAGATGTCTAACAGTGAATGCAAAATAAACAAAAGGTATATAAAAAAAGTTAAGTTTGTCAAACACTTCTTTCACATAGAACATTTAATGTTCAAACATTTGATTGACCTTTTGAGTACCGGGAGTTAAAAAAACAAAGGGTAAGACGAAAGCAGTCTCTCGTATGTTATTGTAAGGTGATTCATTCATAATATTTATTATGTGCGGTTTCAAGATGCCCTGGAGTTCCCTCTCCGGGAATTCTGTTTTAATTATTCATTCCGCCTAAAATCTTAGAAATTCCTTGATAGTTGGCATAAATTCGTAAGCTTTAAGTTTGTATTGTATTTATTCATTTATATTCTGCTACACATTTAGAAAAATTCAGCACTAATATAAATTGGGAAATATGTAGCTTGTACCTATAAATAATACTATTTAATTTGACTGCATGATATCATTAGCATGCTTACAAAGTATCATTAACATGGTATCAATGTCGTTGGGAACTTCATTTATTTGTGAGATCCCAGATAAACTGACTTTAAGTCTTTAATCTTTAGCAAAATGATCAGTATTGAGTTCCTCAACAGATGTATCATGAAGCTAGTTCCACAAATGACAATGCAAACTTACCTCAAATATGTTCGCATCCTAAGTACCCCAACGACATCTGATCTTATAATCTGCCCATTGTTGTTAACTAGAATGCTAACACTCTCCACTACATCCAAGAACACCTACAAAAACATAGATTTGGTGGTTTATCAAGTATTATCACAAAATTATCTACATTAAATGAGGGAGCAAATAGTATATCAACTTACTTCATTCTTCTTGTACCGAATCCCCTCACTCCTCCATGACACAACATTTGTCACAACCATTGGTGGCCTCTACGAGACCTCCATCCTGCATGCATTTGTCTTGATAAACTCGTTCAAGATCTTCGCCTCCGTATATTGCAGGTACCCAAAATCCATCATCTCATCAAGCAACTCATACTACACGCACAAAATGGGCACCCCCTTGAGTCATATACCAGCAAATGCACATCAAATAACAGTATTGATAAATTTACTTACCACAACGATAAAATTATCCCTAAGGGACTCTTCCTCCAACTCCTCCAAGTAGTGCTTGAACACTTGCACTCACGTACAAACAGCATGAACAAACCGAACGCTAAAATGACATTTCCATCTCTCTACAAGCAGAGGAGGCGCATGCATGTACATTGACGACATGGTGGAGGAAGAGGAGGATGCTAGCGACATTGCAGTTCTAGCGGGAGGCAGTGGGGAGGAAGACGTTGTTGTGCTGGATGAACATGTAGGTGATGCTGGTATCGTCGTAGACCACCGATGAGTGCGCCTCCATGTCGTCCTACCCATTCCACAGTAACTCAGCACCAAGGTCTCACAGATCTCAAGACACAGATAACATGCGAGGCGCGAGGTTCAGGTGGCTGCTTACCTCCTTATGAAGCGCTTGGCCTAGAGGGCGGAGACATCGCCACGGTAGTCGCGCCAGACAAGGACGCAACCCTTGATGTCCAGCAGGAACAACACCGACACCACGCCCGCCGCCGCCGGATCTAGATCTACACGCCCTCTCTACCTGCGGCCATGAAGGAGTGGGGAGGAGGGTGTTCTCAGATCTCGCCTGCTGCGTCAGCTCACGATGTGCTCACAACGGTACAATGTTTAGTGAATATAAACAAGTCTTTACCTTAAGTCTTTGCGCCAGACAAGGCCACATGGTTGAAAACAAGTCTTTACCTTAAGTTAAAAATATAAACTAAGTAGTAACCCAACTACCCATTGGGTGTCACTTGTATCCCTATTCCAAACAAATTCCTGTCAAAATGCTCGCAGGGCCTAAGGCAATCAAGCACGCAGCATGGTCAAGACTCAAGAGCAAACACTGAAATGCACAGCCACCAAGAAGAAAATGAGAGCTAATCCAACAGTCTTCTTTTTTCGTCTTCCTCAGACTATGAGAGCCTGGCAGTCCAACACTATGCACAACCCACCACCACCACCGAATGTCACCAAAAGGAGAAAAGAAAATAAAGAAAGAAAGAAAGAAAGAAGCCGACTACATCCTCATCGCCCAGATATACAAAATGGAATCGAGGCAATAGCACGGCGCTATGATCAACCTCAACAAGAGAATTTTTTTTTCTTTTTTGTTTCATCAACCCAGAGCGACCAAGGAGCCTGTTGACACGCTCCCTCCCAACCGCGACTCCGAGTTCTTCCACTGCGGCTGCTGGCCTTCGGCGTCGCAGTGCAGGCTCTCGCGATCAGTCCGAGTCGCTGTCCATGCTCTCCATCCCTTTCAGGCCCCGATGCTTCTGCTGCAGAACAGAAATGGATGAAGTGAGATTTGCCGTCAGGCCAGTGCGCAACGGAGAGAGGATTCAAAGCTGAAATCTGATTGGCCTGTGGAGCAAAGCAAACAGCAAGAGATGCCTCTCCTCTGATTGGATTGGCCTACGTGTATCTATAACCACAGACAACTAGACAAGAGACGACGACAGAGGAGTGTAATTAGCCAAGTCAACTAATGATTTGTTTTGCGTTAATTACATGTGCTAATCTACCCTCGCTTCCAACAGAAGAATAAGAAGAGCTCCCAAGTCAAGCAAAAGCCGTTGCTGTTTCCTTCTCTCTTCTCTTCTCTCCCATACTTTTCCAGCTCCAATTTTTTAGCCAAGCTCAAACCAATTGGGGTGACTGGCAGTAACACAAGTGAATCGAATGGAATTAACCAGTTCAAAAATTTCGACCAAAAAGGGCAAAAAGGCTGAGACTGAGCGAGAAATTTCGACCTTCTTGGAGCACTTCTTCTCGCGCACTTCGTACCTGCTCCTCGTCACATCCGTGAGCCACATCCCTGCGCAGATATACTGCACGAACACACAGGCAAAACACACGATATCAGGTGAGTTTAATCGATCGATTTGTCGATGGGTGCAGACGAGTAAGCAGCAGTGGCAGCATGTACATTGACCGCCTTCTCGACGTTCTTGGGCCTCTTCTTGGGTCGCTGCGGCAGCTTGGTGCCCTTCATGGCCAGGAGGTCCTCCTCCTTCTCCTTGCGCGACAGCGTCGTGTAGATCCGCGGCACCTCCAGCTTCGGCCCCGCCGGTTTCGACGACGAAGGCGCGCCAGCGGCGGCACCGCCCTGGTGATGCTGCTGCAGCTGCTTCGGGTCCGGGGCCATCAGCCCCATCACCGGCGCCGCGGCCTCCACCCTCTGCTGCGCCACCTTGTCCGACGCCGGACGCTGCCTCGCCGCCGACTTCCCACCGGGGCGCTCCTCCGCCGATCTGACCATCATCGTAGCATCAAGACATGCTAACGGGAACTAAACCGGCGACGATCGACTGACACGGCACGGTGGTTGGGGCTAAAGGGACGGTGGGTTCGGGTTCAGTAACAACAACGACAAGGGAATGAAGGGTGGATGCGATGAGCAAAAGCCCTTGGCTTGCCAGCGCGCTGCTGACGTCACTGCTCACCATTCACGCGAGCGCAGCAGGACGCCACCCAGGGCAGGGAAGGCAGGCAGCCATTAATGGACCTCGACATGACACGTAGAGGAGATGCCAGATGAGATCACGGAGTTCAATTTTGAAAAGACCAAAATTCGTTCTATGCTCATTGAGTCCTACATGTCAATAAAGAAAATTCTAAAATTAGATATTTTGTTCCTTCCGAAATTCGCGAAATTTTAACCCTTATGCCAGATAGCCACTCGGATGAACGGATGGTGGCATCGTTAGGTTGGGTGCTCCAGAGGACGACTTCTTCCTTGCTCGATCGGATGATCCTCACACGGAAGGATACAGGTTAGGCTACACCATACGTTGCCTAAAAAGATCTAGAAAATCACAGGAAATTTTGATGTGAAGGACGGGCAGGTCTGAAAAGGAGGGAGTATTCGAGCGTGCTTTTTTTTCCTCCTATTCCTATTGATCAGAAGTATCCAGCGAGCGTTTGGTGATCCGATCAAATCGAAACTGGCATGGGACAGGAAAACACACCAAAACTCACTTGGTTTCTTTAAAAGAAATGAAAAGAAAGAAACGGTGTGGACGGAGAAGATGGGATGTGACCGAGACAACACGAACCCAACGCAAACCGGTGCGGTGCGTGCGATAGAACCAGACGGCGGGAGCCCCGACACCGCCACGGCCGCGACGGCATGGACACGAGAGTACGGCTCGGTTGCAGGGGCAAAAAAACGGGAGCAAAAGAAAAGAACTGGTAGACGGGGGAGTAACTGGTTAAGACGGCGGCCATACCTGTGGTGGGGGAGCGCGCCACGGCTGTGCGGTGCGTCACCGGCGCCGCGCGCCGGGACAGATGAGCCGACGCGGAGGTTAGAGCCGCGGGTGTGCGACGGCCCGCTCGGAGGCGGCATCAGCTTGTCCGCCGGCGCGGATGAGCGGCGCTGGATCTTGGCGCCGGGCTGCCGGCGCTGCGGCGAGGCTGCGCTCGCCGACGCCGATGCGGACGCGGACGAGGCGTCGCGGCGACCGCGAGAGCGCTTGTTCTGGCCCCACCGAAGGAGGACTTCCCCGGCGCCGCCGCCGGTGGAGCTCGGGGAGGTGGTGTCGGAGAAGTCGGCGGGGTGGCGGCCGTGGTCGCGCGCGGGGCTCCGGGTCGCGGTGCGGCCGGGGGACGAGGAAAGTGGGGCCGATGCCGGCGGCTGCGGTGCGCGAGAGCGTGGCTTGGGCTCGAGCGAGGTGGAGGCGAGGTACGCCGCGAGACGGGAGCTGTCGGTGGCGACGGCCGGCGCGACGTCTTCCTTGCTCGATCTGGCGGCCGCCGGCGGCGGCGGCGGCTTCCTGCTCCCACCGCTGCCGCTGCCGATGCCGATGCCATTGGGGAGCGGGAGGCAATCCGGGCTCGGTCTCTGGTACCTACAGCACAATCAATCAAACAAGAAGCCTCATGAGCGATTGGATCGGACGAGAACAAGCTCCCACTTGGAATGGACGAACGGCAAAAGCTTGTCTTTCTGCAGAATTCGAACTAAAATAAACAAAATACCATGCTCACAAACTGCAACCATTCGGAGATCTGTTCAAGAGAAATCGTCAGAAAACACACACAAAACACAGAACGAACGGCGGCGGCATATGAAACAACCGGAGCAGAAGAAGGTCAGGGCTGATCTCAGCTACGAGCCAACAGAAACAGCACATACGAACGAATAAATCATTTGGCTACTCAGAAACTAGTGAATTTGGAGAGGATGTTAGAAAATCAAACATGACCGGCGCATATTAGCGAAATCCAGCAGCGAGACGAAAGACAGTGGAACACAGATCAAACGGCGCCTCGAAGAACCAGGAAAACGAGGACGAAAGAGAACGACGGCGAGCAAGACAAGGGACGGACAAAGTCGCTCTAACCGGCCGGCAGGAGCAGGAACGGCGAACCAGCAAACATCAAGACCGAAAACGAGAACGAAAAGTCGCTCCTTGATCTCAGAAAAGAGGGCGGGGCGAGAACACCCGAACGCAGAACAAATCGCTGCAACAGCGGCGGCGGCGGCTGGAGCCGGGATTCGCGTACCTTATCATGTCCAATGCCGAGGCGGGCTTCGACGGACTCGACGACGTGACGTCCAGAGCAACCGCGACGGCCTCCACGGAGCCACGCATCAAATCGGCTGCCCGCTATCCCTCCTCGTCTTCCTCCCTCCCGGTTCTCCAACCGCGCGCACACTCCCTCTCCTGCCTCGGCGTCTCGGTCTACAGATCAAACATCTGGGCCGGAGAAACCGAGGGGAGATCGCACGAAGAGAAGGTTCTTGCGAAATCTGACAGCGAGTACTCCACAGAGAGGAGCGGAGGGAGCAGCAATGGCGATGGAAAGCGGAGCCCGAAGGCCCGAGGCTTTATCGTTTCCACTCTTCCAACAATGCCCTCCATCCTTCGCTCCTATTCACCCCCAGTTCCTGCAGAGCAGTGCACCTGCGAGCCTATGGCACGCCTGTGATTAACACCGAGGCTGCTGGGCATTCGAGTAATCCGCTCCATGGCACACTCTGTGATTAACATACAACTCAGTGGGCTACTGCATAAACCGGCCCATGGCATGCTATGTGATTAACTCGAAATTCCCTGGGGATTTGCATAAGGACTGCTAAATTCTGCAAGAAAGTAACTACTTAGCGCTGCCAAAGCTCCCAGGCGGCCACGTCACGTCACCTAGTCACTGACGAGTGGGCCACACTGGATGTGATGCCACTTCATCATCCACGCGGTCCAGGTAAGCCAAAGTGCAGCTCTTATTTAGCAGACGACCATGATCTGATGACCCGAGACGTGGACGGAGATTAGACCACGTCCAGGATTCCATCGCGGGTAAAAATTCTATTATAAAGGGATTTTCGTTTTCTTAAATGTTCAACAGTTTCTTTTTAGGATGAGATTCTCTATATTTTTCCTTTACGATTCCCCTTAAATGTAAGTTGTTAAAGATGAGAGAAAGTAAAAAGAATAAGAACGAGAAAGAGAATCGACAAGAGAACAAAATGAAAAGAATATAATTGAAGATGATCTTAATAAGTAAGGATGCACGTGGGCAATGTGAGTAATTTTAGGTCACTACTTAATTTATATAAGAGATCACACCATTGGTGCTAATTTTACAATATTAAAGAGGTTATTATCCTTCTAGCTTAAAAAAAAAAGAGGTGATTATACTTCCAGCTCAAGAAAAGAAGAGAGATGATAAGTTCTTGCCGCCGGATTATGGATCCTAGTGTAACTAAAAGGATATGCATCCATGATTTCTATGGTGGATGACATCTTATATGGTGAGTGACACTATTGTCGATTTTCATATAGCCAAGCTAAAACTTCTTTTATCAATTATTTCTTTTTTTGGTGAGTCACATTGTTATATGCCAAAAATGTTCTACAAAGGCAAGCAACCATACAAGAAAATAATTATTCGCTATGATGGCATCACACTGCTAATCTTGTAAACAAAAATGATTCTAATGCGTATATCAAAGTGTCAAAAACATAGGATCAAATTGATAATAGTACGGCTCGTTGTCTTCATTTTTATAAAAGTATTCGTGTGTATTTGGTATCTTCTCTACATCGTGAACTAAGTTTTTGAAAATATCTTCATATAAAATTATATCAAAGAAAAAAAAATATAAAATATGAGAGCAAGATGTAAACCTTTTTTAGTGGTGATTTCCTCTTCATATCATGTGAAACTCCGTGGTTTCTCCTTCACATTCTCAGGCATGACCGTCTTGTGGATGAAAGAGGTGTGTCTTTTCTTTCTCTTATCTTCATTCCCATGCCTCCCCCATTCCAAACAGCTTTGTTTTGTTGTGAGTAAGCATATTGTTTTGTAAGTCCCATGAGGAGCAAGTGATGGATCTACAATAGATCAAGGGAGGGATCTAGAAAATAGAAGAATGGCACAATGGTCAATGCAAAAAATATATTGTGTTTTTATAACGGATAAAGAGGGTTGTTTTAGGGGTGGAGACTGAAGAACAATGCATTATGGATGGATCTTGCGATTTTACAAGAAGGTAGATCATGAGAAATAAACAAAAAAAAAGAGGCATTGAATTTCACATATTGAGGAGGGATTTGGAAAAGAAAATGATATATTTGGGAAATATAGATCTTACGAGTGTCCTTCGAGCGATGGAGGAACCGTGTATGCATCTCCTGGATCTTGGAAGAACTTTGTGATGGGTTTTCATCAGATCAAGAAGCGTTATTCGACGGAACAACCAGCACGAGCTAGGATATGTCAAGAAGAGGGAAAGTTAGAAAAAAAAAAGTCCATGAACAACTATTCATCAAAAAAGAACAGGTTGGCGATAGATCTATGCTATATGTTTGCGGCAAATCTCTTAGAAGAAGGCATGGTAGGGATGGATGTTTTTATTTCGTATCCAGGGTTTTTTTTAAGACATGAGGAGGTACGAGGAAATGTTTGATGGATTGGGACTCGAGTAGAGCAACCCGTATTTTTAAATCACCGAGCCACCTAACTTTGTGTCAACGGAAAGAAAGAACCAAATTTTGGGATGACCTTTAGTACAATAGCCCAGTAACACGTGGACTCTTACAAATGCATGGACCCATCTATCAGTGAGCAATGATACAAGAAAAAATTAAAGAGAGATGTACACATGAGTTCACTTCTACTTTTCTGTAGTCGATAAAACAGCTTGTGTAGAGGCATGAAGCATATGACATTGGTACGCTGTGGGCACACATTCTACCTAGTCATGCATCCATAGCCCAGCTCTCCTTGTGTGCTTCATGTAGCTTACTACGGTATTATATTTTGAACTATAATTGAGTTATGTGGATTGTGGAAAGATATCGGATTTTGATGGGAAGATGTCTCTTGAGAATTATGTTTCTATTTAAGAAAAAATGGATCTATACTAATGAAAGATCCACACTTTAGAAATTTACCATAAAAAATCTAGATCAAATTATTGTAGGTTATGCTCGTGTTCTCCATAGTTCCTTCAAAAATCAGTCTTTCCCTGCCATCTCTCTTACTTAGGTTCATCAGTACTATACTTCTATGCGAGAGAAAGTCGGATTGGGAGAGAAGGATTCAATTGCTAGTGGCTATTTGTTTGGATGAGGGCATTTTCAACTTTCACAAGTTTTTTAATTTCCCACCCTTAGCTGAATCGAACATTATATGAACAGATGGCAACGGAATGGTAAATCTCTAAACATTATTAACCTTGGATGGTATTAAACTGAACCAAATTTTTTCGGTGGTAAATTTGTAAAGCGTGAATCTTTTGGTGGTAAAAAATATTTTCCCTTCTATTTATTAGTGTCTTTATGTACAATAGTCACATTTTTTAACTAACAAAGGTAATATGAAACAAACACATGAACACATACTAATACATCGCAAACCAATGGCCAAGAAAACCGACTTATCTAACAGAAAATCAAGCAAGGTACAATACAAAAAAGTAATATTCTATTAGCTCGGTCCCAAATCCAACCTTTGTACAGAAGATGGGTTCCAAAGATACTTCGACTAAGTTCTATCGTGTAAATTTATAGCACACCACCCAATCCAAGTAAAGGGGATCCAAACTCACTATTGTAAGACAAAAGCAATTGGAGCCACGTCAAACTATTGGAGGACATTGATGTGCAGTAGCAGAGCCACTAAGCAGGGGATTCTCCCTCTTTTTCCTCCTTCTCTTCTTTCTCTTTTATGCCCAAAAATTGATGGTGGGGGGCTAGCGTCCAGGGTAGGGGGCTTGAGCTGCCTCCGCCCCAATGGTGGACCCACCCCTAGACGTGGTTGTCATATATAAGGCTTGAAAGACCTGCAATTGTGTGACAATCCCACTTATTTTCCTGGATGTTGCGCTTATAATTTGTTGTCAACTCCATAAACTTCATTTTATGTTCATATGAGTGTTCTATTGCCATTGTTCATAACTATCCATGGGGTCCTTTGCTGGTAATTTATTTGTGGTATCATGAGCGCTTGTACTATAATCTCACAGGGTCATCATATATGGCTAGACCTAAGGTATAAATGTTTGATATGTGATCAAGGTTATGATACACAATAGCACCTGATGTCTGGTATTGAAAGCAGCAAGAATTGTATTGTAAAGCCTTTTGGTACGGCATGGAGTGATGACAAACCCACATTTGTTGGTTTGTAGTTTTTCATGGTGATAATCGTTTGTTGAAGATAAAATGTTTCTTGTACACTTAAACAACAACAACCTCAATCTCAAAACAAGCTACCTCTTGGAACCACCTCGATATTTTCCCATCCTGACACCCATTGCGAGTGTGCCTCGGTGGGAAGTACACGCGCTCTCTCCCCATGAAGTCAAGATTTATTCAAAACCGTGTATGCTTGGGATGAGCATGCGCAAGGAATTTGAGTGCATTGTATAATCTAAAAACTAAAAAACAAGGCGTGTGCTCACTTATGCATGTCCCTAGAAATCTCAAAGGAGCAAGGTGCCCCTGGTCATGTCATTCACTGCCGAAGGAGAAGGGTCTGGCAGAAGGATCCTTATGATCTTACAAATCCTATTCAACGCTTTCATTTTTAGTAATTTTTATTCACGTCAGTAACTATATTTTGACTTCCACCAAATGTAATTATAATATCATGCCTCTTAAAACTCAGACGTCTAAAATCTAGATCAGTGTCTCAGGTGATGGGTGTGAAAGCCTGCTGGCACAAAAATATGAATCTTCTTGTCAACACACGAGTACCTCGTGTGCAATTCGCAGCAGCATGTGCATGGCATACAACAGCGAGGGTAGCTATTGTGCTTTCGCGGTAATGAGCGATCGATTTATAAGCAAACTAGCAAAGGATAACTAACGCGGTGAGTAGCACCTGGGAAGCCTAGTCTGGCACTGCAGTGACTAATCTTCGTCAGCAAATCACACTTGGGAGAGACTTCGTTAGGGCACGGTCGGCCGGTGGCTTGCCCTAGGTCGTGGAGATCAAGGGAGACAGTAGTAGGAAGAAGAAAATTTGTAGGGTAAACGAGAGAAAAAGCAAAAGGACATGATAGTAGATTGGTTTTGTGTCGATTGTTGGATAGATGCAATCGTCCTACACTTGTCTTATTCAGCCAAAACTTAAAAAAGAATCTGAACAGATCTAAAAAACAAACTTGACCAAACTCAAACTGAACATCGGATGGTCCGTTGAGGACAAAAATATGAACACTAGATCATCCAACGAGTTCAAATAGGCTGAAACCCTAATCTTCATTTTAAAGCACACTGGATGTTCCGACGCATCAAATATATTCACCGGATGTTATCGTCAGACCAATTCTTCCGAAGAGCAAAACTTTCTTCAAGAATCGCCTTTGCCTTCACTGGATGATCCGCGCGACCATCGGACACTTCACCAGACAGTCTTTTCTAGAGAACAAACATTTCTGCAAGATCTGATGCTATGACCGGAACTTTCGCCAGATAAATCTTTCCAGAGAGCAAAACTCTCTGCAAGAAATTGCCCTTATACTCACCGGATAGTCACGGTGATAATACGACCTTGATCACTGGACTATCCGGTATGCACAAAAAGTTGTCCGTGCTATTTTTTGCTACCAATATATCCCCTGTTTTTTGGTAAAGCTTGCGTAGTAAAAAACGTATCACCTCCCTTTCTATCTCTCTTAGGACGATGATCCAAACATGGGTCATACAGGTTTGTATATCTTTCTTTAATTCGAAGACAGCTCACATGTCCCCATATGTAAAGATGA
Organism: Phragmites australis; assembly: GCF_958298935.1. Classification (NCBI taxonomy): domain Eukaryota; kingdom Viridiplantae; phylum Streptophyta; class Magnoliopsida; order Poales; family Poaceae; genus Phragmites; species Phragmites australis. The sequence continues at coordinate 34,519,240 of NC_084929.1, read as the reverse complement.
AATATTAAAAAAATCCCTAGACTTAAGCCGATTAGCTCTTTCTACGGCCACCTTTTCATATTTCGTTTTACCTACACTTTTGATCATACACTCTACCCATTACTCGGCTACAAATGTTTTTAGATTTACTCAACAAATGCTCCCTCACATATTAGGGAATAGCCGAGTATAACTCCACTATCTCCTAAGCTATAGTCTAATCAAAACACTAACATCTTTACTAATCAAACTGACTGGCTATTTAATTAAGTGGTAACCATCACAAACCCAATGAAATAATCAAACTGATCGGCTCTTTAATCCTGAAATAATCAGTTTGGTTAACACTTTGAATCATAATCGTGTCTAAATTTTGCAATGTCCGATTTACTATTAACATCGGCAACCCAATGAAATATTTTGACAATTATCTTAAACCTTTTAATAGCCGAGTTACCTAACCAAATATCTGATCACTCGGCCAACCAATTAATATCTATGTCTTTTTTCTTAGTAAAACTCTTTTAGGACAATGATAAACAATACACCGGCCATTTATATGTGTCCTCTTCGCCCACCAATCATTCGAAATTCCGAAGGTAATGTATAAATTGTATCAACATCCGTAAATTTGCTAGGTAGAACACCATCTTTGAATAATGGGGAACCATCATTCATTTGCATTTTATCATTATAAATAATTGACTATTTAATCTTTTTAATCCTCCACACTTCCTTGATGGGTAACATGAGCTTGATTTCACTAAGATCGTTACCTCTCACCTCCTCAGCCTTTGCTCCTCTCAATTCTTGCATGCGCAGTCTTTGCAACCGCCTCCTTTGTGAAGGTGAAAGTCCCAAAGGACACCAACGAAGCTGTGGTTTTGTCCTAGGCAGCACAGATATCTTCCCTTCAATTTTTTTCATGCTTGAACCTTTACTTGGTTCGGCCACGCTTGCTAATTTTGGCACTTCTTTCTGGATTACAACCATATTGGCGTTATGCCCCCAGTGCTAACAACTAGATCCATATTAGCCGACTATTTTTGCATCCTTTCTTGCTCAATAACTGGCCTTTTCTATTTTGATTCCAAACCTAAATTCTCATCTGAATTAGCTTTCTCCTTCACACGATAAACCTTTTTTACCGTCTTTCTACCTCTCCCATTATTCCACCGATTATTTGACTCAAATTGGTTATCTCTAAGATGAGATAATCCATCAAACACTGGTGATCTAGCTGTTATCTATCCTGAATGTAATGGCTCAAAAGTCATCAACGGTGATGCCCATAAACCATACTGACCCCACGGCAGATTAGGAGGAAACACCGTAGAAAAATACTCCCACAACATAGGTATTGGTGACCTAAAAGAAAGATACGATGCTGCTACATAAAAATTTTCCCATCACTGATCCTGACCATCAAACTTATATTTTGAAAGTTATCTCGGTTATTTTAGACCGACTATTAACCTTTTGAACGGCCTTTTCATTCTCAACATCGCGTGCGTTGGCAATTACCAGCCACCAGAGGTCAGAGGAGATGTCGGGCCGCAGTCCCGGACGGCCGGTTCTCTGCTGCCTACACTGGCCGCTGGTACAATTCTCCTTTCCGAAGCACTAGTAACCGAGTGTAACTGAAGCACTGAAGAGTGGCTAAACTATTTCAAAACTCTGGAGTCTAACTTTAGCAGCATTCAATCACAGCCAAAATGTATAAGAACCAAGATATACTCGTCCGTTGACTGTACTAGGAACAACTGAAGCAGTCCTCAATGATCCCAAGAGATGCATATGCTTTGTTGAGAAGCAACGAGTATATTTCCTTCCCTTGTGTTGGCAGTTGAGGCCCTTTAAACTAGCAGGGAAGCAGTTGACGCTTTGACCACATGACAAATAGGCTAGGTCACATGCAACGTGGCATCGGCCCTTGTTGTACATGTGGCTTTACCGTGACGTGGTGTTGCTAGGATACCTGACGTGGCGACGGCACCACGCTGCGAAGCGACTCGCCGGACTGGTTGGGGGAACGATATGGTTCGCACGTGTAACTGGGTTGTTTTGCTGCTTGATCAGAAACGGGGTGATTTTATTTTATCAGCAACAAACGCAATATAATCGAAAATCTAAAAATTATATAGCAAAACGCACATAGATCCTAATCAGCAACATCTTGAAGCTTCTCAGAATACCACTGCCAAACTGTATCGGAGGAGTCAATACCGATACGGCCATCGCCGACGAGGTAGTGCCATTGAAGATCAATAAACTTTTTGAGCCACAACAGTAGCGTAAAGCACTATTATGAACAAATTAGATGACTCTGTCAGACGGGATAAGATATATCTTCTACTTTTTAAGTAAATAGAAACAATGATACCATCAAAAATCAACACGGCAAGAGAACCTACTTAGATTCCTCCTCGATGGAATCGAGAAATAAGAAGGAACAAAAGCACTAATAATTCTATCCCTAAATCCATAAAAAACTATAAACTAGACTAGACAGTAAATAAACTACTAACTACAATACAACTAATCACCAAAGGTACCGAACCACCGTCCTCCACCGAGGGCGGCAAGCCGTTAGGGCGAGGGGGCCGACCGAACGCCAATCGCCTCGATGTCACCTCCGAATCGCTTCCGCTGGGAGCTTTCCAGAACAGTCCGTCCGAGAAAGCGAGGAAATACTTGAGCTGAGGCGTTGGATTTTGGACGCCTGGCTCAGGCTACCGACGCTCCGGAGCAATCAGGCCAGGCATCCACGCGAATCCTCCGGGCCGGGCTGCAGCCGAACACCATGCAGGCAGGTCTCCGGGAGGGCTCAGACCAGCCTTCTCTCCTCGTCGTTGGTGATGGGCCGACCGATGCACGTGCCCCTCCGACTGAAGATGATTAGACACCATCTGAAGAAGGTTGATGAAGAATGATCGAGAAGCTCCACTGCACCATCTTCACTAGCTGATGTGATTTTAATTCTGCTTGTTTTGCATTCTCTTGATACTGTTAAGTCTGTAGCCTTTTGGGGGCTGTCACTGTCTTAGACCATCCTTAAAGTTTGGATCGCTTTGCTCTTCCTTTTATCTCTATTCTCAAACTATGTCTCAATGGCATAAGAATTTAGCGATGAATATTATATAATTACTATATTTGGACACTTAAAATTCAAGATATATTACTATCTTTAAAAAGAAGATCTCTGAATAAAAGTAAACTATTTATAAGTACTAAGACGTCTCATAAATAGGAATGTTTATTTCAAAAATAGAAAGAAAAAATTCAGAGAATGTACCATATCCTTCTATATACGGTCTGATTGTTTGCAAATTTGGTACTTACGTAGGCATCAACAGTATCTGTTGTATCAATATCACCTTACAGTCTCGTGGCTCTAGACCTTTCAGGATCTGTACATCGTGCTCGAGAATAAGGTACCCACTTAGTCCCCTCGATTGTTTTGTAGCTGCTTTCGATGTTGAAGGAACACATCTTTGAAAGTCATATGCTCCGTAATGTATCGATTGTGAAATACGGTAATACATATTGTAATTTGTTGTTGCCGTCTATGTCCCTACAAGCGGCGAAGACATGAGAGAATGAGATATTGTGTAGTTTAGCTTATTGCATGTGTACTTGCATCGTGAGACCCAAGTTGATATTGATGCACGATGACCCCTGCGTTATACCCTAAATCATACTTGAGACGACCCATGACCTTGAATTCATTGTTGGTCAGGTCGTAGATTCTGGTTCGATGAAAGTGGACCTTGTTCCTCTTTCTAGATATGATTTACTTCACCTTAGGTGCGAACCGTGTGCTGCACTTCACAACAGCATTAACACGGTTCACCTTAGGTGCGAACCGTGTGCTGCACTTCACAACAGCATTACCATGGTCTCGAAAGTAGTTGGACATTCTATAAAATGTGAACTCAGTGATGGCACACAACAGGAGGCATTGTACACCCTTTAGGACATTGCTAAACGACCCCGCTATGTTTGTTGTCATGATAGTGTACCTAACATGTGATACAATAATTTTAGAAGGGCTATTTGCATATGAAATAGTAAAATAAGATCATTAAAATACTATGTGCTAACCTGGTACTGTCAATGTCATGAATTTAGGCCCAACGCTACGTCGGCTTTCCTGCTATCCACTTGCTAAATGTAGCACGTTAACAGCTAACGATGGTTCTCCCCTCACCCACACCATTTGCGTTCGCAGGTGATTCTCTTGTGCTTGCTGCTCTATCATTATTTTCTGAGTTGTCTCATTTAACTCTCTCCATATCTCATTCAACTTTGTTTGCTGGCTCTAAAGACACAACCCTTTGAATATCTTTACAAGAGACTTGTTGCGGTACCTCGTGTACAAGTTTGTGCACAAGTATCGTATACACCATCTTCTCTTCACATCAAGCCATGCAATGGAGTAATTTATGATATCATGTAGTATGTCCAACGCATGCAGAAGGCCCTTGTTGCGGTTTGAGTTGATGCAAACTTATTCTCTATTGCTCAAGACACGTGTCCTCACTAAGGTAAAGAACCACAACCAGTTATCATTGTTCTCACTCTTAACCATTGCAAAGGCGAGATGAATGATCTTATTATTTGCATCTGCAGCCATCACTGTTATAAAGGAACCATGTTACTTGCCACTCATAAATGTGATATCAACGCATACAACTGGCCTGCAATGTCTGAAAACTTCGATGCATTATCAAAAAAGGACCAGAAAAAGCTAATGAGGTATCAGTCAGTGGTGCTATATGACATATCCTCTAGCTTGATTGGCTCATCCTTCATGACCCACTGAGTCTCTGGGTTCGTCATGGCAATCTTTTGTAGTAGCTTTGGAATATAGTTGTAAGACTCTTCGAAACCTCTAAACAGTATCTTCAGCGCATTCTGCTTAGCTCAACACACGGTGTGGTAATTGATCAGCATACCCGTCTTAGTCTGCACCTCCACCATAATCGATTTTGATGACAAATATATATGTGACAATAAAAGTGATGAGAAGTTGGGCTATGAACTTAGTATCAAAGTTCTCCTCTTTATACCATCCCTCCTCTTCATGCATCACCTGTTGGTCTTATCCTTCCACATTAGTCACTGTATCACTTTACACAAGTCGTGCCACTATATTTACGTACAGGTCTTATTTCAAATTTCTCCTTCAATACCTTATGTGAGTACAAAGACTTCGCGTTGCTCCTTCTCATCTCGAATAACGTATGGACAACGACCGACCTATTTGGAACAAGACATGGCTACACACCATCGAGAACAATAGTATCGGACTACTGATTCACACAAAAAAAAGCTCATAAAATATGATTTCAGACCATCTAGATTAATAAGTAGCTCAATCAGACTCTTTATGTGCTGTCAATTCTAAATTGTTATTAGCATATCGTGCAAAACAACAGAACATTCTCTATAATAATAAGTAAATTAATAATACAAATTAAATAGTGCAATACTTAATAATTTTAAATATTTAAATAATTAACCATGCTAATTAAATCATCAATATTGAAATCAAATGAAATAATTAATATTTAAGAATGAATTAAAATATTTAATAAACATTAACTGAGTATTAATATACAACTATTATCAATAAATATTTAATAAACATTAAAAATAAAAATAAATCTGTACTTAATAACTATTATATAAACATTAAATAGTAGGAATCTCAAATTAATTAATAAATAATAAAAATATATTAGAAAATACAATTAATATTTAAATCTATGTGTCATAATTATTTGACAACTATTAAATAAATTCACAATATCCTATTCAAATAATCTGATTAATCATATTACTCTACTAACCCTAAATGATTAAGCTAATTAATCAAATTATATATGAATTACACTAATTAATTTGATTAATGATGTAACTCTTATAACTCTGATTAAAATACGTAAATATTCTAATTATACTGGTTAATAGCATTTATATAATTATACTAAGAGGATAATCTAATTACACTGATTAATAAAAATTATATTATTAAACTATGTAAATAATCTAATTACATCAACTAATCAAATTCATATAATCAAACTAAACAAATAATCTAAGTACTCTAATTTATCAATTTAATATAATTACCAAATGTAATTGAATAGATTAAATAATCTACTTACTTTAATTACTATTACTAATCTAAGTATTAATCAAATATGTAATCTAAATATTTACTATAACTGAATGGAGCGTTCTGGATGTGTTTAACTTGCGTTGTTGTTACTCGTATTGTTTCTCTCCTGCTCCTCCTCCTCTTATTACATTGTTGCTGCTCCTCGCCTTACGCTGGTCCTCCTTCTCTTCTCATGTTGCTTCTTCTCAACTGAAGACAACATAATTTTATAGCGGCAAAAGCAGCAGCACGCGGCACAGGATGCCAAAAGCAGCCAGAGCATGCGGCACCGAAATCTCACCTGGGAGACACAACACCGAAAGTCGTTGAGGTGACACACGACAAGAGGCAAAGCAGCATTGTGCATCGTATTCGACACATGAAATACTAAAAACACCCAAGTATCTCTTTTCTGGTTCACAGTGCACCGAAAACTCGTTTACGGTAAATGAGATACGAAATACAAATGCTACATTTATAAATGAGATAACATATTATCTATTTTTTCAATATAGATTTTCTATGTTATCTATTTTGTAAATACCGTCCTGGAAAAAGGGTCAAAGCAGCCCAACATGACCCTGGAACCTCCCCCTAAAAATAGAGCTGTCACGGCATCGCCACATCAACAACCTTTAGTACATCGGGGTCGATGAGCTGTTCTTGGACCACCTCGTCCACAGCAGGAACTCCAGCGTGATGACGGCGATGAGGAGCACGGCCAGGTTGAACCCATAACCGATCTTCCACGAGTCGTCGGCGCCGCCGACGTGGATCCCGAGCACGATGTTGACGGCCGCGAAGAAGAGCGCCAGCCTACCCGCCCAGTGGTGGTACCAGTTCCAGTACTTCCGGTACTTCGAGTCAGTGTTCGGCCTGAGGAAGAAGGCCAAAATCTGCAATGGTTCATGCGACATTCGCATCAGCACGGTTCCGTTCCATCCCAGAGAGGCTGCTCTGATTCAGAATGTTGTGACGTGCTTGCAGCAGCAGCAGCAGCAGAGAGAGTAGGGAGCAGAGGACACTGCCGGGCCGACCTGCAGGATGCCAAGGAAGAGGACGAAGATGCCGAGGCCTCTGTGCGCCGGGACGTCCGCCTGGATCTTGTTGTACAGCGCCACTCCGGCCACGACGCCGGCGAGGCCGATGATGAACCCGACGAACTGGAGGCCGACGTGGAGGTAGAACCAGAGGGGATCCATCCTCCGGAAGTAGCGCGCCAGGATGGCGCCGATCGGCATCAGGACGCCCCACGCGAAGACATTGAGCGCGCCATGCGCCCGCCTCAGGCCGTAAGGGAAGGACCCATCGACGGAAGCTTTGCCTGCGGATGAATGAATCACGAATGAATGAGCAGGTGCCGCTTTGTTCTAAGATTTGCTGATCGGAAGAAAGGCAGAAAGGTCGATTTTTTTTCGATTCATGATGCGAACAGATGTCGATTTGGCAACTAAAAGGTGGCAGCTGACGACTGAAGCTTCAAGAAACAAAAACCTTCCTGTCAACCGGCACATGACTTACGGTTCAAGTGGACTTGTCGGCTCATTTTTCAAGGTATCATTTGACATCAGATTAGAGACTTTTCATGCGCGATCACTTTCTTATTCGTCGCTTGGTTCAGTTAAACGCAATACTAGTATAGTACCATTTATCGATATAATTTTCTATTTATCTATTTTTGAGTCTTTTTAAAAAAATTGTGTTTTTAGTTTATCTAAAAAACTATTTTTGAAAATAGATTGTTACCTTCTACAATAATTTTTTAGCTTATCAGTACATAATTTCTAAAAAAATATCTCTCAACAAACTTCTAGCTTTAGTTTATTTTCCTCCGAAACAATCTTCTGACTTCTTAAAAATCACTTCTTCGTAAGCGAGTTATTGTAACTTCTGATTCCTAACAGCAATAGAAACAGAACTAAAAACAAGAATAAGCAGCGCCTTACAACGAACTCCCCTGAACTTTATATAGTGTCGCAAAATGTCTGAAGGCTCCAGACTATATGCTGGCTGAAAGCGCCAACTGAACTCGAGATAAAAGATGACAAAATTGCAAGTAGCAGAGAGGAACATACCCGTGGTGAAATCATAGTTGAACGACGTCTTGTCCTGATGCTGCGTGAGCTTGTTCTTCACCGGGATGCCGGGCCCAAAAGCCAGGATGATGTGCTGGTGGGTGAGGCGGTACGAGAACTTGAGCTGGAAGGCGAGATAGATCTTGGCCTGCTGCACGACGACGGTGTGGTCGTGGTCGTTGGAGACGAGGAACCCCCGGTCGACGACGACCTTGGAGCTGGACTTGCCGCGCAGCGCGAACTGCCGGATGTGAGGCAGCCCCTTCTTGCCCATCCACCCCACCATGGCGCTGGAGCCGATCATGAGGCCGTCCCTCGAGAACCCCATGCCCACCCAGCCCGTGCTGTACATTGTGGACAGGACTACTCGCAGGACGTAGTTCTTGTCCTGGTGATACTGCAATGGATCACAGATGTTGATACGTCAGAAATGCTGTGAGTATCTGCTAGATCCTCAGTTCATCATAATCTGAGAATTGTGCTAGAGACTTGAACTGACAAACATATTATTGCATTACTGGTTTTCCCTTTGAAAGATCATTTTTGCATTACTGTGATGCCCTTTCCCAGTACTCTTTCTTGGCTCTGCTAGTACCAAAGGTCCAAAACCAAGTGCAATCGCTTGAATCTTGCATGAAACAATGCATATTTGTCACAATTGTATCACTGAGTCGAGCTCCCTTGTCCCTGCCACAGACAATTTATGCTCTGCTCTGTGTTCACTAAGCAATAACACGAGTAGAGTTTCTGAATTCCACTGTAACAATCTAGCTAGACGACTAGATCCACCTCAATTCTTGACAGATCCCAACCAATATCAACCCCGAACAACTATTGAGACTGAACAACATAAATCACCATATGGGGCAACGTTCCAAGAACACTACAGAAGCTTAATTATCCACCTAATTACATGCCTATGCTTATGCAGAAAGAAACAGTAAAAAAAAAGGCACCAAGCTGCATGGAAGTGGAACTGGTCCTGAACATTGGCAACGCGCGTACCCGGAGCACGAAGTTATTCCAGACCGGCTGGCAAGCAAGCCCCGAGTAGTTGGCGGCGAGCACGGGCGGCAGCTCGCCGTCGCAGCTGTCCATCTGCGCCGTCGCTACCGACGGCAACCCCACAAGGGCCAGCGCAGCCACCACCGCCACACGCGCCATGCTACCCATCCTCGGAGGGAGCGACGGCAATGCCGGTGGCAGCAATGCGAGGACTGGTGCAGCTTGCCAGCAGGCTGCTTGCGAGTTCAGGGAGGGGAGGGAGCTAAGGAGTTGCGGTCAGTTGGTGCCTTGGTGGTCTGAAGTTTTTTTATCCATTTTATTCTCGAGGCGTTTGGGGTTGCGCTGGACTTGGGTAGAGCCGGGCGAACATGACACCTGAGAGGGTGGGTGGTGTATCACTGCAGCTGGGAACCGGCCGGCTTACGATTGGTGTCACTGGTTTGGGTGTCCCTCGCTCGATGGGTGTCATTGTCTCATTGATGCCGTCGCTCCAGATCTGGAAGTGAAAGCCGCACGGGGAGGTGGAGGGCAAAAGAAGCAAAAAAAAAAAAAAAAAAAAAAAAAACATGTACCCACCCACTCGTGTACTGCCTGTAGCAACTGCGTGGCATTTATGTATAAAAAGTAAATACTATTATTTTTGGAATATATAGTAGTCAAATATTAAATATCTATATATATAGAAGGCAAATGATAAAAGATTGAGTATTTCTAGAAGGAGGAACATAAACTGTCTTTGTACAATAATTATTTAATCAACTCAGTTGTATGGTGTACATCGATCGAATCTGTTATAACTTACTTTCTCTATTTTTCAATACTTATCACTTTTGACCAAACACGCATACCAAGACATACCAAAGATAGTATAAATTTTAAATATGAAATAACAAAAATACCCTTAGAAACTAGCTAAAATATTCTAGAACCTACCATAAATAAGTGGATAAGAGATATTTTGTAGGGATAAAATCGAAAACTACATCTCAAAAAACATGAAATGTCAGGTATTTGAAAACAAATAAAATGATAAAAATGACAAGTATTGAAAAACAAAGGAAATATGTATTTTATAGAAATATAGTTATAAAAGTAGAAGTATAGATGCACGCTTTTCTAAAAGTGAAAAGGAAGAATGAGAACTGACTGACAGTGCAGTGGAGTTCAGGTGATTTTGGTTGCTTCGGTTGGGAATGCAGAGCCTCTACACTTGCAGGATAAGATGAAGGGTCCTTTTAGAAGGCAAAAAATGGCTGGTACATATTAAGGATGTACTGAACAACTTTCTTGAAGGGGATGGAAAACTAGTGATGGACTGATGGTAACCGACCTGTCACCTGAAATCCTTGCCGGGGCAGGATTCTGAATCTCGCTCGCTGTTAATCGACAGAATCAGCACACAGTGATCATCACTTAGAGCTGCCTCAGCAGAGAGGAAACACTCCAGTAATGCAAACACTGAGTTCCGCAGCAGATTATGAAAAACATTTTTTATAAGTTAAGATGGAAACAAACAAACAGCTTCTGAGGCTCAGGTTCCACAATCCGGTTGCTAGATTGTCATAGTTCCACAATCTATTCGAAAACAACTTTTCTCAGCTTTTGATTCATAAAAGGATCAAAATACCCACCAGGATTCGAGCGTAATTACCCGTCCGCCACCGATATACCCCTTCCGCGCATCCCCCAGTCACAGGCGTTCGATGCCCCCCACCCCCGAACCACTCCTCCCGCTCCTCTCCCAGGCTCTCTCCCTCCTCCGATCCCTAGATCTGGCCCCATGGACGAGCATTGCCAACGATCGCCAGAGATTGAAGGCGTCAAGGGTGGCATCGACGACGTCGTGACTGTACCAGGGGATCTGGTCGCAGAAGGAGAAGAGCGAGAGCGACGACTGGTGCCAGTGGTGGGTGAGAAGGAAGTCAATGACAGAGGTGAGGCGGCTCCAGGAATGGCAAACCACGTGACAACAGAGGAGCGCCTTGGTCGGCAGGCCGATGAGGATCTCCCACACGATGAGCTCCTCTGGGAGGACAAGGGCAGCGAAGCAGCGGTTCCGTGTTCATCTTTTTTTTTTTTTGCGATTTTCGCCATGGCTCCCGCATTGCGCAGTGCAAGTGCCATTGTCGTTGAGCTTCTCCCCACCGCCAAGCTCCGTCGAGCGCCGATTAGTTCCCCACCGTCGATTGGCCACTCCAGAGCTCCTCCGCTGCCACGGACCCCTCGGTGATCTCCTTGAAGATGCCCTTATGCTCAAGGCCTTCTCCTAATGCCCTCCCTGTGACTCCTCCTCTCGGTCGTCGCTGCCACATAGCTCAAGGCCGTCATGTCACCCTTGCCGTCGCCGGCTAAACTCCAAGGGTCCCTGTCGACAAAGTGATACCTTGGACGGATTCCTATCACGTGCCAAAAGTCCTTCTGCTTTCTGATCGCTGAGCTGCGTTGCCAATCGCCCCTGACAGGCTCGAGCAGAGACGCCATGGCTACATCCTATCGATTTTGACCAGGGTCAACATGGGGACCTACTATAATTTACGTAATTTGATAAATGTGTTGTAATTTGTTAAATCCATAATTAAAAAGTCCAAAAGTTATGAAGTCAAATTTGTATGAATGTTGTATCTTTTACAATTTAATTATGCATTTTCGTATTACAAATAAGCTACATGTTCGATCGAATGAGAAACGTGTCACAAAATGATAAACAGTATACCCAAGTAAGACGAGGGCATTTCAAATTTTTGATATGCACAAACAGCAATCTAATTCATCTATAATATAGGTTTCTAAATAGCCCTCAGTTTTTAGACCCTCAGCGTTTGACGATCCAACTTTCCACAATAAAAATCCATAGCTAAAACAAAAACACTTAGCTTGGTGCAATGAGCCTAGCTCAATCATGCAGCACTTGCCAGCTGAATCTCACGGATGGACAACACGGCCCACTGGCCCAGTCGAAGAACAGGCCGAATACGATGAAACCATGTGATGATGCGCGCGCGGCACGATGAGGGGAGGACGATCCAACGCGCGAACCTTTTTTATTTATATATTTTTAATTTAAAAAGATATAAAATTATGCAGCCGTTTTAAAAGTTTGCAAAATAGGCTTCTATAATCTAGATCTGCACAAAATAATATTAAAATAGCCATAAAAAAGTTTAAAAAGATAGCATCGCCGCGGGAGATTTAAAATCATAAAAAATATCACGTCCCAATAATCTTAACCTTCAAAACACTATCGAAATAGCCATAAAAAATTTAAAAAATTATAATAAAGAGAATACTATAATCTAGTTCTGCATAAAATTAAAATAATTACTTGTATATTGAAAAAAAAAGATATTATGACACGAAGTTACTTCCCGCCCATCTAACGGACGGGAAGAATCTATTTTTGAAAAATTTCAAAAGCGTCCGCATAGTTTTATAATCTTTTAAATAAAAAATTATATAATAAAACTCCAGCGCGCTGCATGCTTCCTGGCGTTCTGGCCTGCCCGCTCCGGCCGCCATCCCGCGGTGCAGAGCAAGTCAACCACGACAGCAGCCGCCACCGTACGTCGTCCGACGCCTCGCGCCACCGCTCCGCCCTTGAACTGACATCCTCAGCACGACGACGTCTACTTCGTGCATAACAATTATTGATGTAGTAATTCCGCCAGAATCGACTGTAGGTACTAGTGTTTACACTTCACAATTTGAGTCCTGCAGCTCCGGTGAGTCACCAACCAGGCAACCAGGTTATCAAGTACCTCATCGTGCTCAACATTTGTTTGTGCGTTCTTACCAATCTACATTCTGTCGAAACAATCTGGGTCCTGTTTCTCTTTTCATCATCTTGTTGAAGCTGCCTGCCTGATGAGCCTGAGAGACTCAGCAAAATCATCCAAAAGCTGATGAGAATCTGGAAACTGAGCATCATCCACCGCGAGGACAAGCTTGACAGAGTTCATGTAACTTTGGTAATGTACAGTCAGGGCCTGTACATATTCAAGTGACATAATTATCAAATGAGAATCTGGAAGCTGTGTGAGTGTTCAACATTGTTGACGACTAATAACAAGTGCTTACATGGGGATGCCCATAGACAGAGGGGGCAATGTAGACGATAGGATGGCCATAGAACTCCACCTTCTCGGCAGGTCCGACCATGCTTGAGAATGACATGGTGGTATTAGTGAACAAACCATAGCAGAGAGCTGCGGCTGCCTATACATGTTACACTGTTAGAGTCAAGCATTCCAGTGTAGACTAAAGAATCAATTAGCTAATTTTGGCCAATGGAATCAATCAGCCAAAGACCTAAATTGACACCTCCGGTTACAACAAAATGTCAAAATACAGTGATCAGAGTCTTGTGATGTGAGACGGCCAATTTACAGTTCATGGAAAGGCTCTGAATTGTGATTGTCTTTTTAGAGGGAATGTGAATTATGATTGTTCGTTTGTTACTCTAAATTTTGAGTTTGATACAATCAGAACAATTGGTTTCTACTCGTTCTAATGAAATGAATGGCATGAAACCGCCAAAACAAACCAATAAATCAGACATGATGATATCAAAGTAGATATCATACCTTAATGCCAAAGAGTTTGACTATCAGGTTCCCGCTCCAGTATGTGAAAACTGCTTCGAACGATGTCTTCTTCCTTTCCGCTGCCCTTTTCCCTTCGCGGATGTATTCGAGTGGATCATCGTGCATGGCTATAAGGAAAGGTAGTATGATGTAGCCAATTAGATTTCCCCACTTTGCGTCGTTGTGCTTAATAGGATCCATCATTTCTGCCAATGCCTGCTCAAACCAAAATCAAATTGTAAATTCAGAAGAAATTGTCCAAAAACAATACTACAAAAACTGTATTAAGTGTTGATTTATTCTAACAAATGAATGAAACACTTCGTATATATAGGTTTTATGCTTACATGTAAGCCAGGTGATTTCCTAATGTTAACAAGGAGAGCTGATCGCACGCAGATGCGCTTCTGTGATTTTTTCCTCGTGCTGTTAGCATCACCTGGAGAAATCGAAGAAACGTGAGTATCAAATGTATATGGCGAATCGATCATAGTACGTAGAACTCGATGATTGTGCATCGAACAACACTCACCGGCCTTCCGAAAATAGTACCGCGACAATCCGGCATTAGTCACTCCAACTAGAACATCGTTGACACTCTGCAAAAGCCATCAGAAGCTGCATTTCGTTTGATCCTTCACAAGGAGAGCTAGCTGAATAGGAGCAGTAAACAAGAGGAGCTCTTACACACTTCATGGCATTCTTGACGAACTTGACGTCGTCGAGGCTGAGCGTGCGGTGCACGAAGCGCTTGCGGTGGAACTCGACGCCCTCGGAGCCCATGAACGGCGTGCGCGCGTCGCGCAGGAACCACGCCGTCGCGACGAAGCGCACGACGTCCACCAGCGTGTGCCACGCGAGCACGACGTACGACCACGCCCACACGAGGAGCGCCACGAGGCCCGCCGAGAGCGGCGGGCGCGGCCGGGCGTGCACGGGGCCCGTCCGGCGCGGCGCGGGCGGCAGCTCCGGCAGCCTCGCAGGGTCCGCGGCGCTTCGGGTGCACGCGATGAGGAGCGACAGCAGCGAGATGCCATCGCCGAGGGAGTGGTGCATGCGGATGGCGACGGTGGCGGTCGCCTCGGAAGTAGGGAAGTCGAGGACGTGGAGCTCCCAGAGCGGGCGGGAGTGGTCCATGGGCTCCGTGGACAGGGAAGACAGGTAGTCCTCCACGACCTGGTCCGGGTTGGCCGACGTGGCGGTGGGGTCCAGGTTGGGAAAGATGATGTGGTTGTCCAGGTCCACCGTGGTCCGGACCCACCGCGGCTTGGCTTTCTTTTTCACATCATCCTCCACCTGCCAGGTTGAGTGAACATCAAACACAAAAGCTCATACAGTACTACGTGAAAGAGCATGCAACACGTGGTACAAGTCACTTTATTAATTAAAGACATGTTTGTTTTAGCTGTAAATTATAAAAAATAGTTTATAGATCGTAGATGGTAAGAAACTGAATTGTAAAATCTAAATTATAAAAGTTGAATTATAGATTGTAGATTGTTACAATCTAGTAAAAGATAAATGACTGAATTGTTACAATCTAAGTGTTGTATCGTAACAATTCAGTTTTTATAATTAATTATTTATTTTAATTTTTAAATTAGGATCATAATCTAGATTTTATAATCAAACTGTTTATTCTAACTTTTAGATTATTATCATAATCCACCTGTCACAATCTGAAACAAACCGCGTCTAACTGATAATGCCATACTTTTTCTTTTGGGAGCTTCAATTATTGGCATGCCCAATAAATTTGCAACTAATCTTTGACCACCAACTCCTTTATCAAGTGGCAAAGAAACACTAACGCAAGCGATTTGTTAGGAAAGGGAGCAACGCAGATACAGGGATGAAACTTCATTTGGGCGCAGCTCATGATCCTCGTATCAATTCACCATCCATTTCTGAACTCAATACTTAGATGGCCTAGTAGAACGTCACGCACTCAACCAATTAAGATAGACTCAGATAACAAATTTCATGCAGAACAAATTGCTTGATTTGCCAGAAAAAGTCGAATGAAACAACGGGGCTAAAAGGTGATGATTCGTGTAGCATCAACTACAAAGTTTCGCAGCTTGTACTACTATGCACTATATGGTCCCAACTTGTCACATTCTCCTTGCCGTACATATCCGGAGAGGCAGCCATTGTACCCCAGACAGGCGTGAAGCTCGCTTTGCGGGGGATCTCTCGAACCGCAAGCAGCAGCGTCGCTTAGAGCTCGCAGAGGCGACACGGGGGCCCGTGCCGCAGATCACGCCGCCGCACCAGGCCGGCCGGCAGAACCGCGGAACTCAACGCGTCGCCACCATCCGAAGCGCCCAAAAAATTACTAGTGGCAGCGAGAAAAATTACTAGTCGCAGATCAACACTGCACCCGAGAGAGCCTTTCCTGGTCCGAGTTGCGAGGCTGCAGTAGAGAAGAGGAATCGATCCGGTCGAGGCCGCGCGTGGGCACGTACCTGGATGCTGCAGAAGCGCTGGTGGCGGACGAGGGTGGCCTCCAGCCCCGCGCGCGCCGCCGCGATGTCCACCGCCGCGCCCAGCCCGATGACGGCCACGATGTAGCAGTTGAAGTGCGTCTCCCGGAACAGCCGCCCCGCCGGGCTCATCGGCTCGCCCGCCTCCACGTCCCTCCCCGCCGCCTCTGCCTGCTCCTCCGCCGGCGCCATCGAGGTTTCCTCCTGCCGCGCCTTGCTCACCCGCTTCGGCCTGGGCGCGGGCTCACGCGAGCCGTCTCCCGCTCGTGACGTGTCCAAAGAGGCCAGCCGCTTCCGCAGCGTGGACGTGGTGGAACCGGCTGGATCGGCCGTCGCACCTGGATCCATCGGCGTACGCGGGGGCAGTGGCGGTTTGTGTGGACGATGGCGAGCGGAGCAGCGGTGGCGACAGCGACGGCGGCGTTTGGGCGCTTCCGGACTCCGGTACGCCGGGGTCGCCTGGTCTGCGCTTGCGAGTTATGCCTCGCGGGCCGGCGGGCGAGGCGTTTTTTTTATGCAGGGAACGCGAGCGAGTACGGGCGACCAGGCTGGTGTCTTGGTCAGACGTGGCGGGCTCGGGTTGGGCTCGGTCGTCGCGCCCGTTTTGATGCACGCCTGACCGCCGGGGCAACGCAGCTCGTGTGGTCACTGGTTGGTCCGCTCAAAGTTGTCAAAAGAGGCATCATTCGACTTGGAAAAGGAAGGGGTGATTTGATTCGACGAGACCTGTTTTTTTTAGAAAAATAGATTCTTTTTGTCTTATATGAAAGAGTATATTTAAAAAATTACAACTATTTTGACACATATTTAAAAAAACTATAACTATTTAAATATGTATGGTAAAAACTACATTTTTTCATTGTAGGCTCACCTATCATCCTCTATCAATAATTAGATTTTTGATTAATCCTCCTATTACATACTATAGAGTATGATAGGTAGGCTCATAATGAAAAAGTTATAGTTTTTTCAACATATATCAAAATAGTTGTAAATTTTTAAAATATGATTAGAAGTTATAATTTTTTTAATATATATCAAAATAGTTATATTTTTTTAAAATTTACTATATATTAAAAGCTAAATTAAGCACCATAGAGTTTTTAATATTTGCTAGGTTACCAATTTATTAAGATCAGCTCAGACTACTAAAATAGAACTAACGATTTAAAGAGAATCTGTCTAGCTACAACTTTGTATGAGCAGGTGCGAAGCTCTTTATCCATTCCAACATATAGGAGATAATCTTTTCAGTTTTTAGCATTGGGGTTTTTTTTTAAGCAGCAGCAGTCATTTCTGATTTGATGAGACTTGTTGATTCGCTGCCAATGCTGTTAATCTCTCTCTTTTCTAAGTTTGATCATGATCATACCTTTAACCAAACAAGGAATGCTGCCAGCGTTGGACATAAGCCCCGTTTGAAAAGAATGTAGATTTAGAGTTTCTGTCTAACTGAGTAAGCGACTGTGTCTGTTAAATTTTAGTTATTGATTTTAAATAAATTTTTAGCTTCTAAGCACATTAAAAACAAGAAAAGTTTATCTCAACCTGCCTCTCAGCTTCTAATTCATTTCAATCACGGCTGCCTGCTTAGCTAGCCAAAGCCACCAAAACCTATAATCAAAAGCTAGCTATTTAAATAGCTTCTTTAAAAAAAAAAACACAGTAAGAAACATATCCAAACGGGAGGTTATTAGCCTAGGCAATGCAGTTGGCGAGTTGATAGCATGCCCAGGCTATTTGGGTAGCTTTCAGTCGCCGTAAACCAGGATGCACGCTGCTTCAATCTGATGACCAGAATATAACTTGCAGCACACAACGCACTCTCTGAGATGAGACAGAAAATCGTTTACACAGCCTTACAGGTTCAGAAGGAATGCTAGTGTGCAAGACAGTTTTTTTAGTCAAAATTGTGTGGAAGAAAGTGAAGTGCCTTGCTGTAGTAGCATCCTCTCACATGCAGGCATGCTTCCATAGTTGCATCCAGTTAGGGCCAGATTGGTTCTCCTCGATACTCACCCCACTAAACCTAGGTAGGCAAAAAAAAAATTGACGGAGGAATTGGTCAACGCCAAAAAATTAGCAGGGCAAGCGCCAATTCCAAACAAAACATACCTAAGGTTTCATTTATTGTGCCAGTAACCAAATAGCTTCACCTGTTTTGAAACAGTGGTGTCATGGCCCATTCGGCCATTCCACTCTTGCCAGGGCACCCATGCATGCGTCCTGGATTTTATTATCCATCGTTCACGAGCGGTTAAGGCTAGGGGCCATCAGTCCCTCTCTGTACCCAATGGAACCACTCTTCCTCCTCAACAATTCTTTTACCATCGATAAGAGGGAGGACGAAAAGAAAAAAAAAAGAGAAAAGGAGTAAGAGGAAAACGAAGAAATATTTGAATGAGCCTTCTATCTGGCCCCTTTGCATTCGCCGCTGGGTAAGGCCACGTGAGCCATGATCATATTGGTTAGTTGAAGGCATAACATACGTGCCATCTCCTTCGTTGTCACTGTAGGTTAGTGTCGATTCATCATTCATGTCAGAGACTGACACCAGGTTGTTCGTTAGGTGTCGCGGTTAGCGAGGGCCCACTGGACCCACCAACCATTGATTACCGGATCGTTGCATTGCCTTCTGGAAGTAGCAGGAGCCGTGCCTTGCAACTATCTTCCTGATTTAAATTATCTGTAAAAAATATTTTTTTAAGTAAGTAATTTTATAATTGAAAGTGATTATCTGATAATTCTCTAAAATAAAATATACGGAGGTAGTGATTCTCTGCGGGAAGTGAATCAAGAGAAGCTATTTTTTTCAGCTCTCAACTTCTAATTCATTTTAGAGAATCACTCCCATATATTCTACTTAGGGAGCTAAAAGCTGAAAGCTGCTGTTTGACAGAGTTTTCTCTGATTCCAGCTGAAAAGCTGCTCTGTAAGCTCTGCCAAACAGATCCTATATGATTTACAATTAATATGCATCAGAAATTCGGGATTCACAACCGCGATGTTGTCAGTGAACCGTGTGAATTCTGAAGCATGGTCATCTTAAAATTGGCTTCAACTGAAAGGCATCATGACCTTCTGTATCAAAAGTTTTCGACCCGCGTTGCAGTTCAAAACTGTGCCCGACACAAGTTTTTTGGAGTGCCCGTCACAAATTGGTGACTTGGAAATTTGGGCATGTTTAGATTGTGCCATGTCCAACCTTATCAAGAGTTGGCTCCTCTGGAGATTGATAGCCAATTTTCACACCATTGGTTCGCTCGCGCGATGGCAAGGAATTGTCTTTGTGGGGGGCTGGATGACACCAATGACAGACTATGGTGAGCCATGAGGAAAAAATTGGCGCTTATCTAAACAGCGACCAATTTGAGCTAGGAATGTTAATGTAGACACGATCCTGATTTTCCGTAGGGAATTCTCCTATTAGGGAACGGAGATAAGGAGATTTCGTTCCCCGTAAACTCATATGTGGACGGAGACAGGAAGACACTCCATGTCCCTGCTCCCCGCTATATCCCCGATATCACATATATACACGTTTTTCTTAGTATATAAATGTACAAACATTATATTACATAGAGTAAATAATAAATTACTCTTATTATTTTTTTATCTAACTTACAATATTTAATCAATCTTGTATTAATTATCCTCATATACATCAATAAATTACACATTATTAATATATAGAAATAATAAAATATAATTCAATTTTATATTCTCATTGAAGATCTGATCCCTACAAAATTTCTCGTGGAGATGAAGATGAGAGAAATTTTCTCCTTGATAGCTAAGTGGAGACGAAAATGGTGAAGCATTCTCCGACGGAGATCGATCCCATTGCCATCCCTAATTTGAGCTAGGCGAGTTAATATTTGGCGGGGCGAGCATTGACATCCAAACAGCCCTTGTTCCTCAACCTTTACTTCTTGGGCCTTGTTACGGGTGTTGAGTTAGTTGGGTCTAGTTCATGACGTTGCGCCGGGCCAGGTAGGTTGGGCTCGGCTGGGCCTTGTTTGAAGCAGCTTTAACAATAACGTCACGACGTACACGCAATCAAGCCCCATGCTACCGGTCCCACCCCTGGCACGGCACGTGAACAGAGTGAGGGACTACGCTCCAAGGGAACACAAGGTATTCGTGCCACTTTGAATCCATCCATCCATCAAACGACCAGAAAGAGGCCGTGGAGCTGGTTTTCAAATTTCAAACTCTGAGCAGCGTTGGGTTGGGGAGCGACCCCACGGCGGTGGCCTCCTCGTCGACGGTGACCACCCACCCGCGGGCGTCCCCAGCACCACACGCACCAGCAAGCGGGACGAGCAGACGGTCCATATCGTTCGGTGGGTCGCGGCCACTGGGACGTGCGCTCCCTGCTTTCCTGCTCTTGCGGAACGGCGAGTCTTAATTTTATTTGGAGATTTATAAAATAGGTTATAGACTATAGATGGTAAAAAAAATAAATTGTAAAAAACTTTTTATTGTAGACTTTAATTTTTTTACAGTTCAGCAAAATGAACTTTCACGATCAGTAAAAAACTGAGGAAAAACAACCTTTTGAATTCCGACGATCTAACAAACGGATTGTACAAAGCTATGATAAAAAAATATATTTTTATTTCAGCTTTATATCATAAAAGCTCAAAGCCACAATCCGAAGTCAAAAGAAAATATACCCTAAGTAGAAAAACTTTATAACATAAAACTTGGACATCTGAATAATAAAGTCATCGCGTGCATTCGAGGAAACGGTCGCCCTAGACGTCTGCGTATAAGCATTATTGAACTATTTCCTTCGATCATAAATACATACGTTTTTTAAAAATGTTTAGTCAAACTTTAACTAACAATAGCTTTTAAATATTTAGTTTGAAAAACTTAAAATCATATATGTATATTTATCTTGAAAAATAATTTAATAGAAACAGTGGCAAAAACTATGCGTTAAAAATCGTGTCATATCTAAACCGACATGTATTTACAATTTAATAGAAATAGTGGAAAAATATACGTTAAAGACTGTATCATATCTAAAACTATCTGTATTTATGATATGAGGAAGTATAATATAAATTGAATTGATAAGGTATTAGAAAATCCTAATGGGCATTCAACAAAAAGAATGTAACTAAAATCCGGCAAATTTTTACGAGCAAATTGAATTAAACGCATTCCAAATTGTGTTTTACTAGCAAGTTTTACACATAAAAATTACGTCGTCCAACAACGGTAACGGGCCCTCGGCTATTCCACGAAGGCTATTATTCCACAGGAACAACACGACCGCAACGCTCCGTTTCTTCTCCACGAAGCAGCAGCGTTTCCAAATTCCAAATCAACTCCGCGGAGACGCCCCCAAACACCAAACCAACGCTGCCTGCGCAATCCCATCCAGGCCACAGCTCGAGCCCAGCGACCGACGCCCAGACGCCTCACCTCCTCTCCCCCGCGCCTCCCCGTCCCGATCTCGCCTCCTCCTCCGCCTCGCGCGACCCGGCCAGATCTCGTCCTCCCCGGCGCCGCGGCCATGGAGAACCTGATCTCGCTTGTCAACAAGCTGCAGCGGGCCTGCACGGCCCTCGGCGACCACGGCGAGGAGAGCGCCCTCCCCACGCTCTGGGACTCGCTCCCGTCTATCGCCGTCGTCGGAGGCCAGGTGTTCCCGTCTTCTTCCCTGCCGCGTATTTTTGGGTCGGTTCCGATCGGATCTGGTGCTGGTGCCTCAGCTGCGCGGTGCGGATCTCGCGAGTTGCTGGTGGAACCGCGCGGGTTTGTTGTGGACGTGGGTTGGCTCTGCTTGGATCTGCGATTCCTGCAAGCGCAGACAGCTAGATTTGGGTCGATTACATGTATGAATCCGGAGCAGTTTCCATGCACCCAGCCGCCAGTATCATTACTTAATTGTTGAGTTCCAAACCTCCCATTCGTTGGAAAGCTAGTTACGAGTGATACCAAGTAGGGGATACAGCTATGCTCAGATGCTGTCCCGTGATGAAAAATCATATAGTTCGGTGCTATTCTGTGAACTGGACTCGTGCCTTCATGAACATTTTAATCTCATCTCCATTTCCATATGCATAATTGAATAATGTCACAATTTGACGTTTGAACTTTGCTGATACGATGGACAGAGTTCTGGTAAATCCTCAGTGCTGGAGAGCGTGGTTGGGAAGGATTTCCTACCGAGGGGTTCAGGTACGGTTTTCACAGTAAGAAGTAATTGTTGCGAAGGTTTGCGCTGTCTTCTAGGTTTATGTGTTTTCAAATGTTGTGTTTTGGTTGGGTGGCATCTGTAGGCATTGTCACCCGGCGTCCGCTG
This sequence comes from Phragmites australis, assembly GCF_958298935.1. Taxonomy (NCBI): domain Eukaryota; kingdom Viridiplantae; phylum Streptophyta; class Magnoliopsida; order Poales; family Poaceae; genus Phragmites; species Phragmites australis. The sequence goes on along the minus strand of NC_084929.1, from coordinate 34,496,627 downwards.
GTGCTGCAACTCCACAGGATTGATGGAGACAGGGAGTATGCCGAGTTTATGCACCTTCCCAGGAAGAGATTTACAGATTTTGGTAATTCATTTGTTTTTTTCTTCCTTTTGGGGCTGCTTGATTTGTGCGTGACTGATGAGATCTAATTATATTGAACTGCAATTATGGGTGAGGACCATACATGTAGTTGAAGTTCATGATGCTCATTGGATCATCCTATTTGATATCGTACTATTCATGCTATTGCACTCACTTTTAGCTCGTTGGATTTTCCTTAAACATACACCCACACTTTTTTGGAGGGAGATGGTCTTCACTGCTAAATCGGACTTATCCGCTCCTTTATCTATGAGCTTAGTTTATCTGAATGGTACTTGGTACATGATGAAAGTTGTATCCTTGCAGCCGCTGTGAGGAAGGAGATAGCTGACGAAACTGACAGGGAAACTGGTCGTTCAAAGCAAATATCACCTGTCCCTATCCATTTAAGCATATATTCTCCATATGGTAAGATGACAACGCTGGTAAAATAGCAGTATATTTGGGAACACTGTGTGCCGTTGCTTTATAAAATCTCCATTGATCACTTTCAAGAGATTGTATTTTGTTGGGATAGAGTTGTGGTTTACCTTAAGCTCGTCAACCCTGTCATAAGTTGGACAACCGTACTGTATTTGAATTTTATTATGTGATTTATCTGATATAGTCCCATGGCCCGTAATTTTCGTTGTGCTTAACAATTTTATATCATCGCAGTTGTGAATTTGACTCTTATCGATCTTCCTGGGCTTACTAAAGTAGCTGTTGGTAAGTGATTATCAGTTATGAGCAACTGTTCTTTTGTTCTTCTTAAAGAGGTTCATGTCCTAATTTGCTATTGGCAACACTTTGTAGAGGGTCAACCAGACAGTATTGTTCAGGACATTGACAACATGGTTCGCTCGTACATTGAAAAGGTATTGTTAACTGCAACCTGCCTGCATTTTGCATGTTAACATTTCATTGCTGACCAAGATGGTCAGTTGTGCTTATGCACAAACTTGCAATCGCTTCTTCGTCCTTATTTAGTTCTACATGCTTTTGTTCCCAGCCGTATTGTAGGGTTTTTGGCTTCTGTTCTATGTAATGTTGCAAAAACTGATACAAATAGCATTTTTTTTGGTGTTTTTCAGCCAAACTGTATTATTCTGGCTGTTTCCCCAGCCAACCAGGATCTTGCAACTTCCGATGCAATCAAGATTTCACGGGAAGTTGATCCCAAAGGTATGCCTTTATTGCATCCAATTTAAAGAAAGATATGATTTATAATGTGGTTAATGGCATATACTTTCTTATACTAGTCAATGCACACATGCAAATACTGTCCAACTGTTCTCTTGCTTTAGGATGGGAATCAAATTCTCATAATCACATTTCAGCCATTGGATTTCTTTGATCCTCCGGATCTGCCAAATTTGTGGTTTTTCATATAGTATAGATTGTGCATGTCTTTAAAGCTTATGGTTCCATGTGCTTTACTTTTGACATGCTAGGAATAATGGTTTTTAAGGTGTCACCTTGGCAACGAGGCGTACTTGAGTTGCCTTACGGGCAAGGTGTCGCCCTGTCGCCTTACGCCCATGCAGTTGCCCGCTCGATTCTGCTGCTGCCTGCTTGATTCCGCCATCTCCCACTCGATTCTTCCATCTTCCATTCGATTCCACCGTCGTTCACTCGATTTTGCCATTGGCCACCGTCACACGCCCTTTGCTGGATCGATTCCGCTGTCAGGAGGGCACAAGAGGCTGCTGCTGGGGACGGGAATGGAGGGGCTGCTGCAGACGGGAGGGGAGGGGCTACTGCAGATGGAAGCAGAGGTGCGGAGGATGCTGCGGACCGGAGGGGATGGGTGTCAGCTGCTGCCGTTGGGAGTCACGAGAAATTGCTGCACACTGGAGGGGACGGGCGGCGGGTCCTACGTGCGAGAGGCACGAAGGTTGCTGCTGTTAGGGTATGGAGGGAAGGGAGAGGCTTTCATGGGCTACTAGGCCTTGTTTGGGGCTTTTGATTTGCTAATGGGCTGTAACCAACTGTGGTAATGGCCCATGTATACTCCTATTTTTTCCTTCTATTGTTTGATGCATAAGTATGTAAGCGTTGCCTTGCCTCGCGTCTTAAGCACCTAAGTGGAGGGAAGGGGGTCAGTCATTGCGTGTTGCCTTACCGCCTTAAGAACACTGCTAGTAGGCTTCATAATGATATTAGCTTGAGTTAATTTGATAGAACCATCAAAGCATTCATGATGCTTTGTTGAAAATTAATTATATTACTCGGACAATTATTTTGTGATTATTTTTCAAGTCAACTTTGTAAATAAAGAGGAATACATTTAGTGAATTTGTGTAATTTTAGTATATTAGTTCTTTTTAATTATGTGCAAGTTTTATGAAAGTTAATTGCACTATTATTGATTCAGGTGAAAGGACCTTTGGTGTGCTCACAAAAATTGATCTGATGGACAAGGGTACCGATGCTGTTGATGTAAGTTTGTCTGATTTTGAAACCATTTGCTAAATCCTTAATATCATTTGTATTATTAGGATGTTTCTTTCCTTAGATGTTGCTTAAGGTTATTGGTAATCTTTCGGCCAACCAAGCTAGTAACTGCTTTTGATATCTGTTAACCTGGCCTAGCAACCCCAAATCACTAGGTTGTGATCATAGTCCCAAATGTAAACAGATCATAGGGTTTGAATAATGGTTATGGAGCATCGCTTTGCTAATCTGTGAATAATGGCTATCCTAATAGTTGCTTGAATTTGATTACTTGTCGAATTCTCTCCTGCAGATGCTGGAAGGAAGATCTTACCGGCTCCAGCAGCAATGGTTTGGTGTTGTTAATCGATCCCAGCAAGATATCAACAAGAATGTGGACATGATTGCTGCTAGGCGTCGAGAGCGTGAGTATTTTGCAACTACACCAGAATACAAGCACCTTGCCCATAGGATGGGATCTGAATATTTAGGAAAGATGCTCTCGAAGGTATGCGTTCCCTATTTAATGTAGATGCATGTAATGTTAGTTGACTCATTGACTTCAGAACCTTTTGGTTTAAATGCAGCATTTGGAACAAGTTATTAAATCAAGGATTCCGGGTATCCAATCTCTTATAACAAAGACAATTGCAGAGCTGGAAACCGAACTTAATCGACTTGGAAAGCCCATTGCTAACGACGCCGGGGTAAGACAGCCCAGCTTATTCTCTTAATAGGCCAAAGATGTGTACATATTGTTTTTTTTTTTTGTATTTTGGAGTATCGTCATCAGTGTTTATTTGTCAGTTTTTTGTTAACTACTGCTAAATGTGGTACCCTTAAATTTTTGTGCATTCCTATTGATCAACCTACTCAATTACTTAATCTATTTGCACATGATGGTGTGATGTTTCCCCCTTTGTCCCACATTATTCTCACTAACCATATTTTGTTGATATTCTTTTTCTTTGTTGGTACTGTGTATCTTATTTTCCCATGCTATCATCTTGTCTACACTGATGTTCTTTCTATAGTAACATGTGAATTTTAGTGATACTGCATTCTGTCCTAGTATGAGGCCTTCTCATGTATCACTTCCTTCTCGCAATAAACTTTACACATATATCAATCACTTCCTGCAAATAATTGATCGCATTTTATTGACAACATGCAGGGAAAGTTGTACACAATTATGGAAATATGCCGTATGTTTGACGGTATTTACAAAGAGCATCTGGATGGAGTGTATGCCCCCCCTCTCTATATTGGAGCATTTTGTTTGCCATGTCTGCCACGCCTTTGTGAACCATGAATGAAAGTGTTTTTAGCTTTCCTAATCTAGGCCTATAAAACTATAGTACTCCCTCTGGTCATGAAAACATGACGTCTTGGACAAGGTTCTGGTCAAACTTTTGAACTGGGCTATCACTATCTTTAAAAATATTTAGTTTGGAAATATGAAAATCGTATGTGTAGATTTGTCTTGAAAAATGCTATCATAATATCATAAATTTATTGGGTTTATAAATATATTTGTAATACAAAATAGTGGTCAAAGTTTAGTTCGGAGGCTGTGTTGCTGTCCAAAATGTCAGGTATTTGTGATTGGAGGGAGTAGCCTTTAACCTCTTTTGGTGTTAAATGTACTGTAATGCATGTAGACAGGTTGTCTACTCAGATTTGTCTCGTTAAAATCGTACTGAATAAGCTTGATGAGGTTAGAGTGTAGATGCACAGTCTCGAATAGCTTGCTTTAAGAAGAAATGAACCATCTATAAATTAAGCTTGTGGCATACAAGACGAACACCTTGCTTGGCGAGTACATTTATGTTGCCTGCCATTGTATCCTCTTTGCGCACTCACTTTATTCACAGTTATGTACTGATTTTTGAAAGGACTGATATCTTGTCCACAAGATGTTTAAATAGCGTGTGCTAAATGAACAACCGAATAGTCTTGCTACTAATGTATGCAATTTCACATCAGTTCAACTTGCAGTAGAGATATGCAAAATTTAACATGCATAATCCTCCACTGCCAACACATTCAAGGCTGCAAATCTTTATCCCTGCTTGTTTGTTTGTGAAACTCATGTTGCATTTCTACTTATGTTTCTCAACCCAATATTCTGTTGTCCAGGCGCCCTGGCGGTGAGAAAGTTTACCACGTTTTCGACAATCAATTTCCTGTAGCTATCAAACGGTTGCAGTTTGATAAACAACTCTCAATGGAAAATGTGAGAAAGCTTATAACAGAAGCTGATGGATACCAGCCTCACTTGATAGCTCCAGAGCAAGGATATCGACGCCTTATAGAATCTTGTCTTATTAGTATCAGAGGTCCTGCTGAGGCAGCTGTTGATGCGGTATGATAATTATACCTATGAATCTGCTACCATTTTTATTTCAGTATGAAATGCTTCTTGACCTCAAATTATTTTCTTGTGTCGCTTGGAACTGTGCAAGAACCTTTTTCATTGTTGCGCTGCTGAATTCATTGTAGGCCCGATAGTTTTTAGCCGTTTATGTCTTCCCATCATTTAAAACATTTATTTGATTCTGCTTGTTCTATTTTGAACTGTACATTTTTATTGGATGGTGAAGTTTGTTCTTTTGCTGACTGCGTGCAGTAGCATTTTTTACTTTTTTGGACCAAGGTGGCAATACATTTGGGAATGAGAAATGTTGATTTATTTTTATATCTTTCACTTTGTTTGTGTTGGGTGATTAGGCTGAAATACTTCATTACCCAGGAATGATTGCTGTATATCCAAACAATTCGCTCGACTAGGTGCTATTTCATTCATGGCCAAAACTGACTAGTCATACATGGCATGTTGCACTATATTTTTCAGTAATTCTGTGGTAGAACCTCAAAATTAGCTACTCTGTCACAAGTTTTATTCATGGATCAAATATTGGACCTAAGTGATGTGTCACGCCACCCCTGGCCAGTTGTAGTCATGGGCCAAAGTGTATCTCCCCTCGTTATTTTCTTATTTGGCAATATTACCCTTATAGTTTCAGAATACGGGTTGATTTCGTGTCACATTGGCAGGTCCATGCAATCCTCAAGGACCTTGTCCGCAAGGCTATCAATGAAACACATGTAAGTCTTTCTGATATTCGTCTATTCCTGTCATAAAACTATCTAGATCAGTACCTCATAGCGGCACATGTGTGCACTCTGTTGGTGGTGGGTTATGAACCAGCTGTTTTAGGAGGGAACTAGTTACTCAGTTGGAATAAGGTTATGCCTGTTTGATGTTATAAAAGGTGGGATCTGGACCAGCAATCCAGCATAAGCATACAACTTTATTAAAACTTGCACAATTAGTAAGCGTGTTTGTGGAATTTCTCATCACTAATTATGTAAGCAGATCACCTAAACTGGTCAGGTGTCTTTCTGCAGGAGCTGAAGCAGTTCCCTTCTCTTCGTGTGGAAGTAGGCAATGCAGCTTTTGAGTCATTGGATAGAATGAGGGATGAAAGCAAGAAGAATACATTAAAGCTGGTTGATATGGAATGCAGCTACTTGACTGTAGATTTCTTTAGGAAGCTTCCTCAGGATGTTGATAAGGGTGGAAATCCAAGCCACTCTATTTTTGATAGATATAATGACTCTTATCTTAGACGAATTGGTAAGACCTATTTGCATTTTGGCTTGATAATTTTTTTTGTTATTTACAGCTCAACATCTCACTGTGCTAAACAATTAACAGGACAAACTGTTCTATCGTATGTTAATATGGTATGTTCGACCTTGAGGAACTCCATTCCAAAATCTATTGTTTATTGTCAAGTCCGGGAGGCAAAACGCTCACTGCTCGATCACTTCTTCACCGAATTGGGAGCAAGAGAGGTGAGATTCTTTGATCATGAAAGGTCTTATTGGTCATGTTACTATGGTCTGAGCTGATGCTTCCATTATGTTATGGTGTTTTACAATAGTTTGTTTGCTTCATTTCCTGTAGCTAGGCATGTGTCAGTAGCTCTTACTACATACAAAGATGTAAAATTATCATATGAGCTTCAAGTACCACTGGAAAACTCGGGCTGTAGATACATACATCCCCACCCCTGGGTGGACGTATGTATCTTATAATTGCCCAATGAGGTCTAGGGTGGAATGCCTAATGAGGTCTAATGGAATTGCCATATCTTATAATTGCAGATTAAGCAACTTTCCAAACTTCTTGACGAAGACCCAGCGGTCATGGAACGAAGAACTAACCTTGCAAAGAGGCTGGAGCTCTATCGGACCGCCCAAGCAGAAATCGATGCAGTTGCGTGGTCCAAATAGTCTTGATGGCCAACATATCCTGCTCTTAAATGTTACCCTTTACTAGTTTGGCGACTCTCCCCAATCTTGGGGCATATATAGCTGATTTTTCCGATCGTAGGTCAGATTATTCATAGATCACCGCAGCTGTACGGTGCCAATTGGTTGTGCTTTTGTTCCTTGTGCTCGAGGATCTAGGGGGCACCAGGCTGCTGTACTCTTGTATCACGAACAAGTTCATACATTTGCGCTTCTGTTACCATGCATTCTTTTATTCCATCTATGTGCAGATACATACAAGCAAGTTTTACCCCCCTTGCTGATATTCAAAATCTTGCGTGTAGTAAAATCTAAAAATATCTTCCCCAAGAAATGGCCAACTTTGTTACAACCTCTTGGGCAATATTCATCTAAAAAGGACTGAAAAGCAGTACGTAGAAGGAATTTGATCTCAGATACAAGAGGTCCCAGCGCAGAAAGATCATAGTTACCTCCCCCAAGGGAGTTCATCTCTGCCAGCCTGACCTTTTCACATGTTTATATAGCTTAAAATGCAGAGGGAAATATAACCGTGATGAGACCAGTGAGAACTGGCAACTGTAGCAACGTAGCAAACAGCATTTGTGCAAGACCATCAACATTCAATCCTCACTTCTTGATCTTCAAGATATATTCAAATTACATCAGATCTCATGGAGCAAGTTTAGATGGTACATTATTGTCGTCTGCAGTGAATTAGCTATACCTGTACCAAAGCTAAAAAGAATATGCAAAGATCACACTTGCTGGTATGAATACATGTACTGGAGCTTTTCTTGAGGCATGAAGGTATGCTTCACGTTCTTGCCTTGTAATACTTGCTAACCAGTCTTTCTGAATACTCCCCGAATGTAAGGGTACCGTTTGGTGGAATCAACTGGCAGAAGTTAAAACATAAACTGGTCATTTGGAAAAAGGCGAGCTGCGAGCGCTATATGAAATGCTCTGTTTGCAGTTTAGACGAACCTCTTGGTGATAGGGGATTTCGCTTGGAAACTTGAGCTTCTCATCCCTACCAAATATTTCGAAATAAAAGGTTAGTTTGGAAGCACACGCAGAAGCAAGAACCGAAGACCCACAATGACCAACCAGTCACACCGGTTCCCAAATGGAATAGCATAGTCAGAACAATAAGGCCAACAAAATTGTTTGGTACACAGAAGAAAAGTAAAAGTGAGCGAATGTGTCTTTTTTTAGATGAGTGAGCTAATATATTGACAAGACTACGATATGAAGAAGATACAGTCATACCAATCTGGTTGCATGAACATTGCAAAAGTACAGCGTTCAACACCAGACACAATTTCACTGCTGGGTGCCTAAAAATAATAGCAGAAAATATATATATTAACTTACAACTGTATGGAAGTTCGTTACTTTTTCTACTGTACACTAAAAAAAAGCATGTACAAACTACATGCTCATTTCGTACTTCGTAGGGATGAATATTGGTTGAGATAATACCTGCACACAGTGTGGGGTTGCACAACCTCTTGATAGTATTTCAGTAGTTTCTCCTCTCCAATTTGGTAAGCCAACTCATCCTCCTTGAACAGGACCTAAAGCATCCAATCAAAAACAAATAAGCAAATAGCACCAATTCCCCTCTGAATAGGATGTAAATATGGTTTCAATGAAATTATTTAACTACAATGATGGCTTCAAGGGTGTCTTTATTTCCAGTGCACCAAGCAGTCCATATTATTTTGATTGATGTGCTAACACGGTGACCTTCCACAACTTCAATTATATGGCTTATCATCTATACTTGATGAGAATTATACAGTTCACAGGAAGCTACCTTAACAACTCGATTATCACGAGTCCGGGTGTATAGCCCAGCTGCACTATCAGGACAAGGGGATCTCCACATATTTTTCCATAAACAAGCCACATGTGAGTCCTGCATTTACAATCAGACTATTAACTACAATAAATGCTACCAGTTTTATGATAACTCACAATATTCGTTGTCTACAAGTTATCACTCAAAACGGAATGAATATTTCAATTGCAAGGATAGAACGAATTACCTGTTAAAGATCCATGGTCAGTGTGCCATCCACATCACGATGAAACAGATCCATCTTCTTTCTGTTTGCTGCCATATAAAACAAGTCAACATCAATTCTAAACACTGAATTTGAAAAGCTTGCATCCGAAATATACCTTAATCACTTAATGTTATAACAAGGGAAAGAAAAAGGCTCAGGCTTTCAACCACATAGACAGGCGGACAACACATGTAAAATGCCTTTGCATATATGTGCAATGATAGAATTTGTTAACGCTGCCTTTGATGATAGGCAGCATCTTGGCTGTTTAGCGGAACTACATTGAACCTCTTTTTGTGCACGCTAACACCAACATACGTGAAGGCCATTTTACTTTCTACAGAAATTTAATTCTTCGTGTATGCTTGTTTTTTGGGGAAGATTTTCATTTATGTTTGTTTATCCAGGGCTATGTATATGCTTAATGCTTATTAAGTGTACCTAAATTGTCGAGGAAAATAGTACAACAGACGGCCCTTGTGACACTGTGAACAGGCAATCGTCTTATCAAGACTTTCACCATCAGATGGTCCTGCTCCTTGCTGCAATACTGAAAAGTTGACAGATATTTATCCATTTGGCTAATGGGTAAACATAATATCAAGATGGAAGTATAGTTAGAATATTCAGAACTAAGTATCAACTATCAAGGTCATCTTTTGCCTGAAGAGACTTATGAACACCGTATCCGAGATTCAAAGTTCTTACTCTCCCCAGCCATAGATAAGCATTGTTTTGGACATTCAAATGGTCTCCAAAACACAACTTTGATGGTTTGACCATAAATTTCCATTGTTATATATTTATAAAATATAATAAAATCATGATATCATAACACAATTTTCAAGACAAATCTGCTTGTATCCTTCTAAATGGCCAATCTAAATATTAAACAGTTTGACTGCACACATTTTTAACTAGAGGAGGTTTTATCTTGTACCATTACTGTGCTTTTTGCATATTACAGTTAAATGTGGTGTTATCAGCATTTGTTCATTAGATAACTACCAGATCACTTGCTTCCATGTTGAAATAACAATGAGAATAGTTCAACAATATAAATCAAGGCAATAAGTCAACTAACGGAGATCCAGAATAACTACAAGCTGTGCCTCATGAATCAAATCTCCTTCAGGCGAAGTTGATGCTTCCAAGAGAAATCATATGGAGTTATAGTTCTGGTTCTGCAATACATACCGTAGCGATCACAATGATGAGCCAACATCAAACCAACTTCCAATATCAGCTTTCTGAGAGCCTTAAATGCTAAAAGGAAAAACAAATGCCATAAGCACAGGGTTGACTCTAAGAATGCCATAAACACTGAGGAGATTATCTAATGCATTCAGTCGTACCTACTTCAAGCTCAGAAGATGATCAGTTGGCCATGTATTTGGTCGGCAGTACGATGGATATCTGCAGGTTAAACAACGTTAGAGGTCACGAGAAAGCAAGCAGAAATAAATATCACTGTAAACATGTAATATTGCAACTCAAGAACCACCAAGCATATATTACACCCAAAAGATTATATTGTTTTTCTGAGTAAATGATAACAATGATTCTCAGATTAACTAGCAAATATGACAGGAAATCTTAAGCGATATAGTAACAAAAAAGGTTTTATCTACTTACAAGATGAATTCATGGCAGGAAATGCTTGATCCCAGTACTATATCCAAACATTAAATCAAAAGCGATATAGTAACCAAAAAAGGCTTTATCTACTTACAAGATGAATTCATGACAGGAAATGCTTGATCCCAGTACCATATCCAAACTTTAAATCAAGATAAATTTCTCATGCTCAAACATTTTACCTGTTAACAAGCATACTATCAATGGTAGGGACATCCAAAACTGGGTTTGCATAATATGAACCTTTAAATGTGTCTGCATGAAGTGATCAAAAGCCACTTTAGGAGCAAAGTTCATGTCACGAATATAAAACTAAGGGAGCAGAGCAGAGTGCAACATGTAGCCTTAAGGAGTGCACACTGTACATATGACTGGAATTCATTAGTCCCAAATTTTGTATCTTTTTGCAACAATCATTCAAGGATGTATAGTATCCCACATACTACAGGATGCAAGATTCGACAGAACGGAAGTGTTTACCAAGTTTCCCAGACTCAAGTTTCTCCGTCCCATGGCTCCACCCAAAGTTATACCTGCGAAGCAATGAGAAATGCGTATGAAGCATATAAGCTAGTGATTGCTACGCACAAGCATCAATATTAACTAGGAGCTTTCAGCTGGGGCATTTATAATGAATCCTTGACTAAGAGCACCACCTGCTATCTGGGTCTTCAAGTTGTTTTTTCACATCTTCAGGGAGGTTTGCAATTCTGGCAAACAATAAAAGGGAGCAAGTATTTTTTCAGTACACGCGTAACTAGAATCTCTATTGCAGCGTAGCATGCACTCTCGATAACTGAAAATAGAGGCAATATATGCATCAACAAGACAACAATAACATGCCTTGGTGCCAAGCGCAGCAGCCTTTTCCTTAGCCCGGGAAAATCAGGTACCTGCGTGCACAAAGTAACCAGACTCATTCCTGTAACCCAGTTCAGGAACGAACTCCATCCATGAGTTGAAATTTGCTCCTCCAGGAACGCATTTCACAATCAGTCACAACCCGTGCTACTCACATCCGCAATGGAGACGATGCCGAGCCCATGGGGCCCGAGGCCTTCCTCGATCTTGCTGCTCAGGTCCTTATCCCTCTCCTGTGCCGCCCGCCGCCGTCGCCGCCACCGGGCAAACCACGAACGAGCCGTCAACCACACGGCGTCAGAATCAGAAGATGAAGTCACATGCCAAGATAACAACTTTGTACACTTGTCAGCTCGCGGAGGGTTACCCTGAGGTCGGCGAAGGGGATGGTGACGGTGCGGACGGACGGCGGCCGCTGCATCGCGCGGCACCGGAGCCGGCGGGCCGCGGGGGCGAGGGCGGCTTGGTCCCGGGGTCCGGCTGGCGCCCAACTGTGTTGTGTTCGCAAGGCACTGCCCATCTCCCTGCCGCCGTCTCTCTGTTGGATTACCATCGGAGATGGAGAGGTTGAGCCGTCACGTGCCGTGCACCGTCGGAGATGGAGAGGCGCGGCCGGAGTCTCTCGCTTGTGCTGCCGCTGCGGACGGAGCCCGCAGGCGGGTGGGTCGCGCTGGTGTGCGCGGCGCGGGGCACGGCAAGCTGCGATTTGGGCCGCTGCGCAACAAGTCGCAGGTGGCGTGGCGAAGCCCGGCACGTCTTCTACACTCTCCCCAGCACTTGCCGTGGCGTGGCGACGGTGGCGTCCGCCGCCGGTCCTGCGCTTTTGGCCTTTTTGCTATCCCAGATTGGCTTCGCCGCGCGTTGCGGGCGCCATTTTTTTAACCTATTTAATATAATATTTTAATAATAATATGTTTTTACAGGTTAATAATAATAGGTATATTTCTAGCTAATAACACATTTTATTAGCTAGCCACGGTGGCATGACAAATGGACTCCATCATGCCACATGTATTAACATGATAAGCTTTGCCATGCTAGCACGAACCCGATGACTAATTCACATGTAGCCGACGTGCCTCTGGCTATATCGCGCTAGTGTATGTGGTGTGACAGTCCACGCTAATAACAATGCTTGGTATACGTCTTCTCCTTCCTTCCCCTCCCCCTGTCTACTCCTCTGAGCGTGAGCCCAAGCGAGGAGTGGCGCCAACTCCTCCCCTCAAACTTGAACCAATCTTTAGGGTTTTTTTTGCTTCATTTAAAAAAACCATGAGGGATTCGCCAATGAAGGTACCACCGCCCCTTAGGTTTAATTTTGATTAATTTCATGTATTTTAGTGAATCTAAGGTAGCTAGGGTTTAGAATAAATATGTTCAATAATTGGAAAATTGGTTAGATCAGGCTAGATTCAAGGTCAAACTGCAGCATATGATTCTTTGAATAGGGAATTTTGATGTGTAGAATGCTTTTGCGTGTAGTACTTTGTGACTTGTGATTAGTATTAGTATTATGAAAAATATAGACGATTTGAATATGTTACATGTGGAACTGTGATTGTGAAAAGGTATTTGTTACAATGCATAGATATTTTTTTACGTGGCATGGTATGGAAGATTTGGTTGTCAAAATGTGTTTGGTAGTTATCAAGTTTTGTATGTGTAATAAGATTTGAATGCGATGTTTTTGGTGATAGAGTTTAATTGCTGTAAAATACATGGAGACAGAATTGATGTATTTTGTTGTTGTTGGCTCCCGATGAGTCAAAGATCAGACTAGGATAAAATGTCAATTTCTGCATCACTATCATCATTCTGCATCTTCTTGTCGTAATCGTCAAATGATATATTTATTAAGATAAAAAAGAAGGTGCATGAGATAATATTGAGATTGTTTTGTTAGAGCCACTTCTGAGTTCATATATACGATACATATGATGAATTGTGCCTTAATACGAGACCTGTGATGTTCATAGAGACAATTTGTGGTTACAACTATTTTACACATTGTTGTTATGTTTTAAATTGCCATAGTCGAATCATTATTGGTTTGTTTGATGGATGCTGAATTCATAATGTCTTAGTAATTATGCAGTTGTAGGGTATGGCATACTGTTCTAAAGAAATATATCCCGGTGCAGTGTGTCTTGTAAGGATGCATAATTCCGGCACACTGTGGTAAGCCTGTCATCTTGGGTCAAATGCTCACTAGGCTCGTCCTCATACAAACTTGTCGATGCCAGACCACCACATCCCCTTTCATGAAACATTGATATGTCCCTAGACATACAAGAAACTTCGAGCAACTAAGCTACAAAAACACTAACTATATCCTCAGTGCAACTAAGATACAAAAACATTAACTATATCGACCTTAATAAAGGCAAAATGATATGCGTCACATAAAATTTGGTTCAATTTCATTTTCTAAGTGACATTTCACATAGCATTTGGCAGAATGACGTTTCTAAGTGACAAGCATCATGCCAATTTTAAATCAAATTTGCATAAGTACAATTAGATGATCCTATCGACAAGCTATATGAATGAATCACAAATAGCATGGCATAGGGATTGGCAAAACAAATGCATCAAGCGGAACAACTCCAAAATAGCCTACTTGTTTTGGGAATGAATATATCACATCCAACAAATATTAAACATTAACAATATGTTGAAAGAACATTCCTTCATCTTTGATTTGGCCATGATGTTCCAGCACCATAAACAAAACTATTGAGTGACAACATCGCAAATGACAACTTTCATAATCTAAAAAGTTCCTGAACTTAACACAAATTTAAGAAATGACCAACAGCATCTTGAAAGCTCCAGATACTGAAAGACTGCCTCTAGTGTGACTTGACATATTCCTGCACTATGTTAAGACCCTCTGATTCTTCACCATAGTCCTGGTTTAGAATGGAACTTGCAGAATGTTAGGGTTTTCACAAACACAACTGGAATGGAATCAGATTCTTGCACTACAATGGAACATGGAGAATAGATTCTTTACCTTTACAACAACACAGGAACAGCCCACAACCTTCCTTGCCTTACCCTCAGAGTCGATTTTGCAAAGCTGCATCAAATATAATATGCAGGGAATTTTTGTAAGAATAAAGCTGTTATTTGACCTTTCAAACAAGAATAAATGCAATCTGATCAGCATCTGCAACACACTAAAATGGGAACAAACTGCTCGAGCGCAAAGTTAAACCATAAGCTAAGCAATTCACAAGTTAAGAACATTTGGCCAATGAACATATAAATGAATGCCTGTTAATATCCATGATAGACTGAGGCTCGTGTAAATGAATCTAACCAAATTCGCAATTATGACGACAAATAGCAGGTGTTTCTTTTATTTTTCTTGTTTTAAAAGAAAACGTTGAGTTGGTATTTTGTACTAACCCCAGACCACTCGCCAAGTGTTTTTGCACTAGGCACAGTGACCAAGTGAACATTATGCTCAGCACAGAGTGCCTTCACTAATTTGACGTAATCGGGCTGGTCACAATCCTCAGCAAGCACACAAAGCTGGGCAGCGTGCTTCTCGATTGCCTTGGCAGCCTCACGGAGCCCCTTGACAAGCCCATCATGAGCACCGGACTTCTTCATCACAAGCTGCAGAGCAGTCATTAAGTCCATGGGCTCTCCAAGAACCGGGGTTGGGGCAGCTGCCTCAACTGGGGCTGGGGTGTCCTCCCTGATTAAGATAAAAGAATTTCCGAGTGAGCGGAAGAACTACGACATAGTCAAGCTCGGCAGCTTTGAAGCAGGAATGCATCAGATATGACGAAATGACCACCCGACGAGCAAAGGTAGTAGACAGCTACAAACTTAAAACTACTACACCTTCAATCCAAGTACAATACAATTTATATCTACCAAATACGAGCTGCCTTGTTAATACATATGATCTGCAAGACCGCAACTGATCGATACCATCTCAATCCATTTAGAAAAAATAAGCACGCACAATCAATTTTTTCTCAGCACCTATTGAAATTGCTAAGGTATTTCGAGTAGAGTAACACATATACCACCCCTCAACCGAAGACAATTCACCAGTAATCACGTAATTAAACTGAATTAAACCCTGAAATACAACATGGTGCCACCAGCATCACTTGTTAAGTCAAATTTGCTCTTCTTCGCATTTAAGGGGTTCTCTCATCTAAAGTAATGCGAGAACTAGGACAGGCGCAAGCTACTACAACGGTCGATCTCAAAACATTTTACGAGCAAACACACAGATATACAGCTTAATTCAACGGCTGCGAACATAGAGTTGAAAAGCAGTAACACAAGCGAAGGTTTTTATGGAGACTCACGCCATGTCTCGCGCTCCAAATGCCGAACCGAGCCCGCGGAAGATCTGAAACAGCGAGGAAAGCTACGATCCTTAGCGAAACACCGACCAAGACAAGAGATAGACACGAGATGAAGAGGAACTCGGCAACGCCGCCGCACCTCGGAGCTGGGAGATCCTTCCTGGAATAGGGTGGCGGTGGGAAGGAAGTGACGGCGCAGCAGATGAACCCTAGGTCGCGCCTCGCGCGGCTTTTATAAGTTTCCGGCGGTAGATTGAACGGCTGCGATCGCATCGAGTTAGATGAGCCGTGACCTACGATGGGCCTGGCCCATATGGATTCGACCGCTTCGGGCCGAGTAGGCCCGTTAAGTTTGAGTCGTCCTCTGGCCCAAATCAAACCTATTTGGTTCTCTCTCTTTTTCACCTAAGGTTTTCGATTGCATTAGGGGTTAAAAATTTCGCCGAATTTTCGTGAATTTTGGAGTGAAATGAAATATCTAATTTTATAATTTCTTTCACTGATATGTGAAACTCATAGAATAGAGAACAAAAAATGACTAAAATTCCAATGAAATTACACAAATTTTGGTCTTTTTGCCGGCTAAGGAAAAAAAATATATAAAACGGAATTGAATGTTTTATGGGATTTTGGAGTCTATCCATTCATTGAGATGGCAAGATGAAGCAGAGTGTACATATAAATCACAAAAGTCAACGGTGACAGCTAAATTTAGGGAGGATGGTCGAATCTTGACAGGCGTCACACCAAACTCTGAGAAAACTTGTAGACGAGCTTGTCTCGGCAACTCAACCACTTAGACAAAGGTTAAAGAGACCACAACGGTCGGTCAACAGGCGAAGGGGTATTTGAAAACACATAAACTCTAAGGAATTGAGTTGCACGTGAATATTTAAAAACCTACTGACTAGCAGGGGGGAATTTGTAATTTTCTTAAAAAAAACACATGTGTGAATTGAATATGCTTGTAAAATACACAGGGCGTAAGCAGACGCTAGCTGTTGAGAGTCGGTGCTGTGATCTGACTCACTCCCTGCATCCTACCTTGTACAGTATGTCTGAACCTGTCACCGATGGAGAACATTTTTGCTGGTTCACGATAGCCTGCGGCGTCGAAATGGCCAGCAATGGTGATGGTTCCGATGGAAGAGAAAGACGAAACCATATGGATCTTGTGATGGATCTGGTTTCCCTACTCCTACAGCTACATGGTGAACTATTGCAAGACCGACCGTGCATATATGCAGAGGTGCATGGCAAGAGAGCAGGAGTCGCTAGTTCTCCGGTATGCTCGCGAGCTGCGGCCGCCACGCATCCCGGCACGGGCTCATCACGACGACGCTGCCACCGCCGCCGAGGTACGTGTTGAGCTCCTCCATCCTGTCCTTCCTCTCCGCGGTGCGGCGCCGCTCCAGCCTCAACACCAGCTCCGCCACGTCCTTCCTCTTCATCACGATCTTCACCCGCACCCCGCCGTCCTCGCCGTAGCCGGCCGGCTCCACGCGGCACCCGGGCCGCGCTTCCTTGACCCTGTCCTCCTCCACCGCCACCACCTCGCCGTCGCCGTCCTCCAACGTGTCCACCGGAACCACGTCCCTGCAGGCGAGCTTCTTCCTCCTCCTCCTCCTTTTCTTGGCTCCGGCTATGGTGCCAGCCTCGCTGGCATCGTGGCACACGCATGGCAACGGCAGGCTGTTGCCCATGCCGTATATATGTGTGTGTGTGTGGCCAAGCTAGAGTGTGCTAGAGTGGCATTCTGTGTGCTCGTAACCATATAGCGAGGAGGGGTCAGAGTAAGACCGGAGAGGAGACCTGTTCAGAAGAGACTCAGAGAGCGTGCACGATGGGGTGTAGACCAGAGCTGTTCCCGCCGTTTTTTAAAAGGAGAAAAAATGCTGCCGTTTTTGAGCGGGCTATGGGTTAAAAGACGCGAGCGATCTTTGGGTATCGGGGGTGATATGTATTTGGGGTGATATATATAGAGCCGGTTTGGTAGAGCTTAAGTTTAAATTTTTTAAAATTAAGTATTTATAGCTTTAAGAATGTATGGAGCTAAAGCTGTAGGTATATCAATGCGTTTAGGTGAAACGGCTTATTTTGATTTTAGGCAATAAATAGAGGTTTAATCTACTTTATATTAATCTAAAAGCTCTAGATTTTAACTGAAACTCTGACGAATAGGGCCTATATGCATATTGGCTCGGGCCACCGTCAATCACGCTAAAGACTGCTTGTTGAGTTCAGTTGGCTAGCTAGCTAGCTAGGGTGATTATTATTGATGGTGCATGCGAATTACTGCTAGCTAATTCAATTACTGTTGTTTACATGTTTACTCAATATTTAAAAACCTTGATCAACAATACGCATGATATGGAAAACCTTGGAAGCATATATGAAAAACCTAGGCTCTGACAAAATGCCAATGTTTTTATAGTTAGTAGTCCACAATCGTTGATGAACAGCAGACCGCTTATCCCGAAGTAGTTTGCCACATCTTGCACAATGTCCTCTATGCGATCAGGTGGATGAATCAATTCAACACATCTTGACGACATGTGTGTTTGCAAGGCAAGTTTGGTTCTTCCTCTTTAGGCGTTTTGGCCCGCCTGATCTGTCACCACAAGACAATGAGGAAGTCTTCAGCGAGTGGTGGCTGCGAGCTAGCTACATGATCGTTAAACCAACGAGATGTGGTTTCAATTCCTTGGTGATACCTAGAGCCTAGCTGATATGGAAGCATGATTGTGTGTTTAATGTTGTTATGCCTAGCATCCAAATGGTCCTACGATAGGCTGGTGAGAGGCCTGGCTTTGGTGTGGTGTAGGGGTGGTGGGTTTGTCACAGCTAGCTGAGACTTGAGCTCGGTTAGCTAGAAGATATTGGGGTCGTGTTAAAAGCATGTGGCGTATGCAATCTTTAGCTAGTTCGGTGATGTGTGTATGAGTAATGTATTTTTACATTGTGTACTTCTTTTATTCTCTCTTAATATAATGATATGTAGCTCTCATGCGTATTCGAGAAAAAAACAATACGCATGATATGGTTTTTGAATTTGTAGACTTGATATAGAAAATATTTTCATGCTATTATATTTTTTATCAACACATAATTGGGAAAACATTGTCAGTGTGCTTTATTCGTGTCAGTGTCCATCTTAAAAAAAAAACTAGTTAAAGATGAATAGAGGGGGTAGAATTTTTTTTAACCTGATACTGGGAGTAGATCCGTAAAAGAATTGCAGGCACAAGATGGAGTACAGGCCCGTCACAATGCCCAGAAATTGCATTGAAATAAAGTAGTATAAACTCAGAAGAGGTATTAGTAGTTAGTAACAGTTGGTTAATTTATCAAACAGAGCATAACTATATTGCCAGACTAATGACAAGTGCAATTATCGTTATGATCTAGTAGTATGAAAACTAAAGGGCTCAACATTCTTCACCATTCAAGGGTCAGCCTTGCTACGTGTTCTACAAATTCCTCTCATCGTTCGCCTAGACATTCAATCTATCATGAAGACCAGCCCCTATTGCAAGAAACAAGACTGGTGAAGCAAGGAGTGTACATAAACTCAGTCAAGAATGGATGGTTCGAACAGATGCTATATTTGTACCGAGATGTGTCAAAAAAAAAAAAGAATGGATGGTACTATTCTTATTACGGTATTGCTAGTTTAGAATAAAAACCTCACCCTTGTCAAAGTATCTTTCGTCAAAATGAGAATTAGACGCTACGAAGGCATTATTATCTACTGATTTCAGATGACAGCGACATCTTCTAGACTAATGGTGCATGACTTTGATCCAATCATACAAAGTAAAAAACAGTTAGCAACACCGGACCATGTCATGCAAAGATGGTAAAGTAATTTAGGGAAACTTGAGAGCATAGGCAGCAAACATCACAGGACTGGGTTTCGGCATAACAATGGAAAACAGCAGCTACACAGCTAATATACCAGTTTTCCTTGAACAGATCCATACACCTCTTGCTTGTTTTTTGAGGGAAATACAGTAAGAAAACCCCTGTGAAATTAGTGAGAACCAATGTGAAGCGGGGCCTCGAACACGGCGGTATGGGTGCAACAACGTGCTCTGGCCAACTGCGCTAGGCACAGCTTCTCCATACACCTCTTGTTATCAATAATTCAAATACACCACACAATTGATGTATAGCAGCAGGGTTATACATGTACTCGAAAAGAGAGACAAAAGAGAAATATAGTTTTACAAATTACTGTCAACAATTTCCCTTCTGTAAGATATACATTATTCCTAAATTTACAAATCCGTCATTTCTTCACAAGAAGAAACGGGAAAAGAACACCAAGTTGCACCAAAAGAATTTCCTACTGCTGTCAACCTAATATATAACAGCACAGGCTCTCCTTTCTTTCTAATAATTGAGCCCTCTCTTTTACTTTTTACAATTAAAATCGTCATTTTCTTTTCTCAGCGCAGAAAGGAAAACACAAATCTACCAAAAAGTTATAGAAATGCTAACTTTGTTTATGCAGCTACGGGTTGAACAAGACTTTCGCTTGGACTTGGGGCTGCAATGTCCTCCGTAGCATTCATTTTATCTCTTGACAGGAACTTGTCTACTTCTACTGCAGCTTCCCGCCCCTCTGAGATTGCCCAAACGACTAGTGATTGCCCACGTCTGCAGTCTCCAGCAGCAAACACACCTTCCACATTAGTAGCAAAGTTTCCAAACTGAGCTTTGAAGTTTGATCGCTTGTCTTGCTCTAAACCCAGTTTCTCAGCAATATCCTGCAGAAAGTGTAAGCACTATATGTTACTTGATCCATGGACAAATATCTCATGCAACGCTAGCATCATGCTAATCTTTTAGGAGAAAAAGGTGGGAAAACTAACCGCTTCAGGACCCAGGAATCCCATAGCTAAGAGGACAAGATCTGCCTCGATAATTTCTTGTGATCCTTCAATCTCCTTGAATTGAAACCTTCCATCCACTTTGCCCCATTCAACACGTACTACCTCAAGGGCCTTCACTTTTCCATTTCCATCTCCAATAAAACATTTTGTGAGGATTTGATAAGTTCTTGGATCTTTTCCAAACTTGCTAGCTGCTTCCTGGTGCCCATAGTCAATACGGAAGATCTTTGGCCACTAAATGCGATCATAGACGTACCACAATGAGAATGAACCACAGTACAATAATGATATGGAAGTGCAGGCAATGGCTTAAGGAACAACACAATGCTTACAATTCATACATTTGTAAATTTATCCAAATGAGTAAGGTGATAAAGACGCTATCATTTTTCACAATGAGAGTACTAACCTGTGGCCACGGGTTGTCAGGTGCCCTCTCTCTTGGTGGTTCCGGTAGAAGTTCAAGATTTACAAGGTTGCTGCAACCATGCCTAATGGATGTCCCAATGCAATCTGTACCTGTGTCTCCACCGCCAATTACAACCACTTTTTTCCCTCTAGCGGATATGTAGTTACCGTCCTCTAAGTTACTGTCAAGTAAACTTTTGGTATTGGCATGAAGAAATTCCATAGCAAAATGGATGCCTGACAATTCACGTCCAGGAATAGGGAGATCTCTGCTCGAGGATAATGCTTTAGATATTAGCAAATTTTCAAATACATGAAAATTCAAAAGATGGTATTTAAAGATATGACTAACATAACTAATAAAGTTTAGACTTTATATTGGTGTTAAGGATGATGTTTGAAAAATTAATTTGAACTCCAACAAATTTGAAGTGTTTATTGAATCACCTTGGCCTTGTAGCCCCACAAGCCAAAATAACTGCATCATTCTCAGATAGGAGCCGCTCAATAGAATACAAAGGATCAGTTCCAACATGGGCATTCACAACAAATGTAATCCCCTCCTCAGCCATTAAATCAACACGGCGCTGAACGATGCCAGCTTTGTCTGCCTTCATGTTTGGAACTCCATACATCATCAGGCCTCCAATACGGTCAGCACGTTCAAACACAGTAGCAAAATGGCCCATCTTGTTCAGTTGATCTGCTGCAGCTAGACCAGCTGGGCCACTGCCAACAATAGCAACTTTCTTTCTGCAGATTAAATAGATGTAACTATTAAAACATGCTTTCACTCATGCAGTAGTAAAGTAAGCCAAAAGATGGCAGCAAAAGCATACCCTGTTCTCTTAAGTGGGGGACGTGGTACCATCCAACCCTCTTTGAAGCCTTTGTCTATGATGGCACATTCTATGCTTTTTATAGATACGGGATTCTCTATAATGCCAAGTACGCATGAACCCTCACAAGGAGCAGGACAAACTCGTCCAGTGAACTCAGGGAAGTTGTTAGTCTCAAGTAGGCGATCCAAGGCTTCACGCCATCTGTTTTGATGAACTAATTCATTGAATTCAGGGATCTTATTTCCAAGAGGACAGCCAGCACCAAAACTTTCCTGCAGATTTTTATCTAAGAAAGTTATAAAGATCATACCATGAAAATTTGTTTTTGTATGGACTAGCCAGCATGTATGTCAAATCCACATTATAAAAAGATGAAAAAACAATATAAATCAATATCATTATTAGTTACTGAAGAACAATAAAAGGAGAGTGTTTAATATGGCACAGTAATTAGCAGCTTACACATTAATGCTATTTGAGGTATAGTTAATGTAATAATTACTGCTAGGACAGTAGGACACCAAATGAATCTCGACTGTTGGATGCCAATTATTGGTTGGCTAGATTATTATGTGTACACAAACTTGTCTAGATCTACAAAAAGAATATATCTGGTGCCTTTTGTATTAACATAGATAAGAACATTAAGATCGTAAAAAATTAACAGCAAAGGGCATGCGTATAAAGATACTGTAAGGAAAAGCAAGGTTTACGGCAACAATGGATAACTTTCTGGTCTAATAACAGAACAAGATGCCTGTGACAAATGATGACTTAGACATCAGTCTTGGGCTGTTGGCTCTAATTACATTTTCGTTTTCGCATAAGATGCTGAAAAAGATGATGATGCCAACAAACTAATGATAATAGATTTACATTCATATGTTCGATGCAATGAATTTAACAAATTTAAGCAGAAAGAGCAGAACTTTGAGTATCACCTGATGACAGAAAGGAGTGCTGCAACTCATGCATCGAGCGGATTGTGTGTTTAGTAGTGGCCCAGGAACCAATTCATTTGTAACTTCATTCCAATCTTTAACACGCTCATTTGCATCTCTATAAGAAATCCCCTCTCGCTCATAAGTTACAAAACCTCGATCCTTTTTAGCATCGGAAACTTGTGTTGGTCGACTTGATGACTTTC
Source organism: Phragmites australis (assembly GCF_958298935.1). Lineage (NCBI taxonomy): Eukaryota > Viridiplantae > Streptophyta > Magnoliopsida > Poales > Poaceae > Phragmites > Phragmites australis. The sequence continues at coordinate 34,473,607 of NC_084929.1, read as the reverse complement.
TGTCCTTCACTTTCTGCATGCCAACATGATCAGAAGTCAGACCCAGAAAGCACACATAACTATGTTTCAGAAGGACATCATTATCTTCCAATAGGTAAATTTAGATATTACTATACATAGAATGAAATAATTTCCATTTAAACCATATTTTACCTTTGTAGTTACTGAAATACCATCTGGAGCTTTAATTGCTTCACCTGCCTTCTTATCCACCCCCACTTTAATCGTTTTTTGCTCTGCTTCTTTAGCAGCATTTTCCGCCTTCAGATTCTCCAAAACCCGCTTGTAATCTCTTGGAAATACTTTTACAAATTTCGGAAGAAGACCCTCAAAATTAGATAGTATATCTTTGGCCAAAACACTTTCTGTGTTGAGTCGATGCTGTTCTATCATCATCCTCAATGTTACAATGTCATCTTCTTCGACTACACTATACAGGTCAACTAACTCACAATTGCAGCGAGTACTGAACATCCCATCCACATCATAAACATAAGCAATACCCCCACTCATGCCAGCAGCAAAGTTTCTACCAGTTTTTCCCAGAATAACAGCAATGCCTCCTGTCATGTACTCGCATCCATGATCCCCAATTCCTTCGACTACTGCTTGAGCACCTGAATTGCGGACACAAAACCTTTCTGCTGCCATACCATTAAAATATGCCTCTCCCTTTGTAGAACCATACAGAGCCACATTACCAATCACAATATTGTCCTGCGGAATAAATCGACTGTTTCTGGGTGGGTACACAACGATCTTCCCACCAGATAATCCTTTACCAACATAATCATTGCTGTCTCCTTCAAGCTCAAGAGTGATTCCAGGACAGAGAAAAGCTCCAAAACTTTGACCAGCGCTTCCATTGAGCTTAACATGGATAGTATCTGAAGGCAGACCATGCATACGATATAGTTTTGTTACTTCGTGACTGAGCATAGTGCCAACAGCTCGGTTCGTGTTCTTGACTGCTGTCTCAGTGAAAACACGAAAGCCTTTCTCAAGGGCAGCTCTTGAGGAGGCTATGAGTTGGTTATCTAATGACATATCAAGGCCGTGATCTTGTTTCTCAACACAATATTGAACAGCCCCTGGGATAATTTCAGCAGCTGGTTTCAGAATCAGTGAGAGATCAATGTTCTTGAGTTTCTCGTTGCCCTTCAGTGCATCTGGATCAACCTCAAGCATATCTGATCGCCCAACCATTTCATCAATCTTGCGGAAACCAAGCTGAGACATGATTTCTCGTACCTCCTCGGCAAGCATGAAGAAGAAGTTTATGACATGCTCTGGCTTTCCGGCAAACTTTTCTCGGAGTACTGGATCTTGTGTAGCAATACCAACAGGACAAGTGTTGGTATGACACTTCCTCATCATAATGCAACCAAGTGCAATTAATGGGGCTGTACTGAATCCAAATTCCTCTGCTCCAAGTAAACAAGCAATGACAACATCTCTGCCAATTTTCAACTGTCCATCTGTCTGAAGAACAGTTCGGCCACGGAGTCCATTTGCCACTAGAGTCTGATGTGTCTCAGCTAATCCAAGCTCCCATGGAAGTCCAGCATTTTTAATTCCTGTCCATCTAGAAGCCCCTGTGCCTCCATCATGCCCAGAGATGAGAATATGGTCTGCATGTCCTTTCACGACTCCACTAGCGACAACTCCTACACCAGCCTCAGAAACTAGTTTGACACTGATTCTGGCTCCTGGGTTTGAATTCTACAGAAGAATGAAGAACCATAGCATAAGCAAGCAAACTTTGATAGAAGTGTAGAACATAAGCTGGCAAGTGCAATTTAAAATTCAAAAGGTTCTTGGACATGTGAAGCTAGCAACGAATGGCGATCTATGAAGAAATAGATGCAGAAGTAAGACTGGAGACTTGCACTAAGTAGTCATAATAGCATTCTCGTTAAAAACTTAGTACTACTGGAAACATCATAATGAGAGTATACCTTAAGGTCATAGATAAGTTGTGCGAGATCCTCAATGGAATATATATCATGGTGTGGAGGTGGGCTAATAAGTCCTACACCAGCTGTAGAATGTCTTGTAACTGCAATGTCCCCGATAACCTTGTGACCAGGGAGCTCGCCGCCTTCACCAGGTTTAGCACCCTGTATAATTAGATGTACAAGATATAAATTTCTCCTACAAGATGAATAGCCATAGCAGTAGTGATCATGCATATATCGCATGATCAGGTTCTTTGAGTCAACATTGTACACATAAGCATACATAATTAAATTGTAACAGTTGTAAGAACCAATATGGTTAAATACCTGAGCCATTTTTATCTGCAGCTCAACTGCATTGGTCAGATAATAGATAGAAACTCCAAATCTTCCACTTGCAACTTGCTTGATTGCACTTATTCTTGGATTCATCGAACCGTCAGGAAGAGGCTCCATGCGAGATGGTTGTTCCCCTCCCTCGCCTTCATATATTTGCATCCCAATCAGCATGAAATGGAACTAATTACCAACTATACTAGCAATTTTATATTCCGAGTAAATAATTATGCACGAATAAGTCATAAATAAGAATATACATACGCACAGTTGCAAGTAGGAAGCCTGGATATTATAGGAATTTGAAGATGTAAGAATGCAGCGAACGATAATTGAGAAACAACTTTTATTTTAGATAAGTTGAGAAACAAGTGGTCCTTAAACCAGCGCACGGTGCTGGAGGCATTGACAGATCGTTGGTGGATCAGGGACATCAAGGGAACGCTCTCCATCCATGCTATTGTCGATTATCTACAATTCTGGGATCTGGTTGACGAGTTTATCCTCCAGGATGGCGTACCGGATACCCACACTTGGACAAGCTTGACATCAAGGCAGTAGTCAGCGCAACCAGCTAATAAAAGCTTCTTCCTCGGCAGCATTGGCTTTGAACCACGGAAACGCCTGTGGAGGAGTTGAGCACCACTGAGGTGCAAGTTCTTTCTTTGGTTGACCTTGCGGAACCGCTGTTGGACAGCTGACCGTTTGGCTTGCCGTGGTTTGCCACATCCACCCCATTGTTCGCTCTGTGATCAAGACGATGAAACGGCACAACATTTGCTCACCTTTTGCGTCTTCTCGCGACAACTCTGGTTCAACATCCTCAGTCGATGACGAGTGATGATTGTTATTCCCCGGAGGAATAGCAACTTGTATTCTCTAGAGGCGGCCAATATATATACATGTATATATGAGCAATATGCAAAGACCCTCTTAAAATACGGAGATATTACACAGAAGGCAATATATCTCTAACAGTGGTGAGGTGCCGTGGCAATGGTGCCAAGGAACGCCGGTGGGAAATCAATTCACTAATCATCCTGGTGGCTTGGATGCTCTGGAGGCACCGTAACACCTGAGTCTTTGAGGGTGCATCCCTGGATATGGGATTGCTGGATCGGGCCATCTAGGGTGAGGCGGCACTTTTGGTCACGACGGGTGCGAAGGGTCTATCAGAGCTTATAGTCTAAAGCGTCTCCATTGGTCGTGTTCCTCTATTTTGTAGCGCACATGTGTTTTAAGCTAATCGGACTGTGTGGTCCTGTTGTTCTGTTATTTTGTCCTCTTTTTTCTTTGGTTTTTGTTTGGATCGTTCTCTTTTTCTCCTCTTTAATATAATGACAGTCAACTCTCCTTACTGTTCGAGAAAAAAAAAATCTACACCATCCAAAGTTGACCCAGCAACAATTTATAATTTTGTTTTGACGGTAGCTCCTACCTAATGCATAAAATAAGCAGTACAGCTACTATAGGTTTAAGGTCTACCAATAAACAAGGCGAATTTGAGATCTTAATTAGGGCACCCCCTCCCCCCCCCCCCCCACACCACTCTTAGTAATATTATTACCATATTTCGGGTGAAAACCATTTCTAAATTGTATGTAAGCATAGCTGCATTGATCTCGAAATGAATTGTGCTACAAGGACATAACAGAGCCAGTTGATTTTTAGCAGTTGGCATCAAGGAATTCTAGACAAAAAAAGATCAGAACTAAAGCAACCAAATATAGTTAATTGCCATTTAAGAATATTAATTTTCCCCAAAATTATATGACCTTCAGAAGAATGGTAACTGTGTTCATCTCATCTACGGTGGAATATACCTGTATTAGATTTTCCTTCCATTATGTTCATGGCCTCAGCAAGGGTAGTATGAGCTTCCCAGGAAATGGATCCATAACTCATTGCTCCGGTACAAAATCGCTTCACTATCTCACTTGCAGGTTCAACCTCGTCCAAGGAAATTCTGAGCGGAATTTCTCTAAACTTCAGCATACCACGCAAAGTACAAGACTTATTCAGCTCCTGAATACATCTAGAATATTCTTTGTATGCTTCCCTGCTGTTAATTCTAGCTGCTTCTTGTAATTTTGCAATAGCGATAGGATCATTAAGGTGTATTTCTCCATTTTTCCTCCAGTGGTAATCTCCAGGGTTGGGAAGAGAATTCGCATCTGCACTTCCAGGTGGTAAAGTTCTTGACGGGAACGCCAACTCATGAAGACAAAGAGCATCTTGTGCAAGCATTTCAAATGTCGCACCCTCGACTCTACTAGGGGTACCTTCAAAACACTTGCTAACCACTTCTGAAGCAAGACCAAGAGCCTCAAAAATCTGAGCACCTTTGTAAGATGCCAGGGTGGATATTCCCATCTTTGCAAGAACTTTCATTATTCCATAGTTAGAAGCATTGAAATACTTCTTAGTGAGTTGTTCTTGTGTATATGACTGCCCATCATCATTAGGAGGAATCTTCCCATCAATCTGCAACTGCCGTATCGCTTCTATAGCCAAATAAGGGCATATAGCATCTGCACCAAATCCAATAAGGGTACAAAAATGGTGTACTTCACGAGGTTCAGCAGAATCAACCAACAACCCTATGCGTGTCCTCTCAAGATTTGAGACAAGATGCTGATGAACAGCTCCAACTGCCAATAGGGAGCTGACAGGTACACGATCCGGAGAGAACCCTGTATGAAAAAATTTTAGTTGATATCTGACGTTTCAATGAGCAAGTAAAATTAAAATCAACTTAATGTGAGGGAAATATTTTAAATGTTATCTTTTGACATGATGTGATGAAATAACACAAGAAAGTAAACTTATTCATAATTTCTTTCCAAAGAATAATTTACTTACCCATTGGTACTAATATGCTGCAGTAATAAAAAATAAACAGATCTCTGAGCGCATTCAGATTCAAGCTCGAAGGTGCTATTGACGTGCATGAATAGTATACAATTCATAGTAATATTATGCTCATGAAGCTATATCTAGATAAAATGATTAACGAAGCATATATAATTCATGCCTGGTGAGTTTGAAGTGCTTCTGTGTTATAAACTACACTGACCTCTATCAGAGAGAACTAAAATAGTGTATCCCTCATGAATAGCTGCATGCGCTTGCTCGCAAATTTTATCCAAGGTATGTTCTAGACCTTTCCTGCCATACTTTTTAGGATAAGTTATGTCAAGCACCTTGCTGCGCCAACCACGGAAATTCATCTTTTTAATAGCCTCCATTTCATCAATATGCAGTAAAGGACCTTTAAGTTTCAAGCGATGACACTGCTGTTCTGTTGTTTCAGATATGTCACCTTCTGGACCAATCATACACTCCATAGATGTGACAATTTTTTCTCTGATTGGATCAATTGGCGGATTTGTAACCTGCGCAAACATCTGCTTGAAGTATTCATACGTCAGTTTCTCTCTGTTTGACATCACAGCAAGTGGGGTATCGTTTCCCATTGATCCTAGAGCTTCTAATCCATTTTTGGCCATTGGGAGCAACAGCATTTCCAGGGCTTCTACCGTGTACCTGAAGCCAATCAATTGGGTATTTTGTAAAAAAAAAAAGACAGAAAAACACCAAACCACGGTTGAGCCGTCGCTTACCCAAAGGCCTTCAGTGGAGCCAAAATTCCATGGATACCCACAGCTTCCTTCTTATCATTCCTTTGCTGCACCAAAGTGTAGAAGAAGCCATAAAATAGTTCATCTAAGTTTTTTTCAGCAACAAACTCCTAGCCCTACAGAAAACTTGGAAAGTGAGCAACATGATAAACTTACTGGAAGTGCGCTAGAAATCCTTGGAGCAACTCTCTTGGTTTCAGGTACAGATTCTATAATATCCGTAAGTTGTATCTGTTGTCTCTCTAACCACTCTCCGTATGGGCGAGCATTGGAGTATTGTTTCTTCAATGCATCATCATCCACAACACAATGGTTCTCAAAATCAACTAAAAGCATCATACCAGGGTTTAGCCTACCCTTCCTCACTATATCTTCATTAGGGACGTCAACCACGCCAACTTCACTAGCCATGATTACACGGCCACTGTTGGTCACATAAAAACGGCCAGGCCTCAAACCATTGCGATCCAGGGTAGCACCAAGGTAACGGCCATCAGTAACTGTGTGTGAAAACCAGGTCAGCCTAAATGAAATCATTTATCAGAATGCTTTCAGAAATATTGAAAGAGTTTAGTGGTTTTAGATTTTTACATGATACTAGAGCCGGTCCATCCCAGGGCTCCATAAGGGCTGAAAAGAACTCATATAAAGCTTTTCTCTCAGGGTCCATGTTTACATCATTCTGCCACGCCTCAGGGATCATCATCATGACAGCTTCTGGCAAGCTTCTTCCAGAACGGATTAGGAGCTCAAGAACGTTATCAAATGCACCTGAATTCATAAGGATCATTCTTCATTCAAACGATAGACTTTGACAAGATATATATAGTTCCGTTTGTCAAGTGACAAGGCATATAGAGTTCCAAACATATGTGTAGTTTGTTTCAGAGACACAGATAGAAAGTGGAACCTGAATCTGAAGAGGTAGCATCCACTATAGGCAGAAGTTTTGACATTGCATCCCTTGATAGACCAAGTCCCTTGCACTTCAAGAGACCTTCACGTGCTTTCATCCTATCAAACATGGAAACAGACCAGAATCAATTAAGGATAATGAAATTCATGCCGCATAAGCATATATAGATCGCTGCTTACAAGATTCAGATACGTTAGTAAAGGAACATTCTCAGCAGACTTACCAGTTCTTGTTCCCTCGAAGGGTATTGATCTCGCCGTTATGTCCCAAAACACGCATTGGCTGCGCGCGATCCCAGCTTGGAAAGGTGTTCGTGCTGAATCTTGAGTGGACCTGTTTGCATGCATAACTTATAAATCATACTCTGTTCATCTTTTCTTGTCTGTACAATATAAAGACCTTAAACCGTATTACTACTAGCATTTCCAATCTGCTGACTATGATAATGATATTTGCTTGATTCCAATAAGATTGATGGGGTTATGTATTTACCAGAGCCATGTAACTTGTGAAGCTTTCGTCACCCAAGTCTGCAAAGAAGAAACCCTTAAGTTGACTCGGCTTAAGCTGACCCTTGTAAACTACAGTCCTGAAATAAATAACAAAAATGAGTCTAAGCGAATAATTGCTTAGCAAGAAATTGAATGCACATGTTAAATAATAAAAAACTTGGGTAGAGGCGTAGAGCTAATATCACAAAGAAATTAATGGCCAAATGTTCTCTTCTGTTCCTTATTCCTAAAATGATTTTTTTCAACATGCTTGTTACAATTCTAATAATGGCTTATTACTGCTCAATACAAGAATATAAAATTGTAACTAAAATCCTTGATCATTTCAGCTTTCACAAATGAAAATAAATAAAATTGTTGAATAAGGTAATGAATCAGAACCTTGAAGATAGAGAGCACATATAGAAATCCTTTGGTCCTCCACGCTGGAGACCCAAAGCTTTTCGGATGGACTTGATTGACAACCTCCGTAGGATGTACATCTGCAGTCGCAATTCACATAAAAAAGTCAAGGAACAATGTATTTCGCATATGAATCCCATAAAATTTCAATATTGATAGCTCATGAAATGACCTGCTGCTCAAAATCAGCCTTGGAACATGAACTCTTGGACACAAACACTTGCTCAATCACTGGTTCAGTATCAAGCGCCGATTTTCCCAAGTCCGAGTTGTCCGTGGGAACCCGACGCCAACCGAGAACTGCATGCCCCAGCAACTTCGCTATCTGCAATTCAAGGATACGAGATGAAAATGAGCATGGCATCTGTTACTGTCAGAGTCAAATTTTCTTTTCTGCTTCGTCACTAGACAAACCTCATGAAACACAAGCCTGCTCTTCTCACGGCGCTCCTCATCAGTGGGCATGAAGAACATTCCTACGGCGTACTCACCCGGCTGCGGAATCTCAAAGCCAGAGTCCTTGGTGATCTGCCATAATACAAAAATCACACCCGAAATGAATCCCTCAAGCACAGAAAGCACTTGTCTCTCTCGTCAGAAACTTCAACTAAGCTTGCCTGTCTGAAGAAGTCGTGCGGCAGCGCAACAAGGATGCCTGCACCATCGCCAGTGTTTTTCTCGCAGCCGCAGGCGCCACGGTGAGACATTCTCTCGAGCATCTCGACGGCATCGTCGACCTACAACACAGACACAAGCCATGACAGACCAACTCAGGCACGGACGGGACGTGACGTGACGTGACGCTGAATTTCCGAAGCTTCAGGCCTTCAACATGGAAGAATCAACCCCAAGTGTCGCGCGCAGCGCTTAGTCGCGAAAGCTCACAGTTTTGCGGCTGGGCTCGGCGGAGAGTTCGGCGATGAAGCCCACGCCGCAGGAGTCGCGCTCGAACGACGGGTCGTAGAGCCCAATGCTGCTCCCCGGGATCTTCGACATCGACCTGACCTCCCCCGACGCCGCAGCCGCCGCACGCGGCACCACGCGGGTGCGCTCCTGGGCGGCGGGGAGCGGCGCGCCGCGGAGAAACCACTCGGCCTCCAGCGACACGCCGCCGCAGCCGCGATGCTGCAGCGCCCCGCCATACGCTGCTCCCGCCGCTCTCACCGTCGTCCGGCCACGAAGCACCCTCCGTCCGCCCGGCGCGGGAGCCGCGCGGAGCTTCAGAGCGAGGCCTTGCGCCGCCGACATTGCCCGGCTTTGTGGGAAGGAATGCCCGCCTCCGCGCAGGTGGGCAGTTACTTATCTGCATGCAACAGAACAGCGTTGGAGATTACGAAGGGCCACCGAAAGTTCGTAGGGGCTGTTTGCATGCAGGTCTAGAGTGCCAAGTCAAATATTAGTCATAATCAAAGTAGTGATATCAAAATTTAATTAAAAATAGCTATTTAATTTCTAACCATGTAAAAATTGACAGCCGGCCAAAATCCGGCCAGCCAAATCGACCGTCTAAAATTTGTCCTAAGACTACTAGTTAACTAAAGACGGGTCTGACCAAAAAAAAACCAGACGGTTCAAAATTTAGTTTCAAACCAAACGCTAGCTAAATTATGTAGGTATAACCAAAATTTAGTCTTAGGTTACTGATGTCGTAAACCAAGCAGGCTCCTAAACCACCCTAAAAAATTAGTGCGCTAGCATGCAGAAAGCTCAGAGTTGTCTGCTACTCTGCTTCCTCGCTTGCTATGGATAAAACCAACGAGATTTTTCTAAAAGAAGTATTGGAACAGCGTCTGAAGTGTAAACAAGAGGCCGAACACATCAGGGAAACAGAGAAGGAAAAAAGAAAACAGAGATCGACATGTCTACTGCATCACACCCAACAAGAAGCAGGCAGGTTGGCGAAACAAAATTTAGCGTGTTGTGTGGTGCTCGATCAGATCGAGCAAACGGTAAGGTACCTCACTCTTCGCCGAAGCTCGTGCTCTTCACCCCGATGGCGCCGAGGAACGTTTCGAGACGGGGAGATCGGAAATGGAGGCGGCGGGGGATGGATGGGGACGGACGCGCGCCGCTTCTCGCCTCTCGTCTCGGCTCGACTCGACTCGGCGGCGCTCGCTCTCCTTCGCTTCACCTCGCAGGATCACACCGCTCTGTACGCCGTGGCAGACACATGGATTTATAGGATTTTTTGTGTGGGGCCCGTGCGTGCTACAATCCTTTTCTTTTCTATTCTGCACCTCTGCTTCTTCGCTCCTTTCATTTCTTGCTGTATGTTTGCTTTCACTTTCTTGGTGTGTAAACCAACGTTTTTATACAACAAACGCTGAGTGTACAAGTTAGCATTTCCACTAAGTTAATTGTTGTATCATTCATTGTATCATCTTGTAAGCGGGAATAATTACGTACACTTTCATTAATTGAATTATAACTCACGAGAAGTTACATATATATTATCTATAGAGGATATATGAATGCATGACTAATATGAACCTGTAATGTGAATGCGTGAGATAACCGAAAGGGCGGTCTAACAGCCCTTGTAGTTTGAGCGTTACCGATGCAAACATTCAGGCTAGATCTGAACTCAATGGAGATAGAAGTAGACAATGTTTTGGTGAAGATGTCAACGTGCTGCGACAAAGACATCGAGAACGAGACATCACACCGGTTTTACCAGAATCGGGCACACGTTAGGGATGAAGGCACATGTCAGTGTTGCCAGAACCGAGTGCATGGAGAGAAGGGACCATCACGTGCTTGCCAATAGTGCCTAAGCAGGGTGCAGAAGCAGCATCAAATAAGGGCTTGACGACGGTTACAATGCGCAAAGCGATAAAAAGAAGAAAGCTGAAAAAATGCGTGGTGCCCAGAACACGAAGAGCTAGGGCGAGGAGAAAAATGCATGAGTACATGCAAATCAATAGATGACAACACTGAAGGCATAACTATGGTTATACAAGGGTAGATCCAAGGGGTCACCGTGTGGACCAAGGCCCACCAAAAAAAAATAGAGTACCCCCTAGATCTCAAGATTCGTCCTAGCCCAACTTCCCATTCCAGGACGACGCCCTGCTCGCCCTAGCTCTAGCCGCCTTGCACGCGCCTCTAGCTCTAGGCTCCACCACTCCAGCCGGAGCCGTCGCTTTGCCGGACAGACCAGCCATCATCGTTCGATTCTAGTGCTCGCCCGCCGGCCGTCACACCTCGACTGATCAAGCCCCAACTGAGACGGGAGGGCTGACCCGACTACCAGGACGCTCTGAGCATTCTCAGATCTCCAGTCTCCAGCGTCGCTCCGCCACCGCCAGTTGCCATTAGCCGCAGCCCTGATGCCCTCCCGTGCGGCCGTGCCGGGTGCCGTGGTCGATGACTCGGTGCCCAGTGCCCATGCATCACGGCCAGTTGACAACCACCCACCGGCCACATGCACGCCCATGCTCACCGGTGCCCTAGTCACCAATAGTCTATACTGCTAGCAGTTAGTTTGATTACTTGATTTTGAAAGCATTTGATTGGTAGTCACAGTCCAGGATTCTCTGTTGAATTCTTAATAGCATCATCAAATTCAGAAATCAAATGGCAGGTCTAGATTGATTTTTGAATTCTGAACCATCATAGTATTTGATTTATAGTCCTAGTTACTTACTACTTAGTTTGATTTCTGAATTTTGAATAGCAAACATATGCTCTATTGAATTCTTTGTTGAAACATAGCAAACATATTTTGAATAGAAAACTATCACATCTTGTTCCTGTTGAATTCTTAAATTCTGAATTATTTAATTATTTGATAGTCTAACTTTGATAGTTTGATTTATAGCCTTGTAGGTCTCAAATATGAAGAGGAAAGTTATAATTGTTTTAGATAATTTGCAATTTATATTTATGTAAAACCAACTGGTACTCTTATTTGAACAATTTGTAATGCATTTTGTTTAATTTGATTCTTAATTTCATTTGACTTGTGATATAGTGTATATGATATGTGATATGTCGTGTTAGAAAAGCCACACCCTTTCAATTATTTCTGGATACGCCACTATGGTTGTAGAAACATCAACAACGAAGGGCTCGACGGTGGTTGCAGTACACGAAGCACATAAGAGGGAGAAAGCCAAAACAACACGGGATGGTCGGAGCAGACGCAAACCGATTTATGATCGGAAAACCAAAAAGTAAAATGTCAAACAAGCGATTGGCAAGAGGAAACCAATCTAATAGATCAAAAAGACTATTGTGCACCGATTAGAAGGAAGGATACATAAGCAGCAACAGAGAAGGGATCAATAACGGTTGATATATGATCGAAAAACCAAAAAGAACAACATCGGGCAAACGATCGATAAAAGAAAAATGATCTAATAGATCGAAAAAGCTCTATTGTGCAACGATTTGAAGGATCAACGACACGACCCCTATACTAGGGGTTGTGCAGCCTCCAGCGGAGATTATAGGTAGTGATCTTCCTAGGGGTGGCAAGGTGGAGAGCACGATGGATGCCGCCCTGATGGAGGAGCATCGCATGACGAGGAACGTCGACGTGGGGCCACAGCGGGTGGTGACACACAGGGGCATAGGGCACACGGCGGAGAGCACGAGGGATGCCACCTCGATGGAGGAGCACCAGACAATGAGGAATGTCGGCACGGCTACACTAGGGGTTACGCAGCCCCTGCAAAGATCATGGGGATTGATCTCCCCTGGGAGCAGCACAACAGAAGCAATTTAGTGGCTAGGTTGAGGAATGAAACCCTCTAATACCATGTAAGAAGGGATAAATCACGCAGACTTTCATTGATTGAACTATAAGTTACAATAGGTTACATATACATAGTCTGTCGAGGCTAATGTGAATGCATGACTAATATGAACATATAACTAATATGAACCCTAAATGCATGAGGTAGCCAAAATGACAGTCTAATATCTATATTCCTCCACATCATAAAGAGTTTACCTAAGTGAACTTTTGTTTCAGAAAACAGTGCATGAGCCAAATGAAATGTTAAGCAGAAACCAAACCGAAGCAAAACTCTGAAACAAAGGGAAAGTGTGCAATTTCCACATCTGAGAGGACCTATTTTGCAAAACTAGCCAAATTACCCCATAAAAAAGTACTCCTACTACTAGATGCAGATTCCCAGCAGGGGCCGGAGCCACCGTCGCATCCGGCGGTTGTGACAACACGGGCGCTACTGCCAACGCGGGGAGCCAAAGCCGCGCACTTAGGCCTCTCCCAATATTGCAACATGGCTGGGTTTTTTATACATTAATTAGGTATCCACTTAAGTAAAAAGCTAATGTAGCAAGCTATTTAAAGAGGAGGGAGATGAACCTTATTTGTTATGGAAGAAATTAGCTGGTTAAGGCAACTAAGACGTAAGACATTGTATTAGAACATTGCAGTTTCTTCCTTATCTTCTCTCTCCCCTCACATTTGATCCTCTATGCCCTCCATGACATTAGCACTACTTAGCTCTCCTCTCCCTGTAAAGCAACACAGTTGGCCACACACACACACACACACACACACACACACACACACACACACACACACACACTATACATTGAAAGCTTATTTCTTAACATCAATTTCTTATTTTCTCTCCTCCAAGATATCACCTAAGAAATAAAATATTAGGAGTAGCCTAGTGTTAAGGGAAACCCACTTGCAATCTTATCCTCGTTATCGACTATGCAAACTCCCCCATTCGTTGCATGTATGGATGGCAATGGGGCCCCAAAACCCGATACCCGACGGATAATTACTCTATTAGGGGCTGGGTATGGACCAATTCCCGTACTCGCGGGTTTGATACTGGGCAAAATCGTCACCTGTCAGGTAAAGCGAGTATGGGTCTGTTCTCCTGCTACACATATCCGTGTACCCATGGGTCATCAAACTTCCAAGCCACCAATAGAAATGGCCCATCTAGCCCACTTGGCCCACACCATGAAACTCTACTGTCATCTGTCCACCCTCTCCAACCCTAATCCCAAACCCAATCACGTGCGTGTGCACCACCACCGCTCTCAGCTGTTGTTGTGCCATCGTCACTGCCCTCGGCTCGCGTATTGACACTGCCCCTCCCGACCACCGTTGATGCCACCGTCCCTCTCAACCGCCGTCTTGTCCTCTATGGCCCCTCCCGGCCACCACCACCTTCTCCTCCGTGGCCCCTCCCGGCCACCACAGCCGTGACCGCCTTGTCCTTTGTGGCTCTTCCCAGACTCCATCGCTGTCACCCCTCTAGCCCACCGCCTCCTCCGTTGACCTTCCCGTCCGCTGCCACCTTCTCCTCTGTCGCCCCTCCCGACCGCCACTGCTATCACCCCTTTCGGCCATCGTCTCCTCCATCGCCCCTCATGGCGGCTGAGGGTGAGTTACTGGGCACGAGTAACCCGTCGGGTACCCGTTACTCGCACGGTTACAGGTACGGTTAAATATCGTACCCATGTGCAGGTACAAGTATTGTTATGGGCATGATTTTTTTCAATGGGTACGGGGTAGTGCAACCTAGTGGGTCTATACTGGTTGCCACCCCTAGCTGCACGGTCTGGGGCTTACAGCAGATGCCGCACGTCACCATCCACTCAAGGCACATGCATGCAACCGTGTGTGCATGCACTGCCCCACTCAAGTCGAGTTGAGCTGACACGCGGTGTCCAGTTGTCCGCATCAGTTTATCAGACCTACATGCATGGTGCATCTGCTTGTGAGTTGTGACAACTGACAACATCTTTCAGCAAGAGAGATCACAGTCACACGACCACATTTTGGTGGATAGTTTTGAAGATTTGTAACAACAAGAGAGAACGCAATTAGTGAGATCATATAGTTTGTTGGTGTAAGAAAGTCTCATCATTAGTGAGATATGGGCGATGTTAGGGGTGTTTTCTTCTTAGGAGGAGTCCTTGGGGCAGTTCGAGAGAGGAATCCGGACACCGTAGACCGCTTTGCATCGTTTAAGCATCGACCATTGGCCGCCGTTGGCTTTAGCACTTACTATACTCACCACATGCTGATCTAATGGTAAGGTGACCCGAATACCTTTGTAGCTGTGATCATTTAGATCTGAACATCGACGGTGTGAGCGAGCGGGCTTGTAGGGGTAATTAGTTTACTTCAGGAGTAGTTCTAGATATCCCCACGCTGAGCGATGCATGATCCAAATGGTTATGGTTTATTGGGAAAGGTTTTCATGAGTACCCGTTATGTGCACTTTAGCGGGCGGCACAAGCCGAATATTCCTCGTGTCATGTGAGTAAAGGAGTATCCCCATGCAGAGTGTAAAAACAGTTCGAACTGTCGCGCTCTTGGTCATGAGCATGTCTTATGTCCATGCGCACCATCGTAGAGTCTCGAGTTATGGATTGTGGTTGGATATGTTAGTCATGGTGGAGATGATTCGTGTTACATATGTTCATGATGGTTCCAGTTATATTTATGTACAGTTGGTTATTGCAAGGTATAATTGTATTGTTGTTGGTTATGTTTAGATGCTCACATATATGTGTCTAGGTTGCAGGCGCATATGTTCTACTTAACCTTGTGGCCTTTTTCCTTGCTAATAGCATAATGCATAATCCTTAGAGTCGGGTTATTTATATGTATCCTATATGAATTAAGTCTTGCAAGTACCTTCATACTCAGCTGCTCTACATGTTTTGCAGGTGAGGAAGAGGGGGTATTTGGCTACTTCACGCCTGTCGATGCTAGCAGCGGGAATAAGTAGGCAACTACTCAAAAGTCGTGCTTTTGGGGTGAAGCCTAAGGGTATATGGCTTCACCCATCTTTTGATGTCTTTAGCTTTTGTTTCCGCTGCGTAGTTTCTCTTCTGGCTAGGAGTTGATCAGTTTTAGTATCCTCCTAGATCTCTTTTGTTGTAAATTGTCAAACTCGTAAATGGTTAAGAACTTGTAATATGATTTAATTACTCGCTCTTTATTAAGCTTATTACAATTGCTTATGTTGGAAATGCATGTGCTCCGATCTTGGACATAAAATACGTGTCGGGGCTACCGGGATGGTATTCTGATTAATCGTCGAGGTTGTGGTTATGAATAATGATCCTCCTGATGATTAATTAGAATACTGTTTGGACGGTTCCTCACACTTACAAAGTTCATCTTGTAGGTGCAACAGAGGGGTCGGGACGTCCTTCATGATATCATGGCGGAACCACTCCTCTTGGGCTCAAGCGTATTCCTCAAACTTGCACATGAGGGCATTCACCGTGCGCATCGGGCGCTGGTGCAACCGATCGAAGAGTGGTCCGGATGCCAGGCCGGCAGGCCTTGGGTTGTTGCGTCTATGACTGATGACTCTTACATGCCCTTTTTATAGGCCTTGGTATGGGTGAACCTCCAAAAGTAATCTCAGAGGATTTCGCTCAACTGTTGCCTAACAGCGAACAGGCTACCTGAGGTCACTGGCTCAATGAAGGTCCCCTATAAATTATTGCAAACGGCATCCCAAATCTAGGACCAGGTGTAAATAGACCCTGACTCCAATGCCCAGAACCATCAAAGGGCTACTCCCTCCAAGGCGAGGGGGAAGCACTTAGCCATGGTGGCGTGCTCGCCTCCATTGGCCTCGATGGTGAGAGCGTAAGAGCGAACAAACTCCTCTGGGTCCGAATCACCCCTAGATTTAGGAAACTTGGGGGGTCTGGAATCCGTTTGGGAAGGGTACAGCCTGCAGGCCCTCCTACAAGGGTGAGTCGGAGTTTAGGAGCAGAGCTTCGTGCCGATAGAACCAGGGCTCTATTGCGTGTAGAGCGTCTAAGGGTGGCTCTTGGGGGCGATGAAGGGCACAGGCAACACCCTCAGTGGCCTCGGAGCCCTACGGTGTTGGCCGTCACGGGGGTGACCTCAATTATGACTGCGATCTGATGCGCAGCCCGAAGGACTACCTGCAGCTCTTCTAGTTGGGCCCGAAGGGCCACCACATGTGCCTGCTGGCCAGTGGTGGCTGCTTGTGCAGCTGCAGCCTCAGCTGTAGCCCTTTGAGGTGCCACAATGTTGTCGCCATGCTATTGTTGCAGGGCCCCTGAATCGGCAGGGTCCACCATGTTAGACATAACCGGGACCGCGGCTACTCCGGCTATGGCCGTGGCGCCCTTGTTCCGCCCGAGTCTGGACTCGTCGTCACCCTCGGTTGGGGTGTCGACATCGGCATAGCATGTATTTGGCTGTAGCTATCATGCGGACTTTCGCGCAAGCGTGGCCGTGGAGCCAGCCGCTTGGGTGGTCTTTTTCTTCGACGGCATCCTATCTCTCATAGTGCTTCTACACTCCCCATGGATGGCGCCTCTGTTGGTGTAAGAAAGTTTCTTCCACGAACAAGGTGCTGCGAGAATCGTTCTTACTAGAGCGACTCAAGTTTGGAGAAGTAGCAGAGAGGAAGAGGATGCATACAATAGTTCTTAGAAATTTCTGTCCCTAGTACTATGTGCCCATGGTCGGTATTTATATTGCTTTCTTGAGCGTAAAGTTACAGACATGGCCCCCTCAATGGTAGAGGCACGAGCTACTACCAGTACAACCGTGTTACAAGGCCAGTTTCATACTACATCGCCTAGGCCAGAGGCCAAAATATCGACACGCTGATGACATCACCCCACCGTGGTAGTCACACAGCAGCTAGCGGCCACAGTGCTTGGTCGGTCGCCAACTATGGCACCAATCTTGTCCAACGTGCCATGACGACCACCATTTGCATCGGCATGTCAGGGCGACCGCCACTTGATAGGCATTAAATTCTAGTCACATCACAATAGATACCATGTGGTTGGTAGGCCCGACCCTACTGGTCTTACTGGGGGGCCTCACCCTTCCTCAAGCCTCTGATGGTTAGTAGCCTTTGGACCTCCAGAAGGCTCCGAAGGCCTAGGTTGTTGGGACGCTCCGGAGCCCAGAAGCTCCGAAGGAGTCTCGAGTTTGATGATCTTTAATCTTAAATATACAGAGTCAAAGGGTAAGTGGGTCCTTAATGGCGACCCCATCACAGTTTATGCAACACTACCGAATAAAGACTTTGCCTGAGAAAACAAGTGCGATGGGCGCTCCTTGTTCAGAAGTCATCAACTACAACAAGGAACCAATCAATATTTATCTCAACTGCATGTGTACCCTTCTATCTATTAAATCCAACCGATCAATTAATAATTTGTTAATTTGATGGAGTATGTCGTACCAATATATATCCTACCAAGCCAGCTATGTACGAAGAACCCAATCAAACAACCCTGAAAACTGTACTTCAGAATCAATGGGTAGAGTACTTGTCCATAGGAAAGAAGACAAAATGTAACATAGAAATTTTGCATACATAATCTGATGATCTGGGTATATAGCATGAACATTTAGCATGCGTCATTGTCAAATTAGCAGGTAAACATTCTTCATCAGGCGCTCTCCTTGATCGTCGTGGCTTCTTTCATAATATACGAACTCAAGAAAGCAAAAGGAAGAAGTTTTCAAGGAGAAAAGGAAAGACGGCTTGGTGAAATGCGTGAAATGAATGTTTTTGGATTGTTGGAGTCAGTCAAAGCAACTTTCGATATAGCAATCCTATAAACAACGGGACTTTTTTTTTCTCATCGATACAACTAGCATTTCAAATTTATTAAGATACCTTACTTGGTGAGTGTATGGTCCCAAAAATAGGTTTGGCGATGGGGAAAAAAGACATGCAAGAAATGACACAAAGCAAAGGGTGATGCACGCTTCATTTTGTCCGTGTTGTGGATCTTACTTTGATGACAGTGCTTCCGAATCAATGTCGTTGTCAAGTTTGTACACCATTTTGATTCCTTAAGTTTTTGGGGACATGTAGAATCTGATTATTCCAGGCAAAACTACCCTCAAAGCTATGGCCAGGTGGAAATTTGCTGCTTATATGTAGTGCGCATTTCATTAAGTAAAAAGAAAGTTCTTCATAATTTGTGTGCAAGCGTATTTGCGTCCACTTTTTTGGGCTTTGATGCTATGCTTGATTTATGTTTTGTTGCATATGGGCGTAAGGATGTTGATGATCACCCTATATACTTAATTTCATGTCAAATAACTGATGCTATCCACCCACTTGATACTTAAATTTCATGTCAAATAACTGAGTGTATGAGAGTTAGACTTTGCCAAACCAGTGAAACCTACGAGAATTTCACAGAACTTAGTTCAGTTCCTGTTCCAAACAGGGCCTAACATTCTACATAGTACAAGGATAAGTTTTACACCCTAAAGTTGTCCGTACAAAAACTAGGAGTCCACATACTATCTGCTGTCTAGACGAGCTGATCCAACAAATCACCATTGTTACCATCTATTCCGTACTGTCATAAACAACAAATCAACCGCAACATTTGAAAGAAAAAAACGAAATATTTTAATTACCTAGAGCTGGCTGCGACATCTACATTGCGCACACAAATTTTATATTGTTTCCTTATCATAAAAGAAGTCCAAAATGTTTCATGCACATCAATTATGAAAAGATACAATTGAGATTATCCACTCAGCAAAAAGGAGTTGGAATATAAGAAACTAGCAAGGTGGGCCCACACAAATAACGTGATTAGACTCATCATAATTTCTTTGATCAAAATAGTAAGTGTAATTTGACTTTGCATGTGATATTATCCTTCATTTACAAAAGACATAAAATAAGTACAAAATAGAATATATTATGCTCCAAACGTAATTGTAGTACTGCATTGTTATTTGAGGGGAAAAGCTAATGCATGTAGATTTAGAAAAACAAATTAAGTGCAGGCAGCCCAAGTCACTCGAACAAAGTCCATATTTCTGGGCTAGGTAGTACGCGAATGTATATGGTTTATTTGTTTTTCTACTTCAGTGGGATAATATCGTATTCTACACAAATTATATTGTTGGAGTCCAAACTTTATTTGTATGAATTTTGTAGAAATTATACAAATTGATCTTCTACTATTTTATTCAGATATGGAGTTTTGATATAGTTGTATTTGCTGGAACATAGTTGTTGGTTTTTGTAATTTCAAATTAGAATTTTTATAAATTGCAAAATATATTTGCAAAAATTTGGTTCTTCTCCAAATATTTCTCTTGCTAGTCAAAATTCAAATATCAAAATCGCCGACATGAATAAGGATTTCTTTTCCCGTGCAAGAGAGCCCAAAATAGGATCTCTAATTGCCTGTAATTGCTTGAAATATAAAACAAATAATGTCTTCTTCAGGGCTAATCACGGTAACATCCCATTGTCCAAACACCTATATTTTCGTAACTGCCCGTGTAATTGCGCCATATTTTGTTTTGCTGCTCCTATCGATTGCTTATTGGTTATGATCGATTGCTTATTGGTTATGATAGAGAGATTATCTTATAACCCCTATTAACTGCTTGTGGTTGTACAGAAAATATAGGCCTTGACAAAAAAACACCGGAAGTCCGGAACCAAAGAACAGAACCGAACCGTACCCGAACCATATTGTCAGTTTTTTTGGTGTCTAGTGGTCAGTTTGGTTTTTGTTTTAGTGCTATTCGGTGGTCGGTTTTTGGTTCGGTTGCCATATTCTAAAAGCCGAAGAACCCGAAGACCTACTCCCATCTCCCCCGACTGGCAACTGACCAACTCCCCCAATGGCCCATGCAGCGAAATGGGCAAGCGGCCCACTTGTAGGATCTAGGATACTGACTAGAAGGGGGATGAATAGGTGATTTTAAAACTAATTGCTAAGTGATCAACCAAACTTGCGAAAACAAACTAAATATTATTAGAGCAATATGAAAACAACTAAGAGCTATGTCAAGATTTGCAATCCTAGAGTGACATACAATAATTTATATTTTAGAAAGATAAAATGCATAAAGTAAATTGCATGAAAGTAAATAGCTCAAAGGATGACACACAAAATTTATCCCGTGGTATTGGTGATTTGCCGATCACCCCTAATTCACGCTAAGGTAAGTTCAAGCTTCTAACCGCTTCTCTATCAAATATCTAATTCTCACACGAGAAAGGGCTCACACCGAGCAACTTAATCTTAAGCCGGAATAGAACAAGAACTATTCAATACCTCGATTTCACTAGAGTAGCACTTTTTCTCTCCAACAAGGCGTACTCAAAGCCTCTAACAATCATCGTCGTGGTTCCTTTATAGTCTTCTTTGAAGGGCTCAACAGCGCAACAACCTCCAAGCCGTCTAGGAGGTGGCAACATTCAAGAGTAACAAGTCGATGACGCTTGCTTGAAGGATTACTAGTGCCTCAATGCTCAAACTCTTTAAAGTTAGGCACTAGATGCTTTCACACTCTCAAAAATGCAACCACTAAGCTAAAAGTCGGAGAGGAGAAAGGCAAGAGCTCAAATGAGACCACCCTTGAACCAGCCCAAGTGACTATATATAGGCCACACTCCAAAATGTGATTGTTCCTGTTGATTTAAAACGTCTGCAACACTGGCGGTTAGATTGCAGGTCAACTGGTGGTCAGACCATCAGCCGTTCAATGGCTATAAAATCGTGATGATTACTTCTGACACAGGCTAACGGTCAGACCGCCAACCCTCTCGGTCAAACCATGAGCAGGGAACAGAGTGCCAAAACTCTCTGTTCCCGGAAGGTCAGATCGAGGGTCTGAACCCTTCTGTTCCTTGGTGGTCAGATCGGGACTGAGGTCTGAACACATCTCAAATATGGTTATACAACGGTCAGACCAGCAAGGCCCTTCGGTCAGACCGTGACACTTGAAACTTGAATAGAACAGTCTTTTCTATACAACGGTCAGACCGGTCGTTCTGATAGTCAGACCGCCACAACTCAGAAACACTAAAATGTTGTCTTTCTTTGGTTTCTCTCAAATTAAATTTTTCACTCTATATGAAATGTAAGTTTGAGAAATTGTAGCACTTTAGATGTCTCAAGTAAACGCACATCAACCCCTCTTAATAGTACGACACTTATTCTATCAATCTAGTCAATTTTTTTCTCTAATCTCCTTTGACCGACAAAAGAAAATGTATTACAATTATACCTTTACCTTGAGCTAGCCATTTTCATATTTTCCACATATACTTTATTCTAGCTTCGCAACACCTTTGTGACTAACCTTTTCATAACTCAAATAAACATGTTAGTCCACAAATTTCTTATTATTATTAATTACCAAAACACGAAATAGGGGCCTAAATGATTCACCACTCCCCCTCATTGCACCCTTAGCTCCTGAGGCCCTGAGTCCCCGCACCTAGGCCCCGCCCCACCCAACCCAAGCCACCCCAAGTCCTTGGCTCCTCGCCGCGCCTTGCCACTGCCAGCCTGCCACGGTGCCAGGCCACCACCGCCCAGGCATCTCTAGCGCCTAGCCACCCCCGCAAGAGTGCTGGATGGCACCCGCCCAACCCACATATATGTCGATGGTGAAGGAGCTGAGAAAGAAGGACACGGCCATGCCCAGCGCGCTGGGTATGTAGTCCCGTAGTCACCACCGGCGGTGCTTGGCCACCTCCTTGAGCGCGCAGATGGCGATGAAGAAGAAGGTGAGGCAGAAGTGAAGATCTTTGTCTATGGTACCGAGTAACCCTCCTGATCTGAAATTTGGTGAAAACCGTAAACCAAAACTTTAAAACAAAAACCGAACTTGGCGGTTTTCCAATATTTTCCATCATCTTTGGTTTGCATATTTTGAAAACCGAATTGTTCATGCACCGAAAACACCGAACCGAATGTCCAAGACTACAAAAAGATCATGCACTAAATATGGAAAAATTGTAAGTAAATACTCCAAACAACTTGTGTTCTAAATATGGAGTATTGTGTTAGCCCTTGTTTGATGTGTGTGAAGCTAACACAGTGTATTAAGAAAGAGATATCAATACTTGAAACTTGCATAAGTTACAATACTACCTCTCTTGCTCATGTTGATTCCTTACCTCCTCTCAAGCTTGATGCTACTCCCTCAACAACCATGGAAACGACCTTGCAACAGCGAAGTGCGGCGTGATTGTAGCAAAATATAAACTTTCTAGAAAATTTGAAACTCCCTACCAGAACCACACAAATTGTAGACAAAATCAAAACCAAATGGGTTGGTTAAGCTTTAGTAAACTTCTTGCTGCTTGTGTAGCTTCGTTTCTTGCGTTGCTTTGGGTTGTTCTGGAGGTAGTTTGGCCTCAAAAATCTTGGGGGAAGGATGAAAGGAAAGGGACAGCCTTCAAATTGGGCACCAGCAGGCGGCCTTGATGAACTCAACTGCAGCGGATGGATTAGCAAGCTTGGCAGCATTGCAGTGCTACCACCCGTACTCACGTTGGTGTTGTTGCTTGCTTACTTGGTGACCATTGCTGCTTTCTTTCTCGGTGTCCACCATAGCTAGCTTCTTGCATACACTGGGGGGGAGGGGAAGAAGCAAGATGCAATTCTTGCCTAGTCTTGCCCTGGCAAAGAAACCATAGTTCTTTCTTCACCTTCCCTTCCCCCTTTTCCTATTCTCAAATCGAGC
This sequence comes from Phragmites australis, assembly GCF_958298935.1. NCBI lineage: Eukaryota > Viridiplantae > Streptophyta > Magnoliopsida > Poales > Poaceae > Phragmites > Phragmites australis. Next base: position 34,450,355 of record NC_084929.1, on the reverse strand, counting down.
AAGCAAAGGGCAATTCCTAAGCTCACCTATGTCAGCCTCATGAAGACTATCTATTGGTGATGCGATTTGGGACCGTTGCCATGCACGTTTACTAGGGAACGACTCTGAGACCGATTAACACCGTGTTCATCCATCGGCGTGTAGTTCCCAAGCCGTCGCAACCACTCTCATCCACGGGCATGCGACTCCATGCTGGTGTAGCTCCGTTCACCCACGGGTGCTCGATTCAAGTCATGTGTTGCTCCTTTCATCTGTCGGCTATCGGTTCTTAGGCCGTCACAGCCGCTCTCATCCATAGGCATGCAACTCCAGGCTGGTGTAGCTCCATTTGCCCATGGGCGCTAAGGCATGTGTTGCTCCTTTCGTCTGCCGTCTATAAGTTCCCAGATCATCACAACCACTCTCGTCCATGGGCATGCGACTCCAAGCTAGCAAAGCTCCGTTCACTAGAGGGCGCTCAATTCAAGGCATGCGTTGCTCCTTTCGTCTGCTGGCTATTGGTTCTCAGGTCATCGCAACAACAATTGATCACCGATCCTGTTGACGAAGATGTTTCGATGGCTCTCGAGGGCGTAGCGAGGATCAACATGATTTGTGTGCCTTGAATTGATAATGTTTGGTTGCAATTTGTGCCTTGAATTGGATTCTTTTGGCTACGACTTCAATGAACGTGACCCATGGCAGAGCCGAGTTTGCTGGGCGATGAAAGCTTTGCACGCCATATGCTTTGCGCCATTCTCTCACCCTAGCATAGTTTGCGACAACGGCTCTACACCGATGTAACCGCCTATCCAGCTCGCCACGGCGTAGGGCTCGTACATCGACTATCTTTGCCTCTCATCGAATATTTGTTCCTCAGAACTGCATTGTCTTGACGCACAACAAGAGCTCTTAGTTGAGGAGACTGTCGTGTCGTGATCTAGGTTGCTTTAGGAGTCGGAGGTGGAAAGATTGGACTTGTTTTTTAATCATAATATGAATCTAGCTTTGTATTATATAATAGATTTTATCTCTACTTCAGGATTCCATGTAAGGTATATATATGGACACCTGAATTAATCGGACAAATATCTTACCGTTATAATGGACCCACCATAATCAACAGCCTGGGTCTTTCTTTTTTCCAATGATTAACGTGATAATTTTTCATATTTTTTAATTTCAAATTTAGCTATTTATTAATTGTATTTGATATAGACTCTTTGGTTTAATATAGATCGTTAGATGATCATAATAGTTAATATTCTTTTCTTTTTTATTTACATGGACTCTTTATTTAAACATTTTGCTTTTCAATCCATATGGAAATTGAACTATTGATTTTATTTTTTATTTTGAATATTAGCTATTGATTAATTGTATTTTATTTGGACTCTTTGTTTATGTATTTTGCTTCCCAATTTGCATGTAAATCAAACCACTAATCTTCCATATATTTTTAATTCCGAATTTAGCTATTCATTCATCGTATTTGGTATAGACTCTTTGTAATTTAGACCTATATATTATTGTAATAAGAAGTTGTCTAGATCTTTTCTTTTTTTTAAGTTAATGTGATAATTTTGTGACATTGAGAACAAGCTTGATGGATCATTTTCTCCTTAAATATTAAGATAATAGATCTTTCTTGTAATAATCTCCAATCCAGATTCTTTCATCGTGTTACCCAACCTGGACCTGAGGAGCTAGTTGGATAATCCGCCTACAACACTACGTACAATTGAGAATCGGCCGTCGATGGATTGGAGCATCTCCAAATCGTTTGCTCGGTGCCGCGTCTCTCCTTATCGCCATATCACAATCACCATCTTATTCGGCATCACCTCTTATGTCAGTTGATGATAATAGGGACCAAGCTAGAAATGTCTAAATGACTTCTTGCGTCCTTGGTTCAAAAAAAAAAAAACCATCGTCCAACTTTATCTCGATCAAAGGTTCATGCTGTTCCTCTTCTATGATGAGCCACACAAGAGATTTTTTCCCCGAAACTGAAGTTAGTGTGAGAGGATAATTCTCATGAAAATCATTACCACATAAACAGCAATAGCAGACACAGCGTCACAAACGTTTACTTAAAAGTCATCCTGACAAATTACGTACAAACGGTTGATATGAAAAAGTATGTGTAATATTCCTAACCGTCTAGGAGAGCGAGAGCATATAGATAATTTTACTAAAAAATCATATGTATATTGATAGCTGTCAGATACATGTGAGATGGTAAGTAAGCTATGCATATATGTGAGGTTATGGATTTGACACCTACAAATCACACGCGTGCATATTTTGCTTGCTGACTTTGCGACGCTTAACCCCACGGGATGGCTTAGGTGCAAAAATAATTTATTTATTTTACGTTAAAAATATTATTTTAAAAATAATAATATCGCATACGATTCTTATTAAAAATCGTCTATATTATTAGAGATAAATGATTACCTATCTATAACAAACGTAATATCATAGACATTTTTTGTACGGATGGCTTTATTTCCCATCCATGATATACGTTAAAATTTGTCTAAGACAACGTGATCTGTGGTAGTGAATCTCTCTCTTTTGGATCATTGGATCGATGTACATAGACAGGATTAGAAACGTTCATGCACGCCAACTATCTGAGCAGCTGTCATAGCTAACATCCAACGCGAACAACGCACCTGCTGTCCTGCCTGATCGATCTTCTGGGGCGGCTGCCATGCCATTTGGCCACGCCACGACCACTAGCCATACTGGACCAGCGCCCCTATTAGATTCTACATTCTTTAAAAGCGAGCTTTTTTTCTCAACATCAATACTAGATAAAAATTATAGTATTTAAACTCATATCATACTTAACACACTCACACAACTATCTGCATCTCAGATCCGTATGTGTAAGAGATTTACGACGACGGATATATCACGTTCCCATTATAATCTACGGATCTACAACTTATACATACCGAGATTGATGAAGCATCTAGCTCCAAAACGAGGGAAATATCGTGCTCAGTCACATACGCTTGAGGCTTCCTCTGTACAGGGACGTGCGAGAGCCGGGTGTGGAACGCACGACCCGTCGCTCGCAATGAGCAGCGCGAACCATCGAGCTGATATGCCTTCTGTGAAACAGCCAACTGTGATTCAGTTTGTAGTCTCTGAAAAATTGTTGTGCAAGTTTGATCAATATGATATGTGTATGAAACCCATTAGATCTGGATGTGTTCACTAGAGCTGGCTGTGGAAAGTGTGTTTCTCCTCATATTGTACTACTACTGTAATATCTAGAGATAAAAACGGCCAAAAATGCTATATTTTTTAAAAAAAATCGAAAGCGATAACATTAGAAATGAAATACGACATCGGTTGTATTGGAAAATCGAGTATGCCATTGGCATGATATCCTGCTCCCCAGTTGATTGAGTGAATACAAGAATTTCTTTTAGTAAAATCATAGCTTATCTCCTCACCAAGTTGTTCTTATCCACTCGTCTGCATCGTTTTCTCGAGCTACACCCCATCAGTGGCTGCAGCAGCTCTCTCTCTCTCCGGCAACATAGCAAGCTGTGCATGGGACGACCTGACGAGGAGCTGTGGTTGCATGTGGATTGGGGTCACCGGCGCGCTCGCGTCGTCTCCCGCGGACGCAGCGGCGACGGCGGTCGCTCGCGGGCTTGGCTCACAAACCGTGAACTCGGGAAGGGAACTCAGGCAAATATTAAAAACTAAAAATATATATAAATAAATAAAAATAAAGTGCCAACTATTTGTATCGGTAATTTACTGATGTCCCAACACGGTAATTTTCGGCCCAAATCGAAAACCGACCAAGCGGTGAGGTGGCCCAAACCGTTTCCGGGACGGTTTACCGATACTGATATCGTTTTTGCAAATTACCGATTCCGGCCGAAACATTGATAGTTTTAGAAATGTTCCCAATAAAACGAGAATTACTGTTATGGCTTTCACCCTTACAAATATCCGTCGGACATGGTGGCAAAGTATCCACACTAAGATGCAATATTTGATTCCACTCCAATATCTAGCATTTGATCCAAAATATCTCAGCATTCCCCACTGCTGGTTTCATGCATGTGGGTCAGGGTCCAGTGTTGCCATCTTCCAAAGTGTCAAGGTCCAAGAACGAGGCACAGTACAATACATCAGATCATCTTCAATCATATTCCTTTCATTTCATTTCATTCTCGATTCTATTTTTCATTCTCATGCTCTTTATTTTCTCTCATCTCCAACAGCTTTTCTTCGAAAGGATTCGTGAAGGAAAAAGAGAGAGAATCCCGTACTGAAGGGAATGACATTGAGAATCCCTTCGTGACGAGAATCATGAAGAGAAACTGTTGGAGCGCTGAAGAGAACGAAAATTCTTTTGTAAAAAAAATTTGGTCCGGTAATCCCTTAAAGTAGTCTCAGGAAAGATAGTCCTGCTTAATTGGCCTACACCTCAGCATCTCACACAACTGTGGGTCACACGCCTGAGGTTGAAGTTACAGAAGTGCAGACAAACGCAGGCACATCAATGGGTTGGATTATCCTCATGCTTCAAATGCAGCTACCGTTTGGCCTTATGTTTTTGTGGCAAACGGACGATGTGTTGCAGATTTATTACACTAGATGGGGGGTCCATGCAGATAGCTTTGCCTCCAATCGACAAAGAGAAATCCATGCGTGCTACTTTTCAGTGCAAGACTAGCTCTGAAGATCTTTTCCCGGCACAGATGACAGGAACAGAAAGAGAAGAAAACTTGAGAGAAGAGAGACACAGTTTTTGCTTGTTTTGTTTGCCAAAGCTAGTACACGTAGAGAGCTTCCTTGTTGGTGTACTTGGGTGGCGTCTACAAGGTATCGCCATTTGATAATCAACGAAGGTTAACGGAGCATGGCAAGAACAAATAGTACGGGGAATCAAACAATAGTGGCTGTAGGCTGTTGCAGCGACTGGAGAGGGGAAGCTAAACAGCTCGTCGCAATCGCTAAAAGACACGGCGCCTTGTTGCACCAATTTGTTTCCACCGGTCTAGCTCTCCTCCTCATTTCGACAACAACTCGACAAGATACTTAGCGTTTCGTGTGTCACGACCTAATTAATATAAAGTGCACTAGTGCTTAGAGCATGCAATCGAGTCTTACTAATTCGAGGATACCATTAAGTGGGAGCACTTATCTAGAGCGATATATAGAGTTCGTATCCTCATCCATGCTCTGAGATCCACGTTAAGAATATCTATCGATCATTTAGATGATGTTATAGGAGAAGACATTTGTAACATCGCTAGATACAGTTTTTTCCAATGACGCAGGCCATACTTCCTCGTTAGCAAAATGTCTAGGTTGTAGAATCCTCATCAGCAGTGTGGGCCCAAAGCACACCACGAGCACCCCGGCAACGGCCCAGAAGGAGCGTTGTGGGCACTGGTTACTATTTGGTTGGAGTAAGATTTTTTCAAAAGCTATTTTTAAAAGCTGTTGATACTCTCAGAAAAGTTGATTTTGAATTGCTTTTGATACAGATAAATATATAATATATGTAATAATTCTCATAACATCGTCTCTCTTAAACTAAAAAACTTCTTGACTTCTGATTTCTAATAATAACGATAGCTTTTGCAAACTATATTAAAAAAACAAAATTGTTTAGTTTAGTTCTCTAGTAAAAGCTGGGCCTGAATCCCCTGCGTCTCGGCCACTTCGGCATGCACGATCTGCAGTGTTCTGCCCGTGCGGCACGAGAACCCGAAGCGAGTAGTGGCACGCCGGAGCTCAGCCTACTCAAGCGTCGTCCCGCCCGCACGCGTCGTCCCCACCAGCAACCAGTGGCGGAGCTCTGCCTCCGGTAAGACCCGAACCAAAAACTAAACGTCTAAACTATCAAAACTGGGTCATATATCAATATATAATAAAAATAAAACAAAAGTATATAATTTAGATAGTACTTTAACTCCATATTTATATGGTATAACGAACTATTGAACTACATAAAATCATACAATGATACAAAAGTTACTGCCTAATTAATAAGTACTTCATTCATCCAAGCCTCTCATGTATTCATCAACAATAGCATATGAAACTGAACCTACAATTACAAATTGTATATGTAAAAAAACATGATACAATTATAATTAATTAATTAAAAAAAATAGAAATCAAGAATACAACATACCACTAGCACTAACTAGAGGTAATCGAGGTAACTTTTTTATACGACTCTTTAGGCCAACTCCAACAGAGATAGTATCTGTACTTTTTGCTTCCTGCTACAATAAAATACCTCTCCCTTCACACCGTATCTCTCTCCAACAGATGCTCCAAATCAACTTTTTCGCAGCTACAGTAATACGACCGGGATGGAGGAGCCGGCAAATTTGCTACCTACTGGAGCATGCTTCATCACTGTATACTGAGTATGCACGTGGGTCCGGAGGGAGGAGGAGAGTAATGAAATGTAGGAAATAAAGTGTCTGTTGGAGATGAAAAAATAGGGGATGTTGTAATAGTATTAGATAATGCTGTAACAGTGTTATAGGGTGTGGATTTTTAGAGTTTTTGTTTGAGATGGCCTTAGTTCTTAAAAATTGTATAAAATATCTTCATTTTTTATGCTTGTAAAAGTATCTCGCTCAATATATCAAACCATCCTATGATTCAACCACTCATTCGATATTTTATTCCTCAATTCAGTCTTGATAATTTTCATAGTTGAGAATGCTCTTTCAACCGTAGCGGTTGCAGCAAACAAAACCAAATCCAATTCGATGAGGCGATAAACCAATGGAAAAACAGTGTGTTTGTTAGTTTGAACCATCTTAATAGCAAGATTACCTAGGTCATGATAACTCGTGAAACTGGGATCATTTCTCACATCAGTAACGAAGTTGGTCCCGAAGGACTAGAAGGTTATATTGGGATAAGTCGGTAGCATAAATCTTATCCAATTCTAATAATTTATCTTTATCATAGTTGGCAAAAGAGTTTCTTGAATCTAGACAGGCAATGCATCTCAATAATTGTGTAGATCTTTTAGCAAATCGATTGTTTAGTTCCACAATAATTTAAGCGATTGTTTAATTCCACAATAATTTGATCATACACCACATTAAAGATTTCATATTTGAAGTGATGATATGTAAGTTACCAATTGTCCACCATGACCCCTTGAACGAGTCCTAACAGTTATTGTATCTTCTATATTTGGTATAATGATGTGATGTAGGAGATAAAAGGTCTTTACTTCTTTAAATAGGTCTTTCCAACCATTCTCTCATATTTCATTAATTTTCTGCGACGTGGTCCCAAACAAACCTATTGTACGAATAATGTTTTGGTCTTTCCTTTGTAAGCATTGTGACAAATCATTAGTTATACCCAATAATCTGATCATAAGATGCAATATAAGCACAAATTCAAAACACTCCATTTATTTCAACAAACCTGAAGGGGCTGAAGCCATGTATTTATTTTCCTCGTTGGAGGCGTCATCAGCTACATTCTCCAATACCTCTAGAACTGCATCCCACATGAGAATAATACGATACAATGTTTTATGGTGTGAGCCACATCTAGTATCCCCGGGTCGTGCAAGGTTAGTTTCTTTGTTTTTTCATCTCTCTAAAAAAATATCACCATTGTCCAATTGACTCACAAGATTCTTATGGTGTTGTTGGGCCAATTGATCCTTTCTCTTGCAAGAACCATTAACGGTGTTCACAATCAAAGTGGATGTGTGAAAGAAATCAAAGTCAGAAGAATAACATTTGGCAACTGAAATAACCACTAATTGCAACTGGTGTACAAAGCAACGTATATAAAAAATATATGGATTCTCATACAATATCCGTCTTTGCAACCCATGAACTTCTCCTCTCATGTTTGATGCCCCATCATATCCTTGCTCGTGCAATTTAGATATAGACAAACTGAAGAAAGCAAACATACCATCTAAATCTTCCTTTAGAGAAGATGATGTTATGTCAGCAACATTCTTAAGATCAAGAAATCTCTCAATCACTTGACCCCGTGAATTGACATACCTACATGAAGGAAGAATCATTGTTAGTGATTAATATGGTGAGTATTTAAATAAAAAACAGCAAACCAAATATTAGATACTAACCTCAAAACCACAATCATTTGCTCCTTGATAGATGCATCTCGAGCCTCATCAACAAGAATAGAGAAATGGCTATCCTCAATATCTGTAATAATGGCTTGTGTTTTTTTCACAAGCTTTACACAAGTCTTTTTGAATTTTCGGTGAAGTCATTTAATTGTAATGAAGTATATGTGCAATATTTTTATCCTTAGCTTCATATCATTCTATCAACTCTAAAAAGTTTCCCTTATTGCTTGAGCTAGAAGACTCATCATGTCCACGAAAAGCATATGCTTATAATAAAAGAAATCTTACAACTACTAATATAACAAGCATACGACCTTTGTATTCATCATCTTTCTTCTTATTCCACTAGTCATCACATGTGACACACTTTGTATCTGTTTTTTTTTAAGCCTCATAATGCCTTCTTACATTATTGTGAGCAATGTTTTAAGTATGATCATTTAGACTAGTAGTTCCATCTTTCCATCTACGAAACTCAACATTGGTGAAGGATTCGATATCGAAGTTTTCAGCTCTGGGTTGTTTAAAGAAGAAACAATAAAAATAAAATGCAGCATCCTTAGCAACATTGTATTCCAACTAAGCATGACTTTTAAACCATCCTTCATGAAAACTCCTATTGCATTTGTTTAGTATACTTTGTGGATAATTATGACATTTTGGTTGGCATGGATCTATCGAAATATACTCTCTTTTGGCAGCATCCCAATGTTTGGATCCATTTGCTCAATTGGTATGCGAAGACCAGGATCATCAACAATTTGGTTGGAATCAGGTACAACATGAGGATTGACATTAGCATTGCTAGCTCCGATTGTTCCTACTGTTTCTTGTTCTTTATTTTTCTGGTTCTAGAGGAGGTTGGCTAGATTGTACTATAGGAGAAGGAGAAGGAGTATAATAAGATGATAATGTCTTGAGCCTCTTCATTGTGTAATTCTAGTACCAATTATCTAGAAGATGCAACATAAATATAATCAAATTTCATTTCAATGTGTACAAATGATACAAAATTTAATCAAAATATAAATGTCATCTTGCAGACAATTTAATCAGATTCTATTACCAAATTATAAATTTAATCAATAAATGACAATGTTGAAGTTACTTGCCTGCCTCACTCCTGCAGTCTGCAGACCTGCAGTGGCAGCAGTGTCGTGTGCCCTTGGCCCTTACTGTTGGCTGTCGTGGCCGATTGGCCGAGCTCCAGCTCCCTGGCCCTGCTGTTGTTGCTTGCCCTAGTTCCCCTTGCCGTCCAGCTATTTGCTAGTTGTTGCCCCCTACCACCCTACACCCTGGCTCTACTGCTGGCGCCTGGCGCCCTGCCGCCACTCCATGCCGCCCTGCGCCCTACTGCTGGCACCCTGCCGCCCTGTGCCAGTGCGCCTTAGCCCCTGACGCCCTGCTATGTGCTGCCCCAATGCCCCTACAGCCTGCATCCAGCGCCCTGGCCCTGTTGCGGTGTTGCTGGCTACGCACCCACTACCGACGGGTCACAGGTGAGTGAGTGACAACGCTAGCCACTAGGGTTGCTGCCGGTTAGGGAGTAAGGATCGAGAGATGAAGTAGGCGCCGAGCGGGTCAGCGTGCGACTCTAGAGATCAAGACCATTAACTCCTATCTGTCCAAAGGGAAGATAGTTCTAGTTTGGCTAGTCCGCTAGGCGTCTGGACCGTGGGCTAAGGAAAGCCTGAGCCAACTAAATGGAATAACATTTGGGCTCAAAAAATCAGAGGATATACTTGGTTTTTTAGGCCACGACCAGTTGCCGAGGCTCAAAATCCGGACCCTGCCAGCAACAAACTCGCCGCGCGGCACGGCTCCCCGTGCCAGCTCTAACTCGCAGGCCGCGACGGGGCTCCCCGTGCCAGCTCTAACTCGCAGGCCGCGCCCGCACCGTCGCACGGCCCAGTAGCGGGAACGAACAGCAGGGAACGGGAGCAGCCAGACGCTTCCACCGAGTCCGAGACCGAGCTGGCGAGCAGCGGCCGGTGCTGCTTCTGCGGCAGGCGCGGCGCGGCCAGACGATAGAAACCCGTCCCGTTTCAAACCGACCAGACTACGCACGCCTACGCGGCCACGTCCCCACCAAAAAGGCGAGCCATGGCGACCACGAGCTCCGCGGCGGCAGTTGCGCTCGTTTCCCTCCCCTTCCCCGCCTCGACCTCCTCCTCTTCCCGCGTCTCCGCTCTAAGCCACCGCAATCCTAGTCCTAGGCCCTTCAGGGCCTCCCCAATCAGATGCTCCAGCGCGTCGCCGAACGTGTCCCCGGCCGCGCCGGCGCCGGCGCCGGCGAAGCCCCAAATCGAGCTCGAGTTCGTCGGGGTAAGCCTCTCCAGAGCCCTCCTCGGCCGGAAGTGTGACTTGACTTGTTTGTGCTGAGCGCGTTGTTGAGTCGGATGTTGGCTTACCTGTTTGGTTGGGTGTGTAGCCGAAGCCAGGTGCGGACGGCTCCTACCCGGTGGACCGGGTGGCGGCGGCGAGCGGCGAGAAGCTCCTCCGGGACGTCATGAGCGAGAACAAGATCGAGCTGTACGCGCCATACGTGAGGCTCCTTCACCCTGTTCAGATTTTGTCACTGCAAAAACCGGCTACTCCATAGTCCACACTTCACACTAGTAGTTGAACACCAATGGGAGATGGGCCAATGTGTAAACGCGGAGTGGTCTTGTTGTTTTTTGCAGGGTAAGGTGATGAACTGCGGTGGCGGAGGCAGCTGCGGCACTTGCATCGTCGAGGTATTTTCTCTCCTGCCTAATCGATGGCATGTGCTAGTCTTGTTTCACTGCTTTGCCACGAGTAGAGTATTAACTATGATCTGAACTTGTGAAGTGACTCTGAATTACTTGCAAGTGAAAATGGCTGGCAGTCCATAGTTAACCAAATGGCCATTCTGAACTGAACTGAACTAATCGGAGGGTGGGTGTTGTGAACTTTGCAGATAATTGACGGAAAGGAGCTCCTGAATGAAAGGACAAACACCGAGAATCGTTACCTGAAGAAGGTAGGCAGTTTTCACTCAATTGCCCAGTGCTGCATCTGCGCCTCTTAGCAACATTGGAATTTGCATACAGAAGAGTTGTGAGTCAACGGTGCTCTTTTTATTTCCTTGTCTTTTCCAGAAACCGGAGTCATGGAGGCTAGCTTGTCAGACTATTGTAGGAAACAAAGAAAATTCCGGCAAGGCATGTCTCATTAACCCGACCTGGCACTATTTTTGTGAAGTTAACAGCTTCTGAATGCGCTTCCCCTTTCAAAGAAGAAAACAAAACGAAACACCTAAATGTGTTGCAGATGCTGAACTTATTTTCTGCTATCACACAATGACACATGTACACAGCTACCGTCTGGAATAAATCTTGGCTCACACAATGAAACATGTACACAGCTACACATGGTACACCTTTTTTTTTCTGTTAACTACTTAATGATTTTGTATTGCTATATCTGCTTAGGTTGTCGTCCAACGGCTGCCCCAGTGGAAGAAATGATTGTGCTCCGACTGCCTGCTATGCACTGCTCAGCAGACAAGTACAGCCTCATCTGATACGGAGTAGTTTGCAAGTTTGGGCCTCAGCCCACACAATTTAGCTGTAACATGTGTTTGCCTGGTTTCACATGTACATGTTATTCCCTAGACTTATCCAATCAGAAAGATAAAGACACCACGACATTACAGCCTTCAATGTGTGGAATTCTTTTCTGCTTTCTCGTTGTCCATGGGATGAACGTACGACTTCTTAGCATGAACGTGTATGTCACTATGAAAGTATATGCTCCGTGATTGTGGTATTCCTTTTCTTTTAAAACAGAAATGGCAGGAGTTCTGCTGTTCAATTAAGAGAAAAAAAAATTGAGTTACAAAGCCAACCCTGGGTGCATCCCCATCCACAGCGGGGTTAAACTAGTGTAGAAATATGAAAATACTGTGATAATTGTGGATAAGTTAGCATTATGGATGTGTTTATATAGAGTATATAACTTGGATCGCCTGAAGCAGCCATCGGTTGTAGTCTAGCTGGTTAGGATGCTCGGTTCTCACCCGAGACGCCCGGGTTTTAGTCCCGGCGACGGAATTCTTTTTTAGCTTTTCAGGTTGTATAGCCATCGAACATAACTGCAGAACTCTTCGTCTCATCTTTTGATAAAGCTAATGTATTATTCTCGTCTACTATATTTGAAGTTTTTAACATCGCGACCTTGTGAAAATGCGGTACATACCTACCATGATCGCCATCAGATACACGAGATATTGTAACATTATTATTTGCAAAAATACCGAACGCTCATTTATCTAAAAGTAAATTTCACAAATCTATAACTATTTATATTTTTGTAACATATAACTATAACTTCTGATACCTATTTTATAAAACTATAACTATTTATACCATTAATAAAATAAAACTATAATTTTGTCACACATTTTGTTGAAAGTTGTAGGTTTATGAAATTATACTGAAAATGTGTGGTTGACAGATGAGACCAAACAAAAAAGTTATAGTTTTATATTATCAAGAGCACAAATAATTATAGTTTTATAAAATAGATCTCTGTAGTTTTCTGTTATAAAAGTATAAATAATTATAGGTTTATGAAATTTACTCTCTATCTAAACAAATACCTACTGCTCATTTTGACTGCAAGAATGTCACATGAAAAAAAAAAGATCAAATAGAAACTAAAGCTTCAAGCCACTTTGAAACTTATTGCAGTGAATGATTCACATTAATCAGGAGTTAGCTAAAGCAACCAAATACGAGAGCAGAAAGGTGGAAGTCGACTGTAGGATATTTGATCATGGATAACATTAAACAGGCAAAGATACAAGTAAGGACTAAGGAGTGTCAGCACTCTGCAGTCTTACAGGTATGCTTGCCTAGAGCATAAACATACAGGAATAGTTACAGCTTACAACACTGATTACTCATACCAAGAAATGAAAAAAAAAAGGAGCAAAATAGTGAACGCTTCACTTGTTGCACTTCACCAAAAAGGGGAAGAGCATCATTTGCCTCTCCAGCGTGCACAAGCTAAATCAGGGTGGCAATGAGATTAGCTGACGGCTGGTGGCCTACCATGACGGCTGTATGACCGGTCACTGGCTGGAAAGCTGCAGCTGACTCTAGCTTCTCCCAAGTCAACTTCCGCTTCGCTTCTAGCGATACCCGTTTTTCTTCATCCTCCTTGTACTTAGCCAGGCATGACGAGACGAGATCCTCATCCATCTCAGAGAACATCTTCTTTACATTAGCAGTCAGATTCAGGACTGCTTGGTTCCAGTGATTCTGAATATTCTGTTCTAATGCTGGAACAATGATAGGCATGATCACTTGGCGGTTCTGTGCAATCAAGCTGATAATGTGATCATTGTTCCATACAAAGAGTGCTCTTTCAGCAACCTAAAACAAACGAACTTGTTAAGGCAAGAATGGAAAAAGAAAACCTAAAAGACCATTACAGCCAACATTGTTTTATATTGAGCTCATTCCAATGCTTCATGCTGGTCCAAATGTCTGAAGTTTGCCATATTAAACAGTATATAGGAGTTCCTATCCACAGCATGATTAGAGGTGATGACATGATGGCCCACTGTTATTGTCCAAAATAATTCAGATCATTAGACATATTATTCACTTGGCATGTCCACAAGTTATAACCTAAAAACATTAGGCGCATGAAGGGAGTAAAATAACTTGGCTGTCAGGGATGGCTAGTGAATATATTTATGACCAAACATCCTGATGGAATTATGCCTACTTTGTTGCAGACTTACCACCAATAAGATTAAGTTTGTAGTAGAAGTGGTAGGACCATAGTGTCGATATAAAAAATATAGCAATTACTCTTAGAATGAACCTAATTTCATATGATAGTTTGGTTATTGCAATGCATATTACAACAAGCAACTAATATATACTAGGTTACATTTGTCGGTGCAAGTTACCTGGAAGTGAGAACTAGTGATGCAATGAGCAATCCGCCGAAACAATGGAACCATACATTTCTGGAATTCCACCTGGCTGGTAGACTCCAAGATCTCTTCGATCTCACTCAGAAACATCACTTCCTTCTGACAATTTGTTATTGGCCAATATTTTAACAAACCAATTATTACTGAGCTTGCAAGCTTCGGGTCCTTTTCTAGAAACTGTGTCACACAGTAAGTCAGCTGCTGGAGATACAGACCAACCGATTTTGGTTTGTGTAAAGGAACCAAAACTCTCCAAAGAAAGATTTTGTGTTCTTCCTTCAAAGGCAATGCAAAGCCACTAATGACACTGCCAAATACCTCCAGCAGCTCAGCAATCCCATTATGCCGGTCAGTCTCAAACACAAACTGGTAGAATATATTGCTCACTGCTTTGCGGATGAAAGGACGGTGTACCATGAACTTCCCGTAAATCCTGTGGAGAATAGTTTTCAAACAATCCCTTTCTCTTGGGTCCTCAGAATCAAGAAGATTGAGAAGTTTCACAATGAACGAGTGATCAAAGTGCTTCTTCCCTATCTTGGCATCCAAGGATGACGATCCAATAAATTTCAGTAGTAGCTCATACACAAGCTGCAGATGGCACCATGCCAGATCGAACATCGGCTCCTCCTCATCACCCTCACCACCACCAGATGAACCAGACCTGTAATTTGGTGGGAACGCCCGAAACAGGTTGATGGCACACATCCTAGAGCAGGCAGCAATCGCGGGCTCCGAGAAACGGGAATTGCAGGATCCGACGTACTCTATAAGATCCAGCAATGTCTGCCTCTTGATATCTTTCTCCACCGAACTCTTGTTGGGGTCCGAGAAATCAAACACAGCACAGCACAGGCTCAACTTGCTCACAAACAGATTCTGCTTCTCCGAGTTCGGGACATCCTTGAACGAAACCAACGGCTCAATGCCAGCCACGACGCTTGATGGAAAGACGGCAGATGACATGCGCCTAATGGCGGAAGCCGGGCGACCAGGCGGGATGCTGCCACAGCTGCTCGTGCGCTGTATCCCGGTGACATTGCTGCACTGACCAGGCTCCCCGGAGACCGAGGACTTCCGGGGCAGCTTGCTGAGGAACTGTTTCCACATCTTCCACAAAGTTTTCTCACACCAATACCATGTCCACAGTAAAGATTACCGCTAACAAATCAAGATAATGGACAAGGTGGAGCAAGAACTAGAGAACAAGACTAGATTTTTATCACAAGAAGAGGCCAATACTGGCAAATGCAGCTAAATCTGGACCGTGCAGATGCAAACCGAATCTAGGAAAACCAAAACCAACCCCTAAAACCGCCCAAATTTCCTCAAGAAGAGCAGGGGAAAATGGCAGCTACTAATCTCGAGCTAGAGCAAAGAGGTCACCACAAAAGGCTCGGTTTTGCTCGGATCTGGGGCTTCAGGCCACGCGCCCACTGGATCCAGGCGCCGTGCCGCGACAGATCTAGCTGCGGAGACGGGAGCTACAGGACGGCCTTGGGAGGCATTGGGAACCGGATCGAAATCTGCAGCGCTGCGCTTCGTCCGCTTCTTGGGAAGAGAGAGAGAGAGGGGGAGGGAGGGATGAGATGAGAAGGGGAGTGGAAGGGAAGGGCCTGCTTGCTGTTTCTTGCGGGAAATGTTTTTTACACCGCCGCGTGTACGGACGAGATGATTATGTAACCATTGCGGTGTACGGCTCACGAGGCCCGTGTTGATTTTCTAGAAAATCATCCCAAATCTGGGGCTTTTTAAAAGCTAAGATCATGAATTTACGTCGAAATTGGCATTTAACAAAAAAATAACCAGAGCATAACACCACCAAACGGCGCAAATATCCAGAAGTGTAGGGGTGCATGTGCAAACGGCGTGCTTTAAGGGTTGTCCTTGCCCTTCGACACGGGACCGGCCTGCGACTGCGAGCGCTTTAATTCGAAAGGCGTGGTCACGGGCGGAGAGATCCCGGCCGTCGGATGGGAGGCTAAGTGTGTTTGGTTCCACTTAGACTATGCTAAGGATTCCTGTCACAGGTAAAAATTTCGTCATGAACGGATTTTAGTTTTTTTCAGAACTTCAACGATTTTTTTTCACGATTTGTGTTACGAAGAGATTCTCAGCGTCATTTTCTTCAGAACAGGATTCTCTCTCATTTTCCTTCGCAATTTTCCTTGAAGAAAAGCTGTTGGAGATGAGATAAAATAAAATGAATAGAAACGTGAAAGAGAATCAGGAAGAGAATATGGTTAGAGATGGTTTTAGGAGAGTTGTTTTCAGTTTTTATGATTTGAAATTGAAATAAATATATAGTTTTGTATAATTTACTTATAAGATTGTCAGAATTTAAGAATTTGGTTTTTCTTAGCTTTTTATATATTGTGAAAACCTATTTTACTGAATTATCTATTAAAGTTTTTTAAATCTACAGTCTAAAAACTTTACATAATTTAGTTTTTTATAATTTTTTTACGATTCATAATCCATAGTTAAAACAAACAGACACTTAGTATAAGTGTTAAAAAGGAGAGTGTTTAATTGGTTGATCAATTTCTGCTTAGTTAACTGAATTTAAGGTTATATGAGTACATACAAAAGTTAAAATTATGATCGATTGTGATTTATTACTCGTATGAAGATAAATTTATAATACTCACGAGTGAGTTCAATGCTCAAGATTGCGTCGAGCTTCACTCCCAAATCAGAAGTAAAAAAAAAACCGTATATCTACCTATATCAGATCAAGCTACAACAATAAATATAAACAATCAAACTAGCTTTTTTTTAATTCTCTTATCCACTGAACCAGAAAGGAGATCCGAAAAATCCACCACATCCTAACCCGCACGGACCGAGTCAGATGGACGGTCGTGTCCCGTGAGCCGGCACACGACCGAGCGGTGGGGCAGCGGCGGTGACGGCACGGGTACTCTCGCCGGACCGCCCGTACCGTCCGGCTCAGTCGCTGTCTCGCCACAGGGGGGCTGCCGGACTGCAGCGGCGAGCGTTGTGCTGTGTCGTTAGCCGCGGGTTCGGCGTTGGGAGCATGCATGCCAGCACTCAACATGTGCGATAGTCTGTAGGCCTATGGCATGGTCCATTCCGGCGAAACACGCATCCATGCATCCATCGTAACTGCAGTACGTGCAAGCTCTGGCAGTTTGGATCATGGTGCAAGCGATCGTGATTAATGCGTTATACTAATGCTAATAAGCAAAAACATCCCAAAGCCAAAATAAACAAAAGTAAGAAAGGGGAAGAGTGTCACACCCAGTTTAAAAAATAAATTATATATATATATATATATCAAGATCAGTTTTATCATGTATGTAGTGATGTTATTAGTGATAAACAATATCATATCGTATAAAAATAACTTCATTAAAACGAATACCAGAATTTTAAATAGCAGCAGAAGAACCAGAGAAAACTTTAACAAAAGCTTCAGGACACATCACAAGCAATCAACTAGAAAAACACGACCTAGGACGTTTCATCTTCATTATAGTATTTAATTTTTTTATCTCCATGTAAGCATTCTTCAACTAAGCAGTATTTATTATCGTATTCCACAACTATGAGTACATATCGTATTTTGTAGGCGTGAAAAAGCATGGTATGAGGGTTTGAGATAAGAAAGGTATGACTCAGATTTATTGTATCTATATCATCCTAACTTAGAACTAAAAAATATATAGCAGTACTATTTACTATGTGAGATAACAAGACTTTAAAAGATACAGCTCATCAAATTTCATCTGACTACCAAACTCATAAGGTATTCTATACACAGCTACCAACTCATCGGATCACCACACCTAACTACAAAATCAACCATCCAAGATCCCCCACTAATCACGAAGAAGTCCAATCCCTCTCTTGATCGTGAGCATGTCTGATAATCAATTTTACACTCTGTAAAAATTGCACACTTTACTCACAAGTCATAATTCCCTGCTTGTATCGGTCAAGCACTTACACACTTCCTTTGGTGTGCGCCTGGGTCTCACTACAAGATATTTTTGAAGCATCTCCCAATTTTATATTTACTTATTAAAGTTTCACCGTCGTACATAAGTGGAGAAATACTCCACCCCTTTTGTGCCTGAAGGTAAAAAGGAAGTCCACATAGACTTCTTTTATGGAAGTCCACATAGATTCCTTCCACATCCTATACCACCATATGACCCATACAGTACTATAAGAACATCTAATTACTTGGACAGATCGTACACATACAAAACTCGTGGTTGCGCTGTTATACCGGGTTACATGTCCATGAACCGTTCCTTATTCATTGACCTGGACAAGACTACCACTAACCACAGGAGAACTAACCGTCAATACCAAAATAACCTTTACCGCTTGGAACACATCCACAGGTCAAATGAAGATAACCCAAACACATGCGGTCCACTTGCCTAAGTCCCTAGGTATCCATATTGATACCAAGATTACCATATCAATTCATGTTGCATAGACCATTAAACAAATTAATATTTAAACCCACCCAACTCAACAACATGACTAAGCATTTTTACCCACGACACTCAAACTATAACACAAACGACAAAAATAATCATAGAAGCATCTAGTAAACTCTACACATGAGATTCATATTGACAAGCATGCAAGTACAGTAAAAGACATATTTTCCTACAACATGGCTAATATGATCAAGGACACTTGCTTTCTACGAAGTGCTACTAAATATTGTCGAAATCTTTACCTTAAAGTCTCTCGAATTGTTCCGAAATATTATCAACTAATTGTGAGAACTACTAACAAACAACACAACAAAAATACTAAGAACAATATACCAAATAGTAGTAAGGCACTATAAAAAGCATACTAACAGAAAGTACTCATTACTACGATAGCATGCGTGTAAGAATCGTCTAAAATGGAGCTATAACAAAAAAGTTACAAGGATTTTAAGCCACAGGGTTCTTTCTGTAAAAGAATAGGGACTATTTGGTAAAAATAGAAAAATCTATGGGCTTATTTATAAAATTTTAGGGCCTATATGTAAATATATAACTATAGGGGCTAAATGTAAAAATGGTAGTTGACAAATGCCTTTTTGTGAAACCCGAAAAGTGTAAGGACCTAAATATAAAATGACCTAATTAAAAGAATTAATATATTAGTTTTTAATTATAAAACCCTACTTATTTTGTCATGCTGATGTCAGCGTGCTAACTGGGCTCGAGAGGCTAACGTAGACCGACACGTGGTGATGACTAGACCGTCATGTGGGACAAAGATGATGACGTGGCCCGCTGGCATGGCTTCACATAAATCTAATCATCAAAGTGGACATGTGGCAAGATCTAATTTAGCGAAGAAATATCTGTACTTCTAATATTGGTTGTTCATTTGAGATCAGGCGGTGGAGGGTGAGGAGGAGGCTACCTCGGCTCTGGCTTGGGAGGCGATGGCGATGAGTCGGCCATGGCGGCGCATGGTTAGAGGACGGTGGCGACGGCGCTGTGATGCTCGGGAGGTGACAGCGAGCGACGGAGCATGAACAGGTGATGGTGGCGAATCCGTTTGATGGCTCGAACGGCAGTGGGGCACACCAGAGAAGCTCGATGATAGAGAGGCTTCAACGGGTTTCAGTGGTCTCTGGAGCTCCGTGCGGTGGCCGGAATTCAACGGCGATCGGTCACGGTCGACGAGATGTTGATGAAGAACACTGGCGATGGCTCAGATGGTGTCAGGGCGACGCGAATCGACTCAGCGACGGCGACGGGGTGCGATGAATGTTCGATGACGGTGCACAAGCTGTTTGGTGAGGGAAATCCGGTGAAACTTAGGGGCTTAGGCGCGGTGAGGCGAAGGGAGGCTCGGCCAGGGGTTAATCACGAGTTGTGTAGAGGGAGGGGGCGGTTGTGGAGACGGGGTTCAAGTCATGCGGCGGTTTGAGGCAAAGCGGGGTGAGCGAGAGGTTAGGAGTGATGACCGGGCCTGTATGAGAGAGAGAGATCAGAGGGAGAAAGAAAACAGGCATCACAAGGAGTCACTTCTTGATGTCCAGTCTGGTCCACACTGCCCAGCCCACCCTGCCAAATCGATCATCGTGTCCAACCGGTTCCCGAGTGGTCCCTTTTCTTACCTTCTTCTTCGCCGGAGGCATCGTTTCAAATATACAGACTTTCACTCTTTGATATCGGGTCGACAATGGAGTTTGGTTTTGGTTGGTTGCAAGTTGTCTTTTAGTGTTCTTGTTCTTGGTCTCCTATTTGCGGGCGGACGTTGGATTTCTTGAGTTTTTTTAGATTACTTCGATCCGAGGTGAAAAACAGTTGAGCTAGTTTGTTGGCAGAACATCGATCTCTACCGTTACACAGTTGCCCGTTCGTCTGAAGAACAGCTCGACCATGGTGTCAAATTTGGCGTTGGGGTTTGACGAGTGTCACCCAAAATCTAAACTCCTCCCGCATTTTTCAGTTCAAAAATATTCATGAGAACTATGTTGGATGTGATTAGAAGGAATTGTATAAGAGCATAATTGTAGCTATAAAGATAGAGTGACGCAACGAAGAAAGCACATTCAGGTTAATAACATTATTTTAGGGTCGGTTTGGAAGGCCGATTTTGAAGTTAAAACCGGTGTAAATTACCGGCCCTAAAAAGATCTTCGTCTCGGGCTGAAAAAATGTGTTTGGATGGCTTGGAGAGGCCACATACTTACACATTCGGTGCTCTGATGTGATTTTTTTGAGCTCCAATTTGAGCTCGGATATGGAATCACTTCTCCAATTCGATGTCTATTATGAAATTTCAATGCATGATGCAACGGTTGTTCATGCGCTCGCTGTGTTGAGTAGATGTGGATTTATGGTTATCCCATTCGTAGAGGGAACGGTTGTTTATCTGCCTGATCTTTCTCTCAAACATCTTATCCATGAAGTTCTGATTACACTGGCGTTTTTGGGTAAAAAGAAATTACAGGTGTATTTTTTTCCAGACAATTTTTTTTTTCCGAACACCCAAACAGACGGCAAATGCTACACATATTTAAATCATCTTCAACAAAAACTCTAAAAATACATATCCTATAATACTATTACAGCATTCTCTAACATTGTTATAGCATCCTCTATTTTTTTCATCTCCAACAGACACCATATTTCCTACCTTTTATTACTCTCTTCCTTCCTCCGGATCCACGTGCATATTCAGTGCACAGTGATAAGCATGCTACGGTAGGCAGCAAATTTGCCGACTCCTTCATCCTGATCGTAATACTGTAGATACGAAAAAGTTAATTTGAAACTTCTGTGAGAGAGATACGATGTGAAAGAAGAAATATTTTACTATAGCAGAAAGAAAAAGTACAGACACTATCTCTGTTAGTGTCGGCCTTAAAGGTGCTACGAATTTTTTTCAAGCTGATGGGAAAAACCAATGAATAAGTCTCACGTGGATGTGTCAGGCTTTTCTGGCAACCGTAATTTTCTCCGGAAAAAACCTTGGTCTGTGTAGCTAAGTCAGCATATAAGATTTTTGTAGACATTTACGTATGTGTAGCATTGCTCCAAGCAGGCAAGGGCTTTTCTTATGCACGAAAATATACGGGTGGAATGCATTTACAGGTGGAAAATAATACAAACCTTACAAACAGGCCCTTAAGTGGATTTGCAAAAAAGAAAAAAACGATTAGGATGCCGGTTGGGCCACTTGTTGCTATCGTGCTTAAATAAAAGCCACCCCAACCCAGCCCAGTTATTCACTCACCCATCTGATAAAGGTTATTCAATGGGCAAAACATTTTAACGCCGTTGCCGGGGATCGAACCCGGGTCACCCGCGTGACAGGCGGGAATACTCACCACTATACTACAACGACTTTGTTGATTTAGGGACACAATTTATAATCTTAATCGTTGAAGCAGCCACGATTCCACCAATGGCGACTCCCACAGCTATGCGTGATCGGCTGGTTGGTGGCCTCGACCGCGCGAAGACGCCAGCCGGATACGTGCCGGCAACGCACAACTTTTCGCAGGCGCGCGCGTGGCGGCCTCGCCAGTCGTTGGCGACAGCACGCAGCCGCCCCCGCCCCCGCCCCAGCGCGCGCGTGCCGGCCCGTCGACTCTGCGCCGCACCGCCCCGCACGGCGCGCAGGCGCGGTATGGCGTGGCGTGCCGCGGCACGGGCCAGGGTGGCGCAGTACCGCAGGGCACGGTCCCCGTCCCGTCCCGTCGCACGGCGCACCTTGAATAAAAAGAGCTCGCGCGCGGTAATGCCGCGACTGTGCGGGCGTAGCTGGGGGCAGCAGCATCTCCCGGATCACACGTCTTGTCCGCGCTGCCCCTCACTGACGCCCGCGTCCCATCCCTGCCGGCTGCTGCCGCTGCCGCGCCCCTCTTTTGTTTCCCTCCGCTCTTTTTTTACTCGTTCAGTGCAGTGGAGTGTACCGCGCCCGCTTTTGGGAGCACCACGGCATGCACGAACGCAAATGCTGCATTGGCCACACCGAACCACTACTACTCCGTTTCGAGGTTTAGACACAAGAAAACTCAGTTTCTTGTTGGCTCAGTTGAGCTCTGCTCTCTTTTCGTTCCGTTCCTTGAGCACTTGAGCAGCGCTGCTCCTTCATGGAGTCAACTTGACGTCCATGGCCGTAGCCTGCTGGCGCTGGGGATGCAGAACTGCGGGCGCAGCTAGCGGAGTCGGCAGCCGGAGCACTACATGCATTGATCGCGACATCTATCTATCCTTGCTGTTCTCGTTAAAGCCTTGCCCGTGCAAACCGTTGACTCTGCTCAGAGATGCATCCATGCATGCTCGCATGATCTTTCTAGGATACACTGCACAGTGCACACTCGGGGCTCAACAGAACCTACCCAGCTAGCTACTTTGCACTCTGTCCCCGCGAGGCAGAGTGAAAGCCCCATGCGTCCGTAGAGCGTCTTCGGTACTGGACAGGACCATGCATCGGCAGACGGCAGCAGAAGATGTGCACTGCCAGCGACAGCATGGAAACAATACTTTACTTGATTAGGAGTAGCATATACTCCACTTCATATCATGCTTCGGGGCCATTTGATAAAGGTCTGAGAGCTGATTTTATCTTAGAATTGGCGGGACTGCTACTAAACGTATTGCCGTAGAATCGATTTCGCGGGAGAATCAGAGAGAATTATTCCCACATTTTGTACTGTGAGGTGGAAACCGAAAAATCTAGCTTTCACCAATTCCCGACTGATTCTCCTCAATTTTAACATAATCTTCTTTCAGTAATCACTTCAACCACTAATATACTAAACGATTTCACAAACAGAATTATTTTCACTACAAAATCTACTTTTAACCTAGAATCATTTTCATCACAGAATCAGGAGGTTGAAGACCTCTACTAAAAGATCCCTTCGTATACCTCTATATTACTGGAGAAAAAGGAAATTCAGACTGAAAGAAAAATTAGAGGTAGTGAAAAAGCACGGGGTACCGCAGGATAGGCGCTCCTCCGGTTCAGACAACCGTCGGTTCGTCAGCAGGCACCGTATGTTGTTGACACGCGAGAATACTTCCAAACAACGTGATGTGCCTGCCCCGTCGCGCCGTGTTGTGTAGCGCCGTGCAGGCATCCCAGTGCATCACGAAGAACAATGGTGGAGACGAGGTGTGGGTGCACACCTCACAAGTTCTCTTCAACTCGAATTTCGATTGCTGTTTCTTCTTAATGAAAAACCACAGTTTCTCCTAGGTTGGGTCTCGTGTTTTTACGTGTAGTCGTCATCCCTCCATGAGTTAGTGGTGTCAAGCATCAATCTGCATCGACACATTTTTCACAGCTGCACTATTTCCCGAGCGTCAATCTGCCATCAGATCGAGAGCAAGAATCGCAATTGTTCATGCTGCCGATTGATTTCCTAGCTCGCAGCTAGTATTCTTCTCCCCTCGTCGTCGTCGTTTTTTACCACCACGTATGCACGGCCACTGCGGGGGCAGAGTCGGGCAGGGCAAAAGGCCAGACAAGATTACAACCGGACGGGGATAACTGATAAGAGGAGGGACACCGGACACGCCCTATTGCTGCTGCTGCTGCTGCTTCCATGCATCATCTCCATGCGTCCCAGCCCAAGGCCACCAGCAGCAGCAGGGACAGCGAGGCGAGCGAGTGCTGTCACAACGATTAAAAGCAAAAGCGTAAAGCGGCAGCACAGCGGCAGGAACAGGATGAGACGAGGAGGAGCACGGGCGTCGCATGCATGCATGCATGAGGCAGGCCCCTGCGCAGCCGCTGAATATTCCCTGCACCAGCCATTAACAGCCAGAGTTCGGAGGCAACGACAAAGCACGACGCGCGCACAGTCACACAGCGCCAACCTTGCGCCGTCGCCTTGCCTCCTTGGCCCCTCCCTGCCCTGCCTCCCCCCTCGCCTAGCCTAGCCTAGCCCACTCTGCTCTGTTCTGCTGCTATGGAGCATGGAGCTTGGAGCGCGAACACAGAAGAGCAAGTGAAGTGGAGGATGAATGCGTCGTCGTACATAAATTCATCCGCGACCAGACGGATTGCGGTCGGTACACGCATTGCGTAGATGCGTCGATCGTTAGGATTCAGAATCCTGAACTGCTCTGACAGCTTGCTGTGGGTACAAGAGTAAATTAGCTTCTCATTTGTTTTTTTTTCTTTCTTTTTTCCTTTTTTTTCTTGGCCGGACTGGCAGAGACTTTTTGCCTGCCAAATTTCATCAAGACTGAAAGAGGGAGCTGAGTTGTTGTTTATCGAATACAGAGGGAACTGAATTGTATGCAATCTACTCTAGTCTTATTGAAGTGCACGTGTAGAAAATTTCTCTCTCTAGAATTTATTCATAGGGATACAGAAAACTAGTAAATGTAATAATAAGTAAGGGTTATATGCATCCCACGTTGCTGAAGGTCCGAAAATTTTCCCTTGTCTACAAAAAGAAAACTAGTAAATTCAGAAATTTAGTGCTTTTGCCCCAACTACGCAGTTCTTCCGCACTTGGTTCTACACCTGCGATTCCAACTAAATGTGAATGTAGAACAACTTTCTTCACAAAATGGCTGTATTCCGTGGCCAAATAAACCCGCTTCTGCATATGAACTTGAGAGAGGATTCATGAAACGAAAGATATATCAACCAAGCACGTTGCAGGTTACAGCCAATGTACTCATATCAAGAGAGGAAACCAGAATATAAGTGCATGCTGGCATTACCTGAAAGTTTCCAACAACAGGGAACACAATGCAAAATCATAGAGACTGCAGGCACTACAAAATTTAACCAGTGAATTCCAAACTTGATACTGCCTCTAACAACATTATTACGTTACTTAGAGGACCATTGAGAATTTGAGATCTCTTGACACTGCAAGCCCCTAGCCAAGAACACCCCAGTTGCATCCTCTCAAAATAGCAGAAAGAAGCAGAAAAGAAGAGGAAAAAAAAAGGAAAATGATGTAGCTAGGAAGACTAAACTAGTAGCTGCTAGTTAAGATACCTAGAGATATATATATCTCGGACCATGAAGCCTCAATTCCCCACAAGCTCACACCATCTGCGTCTTCCTCCTCATGCTCAGCTCATGGAGCAAGCATAGATCTAGCCGGCAGTGGGAGCCAAATGCGCGCACTTCTCCTATCTGTGCGGACTTCCTTTCATCTCCTCTCCTCTATCGCCACACATTGGCCAGGGACTACTTCTAGAGCTCGTCCTGAACTCCATTCGGACGAGGAGAGGAAGTGAGGAGAGCAAGAAGGCTACCTGCCTGCCTTCCAGAGAGTGAGCTTTGTGGGTGGGAGGCCCGCAAGAGGTAGAGAAGAGGACGAAAGACACCGAAGAAAAGAAGGGTGCTTATATACAAAGCCACTCACATGGCTACAAGGATACAGGAGGAGAAGACGATTGGTTTAACAAATGGTTGTGCCTTATGGCCTAATGGGAGCATATAGTAGATCGGAAAGCATGTTTGTGGGGAACGCAAAACGCACTTGCACGACTTTCAAGGCATGTTGGGGGTGGTAAACAAAGGGAACAAATAAACTGAATGGAGTGTGTGGTTACATGACCTTTTTTTTATGTGCAGCAGCAGCAGCATCCTGATTACTGAACTGCTGGCCCGTGCACGGTGCATCATGTGCACACCTGTTCTCGGTGCAGGAAGAAATGGATATCATCTTCAATACATATTTAAAAAATTCATCCTTTATAGTATTATTATAGCTGTTAATGTAAAAACGGGTCTTAACTCATATAATGAGTAGCCCTAACAACACACGTAATTGTGGAAGCGTGAAGGCTAACATGCGCTCTGCGACGCCATCTTGAGTTGAAAGTGAATAGCGTGATCGAGATGGAGTCGTTCGTGATGTAGAGCGTTGGTGTAGTGTCAGTGTAACGGAGATGATCAGTGTAGGCGATGAAGAGACGTTGATGTAGATGTTGCAGTGGAGATCGTAGATGTTGTTTGGTTGATGCAACACAGTAGTGATGGTGGCAGCCTTCGAGTCGATCTAGCGCCTCTTAAGGATCAAGATTAGGGATATTAGGGTTTAGATACCTCACAGGATAGATCCCCCTGCTAGGCGCCGACCCCCCTAAATATATATAGCATTGTTCGGCTTGGGACCACAACCATAATGTTGGTTGCACCTTCGATCGTGGCGCGTGTGGGGACATGACTCCCCCTGACATCTCGAATATGTTCTGTTATGGATCCTTAGGATGGTCGAGATCAATCCAACATTCCCCCCTTATCGTAAGGCTAACATTATAAATCCACTCTTAACGAAACAACATACCAAAGCAAAGTGTTACAACGGCTAATAAAATACCACTGAAACTCAAGTAAATATAGTGTATCACTCCCATCTCGAAATAGAAATTCATTATTTCTAATGGGAGTTGGTTTGCATTATGGCTCTCTAACTAGAATCATAGGCTTTCCAATAACCCCATGCCGACAATATGATCACGAAAGATATGGGGTGGTAAACCTTTAGTATTTATATGCTTGACACTTATTGTTTGATCATAGATTATATCTTTCACAACATGATACTTAATGTCGATGTGTTTGGCAGCACTACTCGACATGTTGTTACTCGTATAGAAAACTGCGGGTTGATTGTTGCAGTATAATGTAAGTGGTTTTGACATATTATCGACCACCCTTAATCTTGGGATAAAGTTTTTTAGTCATACAGCCTGCCCAGTAGCCTCACAGCATGCTACAAACTCAGCAAAAAGTTTCAAAATTGATGAAGTGCATAATGTTGGATTGATCTCGGTCCAACCGTGCTGCAGTCCGACCTAGCTACTATTTGACCGCCATGGCATAAAAAGATCTTATGGCTATCTTCTCGTTTCATCGGTGAATTTCAACATAATTCTTTTCCATTGATGGAAGGATCCCTTTCACTTCATCGTCATCAGTCTTCCCCGAGTTTACCGAATCTCGGGACAAGATTCTTTTTAGGGGGGGGGGGGGGTTGTCACATCCCAAAATGCTAATTATGTAATTAAGCATGCATAATCACCATGGTAATTATTTCTACGTGTTTATGTATTAAATTAAGCTTCAAACGTGTTTTAAAAGTACTTAGGAGATGGTCTAGAGCTATTTAGAAAAGCCCTAAATACTTTGGAGAAGAAGAAAAAGGAGAAAAGAAAATTAGAAAAATTCAGTAAAACCTGCGGGATCTTACGGGAGTGTGACAGGTGGCCCAAAAAGCCCATGTTACAACTATAGGTGTGTCGGACACTTTACACGGGATTACCCTTTTCTGAAGCCGAGAGCTATGGTGATTGCTCCAAGGTCTTCACTGTCAGTCCACCCCCCTCCTCAATATTTGAGAATTCACAAGTAACGTACCAATAAGCACGTTGTCCTCCTCCCAAGCTTCCTCGGCGGTAATGTGGTTCACTCGACAACGCTTGGGAACATCTCATTCTTTTATCAAGGAGGGTTATGTTTTAAGTCACAATATAGCCACCGAGACCTTACATTCTGCCTTTCACATTGATGCACCCGGTACTAAGTTAAAAAACAACTGAGTTATTCCTAACGCTAATGTACTTATTTAAGGAGTTTTATTTGCTGAAAACTTGATCATGTTGGATACTAGGGGAGTTGATGTCATCCTGAGAATGAATTGCCTAACTAAGTATGGTGCTCATATTGATTGCGTCGAGAGGGTCATATCCCTCACAAATCCAAATGGTGTTTGGATTTCTCTTCACATTTGAGAGGATGGTCTCCACTTATGTACTTTGACTAGGGATGTCAATGAGGAATTCCCGGTCGGGGAATGACTCCCCATCCCCGGCACCGCACGAAGGAAAATTCCCCGTCTCCGTCCCCGTCCCTATCCCCGCTCGCGAGGACTATTTTCTCCCCATCCCCATCCCCGCGCGGGGAATAGAGACCCGACAGGGAACCCGTCCCCACCCACTTGGCTGAGGTAGCCCACTGGGCCGAGGCCACCCACTGGGCTGACACGCACCATGCCATGGCGCCAGGCCATGCCTGGCTGGGCTGCGCGCTAGCGTTCGCCTGGGCCGCGCATCTGGCTCCTGCCTGGGCCTGTCACGCATGCCTGGGCCACCACCGCTGGGTCGAAATGGGTTCCCGCGGGGAAACGGGGATGGGGAATGCTTCCCCATACCCGTCCCCGCTAGACCCGACGGGAATACGATTTGTACCATTTATATCCCCACGGGTATCGAAATCTCCCCATCCCTGTCCCCTAATAGGGGAATTCCCCACGGGGAATTGAGGACCGGTTCCCCATTGACATCCCTAACTTTGACAAGTGTTGCAATCACGTGTCTCAATATGCACTGGCATTCTTTATGTACTTGATGAACATAGTCTTTATGGAGGAACTTGATAAGTTTGTCATGGTTTTAATCGATGACATTCTCATATACTCCAATACTAAAGAAGAACATGCGAATCATCTTAGATTGTTCTTGGCCGACTTCGAGATCACAAATTCTATGCCAAGTTCAGCAAGTGTGAGTTATGGCTCAAAGAAGTTGCTTTTCTGGGTCATGTATTGTCTGAGAACGGAGTTGCTATTGACCCTAGTAAAGTGCATGAAGTTCTCAAATGGGTTCAACACAAGAATGTCACCGACATCCGGAGTTTTCTCGGACTCGCAGATTATTACTGCTGGTTCATTGAGAATTTATCCAAGATTTCTAAGTCCATGACTGAACTATTTAAGCAAATGAGTGTATTCGGGTAGTCACATGAATGTGAGTTAGCTTTCCAAACTTTGAAGAAAATGCTCACAACCACACCTGTTCTTGCTCAGCCTGAATGGATAAGGGTTTCGACATCTATTGCGTTGCTTCCCGCATCCCGCATAGGCATCGGATGTGTCCTCATATAAGAAGGCAGAGCTGTTGCTTACTCTTCATGCCAGTTGAAGCAACATGAAGAGAACTACCCAATTCATGACTTAGAGCTTGCAGCGGTTATGCACGCTCTGAAGATTTGGTGTCATTATCTTTTGGACAATCTGTGTGTATCTATACGGATCACAAGAGCCTCAAATATATCTTCACTCAAGCTGATCTGAATATGAGATAGAGAAGATGGCTCGAGTTGATCAAATATTATGAGCTGGAAGTTCATTATCACCCCAGCAAGGCGAATGTTGTCGCAATTGCACTGAGTCGAAAGGTTCAATGCAATTATCTCTCTCTCCAGCCTAGAGTCATCACGCTTTGTGATGATTTCTGAAGGCTTGGACTCGAGATAGTTTTAGAGGGATTTCTTGCAAACTTGAAAATCAAATCCACCCTCTTGGATCAAATCAAGGAAGCTCAAAAGGATGATAAGGGTATGGCCTAAATCCATGATAAAATGAAGGAAGACAACACTGTCTGTTTTTCTGAAGATGATCCAGGTATCCTATGGTTTGGAAAGAGGCTAGTGGTTCCGAAGGTGGATGCATTGAGGAAGAAGATTCTAGATGAAGCTCATGATTCTTTATTGTCCATTCATCCAGAAAGTACCAAAACCTCAAGCTAAGATTTTGGTGGACCCGCATGAAGCGTGAAATCGTTCGTTATGTCGTCGAGTGTGATATATGCCGTAGGGTTTAGGCCGAACACCTCAAGACGATCGGTACGCTCCAGCCCTTGCATATTCCCTCGTGGAAGTGGGAGGATATCGATATAGATTTTATTACCGGATTAACCAAGACCTCTCAATGGTATGACTCGATTTGGGTCATTGTGGATCGGTTGACCAAGTCAGCACATTTTCTCCCAGTGAAGACTCGATACAGTGCTAAGGACATTGCGGAGTTGTACCTCACTCGAATTGTTTGCTTTCATCGGATTCCGAAGAAGATCATCTCTAATCGTAGCACTCAGTTCACCTCTCATTTCTGGAAGGGCCTTCATGAGGCCATGGGAATCGAGCTCTTCCATAGCATCGTCTGCCATCTTCAGACCGATGGTCAAACCGAGAGGGTAAATCAAATAATTGAGGACATGTTGCGAGCTTGGGTTCTCACCTATGAGAAGAAGTGGGATATTTACTTGCTATTTACATAGTTCTCCTACAACAATATCTATCAATCGAGCATTGAGATGTCTCCATTCGAAGCTCTTTATGGCCGAAGATGCCGAACGATGTTAAATTGGTCCGAGTCCGACGAAAGAGCTTTTCTAGGCTCGGATTTGGTCAATGAGGCAGAAGAACATGTTCTGACAATTCACAAGTATCTTCTCACGGCTCAGTCTCACTAGAAGATTCATGTGGATCATCGTCGATGAGAGCTTGTGTTCCTCATTGGAGCTTTCGTATATCTCAAGGTGTCTCCTCTCAAAGGGGTTCGACGCTTTTAAGTTAGAGGAAAGCTAGCACCTCGGTATGTGGGACCTTTCCGAATCATTGCTCGGTGTGGAGAGGTGGCCTATCACTTAGACTTACATCTATCCCTCTTCGACGTGCATAATGTGTTTCATGTCTCACAATTGAAGAAGTACATTCGAGTTTCAATCGAAGTTATTAAAATTGCAAACCAAGACATGCAACCTGATCTAACTTACTGCGAGCAACCAATTCAGATATTGGGCGAAACGGAATGCAAAACTCAACGCAAATCCATCAAATTCATCAAAGTACAATGGAAAAATCGTACGGAAGATGAAGCCACTTGGGATCTTGAAGATAAAATCCGCTCCGAATACCCCAAACTTTTTGAAAATTTGTGAGCATTGTTTCAATTATGCATATGTTGAGTATCTCACACATCCATAGTTCATTTTCATGTTGGTCAAAAAATTTGTTCTGGGAGGATCCCGCCTAGAAACCATTTCAACTGGGAGAGCATTCTCATGGCGATCCAACCGAGCCTCTATCGGTCAGATCGCTAGAAATGTTTGAAACCAGCAGTCTAACCGCCCATGGCTCGCGGTCTGACCATAGGATCCCAAAACACCCTGTATAGATTTCGGTCTAACCGCCGAACCCATGGTCCAACCGTGTTACAGTCTGATCGAGCTTAGCTGCGGTCTGACCGCCATGGCACAGAAAGATCCGATGGCTATCTGTTCGTTTCATCAGTTAATTTTGACAAAATTCTTTTCCATTGATGGAAGGATTCCTTCCACTTCATAGTCATCAGCCTTCCCCGAGTTTGCCGAATCTTGGGATGAGATTATTTTTAAGGGGGTGACACGTCCCAAAACGCTAATTACGTAATTAAGTATGTATAATCACCATGACAATTGTTTCTACAAGTTTATGTATTAAATTAAGCTTCAAACATGTTTCAAAAGTACTTAGGAGATGGTTCAGGGCTCTTTAGGAAAGCCCTAAATACTTTGGAGAAGAAGAAGAAAATAGAAAGGAGAAAATTAGGAAAATTTAGCAAAATATCCCCGCCAAAAGCAACCACTTGGTATTTCCACGGTCTGATCGGTAGCTCCCGCGGTCTGACCACGAGTGCACAGAGCGCCCAATCAAAGGGATCGACCAACTCTCTCTTGATCTCTCTCTCTCACTCTCACTCTCACCCATTCTTCCACCCATACCAAGAGAGAAGGGGAGAACCCATCCCAACATCCGTGGTAGCCGGAGATCGAAGGAAGGAACTTCCCCAAGCTTTCGGAGGACTTCCTCGAGCTCTTCCCCTCTTCTCCCTCGACGGAGACACATTCCTTTCATCTCGAGCTCATCAACCACTCTGGAGCCCGATCCGTAAATCAGAGCTTCCTCAGAGCTTTCCAACCCACTAGAAAGTTCCCCGACACTAAGGTGAGACGTCTCTGACCATTTTCCAGTCGTTCTCGAGCTCTAATTGATCCTTATGTCGTTTAGGCCCAAACTCAACCCTAGCCTAGAGCTTGTCCATGGAGCTTCCTGAGTTTGGCTCGGTGAATGTTGTCTAAATCACCCTAGAAGCACTCCACTAGTCTCCTAGAGAATTTTGGTGCCATTCACGGTAGAAGATCTCGTTGGAGCCTTCGTCGAAGACCTCACAATGGTGCTGCCAGCAGGATTCCAGCGGTCTGACCGCCGCTCAGGTTGATCTGACCGCCAGCCACTAGTCTGACCACCCCTGTGCGTGCGGTCTGGCCGCCAAGGGCCAAAACTCTCTGCACGCCGGTGGTCTGACCGTCACTATAACATCGTCCTTACCGCAAACTGCTAAAAACTTTATGAACTTAGGTTAGCTTATCCAAGGTTCGAACCTTCAAAACCCTAATCTTTTGGTGATATTTTGCAAATGTTTTCTAAACATGACGTCCTATTGTTATATGAGCTTGCATCATGTGCACACTTTTCTGTCATTTATTTATTTATGTGATGCATTCTTGGTTTATTTAGAGAGTGTCGCGCCGACGGTTCGAGTGAGCGAAGGTGACACCAAACTTTTGGAGTTCTGTGAGTGTTGCATATGTAGCGTCAGGCAAGCGTCGGAGTAGCAAAACAAGCATCTAAGCATACTCTACCTACAACTTTGGATCATATGAGTCTAAATGGATAAATTATACTCTATGTATGATATGCATGTTGAGTTAGTTGATGTCGGAAAATCGGGTAGCATCTAATTGTTGCATTTATCCCTATGTTGTATTGATGATCTCTATCCTTGTAGCCTGGGTATAATTATGAGAATGTCTACTTAAAATTGATACGAGATACTTAGCAATGCATAGGTCTTCGGTGGAGGTTGGGTGGTGGAATGTTCCATTGTTCGTGAGCTATAGGTTTAATTATTATTCACAATGATAGTAATAATGATATTGAGATGGATGAGTTGTGAGAATGAAGTGAGTTGTGGACGGTACTAGGGGTAGGTCGGGAGAGGAAACCGGATGCCATAGACCGCTTGCATCGTTTAAACACCATCCGTCGGTGCCGTTGGCTTTAACACTTTCCGTACTAACCACATGTCGATTTAATGGTAAGATAATTCGATTATTATACACTGTGTTGACGCTTGCCTTGCGGCCCTATGACACGTAAGAAAAAAAAGAAAAGGAGAAGCAAGGTGGGGGGAATCGGAGGTGTGTGGGATATGCTCGCGATAACCCTGGTGCCATATGGGCATGCGCAAGTGGGTAGTTATGTGTATGAGAAATGTTATCTCGAGGGCCAAGAGGATGGACACGAGTCGTGTGGGTAATGTTATACCCCCGTGCAGGGTATAAGATCTGTTCGAATTGCCACGCTCTCGGTCATGAAGATGCTTCTGTCCATCCTTATTGGTCGTAGAGTCACTAGTGTGGGATGAATGGTATGTTGGGATTTGATAGGTGATGGCATTTAACTAATTATTATGTTCCAGTCACATCCAGGTTAATGTTGATGAATATATAATAGAAAAATACATGTGGTTAAGTTTGATGCTCACACATTGTGTTAAATGGATTTTGCATATGAATTTACTTAATCTCATTGCTGACTCTTTACTAATTAACCAAATACATTCTCCTTGAAGTCAGGTTATTTATATGTACTAATTATGGATTAAGTCTTGCAAGTACATTCGTACTTACACTGCTCTTTTAGGTGCTATTGGCGAGGATGAGCTAGTGTTTGCCTACTTCACGCTCGCCGACGTTGGTGACGGGCATGAGTAGGCAACAACTCGGGTCACGTTATTTTGGGGTGTAGCCTAAGGGCATATGGCTCCACCAATCTTTTGTTGTTCATAGTTTTTTGTTCCGCAATGTAGTTTTTTTTTGTTGCCTAGGAGTTCATCTATTTTATTGTCCTCCTAGCTCTCTTTTACTGCAAATTGTTGTAAATTGTTAATACTTAAGAACTTGTAATATAATGCTATTTACTTACTCTTTATTAAGCTTTGTTGTGTTGGTATATGTTGGAAAGGCTTGTGTTTCGACATTGGGCAAAAAACACATACTAGGAGTACCGAATGATATTTTGGTTAATTATTATAATCGTGATTATGCAAATGATTGATTTAATTATTAATTAGAATACTATTTGGATGGTTTCTCGCAAGTACTCAAGCGACGGCAAGCTGTCAACCCAAAAGTGAGAGAGCAAGAGGAGAGCAGAGTAGAGCCAACGGAGAGAGAAAATGATAAGAGGGCGGCGCTACGGGCCTACCCGTCAGATGCGCGTGCGATCGAGGTCGCGCGCGCCTCTGTCCAGTTGGAGTTGTGGTGTTGCCCGTGTTGGTTGCGCGCGCGACGAGATGAAGTGACTGACGGCGGAGCTCCTGTGAGCACGCATAAGATGAAGATGCTGGCGACTTAGGAAGATCCGCACACACCCGAGGAGGAGAGGGTGAATCTGTCGGAGGAGGAGGCGAATCCGATGACGACATAAGCGTGCAAACACGTAAGACCCCTTCTCCTTCTTGTCTAGGGTTCGTATATGGGATTTAGGGTTCGGATTGAGGATTTTGGGTTCGGATCGGGATATTGGGGATTGTCTTTAGGATTTGCATTAAGGTTTCTCGTATTTCCCCAATTCCCCTCCTTCTTAATGCTACCCGAGACCAATTTAGCGCTAAACATGTCGATTTGCCTCCAACCCGACACAAAAAACACACAAGCATACACATACATGCATAAACATGATTAATTGGCTCTAATCTGAGGCATAAAACATTAATTCACATTAATCTGAGCCTAATTTGATCTTGAGAACACAGAATTAAACACTAAAAGATCTAAGCCGAAGCTAATTAGGACCAATTTCATCTGATCCAAAACAAATACACTTAACCAAGAACAATTAGAGCCAATTTCTCACTAATTAACATGATTAAGTCTAATTGTTCCCGAATTAGCATCATCTGAAACTAATTAAGTCTTATTTAAGCATAACTGGATTTGGTTAGGACTAATTAGGCCCTGATACCATTGTTAATGTAAAAAGGGGACTTAACTCACATAATGATTAGCTCTAACAATAGACACACGTATTACGGAAGCGTGAAGGCTAACCTGTGTTCGGTGACACCATCTTGAGTTGAAAGTGAATAGCGTGATCGAGATAGAGTCGTTCGTGATGTAGAGCATGGGTGTAGTGTTGGCATGACAGAGATGATCGGTGTGTGCAATGTAGAGGTGTTGATGTAGATGTTGCAGTGTAGACCATTTTTGTCGTTCGGTTGATGCAGCGTAGTAGCGATGGCAGTGGCCTTCGAGTCAATCCAGCGCCTTTTAAGGATTGGGATTAGAGGTGTTAGGGTTTAGATACCTCACGGGATAGATCCCCACGCTAAGCGCCGGCCCCCCTAAATATATATAGTGTTGTTCGGCTCAGAACCGCAACCATAACGTTGATTGCACCTCCGATCGTGGCACATGTGGGGACGGGACTCCCCTTGACAACTTAGATCTGTTCTGTTATGGATCATTACGATGACCGAGATCAATCAAACAACATCTCCTAACACTATTATAGCATCCTTTCTTTTTTTTTTTATCTCCAACAACTATTTTATTCTAACTTTTTATTACTCTTCTCATCCCTTTGAATCTACAATTATTCTGAGAAGAGAGGGTCAACAAATTTAAGGTACTCTCTTCTCTCTGCATCCCTGTTGTGTCACTGTAGCACTCAAAGCCGTCGCTGTTAGAGCTCGTTTATGGATGCACAATCATAATATCAACCACTATATCAGTTGATACAATCACCGCTGGAGTTGCCCTTGCGAGAAGGAGTACGGGGGCAAAGGGTCGAATTGAATGGGCTTTTTATGTTTGACTGCCCTGTCGAGCTGCCTCATCTCCTCTTCCTTGCTTTTTTAATGCGAAAGGAAACTATACTTTCCCGTCCTTGCGCACTGCCATGATCAAAATGATTGAAGAATGAGGAAACGAAATAATGACAGGCAGAAAAGTCCCTATGATTATCAAGCTGGTCAAAGAATTGAACTAGTAGAATATGTGGGTTGGATTATCGGAAGAGATCGATATATCCTCCTAGGTCACTGTAGAACATCAACACTAGCAAAATTAAAATAGCTGATTTATGAATGACTATTAAAAAATTCATAGTTTTAGCCGGTTTGGACTTTGGGGGTGTAAACGTATGGTTGAGTTTTTTTTTGTTACCTGTAACTAACAAGGTGGACCACATTAATAATATGACTAGTCTCGTATAATATTTTATCAGATAATATTTGATTAAAAATTAGTCTTTTTAGTTTTTTTATGAGATTAGTGTTATTTAGTTACAAAATGCATAAAATTAGAATAAGAAATAAAAATTATGTTAGTAAAAAAGAAAATTATTTATACTGAATCATATACACATATTGGTTTGATTCGTATACATTTTGATCGGCTGTTAAAATCGTGAGTTAGCTATAAGTAGCCCAACAAAAATTAGAATAGGTTTATTTTACCTGCGTAATGTGTCTTACTTGCTAACTACTTGATGTGATGACTTTAAGCTACATGATGCTTCTTAATTTATTTTTTTAGTAAGAATTTTGATTTTTAATTAGGAATTTTAGTTAATGATTAGTTTTATTTTACACGGACTCTTTATGTAGGTATTTGATTTTTATAATAATTTGTTTTTTCTATAAGACTATATTTGATATGGATCCTTATTTTTCTTTCTAACCCCAAATTTAATTATTATTAATTTTATTTAGACTCTTTATTTATATATTTTGCTTCCCAAACCGTATGAAAATCTAACTGCTAATTTTTCATAATTATAATTTTGAATTTAGGTATTTATTAATCGTATTTGATATGAACTCTTTGATTTTTGAATTTAGCTATTTATTAGTCATATTTGATATGGGTCTTTTTTTTAATCTAAACTGTAAGATGTTCATAACAATGAGTGGTATATATCTTTTTCTTTTTTAAATTAATGTGGTAATTTCATGATATTGAGAGTGAACATAGTGACTTATTTCCCCTCTCAAATAATAATATAATATATTTCCTTTTTGACACATTAAAAGTTGAAAGGTACTATAAGGAAAAAAAACTTGCAAATGTGAGGGTTGCTTATGATTCACTTCTGTGAATGCTTTATGAGTGTGAATGGGTCACTCAACCTAACAAGATGGCGACTTTACTCGCCTAGCTAGCTAACTAGTCGCATGCATGAAGCAAACAGTAAGTAATTCATGATGCACTTTCGTGCAGACAGTGATCAGTTCATTAAGGATAACTCATTGGCTTGTCAAATACAGTAGCTTTCATTTGTCGGATTAAGTCATTTCTAGTAGATACTTTAAAAATTCATTTTTTATAACACTATTACAGCATACTCTAACAATATTACAATATTTTTTATTTTTTACATCTCCAATAATTACCTATTTTCTACCTTCTTATTACTGTCCTATTTCACTCAGACTCACGAGCATACTCTGTAAACAGTGATAGAGTTGAGAGAGAGAATCGGTAAATTTTCCGTTCCTATCCCGTATATTTGTGGCGCCCGTATTACTGTTGCAGCTGAAAAAGATTCCGCTCGAGTGTTTTCCAGCCCACGAAAGCCTTCTGCTACTGTAGCGCCTGAATGACGACACTGTTGGAGTTGGCCTTATAGGGATTTGGGTTTGTTAAAGGGCGTTTAGGTATGGACTTCCCATGTCCATGACACTTGGCAGCTCACTTCACCAGCCATAGAAGCTTCTCTCTCTCTCCTCTGCTACTAGTATGCAAAGTAGAGGTAACATGCGTGTTACCTTGTCAGAGAAACTGTCCCCATCGTTTGTGACTTTATAACCTTCCTTTGCTTTGTTAATGATCTCCCCCAAAAGTGGCATGTTGGTGTAGAATAGGATTCTCCCCATGATCGAAGAGAAGGGTTGTTTGTTTACTGGCAGTTTTGATGACTTTCATGTAATGGCTGCCATTGAGAATAAACGCCTCAAATGGATGGAGTATTGGTGTGTGTAGTGCTTCTTTGCAGGTCTCGAGAGACGAGAAAACAATGGGCTGCGGTGGCTGGTGGACATTGGACAAGCCATAATCCACAGCTGCTTGCTTCAGAAGGAAGAAGAAAAAGGCCTGAGCTATGTATCTCGAGGTGTCTAGCATGTGCATGCATGTTTTAGCAGCAACGAAGTAAGCAGACACAAATGTTCTATCTCTTTCGATTTTCGAATTGAAGAAAGAAAAAGGAAAGGACAATTGATGATTGCAGTTAAAAAAACATAATCCACTCGCTGCCTCCGTAATTGCTGCTTCGTCAAGCCTATGGACAAAGAAGATACAATGCGTCTCATACATGCAGTAATGCATATAAACAGGTAGTAACAGTAAAATCATACTTTTGGGAGATTTACTCTTCGATAAGCTACATTCATATCGGACCATGACCATTACATTTGGAGGACTGAACGAGAAGTCCCTATCAGTGGACAAAAAGCGTCAGCTGGTGGTCAAAATTGATAGATTCTCTTGAATTCCCTTTTCACTGCCGGCTGTGAGGTTGTGAACGTGTTCTGTGTTCTCTTGTCAATCTGGGTAGGCGATCAACTTTAGGATGCAAGCATGACAGGAGGGGCAAAAGAAGCATGATTTTTCAGCTCGGACCAATCTCTCATAAAAAGAGGTCTTCCCTTGTCCAACATCCTTTTTCTTCGTTTGGTGCTCGGAATATAGCCTAGCAAAGCATCTCCCTCCTTTTGTTCGCTTGTGTCTGGTGTTCTCCTTTTGTTTTCGTTTTCTGAGAATCGAAGCACGAGTTCAAAAGGCGTGGGGAATGAAAATTAAAATACTACTGCCAGAACAAATTCTGGTGCATTCTGCAAGATTATTTTTGTAGTTACGGTGAATTGTAAACACGATAAGATTGCGATCGATAAAGTGTGAAAGAAAAAGGAGCCTACATGTATCAGCAAGTATAGAAACCGTATGTGAAAATAACCTCGGTTCCTTATGTGAAATGCTTTGTCACTTAGCAGTTTTGAACGTGAAAAACAATGGACCAGATAAGATAGAAAAAACCCTGTAGCTAGACGACAGTAGAGTCTTCATTATTATATAAAACACGAGTTGTTTTCTATATTATATTTTCTCTTATTCTCCTTCCATTTAATAAAATCTTATAAAATTTAAATAATTTATTCATTTTTGCTATGTACTTTCATTCTTCAGCCTCCTCGTCTCGTTAACAGCTACGGATATAGAACCTGTTTTACTAATCAAAATAAATAAAAAAGTAGTGGATAATTTCCACCTCCTTTTCTGAATACTATTTGGAATCAAACTACAACGTTTGCTCCGAAATATTTATTCGCCGGTGCTTCTATAATATATCCGTATCTATATACTTAAGTTTATATTTGATATTACCGTGTCTAATATTTATATATTTTTTAACGCACAGATACTTAGAATACATAATTGTGACTTCGCTGAACTCATGATCGGCAAATCTGTTAACCGAAAGTAATCCATCATACCTGTCTGCCACGCCCGTCCAATGCCTCAGCCATCACCTTTTATTTTTATCACGGCTGCGTTGCTGTCAGCGGCTCATCTCCTCTGCTAAAGCAGCACAACGTGAAGCTAACATTCAAAACCACATCGGTTCGCGCCGATGAACGTCGATCACTGCAACGAACGAGCAGTCAGTAACTCAGTATGCATGCAAGCTCCTGTCGTCCACGCTCGACATCCGTCAGGAGCACGTAACCTTTTCTCTCCATTCTCTTGGAAGAAAAGGAGATAAAGGAAAATCTCACGGCCGGCGCAGCAACGTGCCGGTGCTAGAATAAGATAACTGAGTTGGAACGGGGATCGACGACGCACCGGAGAAAAAAATCAGCCGGGGTGCGAGGGAATGAACTGGAACGCGAGAATGGGAGAGCGGAGTGCCGGAGTACAATAAGCTCAATCATTGGGCACTCAACCGCGGTCCACGTCCCCGGCCCGGCACTGCCGGCTCGGCGCGCGACACGGCGAGCGGCGTGTGCGGGCGGCGTCGCTGCAGCGGTCCCCCGCCCCCGAGCGCGAGGGCGCACGCGCGGCGTGGTGGGCACTGCTAGAGCTTGGTGGCGGTGGGCGGGAAGAGCCGGCTTTGGTGGGCGCCGCGTGCCGTGTGCTGGTGTGGCAAGTGGCCCGTCCGTCCCCTCCCTTTCCCACGCCGAGCGCCCGCAAGTCGGAACGGCACGCGCGTCCGGAATCGACGTCGGCGGCGCGCGAATCGCTTACGCTACAACCACGGCGGCAAAGCCGGCCCATCTGTCTGTAGTTCCGGAACCGCAGTGCCATCGCGAGCCCATCTGTCTGTAGTTCAGAAGCCCTTATGGGCCGAGAACCAAAGCTTGACTTGGAAGTTAGGAGAGGTGGTTGTATTTCTAGCTAAGGGAGATTAAATTTCAAATTTACTTTGTATGTATCTTATTAAGGTAGATTTTTAATAAGTAGATAATGTACTTATTGATAATGGTGTTTATGGTGACTTCATTAATATCTAAATTCTATATTTTTAATAGATATTGTGTGAGTGCATGCGTTTGTGGTGATATGAGTCTCGTGCGTTTTTAGTTGTACTAGTGTTTAAGTTAGACTCTGCTAGACGGAAGGAAATTTTATGATACCCGGTTTTACAGAAATACCCTCTCTTATATATATCATATGTCTTTCTTCTTTCTTTTAGTTACACGTGATAACTGATAGATTGAAGAAGAACGATATAGATCAGAATCTTATAAAAATCTTTTGATGAATGATCATATAGAATTTCCTTTACTGTCAGACGCATAGCTGGATGGCCAAAAGGGCGGGGGAATCTGAGCCCACCGCAGTGGAAGCAAGTTAGGGAGAGCAGGCTGGCACTGGCAGCTGATGATGATGGTTACTGGTAAGTACCACATCGTGAGCAGTGTCGCACAACGAAAGCACGCAGCTGCGTGGTGAGCGCAAAACGAACCATTCTTACCCTTTTTACTAAAAAAAAAAATCCATGTGCTCGCCACAAATAGTAACATAAGCTAATTTTTTGAGGGTGTTCTCCTTTACGAGGACCCCAACTGTTAGGATTACTG
Source organism: Phragmites australis (assembly GCF_958298935.1). Lineage (NCBI taxonomy): Eukaryota > Viridiplantae > Streptophyta > Magnoliopsida > Poales > Poaceae > Phragmites > Phragmites australis. The sequence continues at coordinate 34,408,805 of NC_084929.1, read as the reverse complement.
AATAAAGGGAGGAGCCTTTGGTTTCTCGGAGGGAACCGGATGTTTTTTTATGTGACACGTAGGAAACTATGTAATATTATCTATTTTTTCGGTTATAGTATTAGTCTATTTATAGCTCGTATTCAACCACTTCTATTTATAATATATAGGTTTACCTTTCTAACTGCTATATTTGAGGGTATTTTAGTAATATCCTATCATCCTCGAATTTCAGCGAACGCTGCCCCTTCGCCCGAGCTTCCAAAGGTCTATCGCAGATGGAACCTTTGACGTACCTTCGGCCGGCTTCATCGTGACATCATGAATTGGTCTTCGGTTCGCTTCCAAATGCCCATCAAAGGTTTCATCTTTGATGATAGCTTATGCTCTCATTGGGGGATTTCCTCGGGCGACGTGGGGAGGCTTCAGTCGACCTTTGAACGCCTGAGTTGCTTGCCCGAATAGTACATTTGTCATCAAGCATTTTCCGAAATAACACAATTATATTCTATCAGTAAATAGTATTCACCAGAGGTCTTCGACTTACCATCCGAAGGGGGTCTGCGAGAGCATTCCCCAATAGCAGCACTTCATGGGTAAGGTTCTTCCTCGATGGGCTGAACCTGTGGATCAAATGGTATGACCGAAAGCTATCCCCTTCAGCCCATCGAAGACTTCTAGTGACCCATTTTACCTGATGAGGACATCCCTCCTACGGATGCAAACGAAACTCCTCAAGTTGCTGTGCAAGGTCCAATTACTCGCGCTCGTGCTCGACTCTTAAATTTACAGGTGAACTCGTTCCTAAGCAATTCTTTTTGTGAGTTTGAGAATAAATTGCTATCTAATGATTTAATTGTACTTAGGAACATAGGAGAGGACCAGCAAGGGCGTGGAGAAGGCCTTCGAGGCGTGGAGGGCCAGCGCGGACGTCCGGTTCAAGATGGAGGCCCAAACCGATTCGATTTCGTTTCTGTTTCGGACTCCAGAAACAGCCCGCACTAAAACGGACGCCCAGGTTGCATACGGAGTCGGATTTGGGCGTATTATATATGGATGGAAAGATAATTTCAAGACGCTTCCAATGGCACCAGTATCAGGCTCAAATTCATCTGGAGTTAACGGGAATCGTCCGAACAAGTTGACGTCCAGAATCTGTCTCGGCGATGCGACGTCGTATTTTGGTCTTTGGGCCTTGTATCGTGTTGGAGCCCAATAGGGGCGCGTCCAGAGGGTCTTGCGCGACCCTAGAGTCTCCATAAACAGCCGTCGTGCTGTCGTTTAGGGCGGGGTTTTGCTTAAGTTAATCTGTCAAGAACAGTTCGTCGCTAGATCGGTTTGTGAGACCCCAACTTGTGAGCTTAATCAATTCATCTGCAATTTTCCAGATTGTGTTCTTCTTGGTTCTTGCTTGTGTTTTCGATTCGCAGGCAATGATTAGCCTTCGTGGCGAGGTCAATCGCGCAGCGCACGGTTGATAACCCGAGGAGAAGTGGTGCTGCGATCGCGGGGTTCGAACCTTATTGATTGGAAGCCGGATCGTTTGTGTCAAATCTCCACCAAATCGATAGTTATCCCCACCTGACGGAAGATCGGGACCCCCTGTTCCCATTATTACCTTTTAGCAAATAGCCCCCTCTGGTCATTCATCTGTCTTTATTTTACTGGGTTGACGATTTTGTTCCCATGTGACTTTTAGGATTCATAAACGTCAGTTACCGTCGGTTCATACTTAACCGTCATGAAGGCAACTGTTCGATTTCCAATACGCACCATTTCACCTACCGTTAGCCTTTGTTTTTACCGCTTTATATATATTGTACCTAACGACTCACTTTTTCTCATGCGCCCTCATTGAAGCATTTGCTCTTGTACGAAGACTCCCACATCTCATTTTGAAGTCGTGCGAGATCCTATGGCCCCGAAAAGCAAATCCGGCCACCCTAAGACATATTGGATCGGGTCATCAAAGGTTGATGAAGAAGCCCTAGTGGGACTAATCAAAGAAGGCCTGATCAACGACATTTCGAAGGTCATACTCCCAAAGGATCAGGAGACTCTGGTGCTCGGAGAAGACGAAGCCATCGTTTTCATGGACTATTTTCGAGCATGGCTTCGCCTTCCCTATGATGAGATGGTGTCAAAGGTTCTGAAAATGTTCGAAGTGTTTCTCCACCAGCTGACACCGAACGCGATGGTTCAACTCAGTCTTTTCGCTTGGGTGGCATGGTCAGAAGGAGCGAAGGCCTCGGCCAGGGCTTTTTGTTGCAACTCACAAACTTCACCACCAGCCGAAGCCAGTTTTTACGTCCAGCATGCAAAATGAGGCTCACTACGGTTGTGTGAACTTTACCTACCGTGCCGGCCTAGCGACGCCTGTCGTAGCCAACAAAAACAAGTGGCCGGAGGATTGGACTCACTGGTGGTTCTACTATAAGATGGACCAAAAAAAGTACCTGTGTCGAAGTGTGAAAAATACAAAGGGAATTGTGCCCCAGATGTATAGCTGAAAGACTCCTAGAAGGCTACTTTCGAAGCCTTTACTTGGTGTGCGAAGCACTTGAGCACGCGTGACCTCGTAAAAGAGTTCATGGCATCCGGGGTGTGGCCCCTGAGCAAAGCCGGTCCATCCCAATCTTCGGTGCTAAAGGGCCGGAGGGACTCTGTCACCCTAGCCTAATTTTAGAGGTTTCACAGGTATACTCGTTATCCTATTTTGTGAACTTACATTTTGGTGCTTTTGAATAGATATGATAATGGCTGAAGTGGAAACCAGAGTCACACTTCTCTTGGGAAAATTCACTCAAGGTGAGGCTTAACTTTGCGCTGATGAGGCCCTTGGTCATCAGCTTAATCGAATTTTTGATCTGTGGGGTGTCGTTTACAAGGACAAACCAAAGTTGTCCCTATCCTCCACCGGTCAAGCTGAAGGTGGATGCTCACCTAATGCTGGGACAGGCGAGGCCTCTGCCAAACACACAAAAAAAGAGGAAAAACGAAGACCCTCCGTAGCGAGGAGCCGGGAAAAATAAAGCTCTAGCCTTGAGGAAAAGGCCTCACCAACTGGCCTTTGATGACTTGGTAGATGTTGAGGGTCTCGAAGGCCTCAAAGCCATTCATGTGATGCCTCTTCTACAGGCGTCTCTGAAGGATACACAAGAAACTTCCGCCGCCTCGCCGAAGACTATTGCTACAGTGCCCATTGACCTCACCACCCTCATTCTCAGCGACAAAGATGATGAACCGCTGGATCTACACGTTGCTACGAAAACAACAGATGGAGGTGGCGAGGGATCCGAAGAAGCAAGAGGCACCGAAGGAACAGGAGTCGGGTCATCCTCTCACTCCTCCAGCTCTTTGTCTTGCTCCTCCGAAAGCCACAGAGCCACTGAAACCAAAGAGGAGCGGAGCGCCTCGCTAACTCCTCCCCGCCATGTCGGCAAAAGGTCCTATTTCTTTAAGCGAGGTGCACGATGCTAAGGTAATCGACATCGAAGCACTGAAGCTTGCTTCGTTTACGCCAAGCTCTGGGAAGGTGAAAGATGTGGAGAAGATGTTCATTAGCTTCGCCCTTCCCGAGTTGAGCTTCAACTCACGTGGAAGACTTTTACCGAACTTTTGGACGCTTCGGATGTTGCAATTGGAAAGGTATTTTGTTTTGTTACTTTTTCTCTTCTTTGCATACCCAGGCTCATACTGTTCTAGTACCACAGGTTATGCTTCTTTCACGTGGTCAATGCAAATGTGTGGGGCACCTAGAGGCTCGCACGAAAAATGCTAAAGCAATATGGGCCATGTATCAAGCATAGACGGAGAAAGCCGAAGCCCAGAAGAGGGAGTATGTACGGCAGACGAAGGAGGTTGTTCTGCAGTCGCAAAAGCTCAAAAAAGAAGTGGGTTCCCTTCGCTCGAATAAACTATGCCTAGAGGAAGAGGTAATTGTTCTTCGCAAAAACTTAACGACGTCCGAAGCTAACGTGTTAGAGCTTCAAGCCCTCTATGTTGCTGAAAAAACTGAAGCCCAATGGCTGCATAAATAATTAGAGTAAACGAAGCAGCTATCTAGCAACATTGTTAAAGAGTGGTTAGAGACCCTGGAGCTGAAGGCTATTGCGGCTAACGAGGTTATCAGCAAGACCTTTGAAAAATTCGATGCTTCGGCCACGCCTCCGATGCTTAAGGATGTTGGGCTAGGTGGCCTCCTCGGATGGATCAATGATACTAGCAGCAGCCTTCTACCCATAGCTTAACTATATGGCGACTTTTGCGCCATGGTCTCAGCCAGAAGTGTAGTCCAATCAATTGAAATGACTGGATGCGGCCATCACACGGAGCTTTCGAAATCATCGTTTTGCTATCCTTCGGATCTGTCCACTACGACCGTGATGAAGGCGTCGAAGGCTATTGCACGATCATTCACCACAAATTATTGGTGTAAACATGGTCACGAACTGGCCCTCTAAGAGACGGAGAACAACCGTCAACGAGTAAGCTCCTTAGCTACACCCTCGGAATTTTTTATTACCTTCCATCATATTTCTATTTTTTTTTTTGCAGGCGAAGGCAAAGGGTAGCACCTCTTCTACAAGACCCTCTACCCCACCAGCCTCACAACCTACCGCTTCGCAAAATGTTGGGGATACCACGAAGGTGGTCGAAGACAGAGAGAAGGTGTGAGGAATGAACGAAGTGTAATCTTAGACATGGAACGCTATGCTTCCTATTGTAAGATATACACTTTTATTTCTTGTTAAATATTTTGACTGACTTCATTCCCTACGTAGGTCCTTTCTTCGGGCACTGCGTAGGTAGTCGAAGATGTTGTTCCCATCACTATGATGCGAGACAATTTTTTTATATCTTGGGCTTGTTGGGATTCCTTCCACCATAGCCTTCCAACCATCAAATTTGACAAGTACTGCAGGGTGAAGGCTAAGGCATATGAAATTAGTAATGCTAACTCTAAAGCGTTTTGGGAGTCATTTTATCCTTCGGTCTTAGAGATCCGAAGGGTTGAGAGGGAAACCCACAGAATTAGGCTCGGAGACTCTGAGCCTTCACATATGTTCATTGAAGCAAAACTTGAGTTAGAGAACGCTAACGAACCCCCGCTCAAGCATTTTCAATTTTACTATCGTTGGAGGCTTGATTCTCCACAGAAAACGCATCATGTCAAAGATAAAAGTGCTTCGTCTGTAACCTCATCTAGTATCTCTTTAGACAGCTATGTTGGACCACCGCTAGATCCAGCGCGGCCCTTTCATGCTAGTTAGGGCATCGCTTTCCAATTTGATCTCAGCTGATTGTATAAAGACTTTGTAGATCCTGACATCGATGAATTTACTGAATAAACATGTTATTCCTCTTTATATAACCTTGACGAGTCTTTGTCTTCGGACCATGTATCCATAAGCACCTTCGGGCGCTACGTGCGGAAGGCATTGATCAGAAAAATGTTGTCTCCCTCGACTTTAGGGACCTTCGGCAGCAGTGTGCGCGAAGCGTTGACTGAAAAAAATGCCACCCCAACTTTCAAGCTGCAAGGACCTTCGACAGCAACTTGCGTGAAGCATCGATCGAAAAAACACCTCCCCCCCCAACTTTTAAGCCGCAGGGACCTTTGGCAGTAATGTGCGTGAAGCGTTGATCGAAAATATACCGCACCACCCTACTTTTAAGCCGCAGGAACCTTTAGCAGCAACGTGCGTGAAGCGTCAACCAAAAAAACATCGTCCCCCCGACTTTTAAGCCGCAGGGACCTCTAGAAGCAACGTACGCGAAGCATCGACCGAAAAAATGCCACCCCCTCGACTTTTAAGCCACATGGACATTTAGCAGCAAAATGCGCAAAAATTATCTGGCATTGGCTATGCTGTCAAGCGTTGCCTTGACAAATTTACCTTTCATTTTCTCGTATACTCGGGTTCGAAGGCCTAGTATGTATGGCCGATATATCATTGATGATGTAATTAGTCCCCTACTTCAGTTTTACTTTGTAATTATTATAAAATGGAAACACTTAGAATTTTTTTGGCGCGAATGTCTTTTTTGCCTTTGGTGCAAGGGCATACAATCTTTAGCCCCCGTCTTTTAAGTCGAGAGGTGCGCCACCTTCTTTTTGAGGTCGAGCAACACTTCGGCTTTTGCTTCCGAATGTCACTTTTGCCTTCGGTGCAGGGGCAGGCATTCTTAGCCCCCATCTTTTAAGTCGAGAGGTGCGCCGCCTTCTTTTTGAGGTTAGAAAGCACTTCGTCTTTTACTTCCGAATGTCTCTTTTGTCTTTGGTGCGGGGGCAGACACTCTTAGCCCCCATCTTTTAAGTCGAGAGATGCACCATCTTCTTTTTGAGGTCGGGCAACACTTCAGCTTTTTCTTCCGAATGTCTCTTTTGCCTTCGGTGAGGGGATAGGCACTCTTAACCCCCGTCTTTTAAGTCAAGAGGTGCACCACCTTCTTTCTGAGATCGGGCAACACTTCGGCTTTTGGTTTCAAAGGTCTCTTCTGCTTTCGATGCGTGCGGGGTAGGCACTTTTAACCCTCATCTTTTAAGTTGAGAGGTGTGTTGCCTTCTTTTTGAGGTCGGGCAGCACTTCGTTTTTTGCTTCGAAGGTCTCTTCTGCCTTCAGTGCGAGGGCAAACACTCTTAGCTCTCGTCTTTTAAGTCGAGAGGTGCGCCACCTTCTTATTGAGGTCGGGCGACACTTTAGCTTTTGCTTCCAAATGTCTCTTTTGTCTTCGATATGGGGGCAAGCACTCTTAGCCCCCATATTTTAAGTCAAGAGGTGTGCCACCTTCTTTTTAAGGTCGAGCAGCACTTTGACTTTTTCGTGCATCAAATAGATATGCATGGGTGCAATTGAATGACACTTACCTTGCCCTAAGGGAGAAAATGTTGCCAAAGGATAAATGTTTTAACATAAGGACAACTACGAAGTAACTTATATGCTTCGGAATTTTTCCACAGGTTTGCACCCGCCAAGTCGAAAGGTAAGATGTCTTTTATTTAGACATTTCATACCTCGACTTTTATGGTGACCCTTCGGTCCGCCTCGTATGGTCGATCAGTGTGCTTCCTTCTATCGAAGACCTGCACCACTTCAACAACGAATTATGCATAATTTCCATAGATGTACACATTTTTTTGGGGGTAATTTCATATATATTAAAGAGGGTTTACAAAGGTTACTGCCTCGTTAATAACCTCGCACCCTGACGAAGGGTTCCCCTATGAGGAAAAGAGTACATAACCTGTACATTGCTTTGACTAAAATGCGGAATTTAAAATTGTATAAATGTAAAACTTGCGAAGACACCTTTTTTATCTTCACTACACATAAAATTTGCGAAGGTTGTCAGCATTCCAAGTGTGCGAAAGTTCTTCCCCTTCGACAGTAGCCAGATGATAAGACCCAGGCCTCATTGAACTCTTTACCAAGAAAGATCCATTCCACCGGCTCTGCAATTTTCCCATAGTTGAAATATTGGTGAGCCTTCGCAGAACTTGGTCTCCATGAATGAACTCCTTCGGTGATACTTTCTTGTCTCTCCATCTTTTAGTTTCCTCCTGATATTTTATCAAGTTTTCAACGGCTTGCATTCTAATCTCCTCTGTTGCATCCTTGGATATCAATTTTTTTCTTTGAGCTAACTCAGCTCTGACCCAGAATGATTTATTTTTACATTCCTCCGGAGTCATCGTCGCTTCGCCGAAGAGCAAACGAAATAGCGTGAATCCTGTTGGTCTCGTTGCCACTGTCCTCACTGATCACAATACCTTCGGTAATTCTTCAGCCCATTTTCCTTTTGGCAGACTTTGTAGATGCCTCGCGAACTAGTTAGGATGATTCCAGTCGCCCTTTCCACAACTCCGTCTGAAGGCCCATCAAAGGCTTCGCCTACGATGATAGCTTTAGCCCTCTCTTCGGGGGATTTCCTCGGGACAATGTGGGGAGGCCTTTGGTCAGCCTTTGAAGACTTGAGTCGCTTGCCAAAGGGTCCATTTGTCATCAAACACTTCCTAAAATAACATAATTGTATTCTATCAGTAAATATTGTTCACCAGAGATTTTTTGACTTACCATTCGAAGGGAGCCTGCGAGAACATTCCCCAACACCAACAAATCCCATTTAAATTTCTTCAATTTTGGAATTTCTGTAAACAGTAGAATGCTCTGGCGACCTAGGTGATCATGTGTTTGTCTAAAAAGGCTCATTGTTGTTTATGAAGCAGTTTACTCTCGATAAATCGTACCGCTACAAATTATTTGTTGGAGTGTGCCATTGAAATTTTGCATGGGTGGGTAGGGTACTATGAGAACCGCGACAAATGAATTACTTTTTCTAAATATTTGTTTGTGAAATTTACTGAAAACATAACGATTCAAATGTATTTTCCATGATAAAACTACTAATATCAGTTTCAAGTGATAAATCTCCATACTTTTATATATATTAGTGATCAAAATTAATAAATTTTAACTGCACACATCCCTAAATGAAATCTATTTAAGAACGGAGGGAATAGCATATTTGATTACCCATAATAGTGGTTTCACCCACTAGAGAGGCTGCAGCAAACGAGACTAAGCTTCGTACTTTACATTGGAAGATATAAGAGTACAGAGAATGTATGCCTCAATTACTTAAGCAACACATGATTCTTCCATTGCCCGAATCAAAAGACAGACTATAACATAGCTATAACAAATCTGAACACTACCTAACAATCAGGACGAGCTAATGGTTAATTGCAAGTTTTTCCATCTCGTTCACCACATCATCAGCTAACTCGGCCTCCAGAGATCCAAGGCATTTCTCTAATCCTTTAAGGGCTGCAAAGGCGCTCGCAGGTGAGCCACCAAGGTGCCCTATTTCCTTGCGCATCCCATTGATGACCTCATACAATCTTTTTACAGTGAGCTTCATTTGAGACGTGTCTTGTGGTGGATATACGGAAGCCCCAAGATCGTTAGCCTGGTCAGCAATCTCCCTGCAATAGCTCAGCAATTTCTCCATTGGATCAACCTTGTCCTCATTAGCCCCGCTTTGGTTACCTGAGCTCTTAAGCAAACCAGTAATGAAACGAATTGCCTCTTTCACTACAACCAGGGAATCAGATGCCACAGTGACAACCAACTTGGCAACAGCAACCTCCTCTTCAGTGAAATCATCGTCCAGATCAAGATCAAATGACATCTCATCTCTATCAGAACAACTCGTGGTGTCAACAACGCCATTGGAAGACTTTTCAGCTGTACTATCGCTAGAATCACCAATAGGGAGTTCCTTCATCTCCCGGAGGACATCCTTCAGATACACGCCTATCTGGGTCATGGCTCGTCCTATGGCAGTACAGTTCGAGGTAGGCACCTTCTTGAGAGCAGCACACGCTTCCCATACAGTTCCTGTGACCTGAGGTATAATTGTCTTTCGATCAGGGCTGGAAGATTCTGCACATCAGATTAAAAAAGAAAGAAGTATTAGCCCAACTTCAAATCTTCTGAGGGATTAAAAAGAAAAAAACAAACTGCAAGGTTCGAAGGTTAGTGAATGTGCTTGATTACATGCTGCATTGCTATTTCATAGCTCATAGGTCCTTTACTACTTACCCACTCATGCACTAGAATCACAATACCAATGCATCCAACAATATTTCAAACTCAAACGACACGTGCTTCTCCTTCTCACTTCAAACATATGGAATTTAAATCAGCAATTTTAGCCATGTGATTTGTTCGTCATTAACACTGCTTCATCTAAATTCAGACTAACTACATCTAAAAATCAGTAGGGACTATCTGGAGGCATTGTTCTAGAAAAATGACAGCACCTTGTGACAAGCTTTGGCAGGATTTTGACATACCATAAGCAGAAACAGCTTGCTTGAACAACGAGAAGCTGGAGTCTACCACGTTCTTTGCAGAACTACAGATAGACTTGCGCAGAGTAGGCCCAGCACCAACCATGCTTCCGTGGCAAACCAAAAGGAAACCTTGTAGAATGTTGAAGTACGCAACAATGTTCTCTTTCAGCGTGGCTACATCAGGCAAGTCTCCGCTCCAGAGCATACCAGCTGTAGCAAAAGAGAGGCATCAGCCATCAAAGCAAAGTTAACCGGAAGTTAACTCTTATATGCTTGTATCACCTTGATGTAACGCTAAGGGTTAATAAAGCTTCCTTTATCCTAAAAAAACCCTCACAACCGCATAGACTGGATGTATTACAGTAAGTACTACAACGAAACAAATTGCAAAGATCCAATGCAGACAACATAGCTACTACATGCATTAGCGAAACCTACTAATTCAGATAAACCCCGAATTTTCGTAACCTGCAATACTACTAAGCTAATTCTTTACGCTGAAATCAAAGAAATTCTCCATCAATTTAGCTACGCATGCTTCGACCACCTAAGCGCGAGAAGCTGAATCCAAGAAATCGTTCAATCTTACACTTACCAACGGTGGCCTGCCTGGAGACCTGATCGCCGAGCGTAACGACCTCAGACCACTCCGTACGCTCCAAACCCGCCGGAGCCGCCTCCGCCATCATCTGAGAAACCAAGAGTAAACAGGCATGTAAACGGTGTGGCGAGGTTTTCGTGTGGGATCGGAGCCGTACCAAGACCGTAGCTGGTTGGGCCGTACCTGGAAGGTGTCGTTGATGGTCTCGAGATGCGACCCCAGGAAGCGAGACAGCTCGTCGCCTCCTGCCGCTTTCTTCGCTCTTCCTCCTTTCTTCGACATGCCGGCCGTCGTGGCGGTGGCGCGTCGGGGGGCGGGGCTGGGAAGAAGAGAGCGGCGGGGAGCAGCCGACGGGGACAAGGGGCGGCGCCGCGGTGGTAGAAGGGTCTATTTGGTTAGGGCTTGAGGCTTGAGCCTCTTGGTGTCGGAGTTGCGCAAGCCGTACGATTCGCATCAAGATTCGTGCTGATGAACGTTTACTCTTTTCCCATCACAACTGGACGCAATTTTTAGTCCTGTTTGGCTTTGTGCCATACTAACTCTGCGAAAATTGGTCTTTGTTTGGATTGTGGCAAAAAATCTCAAACTCCTCTTCATGTTCTACTAAAAATTAATGTACAATTTATTTCATCAACCCATAAAATGACCAAGATCTTGGCATGTTTTTGTACTGAACACTACCGAAATTTTCCGGGCAGAACTAACACTGGAAATAATGTTCAAAACTGCTTTCAGTTACACAGGACTTCTCAGGGCCTTCAACCGAATTGCTGTCTGATACATTGTCCAAGATAGGTAAGAACTGTACATTTTTGTTCCAGAAGAAGTGAGGAACCAAAACATGTAGTGATCTTGCTTTATTGACTAGTTACATCAGGCTTTGATGCTGCAGTTACCTAAATTATTCATAAATTTCATGCTGACATGTCACTGTAGACGGTCGACAGAAGAGAAGCAGAAGGCAGCGGCGGACCAGACTGAAGCCAAGCTGCGGTGTGGGCTGCGTGTCAGGCGGCCCAGCAAGAATTACCGGCCAGACGAGTGGGTTGTTGGCCAGCTGAGTGCAGTGAGGATATAACTATCTGAGAGAGAGGAGATGAACATGAATGATGTTGTGGGATAAACCCAGAACCCCTTTCCTCTATCTGATTTCCCAATCCAATTCCTCTCTTCCCAGTTAACGATTGCTTGTTCTTGTGATATGACAGCAATGGAGCATCGTCCTCAAACAATGAGCTATTGTGACAAACCAAGTTCCTGCGGTAGGAGCAGAAAAATGGGATTTCTAATACTTAAGAAACATCACATATGTACAGCACCTATGTATATATAAAAAAAAGAAACAGCGAGTTTTTGCAGTCAATCTATTAGAGCTGCTTTCTCCGGAATTTTTGATGACTCCTCCAAGACCATGCAAGCAAGAAAATCACAAGTGCTATCCCCACCGAGCTCCAAAAGATGATCAACCAGGGAGGCATTGGGTCATGAAACAGCCCTGGTCAGATTGTTCAATGTTATGCACAGTTTTCAAATCATAACTTCTTTTAAAGAAATATACAGCATATCATACACTGAATTGCTAGTGCCGTATCTGACAAGAAAGTTGAAAAGATCTGCTCACCACGCCCAAACTTCATGCAGATAAGCAGCTCCATTATGCATATAGCAAGAGAAAGCCAACAAAAGGCCCCAACCTTCTTCACCGGTTTGCTGAGATGATCAAAATTATGGCCAAACATTAACAATTCATCATGAAACAGAGTTAAAATGTTGTTCATGCATACTGTTGCTAAGAAATGTGGGACATCCGTAAGCGTGTGCAGGATAGCTGAGAGGAGAACCTGTCTTGCAAGTAGGAGTTGTATTCGCGGATGGTTGGAATTGCAATCAACCACCAGAGGATCAATCTGTACACGACCAAGGGATTCCGCGGAGGGATCCATAGGCTGAATTTGAGAAAGAATGTGTTAAGCTCCACGGCCATGAAGACGACGCAGAGGAACAGCACTTGGATGAACCTCAATGGCCCCATGAAAGGATGCCACTGGTCCTTGTCCCACTGTGCAGGGGTGAACTGGCTCAGTGATCTTTTCACCTGCAAGCCAAACGAAGGGAGTAAACCAGTCTGCACAAATAATGTTCAAGTTCTAATATCAATTCACACTAGTTCTCGACTGTTTAATTAGACTAATTGAAATATTTCGGTTCGTGTTTATAACCACAATTTATGTCATCGTTTAACTATAAATATTCATTTTGAAACAATTTCAGCCACGAGGTTCTATTTCCTGTGTATGGTATAAAAAATTCCATCAGTCAAACTCAATAATATCTAGAGAATGACAGTATGGATCTTCTGGGTCTTGGCCCTAGGATAAAATCAAGCCTGATTAAAAGGTTTGGTTGTCTGAAACAGATGCAACTATTCACATGTGGGTACAGTTTATAAGATAACACTGCATAGACAACTGTATGCAGAAAAAAAAATTATGAGGAAAATTTAAGTGATCAATAATGACAAACGGCAGATTTGGACAGCGCAACAGAAAATGTGATACAGCCCCACTGGAAAACTTCATATGTTGTCTGGCGTCTCACAAGCAAGAAGTCAAAGCAATTTACTTTTGGTCAGTAAACCGCATTGTTTTGGAGCCATAGTCTTGGACTATCCATTGGCAAGAGGCTGTCCTAACTCAGAACAGTATCCATGCTGTGTGATTCTCGTGAAAAACATAAGAACCAAGGGAAAGTTGACAAGTACATATGATATGATCCGGGACTCTGGGCCATGATGATAAAAGAGCAGCGGAAAAGAACAAGGATACTCATCTAATTAGAATCTGTAATAGATGGTACCCTCTCTTTTGTTTTACTTGTTTCAGACATCAGCATTCTCTAAAGAATACGTTTGTTCATTATATTTCATAATCATATGTTGGGACGACATTGAAATATTTTTTAAACTAATACTGTCTCCACGAGATAAATCTAACTACTCTTTTATACTAGTGGTCAAAGTTTGATCCCATGCATTCTAAAAGAACATATATTTAGGAATGTAGGCCGTATCCATACAGTGATCAAATTATGACAAGACCATCCAACTATAAAATGGAGAAAGGATTCGTCTCTTGCTGTATTTTCAGTGAGCATACCTTACCCATGATGCTTGGCTGGCGGCTCAGTCCAACCCATTCATACGTTTTGCCATCAAAGTAACGGACTGTGTGCATTCCCGCCCAAATACCTGAATCATAATAAATGCGTTTCAGTCGAAGGCTAGCTTTGCCCGCAGCAGAAAGGATAAAGCATGGCATGCTCATTGACAAATAATATCAGAAATATTCTAGCAACTCTTCTTGGATACCCAAGGCCATGAGTATTCAACAACCTAAAGAGTCTTGATTTGTTCAATAGAAAGTTTACTTTCTAGACATGAAGACAGGACATTAAGTATACTAGTCAAATAATGCGATGTTAGAAATATGCCAAACATGTACTATTTTGTTTTTCCTTTTAACTTATGGAAACATCACACAATATCTTAAATATTGTCATGTTACAGTTGATAGGATCCGATGCAAAGAAACTGTATAAAATCATGCAAATGGAAAACATGTCGATCACTTTAATCTGCTTAATTCAAATTTACCGAAGAACTTTATATCACATCAATATCAGCAAGGTAACCAAAAATATGAATCATGAACATTAACTGTCTTCAAATGTCTCACCAAACCAATTGCAGATCAAGATATCCAAGATAATACTATCCCACCAACACTCATTAAAGTTTGGCAGCATATGTCTGAAAGTAAGCTGCAAAAGGTCATAGTAAGCATACTTCCTTTTTAAATAGACTACAAGTAGAAAAGGATATCTTAAAGGTTCTTTTTTCAATCCAAGAAGGCACCCAGACCTAACCTCCATTAGCTCAAAGCCAACTGACAAGACCCAAAGAAGAAGTTGATTTCGTATCATTACAGCTTTGCCCCACCACCCCAGGATATGTGCAATAACGAATTCATCAAATAAGGTATCCTATACATACATCAAACTGTCCAGTTTAATAGAATAATAACAATGATGACAAGAAAAGCATGTACATCTTCACAGAATAGGAAGGTTCATCTGGAAAATCATACATAAATATTTATGAACTTGTTTTTAGGGTTTTCTGGAACATACAAACGGCAGTCAGCTCCATAAGATCTCTCCGGCAACTCTGCAGTAGGATAGACAGGTTTTATTAGCACCATTTTTAAGCAAAAAATAAATCTAATGTTCACTGTGAAACTATTTAACGCAGAGGTTTTACCAACTCCAAGAACAGGGTGAAGGTGTTTCATGAACTGGCGAGCATCGTCACGATTCTGGAAAATGGGCAACAAATAGGAATCACAACATTAGAGAGCCAAGTCATTTGGACATAAACGATGACAACAAAATGATATCCAACCCCGTATGTGGCTAACCTGGAAAAGAAGAAAGGTAAGAGCAACGAGGTAAACGACAGCCAGTCCATGCACCAGGCGCCAGACAGCAGGATGGGGCCTAATAAGTATCCTGTGGCAAAATTGCTAGGGCACTAAATTAGTATCGTCCAAAAGTATCAGCACATTGACCTGTACTGATGCGCAATAAATTTGTGAGAATTCCAGATTTATGGGAGCTAAAATGGCTATGGATTGTGACGCATATCACAAAAAATTGCAAGTACAAACACACAGTAAATATGCTTTAGGCACTGTATCCCTTTAGGTAATTTTGTCTATTATTGCCACTTCAAACATCCTGATGAACAATATGCAATATACTACTGTGGCTTGAGAGATAATGCTATTACCACTTAAGGTCTTAAGCAACATGACAAACGATAAGCACTGCACTAATAAAGCTCAAGTGTTTGGTTTACATTAAAAAAGAGTTAAAATTGCTCACGTTGAAGGTGCTTGAAGCGTGCAGTAGGCAAGGAAGACTGCAATCATAGCCCAGACACCCCTGTAAAGTTTAAGTAAGAAGATGAGTCAGCGTCACTTACTCTCTCCAATCATTGTGCAATACTATGAGGGAAGAAGCTGAATCCAAAAGGCAGAGAGCATCAGAATGAAAAAGTGGTCTGCTTCTTTACAAATAAATTTGGAAAAGATGAGAAATAGCCTGATCATTTTCAGTTTTAAAAGTTCAATACATCCTAAACAAGGTACTAATAAAATCTTGAGATGATTCAGCCATACCTCTTCATAGATGTCACGCTGCTGTAAGATGCAGCGCCTTCTGGATCAAGTGCTCCACTTGCCCAGCTGAAAGAGAAGAAGAATTGAATCCGAGATGCTAGCACGAGAAAGTGAAAAGGAGAACGCCCCACATTTCTTCAGTACGGTTGGTATACACCGCTCCAGAGCAAGCTTTACAAATGCGTTTTACCTCTGAAAATCGCTCGGCGGCAGTAACAGCACAGTAATTCGGTGGATTTCGATAGAAATCGGTCAAATTTTGTCAAAATCTTAATTTTTTAATTTAAATTTGAATTTGGTAAGTAACTACTTGGTTTATGAATGTGGTTCAGATCGAATAGTCTGGTAACCGCGATAATTAAGTGGTTGCCGACGATATTTCGAACCCTGCTCCAGAGAGTACAAGTTACTGAATTGCTTGTCCCGCGTGACACCTCTAGGATAACTTGGGACTGGGGTTAGACAGTTAATGGTTGTATCTTAGATTTAGGTTCAACGCCCAAGCTTAATTGGTATCTTCGTCGCGTGAAGCAACCGTAACAAAAAAAATAAAAAAATTGCGAGGGGCAGTAACAAATTTCTTGATGAGTCCATTTGTTTATCTTACTAAATGAACTGAAAATAAGCCTCTCATGCATTTTGCGCTTGCTAAAGTGAGGTGTAATAGAGCCCAAGCAAAATAATATTTCAGACAATTTTAGAGCAAATTTCAGAAAAAGATTTGGCATGAGATACTTCAACAGGACTCTGGTTCTACTCAGCCACTCGTATTTGACTTGCCAATCCATTATCGATCATGCTCCAATCATCCAAAAGCTCGATTATTTCGCATAAATTCACTAAATTTCCATCCCAAAAAGTTTTTTTCAGAAAAAAAGGAAAAAAGAAAGAAAACCACAAGAGTATATGGCTGCCTTTCAACTCTGACACTGTTGCAGCACCTGGTAGCCCTGGCTGCTCTTGTACTTCCCAGACACATGCCTTTCCACACCAGTAAAACTTATGGCCTCAACACGGTAGCAAAGGCAGAACCAAACAAGGGAAGAGAGGAGGAGAAATCGAAAGCGCTTACATGAGAAGGCAGGCACCGACGAGGAGCACCGAGACGGTGTGTGGCTTGTAGAGCCACGCCGTCCATGGGTCGTACTCCTCGGCGCCGTCCGTCGGCGGCGGTGGCCTCCTCTCCTCGCCTTGCCTCGCCCTCTGCTTGGCCTCCATGGCGCGTCGGCGCCCGAATCAAGAGAAACAGCGGAGCCGCTGCCTATCCACGACAGCAAAGACCGCCACAACCAACACTTGTCAGAGGCGAGGTATGCAAGCCAACACGTCGCAGCACCTGCAGAGATTATGGTGCACCGAGTCACCGGGCATGGATCGCAGTTGCACCAGGAATAAGAAAAAAGGGGTGGAAATACGCTAGAAAGGCAGGTGATGTTACATGCAAATCAAGAACTCACCGCCGAGTTGGGACGCCAGGAATCGGGGTTTGATCTCGCTGTGTGGTTGCCCTATACGATCCAACAAGATGCGATAACGCAAACAGAATTGGCGAAAGAGACGGTGGCGCGCGCGCGCGGATTGGGGATGGAAACTCACGGCCGGAAATGCACCGGCGGGAACCGCGAGTCGCAACGTGCGCCAGATGGGATGGGATGCAAGGGGGAGACGCCGAGGAGACGGCGCGAGGAGCAGGGGAGAGGAGGAGGCGACAGGCGAGACTCGAGAGGGTGGCGGGGGCGCCTTTAAAGGAGAGGAGAGACGAAGGGGTGATGAGCTCCGTGTGTTTGGCTCGGGTCCGCGTCTTCAGGTAGGGAAATTTAACTCTGCATACATACATATGTATATGTATATATATATATATATATATATATATATATATATATATATACATATATATAGTTTATCTTAATTGTTTATTTTTTCACATGATATTTATCTATTTATTAATCTTTATATTTATTTTATAATTTTGTTCATCTATCTATCTAAGTATTAATCTTAATATAAATAAATAGTCTAGATAAATTATGTATCCACGAACGCTTGTGAAATTTAGTGTTCCACCACGTAACGCGACGCGTGCCAGCTCCAACACCACTTGGGCTCAGGAACACGACCATATCCAGGCTACCCAACACGACCAAAGCCGCCCGCCCGCCCGCCTCGGTTGCCCCGTCGGGGTGCCCCATCTGTACCCGGGACGCTCTGGCGGGGTCCCGGCTTCCTGGGCTGGCACGCCGGTACTATTATTCGTCGAGGCCTCCAACCACTTTTGTTTCTTGTATTTGTGCGCTTCTACACCAAACTAATCTGCGTGCACCATGTGCCTTGTGATGCACGTATTTTACATATTTGGGTGCCGGTAGCAGCTGGCTAGTCAAAGGGCAGTCCGGCACCCGTGTTTTATGGATAACTCCTTTACGACTTGCTTCCTCGCCGGGACATGTCGTTATTCCCAACTGATTGAGGGTATATATATATTTATATCATCAAAGTTTGAGTTCTTTTGATACGAATTTAAGTATTTATTTTTTAAAATCTAGTTCTGCGTGTTTGAGATGTTTTGTTGTCTTACTGGGAAGTTATATTTTTATTATCTAGAGGGTCCTTATGACATATACTATGGTCCACATTAGAGGTGTGCTATTTTACACTAGCCCATCAAATTAGTTATCTATCTGGTTTCGAATCAATTGTTGCTAAAATCTAATCTTATTGGTTAGATTTCGCATACCTTTACTTTAGCTCATGAATATTGGACAATTTGTGGATAACCGGGTGCTCGATCGATCTTTGGTAAGAATCCAATTTATGAACATATTAGCAGCTGAAATATGGCATAAACTAAACATTCATTACAGTTGGTGTGCTAGGTATAGCCTTCTGTCTAAAAAAGCTGCAACCTAGTATGGTATAAACAAGATTAGGACACGTACCTCGCTTAACGTCATTATACTTCCTCCGTTTTTCTTTAATTATTACTGATTTTTATTGTGGTAAATTTGACCGTGCGTTTCTTTTTTAAAAAAGATTTATAATACTTAAAACTTTTATATTATTTGATTTATCATGAAACAAACTTTACTAGTATGGTATATTTTCAAGTATGTATAAATCTTTTTTAGAAAAAGATGCTTGGTCAAAATTTCTACAATAAAAAACAGTGACAAGTAAAAAAAAAGGGAGAAAGTATAACGTGTGAAAGCTAATTTCTAATATCTCTCTTACTAATACCAACAATTTCTAATATCTCTCATACTTGTATCAGAATGTACTTTTGTTTAGTTAAAAGGGTATCATTTTAGATATCGATATAATTAGCAATGCAATAATTTGACCACTAAAATAAATGCAAAATATGGTAAAGTTGTGAACATTTCAAACTACTTCTCAGGACAAATATAGCCATACCATTTTCTAAAGCTGAATCAAAATATTCAACAACATATTGATGGTCACAATTTAAATATGTTGACCGCACTTAACCAAAACACACTTTTTTAACCTTAGAGAATAATAAAATCGTTAGGATTTGCCAGTCCATTCATCAGAAGAGAAGAACAATTACGACGCCCAAAAGAAAAGTAAAAAGGAGTAAAGGACATGTAGTGATGGTGAATGTTGGAGTACACTGTACACCTGGAAAGAAAGTAGTGGAAATGGAAAGAAACCGGGCCAGGAATTAGTTACCTGCGGGGCAGAAGAGAGGCTGGCGAGTGGCGACGAGGGCGACACGGACGGAGGGACGGAGATTTGAGCTTCCGTTCGTACGCGCGCGTAGGGCCGCTGGCGTACGATCCGCAGCCCGCGCGATCAAGGCCGTGCAGTCAACCCCCCACATGCTCGCAACCCCGGAGCCTTTACACCCGGCGCACGCGCGCCGGCTCGGCACCCCTCCCCTCCTCTGGTCGCGCGGCAGGCGGAGACGCGCGTCGCCGTAGCGAACCTGGGCAAGCGGACAAGGCCGCACGGGCCACGGGCGTCCGGCTCCGGCTGCCCGTGCCAATTTGACCGGCACGAGCGCCGAGCCCAGCAGACATTTGATGGCTGTTGTGTCAACTCACCTAAAAGGACGTGTGCGGAACGGGATCTCTGACTTTACAGTGAAGCGCAGTTACGGTGATTTTACTTCACCGTGAGATATGGGATCCCAGATGTATGAGTAGTATTTGATGCTATAGGGTTTTGTGAATAGTAAAATCGCTGTAGTTTTGTTACACTGATGTCATGCGTCAGTCTATTTTCTGCTGCTCATGGATCACTGTTCCTTTGACTTTACCCAAATGAAGTCTGACGATTTAGGAGCTGTTTGGTTAGGTGTTAAAAGGAGCTAATCTAAATTTTGGTTACCTTGGAAATTTTAGCTTCGGTGTAGTTTGAGGATAAAATTTGATTATATTTTGAAAAATTTGGTTAGCTAAATTTTTCTATAGTGTTTTGGTAAATCTTGGACGATCAAATCGTCCACCAAAATTTTTAGTCAGTCAAATTTTAGTTTGATCTTAAACCCAATACTATTTTAACAGTTAAAATTTGACACCGCTCTGATTTGATTTTTATCCAAATTTTAGCTTAATCTGCTATTAGCCCCTTAGATCTATAATGTGCTGATGAAGTTAGGGAATTTAGATCATGATATGCCGCCGGGTGCTTTTAGTCCGGCTTGCGTCCGCCTGGTTGCTGGTAACAGGAACGGGGTTCAGCTGTTTAAAAGACTGGGTTTCAGGCTCTGTTCCGGACGTGCGATGTTCCCAAATCCCCGTCGAAATTCTGATGTTTTCATGAAATTTCTGTTCTGTAAACAATGCTTAATTGCTTTGAACGCTATGTTTGATTATAGTGTGGTGGAGTTCTCACGATCAACATACTAGATATAGAACCTATTTATTTCATATTAGCATGGTCGAATCGTATAATAATATCTTAGATTTCATAAACCTGCCCAACAGGGGCACAACAAAATTCATAAACCTGATAGATCGGGGAGATGATGCCGTGATACTTCTTCGCAAAAAAAAGAAGATGATGCCGTGATACTACCAATTAAGTTTTATAAAGAAAAGTTCTGGTCCGAATCACTCTGCGACACACGTCGGTTCCTTCCTGATAACAGCTAGTAGGATATTCTTCGTGGCATCGGCATCCGATTCTTTGATATCACCAAAAGATTCTTCCATTCAGCAGAGCATGGGACAGCGCATTACGCCACTCTCAATGTTTTATTTTTATATAATATTTTAGAGAAGAGGGTAAAAAATTGGTGTTAAAAAATAAACTTTCAATACATGATATTTATATATTGTTTCTTTACCTCTACTAAGATAATTAATGGTTGCACGTAGTATGATCAAAATTATCATTTTAGTTATGCTACCAACTATATTGCTTTACAGGGAGGGATGAGTAATGCTTGTGTCATAGAGGACACAGATGATCAAATATGAGGGAGAAAAAGCATAAAGAAGAAACTGTATTACCTTAATACGGTGTCTTACATTTTGGATGGTTCAACAAGCTAGTTTCTTAAACAAGCTCTATCTCTCTCCTCTTTAAATAACTTGTCACATCAGACTTTTGTTTACGTGAACATCTAATTAATATCTAAGAAATCAGGCATATTGAAGCATTGGGAGAGTGAGAAACCAAGTTAAAATACGTCTTGGTTTATATATGATGAGTGATTGATAAAATTGTCGATTTGGTTTGTCAAATTTTGGATTGATTAAGCTTGACTTGAGCATTTTGATTATAGACTAACTGCAGTTGGAGTTGGAGAAATTGACGATCGACGACGTGTGATCGGGGCTAAGCGGGTGCTTAGTGTCGGACGATCAAGGAGGTCGAGCGGAGTCAAGGATGATCCTAGCTATACACGTGGAGGTCAAGCAAAACATGAAACGAAGGATGAAAATGACGTGTTGACAAAGTCAAGCGAAAGTGAGGCCGGTGCAAGTGACAAAGCAACTCGAGGGATCGAGAACAGGAGAGACTTGTCAGCGGTCAGGATCGAAAGACGCATTACACGTATCGATATCAGAGCGCTTTCTTAATGTGTAAGCAAGTGACAAGTTACACTTTGAGAAGTGTGCAGAGAGTTTCACTGTTAAGCCTCAAAATCGTAGGAGAATAGGAGGAGTATGCATCACCATCGTAAAGCTTGCGTCGAGACGAAGCTAAGTCGTGAAGGCACCGTAACTGTTCGATAGACAGAGCAAGAAATGGACCAAAATGCTATCGGTGGTAGGTAAAAGTATACTATAAGAGATGAGTATTTTGGTAACAAGTTAGGAAACTTAGGGTCAAATTTTTTAGTCTATAAATAGAAGAATAGTTCTATGAGAGAGTTTGAACCAGTAACTTGAGCCCCTTATGCCACCCATTTAGGAGCCTAGTGCTAGGGTTTTAGATAAGAGAAATGATGAGAGGTTAGCATATGTAATAGGTGTGAGTTTTGAAAGAAAAATATTTGTAATTTGCTTAAAATAGGACGGTCCTCTTTGAGTAATGAAGTTAATATTTTTGCATATGCTTAAATTCTCCTCCTTCTAGTTTTCCTCTATTAGTTTCTTTTTTTGCAAGTTTTCGATCTCAGTTACGATTTTCGTTTTCGTGCTTGAGCTAAATTTTTCCATCTTGTTAGAGTTAATCTTCTAGTTATTAAAGACATAAAATTCATATACAAAAGTACATAATTGGGTATTGAATTTTTTTCCTCTAATCCATCAACTTGGAGGTTTTCTTCACCCGATGATCATCTCCTTAAATTTTTGGTGTTTCTCCTACAGATCCAATTTTTGTGTGGGGTTGAGTTTGAATTAGTTTGCTGTAGAACCTAGGGTTCGATTCTAACTATGAGATCTATCTTTTTGTTGGGTTTTGAAAATTGGTTTTTGAATCGGAACTTTCGGGTTAAGCCTGAATTTCTATTGTGTTGTTCTTTATGGTGATTCCTTCTTGAGGTGTGTTGGGCAAACAAGGAGTAGATCATCTATTTCACAATAATTTTATAAGATGTATATTCACCCCCCCCCTCTAGTCGCCTATCTCGATCCTACAGAGAGGCTTTAAGGAAATTATGATGAGATTATGTCATCTGCTATCGCTAAATAAGCCATGGTCAAACCATACACTTATCCTCGGGCCTAGAGCCAATAAAGTAGACTCAAGGCATGTTTACTTTTTATTGTAATTCTAACAATTCAAATTTTAATTCTTACAATCTAAAATCTAGATTGTACAATCTAAAACAAATAGCACCAGATTATTAGAATCTCTCCCCTTTCTCTCCCCTTTCTTACAAACTCGCTGTCTCCCTCCTAGAGTCTATCTCTACTTCCGCCATTAGAGGCCAAAGCTCGCCATCGACTTCTGCCTGGGTGGCTGGCTAAGACAGTGTTCCCTGACTCCATTATCCGGTTTGACTGAGTGTCAACGGTGAGCATGACGGACGTCAGTGCTTGGTCAATGGCGGCAGCGTGCTACTGCGAAGGAAGGAGGGGGGGGGGGGGACGACACATGACGCTCAGCCCTAGGCTCAAAGTTGAGGAAGGGGGTCGGCGGCTAGGAGCTCAAGTCGGCTTTGACTTAGGGAGGTCTTGGATGAGCTCGAGGCACGACTTCTCCACTAGATCCAAGCAATAGACGATGAGATGGACGGTCGAGGCGACTGCCGGAGAGGAAGAGGGAGGCACGGGTAGCGGAAGCTTAGGTCAGCTTTGGCTCAGGACCGCAGCTTCTCCACTAGATCCAGCGGCAAATGGCGAGGAGGACGGTCGAGGCGGCTGCCAGAGAGGAACAAGGAGGTGTGGGTGGCGGGTGCTCGAGTCAGCTTCGGTTCAAGGAGGTTGTGGACATGCTCGAGGCGCGGCTTCTCTGCTGGTGCTCTGCTCTGCTATGGTGGCTCGGTCGAGCAGCAGCAAGAGGGAGAGAGCAGGGAGGGAGCGAATGAGTGAACAGAGAAAGAAGCGAAGGGAGAAAGAAAGAAACAAAATGTTATGTTTGTAATGACAACGGTGAGTAAATATGTGTCATAATCTGGTAGAAGCAACATTTCCTTAGATTGTAGATTGTGGCACAATCTGATCCCAAATTATGTATTTTTTTAATGGAGGGACTAATAACTAATCTAAATACCAAAGTATACTCAAAACCCCAAAAAGGTACGACATTCCAACTAGGCTTCTCATCCTTTTATGTCATGTTATTAATGCATCCTTTAATCCCAAATATAAATCTATTAAGACATCAACATAATATCCAATATAATAATTTATTTAATAATATCTATAAAATATATTATTTTAAATAGAAAGAGTTAAATATTATAAAAATATTTTTCATGATGAATCTAATAACATCGACCTTATCTTATAAGTCTATATGTTTTTTTACTATTAGTGGACAAAGCCAATAAAAATTGACTTAAGACAAATCTAAATATACTTATATTTATGAGGTACTACTAGTTTTCTATTTCTATTGGTTAACTAGTTGAATATCCGTGCATTGCAATAGGAGTAAAAAATTTGCGAGGAGCCACAATATCGAGCAAGGAGGGTCGAGGAGGGTTGGTGCAGAGCGTGGGGAGGAGGTTGGGGGTGGCGGGACCGGTGGTTGGGGAGGGCAAGGAGCGATGATTGTGCTCGGGTTTTCTTGGTTCTTGTGGTTTGATGGTTTTTTGTCTTTTTTTGGTTTTTTATTAGATGGGAGTAGAGGAGAGTGGGAGAGAGCATGGCACAGGAGGGTACGGAATCACTATGTATTTTTTTAAGTAGTAATATATATATATATATATATTATAGTTTCATAACTGAGTGATGCTCCCATATCCCTATCCACTCGGCCGCCAAGCAGGATTGCTCAACCGTCAAGCAAGTCCTGACCAGCCAAACAGGTGCCTCAACCGTCAAGCAGGATTGCAAGGCAAAGGCACGTTTGGATTTTGCACAGTCCTTCCCTAGTTATTGCCATGCCAAATACCTTTCTGTGTTCGCAATTCGACCAAATGTGGGCAAGAAAATGAACTACAGGTCTAGGCGAGCCGACGTCAGAGGCCAGGTGAGCCAATATTTAGCGGAGCAAGCATGACTTTGATCCAAACGTGCCCAAAAGTCTCTTTTGAATGGTTTTGTACTATGGAAACAGAGCCTCCGTGGCTAACACGATACAGACTTGCTCAGTTTCTCTGGTGCTCTTTGGCACATAGCTGATATACTACTCGTATCTATCTAAGTATTCTAAACATAGCCTGCATAGCAATGGTCCTTAACAGTCGACTATATTCTATTTTATGATGCTCTTATGAAACATTTGCACCGAACCTTTACAAACCTCCATTCTTTTCGTATCTATCTGCATCTTCCTTTTTTGTCATAGCTCTGGTGTTGCTTGAAATCGCCTGCTTGTAAGCTCCTAATGTGTTCAATAAGAAATCCAAGATATAATAGTTGTAAGGCACATAGAGGACATGATCATAGGAACAAAGATTTTTGGTCCAACTACACTTGGGAGCTGAATAAATCACACTTGGAACGTTGCATGGTCCTAATCTAAGAGAGTAGCTCATCTCAGGGTGGGTTAAGACAATAAAATTTTCTGAAAATTGATTGTCATAATTAAGCTAGACATGCTTGGTACTCAGGATTGGACACCATGTTTGGCCACTCCAATCCCTGATGTGTAGCCTGTTGTTTCCACATCAATTTGATAAGAAAATGAGTGTGATTTATTCATTCTTTCAAATCACTTGAATACAATATACAAACCTTCAAATCAAACCATAAAACGAATCAAAATTCAAGAAAAAATGATAAATGAGTGGAACCAGAGTTACTTCCAAATCTGACCAATGAGAGTTGTGCACCACAGTGCTCTTTACATCAGCGGTTTTCATGGGCTTTTCAATGTCGCTTGTGACTGTATTTGGCTTTGAGTCTGTTACCTTCTGTTCCTCAGCACTCTCCAAGAACAATTCAAGTCCCCAGAATATGCACACCATCAAATACGAGATTTAACATCAACAAACTCAAATCACCTAGAAGAAGAACAAACTAAAAAATGGGGCATATACATTCACCGACTTGCTTTTAGGTTGAGCTAGATGCGAAAGCGTGAGCTTTTCAGTGGCTTCCTATGGAATCAGGAACAGTGACAGATCATCAAAAGAACAATAAACGATAACAGAACAAAGAGCAATGTATCTTTACTCAATGACCTTACATGAATGAATAAACAAAAACGATTGATCGTGCAGATTAGCCACCGGTATTAATGATCTGCCCAATTGAAAAAACTTGGTGTTTATTCCATCTTATACCTCCTGCTAGTAAGCAAAGGTACCATATACCAGCATTAGCCACATCCTATTCAGTAAAAACAAGATGTTAGAAGAATTACATGATGACATGTCTCACTAATACTCACACCTACATCCAATTACCTGTTCGTTCTCAAGAAATTCAATCCTTCCTTCCTGACAATAAGAAAAACCAAGATCAGGATAATCAAATAATTTTGACAATAGTTCATAAACAAGTTTAAGAGAATGCTCAAGCTCACTAATCTAGCAACCATTTGTTGAATTTCCTCAATATCAAATCCAATTGATATATGCCATCTTTAACCTCAACGACCTTCACATATAGAACAAAACCATATGAATATCTTGAAATGAGGATAACTAAAATATATTTCACATATTTACAAATTAAAAGTATATGGTATATGTTCAAAACACACACACAAACAAAAAATATTCCCCAGGTTATAGTACCATACCTGTCACATCCCGAAATCCATAATTGTGTGTTTTAATCCTAAAACATGCAATTTCAGCTTCATGTTCCAGTTTGGGTCACTGGAGCACTTCACTTTGAGTCAATGAGGTGGGAGAAGGAAAAAACTAAGAGAAATAAAGGAGCTGGAAGCAAGTCTGGACTTTCCTCTAGGTAAATGGGGCCCACTTGGGTGGAAAATATCTCTCTATAAGTGGGCAACAGCTCTCTCTCCCCTCAAACTTGCCCATACGTACTCCTCACCCACTCCACCATATAAGGCTTTTTGAGGAAGCAAGTTGGAGTTGGCTGTCTCTCTCACTCTCTCTCTTAGGCTCCCTTTTTCCCCTTTGGATCCCTACCTCTGGAAGCAAGATCAAGGTACGTATGTGGTACTCACGTGACCACCAGCTCAAGGACTACTCGTCCATCCAATTCATTTTCAGTTTCCCCGAAGGAATTCGAGCTGGTTCTGAACTTGTTTGGTGTTCTTTGGGAGAAGCAAGGAAGCAGCAGTTTTTCCTCTCTTCTCCAAGCCATTTTCCGTCGTTTCCTCCTTCAACTGGCGGTCACCAACCTCAGCAAAGGACCTTGGGTGAGTCTGCTAGACTCCCATGGCATGTATGCTCATTTTTGGTTGGATAGATCTTGAATCTGGAACTAGGGTTGCAAAGTTCTTAAGGTTCTGCAGTCTGGGAACAAATGAGGATTTATGTGGATTTGAGTTAGGAATCATGTTGCTAGGCGGTTGAGCAAAGTCTAGACCCTGTACACCCTTCTAGGCATTTTTACTTTTGATTTAGAGAGACTCCCAGGTTAGTTTAGCCCAGTTTTTCCCTTCGCAATGGCTGCTGTTCTGGAGCTGCGCGAGGCTGATTTTACTGTAGCGCCGAGTACTGTTCGCCGGGCACCCGGGTACTGTTCACCCGAGCACGAGCACAGTTCACCCCCGAGCACTCCCGAACACCCCGGGTACTGTTCACCCGAGGACCCCCGGCTACTGTTCACCGAGCACCCTGTACTGTTCACCCCGAGCACCCAAGCACGGTCGATCCCGAGGACCCCCGGGTACTGTTCACCGAGCACCCGAGCACCCCTGTACTGTTCCCCCCGAGCACCCGTACACGGTCGATCCCGAGGACCCCCGGTACTGTTCACCGAGCACCCCCTGTACTGTTCCCCCCGAGCACCCGAGCACGGTCGATCCCGAGGACCCCGGGTACTGTTCACCCGAGCACCCCGGGTACCGTTCACCCCGAGCACCCCGGGTACCATTCACCCCGAGCACCCCCGGGTACCGTTCACCCCGATCACCCCCGGGTACCGTTCACCCCGGGTACCCGTGAGTACTGTTCATTCCGGGCACCCCGAGCACGGTTTATCAGGCTTTCCTGATAGCTGATAGCTTGTAAAATTCGTAGTTAATTCGTAGGAACTCCAAACTTTTTGAGACCACTTGGAAAATTCTAGTTTGGACAGTACGATCTTGGAATAAGGTTGTCATATATTGTGGAGCATATTTTTCTTACATGGTCGCATTTCATACATGCTCATTACATTGCACGCGTTGCTCTCTGTAGTGAACACCGATCCGTCGATCCCGGAGGCCGTGGGCGATCGTGAGGCGTCCCACCTTTCTGATCCAGGGCAGCAAGGCAAGCATCGTTCATATTGCACCGTGTCTACTTGAAAATTTAATATGTTATCTACGCTTATGTATACATTGCATGTGTCGGGTACTGGGTTGGGTAGAACCTATGCCGATGCATTATCCCATTTCGGTCACGTGTCATGTGTTGTTCCTAGGAGCCTAGTGGTGTCATCGAGGTCTAATTTTAGTTCGCTATGCTTAGTGGTACTTAGGCTTTCCGGTAGAAGTCGACGACGGCGTCCACCGTTGTCGCGAGCCTAGGACTTATTACTTGTTCACACTTATGGTTGTGTTGATGATGAGTCGGTTTGGTGAGTGGTGAGTTGAGACGAGGTGTGGGCGGTGTTAGGGGTGTCATCTGCTCACGAGGAGTCCTCAGGCAGTTCGGGGAGGGAACCCGGACACCGTAGACCGCTTGCACCAGTTAAGCACCGATCATCGGTGTAGTCGGCTTTAGCACATACCTTACTCACCACATGCTGATATAATGGTAGGCGAGCTGATTACCTTCGCAGACGTGGTCATGTGGGCCTCGTCATAGACGGTGTGAGTCCGGTTTGAGTCCGGGCTTTTAGCGGTATTAGTTTGCTCGGGGAGTAGTTCTAATACCGCCTCGCCGAGCTATGGTTGATCCACATGGTTGGGCCTGGTTGGGAAAGGTTGTCACGGGTACCCCCTTGTGCGCATCTTAGCGGGTGGCACAAGCCGTATGGTCCCTGTGTCGTGTGGGTCCAGGAGTATCCCCCTGCAGGGTGTATAATCAGTTCGAGCTGCCGCGCTCTCGGTCATGAGCATCGCTATCGCTTATCTCCACCGAGCGACCATATTTTGGTCGTAGAGTTTCGATGTGGGTTGTGGCATGGTTGGATTGGGGTGGTTTGGTCGGTATGTGGTTGGTGATTTGGTGGGAATGGTTTGCTTTTATACACTTGTTGTTATATATCTGTTTTGATCAGTTGGTTGGCAGGGTTTGAGTCGGTGGTTGGTTAAGTCAGTTGCTTACACCTAGAGTCTAGGTTGCTTACCGCTTAATGAACTTAAACATGTCTTAATCCTTGCTACAGCTTTAAATGCATGATCCTTGGAGTCGAGAATATATATACTCATACTGTGTAAGACTTGCTAGTACCTTCGTACTAAGGGTGCTGCCCTTAAGTTGCTTTCAGGTTCGCAGGTCGGCGAAGATGAGGCAGTGTTCGGCTACTTTGTGCCTGCCGATCAGGGTGGCGGGCAGGAGTAGCACCTTCTACTCCGAACTCCGGCGCTTTTGGTATGGAGCCTAAGGGCATACGGCTCCATACTCTTTTGTTGTATAGGTTTTTCTTCCGCTGCATAGTAGTTGTTGTTGTTCCTCTTTTGTTGTAAATTGTGGAAGCAGTTACTTGTTTAACAATGGTAATCCAGTTTAATTATTTGCTCTCTATTAAACTGTGTTGTGATATTTAAGTTGGAAGGCATGTGTTCCGATCCTGGGCACAAAACACGTGCCGGGACTACCGGAATGGTATTCTGGTTAATCGTCGAGGTTGTGATTATGAATAATGATCCTCCTGATGATTAATTAGAATACTATTTGGACGGTTCCTCATAATACCCGTGAAATTGTATCCATTGATGGTGTGCCTAGGAGATCAGTCATCAAGTCTAACTGATAGACAACATTTTTACCAGAAAATAAAGGTTTCTCTGTCAATACCTCCACAAAGATGCATCCAATGTTCCAAATGTCAATAGCTGGTGTATACTGCTTTGAGGGAAGAATAATATAATACACATTAACATATTACGCAAAAATCAAAATCCTGCCAATAATTTACGTAATAGTAAAATGCTTTCACCATTCTTAATAGTAAGAAAAGCTCATATGATTATTGGAAAATATGTTATTCAACATGCTATTGGTTCTTATTTGTGTGTAATACTAAAAAATCAAAATAGGAAAATGGATCATGTAGTAGAAAATGACATATAAAACAAGAAAGAACAACTTAGATCCCTACCAAAACAGGACAAAGAGTTTATCAAAACATATCTCTTGCATGTGAAATGAACTTGGAGAAATCCTAGCACAAAATTTATTTATATGTCCAAATTAGTTGGGCAGAACCATAACAAAATTTATTCATAAGGAGATACAAACAAAAGCATCTATGCATGAGTGGGAGCTAGTATCATAGGCAAAAGTGACATGAGAATGGTAAAATTAAAAAAAAAATATATCATAGAACATATTGCCAAAGAAAATGAAAGTTAATTATATGCTTATATAATCACAATTGTTAACTCAATACTATGAGGACCATTGAACATTGCTTCTCACAGCTAAAATTGAATCATATTTCTATCAGTATAAATGATATAAATGAATTATTAAGCTCACCTTTGAGAAGAAGGATCCACAGAGCTCTGATGCTCTATACCATCTGGTTGCAACATAATTCTACAAGGCCCATGATATTTCAATTCAATTAGTTAAAAGTGACTTTATGTTTTAACATACCATCTAGAAGATTGTTGTTAGGCTATCGTTGAATTCAACTCGTGCTAGCCCAAAGTCACATCTCTTCAATTCGCAGTTAGAATTAGATAGAACATTCTTGAGCTTCAGGTCATGGTGATAAACATTAGCTGCCGTTACATAAGTTCAGTATCAACACAAATGGTGGTTACAAAATGTAAAAGTGATATATGTAAGTATGTAATTTTTTTCACGGATTATTAATAGAGAAAACGTGAAAAAACATATATGGGTGCTGGCAACTTATGCCTCCGACAATTAGATGAGCCAAATAATTATTAACCATCCACATAGAATTTAGAAGCGTCTTAGAACGAAAAAATTCTAATGGAAAGTCAACCGTCACATCTATTATAGCAGACCAATCATCGCGAAACCAAAAAAAAATCCTCACATAAATCCTCGTTTTTCCTCAAATCAAGCTCACACGTCACCAATCCCCCGCATGCCCATGCTCCAAATCCTAGAACCCGCCGCCCCAACACGCCCACCACCTAGATCTGCCCCTGATTCGGACAGATCAACATTCCCCACCACCAAAAAAACCTTGAAAAATCACAAAAAATCACCGAAAGAAAGCGAAAACGGAAGAGTGGTGGATGCGAACACGGTGGAAGGTGATGGAGGCGGCACGATGTGATGGGGGTTGGGGACATGGCGCTCGGAAGAAGTTAGGTAAGGGGTTATCTGGCGGCGCGGCTCTTCGATGACAGAGGGGGCGGGTGAGGGATTTGGGACTGATGGGGGATTTATAGGAATGGTATGACTCATTAGAGATTTTTAAGTAGACAAGCTGATCGTGAGAAACATAATAAACTCGAGGGCGAGTATGCAAAATCCTTATCGACACATCTGACATCCCCGCCCAGATCGTTGCCGCCCCAGCCTCCGCCTCCAAATCTCGCTCGGAAAGCGGAAACGAAGCGGTCACGGCGATGGCGGCGGCCGGCAGCGGTTCCTCCGACGATGTCCCGGTCCTCCATACGGAGAACCTCACCAGCAACGTCAAGTCCATCTACTACAGGTGTCTTTCTTTCTCTTCCTCCCGCCCCCTTCCCATGGCCTCGATCTGATCTGGTGGCAAGGTCAATTTAATTTTATTTTTAATTGGATTTCTCGCAATCTCTATGAAGTAGGTAGTCTAATCATAGGGTAGTCGACGTTTCCCCGCAAACTAGGGAGTTTTTCTAGTAAAATTTATACAATTGATTGTTTAGATGTTTACCAGAGAGGAAGAGGGGAGTTGTGAGTTCATTTTCTTTAGGTTGAGCACTGCCCTTAGATTTGCGCACTGAATTTCCACCATGCTTGATGAATAACAAAATTGAAGTGTATGATCCACAAGCAGTGATTCGCTAAAGCTGATTTTCTGTAGGTTGAGTACTACCCTTTGATCTGCTAGGAGTGCTTTACCGTAACCTACAGCCATATGTTTATCTATATGGCTGTGCAGAGAAAATTTTCGTACTTTAGTTAGTACTAGGATCGACTGAATTTGCAGAATACCTATGTGATATTGGCATATTGCTGCAACAGGCTTCAGGCACCATGTGAAAGTATGAAGATTATTTTCTATGTGATAACATGCTCAACAGTTTCTTGTTTCAATTCTTTTTATAGACCTATCCATTTGACAGTATTTGACTGATTTGCTATTTAAGCCAATCTTAAACATGAGATTTTTTTCACATTACAGTCGAACATTCTTGTCGATCATTGGTGGAGTTGTTGCTGGAATCTGGGGATTCACAGGCCTGATGGGATTTGTCTTCTACTTTCTGATAATGATGGTTGCATCTATTGGACTCTTGGCAAAGTCAAAATTTTCAGCTCAGACATACTTCGATAGTTGGAGCAGGATTTTGATTGAAGGAGTTTTTGGTGGCCTTATGGTAAACCTTCTTGCTGCCATGTTGATATTTTGTAGCTTATCGTTTGTAACCTTAAACCATATAGTCAATATTATTCCTTTTGCATTATAACACATGCGTGTGCTCTATATATTTGAGATGTCATCTGAATTATTATCCAGCCTTATTTTAGCAGCATATCTGTACAAAACGAGTCCTTGTTTGGCATATCTGTTGATGTATTGAATTATACAGAGCTGTTGTTTTGCTCTCTGTCGTATATTTTCTGCAGCTTTAAATAATTTATTAGGACTGCAAATGGCTAGTTTGGTGTTCTAATTATCTATTTATAGTTGGACTGTTACCTTTTGTCCTTTGGTAATGTTCTGAATCCTGCATGTGTAATTTTGTAAACATAAGATCTAGTTTCTCTTCAGATACAACATGCATTCTTTATGTTCTGTTTGTATCCTCTATTCTCAAGTTCCTTCATGGCAATAAATTTGGCTTGTTTAATGATGTTCTAACATTAAGAATTTTCTTTTGCAGTCCTTTGTGCTGTTTTGGACGTATCCTTTGATAATTTAAAACATATTTTTCATATGTTATTCCTCTTCTTTATGTGTTTATTAGGCTGCTAGGTAGGCCAGAATATTATAAATTCCTGGGATGGTCATTTTCAGAACCTACTGGCTTCATGTTGGGCACCCTATTATTATCTAGAGACTCTACTACGCCTATAAATGAATATTTTAAGATATGGAAGTAGCTTTAGATGACATGTGAGACTTTGTCAGACTGGAATAAAAATTGGAAAAATGTTTGAGACAATCACCAAAAACATGTCCTGCATCTGCAACATGTTTTGCTACTTGCAAAGCATGTTTATGCTTGTTTCTCCCTTATATTTTTAATTATTCCAGTGTTGACCTTTTTCTGCTTGAGTTCATCCTTGACGAGAAACAGATTTGCTTATGACATTGTGCACATCTTCTGATGGACGTAGAAATGCAAAAGCAGATGTGGAATTTCTCCTGACATCGCACATGCCCCATGGATCGTGTTATGTTCCAATTTTGTATTGGTAATCAATATAGTGAGCTGCGGCCATCTATATATCAGTTATTTCGGTGTACACTGTATTTTTTTTAGCAAATCACATAAGCTGATGTAGCAATTCCTACCTTGAATGACTAGCTATTCTGATTCGTCACTTCCAGCATCCATAATGTCACTGATGACGATGGCTAAAATTTCGTAGTGATGAACACTCAGCTTTCCGCCTTCCTGGCATGATCATATGAGATGTATTCGTCTCTTGGGAGCTATTTTCCTCAGTTTTTGTGTATTGATATTTACCGTGTATGGATTACACGCTATCTCGATTGATTCAAATGACTGGGTCCATGTGAATCCTGCATCTATTTCCAGACCAAAGTGACTTTATTAAACAAAAATTACCAAGGGAAGACATCTCTGTCGCATTTTTTTTTTTTGACAGTGCGACCTTATCTGCACAGTCTTCATTAGAGACTCGGAGCAAAAGCGAAACGAGGGATCCAACCCCTGTCGGGCTCGGCTCCATCGTGGAGTGTTGCCCCTATGCTCCATGCGTGACCGCGTGGGAGCTCCGAAATTTGTCAGCTCGGGGATTGAATCTGGAGCTTTTGAGCGCTACTTGAGCCAGGTGACTATGAAAGGATCCACGTAAACGTGGTCGAAAATTCAGTACAAGTTCATCCCAGCGCATGCATACAGCAATGCCCAGGTCTAAATATTTTGAGTCAAACATATTCAGACAGAAAAGAAACAACGAACGCGGCTCGCAGGCATGCCAAAGGACATAAGAAGTAACAGTAGGACCAAATGAACGACAACCAGAGCTCCCCTTACAATTACATCTCAGCAAAAAGAGTAACAAAGCACGCTTGAACCTTACTGAAGACATCATAGTAGTTGTTGTAGAACCTGATGCAGCTGCTACTATCTCGCGCACTTTTTCTTGAATATATCGAACTCCTTGAATGTACTGCTTCTTCTCCTGATTACGTTGTAAACCTACCCAAGATATGTATAATCACAGTAGGGTCATTGAGTTTGAACTTATCGAACACAATGCCATTTCTTGTTGTCCATATGGCCCAACATGCTGCTAGACTAATGCAATGTAGTTATTCATCCCCTGGTAAGAAATTCTGAGCCCATTGCAAGAATTCAATCAAGGAGCGTGGTTTTGATGTGCATCCAAAACACCTGCACAAAATACTCCAGACACATGACAACAGCACACTGAAAGAATATAATTCCAGGCAATAAGCCAAAGGAAAAATCTGATCATCATTGTCATCTTGTATTTCGACATTCTGCATAGTCTTGGTATTTTTTCAATCTAGTATGCGTCTTCTTGTACATTGATCTAGCAGTATATTTCTTCCTGGAGTCCCACTGCCACAATAACATGTCTGGCTCATTTGTCAGATGTTGAGCTGCCACTGCCTGAACTAAATGATAAACTTGTTGCAATTTCTCGTCTGACAAGACTCTTCTAAATGATAAGGGAACCAATCCTTCCATCACTTGTCTAACTGAAACTTCAGGCTGTCACAATACTATAAAGATCTGGGTAAATCAAGGCTAAAGACTCGTTTTCTATCCAAGAATCCTTCCAAAATCTCACCCTGGTCCCCTGCCCCAACTGCCATTTACAACCTTTATGAAGTATTGGTCTCAGGGATAACAAGTCTGACCAGCAAGCTGAATCTGTACTTTATGCTTAATTTGAAAACATGATCAACCTCTCAGATACTTGGCTTCAATGAGTTGATTCCATAAACCATTACCATTCATTGCCTTACACAGCCACCTCCCTAATAAGCAGAGATTCAACTTCTCCAGGTTCTTAACTCTAAGCCCACCTTGATAGCCTCCTTGACCTTAGGTAACAAAGTGATAACTCCATAATTCAGCCTAGATATGTCCAAAGACCCCTCATGAAAGGCATGAAATAGTTGCATCAGATCTTCCTGAATTACATCCCAACAAGTTTGATAAAACACAATTGGGAACCCATCAGGACCTGGTGCTTTGTTTGTTTCCATCTCAAATACAGATGCCTTCACTTTCTAAAAAAAAATAAAAAATAAAATAAAAATAAAAAAAATTCTGCATTGTCCATATCTTCTTGCAGACTAACATTGGGCTCTACCTCAGGCCCAAATATTCCCTTATAATACTGTGTGATGTGAGCTTTTAATTCTTGAGGGTCCACAATTTCTACTCCACCATTTTGCAGTCTTGTTATTTTGTTCTTCCGAGCTCTTCCATTAGCTATACCATGGTAGGAGTTGGTGTTACCATCTACCTTAACAAGCCAGGTTTCCTTTGATCTTTGGAGCCAAAACATTTCTTCTTCAGCCAAAAGATCCCACAAAGCTGCTTCAGCTTGGCTTTTAAGAATCAGTTCTTCTTGTGACAGTAGTTCTTGCTCAGCTTTGACATCTAACATATTGATATATTCCTCTAAACATTTCTTCTTCCTTCTGAATTCCCCAGCCAAATTCTTACCTCACCCTTTAAGCCATTTCCCGAGTCGACGATTTTTTTCCTGCCAGATGCCCATTGGGTCTGTAGCTTGCACTTCTGCTTCCCAGTTCTCTGATCAATTCCTCAAAATCTTGTTGCTTGAGCCAACTCAGCTCAAATCTGAACTTGTTCCTTGGCTGTGATCCTGCAGTTGGAGTATCTAACAATAATGGTCTATGATCTGAGACTCCTCTACATAATGCTTGTACAGAAGATAATAGATATTTATCCTCCCATTCTGTTGAAACTAGAACTCTATCCAGTTTATCAGAGGTACGATTATCTGAATAATTTGCCCAAGTAAATTGTCTACCGGTAAGTTGAATTTCTCTTAACTCTAAGCAATTGATAACTGCATTGAATTTAGCTGCATAAGTTGGGTCAAAATGATCTTTGTGTTTCTCTGAGCTGAACCTCAATACATTGAAATCCCCTCCTGCAATCAAGCAAAATGGAGCAATATGATAGAAATATGCCAGTTCAGTGAGGAACTCATCCTTCTGACTGTCCTGGGCAGCACAATATACATTCAGAAGAGACCATTTCAAATTTAAACTTTTGTCATAAACATTATACATTCAAGAGACCAATTCAAATTTAAACTTATTCGGCCTGCTCAGCCAAACCCTTATCTTTGAAGTAGACATATTGGGCCGGGTTTCCTAATTGGGCCAAATCCAGATCCAAACTTTGGGACCATGACGTCTTCTTCCAAAACCAAACTCCCACGCCGCATCGGCGGCCAGAACCCTAGCCTCGCCGCCATGGCCTCCTCCGTCCTCCGCTCCAGCCACCGCATCCTCCTCCGCCACCACTGCCACCGCCTCTCCGCGGCCCACTCCACCGCCGTTGCCGAGGATCTCATCGACGTCCGCAAGCTGCCCACCGACTACGACCCCTCCTCCCCATCCCGCCCGCCTCCGTCCAACCGCGTGTGGCGCCTCGCCGAGGACGTCTCCTCCCTCACCCTCGAGAATTTGCATGTTTTTTGGGGGGTTTCACGTTTCCACCGAGAAGAGGGTTTGCACTGAATATTTTCCCTCACATCAATCAATTCTCATTATGTTTGGGATGTGACATTAGTTGCGTGGGAGTGGGATAGAAACAAAGTATTGCATTGCTCTTTGCTATGGTAATTTTGCCAACTTGCAATTGTCGAATTAAAATGACCTAAGCTAGTCCATTCGTGAGACAATTCTATCGATTTTACACGATGATGCACATACGGGTAAAATTTTGCTCTTCTTTCTTTGAGTAATAACAAACTCTGCTCCATCTTGAGTTGAAGTTATTCTCCCATTTGAGCAATTCTCTTAATGAAAAACCACCTAGTTCCTCCTAGGTTGGATCTTGTTTTTTCCCATTTGAGCAATTATGTGATACGTATGCCAACTTAAATCTGTTGTTGCTATGTGCTGGTGCTGTTGACAATCTTAACTCTATGCTTTTCATGGTCGATGGCACCATATGCTTTCATAGTCGATGACTTTGTGTGCTTCTCAATTCTCATGGTTGATGGATGCATGCAGTTTGGTTCCACACTGTCAATAGAAATTTTGAGCCATGACGGTCTTCAACTTCGTGCCATCATGTGTTTCCTCCTATTTAGGGATGTTAATCGGATATAGCGAGTACGGGTAGTGTTCACCCATACTCGTACCTGCTAGTTTTTGCTCCGCCCGTGGGTATACTCATAAACGCTTGCGGGCGAAGACCAAGGACCAAACCTATCGCCCGCAGGTACCCGTTGCCCATGGAGATACCCATTTACCCGCCAGGGCGGGCTATGGAGGGGCTGGGCGGCGGCGACGGTGATGGCGCTTGGACATCGGCTCATGGACCAGTGGCGGGGAGGGGTGGGGCTGGACCCGGCGTGGTGGGGTCCGACGGTGCTGCTCGAGACGGGGCTAGGCGGCGGCGGAAGATGGGCGGTGTGGTGGCGCCTGACAAAGCGGCTCAGGGCGGGGCTGGGTGACGGCTACCCTTGGATGGCGGCAGACGAGCGGCGGCAGCCCTTGGACGACGGCAGATGGGCGGCGCTCGGCGAAGCGGCTTGGCGTGGTGCCCGACGGAGCGGGCTCGGACGGTGGCAGACATGCGACGCCCGGTGGAGCAGTGAGGGGCGACGGCAGACCAGGGCG
This sequence comes from Phragmites australis, assembly GCF_958298935.1. Lineage (NCBI taxonomy): Eukaryota > Viridiplantae > Streptophyta > Magnoliopsida > Poales > Poaceae > Phragmites > Phragmites australis. The sequence continues at coordinate 34,370,612 of NC_084929.1, read as the reverse complement.
GGGAGGAGCAGTGCCTGATGAATCTACTCGGGGCGGGGTCGCATGGAGGAGCAGTGTCTGATGAAGTGGGGAGGGGCAGGGAGGGCGTTAGAGAGGAGTGGGGAGCAGCGAGTGACGGCGGGGGGAGGAGGGGTTGGAATGCTGACAGGTTAGGGTAAGTCGGTCCCGCATGTCTTACCAATACTCGTACCCGCATACCCGTTGGGTAGCGATTTATATCCACGAACATGTTCGTGGGTAGCAAATAAGGAACAAATCCGACTCTATTAGAGTATTTACCCGCGAGTAAACAGTTAAAACTGCCATCCTTACTCCTATTATGTTGATGAGCCTGTCACTAACAGAGAATGTGGCATAAATTATTTTGAAATTTGTAATCAACAACACACCCAGTTGAAGTATTACAGCATGTGTAGTGCTGCTTTTTGGTTGGCTTCAATTATGTATGCATGTATTCTTTTTGGTTGATGTCATGAGTAGTCATGACCGTAGCTAAAAGCTATGTCTGCACTGGAGTCGTTATCCTCTATGTTTGTGCAAGTATATGGGCATTTGAATTGGTGCCCCTTGTAACTGATGATTGTTATGGTTCGTGACTTGCATTTGGTACCTCTGTAGTTTTTTTTAAAGGATAGCAAGAGTATTACCCTTTTTTATAGAAGAAGAGAATTTATCTAGTTTATAAGGAAAACTAAGCTCGAAAACCTCACAAATACGTAATTTTAAAGAAAACCAGCAAACAATCTCAAGATGACAATACGATCTTAACTCCACAGGCGACGCACACACAGAAGCACAAACCCAACAACAGAAAGGACCAATCCAACTCAACTTGGGCGCTAACCAACCAAACAACTATCACCCTCATAACTCGATCGGCGGAGCTCTGCTCCCACACCGCACCTCTCTGCCATACAAGTCGGCAGCACATTGCTTAGAAGGAGAGCGCATTGGACCAAAACTCTGTCATGAGGCGCCAAACTGAAAGAAGAGCCACCGTGAAGCGAGGACGTGGGGGCAAAAACTATAGAAGAAGCCGACGAAAAGGACCCCGATCAACTTGACGACGCTCGCAACACATGGCGCAACCAACAAACAATCGTGCCCAATCTAACTCAACTCACGCACCAAACCAACATCCTGAGCAACAAGCTGACAAAGCCTTGCTTCCATGCCAGCAATAGCTTAGTTGGTGGAGCCTTGCTCCCACGCCGAACCAAACCCCTAGTTAGTCAGCGGGCACGTGGCTTCGAAGGAGTGTGCATCAGGCAACAATTGAAAAACGGAACTCCACATGATCTGGAAACGTCGCTGCGCTGATTGGAGGCATAGGAGCCAACCTACAAAAGAAGCCAGAGGCAACTGACATCGTCGAGTGCAGAAGAACCGGCGCCACTGACGACGGCAGGAGGGCTTCCGAAAACAACGCCTTTAGAAGGTAGCAATGCCAATGCCGTCGTCGCTTGATAGGAAACCAGGGCAAGGTTTTCACCTAGAGATGCCCCTAGGGTGGGAGAGATGTAACAATGTCGCCTCCAGGTAGGAAATGGCACCCTTGAGCGTCATCGACATTGACACCAGTAGAAAGTCGGCCTGAGCTTTGGCTCACGACTCCCCATCCCCAAGCACCTGCACTGAAGACTCGCCTCAACCGTCACTGCTGCTGACAACGCAAGAGCGCGCTGCCCTGACACCTCACGCACGCATCGCTGATAGATCGGCAAGGGGAGGAGCCCAACGACACCCAAACGTAGTAATAATGCAAGAGCAAACACCGCCGACACGCCGCCGTAGCCTCAGCCGACCAGCAGGGGCATCAAGGCCAGCATCACAGTCGACCAACATCAAGGCCAACAGCACAACCGACCAGCACAACCGCAATGACCAGGCTGTCGGAGCGTAGATTCAAACGGCCATCACCCCACCGCAACAACGGAGAAGCATCGCCACGTCGCAGCACCACGCCGCAGCATGCCATCACCACACAGATCTCCGCGGCACTGAAGATGCATCACCACACCACAACACACCGCGGCATAGGAGAGGCATCACCATGTCACAGCACGTCGCAGCATCGGAGAGGCATCACCACGTCGCAGCACGCCACACTAAAGAGGCAACACCTCTCTGCAGCATGCCGCAACCCGGTGCAGCATCGAGGAGGCATCAACACGCCGCGGCACCAGGGAGACATCATGACGCCGCATCACTGGAGCACCTACCGTCCCTCATCTACTGATGCACATCACTGCCGCGAGGAAACCACTCGCTGGAGACAGCGGCACGACGGAGCGTAACCCACTAAAACCAGGCCGGAAGAGGCGCCGGCTGCACACTAACGGCACACGCGATGGCGAAAGCCAGAGGCACAGCCACGGACGGGACTGGGATATGTCGAATCGGGCGCCGACGGAGCACCACTGGCCATCACCACGCCGTAGCAACGTAGAAGCACGAATCCGAGGCAAGAAAACTGCCAAGACGCAGATCCGACCAACAGGAGACCAGATCTGGCTAGGCCAGGGTGGAACCGATGAGGGCACTGGGCTCAGCAAACACCACCCTGACGGAGAGCACTGGCCAGCAAGGAGGAGAAAGGAGGGGAAGGAAAAGGGGAGGGAGGCGCCGCCACCAGAGCAGGACGGGTGGCGACGGCCTAGCGAGGTGCGGCGAGGGGGTAGCGTTAGGCGATGGTGGTGGGTCACCCCTAGTCGCCCCTCATAGAGACGACGTGAGGCTGGACATGGTTTTTGTGAGTTCTTTTTTCTCGTGACCGTACCTCTGTAGATATTCGGAATTTTTTAAGCAGAAAGCCATACATTCTTTTGAGATTTCAATCCTGTGCTGTGTGGTTTTCACTTGTGCCAGTGATTCCAATTTTTATGTTTGCTTGATCTTAGTTAGTCATCAGTAACATTGTTTTGATATAGATTGGTGGAAAAAATTTCTCTTTGGTCGAGTTTGTTTCTGGGAAGAAAACCAAAAGATTGGTGATCAAAACTCACTAGGCCCGAATTGACCTAGTTCATTAGCAAAATTGATATAGTGCGTTATTTTCGCTGTTCTTGTTCAGCTAATATTTCTCGATAAATAAAATTTTATCAATTTTTATCGTTACACCAAGATAATACAAACACAGAATAGTTTACTTTCAGTTTCTGTATAGTATAAATACACACAAGCCACAAGAAGAAAATAAAAAATAAATAGATGAAACAACATATCCATCTCGCAGGCTATAATGTAGCATCAATCTAAAGTGTAGACGGTAGACCTGACACTTGACAGTAACATCCTACGTTTGCAGGGGCGGCCGGCGGCGGCTCGCTGCTCTTGCTCGTGTTAGGCCAGCGCGGCCCGTCCTTCAGGCTCTGTAGTCTGTACTGCCTTGTCGCCCAGCCCAACCGAGGGCCTGCCGGCCTGCCAAAAAGTTGTCTTCGCCGTCCTCGCGGCCACCACTCGCCGAAACAGCCGAGAGCTGACTGCGCGGTGGCAGGCCGAGCGCCCGGTTGCAGCGGTGGCCACCGGCCTGACGGCGCACTGAGCGCTCGGGCGCTGAGCCGCGCTCTTTCGTCACGCGAACTTGCGAAGCGAGAACACGCGGTTTCATTCAGTTCACGAGGGAGAGGGTCGCGAAGCTGCTGGTAGAGAACCACGGAACAACCCCAAGGCGCCGCACGACGCATGCAGCGCCCGTGCCGGCGCGCGAGCTGCGGTACTATGGTGGAATCACCCAGTCCCGTCCAGAGCATGGAATGGTAACCGAACGAGGACAGGGTAAAGACATGCAGACTTTCATTATATTCATATCGGTAATGCTCTGCTCCAAACGTCCGAACGATAAACAAAAAATCGGACGCAATGCAACATAAAAAAATAACTATAACAATAATTTTTCATAATATCTGAAATATTACATTTGAATATATGAAATATTGGAGATACCAAAATATAGGAATTAATTGAAATGAATAATTTTTTTATCCTGATCTATATGCCTTTTGATGCATGAATTGAGTGCAACAAACGAAAATAACTTCTGCAACAAATTTATATTACATCTAAAATATTAAATTTAAACATCTGAAATATTAGAGATACGAAATATAAGAAATAACTCAATTGAATAATTTTTTGGGGTCCAAATCTGTGTGCTATTTTAGTGCATTTTTTGATGTTGCAAACGTTGATTTCAGATGTTACAGATGTTAGTTTTCGATATTACATGAGCAGTTGAAGCGTCCGATCTATCGGACGTCGGGCACTAGAATCTCCCTATTCATATGCGTTAAGTTTCTGGCACCATTCTCGGTCCCAGTTTCAACAAACAGGAGCAACTATGAACGCAGAATACTGGTCAGTGTTCGGCAAGTTCTCTGTACATTCAGAGTCCTCCAAGTCCAAGAAGGGTTTCTTCTCTACAAGATCTCGTCCCCTTCGTCAAATTCAGTTCAAGGGATCAGATGACTCGTGCCAAAATTAGAGCAAATCCGATCCATCCGATACCCAAGGTTCCTTGTCTGAGTCTGACAGCTCTTCTCTGAAAACTCTCTCCCTCGCTGTCTCAGACTGCAAAGGTGGCAACAGGTCAGTGGAATTGTTCGAAATCGACTCGGAAATACTTGCAGGGTTTGAGAGAAAGAAGAAACCATCTTTTGCCAGTTGCTGAAGAATGTTATGACGGCGAGAAGTAAGAATTGCACTATGGAGCCGCAGGAAATGCCCATCCACAGCCCTTTTCCTTCCATCTTCAGAACAAAGCCGAGGAAGAGTGCCACTGGAATTCCAACCAGATAGAAGGAGCCGAGGTTGACATAGGCGCCCAAGTGCTGCCACCCGCATCCTCGGGCAATACCTGATCAACAAAAAACAATATATCTTAGTATCAAGCATCAATGTTACAATGTATCTTGCCGGAAAACAAGAAAAATAAATCAGAATGCTTCTGTACTGCAGTTCAGCAATGTCAAACATCCAATAGTAGAAATGCCAGCCATATCCATGTATTTCATTAAGCTCAGATCATTATTCTCTGGTCCAACAACTCTTAAGGAGAAAGAAACCGATGTAGCAAACAGGAATACCGCTAGCTAGAAGAAAGGTGTAATTTACATACTTAGTGATGTGGAGCAGCTTACGGTAACATCTCTGCTAGATGCGTGTTAATTTAAACACCGGCATCCATGTTCACGTAAGAGCACAGTTTTGAAGGAACAGACAAATAACCCCCAGGGTAACAAAATTTTGCTTCGACAACACAAAAATGCATTAGTATCGTGGAAGAAAGGAGAAACAGGAAGCTGCTTGTTACCTGGTATGTCCTTATGACATTGGCATGACTGACAAAAACAGTAATGGTCACTTGCCACCTGACAGGGCTTGTTACCAAAATTGAGAAGAGCACACAGATTGAGTTATGCAAATCAAACTAAGGCGTAAAAAGCATTGTAGTTTGGTGTAAAGACCGGCGACAATTGGAACACAGTTCAATCTGTTTGATAACTTCACAGGTATAATTGAAGGATGCGTTTCAAGGTTTTTTTTAAAAAAAAAAAGGATAGATGTGTTTTCAAGGTTTTTTTAAAAAAAAAAACTCTTTTGAAGGGAAAAGCAGATTAACAGATTAATTAAAGTTAAGGGATGTGACCTGATAGAACTCCTTGTAGGCTATCAGCAGCAACAGAGACGCATACAAAGGGAACCATTGCATTGACATACGTGACAACCTCCTTATCACTGCTATATGCATAGCCCAAGATGTGCTGTGACGCTAACAATGTACTTGTGACGAGAGCTGCCTCCATCACTGCAATACACATGACAACCCGAACAGCGGATCGAGCTCCTTCAGGGTTACCACCACCTAGTTCATTTGCTACTCGAGTGCTGCTCATTGGACAATATGCACAAAGTTACTGTCAGATTACAATTTTGTACAAAAAAGGAAGCAGCATCTAGGAGTAGTTAAGCTTCTTTGAACCTTGCAGCAGCTCCAAGCCCATAAGGTATAGTGTACATTAACGAGATAGTCGTCAGGCTGCTCAAAATAATGTGACAAAAATAATGCATATATTCTTAGAAAAATGCAATATATCACAAGTGCACTGTTACTGTACATGTGAAAAATCTTACCAAATCGAAAGAACTGAAGTTTGCAGCTCTGGATTGGGTAATAGTCCTGAGACAAGAATAAGGACCTCAAAGGACCACCATTCAAAACTATAAGGTTTTAAAAGAGAATTCATTAGCCCATATGGAAACTTATACACAAAATAAGGAGATTATGAAGCCCATCACTGTAATTACCACAACATTAGTGCAGATGGCAGAGCTAGGCGCAGGAACACACCAACTCCTTTGAAGGCCTCAAGTGTAGGAGGCGAGCGGGTCTCCTTACAAGAATTCGAGTATCTGATGTACGCAGCAAGCATGATCAAATTCAACCAATATGATAAGCTTATTGCCAAAGAAGCTCCGATAAACCCCAAACTGGTCTTGAACACCAATAACCAACAAAGAGGAATGTGCAAGAGCAGTGTCGCCATGGAGGACCACAGCATAGGAATTATAAGACTCTGAGACTGCAGAAACTTTGTGAGAGGCTGGCTGACTGCATATGCAAAGAGCCCTGGAATCAACCAGATTATGTATCTCCCAGCTGCCTTTGATATCAAGGGGTCTTGACCTATGAGGATCAGAAGTTTGCCTATGAATACCCACAGCAGTGAGATTGGAATGCTCACAAGTATGAGTGTGACTGTAGCTCTATAGGTTTGTAGTCCCAATTTGTCGTACTGTTTTGCTCCATAAGCTTGGCCGCATAGAGTCTCCAATCCACTTGCCATTCCAATCTGTTTTACAAGTACAATGTTTAAATTACTGGAGGAACATGGAACAATATGGGAAACGGTTTTGTCACAACTGAAGATGGTTGCTCAAAAAAACGATGCTAGCTGTTGTACTTAATATACTGCATGCTTAAGCCTGACAATATGAATGTCGGATGAGAGTAACAAATTTATGCTTAAAAGTTGAGCGAAACATCAGTTGTTTCCCGTACCCACCATTCTGCATAGCTTCCTTCTAGTTGATGGCATAATGAAGAATGACTAACATGCTATGCAGGCGAACATGTTTAACAGCTTCAACAGCAGTATGTTGAGAGACTCAATGAGCTAAAATTTTAACTTGCCTGTACAGATACAGTTCTTTTTTCATCAAAGAAGGTAAGCCTGATTGGACTGTATCTGAAATTCTGAATAATGCTAGTATCTAAACACGATGCAGGATATTGAAGAACCAAGGTATAATTTCAGGTTCAGTACCGTGCTACAATTACTAGATCGAGTGATCGACCATTACACACTAGTTAAGGTTCCCGAGCTTTGGTTGAGCTCAAACATGCTTGAGTTGAGCTTTCGGATTGTAATAACGAACCAGGCTGTGTTCACCGTTTGGTGCAGAGGCCGGAAACTTGATTTTCATTATCTAAAAAACACTAGTTAAGGCCTATCTACTACCTCAATTAATCTTTTTTCGAAATTCCTTTTTTTTCTCAGATTCTGTAATCACAGTAGTTGACGGAATTTGAAGGATTATGAACTCACGCGACAGAAAAACAGTAAATCTAAGCAGGAAGGGACAAAGGGGCACTGAATCATGCGCAACGTGACACGTACGAGGAGGCTGAAGCCGGAGACGGTGCCGAGGGAGGTGGCGATGGCGGAGGCGGATAGCGGGAGGACGCCGGGGAGGTGGCCGACCATCATGTTGGACGCCACCTGAACCGCGTATTGCGACACACTCACGGCCGCCATCGGCAGGGCCACGCGCCCGACCTTGCCGGCCTCCCGCGCCAGGTCCCTCCACCACCTCACGCGGCCGCACCTCTTCTCTCGACCGTCGCCGTCCCGCGACATTCGCTGCGGCAGAAGCGGTAACCTCTCCTCCATGGCGGCCTCTTCTTCTCCAAGGAATCGTGTTGGGTGCTGGCGGGGCTTCGTATCGGGGGCGGACTCGTGCTGTCAGCGGCGGTGAACAAAGCAGACGGGACTCTAGAGAAAACAAATCGTATTTGAGTGTGTGTGGACATCACACACACTCAAGTATTTATAATCGGAGAGTAGACACTTTTAAAATATTTATTTTGAAAATATAAAAATGACAAATATAAATTTATCTTGAAAAATAATTTTATAATATAATAATTTTATTAGATATTATAACTATATTCTAATAAAAATAACTATTAAAATTACACATCGAAAATCATAAAAAATCAAAAGTAATAAGTATTTATGATCAAAGAGAGTATTTTAAAAAAATGGCTATGTGCGTCATATATGGTTTGTTAATGTAGAGGTTAAAAGTTGTACTTCCGTTGTTAAAAAAATAAATCGTATTTTATCCGGCATCAATTAAAGGTTTGTTAAAACGAATCATTATCGCTTACGAACTCTTAAGTTATATGCATTTCTCGAAAAAAGAATCAAGTGAGCATATATCTGTGAGGAATGAGGTGACATATACCGACATATATCATGTTTTTTGAACAAAACAAAATGAACCGGGTTTCAAGCTAGTACTATATTATTTATTGCCATTCTATTTCTCAAAGCAAACACCCTGTAAATGTATCTGTCGTGTCATTGAACCAATAACGAAATCAAAAGAATGAATATCACATTACCATGCAGCCTTAGCGATAAGCTAATCTTGGTTCCAGATTTGTTTGCGTCAAGACATGTGTCGTCAGTATGGAGCAAACCTTTTGATCTATTGTACGTACGGTAGATATTTATCGGCTGGTATGGTGTATCATGTCGACCATTTAATAGGGATATAGACATACAATATACAACAAATCAGATTTGTTAGGATATGGAACATATTTAGTTGTTACTTGCTGGTAAATGATTACTTGTCTCTAGTGTATCGTCGTCTCATACATATAAGGCAAATGTTAAATTTTAGATGTCTATTTTTTATAAAATATTTCAGTTGACGGCTGTGAGCCGTTGGATGGGCATCCAGCAGCTCACAACCATCTTCTAGCTCTTATCTACGCCTGTCCCACTCGCTACACCTCCGCATCTTGCCCGCCACCAGCTAACTCGATCGATTCATGCTCCCCTGTCCCACCCTGGCCCATTGGCCATCCTCTATCATACCCGCTCTTACGCTCACCTCCTCTGTCGGGCCGACTTTGTCTCCCTCGAAGCTTTTTCTAAAGCCGACGACGAAGGACTCCTAAACAATCCCCGCTAGTAACCTCATCGACGCCCAATGTTCACATGTGCGTGAAAATTAAGAAGACATCTACATATTTTTAAGAGAGTACATAGAAAATATACACTACACACGCATTGCATGCATACACACACGGATGCTTGTTCATACACATACTAGGATGAGATCTCTAAGTACATAAGAACGCGTATTACTCCTCAACATACATATATATGTATCATAATCTAACCCAAACTAATCCTAGGTGCTACACCTACTGAAAAAATCCCGTGAGCACCTGCGCGGCGCACTCCTACTGAGAAAACGTCTACATATAAAGATTTCAATAGACATATATATGGCCTGATGGCGAGGATATGTTTGAAATGGGTTGTTTTCGGACAAAGCAGCCTGTTTTCGTTGTGGAGCTGCACATGCTTGTGCGCTTTTGGGATCGGGGAAAGCGAAAAATGATGGAGTACAGCGGATACGGGCAGGAACGCTGCCCGTGGCATTCTGTTCGGCACCTCTCGTCAGCTAGCTGTTGCTGGAATTATCTCGTTGCCTTTTCTTCGTGCGTTTCCCCTTTGGCGTGTCACATCACTTTGTTGATCCGTGTGCAGCAGACGACGGATTGCTCGGAGCAGGAGAAGGAAACAGGCGGCGGCCTGCCTTTAGGGCCCTGCACCAACACCAATTTGTTGCCACGGCGCTCATCATCGGCAAACCCTAAGGCCAGGTCCAGCAGCGTCTCTTTCCGTATTCTAAAAATACTGTGCCGATGAAATCAAGCGCTACAGTATGTATTTGCCGCTCGGTGCACGCCTCCAGCAGCGTCGGCTTCTGGTCAACAGCAATGCAGCCGATCGGCAAATCCAAGCCAGCGTCGGCATTTTTGCAGCCGGAAGAAGGGCTCCCGTATCACTGTGCTCAGTGTATGTGCGTGGGTCCGAGGGAAGGAGGAGAGGAATGGAAGGTAGGAAATGTGGTAGCTGCTGGAGATGAAAAAAATAAAGGATGCTGTAATAGTGATAGAGGGTGCTGTAATAGTATTTTTGAGGATGAAAATTTGAGGTAGCTGCTGGAGATGGCCTAAGGTGGCAGGAAGAATCAGGATGGGCAGGGGCGAAGCTACAGAGAAATTGACTGTGGTGCACACATATATAATTTCAAAATAATACTGTCGGAGCATGTAAGCTAACGGCTTACTGATAAAACGCACGGACGCGATCTTGCTGGTCCGAGATTTGACCCCTAGTCATGCATCTTTATTTAAAATCTCTAATGTAGGATCTGGAAAGGGAACTTGCTGTAAATAAATAGATAAAAAACTTGTTTCTAACTTGGTGTCTGTGCACCACTTGGCTCAATATAGCTTCGCCACGGAGGATGGCTATGGTCTTGCTGCGGCTTTGTAACTTGGCCACTTCAAACAGAAGCATTTAGAACATTTTGAAACAGGTACAACTAGCTTAATTCTGGTGGGAGGGAAAGTAAAATTTCCCAACGTTTTGACGCACGTAGAAAACCATGCGATGTGTTTTTCTCTGGTGTACCACAGGAAATCTGGAACCACCGGCAGGCAGTGCCATCAGGAAAACGGACTGCCTATAGTCGCTATCCTTAATCGTCATAGAAGCCAGTTAAGCATGTCACTCCAAACAAACGCTGATCGGTTTTCTGAAGCTTCAGAGAAGTGCTAATCAGGTGAACACAAGTTCCAAAAGCTTCAGACTTCAGAGGAGCACTGGACTGACAAGACGGGCAGTGAGCATAATTTCTGAAATCGGTCTTCTTTCTGTTGTCTGTCTCAAATATCGTACACAAAATCCCCCAAAACGATATCGAAATCCAAGCATCAGCTGGTGATTAATTGCTCAAGGAACGACTTCCAATGAACTCAACTGTACACATTCCATCGGCGCTCCGTTAGTTATTTTCTACTCCAAAAGGCACGGCACGAGAAAGTTTAAACATGTCAGTAACACATTTTGATGCGTGGCTGTTTGCTACACTCGCTGCATGTTTCAGTTCATGCTTTCGACTGCAGCCAACTGGGACTCCTCGCTGATCCACATGTCCGGTTTCAGGTTAAGCCTGAAACACGGCAGGTCCTGCCCAAGGGATGCGTCACGCTGCAACACAGGTTTTTTAACACGGGGAGACCCCTTTTCCATTATGAAATAATGGAATTCAGAGTTTGTTGCAACCAGAACCTGACCAGAAAATAGAACTAAGAGAACACAGCACCAACCAATACACCAACTACCCGACATAGAGACGGGCATCTAAATCAAAACATAAAGCGTACCAGCAACCAACAAAGCAGAAGTTCCGAAAGCCTTACAGAACAGAACATGCAAGCATATTTGACAAAGACCAAAGTTCACAACTACTCAATTGGTAGAGTTGTCCTCTTCACGTGTCATCTGATCACCCTCCGACTGGCCAGCTTCAGGCAGGAACAGCAAACGTCCTCGAGGATTGGAGCCTGGAGTCTGATCGTTGGGCGGCCAGAACTTGATTCAACTGCAACACAGGTGACAGACACAAATCGTCGATGATCTGAGAGCGCCAACGCTATCTGGATGATGCTTGATCTTGCGTGCCACTGCGTTTCCATGACGAACAATCAAGCTACTCTGGTTAGCCAGATTGCTTAAACTGGTCTGTATGTCTAGCCTCTATAAATCAATCAAGCAGTTCTCTTTCTGAATCTTACCAGTTTTTGATAGCACTGAATCTTACCAGTAGCCAAATAAACCTTGTGTCGAAATGGAATACATGCATGATTTAGAGGAAATTGGCATGTTAATCGCGCTCGGTAGAAGTTATAAAGGACTTCAATCTACTGAAAATCAGCAATAAATCTTATCCATTTACAATCCAACGGCTCAGAGTGACCGCGTGAAGTCCGAGGATCTTGTCCGTTTCGTTTGCGTACGTTCCAAATCACCACGAAAAAATTCAGCAAAAAATGGGAGAAGTGGGGAGTACAACCGCGCATGATCCTGCAAAATTTCAAGCTTGTACGAATCCGGAAGAGGGAGTGTAAAAAAGTGAGATGTTCACGGGGTGGTCGTTATCTGAAATACCGAGCACCCCCATGAGCATTTCTCTGATAGCTGAACACTAACCACTGCAGGTAACTTTCCTACACTGAAAATCACCACAAAAAAAGATCTCTAAAAATATGTGCAGACGGGGATTGCAGCGGCGCATCATCTTGCAAAAAAATTCGCACTGAAACGAATTTTGCAGAGGGAGAAGTAAAAAAGACAATGTTCATGACGGGCGGTTGTTGTTTGAAATTCCGACAAGCAAAAAAAATCTAACAAAATCACATAGCACCGGATTATCCTGCGAAGTTTGTAGCTGCAACAATGGTGGCCACGCTGCAGCTGCGCGTTATTAGTTGGCGCGTCTTCTCCGCCATCGTTAAGCTGGTCCACGACCGCCACCCGACCGTCGTCGAGTCGTCACGCCTGGGCCCCGCCGCCTCCCCTGTACCACCTCACTCACTGAAGCTATGTGTATAGATGCGAGATACGGAGGCCACGGCGCATGATCGCCAGGCAGAAGAGATCGATGCTCGCTGTCGCCATTGGAGCTTTTCTTGCCTCGGAGCCGCACCACCACGAAGGTATGCAACCACTAGTACAGAAATCGGAGAGGGGGAGGTGGGAGAGGAGGGAGATCTTACGGGTAAGGGGGAGGGCAGAGCCGGAGGAGGAGCGGGAATCCAGTTGCCGCCGCCGTCGCCGGACGGGAAAGGGAAGCCATGAGGTATGGGGTAAGAGCGTGGACGTGGAGGGACGCCTTTGCAAAACGTCACAAGGTAGTAGGGGGTTTTATGAAAATATTTGGATCGCGGTTAATAATATCGATCTATTTTAGGGGGTTCTCTAATGCATATTACCCTCGTATGCGTATATTTATCTTTAAAAATGATTTTATAATATCAAAGTTAATAGATTTTATAAATATATTTTAATAAATAATAGTGGTCAAAACTATGTATTAGAGATTATCTTTTTTTCAAACTAATATGTATTTATGACCGAAGGAAGTACCTGCAGCGGCATAAGCACGAGCTTGGCAGGTTAATTCCTCTCCTCTTGACTGTATGTTTATCATATGTGCGTCACTTACTTTGATTACTGTGGCTGCTAATGCAAGTTTGATCAAACGTATGGTGGTCGCTGGAGCATGCATCCAGCGACGCTCTCCCTGTGCAACTTGTTCCTGAGATTGGCTACAAATTCAATTTGATCTGGAGCATGCCGCAACAAAGATCATCAGTGCGCACAAAGGAAATGTTATAGACATGGGTCATCGCTTCAAACTCTGAACACCGGAAATCTTCCACGGTTGAGGAAAACGGCAAACACCAGCGGAATTTAATCCCTCCCCAGGACTCGGCAAGCAGGACACCCTCACTTTTCACGGCAACCGTAATGGATCCATGAAAACCGAGGCCGATCAAACCGAGGCCTGTTAGGATTTATACCACAAAGCTGATGAGTAACCTGTGAGCAGTTTAGGGTGATACACTACTCGAAGAAGCATACAGCAATTGCAACAGAACAGGCTGGAATACTCTTCTTGCACCCGGCATTCGCAACTCGAAGTTACAGCACAAACAGTTATAAGCAGCCACCAGGTGCTAGAACCAGGAAATCAGGGCAATGCAGAACCACTAATCCCATTCGTAATATTACAGGGCATCCTGAAAGGCACGCGCATCAAAATGTTAGCACACCAACTCTGATCATTGGTCAGCATCGGGCTTGCTTCCAGCGTCTGTGTGGTTTTCTGGTGAAGCCGTCTGTGGTTCCTGCTGCTGCTGCTGTCCTGCGCTTGTACTGGGTTCAGGATGGAAGTTGATAGGGAACTTGGTGACGCGGGGCTTGTCTGCCAAAATATTTCTCTGAACCCTGTCAATTAGCACCTTGGCTGGGGGCTCTTCTCTCAACTGCTCATCATCATAATCATTGTTCACGTAGTAACCTACTCTCATGAACTCCTGCCCCATGTAAGAGCATGTCAAAAGCAGCACGGTCACACCAATTATATCTTCCTCACCGATCTTCGAGGGATCTGGCGGGTCAGCCTGCAATGATATCATTTTCCAGATCGAAATGCAAATTTAGTTGATATAACAAGGCTTAACACAGGCAAAAAAACAGAGCAACTGCCAATCTAGTCTACCAGAATTTCAAGATCTATTCAGCATCATGAATGTTTTGGACTAAGTTGATTAGTGTAACACAACATAGATTACCTGGAGTACGAAACGGTAGGTCCCAACATTGACAGGGCCAACAAGCACGCTCTCAAGTTGTTGATCATAGTTTTCATCTTCAGCTGATCCAACATATGTAAGCTTCCACTCCAGATCTGAAATGTAAACGAACAAACTCTTTACATGTATTTAAGAAAGTTAATGCTCAAAAGAAATGAAAATGAGAAATCAAAACCATGAACAGAAACAGTTTAGGAAAGTAAATAGAAATATTTTGCATATTTGCCTTATACAGATTATCATGGAGATCTGTAAACGTACTATGGCACTCAAGGAAACATAAACATTGCATGACAATTAAAACTAGATCAAACCAGACGATTTTCTAAGCAGTACCTATCACGATGTGCTACTTTATGCCACTACCAACAAACTGGAGTCAAAAGAGGAGGAGAAAGGAAAGCGCCACATTAGCACACAAAGCAAACATCTCTGAACCAGAATTCTATTGATAATGACCCACACCACTCAAATGGTTTTTTCAAGCTAGCAGGATCCTAAGGAATCATGTAGCTTCTCAAAGAAGTCAGCAAATTAATCGCCGCAGAGTGCAGAGCATAATCACCAAAAGCAAAGTAGAACATTTTTAATAATTAGCGACAATAGAAGACGAAAACTAACAACTAGAAAAGGAAATTCCAGTTGTGTCAAGTCCAATAGCACAAAATTTGATTTCTACCATCAGCTAACCCCATCTTATTAGTAACACAAGTGCTAATCTGTTATAGGTATCACATACAAGTAACATGAGATTTATCCGCTGCACATTCAATGATAATCAGCTTCAAGCAGAGGTTACCGAGGAATAATGACATCTTAGCAACAATTTCTAAGTAAAATTTATGGTCAGACAATGCATGGGTGGGCATAAATTTGTTTACAGAATTGCATCAAGTGTAGCATCAGATTCTGTCAAGATAACTCAATGAACTGCTAAGACAATAGGTTCACTCACACGACATACTGATATTCTGATACCGGGAATGGAAGATAAAATATGACATAAGCTCACATGATACAGAATACTATACTGGAAATTATTTTGCATTCTTAAGCTGATCGTTGAATAAAGGCCGCAAAATTATTAAGAGAAGTTAACTAGCAAGAGCATACAAGCAAGGTGAGTTCTACAACGGGACTAACACTTGGGTTTTCCTCCACCAAATTCTCTCTAACTCTTCTTAATTGTTCGTGAACCAACAATGAGCTCCATGTAAACGTGTCGAGCAATTTCAATCGTTCGTGATTCGTCGATCGACCTCTGCATCCAAAACATACTAGAGGGTGTAAACGTTCCTCCATTACGGAAATACAATATTCACTGAACACAAAAAAGTGACGACACTCGACAACACTACCATATTCAGAAGAAAATCTACGCGGCTGCAGATTAGAAGTGGAACCGATGCAGCGGCGCTCGTCTCTCACGCCCCTCCTGATCCCGGCCTCTAAAGGCAGCAAAACTCGACGCCCTCAGCCGGTTTCCCCAATCCAAAACGACACCTAGCGTCCTCAAGCCGCACGAAACCCTAGCCCGCCGCCGCCACGCATCAAGAGAACCGAGCAGGGGAGAGAGAGAGGACGTACCGTCGTCGAGGGGCACGAGGCACTCGTAGGAGATCTCGAACTGGAAGGGGTTGAGGAAGGCGGTGGGGTTGTCCAGCACCGTCACGTTGGTGATGTTCACCGCGCTCATCGCCGCCGCCGCCGGTAGCCGTACCGACTCGAGCAGAGAGAGGAACAAAAGCGTGCCGCGGCGGCTGGGATTTCGGGTCAGGGTGTCGCCAACTGCCGAAGCGAGCGGCCTTTTGGGCGGGGTTTAATGCCGTGGGATGGGAGAGGCGGGGGGGATTCGCGGCGGGAAGCGAAATTGGGTTGGCGGGAGATGCCTCGGAGCCCCGAGGTTTGGAGAGGCCGAGAGGGCACGCACGATGGGGAGAGACGAGCCTCAAGAAGTATACTTGCCTTGAGGGCAAGACTGTCCTTTCCATGCCTTCCATAGAAAAGTTGGAGAAAATTGCACTGGTCTACGCTCATTTCGTTGGAAATAGTTGAGTGCCCCTTGCAAAAATATTAATATTAGATACGGTAATATTAAATATATATTTAATATATGAAGATATTGATGTGCTATAAGAGTATCACCGAACGAATATGTCTGAAGCAATACCGTAGTTTGATTTTAGATGACATAAAAAAGAAAAAAGAATATTATCCGCTAATTTTTCTACTAATTTTTTTATTTATTTTCATTAATAAAATTGATCTCATATTTGTAACCGATACGAGACAGAGGTTGGAGGACGACAATGAATGACAAAAATAGATAAATTATTTAAATTTTAGATATTTTATTAGATAGGAAGAAAATAGGAAAGATGTGATGCGAGATTCAATTTATGTTTTATATAATAGAGATTATTACTTTCAAACAGGGCAATGTCTATGTTGAGCGAGGCTATCTGACTTGACACCATATGCAGACCAACTAATGAATTGCCTACATGCGCGGTAATAATCGATCTCTCCTGAGAGTTGCGAAGAACATTTTTTTAGAGAATACAGAAAGGAAAACTCTGAAATTGGTGAGAATCAACGTCGAGCACGCTCGAACCTCGAACGCGGATGACACGAGCACAACCACTAGCACTGACCTGCGCTAGGCGCAGCTTCTCTGCTAATAACATTCGTTGGAAGGCAGTCACGATGAAACAGCAAACTATGTCGAGCATGCATTCTGATAGCAGTGCTCTTGGCACCGAGACTGATTTCAACATAAACATGGAGATCGATGGAAGACCAGACGGAATATACATGACCACGTTTACATAGTTCGCAAAGAATGATGGTGTACTCGTACTAAGAAATGTACTCCCAAATATACAACAGACAACGTGTTTCCAGTGTTAACACACGCAGTGTTCACTTCTTCAACAAAGCCTAGTCAAGGTTCAAGTTGGACACCATAATTATACATAGACAAGACAACACAAACTGCTCGTGCACACATTGTAACTCGTCACTCCAAGAACTGATACGTAGAACCGTTGTAACAAGGGACCATGACATGGGTGATTCCAAGACAGGATTCCGCCTCACTTTTTTAGCACACTGCACCACAGGAATAGTAAGCAAAATCATGAGCAAGATATTTAACAGTGAAGTGAACTCCTGCACTGCGACAAACACA
This sequence comes from Phragmites australis, assembly GCF_958298935.1. Taxonomy (NCBI): domain Eukaryota; kingdom Viridiplantae; phylum Streptophyta; class Magnoliopsida; order Poales; family Poaceae; genus Phragmites; species Phragmites australis. The sequence goes on along the minus strand of NC_084929.1, from coordinate 34,352,889 downwards.
AACTGAAGAGTATCTCAGCGTGGTCATAATTACAACATTCTATCTTCCTTCAGTAATCGACCCAACCACAAGGTAGTAAAAACCAGTGTGTAAGAAAATGCCCGTGTCCTTGCATCCTCATGGAAATGAAATTGAATTTTATTGGAAATGAAATTGAATTTTATTGGAAATGAAAATTACTTACTTGTAGAGGTAGGCTGCAATACCAAGTATGACACAGAGAAGGACGATATCGATGCAGAAGTTGCGACTGGATCTCAGCTGATAGCAAGTCAATGGAGAAAACAATGGTATGAGGCCACCCAGCTACCCAGCATTAGTTAGAAAGTGCACAAGATCAGTGCTAAGTTTTACCTGAAGAACAGTCTCCTTTAGTCTCACGTTGGTATTCTTCAAATCTGCATTGGCTCTATCCACCTGCATTCATCATTATATCACAAGATAAGCATTGCCAGACAATTTCCAGATGGGTCTACAAAAACTAATTGCTGTCAGATAACAGACCTTGTCATCCATTTCGTCCATCAGGGGAACTTGTCTATCCATTTCCTGATGACCACAGCCATAAAGTTAACTATACATAACTTATTATAATAATCATACAACTAGAAATGAAGCATAGAGAGAACCTCATTCATATCAGATGCCATGTTTTTCAGAGTTTCCAGTCCTTCACCAATAACATCCAAACCTTCATCCTGCGAAATTTATGGCCAAAGGCAGGTTGCAGTATATGAGAAATTGAAAAGTACCACATCCAGTGGCCGCAGAAAATGAAACAGAACTGCAGGACAAAAATGACTTGGTGAATTTACCTGTCTCATTTTGCGCATCTCATATTCCTGACGAAACTGATTTGATTCTTCTGTCCCCTTAAAGTACTCATTGTCAAAGTCCCCATCTGTATGTTTTATGTGATTTGAGGGAAGGTCAGCCGATGATATAAGAAGGGGGTGAAAATCAGTTCAAAAGGGAGAGCATAAACAAGTCTCACGGCAGAGGTGATGAGAAACAAAGTGCAACATTCATTGCTCAAACAATTTTGCGTTCAGGTTCAGTTGAACATGATGGAACATATCACAACTACAAATGAGGTGTCTTTGCAAGAACTAGGAATACAAGTTACAAAGTTTGTACTTTCGGCTAAACAGACGAATTTAGATTATCAACTTTTCCAATCAAACATAAACAAGGGGTTGTTTGGATCTCGAGCTTTATTAAAAGGAGCTTGACCAAATCTTCCAGTTAAGAAGCTACTCTCTCCGTTTCGCAATGTTTGTCCATAAGATGATTGATATCTTGTCTTCAAGAGACTTTAAATGCGAAGTGTGGCTTTTGGAGGGGGAAAACCAATGCATGTATAGCACTTAAGGTAGGTTTGTGTGTTCCAAATGGTGGACACCTAATTGTGAGTTGATTTTCCATCGATTTTGGGTTTTCTTGGTTTGTGCGCAAAATCATTACAGAGCAGACGTAAGTGAGAGACAAGAAAAGATGCTTACTAACCAGCAGTGGAGTCGAACTTAATGGCTCCTCCAGTGCGGGATCCTGAGGCTCCCCAAGTTCCATTTTTCTTTGTCGCAGTAGAACTGCCATCTGGTATTGAGTGTATTCTATCAGGTAAGGCAGCAACCAGATCACTTCGGGTCGCAATTTCTTCTTTTGTGAGTCCTTTCACCTGTTGCAAGGTAGTCTTCAGAACTAATACTTTAACTGTTACAATATTATATTACTTAAATGTATGCATACCATCAGATCTAATCATCTAACCATATAAAAAAGAGATGCTAAAAGAAGCTGAAAGTGGCACAAAAAAGTACAACAATCTAAACCAACCAGGTGATTACTTGCTCAGTGCTCAATGCTCAAACAAAATTTCATCTATCTTAAGTCAACAAAGAGAGATGGTGAATAAGGATATCAGTTAGTCAAACTCGAATATGCAGCAATCCATATTAAGAGAAAAAACAATTCCATAAAGTCGGAAGTACGGGCCGCCAAGTTGAAAGAAAAAAGGAATGAGGAGAAAATGTCAGGATAATATGAAGTTTCATGATAACAGCACCAAATCACAAGCTACCTTCATCTATTTTAAAATAATAACTGTGTTTGAACAGACGCAAAGGAACATATGATGGTGCCGTGCCAAGGCCTCATACTGCTTAAACTCATGTACATATAATTGGACACGAGTGTACAGAGGATCAAATAGAATCTGACAGGCAATGAACCTCATTGTAGGATGGGCTCATCTACCACGCTAGCCAGAACCTATAACACCCATTAAGGAACCAAATGAAGGCACATATACTGCTGTACTGCACTACATGGCAAGATACACGACCTTTAATTTCCCCCATGCATGCAAAGATTCAAGTTATCCAATCAGCATGTAGACATCATACAACAAATTCTACAGAAGTTCTCCTTAAAATCACAAAGTACTAATCCAAACAACAGAATTTCCCCCAAATTCGCCAAACATGCTAGCCCCACCAATTCTAAAATCCACGAGATGGCCTAGCAAATCACTTCGTAAAAGTCTCTCCCTAACTCCCTTACAGCCGCATATCCTAATTTTAAGCAGCCAGAGTCCAAGTAAGTTTAGCTACTGGTAAACGCGGAAGCAGCCGGGAGCAAGGCCTGGAGCCACGCTGCTCGCAGATCTAGCATAGTTCACACAAAAACTCTAGAGGAAGCAATGCAGCCCAGGTAGGGCGGTGACCTTCTTCAGCGCGAGGCGCTGTAGCTTGGGCAGGTCCTCCTCGAGGAGCTTGGCCTTGGTGCGCCGGATCTCGGCGTTGAGCGCCACCACCGCGGCCCGGTTCTTCTCCTGCTTCGCCGTCTCCGCTTTCTGAAACAAACCGTATCGCGCCGATCAGATTCAGATCGAGGGTTCCGGTCGCGAAGAGGGTCGGGGGAGATGGAAGATGGGGCCTCACCTCGACGCATTGGTTGATGTCTGCGTCGACGGAGGCATAGAGGCGGGCGAAGGGGTCGTCGCCGGCGACGTTGGCGCCGTTGAGCCGGTCAACGTCGTACCTGTCGTACTTCTGGCAGATCGCGTCCACCCGCGTCAGGATGTCGATCACGCTCATCCTCGCGCCCCTCGATTCCTCCCTCCCGACGCAAGCGAATTCGAGACGAGGGCTGCGGAGGAAGGGAGCGAGGAACAACTCGAGCGGAGCGAACCGAGGCTGAACTGAACGGGGGGGATGGGGGCAGAGACGGAGACGACGGAGCCTGCCCGAGTCAGGGGCTGGGCACAGCCTGGACGGCCGGTGGCGACGCTGTCGGCTGGGGCCCACCAATCGACCCGGTTTGGGTTGAGTCCGGTTGGTGACCCGGCTGGGCTGGGTTAAAGTAACTGTGGGCTTATAATCTGGGGTGTGGTTTTGCATGCGTTTGCTGGATCGAGCCTAGGCCCATCGGCTATATCTGCTATCTTTTCCAAGACAAGTTTTGTTGCTCCGAGACAACACTCAGCAGGGTACGTATACTCCTATATAAGTATGTCCTAACACATATCTAAATAAGATTGAAGGTAAAATCTTAAGTAGCACGGGTACGCATTTTGACTACTGAATGTACATACACACGTGTTGATGTGCTATTCCTCCAGACTCAAACCCGAGTTGACAAGTTCCAGAGAGCCTAACCAATTGAGCTATACTCAGTTTGCAGCAGGAACTGTTAAGTTGATTTCTTGTGTATGCTGTATCATGATTCATGAGGTCTGTGTGGGAACTTCTTGTTCTTCATGCTAGTAGGAGTGTCTAACCGTTAAGAGAAAAATATCATCCAAGCATATTGTTATATACTTGTGTATATAAAGTTGCAAAGTTGCAGAAAGAAGTATTGGTAAGAATGTATCATGCTAGGATTTCAAGATTCCCCTTGCTGTGCATGCAAAACGATAACCTAAATAAAAGGAGCTAATTGGCATGAGCAGCAAAACGATATCCTTTGTTCCGTTGCATGGATGATAGGTGCATTGCCACGTTTCGAAATGAAATCCATAATGGCAGTGTGCACGCATATACCGTTTCTACATGGTACAGTGAAGAGCAGCTCCAGATAATAATAATCATGCTATGTCAACACTCTGTTTAGTGCCCATCATTGAGAAAAGGAGGACATGAAGTTGTCTATTTTTTTAAGAACCGGGTCCCCTTTCCAGAGCCTTCTCAGAGGTACACCACCAGGCTACAAGCCTATTCGCAGAAGAAGTTGTTCATCTTGTCAAACAGAAGAACCCAGTTACATCAATTAAGAAAATATGGCCACTTGGATATATGGCTTCATCAGGACGGATCTCTCTACTGCTTCGCCGCTAATGGCTCCTCTGAGCCGCCCTCCCCTCCCCCACCTAACAATTTTTTGCCGTAGACGAGAGAGAGGAAGAAGAAAATAAAGATGAAGAAGAGGAGGAAAAGAAAGAAGAAGTAGAGAGAGAGAGGTGGTTGAGCCCTCTCTATCTGCTCCTCTGCATCCGTCACTGAGCTCAGTATTATGGAATCCATAGCTTGCGATGCAGGATACGATAGCGGTCCATCATGGTAACTAGATGAGGCTATCAGCATCAGCTCGCATCTGCATGTTTCGAATCTAGGTCGCCACTAAACTCTAAAGAGGTCGGCTATTTCTGCTCACATTTCACTTTTTCTATGACAGAACGATGACCACAGTGTGTGAATGGTCACCTTGTTAGAATTTTACCGGCACTAATGATTGTCTCCGGTCTTATATACCGCGTGTTATCAGACTAAGTATGCCATTGACAACAACACATGCTGAATTTTCTGACTAGCGAGTGATTCGGCCGTTTCTGCGAGGACATAGACTGAACGTTACTCTATTTTCGCCATGGAAACTTGTAGAAACAAAACGTCGCCCAAGACCTCGCCGCAAAAATTCAGAGGTCGAGACAATGTGAATTGGATGAGCAATTGCATTGGTTGAATTCTAGTATTTTGGCTGACGTAGAAAGCACTCCGGTTGCCTATCATCACTGACGTTACTTTGTTCGGCTAGCTTGGTGTCCCTTGGAGGATAAGGAAGTCGGAATGTTCAGGAAGACAAGAACGACATGTACTCGCGTGCTGAAGGAAGTGTGACGAGAGGCAGTAAATTCTAGTTCTAGAACCGGTTGGTTGCTGCCAATGCCGCGTCTATTATTGCGCTCTTTTACGATGGTCCATATTACATGTAGGTAAGAGGTTATATAAATTAATCTAACCGTCTACGTGATTAGATATTTTTTAATTACGACAGAAATATTAATATTTAACTATCATACTATTGAAAGGCATTGTAGCCTTTTTTTATACCTAATCTTTAAATAATCGTTCAATCAAATAATCAGCATTCAGATCAATTTAAACATTAAACCTATGAATTTGCACGATATAACTATCATGCCATTTGTTTTTTTTTCTAAAAATATCTTTATACTACATATACTCCTCTCATATACTTACCCATACTAACTATAAATAATAGGTAGTATTCTAATCAATCTAGATCATCCGATAAAAAATAGATAACTTAAGTTTCTCCAAGACTACCGTAAAAAATTTACCGAGAACATTTTGATCTCGCAGAGTCCGTTGGAACTCCCATGCTACGTTCAGAGGCAAGCTAGCCCCTGCTGAAACACGGTTCAGAATGCGCGGGATCGTCAGTCAAGTTCTCTTCGACTCCGTGTCAGTTTGTGAGAAGCAAATGTTCAGGGCTGGGTGATAATTCTCGTTTACTCCGTTCCGTTCCATCCAAATGAGTCCTCGAGTGGTCTCCGGTTGGATTCCTGAAGGTTTTTACGAGAGAAGTAGAGAGCTCCTGTAGTCCTGTGTGAAGCGTTCAAAAAGAACCAAAAGAAAAACCACCGCAGAACCTAAAGCTACCAATTTCTTGTCAATGATATTCTTTGCTCGACAGGCGACGTCGCGGCTGCAGGTGCCAGACACTTCGTCAGTTATCCTTTCCAGTTTCCACTCCAACGAAAACAAGCAGTGACGGATACAGAGAGCAGCTAAGTGAGAGGCTCATCCACTTCTCTTTCTCCCTTTCTTCTACTGTTTCCCTCTCTCTCTTCTTATTTCTCTCTTTTCTTCTTCATCTTTCTCATCCATGTCAAAAAAAAAAGTGTTAGAGCACCCAGAGGACTTCCACTGACTGCGAGGGCTCGTAGGCCCCCTCGTACGCTCGACTCATCGATCACCCGGGCAAAAAGGTCGCTGCCCTCCGCTGCCCCCTCCATGCGAAGCCCGGGTGGCTTACGGAAGTAGCGACACGGCGAGGCCGTCGAGGAGGATCGGAGTCGGAGGAGCGCGTGTGGCTGCGTCGTGTGAAACGGCGCCGGCTGTCGTAGATCCCTCGAGCTAACGGCCCGGCCCTGGGCAAAAAGGGGTCAAACTGTGAGGCCCCTGTAATGCCTGCGTTTCTAAGCAAGCGACCCAAAACACTCCCCGTAATAGTAAATAAACTGGTACTGGGGCTACTAATGGCGGCAGCTTTTGACTTTTTGCGTTGCGTCTCGCTGGTATCTGGAACATGCCTGACCTGTTTGACAGCCCGGGAACACTAGAAAGTGATTTCTCTACAGTAGACTACTACTCCTTCTGTTTCGCAATATCTGTCCACGCTCACTATTACATATAAATCCAGGAATACTGAAATCGAGTGAAAAAATACATAAAGATGACCATGCTACCCCTAATCAATACAAAAATGAGAGCAAGTAACTCACCAGCGTTAGAGTAAATACATGCATACACTCAAAGGTATAGCAGGAAAATTGATCATAAAGCATCATTGGTTACCGCAATGGACAAACAATTTGAGACAAATACTCCCGAGGTTATGGATAAACATTGCGAAACGGAGGGAGTAGATGGTAATAAAGGGAAACTTGCTATCCTAATATAAAAATTCCACTATGCCACATAGATATATGGCTTATTAGGATGTTTATTTGTATTGAGATTTATGTTAAAAAGATAAGTAAAAAAATAATATGATAGGTAAAAGAATTAATAAGTCATACGTGAGAATTGCATGTAGAGTTACATTTTTTGCGCTACCCAAGGCAAAACAAGCTACAAGAATATGCCTGGTAAGAGAAGCAAACAAAGAGAAGGGTAATTTGCCACATTGACAGCTGAATTCTGGCATGACGCCGATGCTGAATTGGACTAGACATGGTAGCTCTCTCCCCACCTTGTGCTCCTCCTCCCTTGCATTTCTCAGGTGCACTGATTACGGAAGCAGTTTTATGAATATTCATGTCCCGCTACCGACAAGCGCAAGGGATCGGTCTAAGTGGGGATTATTTTCCGGGCATCCAGATGCAGTTGTTAAAAGGAGATAGATCAATAGTTGATGGGGAGAGATCACCGGCCGTTGCCGTTGTTAAGTAGAGCTATATAGGGTCCCCTTCTTCTTATGCTAAGCTGCATGGGTGTCTATCTGCCTAACTTTTGTTTTGCAGTGCTTGTCACAAAGTCAAAGACTCGATTTTTTGCTGCAGATATGGTCTGATAATGTTGTTACCTGTCAGTTTATTCTACTGATGGTTTATGACTTCTTTTTTCAGTTGAAGCAGCATTATTTTTTGCTCTTCACCAGTAGCCAACAGATTTTGAGGCACCTACCGTAGTATAAGCCAGATAAGCATCAAAATTTATCTGAATCAACTTTCTAGTACTGACAAAATCCATACAGAAAGCGGTGAGACATACCAGAGGTGGTTTAATTGGTGGGTTGACGGTATGAAATATGAATAGCTTCAGAAATTAGAGGTCCTGCTCTGAACCGTCCCAAGTCTAGGGTGCCCAGTCGTGTTGTACTGATTTTTTTTTGTTTCTGTTCTTCATACTTCACGGGTGCTCTAACCCTTGTATCTACTTTTATTCCTCTGTAATGCAATGACACACAATTCTCTACCCTTGTATCTGTTTTTTTTTTCCGAAAATAGCGGAAGGAGCGTTGCCATCTATTAAAGAAGAACATATATTTTTACATTAACAGAACAACCGTCGGGCGAAAATGGCACAGAGCAATAGCTAAAAAGAGAACAAACAGGAATAGCTACGAACAAAAAATTAACATCGAAGGAATGACATGGCAAGCTTAGAGATTTGGCGCGCTCTCTGCTCTTAGATTTACCGTGACATCGTCTATCAGCAGAGAAGAAACCTAAACCGGCTACAAGCTATTGTTCTGAAAAATTCGTCAATTCCTTTCTTTCCGGATGTTCCTTTCTTTCCTAGCCTTTTCCTCTCCCTCCTCTTCCCACCTCTCACCCGACCAATGTCCCTTTCTTCGCTACTGCAGCAGCTCGGCCATAAGTTAATAGCAGTATCTAGTATAATATATTAACTCCTGAACACATACAAATATCATATCAACTTAACCTCGATATACACAAACACAAATTTCTTTACCTCACAATATCAATCAAGCTCAATGCAAGATATGTGCTATCCTGATAATAGTTCGACCATTTACTTTTTAATTATATCGGTATGGTCATACACTTTCTTAATCCATCTACATCGAAGGGGGACAAAGATATTTCTCTCATTATCTAGGAGATACAAATTCTACCTTGATTGTTCACACCTCATACCGTAATAAATATACAGTTACGAAGTAGCGTTTGATAGCCTCTAAATATGCTACTACACATTATAAGTATGAACGACGATATCAAGTCTAAGTATTCTACAAGTATAACATCCGAGATTACAACTGATGGCATATTACATAACATTCTAATAGTGTCTCTAGGTGAGCTAATCCAACATAATATTTCCTAACATATGTCCACATTATTGATTTTATATATACATACCTATGATATATGAAGCGTCATCATCAATTGATACATGTGCCGGTCCATTAATCATTAATATGATATAAGAGCGGGGATCATTCAAAATAATATCATAATATAAACAAATAGCTTCACAAACAAGTCATATGCTTACTTATCGATGTAAATGATAATTGCTCATGAAATAAAATAACATATTATTAAAAATATATAAATATAAATATGATATAATCATCTCTATGATTGCATCCATGATATATCACCAACAAATTGGAGGTAGAAGATATCTGTTGTTACAACGTTCTTCTGTATTCCAAAGTTTGTGTGCTATCCTGCATGCCAAAGTCTGTGAGATCTTCTTTCCTTTTGCAATCTGCATGTGTCTATTTCAAGTGATAAATTACATACAGTTGAGTGCATTTGGTGAATAGTAGTTAAGCAATCAAAGCAAAAGCAAAGTGTGTAACCAAGGCATGCCGTTTATTATCATTTTTCTTTTGTCGGTACATGGAGAATCCTCAACAAACTAGTAAGAACGAAATCCACTCCTCGGAAGATCAAACCATGCATACCTGTCTTGACTTATTGCACAATGCACATCGTCACCTACTTATGATGTCGAAATGTGCTAATACTTGAGTCTGTGTCAAGGTATCAACAGCCGAGCGAACCTAAAGACGTCAGTGAGTGTCCAGAAAAAAAAAACGTTAACGAGATCCAAATCGAGCAGAATGCAGAGTAGAAATGGACAGTATGAGTCGACGTCAGTAAAACGTCCTTGCAAAACAGCAAAAGCAATCACTAGACGTTGCACAAATTGACCTAACTTTCTTCGATCCATCGTAATTCGTAAGGCGGTTGCAGGCAAAGGGACGAACTAAAGAATTTGCTTTGACAATGCCAACCACAAAAGTTCACGTAATTGATGCTATGTTTTTGTACAGAGACAGATCGCTATAATTCTACTTTTCATCTGAAAACTTCGTTTTTTTGCTTATTTCTTTTTTCAGCTGCTCATGTATTATTGCCCAACTTTTCATACCACTCGATATATATATCACCTTGCTTTAACCAATGCTTACTGTGCTGATTATCTCCAAGACCCCAACACTTCGACATATGTGACAGCAACCATTAGTAGGTTAACTACGTTCTAACGGATAACATGCTGCATCTTTTTTACCTGAGAAAAGTAAACAATGCCTGGCGTTCAAATTGCAGCACTGACGCCCTGTGATTCATTTGAGATAAAACTGTGGGATTGAAGAAAAGAAAACATGCAATACTTTACTTCAGAGTAGCTTGAAAGTCAGTACCAAGTACGCTGTAATTCCCACTACATTTACTAGTCTCTCCATAGGGATGTTACATTCAACTTTGTTTACTAATTGTCTATTTGCCCTCGCAAAAATACAGTTTGTACCGGTGCCCCTGATTTGCCAATTTGAATCCCTGGAGTTGCCACTGCTTTGCAACGGAACCCTAGCACCGTTAGCATTTTTGCAAAAGATGCCACTGCCCTCATCAGATACACCCCTTTCTTTCCTCTAGCCATACACATGAAGCACAAGAACAAATCTGGATAGCATATTACAAAATTTGCATCACAGTTTATCCATCCACATGAACATAAATTACGAAAAAAAACTGCACCAAAACACTAACATTAATACACTATCCACATGATGACATGAACAAGAGCCTCGGATATGGTGAGAGGGAGACATAGGGGAGGTAGGAAGGGTTGCGACGGTCTGGAGTGGCAGGAGAGAGAGAAGAGGCGAGACGACCGGTGGATGGTCGCCAAAACATTGGGGGAGGCGCAGAGCACTGGGTGTGAGTCGGCTTGCTTGGGGAAGGTCATTGCTACCTCCATGCCCGTCCTCGACCTCCCATAGCCGGGCTTGCTCTTGTGTTGTCATCCTCATGCTCGCCTGCCCTTTGCATCAGATCTGGACTCGGAGCAAGAGGGATGATGGCATGGAAAGGGAGGATCAGCGAGGCCAGTGGTCGACCACCTACACGTTGTGCCTGTTCGTGTGGGGAGGAGCTGACGAGGATATATAATTATTTATTATATATTTTATATATACAGTGTACCTACAAGGGATATCAATGCCACACATATCATTTACTCGTTCTGGTATGGTTTGTAACCACCATGAAGTATCTAAATATGCGGATAAACATCGAGTAAGTAATTGTTCTCGACAAAAAAACCATCCTCATATTTGGTAGGTTCCTCCTAGATATCTGAAGGGTCTACAATTCATGGAAGATACACTCGGAGGAGTTTGAGTATGTTACGCCCGTCTTGCCCTAACTATAAAATGATGGGAGGGGTACGTCAAAGGCACGCCTTTCTACAAGCACAAGACGCTCATACAATCCCTTCAACATCAGAACAACTCATGCCTTCAGGATCTACGAAATCGTGAAACCCTAGATCAAGCCTAGTCGGGTATAATCGAGACACACCCATCGAACATCCATGGTAGAAACCATCATCATTTAACTAGGGATTTAGAGCCAAGTACACGGAGAAGTCCACATAGATGCTTAGGACTAGATTGATATATCCTCCTATTTTCTAATATTTCTCCCTAAGATCAATCAAGGCAATACATAACGTAATGTTGTTATCCTCTTAGAGGCTTAAACTTGTATCAAGATCTGTATCTCTTTCTGCGATATTCTTCCATGACCAGCAGATATTCCTGATGTGAGTTTGCATGATCTTCTGAAGGTAATATGATAAGTCAATTTGATGGAGTTTTGATATTGATGATCCAAAGGCTCTAACCAGAACAGATCGAGAACCCTCGCAACAACTACACCACTACTCCATTGTTATGAACCATGCAAAGGCGCGGTTGACTTCACCAAAAGGTTTTTTCCTGCAAGCAAATTGAGAACACAAATAAGAACATGTAGATGCAGTTTGACTATTGCTGATTACTAGTGAATTGCTCGAGTTTGGGTTCTACAAACTGATATACAATAAAACTATCTAAAATAGAATAATCTAAGTAAAACACAAGGCTAAACTACAACATCTACTGTGTGTATATATAGGGGGAGTGAGAAAATTGACCTAGGGTTTTGCAGTCGTTGAGAGAGGCATACACAACATAGACTCCGATCCTGACACGATTACATGACCCGACAAGTCCAAACGGTGATGCATCAACTTCTTCGACTCTAACTAAACTATAAGGTATATTTGGCTGAGCACAAATACATTGGAAAGAAATCGTCATAAGCTTTCCAACAATTCTAAGATCGTCTCAATCGGATTTTGTATGTGAGAATTATGTTCATTTTACTCACGTGTTATCCTGAGACTCCCAACCAAAATTGGAATCCGACTTGAGCTTGACTTGGAGTTCGAGTAGATTTGACACTCGAGTGATAATATCTAGGTGAGCTTGTAATGCCTCTTCCATATTTCTAAGCATTAAAACATTACAAGAATTTAGCAGTAATCCATCCAAGAAAGCATGAACAGCAAAAACGAGTTCACATGTGGTTTAATTGTCATATACGTGCTCTTGTAATTGGCTTGTATATGATTTGAGGATTATTAGCAATATTTCTCGTATCCAAATGAGCCATATTCTCATCCTCCTCCTCCTCTTGAATTAGAGTCATCCTCGACTCTTGAGCCCATCTTCTTCTCCCTAATAGGGCTTTAAATCTGAAATGTTAAACGTGAGACTAACCTCAAAATCTGCAGGTAGCTTCAATTTGTATGCATTGTCATTTATTTTCTCAGTTATCTTAAGTAATCTGTCAGCTCTAGACATCAACTTTGATTTTCTGAATTCTGAAAACCTATCATCTCTCAAATGCAACCAAACTAAATCACCCGGGTCATATTTAATTTCCTTCCTACCTTTACTTCCATCAACCCTATACTTTTCTGTCATGCTCTTTATATTCTTTTTAGTTGTTTCGTGTAACTTAAGAATAAGTTCAACACGCTTCTTAGTATCGAAATTAAATTTTTCAAAAGTAGGTAAATATAGTAAATCAATAGGAGCACGAAGTTTAAGTCCATACATACCTAAAATGGACTTACCTTGGTGGTGAAGTATACCGACCTGTTGTAAGCAAATTCAATATACGGTAAACACTCTTCTCACATCTTCAAATCTTCAAAACAACCTGCAACATGATCGATAATGTGCGGTTGACAACCTCTATTTGTCCATCAGTTTGGGGATGATATGTAGTAGAGAACATCACATTTTTTCCCTAATTTATTTTAAAGGGATCTCCAAAAGTGGCTCAAAAACTTTGCATCATGATCAGAGACGATAGTATTAGGTACTTCATGTAGTCGAATGATTCCTCTAAAAAATAAATCAACTATGTTTATAGCATCATCGCTCTTGTAACAAGATATAAAATATACCATTTTAGAAAATCGATCAATAAGTACAAATATGATATCCTTCCCCTCTTTATCTAGGAAAATCTAACACAAAATTCATAAAAATATCCTCACATGGTACATTAGGAACAGGAAGAGGCATGTAAAGATCATATGGATTTAAACGAGACTTAGTTTTATTGTAGGTAGTATAGCATGACATGTAGTGTTTGACATCGTGTCTCATCTTTGACTAAAAGAAGTGGTTGGTCAGCACATCTTCAGTCTTTTTTGCTCCAAATTATGTCATCAATCCTTCTTCATGCGTCTCCTGCAACAATAAAAGGCGAACAAAGCTAGCGAAATTCAGAAGTTGGAGCAATAGAGCATGGGTGAGCTTCTCTTTCAACAACTTGAATGCTTTTTTCTTGTGCAGGATCCCATTTAAAAACCACTCATTTCTTTATCAACTCGTTCAATGGAGCAGCAATGGTGCTAAATTCCCGCATAAATAACCGATAGAAACCTGTAAGAACATGTAAGCTTATCACCTGTGTGACAGTCTCAAGGGTTGGCCATTTTTTATGGCTTTAATTTTTACTTCACCCACCTCTATTCCCTGTAGAGTAACAACACATCCAAGAAAAAAGACTAGATTCATACAAAAGGTGCACTTTTCGAGGTTACCGAACAAACTTGTATCTCTCAAAACATTAAAAACAGCATGTAAGTGATCAAAGTGTAATTCGTATGACTTACTATAAATCAAGATATCATCGAAATAAAACTTCGTTCATCAAACACATGAAAGTACTAGGTGCATTAGTTAATCAAAAAACAGTACTAACAACTCATATAAATCAAACTTAGTTTTAATATAGTTTTGTATTCATCTACAAGTTTTATCATAATTTGATGGTATCCACTTTATAAATCAATTTTAGTAAAAATTATAGAACCACTCCACGGGCAACAAAGAACATTTTTGTCTTTTTTTTAACCTCCTTGTTTGCTCTACTATTTTTTTATTTTAATTCTGTTAAACTAATAGCACTGAACGATAGGGCCAAACAGAAGCTTCAATTTCAAATTTTGGGGGGCATACGTGCAAGAGGCTGTTTAGTTTTTAGTCTCAATAGGCTAAACTAAAATTTAGTCAGAGATCAAATCAGTACAGTGCCAAAATTTTATCCTAAAATGACGTTTGGTTTAAAACAAGCCAAAATTTGATCGGCCAAAAATTTTAGCGGTCAAGATTTACCAAAAATACTGTACAAATTTTTTGGCCGACTAACTTTTTCAGAATATGATCGAATTTTAACCTCAAACAAAAAAGAGATCAAATTTTTAGAACACGGACAAAATTTAACTTACCTCCCTTTAACCTCTAAACAAATAGCCCCAAAGTGCGATTTCATGAGGGCAAACTCCTAATCGGAGTCCTCGAGGAGGGCAATGCAGCAATTATCCCGTCAAACTTTGTTATTGTCAGTATGACTTCTGCGGTGCAACGCACTAAAGAATGAATAATGCCGTGACTTGTCTTGTCATATTTAAACTTCGCAGCGGAACTACACGTCAATGGAAAATCTTCCCGGACATGATCGACACGGAAGCTTCCGCGAAACCGATGCCCTTGCCACGGCCAACTCGGCCTCTTTTTGTCGTGGTCGTGGAGTCTCCCGTTCAACTGGTACGCCGTCCGTACTAGTGAAATCAAAGCAAAGTGAAGGGAGAAAATGTTTATTTGGAGGTCCTTCAAAGAAATAATCTGTAACGTGACACACAGGTCGTAGAGAATCTTCAAAGGTTCCTTGCGTCCACACTTTTCTCTCCTCATTAGCCTTGTGAACGGGTCCAAGGGCTCCCATGTGGCGCGATAGAGTATGTATAATAGGGTATGCGGGGTACTGTACCGAGTGCTACAGTGCTACTACAGGGTTACGGAGGGAGAATATGGGCTGCATATGTGCGGATTTACTGTAGCACCGTAACACTGTAGTAGTACTGTTTATAGAGGCTGACAGCGGGACCGGAGAGAAAAAAAAAGAAGAGTAGAAGGTAGGAAATAGGGTAGCTGCTAGAGATGAAAAAATAAAAGATGCTGTAATAGTGATAGGGGATGCTGTAATAGTATTTTTGAGGATGAAAATTTGAGATAGCTGCTGGAGATAGCCTAAGTATTTATTAAAAAAATAATTTTTTTTCAACTACAGTAGTTCATATGTTTAGATAGAGGACAAAATGTTTATTTAAACATCATTATTATATTAGTGCTAATAAGATAGTTAATCATATTTAAATATATATAGTCTTTATTTGTATTGAAAATTACAATTTTAAGTACTGAAGTTCTTGTTTGTATTAAAAATTATAATTTTTATGTAGATTTAGCATTCTCTTTCTTTAAACACTTAGCCATAAACAACTAGCATGCCCTTACATGACCTACTTGATCTCGTTGCTTTTGGCATAGAAAACACGTACTATATCTGTTTTAAACGAATTGGCAGGAAAACTACATATTATGTTAAAAAAAAAGTAAAATCCCACGGGAAAAATACAAAGAGGCTAGCCGAGGCGCACTATATTCTCAAAATTTTGAGGAAACATAGAAATGATAGGAAGGCGTAAATCCATGCTTGCTAGCTGCTGCAAGCGTTTAGTGGCAGTGACCACGAATCCTACGTGGCAATCTCCCTTGCACACTCCTGACTCCTCATCGATTGGCGTTGAGCTGGCCGAGCTATCGCACTGTGGTCTGTGGAGTAGCAGCACTGTCAGTGCACTGTGCGAGTGGGACTGGGACGGACACGCAAGAGCTGTGACTTTCATATCGACAGGGAGAGAGCCACATCGTTTTCACGGCGCGTCTGCTTGTCAGGGACATCGACTCCTGCGCGGGTATATACGGATAAGCGTACCAATCAGTGACATTTTCAGAGGAAAATCGAGCAAGGATAATTCGCATCTGTAGGATACTAATTTACATGTAATACACAACAAAACACCAACTATATCCACTAGAAGAAAAGAAGAAAAAGAAGAGGAGAGAAGAGAGAGAAGAGGAAAGAAGAGCAAGAACTAAACTATATCGCAATCTTGCATGAATTCAATGGAGCAGTCGATTGTCGTCGCGCAACAATCCCAGGAAACTGGGTCCCCTGGGCTCTCCTACGTCAAGGGGTTGCAGAGACTCTGCGGCTTGGCGTGGGCGTGATCGGAGGCAGCAGCAGCCCCCCACATCTCGGCCATGTTGGGGAAGTAGCACGCCGAGAGCTCCAAGGCCCTGTCCTGCAGCCCACCGAAGAAATCGCCGTACGGGAACAACTGGTTGCCGCCGCCGAGCTCGGGAAAGAACACGTTGCCCAGCCCCACGGCATCACTCGCCGGCGCGGACGCCCAGACGCCGCCGGTGCCATCCAGCGCGACGGTGGTCGGCGGCACGGGCGCGAGCTCGGTCTGCGGTTTGCACGGCGGCGCGTCGAAGTGTCTGAGCCCCGGGGGTTGCGCCTGTGGCTGCCTGTACACGGCGAAGCGTACGTCGCCGCTGGAGCTGGACGAGGAGGCGGACGCTGCGGGCGAGAGCGCCGGCGGCGTCGCGTGCGCGGCGAAGGCTCCGCTGGCACCCGCGGCCGCCATGGCCTTCTTCTTGAGCTTGGTGTTCCAGTAGTTCTTGACGTCGTTGTCGGTCCGGCCGGGGAGCTTGGACGCGATGATCGACCACCTGGCAGTAGGAGAAGCACGTGTAAATCGATGGCAGCTCGACCGATCAAGCGCTCGCAGGGGAAAATCGCAGAGGTTCGAACGCGGCAGTGCAAAGTGTGCAGCCAACCTGCTACCGATGGAGCTATAGAGTGAGCAAATGATGTAGTCCTCCTGCTCGGTGTAGCCCCCATGCTTGATGTCGGGCCTCAGGTAGTTGAGCCACCGGAGGCGGCAGCTCTTGCCGCAGCGGTTCAGCCCTGAATCAAAAAGGGAAAAATTACAAAAAAAAAAAACTGGAATAAACATAGCGAAATTAAGGAGCAAACTGAAGAAGATGACTACTAGAGTGTTCAAGATGACGAGAGTGCAGTGGAACACTGTCCACCAACCTGCTTTCTGCGGCAGGGCGATCCAGTTGCCGCCGATGCCGTGCCTCTGGATGTAGGTCCGCAGCTGCTCGTCCTCCTCCGGTGACCACGGCCCCCGCTTCACGCTCGCCTTGTCGCAGCACGGCGCGCGCCCCATGGATGCACTCCGCACGGCAGCCACTCCCGGCAGCACAAGCAGAGCCGGCCTCGCTCCGGCAGCGAGCAGGCAAGAGAGATCGATTCGGCACACAGACAAGCACGGTTGGGTGCAGCGCCACAAGTACAAGACGGCAGCGAGTGCTACGCTGTCCTGCGGATCTTATAGCCCGTGGCGTTTCGCCGTTTCGAGTGGCCCCCGCAGGTACGGCATTGTCGTCCGTGGTCGCGTACCGTATGATCATGGCTTGCTATCCGATTGTCATCGAGGTTCTTTGAACCAAAACGAGTTCTCGATCGGTGCCTTGGGGAATGTACGTATGGTCCATCACTTTGTGTGTACTTGCCAACCATTGTTTCCCTTGCGTCTAGCGTTCAAAGTACGTGATAGTATGCATCTATTTGAGTGTCTAATTTTTATTCAGACCTGTGATAGCATCATGGGCGGACCCACCATGATACATGGGTATTCAATTGAATACCCAACTTTTTTAAAAAAAAATAAGTATATAGCACATATACTACGTATATATATCTTTGCTGCTTCAATTCATCAGACCACTCAGCAAATTGTAAACTAATTGTTTTAGTAAACTAATAAAAGTGATTTCACTAATTTTGGGGTGTTATGGATTAGTTATGAATTAATCTATCTGCAACATATTTACTCAATCCTGCACGTTACAATAACTATTTCAAGATTTCATGTATTTTTACAATATAGAGGATCATGTAAGAAGACTAAAAAATTTTGTTTCATAATTTTTGGATTAGTAAATAATTAACTATGCATTTAACTCGAATTAATAAATGAGTTGCACGTTTTTCTTTTTTTTCAAACTTACTCTCCATGTAATATGATGTAAAGGATATTATTTTTGAAAACAAATTTCACAAAAGGTCTTATAATTGTCTCTAGTTTTTTTTAGAATTTTTTGTGATTTTTTTAAATTTTTTAAATTTTTGGACGTGTTTTTGCAACAAAATCAAACATTTGGGGTTTTTTTTTTGCAACAAAACAATTTTTGGAGGGGAAAGTTAAAATCCAAGTGACTTTAGGGGGGTTTGCATTTTTCCCTAACTGAAAAGAGCCCACATAGCAATAAATATCAGGTATTTATGATCTTTATGTTGTGACTGCCCAGTTCGGCAATCAGCAGTTGAGCGTAAATTTTTTGTGCAAGTTAAGGATAGTGACATCATTAAACGCTTTCAAGCCATAAAGGAACACAAAGTTAAATTGTAATTTTGTTTAAATGCTTTGTAATTTCTTTTAATTAGTTGAAACTTCTCTACTATGAATAATTTATATTTTAAAATTTACGCTAATATGAACTTCTCGTATTTTAGATTGAACATTTTTTTTAATACTGAATACCCAATCGCTAAATCCTGGATCCGCCACTGGATAGCATGCATCTATATGCGTGTGTGAATATAAATGTGGTGTGCGTGTATGAATACGTTCTACTAGTATAAAAAAGATGTAGCTTCAGCAGACTCTTTCTTACCCTTAGCAATGCAAAGTTGCGTTGCAACTCCCAGGAGCGAGGCAGTATAGTCAGTTAAGGGTGTGATTCGCTGCTTCTATGGGTATGACTTGTATAGATTATATATGCAGGTTGAAGATTATATATGTAGTTTGAGGATAAATAGATTGAACGGAGTTACATTGTTGAAAAGAAAAATGTTTGGTTAGTTAAATCTGTTTGAACAGGCTGAGCTGAGTTCTGTTTAGTTAGCCGAATCTTAGGCTATATGAGCGATGTAAGAGTTGAGATTATAATTATTTGCTCATATGAAAATGATTTTTGCGACACTAACAAGTAGATCCAACTACATGAGTGGATGTATGAGCTTGTATATGCTGGGACAGACTGCAGACGGAAGCTTCCCTCCCAAACCAAACTGCAAGCATACATTTGTATCCATCGATCCAAGCTGGAACAGTACATACGGACAACCAAATATGATTCTCCCTCATATTATACACATCCAACGGTCCAGGTTGCCCTCATGCGGCAACCAATTAGAGCCAAGCGTTCGTGCCACACCCCACTCGCTCAGAAGTTTTGTGAGCGGTGGGTCGACGTGTCTCCAGCCGGGTGTGACGGCAAGATTCATGGCTAAGCTGACGAGATGTAGTGTTACCATGGGCCACCACTGCGGTCTTATGCCTAGGCCCAAGGGTTGGCTGGTTGTTGGGCCTTTTGCAACTTAAGAGTATCTCTGGAAGACTTCTAAAACTCACTCTCTATATTCTTATATAGAGAGCTTTTCTAATAATATTTCCTCCCTAAATCTCCTTTCTCTCCAATATACTCCTAATACCCTATTCATTATATTTCCTATTATATATCACGGACGGATATACCCACCCGTCATCTCTACATTTCCTCATTCTCTTCCCCTTTCCTCTTCACGAACAACACAGAGAACACTCGATTCCACTTCCCCACGTGCACCACATATCCATCCATTGCGACCGAGTTAGCTCGTTGGCTTCACGATCATCCCCAACCACACCCTTTGTCGCCTCATCTAGGAGTGGTGTGTCGCACACCGCTTCATGGGTGTAAAGCGCATCCTCACGCCATCACGTAATAGGAACAAGCTAGCACATGGGGGAGGGCGATACGAGGGAGCCCGAGCACGCGTTTGGCAGCAGTGGAGCGGCTGTGCCGAGCGGAGGCTGGACGTGACACCATGGTGGCCGGCGCAGGCAAGGGCTCCACGGTGGTGTCGACGCTGGTGTGCACCATGTTCGAGCGCGCAACAGGCACGCTGGTAGTCGTGGTGGGTGGGTCGAAGACGCTGCAAGTGGAGGCCATCCGTGTAGCCAACTTTGCTCGCTTTGCTATTTGGTTCCCTTGCCTCCGTTTTCTCCCCCTCCTCTCTTCTTCTAACAAACCGTGAGGTCATCCATGGAATCCAGCTGCGGTAGCTAGCTCGATTCAAGCAGCAGCGACCTCGATTCATGTGGGGAGAAACTTGATTTTGCGGGAGAGAAGCTCAGAGCAAGCAACAGAAGCACGATTCGGCGGAGTAGAATCTTGATTCGTGAAACAGAGGTTCGATTCTTCCGAGGAGAAACTCAATTCAGCAAGGAAGAAGGTAAATTCGTGATGGGGCCAACGGCTATATCCTTGTTGGCGGTGTGGAGGAGCACAAGCGGTGGTGGGCGCGTTAGATCCGCCATGGAGCCGAGGTGGCACGCGATTTGTAGGTCGACGACATGGTTTGGGAGAGGCAGCTGCAGCTCGATGGTGGGCCTTCCGGCCAAACGCGAGAATGGGCGCACGCGTGAGGCCTGGGCGGATAGCGAGCAAGGTGGGTTCACTAGAAGTAGTGAGCGGAGACAGCGATTTGAGGGCTCGATAAAGGTACAGAGCCATATAGGGAGTCTACTGGAGCTGATTTTTTGGTTTAATTCCTTACTTTTGGCTATGTGGAGCCTGATAGCAACTATCTTAGTGATGCTCTAAATTTTATGGTTACTAGTTACGTGTTCGTACGTTGAAATAAGAACTATAAAAGTTTTATTGAAGAAATAGAAAAGAAAAAATGAAAAAAAACATGAGACTCACCAGGTGCGTGACGGGACTCATCAGGTGAACTCTTTTGCTACTTTTTAAGTAGTATGTAGTAGAAGTAGATTTTTTAGCGTAACATAGCAATTTGCACTTCACCTCTAAAGTAAAAGAACAACTGCTTTAGAACTTTCATATACTGACATATATAACCGAAATGAAGGTTTACGCGATACATGGTTCATTGACCCTACAAATGGTATACCTCATACTTCAATCAAAGTTGCAAAAATCGAATGTGGTTAACAACTTATTACCAAATACCAGCACAACAAAAAAGAGAGCATATTCCCTCTAATTATAAATAAGTGTCTAAGTTAAGTTCAGCCAACCATTCTAAACTTGATTGCAGATTTTATATTGAGTTTGGTTATTAAAAAATAATATAAATAAATTTATTTTAAAATGCTTTTATGATATTTTATCTACTATATTTTATAATTATATTATAATAAAAAATAATAGTTAAATTTGTACTTTAGGAACATGTCGATATGCCTGTCGATACTAGCTTATTAGAGACCGAAGGGAGGTTCACTGGACCGGCTCCATGTACCAGAGCACACTGCGTACTACCAACGGGCTGCTCCTCCACACTTCGCGGTCTCCATAGACCAGGTCCACCCTCCTACCTCTCCCTTCGATATCTCCACCCACTTATTCCCCCGCACCCGCTCACTCCCTTCTCCTCTCTCGCGGAGCCGCCGCATCCAGCACAGGGTCTAACCCTAGATCCGGACCGCGTCTCCGGCGATCTCCGACCATGGCGTCCCGCCGGGTCGTGGCCTCCCTCCTCCGCTCCTCCTCCCGCCTCCGCGGTGCCTCGCCCGCGCCGCGCGCATCGCGCCCCCTCGCGCCGCCGCACCGCCCGTCCCCTGCCGGGTACCTCTTTAACCGGGCCGCCACCTACGCCACGTCCGCCGCGGCCCAGGCGGCGCCTTCTAGCCCGCCGCCGGCGACCGGAAAGACCACCGGCGGAGGGAAGATCACCGACGAGTTCACCGGCGCCGGCGCCATCGGGCAGGTGTGCCAGGTGATCGGCGCCGTCGTTGATGTGCGGTTCGATGAGGGGCTCCCGCCCATCCTCACGGCGCTGGAGGTGCTCGACAACAACATCCGCCTTGTGCTCGAGGTGGCGCAGCACCTGGGAGAGAACATGGTGCGCACCATCGCTATGGACGGGACCGAGGGGCTCGTCCGCGGCCAGCGCGTCCTCAACACCGGCTCCCCGATCACCGTAATGATACCCTCCATTTCCTCATTTCCGATCGTGCATTCCCTTTTGTGATGGTTCAGCTCGATCCAATGAAATGTGGATATAATAGTGTTAGATTTGACCTAGGCGTGCAGATCTGAGTGGCTAGCGATGAGATTTTAGATCTTCTGCCTTAGTCCGTTAATCGATAGGTTGTTTGTTGGCTTGTGGTTTAATGTTTTATTAGCACATATGTATTGCACTATTGCTATGGGTTGTTGTTATTTATAGATTTTCAAATACTGTGATAGGTTGTCCGTTATTTATGTATTGCACTATTGCTATGGTTCGATAGGTTGTCCGTTAATCGATTGTGTGTTGGTTTGCAGTAGCATTTAAATGTATAATGTAGAAAATTTTAGTTGATAGTGTGATGTAGAATATTTTACGTGTATACTGGTGGTGTTTACAATTTCATTGTCTTACATTTGTACCACTGTCAGGGAAGTTGAAACCACAATCAGCTATAGTTTGCTACTCTGCTTTCCTGTGTTTCTTGATTTCAAAGCCATTTTTCTTTGTAGGTTCCTGTTGGCAGGGCTACACTTGGACGCATTATGAATGTTATTGGCGAGCCGATTGATGAGAGGGGTGACATAAGTAAGTGGCTAGACTTGTGATATATTTTTTCTTCTACATTTGTGTGGAAGAGCTTTTGTCATGCTGTATTTTTCTTTATTGTAGCGACAAATCATTTCCTCCCAATCCATCGTGAAGCCCCTGCTTTCGTTGAGCAAGCCACTGAGCAGCAAATTCTTGTTACTGGAATTAAGGTAGAATATTTCAATGCTCCTTCTAGAGCTTTTGAATTGTTCAGAAGTCCTCAAATTCAATGTGGTAGCAACGTAGCGTATGCGCTTCCATGTCCTGAATGACGATTGTAGTATGATTGTTCTTTTTTTACAGGTCGTGGATCTTCTTGCGCCCTACCAAAGAGGTGGAAAAATTGGTCTTTTTGGTGGTGCAGGAGTGGGTAAAACTGTCCTTATTATGGAGTTAATCAACAATGTTGCAAAGGCCCATGGTTGGTATTGTATCGAGTTTCATGGTCATTTTGCCCAGTTGCTTATTTTATTTGGCTGATTTTGTTGACTGGTTCGTTCATATGTTAGGTGGTTTCTCTGTGTTTGCTGGTGTTGGAGAACGTACCCGTGAAGGCAATGACCTGTACAGGGAAATGATTGAAAGTGGTGTCATTAAGCTAGGTGACAAGCAGGTAATTCATGCGATTTCTTAGTTTCTTTGTGAAGTTCGCATATCAAAGCTACCCTTTTCTTATACACACACACACACACATATTGGTTTTTTTTTGTGGCAGAGTGAAAGCAAGTGTGCTCTTGTCTATGGGCAAATGAATGAGCCTCCCGGTGCTCGTGCTCGTGTTGGGTTGACTGGTTTGACTGTTGCTGAACATTTCCGTGATGCTGAAGGTCAAGATGTGCTTCTGTTTATTGACAACATTTTCCGTTTCACTCAGGTAATTTCTGCAGGACATTTGTTTGGTCTGGAAAGTACAATCATAACATGTTTGGAGCACTGAAGGCATTAGCAAAAAATATACAATTTTTTGAGCGGTTATCTTTTCTAACTCATTATTTTAATTCTGCATTGATGCTAAATCTGGTGGCATTGTTGGTCTCTTGATACCAGGCAAACTCTGAGGTGTCTGCTCTTCTTGGGCGTATTCCCTCTGCTGTGGGATACCAGCCAACCCTTGCCACTGATCTTGGAGGACTGCAGGAACGAATTACAACAACAAAGAAGGGTTCTATTACATCTGTCCAGGCTATCTATGTGCCTGCTGATGACTTGACAGATCCTGCTCCTGCTACTACCTTTGCCCATCTTGATGCTACGACCGTGTTGTCACGACAGGTTTGTCCACTTGGCCTAGTAGGCTGGTGCATTATATACATGATGATGTGCTCAGTATGACTTGAATGTGCTTCCTGTGCAGATTTCTGAGCTTGGTATCTATCCTGCTGTCGATCCACTGGATTCCACATCCAGAATGCTTTCTCCCCATGTGCTGGGTGAGGATCACTACAACACTGCTCGTGGTGTTCAGAAGGTTCTTCAGAACTACAAAAATCTTCAGGATATTATTGCCATTTTGGGTATGGACGAGCTCAGTGAGGATGACAAGTTGACGGTCGCACGTGCAAGGAAGATTCAGCGTTTCCTCAGCCAGCCTTTCCATGTTGCTGAAGTTTTCACAGGTGCTCCAGGGAAGTATGTGGAGCTCAAGGAAAGCGTTAAAAGTTTCCAGGTAAAAGGTTAACCATAGTTATTGTTCTGAAACTGCAGTATGTATACTGTGTTTTTGTCACTATGCGTTTTCTGAATGCTAAAATATGAACTTGTATACGGCACATGCTGCTGGCTTGACTTGAGCTTGATCACATTCGTCTTTTGGGATTGCTATGGTCTGTAGTTGTTTTGTCTAGTGGGTGAACCAGCAACTGTTTTCACTATTAGAAGTATGCTTATGGCGCTTATCACAGTTCTCTGAATCCTCATTTTCAGTTTCACTGGGCAACACTGTTACGTGCTGTTAGCCATCTACTTGTTGCATGATGAATTTTTGTTCCCCCAATTATTGCTACGTAATGTAGAACTTATTTTCGTTGCACTTTGCTAAGAGATCCTCTAATGCGCAGGGTGTTTTGGATGGGAAGTATGACGACCTCTCTGAGCAGTCATTCTACATGGTGGGAGGCATCGAGGAAGTCATTGCTAAGGCTGAGAAAATCGCCAAGGAGTCTGCTTCATAAGGAGATTTCTTTATTGAACTCTGTACAAGTTTCTTTTTTGGATTTAAGCTTATGCTCATTCGCAGTGAGGCTGGACGAGCTGGAGAGCCATCTCCTGCCGAGGGATGCTTGTTTTTGTCTTTTTTCCTCCACTTTACACCCAAATAAGCAGCCGCAGTGACATTGATTTTGGCTGCACCAAATTACTTGACACCAGAAACTTATGTCCTTGTAACGCAGATCCATCAGACCATTAAGTTATGGCTTCTGGTTGGTACATCGTGCTGTCTTCGGGTTTTGATACCGTAATAGTGTAGGCGGCCTGGTACTTCGTTTGTTTGATGGTTAAGAGGTTACACTGTGAAGGCATCTTGTTCTCGAAACTTGCTGTGCGGTAGTTTCTAATATTCCCTTAATGTTGCAAAGCCCCGTAATTATTAAGGTTTCAAACTTCACATTATGCTTTATGATTGTGCAAATGCTGGATTCGTTCGATACCGAAAGTCCATGACACATGGCAGAATTCGTTGATCAACTTTGCTTTGAGATGTATTGATGCATATTTAATCACTCAACTGTCATAGTCTCAAAAGTCTAGGTAGTTTTTTTCACCGAATATGCTACTTCACTTTTGTAATGGTGAAGCCTTGCAATGAAAAAAACGGACCTTGGTAAACCTCATCCTCTCATGGCTGCTAGGCCAAAGAAAAGTTTTTGTTAGAGCACGTTCGTCTGTTACCCTTTGAGTTGGGTGTTAAGATAGCTACCTATCATCATTTTTCTTTTAACAACTTCTACTTAATCTCTTAGTATTTTTTTAAAATGTTAGATGAATTAAAATATTTAATTTATTATTAAAATAAAGTTAGTACTATTAATAAACCTTATTATTGATATCATGTATTCTAACCTATGAGCGTCTCTAATAATATAGATAGTTGTTATATATAATAGTTATACATGCCACCAATAGATATAATTAGATGCCTACTCATTGCAACGAAATTCATGTTTTACACAAAACGGTTTCATGTTCTATATAAAATAATTATGTTTCAGACACACGCCGATCACATAGATTTGCAACAACAAAATATGTAAAATATTCTAATATTGTATCAAACTAGCATTGCAACGAAATTCATGTTTTACACAAAACGGTTTCATGTTCTATACAAAATAATTATGTTTCAGACACACGCCGATCACACAGATTTGCAACAACAAAATATGTAAAATATTCTAATATTTTATCAAACTAGCAGGTGATATTGCTTTCTATACAAATAATAGTTTTACGTAGAAGAGTATCATTATAAGCTATTGTACATGTGAAGTATACCTATAATACTCCCTCCGTCTCATAATACATGACGTTTTAATCTCTTTAACTTTGTTCAAAATACATGACGTTCCACGATTTTGAGGTAACTTTACCTCATGTTTTTTTTTAGTTTTACCCATCCATTAAGTCTCTTCTTTCCAATGCAATTCTTATTTTTCAATCATGTTACATCATTATTACTCATAGATCAATGTGCTATAAAAAGGGGTAAGATGGTCATTTTACTTTTTACCTTAATACTTGTGCCAAAATCTAAAACGTCATGTATTATGAGATATAGGGAGTACCAAACATATTTAAAATCAAAGATCTCACAGGCAACATAAAAACAAGTATCAAAAGCACACATATGAACTGCTATTAAGCAGTTTAGTTTTCGTCATTGAAGCTTAAAAAGCCCAAATCTAACAGAAACTAACTTCTCAATATCAACTTATTTAATAAAATATCTCTTGGCCGCTCCCTGCCCCTAATACATAAGTGGAAATAATGTATGACATCTTACAACGCGCGAATAACATTGAACAAAATATTAGAACCCAAACTACCGAGTCATTTGATCATTTCTATCTCCGAACTTTTTTATTTATATATTTTTATTTTTCAATATTTGTAAAAGTACTCACACATTTTAAAATATTACATATCTAAGCTACCGTCACCCGTTAGAAATATAACATTAAGGTATCGTTCATTTAACATGTGACACTTATGAAACCCGTAGCACAACATTAGAAATTAAATACCTTAAAAGATGTTGTGTCCACATCAACATATCATCGATCAACCGATAACACCTTTATTATTGTATGTTAGAAAGGTGACAGGACTCTATTAGGGTCTGCTGAAAAAACAGGCGACATATTTTACTACACATATGCGGTGCTTGCAACATCACATTTTATTATCACATGCATGCATGCAACATCACATTTTGTTAATCACATGGGTGTAGAAAAATTTATTGCCCGTTCAACGATAGCCTAGGTTCTTACTCTGGGATGTACATCTCTTATGGCTCAATAGCGTCATAGGCCCAGCTTAAGAAATCTCCAGAACTCTTAAAAAAAATAGATCTTTAGTAATCTCGTGCACAAGAAATGGCGATCCTGTCTAAAAAATGATTTTCCCGTTTGAACCGTCCAATTCAAAACGAAGAGCAAAGACGAATCAATCTGACGTGTCGTAACAAAGAAAATATAGAATAGCAGGCAAAATCTGTCAATTCCTCGTATTAGGATTGGCGAAGAGATTCATGCTGAACTCCTTATGCTCTATGAACTCCAATGACCTCTATGAACTCCGGTGAGCTCCATTAACTCTGGCGAAGTTAGGGTTTCAAATTAGTGTTTGAGGTTTGGGTTTAGGAGGGAGGAGAGATTTAGGGTTTCCAGATATAGAGAGAGCTCCGAGGGAGGCTGTTGGCCTGATAATGACTGTGGGTGGTGGGTGGGACGGCGGGGCACCACCTGACTTGGTGGTGGGGGACGGGCGGTTGGCTTACGGTGGTGTTGGGGGCGTCGAGATTCGTAGAGGTTAGCAAGGGAGCGGTTCGCAAGGGAGGTAAGGTTGCGCGGGATCTATCTCCGGCGAAGGGGAACGAAGGGGGAGGGAGGGCCTGCGGTGGAGGTAGTCCCAGTGGGCCACGCCAGAGCTAGAATGACAACGACGAGGCGATAGGATGTTGTGCACTAGGTGAGGGTGGTGACCGGCATCAATACAATATTATGCGCTGGGTGTATATCGATATATAAAGAGAAAGCAAGATGAACGGTTGAACATCCGATCCACGGTTCAAAATCCAACATATATTATGTGCAAATACCTGTCAATCGTTAACTAGCCTCTCCTAAAGAAAAAAAAACCTCCCCGTCCCCCCATCCCGCATTTTTTCGTACCTGTTTCAACAAGGTGTGCACCATTTAGTTCCAAACTAAGGAAGATTAGCTATATTAATAATTTCTGTAGAGACTAGGGTATAGCAGCCATTGTATCTGTTTATGACTCCGCTTATCCGGCCACAAGGCGGAGTAGTAAAATTTTCAATGCTTTCATTGGAGTTATGTTGGTGTGTTGAAAATGAACCTTAGGTCTGGTTTGTTTGGACTCGGAATGGCTGGGGATCGAACCAAATCAATGTAAAGGAGAGCTAAGGTCCATGTAAATTGTTTCGGAGTCACTCCGATTCTAGTCCGTCCAAACTAAGCCTTATTCATTCAGTTCAATTTAACCGTAAGCCATGGATTGACTAGTGAGTTTGAAAAAATCTAATTTGGCGTGAAGGATCTTTACTGATCCCTACATGTTTATATAGAACAATTTGTTACAGGGTTTGTTACAATCTTGATTCACAAGAAGATTTTGGATCACGCAGGATCTCTGTTACAGCAACAACTTCTGTTGTCGGACAATATTCAGCTAACTGGAAATCTATTCTATTCCGTTGTTAAACTGAATCCGTTCCCAGACCATTGATTCGTTTAACACTCCCCCTCAATCTTAGCCACCTTGTAGGTTAAGATTGCTACAAATTTGATCATGCGGTCTCTGTGGTAGAGCCTTCGTGAAGATGTCAGCTATCTGATCACCTGACGATATAAACCGAACTTCTAGCAACCCTTGAGCAACTCTCTCTCTGACAAAATGAAAATCTATCTCTATATGCTTAGTCCGAGCATGGAAAATAGGATTCGCAGTCAGATACGTTGCCCCTAGATTGTCACACCATAAGCAAGGTGATCTTTCCATGGGTACTCCAAGTTCCTTCAACACTGACTGAAACCATATTATTTCTGTAGTAGCGTTAGCAAGCGCCTTGTATTCGGCCTCGGTACTTGACCTGGATACAGTCGGCTGTTTTCTTGAGCTCCATGACACGAGATTTGAGCCGAAATAGATAGCAAATCCTCCTGTTGAGCGTCGATCATCTGGGCAGCCTGCCCAATCGGCATCCGAAAATGCACTCACAAGTGTTGAGGGAGATCTCTGAATTTTCAGACCCCTTTCTACTGTGGCCTTGATGTATCTAAGAATTCGTTTCACAGCTGACCAGTGTACATCGGTAGGCTTCTGCAGGAACTGACACACTCGGTTTACTGAATATGCGATATCAGACCGGGTTAAGGTTAAGTACTGCAAGGCACCTACTGTACTGCGATACTGAAGAGCCCCTTCATCATCAAGCTGAGTACCTTGTTCTCTACTTAGCTTGTCTGAACTAGACATTGGAGTGGAAGCTCCCTTGCATTGCAGCATATTATTCCTTCTAAGGATATCTGTAATGTACTTCCTCTGACTCAACGTCACTCCTTCCTTTCCTTGCGACACTTCAATTCCTAGGAAATAACTTAGTTTCCCTAAGTCCTTCACAGCAAAGTCAGAAGAGAGTTTCTTGATCAGTTTATCTGTGACAGTCTTCTTCGAACTAGCAATGATGATGTCATCTACATATACCAATATGTAGACCACAATTGAGCCTTGATTCAGAATGAATAAAGAGGTATCAGCTTTGGACGGTATAAAGCCCAGCTCCTGCAGTTTCTCACTCAGGCGAGAATACCATGCCCTTGGGGCCTGTTTTAGACCATATAGAGCTTTTTGAAGCTTGCAGACATGCCGAGGTGCCTTAGGATCAACAAAACCTGGGGGTTGACTCATGTAAACTTCTTCTTGAAGATTACCATGCAGGAAGGCATTTTGCACATCTATTTGTCTGAGTTCCCAGCACCGAGAGGCAGCAATTGACAGCACTAGCCGTATTGTTGCCGGTTTTACCACAGGACTGAAGGTATCCCCATAGTCGATGCCATGGCGCTGATGAAACCCTTTAGCAACAAGCCGTGCTTTGTATCTCTCTATCGTGCCATCAGCTTTGTGTTTGATCTTATACACCAATTTGCAATCAACAATATTATGCCCTTGTCGGTAAGGAACCAATGTCCATGTCTGATTTTTTATGAGAGCACTGTATTCTTGTTCCATGGCTTGTTTCCATTTTGGATCTTCAAGTGCAGCCCTGTAGTCAGTTGGTTCACTCGTAGATGCTAAGAAAGCATTACGGTAAGGGATAGTGCCATCACTGAATTTTCTCGGACACACAATGTTATTTTGCAACCTTGTCCTCGGTCTGTTTGGAACCGATTGCTGAGTGACTTGCTCAGGCTCAATTTGTTGAATTTCTTCTTCTCCCCCATGATCATGACTTTCTGAAGCTGTACTTGCAACTGCAGAGTGCTCAGAGGAAGGATTATTAACAACCAAATGTTCAGGTAATGCAGTATTCTCAGGTGAATCAATTACTGCTACTGGTTCAACTGAAAGTGGACGCTCAGGGAGAGGAAGAAGAAGGGAAAAATTTGTGGGTTCAGGCTGTGATGAAGGCATGGCCACATTCTCAATGGAGAAAGGAAACTTGTGTTCATCGAATACAACATCTCTGGAGATGTATATGCGACCAGTGGACCTATGAAGGCATTTGTACCCTTTGTGTAGAGGACTATAACCCAGAAAGACACAAGGGAGCGATCGAAAGGATAACTTCCTAGTGTTATATGCCCTGAGGTTAGGCCAGCAGGCACAACCGAAAGTGCGAAGAAAGGAGTATTCTGGCTTAGTTTTGAAGAGGCGAAACAAGGGAGTTTGATTTTCAATGACTCGACTGGGAAGCCGATTGATCAAATAACAAGCCGTTAGGAAGGCTTCATCCCAAAACCGCATTGGTAAACAAGAATGGGCTAGCAATGCTAACCCAGTTTCAACAATATGGCGGTGTTTGCGTTCTGCTACCCCATTTTGTTGATGTGTATGAGGGCAAGACACTCGGTGAGAGATACCAATTGTAGAGAAAAACTTGTGTAAGGATTGGTACTCTCCCCCCCAATCAGTTTGTACTGTTTTGATCTTTAAATCAAGGGTACGTTCAACTTGTTTCTGAAAATTCAGAAAGATTGGCAAGGCTTCAGACTTATGTTTCATAAGAAAAATCCATGTATAGCGACTAAAATCATCGATGAAACTTATATAGTACTGAAATCCTCCTACTGAACAGATAGCTGGTCCCCAAACATCTGAGTGGATTAACTCAAGGGGAGCAGTGGACTCTCTAGTGGATGATCCAAAAGGAAACTGATGGATTTTGGCCTCTTGACAGGCACTACAAACTGACTCTTTCTTATCTAATTTAAGACTATTTGTCCTAAGAATACTCTGAACTACAGCATGGGAAGGATGACCGAGACGCCGATGCCATTGTTCAGTAGACACTTTGGTCACAGACAATGCCAGTCGAGATGAGTGATAAGACTTCAGAGGATACAAGCCTCCCTTACTTCGACCTTCATGAATTATTTGCTTCGTGTCCCGGTCCTTGATAAAGAAAGAGTCAGGATGAAATCCAAAGAACACGTTGTTGTCGGATGTAAGTTTATGAACAGAAAGGAGATGTTTGTTTATTTGTGGAACATGAAGAACATTTTTTAGTTTGAGAGAACGATTTGAACCAGTAATAGTAGATTGACCAATGTGAGAAATTTGCAGACCTGAGCCACTTGCAACTTGGACTTGATCTCCTCCGTTGTACCGATTTTTGACTGTCAGTCGATCAAGATCACTAGTCAGGTGATCTGTGGCTCCACTGTCAACATACCAATTTGTGTCCACGGTGTAGCCGGTGGCCGCAGTATTCGCAGCTCGATGGTCTTCAGCTTGGTATGACTGATCAAAGCGATACCAGCACCGGAGAGCGTCGTGGCCAGCTTTGTCGCAGACCTGGCAAACAATTTTGGGTCGGCCGGTCGGGTTTTGCCCACGCCCAGCGCTGGAGCCGCGTCCTCTGCCGCGTCCAGTGTTGTGCCCACGGCCAACTCCTCTGCCGCGTCCTCCTTGGCTGCTGTTGCCGAACTGTCCGGCACGGCTAACTTGATTGCCTGAAAAACTCGAATTCATCTGTAAGACAGAGTTATTGTGTTCTTGACGAAGTTCATAGCTGAGAAGATGAGCATAGAGCTCGCTGAGAGACATTGGCTCAGTGCGCATCGTGATAGATGTGACGAGGGCATCATAATCCGACCCCAATCCTGTGAGGAGATGGGCAATTATCTCCTGCTCTTTCAAAGTTTCGCCGATTGACGCCATGGTGTCGGCGAGTGACTTGGCCTTCTGGAAGTACTCGGCCATAGACATTCCCTTCTTCTGAAGGTTTGTCAGTTGGAGCCTCAATTGCATGGCTTTTGCCTGTGATCGACACCCGAAGATGGACTCGAGGGTTCTCCATACTCCGAGGGCTGAGGTTTGAGTCATCACTTGCATCAAGATTTCTTCTGTCATGGTGGAGAAAAGAGCGCCCATCACAACCTGATCTTGCTGGTACCAGGTTGCGTGCGCCGGGTTGGGAACCGTTTGTGCATTGTCACCGGCTCCCTGAATGACTACCCTGGCTGGTTCAGTGGTAGTTCCGTCGATGAACCCTTCAAGCTGCTGATTGCGCAGGAAGGGCATAAGCTGTGTTTTCCACACAAGGAAATTGTCGCGATTTAGCTTGATGCTGACGAACTGGTTAACAGAGGTGGATGGGGATGAAGATGAGGAGCTGGAAACGGTGGACATGGTAAAGATCGTCGATGGCTCTGGTACCATGAAAAAATCTAATTTGGCGTGAAGGATCTTTACTGATCCCTACATGTTTATATAGAACAATTTGTTACAGGGTTTGTTACAATCTTGATTCACAAGAAGATTTTGGATCACGCAGGATCTCTGTTACAGCAACAACTTCTGTTGTCGGACAATATTCAGCTAACTGGAAATCTATTCTATTCCGTTGTTAAACTGAATCCGTTCCCAGGCCATTGATTCGTTTAACAGAGTTCACTCTAGGCATATTGTTAATTTTGCTATTTTACTATTATTAGTACCATTATTATTATTATTATTATTATTATTATCATCATCATCATCATCTTTTTACTTGTATATTGTGGGTTTCATCTCTATCTTACCCAACTTGCTTGGGACAAAGGCTTTGTTGTTGTTGTTATTGTTGTAAAAGACCTGAAGCATGCAGTAGACAGTAATGAGTCCTTCCTATTTTCCCCTTTTTTTTCAGTGTAACCGGAACTCATGTGGCTTACTGGAGGAGCTGAGTGCAATTGTTCCATACTTAGAGGAGATGGATAAGAGAAAGATTGAGAGTTGGAGCCAATTTCTTGATGTTGTTGGGCAGATAAAAAAGATATCCCCTGAGATAGGACCTGCAGATTTTGTGGCTTTTAAAGTACCTGTGGATCAATCCGATTTATCCTTACGAAAGCTTGAAGAGTTAAAAATGGAGCTTCAGTCCCTTGAAAAGGAGAAGGTCCTTATTCATGCCTTTTGCTTCATTGACTGACTCTTTTCCTTTTTATCTATTTTTTATTTGTGCTGATTCAATTAATGTTTGGATATCTGATAGAGTGAGCGGCTAAAGCAAGTAATGGAATATCTGAATACATTGCATTCCCTATGTGAAGTACTCAGTATGGATTTCAAGCAAAAAATATCTGAGGTACATCCTATTCTGGATGAAGCTGAGACATCTGACTTAAGCAACACCACATTTGAGAACTTGGCATTGGCAATGCAGAGATTACGTGGAACAAAAATCCAGAGGATGCAGAAGGTCAACGCCTTATCATTCGAATTTTGAAAATTTGAGTATGCAACTTTCTTCAATACTAACCCTGTTACCTCTGGCAGCTTCAAGATCTTGCGTCTACTATGCTGATACTGTGGAATCTCATGGACACACCAATTGAAGAGCAGCAGGCATTCCAAAATATAACATGCAGCATTGCTGCTTCAGAGCATGAAGTAACGGAGCCCAACACTCTTTCCATGGACTTCCTCAACTAAGTGAGTCAATAGTCATTTGGAGAAATCGATTTTTTGTGTCCTATGGTTTCCATTTTTCCTGTCCTGTAGTAAGATGGAAAAACTCAATAGTCAGATGAGATGATATTCTTTGATGCAGGTTGAAGCGGAGGTATTAAGGCTTGAACAACTGAAAGCTAGCAAAATGAAAGAGCTGGTTCTGAAGAAGAAAACGGAATTAGAAGAGCATCGGCGACGGGCACATTTAGTTGGAGATGAAGATTATGCAGCTCAGTTCAGCATTGAGGCCATTGAAGTAGGTAAGATGATGTTGGTAATTCTCTTTGTAGCTTCATCTTCAGGTGGGTAGGTTCATATAGCATCTTTTTACTGTAAAGTAGCTTGAATGCCTGTGCAACTTCATTTAAAAATGCCTTTGCAATTGCATGGTAACTCCAGATATGATTCAGTTTAATTTTAGTATTTACAGAATATAAATAAATTCTGGTCATAACACTACGGTACCTGTGATCTTCTCATTGCTTGTCTCTTTCTCTCAGTTCATCCTGGTGTTTATAACACTAGTAGATTGTTTGGCTGGTGCATCCTACTGAGAATTGGATATGTTTGTTGATATCGTTTGTTTAAGACAATGGTGTAATACCTGAAGTAACAGCCTTAACTTTTCCACTGCAGGAGCTATTGATCCCTCTTTATTGCTAGAACAGATCGAGGCTTCCATAGCAACAATGAAAGAGGATGCTTTTAGCAGGAAGGATATTCTTGAGCGAGTAGAAAGGTGGCTAAGTGCATGTGAGGAGGAAGCTTGGCTGGAGGATTACAGCAAGGTATGATTGTGTTTGATCATAGTTCTACTCTGTGAGAGGCCCTTCTGATGTTTCTGTATCAACTGCTGCTGATTGCTCTATCTGCATGTCGTGTTAGGACGACAACCGGTATAATGCTGGGAGAGGCACATATTATGCTTAAGAGGGCTGAAAAAGCCCGTGTTTTGGTTAACAAAATTCCAGGTGGAATGACATGACTAAATTGTATTTTTTTTTTGCTTCTAGTCTTATTATTGCTGCTGCTGATTCGCTACTCTTCTGGTTAGCAGGAATGGTAGATATTCTAACAACCAAAATCATAACTTGGGAGAAACGATTGGGCACTGAGTTTACTTATGATGGCGTATGTTTCTATTTTTACACTGTTTAGCATTGTGTATCAATACAATAACTGTTTCTGTAATTGCAAAAGTTTCACATCCTGCAACCTTTTCAGGCTCGACTTCTGTCCATGCTTGAAGCATATATGATTGTTCGTCAAGAGAAAGAACAAGAAAGGAAGTGGCAAAGGGTACTAATTCTTTACCAAACTTTCATGCGCTTCTATTGCTTATGCCATATTCCATTTTCTTCTGTGGATGAGATCTGATATCTGAGCAACTGCAGGATCAGAAGAAGCTTCAGGATCAACTCAAAGCTGAGCAGGAGGCACTCTATGGATCAAAACCAAGCCCTTCAAAGCCTCACAGCACAAAGAAGGTACCCAGAAGCTCCACACGCGGTGCAAGTTGAAGGTTGTCTCTTGGTGGAGCTTCAATGCAACCTCAAAAAACGGAGATAGCTCATTCTAAGTCCGTTCGTGCAACCAAGAAAACTGATGATATTAGCACTCTGTCCCCTGGCAAATTCCACTTAACCATATCAAATGCAACGTTCTAAACTTTACTTCTGGACTATCTTTAATGCAAAAGAAGCAATTTCATGTAGCAGAGCTTCAGAAATCGGCAGTCTTCCAATCAAGAAGCTATCTTTCAACGCAAGTACACCTCGTGAGACGGAGACACCTCGCAAACCCTTCGCTCAGATCATGCCAGGAAATAGCATTCCATCAACGCCCGTGTGGCCTATCTGCGATGATACTGAAGACGAGAACCGGACCCCCAAGAAATTCGCAGCGCCAACTCCTATGACGCTGATGACAGTGAGCGCTCCTATGCAAATGGCAACGACTCCTGCTCCTGGCAGCCACGAAAACTGCCCCTGTCAGCCTGACCTATGACAAACCGGAGCTGACTTTGCAACAGGACATTGAGCACTCATTTGAAGAGAGACGCCTTGCTATCTATCTTGCAGCACAAGTCGCTTGATTACCAAGAATGTCGGAAACCCATTGTATAGCTGAAAGTCTGAATACCTGAGAGCAGTTCTCGTCACAGGCGCTTGCCTAGGTCGACAGCAGTCTGCCTTTTCAAGTATGAATCATAGCCCTATTTTACGTTTGCAACCCATTAGTAAAGGAATTACATTGTTACACTACTGTCCCTTGTTACCTTCTGATGTAAATATTAGCTTCCTGCATACGCTGAAGGTTGTTTGCTGAGTATCCTAAGAAAGGCTTCCATACTCAATGCTCTGGGTGAATTCTGTATTTCTGCAGGTAAGGTTAATTGAACTGGCAGTCTGGCAGGCGTTGATGTGGTTTAGGATAAGGGTTTTACTGTATTGGAAGTGAGGTCAATTAGCCTTCCGGTGTTTGAACGTAATAAGAAACTGGGAATGAACTTTTTAACTGGCTAGGTTTTCACAAATTGTTTGGTAGCTTTCAGTTCAGTGGTGCCAGAAGCTTGCATTGCATACCATTGGCGTTTTGATGATGCGCTTTATGCATCAAAGTAGTATAAAATGCTGTAGAGTAAATTTTACTCACAAACAAGTTGTGGTCAAATCGTTGCGGGGGATGAGATTGGGCTATCTCTCGAGATTTCCTGCAAATGTACCAGCAAACTCAAGTACTTGTATGACAAACTCAAAATCGAATACCTGATAGATTTCTCAAGGAGCTGTAACTAAAATACCAGTAATAGATGCTCCACACGACGTGCTGCCTGATTGCTGTCAGGTGTAGAAACCACTTAGGTTGACTACACATATACTAAGCATAGGTCGACAACTCCCCATTTGAACGCTCCAAATGGCGGTGGCTTTATCGTGTAATGGAAATGGGGTTTCCCCGTGTCGAAAAAAAATGGCGGTGGCGGTGCAGATTGCGCAATTCTCCACTATTCGCCCCTGTTTACAAGCCAAGCCGTAAGCGTTGAAAAGTATCAGGTTGCAGTAGGTCAGAGAGGCCGCCTGGCCACAGTTACACCACACAAGGCCGCGAGCAAGCTGTTCATGTCCGTTTCATCGTTCGAGAACAGCTCACTCGTTCACCTCACCCACGTCTCCAACGTGACCCATCGATTCCGCAGGCCAGTCAGGTACAGCGTGTTCTCAGCCTGGTAGATATCATCGATCTGTTCACGCGGTCACGGCCGGCCCTGCGGCTGCAGGTTCCGGGCAACTTCGTCGGTGACATCCTCATCCCGCAGAGATCATGTCAGCTGCTGATCAGCTTGAGGTGGAAATAATACGCGCTGTTTCCGTGGTCAACCCGCACTTATCCTTTTTCTCCAACTCCTACTCATCCCAGCCATTGACTTTTCAGACAAGAGTGTCTCTGTCAGTGTATTTTTTTTAAGGTAATTGTTAGTGTAGTTCAGACTACAGAGTCCAGGCTATCGGATGTGAACTTGGTGAGATTTTGTTTTATGGAATGGGTCTCGTGTGATCTAGCATGTGCTTATCGAGTCGTTTTGTCGGACGATTATTTTTTCTGATCAAAATGTCGGCCGATTAGTTATCCAAGCTAGAAAATTCATAGCGATTTTTTTTGTTGGGTTTGGGAATTATAGTTGGAGTCTTGGCGGACTAGTTCATTGCTGAATGTTTCCACGAAAAGTTGGAGAAACTTAAATCGAGTTTCAGTTCATTTCGGTAGGTACACTGCTGAATTGCCATCAGATTTTTTTTAAGAAAAAAAAGAGTTTATCTTTGTACACTGCTGTGTGCCTAAAATGGAGAAGGCCGAACACACACACACACAGAGCACATAGACGCACAAGAGCAGTGTGTTGCACATAGAGCACATAGTATCATCTACCACCTGCTGCCTCTCGCCCCAGCATAAAAAAAGGTTAAAGGTAAACTAGCAATCACCAACAGGCACGTTTAAAATGTGTGTGTGTGTGTGGGGGGGGGGGGGGTCGATACACCAAATTTTGGGTGATTCATAGCACATTGGCTGATTGGCACAAAGAAAGCGACCTCCAATAAGGCCAAGGCAAACTGTCTCTCTCTCCAAAAAAGAAAAGATGAAGAAGAAATGACCTATTAAACGCATCGCCTCACAACTCACAACGTGTCGGCGTTGACTCGAAAATTCCCAACCTCCTACAGGCACTCAACCACTGTGCAGACAGTGCAGTGTACACTTTATCCTGGTAATCGGTCCCGGTGTAACACACGGCAACCTGGCTGGGCGTCGGAAAGCATTGTAGATGGCAAGCGACCGGACGCACTTTCCGTCACGCGGCTAGCCGCGCGTTACGTCCGAATACCCATCCGGCCACCCAGGCTCCGGATTAGGATGAACTGACTTCACCCTTTTAAAATTATCATGACTTTATTTTAAGAGCTGGTTAATTGTGATCGACATCTAAAATTAAATCTTAATCTTAAGTTACTTCTTTAGGAGTGTGGGATCGTATCGATCGGGATCTAACTTGTTTTCTTTCTCTCATATTTTTAATATAGTATGATAATTTTTTGCCGACTGTTATAAAAATTCTGATTTCGTAACTAATTCAAGTTTTTTAGTTATATAATATTTTTCGATTTGTTTGGTAACATTTTCTAATTTAAAGTGAAATTATGGTGACTTTAAAAGAGATGAAGTGAGAGAACGTTGATCCCAAAACCCCACCATGTCCCCACGCAAATTATCATGGCACCTACGTAACCCGACTACATCATCGTCACGCTTCTTTTCCTCTCACTTGGTCACTTGCCATCGGAAAGAAATCCTGTGAGACACTTCACAGAAAAAATCCTATCTCAT
The DNA here is from genome assembly GCF_958298935.1 of Phragmites australis. Lineage (NCBI taxonomy): Eukaryota > Viridiplantae > Streptophyta > Magnoliopsida > Poales > Poaceae > Phragmites > Phragmites australis. Next base: position 34,313,711 of record NC_084929.1, on the reverse strand, counting down.
ACCATTCCTTTCTAATCTAACAGTCTGACGCATCACAAATAAGAGAAAAGAAAAACACATATTATACATAATTTTTTTTAAACCAGATATCGCACAATTTCCTTACCTTACCATCCATCACCGTCACCTTCCTCCCCACGCGTTTCCAAGCGCTTCCCCCGCGCCCGCGTTAAATCGACGCGCGCGCTATATAACCCGCGGCGTCACCGCCCTAGGCCGTCAGGGCGCAAGCCGAACTACAACCTCATCGATCTCATCTCACAGCCAGAGTGCTTCGACCAGCTGGTTTCTTCATCCTTATCTGATACGGCGGCGGCGGCGGTGTAGCTAAGCTAGCAGGATAGTTCCGTTTCATTCTGCGGCGCCAGCTAGTCGGCGAACTTGCCTTGGTTCTTGGCCATGGGCAACTACCTGTCGTGCACGCTGGCCAAGGCGCCCGGCGGCAGGTGCGCGAGAGTGATACTGCCGGGCGGCGGCGTGCGGCAGGTGGCGCTCCCGGCGACGGCGGCCGAGCTGATGATGGAGGCGCCGGGCCACTTCCTCGCGGACGCGCGCGAGGCGCGGGCGGGGGCGCGGCTGTCCGCGCTGCCGGCCGACGAGGAGCTCGAGCTCGGCGGCGCGTACGCCACGTTCCCGATGAAGCGGCTGGGCACGCCGCTGGCGGCGGCGGACATGGCGCGCCTGGCGGCCGCGGCCACCAGGGAGGCGCGGCGGTCCGCGAAGGTGTCGAACGTCGTGGCGCCGCCGGCCGAGGCGGATGCGGCCACGGAGAACGCGCCGAGGGTGCGGCTGGAGGAGATGGTGGACGACGCGGCGGCCGCGGAGATCGACGTGTTGAAGCATCGGCTTAGCAATGCGCGGTCAAAGAGGCCGACACTGGAGACCATACAGGAGGAGAATTACGTACCTTCGAGAGCCTAAAACGTGGCAAATCTTTTTGATATGTGATTCAAACATACGTTTTTTTACATTCATTTTTGGAGCATTCCGTTGAACTGATGTTTGAAATTATATGTAATGGACATGTAAGTAAATTGTACAGCCCATTTTTTTGGTGAAACAATCAAGTAAATACTAGGCCAGGCTTGTCAGTTGTTTAGCTTTGATCTCTTGTATGTGTTTCATGTCACGTTCTCTCGTTTAGCGTGGAAGGATCTGTTCCTTTCATATTATGATATTAACGTCGTGCAACCAGCTGAATGAACAAAGATCCTCAGGAGAAGAGGAGCATGCAGGTTCCACGCTTTCTACGCCTAAAATCGATACTTTTCTTGCATCACTCCTGCTTGCTCATAATCCGAATAATAACACTGAACGCTGCACAAACAATATCATTTTCATAACTACAAACTTTGTAGTGATATTTATTTAATTTTTCTGACAATAATAGAAGTAAAGTACTTATAACTTACTTTTCTTAAATATTGATTCATAGTTTTCTCTCAAATAATAGTGTGCCCTAAAAAGAGTATTTTTATGCGACACATGAAATCATTTTTACATTATTTTTTACCTACTGATATCTCTTTTGAATATTGAAATTGAACATGAATGTGCGAATCCGCATGTAGAATCGTTCGAAAAAAGTACTTTCGTAACATTATAATTGTACATGATTTTATAATTACAACGCAACTAAAAAATATCAATTAAAGACCGTGTCGGTAATCTTGTTAGTTGTGAAATGATGTGTGTAGTGGGGGGATCAGAATCATGGACAAACAGGACAGTTGTGCAGGGCACCGAAGAAATCTCTTGTGATTATGGCAGCGATCGTCGCTTACAAGCACAGTCAGAAAAGGGCATTCAAAAGCCGATGTGAAAACTCCAAATAATAACTAGCGAGTATGTTGTTAGACCATACCATCTTAGGCTCTCTCCAACAGGATCTGCAAATTTGAGGATTCTAGTACTACAGTACTTTGGGGGGCACTGTATCACTAGAAATTCGTCTTCAACAGAGTCTGTATTCAGTGATACAGTACTGCTACAGTGTTAGTGATAGAAGATGCTGTAATAGTGATAGGGGATACTGTAATAGTATTTTGAGGATAAAAATTTGAGGTAGCTATTGGAGATGATATTAGAAAGAAAAGCACATAAGTGATGTTACTAGATAACCCGTAACCTTAGCATCTTCAGATTCCAACAACACGTGAAACGGAGTAAAAGAGGATCCTGCCACTGTCAAATTCCCTTGGTAACAGGTTTAGTTTGCGTAGTTTTGTCATTGTGTGCTCAGAAAGATACAATGATGTCCCTCAAAACAGGGTAAAGAGGAGAGCATATTGATGTAATGGTGAAGCAAACTAAGGCTCTGTTTGCTTTTGGTTCTGTTTTTGCTGCTGTTAGAAACAAGAAATCAAAAAATAGAACTAATAGTGTTTCAGAGAGGTGGTTTTTGAAGAAGATAGAAGCATATTTCTGAGAAAAATGAACTAAAATCAAGAAGCTTGCTGATAGCTGTTTTTCTAAAAAGCTACGTGCTAAAAAGCTAAAAATTTATTGTAGAAATCAATATCCTATTTTCGAAAACAACTTTTGGACAAATAAAAAACATAGCTTTTTTAAAAAACGAAAAAAATTCACAAACAAATCGACTCTAAACTGGCCTAACAGGTACTCCTGATGAAGCGAAGCGAAGCAAACCCAAAATTTTCTGGCAGAGGAGTGCGTTGTTAATAAGGCGAAGAAAAGCATTCTTGTCAGCAAGAAATCAGTAATGGCATCCCTTCAAAAAATTCGTTCCTCTTCCCTGAATTTGCCGCTAATGCGAAAGTCATCCAACTTCTCGCTCTGCCCTTTCCCGGTCTACGCCGTCGTCATCGCTACGTACTCCTAGTAGTACCACACATGACGGTGTCGACTTGGACACCTGGCCGATCCTTTACGGCTGGCTGACTGGCATAAACCGCATGTGCCTCGGCGAGTCAGCCCGCCGGCGGTCCTCAACCAGCTGCTCACCGAGACGGATGGCATGAATGCCAAGAAGACGGTGTTCACCATCGGCGCTACCAACCGGCCGGACATCATCGACCAGACGCTGCTCCGGCCTGGGCGCCTTGATACACGGGAGTTGGACCACGACGGCGGCATCTCGTCGGCGAGGATTTGGGGCGGGTTTTGGTGCACGTGGGGAGACAGGATAGGAAAGGAGATGCACGGGAGGCGAGTGGATTGGAGGTGAGACGACGAGACGAGCTGGCAGAACCCCTGGGTTTGTTGGATCTCGGTTCTTGGATCTACAACGCTGCGAGCCCGCGACGCGGACTGGGCTGACGTGAGTGCCAACTACTACGACTGCATCGTCGTCCCCGTTGGCCGCTCGCCGGAGCTGCTGGACACCCACAAAAAGGCGGTGGCGCTCATGTGGTGGCATCCACCACAACCAACAGCCGAGACAGCTGCGGCCGCCACTCGAGCTGCTCGCCTGCTCGCCCCTTGTGGGACCCGTCTGTCGGCTGCCGCGCTGGGCCGCGACAGTGGTCATCCCTAGGGATGCAAACGGTCCCGTCCCATATGGCAAACGTATATCATATTTTTCCTATTCGTTTTTGAATTCACGGGTCTTAAACGGTAACGGGATGGGAATGGTATAACCAATTCGGGACATGGGATCGAAAAAGGCTAAGGCTTCTTCCTGTCTGTTTTATCAATTTTTTGTTTTTAGACGGGATAATCTTATTTCAGTCTCATCTTCAAACTTCACAAAATTAATCCATAAAATCTATCAGCCATCTCTCTCCTCCGCCCCCTCTGCTCCTTTCTCATTCTCTCTTCTCTCCGTCTTTTTTTCCAACCAGTTCTCTCTCCTTCCGCTCTCTCTTTCACCTCTCACTCATAATGACAGACTACATTAGTTACTCCAACAGACGATGTTGACTTAAGGCTACGAGATCTGTCCCTCCCTTATTTTTTAAGAGTTTTCTATATAAAAATTATTTCTTGTATTAGGTCTATCATGCTTAATTTTTAATAAGTGGTACCAAATACGGATTGATACACGGGTACAGAAAAAATCAGATCGGTGTTTTTTCTTTTCGCAAGCGCTGGGATTCGTCGGTCGCCGTCTCGGCAATTTGATCTGCTCACCTGCCTCGAGCGCTGCAGTAGTTCCTTCCGATCTACACGCCGCCTTTCGCGTTCGTCGCGATGCATCAGCACGCTTCGATTCGGCTGTCAGCCGACCTGACGTCCGCGCCGTCCCCGCGTGCTGCACGGTCCTCGGATTCATCGTCTGCTGCACGGTCCTCGGATTCATCTACCGCTGGTCCGCTGCTTGTCCAGCCGCGCCGGTTGAAGCCGTTTGCTCGGTTCCTGTTCCCCTCAAGCAGGTCGCCGTACAGTTGCCGTGTCTTCTCGATTTTGCGCCGATCCGCGGCCACAAATCCCGAGAAAACAGGCCATCTCGCGCTGCGCGTTCACCGGCAGATCGGGTCCGCCGAAGATTACCGTGAAGCAGCTCAAGTCCCGAGGAGAGAGGGAAAAAATAATAAAAGTTGGTGCGGCCGGGAGAGAAATTGATTGTTTTTGCTACACGCACACACAAGGTTTACCATGATTTCAGCACTGTGCACTCTTTCTGGCTGATATTGCTTGCGCACACGATTATGACTTCTATGGATTATAATATTTCGCTTCTAGACCACGGTATAACGTTTTCTTTATAGCAATTAAAGATATGAGTTATTCTTGATTTGGATGTTATACCTGGTAATTTTATAAATAAGGATCAAAATCAGATGAAGAAAAGAGAAATGATCTTAAGTCTTTGGCACAAATTCATCTTTATTATCAAACAATATTCTGCAGGAAAAAACCGATACTGTTTTATGGCTAAAGCTGAAATCTATCTGCATGTCAAATAATCTGATCAGTAAAATGTATATGAAGATGAAGTTATTTATGCATAAATTACAAAAAGATGGTTCTGTATTGAATCACCTTTTGGTCTTTAAGAGGATCATTGCTGAACAACAGTCTATAGAGGTAAAATATGATGATAAGAACTTAAGTCTTATTCTTTTGTATTTATTGCCCAATTCTTTTATAAACTTTAGAGATATCATATTATACGGTCATGATACACTAACTTTGAAAGAAGTTTATGAGGCATCGTATGCCAAGAAAAAGATGAAATAGATAATGTCTACTGATGGCTCGACTTTCAATGGATAAGGTTTGATTGTATGTGATAGGGCAAAGGAAAATAATTTGCATCATGGCCATAAATGTAAAAGTTTGAACAGGGGTCGTTCAAAGTCTAGAAGGAAAGAAAAATTCTGCAGGTATTGCAAGAAAGATAGTCATGACATATGTAAATGTTAAAAATTGAAGAATAAAGAAAATAAGAAAGGTACATATAATGAAGAATGTAAAGCTTATGTTGCTACTTCCGATAATAGTTCTGATGGAGAGACATTTGTTGCTTTTGTTGGATGTGCTAGTAGTGGTGATGAATAGATTATTAACTCTGCTGCGTCTTTTCATATCTACATATATACAGATTGGTTCACCACTTATAATTCTGTTCAAGATGCTGGTTCTGTTAGGATAGGTGATGGCAAACCACATCTAATTATTGGAATTGGGTCAATTATGATAAAGATGTATGATGACATTGTTAGAACCTTGATAAATTTGAGGCACGTTCTAGGAATGAAAAGGAACCTTATTTTCTTGAGTACTCTTGATAATGAAGGGTATGATTGGTCTGGTGGAGATGATATTTTGAAGGTGAAAAAATATTTTCTTATTGTAATGAAAGGTGATTTGAAGTCTACCAATTTATATTATCTTCGAGGCACTACAATCATAGGTGATATCGTCGTAAGCTCACATTCATTATCAGATTATGATGCTACTAATCTTTGGCCTATACATCTTGAGCATATGAGTGAACTTGGTTTGACAGAATTAAACAAGAGAGATCTTCTTGATGGACATAGCATCGTCAGGTTGGAATTTTGTGAGCATTGTATTTTCGGCAAGCATAAGAGTGAGAAATTCAACACTTCTGTTCATACAACAGAAGATATTCTTGATTATGTGCATTATGATTTGTGGGGATCATCTCGTAGGCCTTCATTAGGTGGTTCTCGTTTTATGTTAAATATTATTGATGATTACTCGAGGAGAGTTTGCCCTTATTTTTTAAAACATAAATTAGAAGCATTTAAAGCATTTAAGGAGTGGAAGGTTATGGTTGAAAAGCAAACCAAAAAGAAAGAAGAGAAACTTCGCACTGATAATTGGATGAAATTTTGTTCTGCTAAATTTGATTAATATTGTAAGACTGAAGGTATTGTTAGGCATTACAATGTTCTTGGTACTTCACAACAAAATGGTGTAGCTGAGCATATGAACAGAAATATCATCTCGATGACTTATTGCATGTTGTTTAATGCAGGTATACATAGACGTTTTTTGGGTTGAAGCCGCTTCCATTGCTTACTATCTTATTAATTGATCACCCAATATTGCTATTGATAAGTAAACTCCAATTGAGGTATGTTCTAGTTCTCCAGCTGATTATTCAAAATTGAGAGTTTTCGGTTGTCCTACTTATGCTCATGTCGATAATGATAAATTGGAGCTTATAGCTGTAAGTGCATCTTTCTTGGCTATAAATCTGGTATTAAATGTTATAAATTGTGAAATCCTACAAGATAAAAGGTGATGATTAGTAGGAGTATTGTCATAATGAATATGCTATGTTGCCTAATGCAGAGTTCAGAGTTAGAAGAGTTCATGCGTGCAGTTGGAGCATTTTATTAATGCAGAAGGTACACCAAATGCTGTTGTTTAAGATGCACATATTGCTAAAATTTATTTATCGATCATGATTCATCTAGTGTTACACATTCTTCTTCTGTTGTGCAATCTACATAACATTCTATTGCAATTGGTAAGTCTAGAAGGTAAATTAATCCACCCAAGAGGTTAATTAAGGAGAGTAATATTGTTGCTTATGCTTTGAGTTGTGCAGAAGAAGTTGAAGGTAATGTAGAATCTTCTAATTGTAATGAGACTTTTACTTATGCTGATTATAATATTTGGATGACTGCAGTGCAAGATGAGATTGATCCACTTAAAAAGAATGATACTTGGGATTTAGTAAATTGCCAAAAGAGAAGAAACATGTTCGTTGCAAGTGGATTTTCAAAAGAAATGAGGGTATTTTTCTAATGAAGCAGCAAGGTATAAAGTAAGGTTGGTTGCTAAAGGCTATAGCTAGATTTCAAGTATTGATTATAATGGTGTCTATTCGCACTTTACTCAGTATTGATGCTATTCATGATTATGAACTTGAGCAATTAGATGTTAAAACTGCATTTTTTTATGGGGAGTTAGATGAAGATATTTATATGGATCAACGTGAAGGTTTGGTTATTTCTGAAAAAGAAAACATTGTCTGTAAATTGAAGAAATCTCTTTATGGTTTGAAACAATCCCCTAGATAGTGGTACAAGAGGTTTGACTACTTTATGTTCTTGAATGGTTTTAAGCGTTCTGATTATGATAGCTATGTATATTTGAAGACTGTTAATGATTCAGTTATTTATTTTCTTCTCTATGTCGATGATATGTTGATTGCTGCAAAGGATACATTAGAAATAGTCAAATTAAAATCACATTTGAGTAGTGAATTTGAGATGAAGGATTTAGGTGCAGCAAAGAAAATTCTTGGCATGGAGTTCATTAGAGACAGGAAAGATGGCAAGTTATATCTTAGTCAACAAGGTTATATTGAGAAAGTCCATCATCGTTTTAATATGCATGATGCAAAACCACTGAGTACTCCATTAGCTATGCATTTCAAATTATCTTCAGCTTTATGTCCCGAGTAAGATTTGTATAATACAATTTTGTCATCAGTACATACACACATATAACACAACAAATTAAAAGAAAAGAAAAGAAGAAAGAAACTAGGCCCATCCTTCTCTCGGTCCAAGCTACCTTCCACTTCTTTTCCTACCCTCTTTTCTTTTTCATGGCCCATGTCCTTTCCTCTGGGCTGTACCAAGCCCAGGTTAGGCCCCTTTTCTCCCTCTTCTTCTCTGGCCTGGGTCGGCCCACCTTGCTTTTCTTCTCCCGGCTAGGCCGGCCCAGGCAGAGCGCCTTCTCTCCTTTTCCTCTTTACCGTCCCAGCCGCTTCCTTCCTCTCTCCCCTCTCTCTTATCCACTCGATGGCTCCTGTTCTTCTTCACCCCGCGCCGCTCTCCCTGAGCGCGCTGCCCGCACTCTAACACGCCCGAGCCATTTTTCCATATCTCTATCTCTTCCCCCCCCCCCCAAATTGGAACCACCCTCGATCCTTATCTCTTCGAGAGAGAGCCCTAGATGCCATCTATACAGAGGGCTCAGGATCGATCTGGGGAGGGGGGGCGGGGGCGGAGAGAGGGAAGGGCTGAGCCTAGCCATGTATACAATTCGGGTCACGATAGTTACGTAATCCTCCTCCGTTGGGGGTAGGGGGCGCGCCTAGCCATCAAATGAACGCCACTCCTCCACACATCATGTCTGTGTTGGCAAATTCAGTCGCACATGCTGCGCCGACCGTGACACTAAGAGATTATCACAACATTGCAGAAGATGCAGTCAACATAAGAATGCGTTAACTAGTGGCCGAGCAAGCCCCAAGACCATTAGAGAGCGAGCTCAATAAGCCATATGAAGCATGGCATGATCGAGTCGTATTCCTCACAGGTTGGCATCCACCAAAGTTCCATTTGTTTGATGGAATCGGCGATGCCATCGAACACTTCGTCTACTTTGTGTTGGTGTGTGGATACACTGCAAACAGTATGTCCCTTCTACTATGCCAGTTTTCAACCTCCTTGACTGGCGCTACCTCCCACTAGTATAGCCGTCTACCTGTGGGTAAGGTGCCCAGTTGGATCGCCATGAAGAAACTGTTCAAATCACATTTCATCACCATGATGTAAGACACCTCTATTCTTGAGTTGTCCCAAATTGAGCAAAGACGGGTTGAGAGGATTGACGACTACATCATCCACTTTAGTAACAATTATGTTCGCCTCGCAAGAGGAATGCATAAAAAAAAGCACTATGTAAATGTGCATTCATGACATGTTATAATATTGGCTGGTCGACGTATCAATACGCGAACCCAAATTATTCAGTTCACTTGGCGATGCCGTTGCAGCTACCAAACCTGAATTTGAGAAAGTGCCACACGTCATGGATATGTACAAGAACACTGGATCCATTAATCATACCTAAGGGTATGGCTCTTCAAGTAAGCCACCTGGGAGTGAGCCAGAGGCACCAGTCAAGTTAAATACTACGATTGTTGTTCCCATCTTCGGCCTGAGAAATGAGCGGCCAAGACCAGCTGGACGACATGATGTTTGGGAGATGCTAAACAAGTAATCAATCTTCCAATAGGACTTCATCAATAGTCTCTTCGAGCAGATAAAACTTTGACTCAGATCCGTGGCCCATCTTGTGAAGCCACATGCTTGGCAGGAGGCGCAAAAAAGGTTCCTTCCAAGGAATCGTAAACCCAGACATCAACCTCCCCATGTTCATTGTAGCAGGGGTAATTCGAGTCGACGGCACTTGCCTCCTCAATGTGTTCTTGAATCCAAGGATGATGAACCCTTACTTTGAAGTACTTCTCCTTTGCCAACTATGGGTCAGTGTTCCTCTGAGACCTCAGGGGCTGTCTATGGAGCTTGATAGAAATCTATGATTCCCACCATAGCCCATCGTGAAGTTAGTCTGAGCGGCTTGTAAAGAAAAGTCGCCTCCTTCATACAAGATGATGACTGGGGGCATGAGTACCTTACCCCCATTGTGCTATCAAGCTTGGCTGCTGATGTGTTTTTTGATTGGCTATTATTCTTTTACTCTTGGCTGTCAATGTGTTTTTCGGCTAGCCATCTTGCTGTTACTTTTGGCCACGAACATGTTTCCCGGCTGGGTATCATGTGCTATTAATCTTTGCAGTCGATGTGTTTCCAACTGGCCATTATATTGTTAAGCTTCACCGTTGATGTGTTTCCGACTGGCCATTATATTATTAAGCTTGGCCACTGATGTGTTTCCGGCAGACCGTGGGTCCAATAACCTTTGCTACCGATGTATTTTCGGCTAGCCATCATTCTCTTTGGCCACCAATGTGTTTACGGTAGGCCGTGGTTCCAGTAAACTTGGCTGTCGATGTATTTTTTGACTAGCCATCGTTCTCTTTTGGCCGTCAACATGTTTTCTGGCTGGACGTTATATGCTTTTGATCTTTGGCCACCGATGTGTTTTCGGCTCGCCATTATGCTATTGAGTTTGGCCACCGATGTTTTTTTTTGGTTGGCCATCGTACTTTTACCCATGGCCACCGATGTGTTTTCGGCTCGCCATTATGCTATTGAGTTTGACCACTGATGTGTTTTCCAGCTGGCCATCATAATTTTGGCCGTCGATGTGTTTCCGGCTCACCGTTATGCTATTGAGTTTGGGCGCCGATGTGTTTTCCGTTTGGTCATCGTACTTTTACCTTTGGCTGTCGATGTGTTTCTGGTTCACCGTTATGCTATTGAGGTTGGTCGCCGATGTGTTTCCGGCTGGTTGTATTTTTAAAAGGTTTTCTTTCCATTATGCACATAAATAAAGGGTGTCGATCCACCCAACGGTGATAATGGCCTTTCTACCTATTGCTGAGTTGTGGCTTCAGGGTATGGCTATTTACAGGACTCATCACCGGAGATGCATGAGGAGCCATAACAGTTTTAAGCTGTGATAATGAACACACACTGCATAGAAGGCACATGTTCCTTTGTCTATGCTTGGGTGTCGAGGCTGATCCATCCTGTCTCTAAAGCAACCAGCCGTTTATCAATCATGTACTCCTGCCAACCCAGCATAAGTTCACCCAGGGGCAACTATAGGAAAAGAGCAAGAGAGGGCTACCTTCGCAACATAAGTCGTGGGTATGTGTGCAGCTTCTTGCCACCACGGCATAATGAAAACAAGGGCCTTGTTACACAAAAGTTGCCCGCGAGGTTTAGTCCCATAGAGCATGGGTGGTGGGATCTCGAAGGCATTCACAATCCCAAGATCAAGTGCAAATCCAAGCAAATTTGAAGACCCGACGAAGGTCGACCAATGTTCAAAACTCCCAACAAAGGTATCATTAAGTCAAAGCCATCCCAACATTAAGGGAGAGGTACAAACGAATGTGCAAGAAAGCTACCGCCAATAGGTGGTATGAAGACTGCGAATGCAGGAGATTGACCATCGTTCACCACCCTCGCAAAAAATGGAGACACCAATGCCACAACTTGCTTCCTACCCATCTTTGATCTGTGCCACTTACAAATACAGCCTCCAGGGAGTACAGGATTGTCAACGTACTCTAGCCGAGGAGGCATGCAGTTTTGGGGAACCCCCACTGTTTTTAGAAGCACTTTCAAACATGTGTTCTTCACAAGTACTCTCAAATGCTAATTAAAAGCAACTGCCACAACTCTTCATCATCTTTGGAAAGAGTCTCTTGTGGCCGTATCTTGGGGTCACCTCATAGCTCGGTGACACAAGAAAAGCCCATATTTCAACATCAAATGCATCAAACAAGGCTGTTAGAATGCATTTCCCTTTATCATTTAACCATTTTCTCATAGCTATTGAATCTCTACGAAGTAGAGAAGTACACCATCCTTGCATTTACAGATCGTAGTGGAGTCTTTTGTTCATGTTACACTTTCACTGGCTGGCACGTCCCAAAGTCGCAGTGGAGTCTTTTGTTCCTATTACATCATCACTGGCTGACAACTTCTTAGGTCAATGGAGTCTTTCACACATGCTACACCTTCACTAGCTGGCACCTCCCAAGATCACAATGGAGTCTTTAATCATTCTCTACTTTCACTGACTGACACCTCCCAAGGTCGCAGTGAAGTTAATCATTTCTTTGACAACACTGGCTGGCACCTTCTAAGGTCGCAGCGGAATCGAGGATCACCTCAAAAGTGGCATCGAGTCTCAGCGTAACTGAGGATTATCGGGAGCAGTGAAGAATTCTAGTGCGATACACGTGGAGCTGTTAAACCCTTCGACCCTATTGGCTGGCACCGTGGCTACTACATGGTCGCAATAGAGTTGATAAAATCTCTCTTAAGAGGTCTTCACTGGCTGGCATATCCCAAGGTCGCAATAGAGTCAAACCCTCTTCTACGATACTGTGCAGGCGCCTCCCAAGTCCGCAATAGAGTTGATATGTTTTTTTAGGAGTTGTGTGTCTTTCCACCACAAGTCAAAGTTGATCATCGCTGGCTAGCTCTGCAAAGCGGATGCAACGAAAGGCTCCGGGGTGATACTCGACAGTTGTTTTATTCCTTCAAGTTCATGAGCACCAAGTCAAGCGCTGCTCGTCGCTCACAACACTCAACTTGGTGGGGGGGGGGGCATTTGTAGAATACTATTTTGTCACCAATACATACACATATATAACACAATAAATAAAAAGAGAAGAAAAGAAGAAAGTAGCCATGCCATCCCTCTCTCAGTCCAGGCTGGCCTCCACTTCTTTTCCTACCCTCTTTTCTTTTTCATGGTCCACGTCCTTTCCTCTAGGTTGCACCAAGCCTAGGTCAGGCCCCTTTTCTCGCTCTCCTTCTCTAGCCTGGGCTGACCCACCTTGCTTTCCTTCTCCTGGCCAAGCCGACCAAGGTGGAGCGCCCCCTCTCCTTTTCCTCTTCACCGGCCTAGCCGCCTCTTTCCTCTATCCCCTATTTCTTATCCACCCATCGTCTCTTGTTCTTCTTCTCCTGCGCCGCTCTCCCCAAGTGCGTAGCCTGCTCTCTCACGCGCTTGAGCCATTTTTCCCATCTCTATCGCTTCCCCCCAATTCAGAGCCACCCTCGATCCTTATCTCTTCGAGAGGGAGCCCTACCTATCGCCTATATAAAGGGCTCATGATCGATCTGGGAAGGGGGGGGGGCAGAGAGAGGGAAGGGCTGAGCCCCTACCCCCTCACCCCCGCCGCTGACATGGAGGAGGAGATCAAATCAATCTAAGAGTGGAACCCTTCCGCATGACATCGGCCTTGAGCCGTGTCGTCTCCCTGCGCCTCGTCGCATCTGCTGGTTGGTCGCCCTCTGTGCCGTGCCTCTATGCTACGCCACCTCATCTCCCTCTTCTCTCCTATAGGTGTGTTTGTGTTCCAGCCAGTCTTCATGCTGTGACTGTCGAGGTTCTCCGACCGACGCTTGCGCTGTGGCCGTGTGAGATGGTGTGTCTTAACCATGTCGGCGTTTGTGTTTTTCCTCGACACATGTCATCGTCGAGCCATGTGTCATCGAGAGTGCGTGCCTCTGTTCGTGCGGGCTACCGTTGTTCCTTTTCTTATCTGAGATGAGCTCCGACCATCCTTGTTGCCGCGACCGTCGAGATGTGCCTTGTTTTGGTGGCCACGGATTCTATTGATCTGAGATGAGCTTCGGCCGCCTGTGTGCCGCGATTGTCGAGATATGTTTCAATTTTGTTTTGAGTTGTTTTGCTTCGGCCGGCCTTTGTGTCGTGATGCCGTTGAAATGTTAAGCTCCAATCTGTTGTGTGTCGTGACCATTGAGATATGTTTGATTTTTGTTTCAGGTTGTTTTGCTCCAGCCGGCCTTTGTGCCATGATGCTATCGAGATATTTTGTGCTGATCAGCTTCATGTCGTGGCAGTGAGATATGTGCCCCCCAGATTGGAGTCAGAGTGTCTTCGGTTCACCGACTGGGTGTCTGAGCGCCACCATATGTACCTTGATCCATTGGTTTATCACTTTGTGCTCTGCCGTATGTGCCGGCGTAAAGTTTCACCATGATGCATCTATTCTTTGTCATCGCTGGGCTGGCTAGCATGTTTGCTGCCACCATCGCACATGTTGTCGTGTACCGTCGTTGAGATATTTAGGCTCACGTGCATGTTTTGCTAGCCATGTACTCCCTCCATTATGCTGTTGTCGGTGACATAGGAACCAGGGGTCCCCGAGTCCAGAGGCCAGGACAGCAGAATGCTACATGGCGTCTTCCCTCGAGGACTATTTCCCCGAGGACCCGAGAAGGCAGTTCCGGGAGAGGGCGCTCGGGGCAATGAATTAGTGGTCCCCGAGTACCCGAATTCCCCGAGGACCCAAGAAGGTAATTCCGGGAGAAGGCGCTCGGGGCCATGAACAGTGGTCCCCGAGCACACAAGTTCCCCGAGGACCCGAGAAGGCAGTTCCGGGATAGGGCACTCGGGGCCATGAACAGTGATCCCCGAGCACCCGAGTTCCCCGAGGATCCGAGAAGACACAGTTCCGAGAGCGGGCGCTCGGGGCCATGAACAGTGGTCCCCGAGTACCCAAATTCCCCAAGGACCAAGAAAAGACATATCTGGGAGAGGGCGCTCGGGGCTATGAACAGTAGTCCTCGAGCACCCAGAGTTCCCCGAGGACCTGAAAAGCCCCTTACCGGTGGACCCCATAAGGGCTCAGCGGTGAAGTGTAAATTGGTAAGAGGCCCGATGCTGCATTTAAAAGGGAGCGTGGCCTGTCACTTCCAACCACTCCCCCCACGCCTGTTGTCAGTCCCTGTCACCGCCCGTCAGGGAGGCGTGGGGGCATTTAATGCGACAGGTCCCATCGGACGTCATCCGACGCGACTTGGATATATCGTCGCTGGGCTCGAGGCTTATCGCCTGCCCCCCTGCTGTGTTAGTCCCGCTCTGACAGAGCGGGCATGCGGGGTGGTTCGGCAGCTGCCCGGTGGGCCCCCCTCCTGCAAACGGCTAAAGCCGCGTGTGATGGGCGACAAGACCGGCCGGGGACGCACTTTTTAACCCCCAGTAACATCAAACTGCAGCCCTATGATGATTATTTTTCATTTATGGCTCATGGGGACTCGTGCCCTCCTTTCTGGGCACACCAAGCTGCCCCAACGGGATATAAAAAGGGGAGCACACCCCGGAGAAGGAGAGGCCCCCGGACGATAGACAAGCTAACGAAGTTAAGACACACGAAGCTCGAAGCAAGATCGAAGCTCTAGACTTAGACAAAAATCTTTGTAACATAAGAGATCCAGACAAAGGCATTTCCAGAGTATTTATAGTATACACACAGGAGTAGGGTATTACACTCCGTGCGGCCCGAACCTGTCTAAAATCCCTCGAGTGTTTACTCCACTAGCATCCGATCATCCGTCCCGCCTGCATCCCACATACTCTCATTTAATTCACGTACAAGGTAGATTCAGAATCATCCCCCCGGCCGAATCTCAAAGGGGGTCCATCAGGATCCCCGCTTGAGGAGTTCATCCTCCGACAGCTGCCGGCTAGATGTGTTTGTTGGTGTGGTCGTGCCGCTGTGTGGATCTATCCAGTCTGGGTTGAGCTGATGATGCTTGTTGGTTGTGTCCTCCTTTTTTTCTGTTGCCAACCAGGTTTGCTTAGTGGCTTGGTGATACCTGTTGCCGGCCAAGGTTGTTATCTTCCTTGGTGATTCCTTTTATCAGTTGAGAATGGTGTTAATTTCCTGTCATTTTACAGCTTTGTGTTGATGCAGGGTTGTTTTGCTTGATCCTACCCGAACAATGATGCTATTGTTGCCTTTTCTGCCAGTGGTTTGTTGATGATGATATGATTGTCCTGTCACTTGATGTATTTGGGGCGCTTGGTTTATCCTGATGATAGCATTGCTTTGTTGATTGAGAAGCAGTGAAGCAGTGATGGTGATGCCATTCAGTCAATGATGTAGTAGGGCCCTTGTGGTTTTGTTGCTTCAGATCACGGCCGTTGATAGACAATAGGAGAACTTGATGATGCTATTGTGGCTCTGTTGCTATGAGCCCTTCTATCGCTCAGTTAATCATCTTGCTTGTGTGGCCTTCACTGCCTTCGTGGATCGTCACGTTTGTGGCCTACTGTGATCGCCCTGGCCTTGGTCGCTATTGCCTGTGTGGCTTTCGCCTTCATAGCATGTTGCCTATTGCCTTCGGATTTGGCCGATGAGGATGAGTACGAGGCCCAACGAGAGAGCTAGTGAGATAGGCATGGCGCTGGGCTACTAGTCGTGGCCTCACTGTCGCACCGGTTGTAGCTATACGTTGTGTCGTGCTCCTAGCTCATCTCGATTACACACTATTCTGAGGTTGTTTAGCCGATGATGACTCAAGATACGTAAACAGTCCATAAAGCTTATGCTAGACTATTGTCCCGTCTTCTGCTTTTATTTCTAATACTATAACTGTGCTATGTATGTGTTGCTTGGGACTATAGCCTTGCAAACTCGGAGACGACATGAATCTGATGACTATTCAGTGTAGCTTAATCAGAGGTAGCCCGGAAGATAGGCGTAATTAACCAAAGGCTTCACAAGGCCTCGGGAACCAAAATGAAGCGATCGCCAGAAGCTTTAGTCAGATAGTGTGTGCGTATGTGTGGAGTTTGCATTGTATTTGAGAAACTGTACTTTATGATTTCGATAATAAAGGAATAAAGTTCAATGTTTCTGCTACATTGTGACTTCTATTTCTTTTGTATACTTTACGTATACTGGCACGCCCACAATTGTTACATTCAGAGTTATACGATACACAAATTATATGGCTAGAGTTCTATATTCAAGTGCAGTTGGTTTACTTACTTATGTCATGGTCTGCTCTTGTGCTGATTTATCTCATGAACTGAGTGTTATTAGTAGATTCATGGCTAATCCTGACAAAGAGTATTAGAAAGTTATTCGGTGGATTTTCAGATATTACGTGATACTTCTAATACTTGTTTGCAGTTTAAAAAAATCTAGAGATGGACTTATTGGTTATGTTGACTCAGATTATGCTGATAATTTAGACAAGAGGAGGTCTCTCACAGGTTATGTTTTCACCATTAGTGGTTGTGTTGTTAGTTGGAAAATATGTTTGCAGGTTACTGTTGCTTTATCAACTACTGAAGCTGAATATATGGTTATTTCTTAAGAATGCAAAGAAGTTGTTTGGTTGAGAGGTTTGTACACTGAGCTTTGGAGATTATTCTTGTATTAATATTTTCTGTGATAGTTAGGATGCCTTACAAAGGATAAGATGTTTCATGAAAGAACAAAGCATATTGATGTGAGATATCATTTTATTTGAGATGTCATTGCTCAATGTGATATTAAAATATGCAAGATAAACACTTATGATAATCCTGCTAATATGATAATAAAGCCAGTTTCTGCTACTAAATTTGAGCCATGCTCAAGTTTAGTTAATGTTACAATTTAAGTTCTATAAACTTTTGGCGTTGTTGATATTTATTATTGAAGGAAGTTTATTGATGATTCTTCATTTGTTACCGGATAGAGTTCGTCTTAAGGTAGAGTTTGTTGAATCGTGATCCAAATTCTTGTTGGACCATACAAGGATGTCTTTGATCCACGTTCTGGAACAGTCCGTATTAGACTCGAGTCGCATGTGGTCCACTCATATAAATATATTTTGTAAGCTACAAAGAGAGTTTAGACGCTCACTGTAATCCTTTGTATTTTACACATTCCTAATATAGTGAAGATCGTCGATTGACACATGTGATTTTTTCCCGCAAGTGTTTTTTATGTAAAAATCGTATCTCATGTTCGATCCTATCGTGCTTGATTTCTAACAATATAATCCAAAAATATTACACTCTGAACTCCGAGTAGTACGTCTCTCTGACTTGACTATATAAGGAGGGGAAATGGTACATCCAGAAGGGAAAATCAATTGGGGCAAGAGAGGAAGACAAGCCAAAAGCCAAACGAACAATACGAAACAAACATAGTCAGGTATAAGAAAAAATGATCTATTGAGATGTATAACAGATTCGAGACACTATTAGATTTATCCAACAATAACTTTAAGGTTTAGAATATGAGAGAACTCGTTAAGATCTTTAGGACTAAGATCTTGACACACCTCATTATAATTTACTTTCCCATTAATCAAGACAAAACATAACATAGAACTATTATCTTAAGAGAGACATGAAACTATGTAAAATCTTGTGTCATCCTTTTCACTACACACAATTAATAATTAAATATTTCTACTTTAAAAAAGTATTTAAATAATCAACTTTAACAATCGTCAGCATACATACATCAAGGTCATGTCGGTTTCTTTTGCTTTATGTGTAAAAAAAATGTATGGCAATATCTGTTTGTGTCGTATCCATATATACGAAAAAGGCCATGCCAATATTTTTTTGAAACGCAGCCATACGTAGTTAGGGTGAGGCCTAATTGGGGTACAGGGGCAAAAACGTCAAAGCACACAATATTTTAGGCCATAATAAAATAAAACATAAAAATAAGAGGACAGTAGCATAGCACGAAGACATACATAATTTAGAGCAATATTTAATGGATTCCACTGTTTGGAGTAACACAGTATCTAGCATGAGTGGAATAGGACATACAGGCAATGGCCAATGTCACCTGGCACTCGGCGCTCGGCAGTGGATAGAGCCGATGTCACCTCCTGCTATGAGCATGCAGCCATTTATATTTGTCGTCAACGCACCCTGAAGCTGGGTAGTGGGAAACAACAAATGCAGTACAGTGTTATAGGTGCGGGAAGTGAAAAACAACAAATGCAGCACAGTGTTATAGGTGCGGTTTTGTCGAGCCAGCAGATTTCGTTGTCTGCAATATTAAGGGTCAGTTTATTATATTATGGATTTTAAAAACAGTATTTGAATTTTGAATTATAGAAAGCCAAGTGTCTAAAAGTTGAAGGTTATTTAACAACCTAGATTTTAGTGAGTTATATTGTTATTTGTGTATATCAAAAATCTAAAATAGCCTTATCAACTCTGTTTACTGTTTTGTGATATGTTTCTCATTCGATATAAATACTTATAATTAAATTGTAAAAAATATATAATCATATAAACTTTATTTTTTTATCCATATCAATATCCTCCTGCAAATAATGTACTCTGCCTTACGGTGTCACTTTGTCAATCATCAGGCTTTGCGTATCGAGGTCTACTCTGCCTCATTGGCATCAGATGAGAGAACTGGCAATTTCTCATGCATCTCAAGTGAACATGTCCACTCCAACCAATCGGGACTGCAAAGCCACCGCTACTCCAAAAGAGACAAGTCCAAATTTTAGTTATTGGCAACAATCAGTGTTGTTCAATTGATAGAGCATGCGCGCGGCCTGGTTGATGGCGAGCTTGGCCATCTCGTCGGCGTACTGGATGAAGGCGTAGTCGACGCCGTCCTCGGCGCTGATGCAGACAAACTTCCCGACACCGACCTTCTTGTGGACGACTTACTCCACGGGCTCGGGCTCCAGCTCCCGCGGGTCCACCCGGTAACCCCACCGAGCTCCCCGCCGCCATCCCCTTCCTCTTCGCTCCGCAGCCACCCTCGTCGTCCTCTTCGCAGTCACTCTCCCCTTCCTTGTGGAGCTGGCAGAGGCCCAGCCGCTGCTGCTTGCAAATCATGCAAAGGTAGGCCTCAGCTTGCGCGGGGTCAACGGGGTCAGGGGAGGACGATGGTGCGAGGAACGTGACGTTTTAAGATGGAGTTAAATTAGAACACTTTAAAATTAATAATTTTAAAAAATTTATAAGATAAATTTATTTTAATTTTTATCTAATTATGATATAAGTTTATCTAGTGTGTACTCTATCGTTAAGAGAATCATAACCTACTCTAGCAAGATAAATTACAAATATATAAATACGAAAACGTAAATAATGTAAAAAGATAAACTCGACACAAGTGAATTTTATCCTGTGATATCGGTAACACACAAGCCACCTCTATTCCATGTTAAAGCTCCACAAAGTATATACTCCCGGTCACCAAGTCTCTTCCAATCACAGCTCTTGAGCTACCAAGTCACTAAAACAAGACCTTAAACACGATATGCTACTAAGCAATCAAGACGAGGTCTCATCACTAACATGTTTTCAGTCATTTGTACGTTGTTTTTACTTCAGAGCTTTAGTCACAAAGACAAGGACATCCACGTACCTGTATAATTTTTTTGTCATCGCTCCATATCAAGTTGGAGGGTCAATAAATTACCAACGAGTTACCAAGACTCTAAGGCGTCGATGTATCTCTCGGTACACAGTTGAATTACTCTTTCATCCACTCTCTAAATTACAGCACATAGCAATACTTCTCTCTAGGCCTATAAGCAGTAATCACTCTCTAATCTTGTGTTTAATCACCTTAAATGATCATTTTTAGCACTTTGATAGCTTGAATGTCTTCCTGAGTGTATATGAGCTTCTCTAGACTCTAGCACCTTTAAATGACTGAGTGGAGGATATTTATAGCTACAGCCCTGCAGACTAGTTGTTGCACTAACAGCTTAAATTCTCTGTATACGCCAGATATTCTGGTGTAGATAGATTATACTCACCGGAATTTCTGCTGTGTACACCTTCTAAAAACTAGCCGTTAGAACTCCACTCAAAACCAATGTAAACATCGGATGCTCCAGCGTGTTCACCAGTTCTATCGTCGGACCTTCCAATGTGTTCAACTGAACCATCCCACGCCTTCCTCAATGCAAAATAATCTAGCATTGCTTTGCTTCATCGCCAGACCATCCGACATGTTAAACTACACCAAACCAGGTTTTGACATCTTCTCTACAACAAATGCTCCGATGTATACTCCGGTGTGCACACTTCAATCGTCGAATCTTTCGGCGTGTAGTCCTTTGGTCTTCCCACTGTTAGAATGCTCTCTACAACAATTGTTACGACGTATACTCCCGCATGCATATTACTGATCAGCGGACCTTCCAGTGTGTACCATCCTTGAGCTTCAACTCAGAAATGCTATAGTGTTCATATCTCCACATCATCGTATCATCCGGTGTGTAAAAACACCTGGCAAGAAAACACTCCGATGTTCATAACTCCTCTGCGTCGGACCTTCCGGTGTAGTTATTTTTCCTGAGACTTCTCTAATTCAACCAAACTTTGTCTCGGCTATATTGACTTCTTCATGTATTATATCAATGAGACTTACTAATATATATTCTTGACAAACATATTAGTCACAATGATTATATTATAATTAATCATCAAAATCATAATCATGACCTAATAAGGTCATTTTCGCTACAGAGGGGTTGCAGGCGGCGACGGACTAAGGTACGGAGGCTGTAGTTGAGCTGTGTGATGTTGTCAAGGACAACGGTGGCCGACGCTGTGAGACAGAGGCGAGGAAGCAGGATGCTGACTAGGGTCAGTGGGTGGAGGCGGAAGAGGTGGGGGTGAGGAGCCGCCTACGTCAAGGCACGTGAGTTGGGGTGGCCGGGCGCCGGGCGCGGAGGCTAGTGGAGGGCGGATGGGTTAGGTGTTGGGGTAATTCAATAGAAATGGTGGATAATAACATCCGAATCTCGTAGGGGAGCATGTGGCGTCGACAGGCTGTAGCCTGTGGAATGCTGCTGCACAGCGGCCGTACAGCTCAGGAATCAAGAGGGGCTGCTGCCAGCATTCATGTGTAATCACCATCGGATGGCTCCTTCCAATCCATAGTTAAACTACTACTCTCATGGATAATGTTTACCACTGTTTCATTCAATATAATCTAAATTATGTATAACTTCTTGATGAACATATCTCATGGTTTGAACCTAAGAACATTAATATTATCAATTATCAACTTTAGACAAAATTAAAAATTATTTGCTAATTTAAATGTACATTTCAAAATACCTAATTCACCCTGTAGTCTCAAAGTTCGTACGTAGCCTTAACACTTAGCCAATAAAAATTATGTGTGTGGTTCAGCTAAAAGATATTCTGAACTATACATACAACAAATTTGGTAAGGTTTAGACCACAAATGACAGTTCTTTTTGGCTCCCCAAGTCACCTAAGTATTACTGTTACAGAATAAATTGTAACAGATACCAACATTCGAAATTGAATAATTCAAATTCTACGATCTATTGGATGTGCATATTTGTAAATAGGAACTGTACATGTTGCATTAAGTGCTGAAAAAATTTGGAGAAAAATCGAACACAATTGCTAATTATTTAGAGGGCGTTTACAAGTCTAAATAGTATGAAATGATAAAAATACATATAAATAGAATATTATAAAGGAACTTACTTTTTCAACAAGTAACTTAGGGTTGAAAATAATTTTAGAAATTATTATAACACATAAGAGGAATATTAGTGAATTTTATCTGATTTTTGAGAATTTATTTGAGGCCTTAAAAATTGATAGAAGTTCTAAAAGTAGTCTTTTTTGGATTTTTTTTATTTTGAAACTTACAAGGGTTATTGAGGTGAATACTTCTAAAATGGATTCATCATGAATTATAGGAACTATAAAAAAAAGTTTCGTGAATTTTGGAGTACGGCAACTCCAATGTACAAATAGAGAAAGAATGAAGGAGAAAAATTAAAATCTTGTCTGGTACTGTTCATCCGACACTCAGTCATGCCAGCTTATTTGGTGTGACTCAGGCTTCCACGTTGGCTCCATGTATAAAGACGCTGGAGCAAACGCTAGCATGGCTAAATTAGTCACGCTATACAAATTAGCGGGACCAAGTTAGAAAGTCACGCCAAGAAATTTGACGTGATAAAAGGGGCTACTTCCTGTAAATTAAGTTCCCCTCATGCTATTAATAAAATATTAGTTTTAAAAGAGCTAAAATAAAAAAATCGCAAGAAAACACTCTGACGTTCATAACTCCTCTGCGTCGGATCTTCTGGTGTAGTTATTTTTCTTGGGACTTCTCTAATTCAACCAAACTTTATCTCGACTATAGTAGCTTCTTTATGTATTACATCTATGAGACCTACTAACATATATTCTTGACAAACATATTAGTACCAATGATTATATTATTATTAATCACAAAATCATAATCATGGCCTAATAAGTTCATTTTCGCTACAGAAGGGCTGCAGGCGGCGACGGACTACGGTACGGAGACGGTAGTTGAGCTGTGTGATGTTGTCGGGGCGACGGTGGTCGACGCCGTGAGACGGAGGCGAGGAAGCAAGATCCGACTAGGGTAAGTGGGTGGAGGCGGAAGAGGTGGGGGTGGGGGGCCGCCTGTGTCAAGGCACGTGAGTTGGGGTGGCCATGAGCGCTGGGCATGGAGGCTAGTGGAGGGTGGGTGGGTTGGGTGTTGGAGTTAATTCGATGGTAATGGTGGGTAATAACATTCGAACCTTGATGGTTATTTTGATCTTTTTATAAATCAAAAGCTATGGAAAACTCTTTTAAACTAGATTATGGGATTTTAACCATCTAAAGGACTTAGATTGTAAAAGCTGGGGCAAAAAGCTAATTGTTTGTTTTTAATTTTTATAAAAAATTCTTTCCACGATCTAAAATGAAAATAAACAAACAGATTCTAAGGAACGAGTCAGTGTTTGACCCCAAAAACATGGAATGCACGATGAACTCCAGCTGCCCTCGTGCTCAATATAAAAATGCATCAACAGTAGCGTTGGGGCAGCGTGTTGGCGCCGACATCGATGCGTCGCTTCTTTATATAGGGCACGCAGCAAAGATGCCGTGTTCCTAAATCAGAACACCAAAATCTTGTAGCCAAGGAGGCAAATCAGAACCACCAGGGCGCCACCACCATAGGCATGCAGTCGCGGCCGCACGTCCTCCTCGTGTCGTTCCCTCTTCAGGGCCACGTCAACCCGCTCCTTCGCCTCGGCGGACGCCTCGCGGCCAAGGGCCTCCTCGTCACCTTCACCACGTTCCGCCACGGCGGCCTCCGCGCCCTGCGCGACGACGGCGCCTGCGTTGACTTCGGGCTCGGCCGCCTCCGGTTCGAGTATCTTCGCGACGGGACGCGCTGCCCGGACGACCCGTGCTACCTGGACCCCAGCGACATGCTACGGCACGTCGTGGACGTGGGGCCCTCGGCGCTCGATGGCCTCATCCGGCTCCAGGCCGACGCCGGGCGGCCCGTGGCGTGCGTCGTGAACAACCCCTTCGTGCCATGGGCGCTCGACGTGGCCGGGGGGATGGGCATCCCGTGCGCGATGCTTTGGATTCAGTCGTGCGCCGTGTTGTCGCTGTACTATCACTTCTACAGCTTCCCCGAGGCCTTCCCGTCTGAGGCCGAGCCCGACATGCCGGTTGCGCTGCCCGGCCTGCCAACGGTGGCCGCGGAAGAGCTGCCACTCATGGTTCGTCCCGAGTACGCGGGGACCTTGTGGGGCGAAGTGCTCAGGGCGCAGCTCGGAGAGATCAAGAAAACGGTGTCTTGGGTGCTGGTCAACACATTCGACGGGCTCGAGCGCTCGGCCATTGAGGCGCTTCGCGCCCACGTGCCGGTTACGCTCGTTGGTCCGCTCTTGGAGCATGACCATGAGGGCAACGACGAGCTTGCCGTGGCAGCTGACAAGGGCAGCATGGCGTGGCTCGACGCGCAGCCGCCCCGTTCCGTGGTGTACGTGGCGTTCGGCAGCCTCGTGAACATCGGCCGAGGCGAGATGTTGGCTGTAGCAGAGGGTCTGCTCGGCACCGGCAGGGCTTTCCTCTGGGTGGTGCGCGACGACAGCCGCGAGCTCCTTCCGGAAGACGTCCTCGCGGCCTGCAGCGACAAGGGCAAAATCGTGGCGTGGTGCCCGCAGGGGCGCCTGCTCGGCCACGGCGCCGTCGGATGCTTCGTGACGCACTGCGGTTGGAACTCGATCACCGAGGCGCTCGCCGCGGGCGTGCCGGTGGTTGGGTACCCGTGGTGGTCCGACCAGTTTACCAACGCCAAGCTCTTGGTGGACGAGTACAAGGTCGGCGTCCGGCTGCCCGCGCCAGTGACGCAGGACGCCCTCCGTGCGTGCGTTGACGAGGTGATGAGCGGGCCGGATGCAGCAGCGTTCCGGATGAGAGCGGCAAAGTGGAAGGAGGAAGCGACAGCAGCCGTCGCCGATGGCGGGTCCTCAGACCGGAACCTCCAGGCTTTTGTTGAAGATATACGACGGTCCAGACTCCAGCGGATCTGAAGTTAGCACGATTGACTCGATCGCCTCCAGAGTTCGATCTCGCTTGGGACGTCCTGTAACTTTTACCGGCGGTCACTCTCTGAGCGCTGTTAGATTGCGTGCACGAAAGTTGGGATGACGTGGTCGAAACATACCTGCTCACGAAAAATATTGAATCCACGATTTGTATGTGCGTACGTGTGCACATTGATTATTTCTGTGTTGGGCGCTTGAGCGGGCGAGGCCTTACTTCTTGCACACCACTCCAACGCCGTCGAGGCCGGTGGAGCACTTGACGGCGCTGGCCAGCTCATCCGAGGCAACGGCGAGCACATCGGCATTGCTGCCGTGCCCGAACCGCGCAACGGAGCAGTCAGTGGCGAACAGGCCGGACGAGGTGAAGTCTCTCTTTCCTCCCATGACGGGCATCTTCGCCGTCACGTCGAGCCGGCTGACGTAGCTGCTCCTGTATGTCTGCCCCAGCACGCCGTGCACATCGTCGGTGAGGGAGTAGAACTTGAACGCCAGGTCCAAATGCGCAAGGCAGTCGCCCGCGCTGAGCCCGTAGTTGTGGATCTTCGAATCCTCTTTGGTGATCGGCACCACGTTCGCCGTGATCTTGAACATCCCGGCGAGCTCCACGACGATGCCGTTGGCGGCCTTGGTCCGAGTCACCGACAGGGACTGCTGGGAGGTCGCCTCCCATCTGGCATTCGTGACGCTGCACCAGCACGGGCTCGCCGTCGAAGATGACCGCGAGACGGTCCGCTTCGTCGTCCCACACGGCAGTCTTGCGCGCCCCGACGTAGAGGCGATGGTCCGAGAACTGCACGGCGATGGCCTGCACCCAGGTCGGGTCCCTCTTGAGGCCCGGGACGTGGCTGCCAATGAGAGCAGGCAGAAATCGCGGTCCCTGCGGCCGTGGAAGTAGAACGGTGTTGCCGTCGCCGCCGATGAAGCGCGGGTCGTGACACACCGCGCCTGGCACGTTGCAATCTTTCACGCACAGCGTAATCCGAGTGCGCACCACATTAGCAACTGTGCATGTGTGGCGTACTTCTTCCACCGTGGAAGTTCCACGTACACGTCAATGAAACACTATCTTGTGCTTGTTGCGCATGCACTTACCGCAGATGGGTTTGCAGGTGGCGCAGTCCATGTGGCACGACTACGGGCACCTCTGGAGACGAGAAGACGGGCGGAGGCAGTGATGGTGGGGGCAGCGGTGGCGGTGGCGACCAGATGACGAGCGGAGGAGGGGACATAGGCAATGGTGGCGGTGGAGATGAGATGACGGGTGGAGACAGGTATGAAGCAATCGGTGGCGGGGGAGATGGCACATGTAGTGGTGGTGGTGGCGGAGAATAGTACCGTGGCGGCGGGGACTTCTCCTCCTCCTCTTTCTTTCCGTTTCTCTTTTTCCTTCTCCTTATTGTCGACAGCTAGCGCCGTTGGGGCCAGGAGTGCGAGGCCCAGGAGGAGCAAGAGCCCATTTCGCCACCGCCATTGCTGTATTGCTTGCTGGTTGGTGTGCTTTGCTTTGCTGTATGGCATGCCTATTTACAGGGGGGTCTATCGGATTGCATGCCGGAGCTTGGACGCGCGCTCTGTGTGCTCACTGCTCTCGCATGTCCTGTTGGAAAAAGAGTTCGAACGGGGTAAGCATGTTCCCGGCGCCGGCAGGAATGGAATTAAAGACAGCTTTGCTTGGCTGCAAGATTAACCCGTTCTAATTACCATACTGATCCCACTGTCTTATGGATGGTACATATGATGATATGAATTACGTTGAGCGCTACAAATTTATCCAACCTGGATCCTCCAACTTCCGCATCTATAAGATGGGTCATAGTTGTGAGCTTTGATTCTTGTAGACAAACCAAACAGCTGCGGAAGTTGTCAAGGGCTCCGTCACTAACTAAACTAGATAAATTGACATGACAAACACACACAAACACCTGAAGCATATGCGCGAGAGCTTAGATTGCCTTAGCCTGAAGCTCACTGACCACCAGGGTAATCTCGGTGCCGCTGAGATTAACCTCCATGGTGACTCCCTTACCATAAATGGCATGCAATGTGGTGACATCAGTCGGCTCAAGCGGCTTCTTGATCTTCTGTTCATATGCCTTGAAGAGGCCCTGGTTGAAATCTTTTTTTGTAGGAGATGAGGCCAAAGGATTTGGAGATACTTGCTAGCGAACGATCAGCGATACATACAGGATTTAGCCGTGCGGCCAGCCGTGCACTAGACCAATCTGTGAGCTTGACCCCAAAGGAAGAGTCTTGGAGCGGTGGCGTGTTAGGGCCGTAGCATGCCAACCATGAAGGATCGAGGCCAGGCACAGAGTGGCACAGGAGCGAGTGAAGTTTGCAGCCTCGGCCTCCTCCATATTAGGCACATGGTTGGGCCAAGAGAAGTTTGGAGCCCCTCTCTAGGATTAGTAAGGGTCCTACATCTTGTCCATTACGACGAGCAGCATATGGAGTAGTTCCTTAAGAGTTCACAGATGAAGAGCTTCTTAGGCATAACCACAGGATGCAACACAACCTATAAGGCTGATAGGAGGGTTGAACTGGGGACCGAAAACTCCAAGGCATCCTACTTGGCCGACGAAGGCGGTGGGGATGGCATCAGGTTGTCGTCGTTGTCACCCCAATCGAGGGTGTAAAGGGGTTGAGGGCTCGGAGGAGTGGTGGGGAGCTGGTTCATTTTGATGGTTGCCACGACCGCGGTGGCAGGGGCAGGAAGCTTTGAGCGCCGGCGCCGGATGGCGACCGACGATGGCTGGGTGGCGGCCACAACAGATTATAGCGCGCTCTTGGGGTGCTTGCTTGGTGACATTAGTTGGCCTGAACAAACTCCTGATGAACTCCCTTGTACTCCACACGCGATCCAGGGAACTGTAGTAACGAAAGTTGTTTTTGGTACACTCCAACTCCAATTCAAACCTACAAGTTTTTCTAAACGAAAGTTAAACTTTAATGATCCGATTGACTCGGATTCAGTGTAATGCACGGTTAAATTTTACCTAATGCCAAGTTAAATGTATAAATCCGTGGAGTTAAATCGATAGATTTATCGATCTCAAAGTACTTAAGAGAGCAATCCCATTCCTTCAAACACCATTTCGGGTCGTCGACTAGAGGCATATTCGTTTTATGCTACAAGTACCGATTAGTAGGTGTGTAATCGGATTAGATACGAATGGATATAGCTTATTTTATATTATATATTATATTTTTTTTTGTCAGAATCGGATATGGATAATACTGAATAATTATTTCTTCGTCTTGTATTATATTTTATATTTTTTTCTTAGAGTCGTAGTCGGAGCGGATAGTGGCACACGTTTTTGGTTAGACGAATTCATTTGCATCCTCCTATAACATATTAAACAGTATATGAATGCAATCAAAGTGAGCACAGAGAGAGTGATCGTTAAAATGTGAAAACAAGATCATTCAATATTATATGTATACGAATATGTCGCAATCTACTTATATATTATTATACTTTTAGTAAAATCAAAATAGTTTTTCTCAAAACACCTAATATTCAGATATTTTAGACGGATACCAGTCATTCTATATCTAATCCTTTTTTTTTCTTAGATTCGCAATCAGACACGAATAGTATCAAATATCTATTATTACATCTCATATTTACTTCTAAATCTTCGTTCGAGTGGGTAGACGAAAAATATCGGTCTCATTTTTACCACTACCAAATAGCCAGCTCAAAATTTAGCGAGGCTAAAATCTAGTCAATGAAATTTCATGCAAGAACATAAGCCCAAATTTTAGCTAGCTAAAGTCAGGGTGACTGTATTAGCTGTCAGTCGTTGGATGGAACGGCGGCATCAGGTCGACTACATATGATGTGACGTTAGGAGGCTGAAGTAATATAGTGTTTGGTTAGGTGAACGAAATTAAATAGGATATAATAGTTTTGGATGAGATGATTATGAATGAGATAGTGTTGTATGAGGTGATATAAGTAGATTGTTTAGTTAGATATATATTATGATATAAGAATGTGTTTGGTTGGTTGTGTGGAATGAAATAATTTGGTATAAGATTCTGTTGGATTGTTTGAATGAGTTAGATGCTGAATGAGTTGTATAGTATAATAAAAATGCATAGAAATGAAGTATTGTAAAGGGATTCACCTTTTCACCATATAACCTAAGATTAAAAATAATTTTAAAAATTAATCCATCATGTGAGAAGAATATTTATGATTTTTCAGTTTTTTAGAATTTATTTGAGGTCTTAATAATTGTTAGAGTTATAAAAGTAGATTTTTTTTAAAATTTTCGTTTCAATTCTACAGTCTTTTTTAAAATCTAATTAAAATAGATTATGTAATATGTAAAAAAAAATTCTATAATTTTTGAATAATAAAATACTACCGTTTAAAAATTGGAGCGTAAAAAAAAGAGTACGGTTCATGCACGAACTCGTCCGGAACGGATCCTGATTTGGTCGATTTAAGTGTACCGATTATGTTTAGCATTTATATGAAATCTTATTCTAAATCATAGCTGATTCAACCAACTAAAACGTACGAGGCCTCGTCTCCCACAATCTCATCCAGGATCAGGCCTCACTCCCAACCAAACACTGAGTATCCGATCCGAAGAAAACAGGTGCTTCCCGTTTCGCACCAGTTGACCTGCGAAAAGCGTAGCGTAGCACCGAACCCAACAACAGAAACCCGCCAGAATCCTCAAGTCAACCCATCTCATCCACTGCCGGTGGGCCAGAAATTGACACCATATCCTTCAGGACCCACCTCTCAGTGAGCAATTGTCACCGAAGCCGCGGTGCGCGTCCTACCCGAGCCTCCGTTCCACAGCAAGCATGAGCCGAACCAATCAGAACGCACCCCAGGAAATTGCATAATTGCGCCGAAAAAAGCAGACGTAATTACGCAGAAGCTTTTCCTAAACAGGCGAAAAAATATTATAAGACTATCTTAATCATATTCTCTTCATTTAGTTCACTTCTCAATTTCTCTCTCAGTTCTTATTTCTTTATTTTCTCTCATATCTAATATTTTAAAAAAACAAAAAAAATTCCTGAAAAGATTTTAAACTCTGACAGAAAACGGTCGGAATAGTCTAAAACACAGGCTGCTAATCCCACCACTAGAAGGACCCACCCACGGAGTTGGAGGGAAACGTATCACCGGATCCCGCACCAGCCCGCCCCCGCAGGAGAGATCCGAGCCCGCCGCGATCCATGGCGGCCACGGCGGCGCGCGTCCTCGTCGCCCTCGCCGTCGTCGCCGCCTCCCTCGACGCGGCTCCCGCTCTCCGGTCGCTCGGCGTCCGCGACGGGGCGGGGGCTGCCGGCGGCGGCGACGCCGACGCCGACGCCGCCGTCGACCTCAACGCCACCAACTTCGGCGCCTTCCTCAAGGCCTCCCCGGAGTCGTTTGCGGTCGTCGAGTTCTTCGCCCACTGGTCGGCTTCTCGTCTCCGACTCGATTGATTCGTGCTTTTCTTTTTGTTGCTTCGATGCGGCTGGGTTCGTTCCGACTCGATCGGCGCGTTAGTTCTCGATCGCGAAAGGGGTGATAATTGGGACAATCTGATGTTTTAGTAACTTATCATCGATCTATGACTGGTGATCGAAATGATTAGTTCGTCTCGTCTGTGGGCAACAGCTGAATAAGATAGATGCACAAATTTTTGTGGTTTTTTCAAGTATGATAGGATTGTTTTGGTGGTGTAAGACCTCCCGGGTGGAATGGATGCGTGTGGTTCACGCCGAGTAGTACTTCACTTGTACCTTCGAGATGTAATGTTAGAGTGAGTGCAAGTGCAGATATGAAGTCAAAAGAGCGAAACGTACGTAATACTCCCTCCAGTCCGAAACAAATACTGTTTTGGACATTGACACTGTCCTCAAAATACAATTTTGACTATTATTTTTTGTTATAATATATTGATAAAACATAGCAAAAGTATATTATTATAAAAGTACTTTTCGAGACAAATCTACCTTTATCATTTTCAAGTATCCAAACTCAATACATAAAAAATAATTTGTAGTCAAAGTTTAAAACAATTGATTGCACGCAACCCATTTATTTTAGACTAGAGGGAGTATATTTGTACGATCAGCTGTTGAAGGTTGGGAGATACTGTAAGGTTTAACTTCTGCACGCTGCCAATTCCTCAATTATCGCAGTAATTACTTCTGGTTCTGGCATATAAGTAACTTTGTCGAGTCTGGGTGTTTACAAAACACAGTACTAGAACTACATATTCAATTGCATGTCGGGTGAAAAGCAATTTCTTCACAGTATTAATATGATAATTTAGTGTACTTTGTGAGTTCCTTGTATTGGGCTGTAAATCTATAGCAGAGGTTATGCCGTGCTGTTTAAGTCTTACTTCATTATTATTGTTCTTTCTGAAGTTATACTTCACTGGATGTTACTGTTAAATTGCTACATAGGCAGCATGATGATTTGATTTGCTCATAGGAACTCACAATAATGCGTACCAAACATTTGAATATCTGCAACTTATGTTATGCCTCACTCCAAAATCCATGCTCCAGATATGACCTGCGGAGCTGCTTTGGAGTTTGAAGTTCTTGGGAGTAATGATGCATTTAATGGTTATGTATCAATAGTTAGAAGACATTACTTGTAGATATGGACTGTAGTGATGTCTATTGTAAGTCCACACACTATTCCATAAGATTACTTGATTGTCATAATATCTAGTACCCCTTATCTTGAGATTTTTCACTCACTGAATTTTTTTTCTGATCAACTAAAATTCCGCTTGCCATATTTAAACTATTTTTCCCTATTGAAGAAGAGTGGACCAACATCATTGTAGTTTTCCGACTGACTGTGGACTGCAGTGTGTTGCTTACTCCTATTTCCTGCTTATGTCGTTTCATTTTGTCTTGTTTAATTGCTACTAACTGAAATGCCTGCCATGTCTGCTCAGGTGTCCAGCTTGCAGAAACTACAAGGTATGCAACATTTTGCAGTAGATTATACTATGATCTGAAATGAAACTCTTGCTGATCTTGATTTCTTCCTTACATGCAGCCTCACTATGAGAAGGTTGCAAAACTTTTCAATGCTCCAGATGCTGCACATCCAGGGATTATAGTGATGGCAAGGGTTGATTGCGCATCAAAGGTACACTAACTCCAGTGAAGGGTGATGCTTTTTATCTATTTCCTCAATCTAAACAACTTTAAAAGGTACGACTACAAAGCCTTAGAATTATTAGTGAATAATTCAACCTTTTATTTTCCTACTTATTGAAGCTTGAAATATAGAAAGATTCTCTGTTGTGGAGCATTACTAGCTCATAATTTGATTTAGTTTAGTTTCAGTATTCTGTCAGAAGACCACTAAGCTGGTGAATAATGCTAACCTGTTAATACTTAATGTAGTGTTGTGCATTGGCAAGCAGTAATGCCCTATTTCTTTTGAATGTTTGACAGCACAGGTGAACACGGATCTTTGCAGTAGATTCTCTGTTGACCATTATCCTTTCCTATTATGGGGTCCGCCGACAAAATTTGCTTCTGCTCAGTGGAAACCAAAGCAAGATAACAGTGAAATAGAATTAATTGATGATGGAAGAACATCAGAGCGTTTACTTGAGTGGATAAATAAGAAGATGGGAAGGCAAGTTCTTGTTCTGGCTGTTGCTGCTTTAGCTAAAAGTTCAATTGATATAGAATCAGCATCTGTTTGTAGTGAACACCTGTTCGTACCTTTCTCTTTACTACATGTTTTCATTCTTAAGTGTGTTGATGGGTTGGTTTTGGCTTAATCTGTTATATCACTTAAATGGTTTTAGTATTTGGTTTGATGTAACCATCATATGTGCGCTTTATTTTTATTGATACAACCATATTTATGTTTTGCAGCTCTTTCAGTTTGGATGACAAAAAATATGAGAATGAAAATATGCTCCCCAAAAATGCTTCAGATCTTGGACAGGTGCAGTTGTATACTAATTTGTAATTTGTTGAATCAATGCATGAGATCTAATTTATACACAGTGCTTCATTCCTTATTAAACTGTAATTTACTAATCTAAACTATTCTATTAGATTGTTCGAGCAATTTACGATGTTGAGGAAGCAACAGCTCATGCAATACAGATAATTTTGGATCATAAGGTTCGAGTTGAATGACAATGACCAAAACTCATGATTGATGTGCTATTTGGTCCCCATTTTCTGACTATTGATAATGTTACCTGCATACTTTAGATGATTAAACCACAGACTCGCAACTCACTTGTTAGGATTTTACAAATTTTGGTGGCTCATCATCCATCCAAGAGGTATGGGTTTATTTTTTGAAATGATAGCGGTGCAGATGCATAACTATGTTGTATTATGAATTATTTGGTTTGTTGCTTAGGTGTCGGAGGGGATCTGCTGATCTACTTATTAACTTCGATGATCATTGGCCTACAAACCTCTCATTAAGTTCGCAAGAGAGTTCTAGATTGTTGGAAAGTGTTGGAGCAGAGAACCACTGGATCTGTGGAAAGGAGGTGCCACGCGGATATTGGGTACGCCTTCTTATGCTAGCTTGTGAATCCTGAGTCTGCTGGTAATGATATAAATTTTTTCAATCAACATACTTCATTCGAACCCTTTTTTAATTATTTTTGTCTACAAGTATTTTTATTAAATGTTCAATTAAATCTGGTGTCTGAAATATACTATTAGGAGCACTCACATAATTTACTTGCAGCAGTTGCTATATTCAGGGCCAGGGGGGCTGTTTGGTTTGTGACTCTTGTAAGCCATGCCAAAGTTTGGCATTACCAAAACGTGGGCAATGCCAAAATACGGGCGAAAAAATGTTATTTGGATTGCAGCCTTGCCAATTCACGGGCAATGCCAAAACGCAGACGAAAAAAATGTTGTTTGGATTTCAGCCTTGCCAATTCTTGCCATAGTTGTCAGCCTGACATGTGGGACCCATGTGCCATTGATTTTTTTTTTCGACGAAACATACCCAAGTGAGATCTTATTTTGTAGATTTAATTATAAGGACTATAACGGTGCAGACGGATCGTAATTTGGATATACTATTTAGTAGATATAGCAATTTGAAATGTGTTAATCTATGGGTTTGGGAATCCATGAAGCACTGAGCTGCTGCCAGGTAGCTTTGGCCTCCATCGTCTGCTGCCATGTAGCCAAATTTTTGTTGGCATGCCAAAATTGGCAAAGAACCAAAAGACAACCAGGTCTCGTGGGCATGCCAATATTTGGTAAGGTATTCATTGGCAGCAACCCAAACACGCCTTAGATTTTTTAGTACTGAGTAACTCTAGTTTCATGACACACAAATTCTGAGCATGTAGCATAGCCTACTCTAGACATGTGACCCATCTTATAGAGCCTATTTTCATAGCCCATATTTGTTTTACTTCAAGGATCTTGTACTGTACAAGGAATATATATCTGCCTTCCGATCTTTATTTAGTTTGAGTTTACCTTCCTTATATCTGTGTAACAATGTTGCAGATGTTCTGCCGAGGAAGTAAAAATGAAACAAGAGGATTTAGGTAATGTCTGCTCTCCAGATATGGTATTGAACGTTTTCCATGGGTGCAAAAATTGTTTATTATTCATGGGACTCTTTCTAATACTTTGTTGACAAACTTAATATCACATGATTAGTTTTTTTGGCTGTATCAGCTGTGGTCTATGGGTCTTGCTGCATTCACTAACTGTCCGAATTGGGGATGGAGAAAGCCAATCAACATTTACATCAATATGTGATTTCATACACAATTTCTTCATCTGTGAAGAATGCCGCAGGCACTTCTATGAAATGTGTTCAAGGTTTGCAAAACCCACTTTGGTTATATTGCCACTAAAAATAATATCTACTTCGTGCCTAATTATTACCTTTACCTGTAGTGTATCAGTTCCCTTCAAGTCTTCACGTGACCTCGTCCTCTGGCTATGGAGCACACATAACAAAGTTGACGAGAGGTTGATGAAAGAAGAGAAGGAATTAGGAACTGGTGATCCATCATTTCCTAAGGTTATCTGGCCTCCAAAGCAGCTCTGCCCATCGTGCTACCGTTCTTCAAGTAGGACTGCTGATGGAGCCGTGCAGGTTGACTGGAATGAGGATGAAGTATTTCATTTCTTGGTTAACTACTATGGGAAGATGCTTGTATCATCCTACAAGGAGACCTACATGGAGTCTCTTCTTAAAGAGAAGAAGCAAGTAGGCTCAATTTCTGATGATTCTTCGGCATCCAGTGCTGCAACAGTCCCAATTGGAGCTGCCCTGGGTGTTGCCGTTGCTAGCTGTACATTTGGGGCACTGGCTTGCTTCTGGAGGACGCAGCAGAAGAACAGAAAGTATTACCATTTACGTTCTTTAAAGAAAATATGACTAGAAACATTTTAGGTTTGTAGGATACCATTGTTATTTTGTGCTGCGTGGATTCTATCATAGAGAAGTAATTAGGTTCCTTTTTTGGTTTCATCTGTTGATTTTACAGGCAAAGAAAGAACTGGAACTGAAAATAGTGCATCACATGCGCACCCTACACTGCATGTCTGCATCAGAGGGGGCCTCCGTGAATGTATATTTTCTGGATGGATTATGTTGGCAAGTACCCGAAAGAGTGGAAAAGGCAAATGCTTATCAGATGAAAAAACATACAGTTGTACGAAGATTTTACTGGTGCCTACTCACGTGATTATTTGCGCAACGGCGTGAGCTTTGTTGCACCAGGTCATAGCTTGAACGTGTAACCTCTGTTCTTACCATTTAGTTTTGTGTGGGTATGGATGGAATTTTACCAATTTAATGAGTGAAAATTAAATTAAAATTTTGGTTGTGCATCTCTTGTACTGAACTGAAAGCCTCTTGTGCACAGCTAGAGCTCTGTTGTTATGCGTGTAATTGGTTTTAGCTTTTTGAAACTAGTCATAGATTTAACTTTAACCACATAAAAACGGTATGAGCAAATTTATCTCAAAAAACACTTTATCTAATTTTTATAGAGTTACAAATTTAAAATAGATATCGTTGACCAAACTTGTGCCCCCTCTTTTGGAGACCATGTTATTAATATAAGGGCAATATTAGCGTCTGGACGTCTGATCTAGGCGCTATAGTTGGACGCTTTGCTGCTATTCAATTCCAGATGATCAACAACTTGCTACCGTTGGATTTGCAAATGAAAAATCCCACCAAAAAAAAGTACTTTGTTGCTCACAACACCACCGCACTATGTGACTCTGATTTTTGCAACTCTGCTCACTTATCATACGTGAACGATGAGCTCAATTCACAGAGCATCTCAACAGAAGAAATCGAACATTTCCCATAGCCAAAAATAGATAAATTCGAGATTTTGATCAATATGTAATGACGTGCTCAACAAAAATTACATAAATCACAA
The DNA here is from genome assembly GCF_958298935.1 of Phragmites australis. Lineage (NCBI taxonomy): Eukaryota > Viridiplantae > Streptophyta > Magnoliopsida > Poales > Poaceae > Phragmites > Phragmites australis. Next base: position 34,277,311 of record NC_084929.1, on the reverse strand, counting down.
ACAAACATTATGATTGGGTAATCAAAATCTTGAAGATCTCACTGCAGCGTTCAGAAGGAACGTAAGCAACATTTGCAAAAGTAGAATGCAACACTGAAGCCCAAAAAAATTTAAAAAAACTTGATCTTTTAATGTAACAAATCAAAACTAACATTTGCAACATCTAAAATTGCCTACCACAACTAGAATGACGTAATGCAACATGTCTTAAAAATTTCTTTTAAATAATCAACAAAGAACAGCTGCAACATCTAAAAGTGCTTATCACAATAACTTGATTGACCTAATACAACTAGTGTAACAAATCGATATCACTACTACAACAAGCAATAAATATTTGAAACTAGAGATGAGTGACAGACGTGAAAAGTAGGAGTCTAAATTGAGCGGATGAATATTTTGTGCTAGGCTAGTTTTTCTACTGTTGTGACTATTGAAACGTCCGGCAGTCGTGTTTGCCTCGGATGTACGAGATGAAGCATTATCGTTAATATAATATAAAACTGTACTTATACGTGTCACTCAATCCATGTTAATATCCGCCTTCCTCTTGCTGCTTGATCCACCATGTCAACCATGAATCCATGATCGCCCCCCGGCTTCCCCACCTCCCGTCCGCCCACCTCCTCGTGCTGTTCGATGTGTCAGGAGAGTCTACCAAGACACCACTCTTCGGCCTGCCATCTTGAACAGCCTCATCAGTCATCACACGCGGCTATTGTGGAAGAAGAAACAACAGAGGCCTCATCAATGGCAGACTGAAGAGTCGACTAAGTGAGCAAGCGGCCCGCCATTACCGCGAAATGGCCCGCCATCCCTGGAAGCCCGCACACTGTCTGAACATGTTGAGGCTCCTAGTGATTTTTCTTCATTTGAAGCAAAAGGAACATTGGAAAGACTCATTAACCTCAATCGGAAAATCGGCAAAAATATATCTAAGCCACGAGCTTTTGCACGATACGTGTCATATGTATGGTTACTCTAAAGCTAGCTCTTTCCATTCTCAACAGATAGAGGAGGAGAAAAGCAGAGGTTAGGAAAGATCAAGAGGGAAAGGTGCAGCAAGCTAAAGCAGAAGGCTTGCAACGAGGGATTTGAATATCTGAAACACTGAGAGAATGGTACAGAGAAGCAATAGATGGAGTAGGTGCCCTTGTTATTATTGGTCTTTGCTTGCTTCTGAAACATCTTACTCTGACATAATTGTTTTTTAGTGCATACAGAGAACAAGGCATCAGCGAAATTCGACAGCAAACAAAAATGTTACTTATTGACTCAAGAAAGCAATTCTTTTCCACTAAAACTCAAGCAAGTAGTATCATTACCACCAAACTTTAATTTGATAAAAGAAAATGTAACTTATAAATATGAAATTTATTTATTTTAGTCAAGTATGCAACACTTTCACCTCAAGTTTTGTATAGCTTCGTCGGGGAAAAAAATCCATATTCTCAACTTGAACTTTCTAACGGGACTTTGAACTTTTGTTGGATAAAATGCGAAGCCTTCCATTCCTCACAAGCGCAAAGTTGACAATAAAAAGTTAGAAGAACTCGCCACCAAAGAAACAAGGCAATGACGCGCATACTACATGATCATGTAGTGGAACCTATTTGGCACCAAAGGCAAAGAACGCCGTGCGCACATCGGGTGGAAAAATGGAACGAATGCACCACCAAGGTTTTGAATGTTGTTGTATAATGTGTATCATGTCATGCTGCTATCATATGGACATATTAGTGCATATACAAAGTTATTCGTAAATCTTATTATCAACTGTTGAGTATTTACTTGATTAAATTGTCTTTACTTATGATGTTAGATTGTGGTTACCTAAGCTCTATTACACGGTTCCTCATGGTTGCAGCTGACATCCAAACATGCCCCCCCCCCCCTCTTTCGTAGCTAATGGAAGCTCTTTAATAATTTCTTTTGTCATGAATGTGAGAGAGGAAGAAGAAGAAAAAGAGGAGAGAGAAGAAAAGAAAAATGAGGAACAGAAAGGAGAAGATGGAGAAAAGTGGATAAGTCCTGATTCCTATCCAACGGTGCATAAATGACCAACAACACCTAGTTCTTTAGCTCCCTTCAAAACCGGGCAAAAAAAATAAAAGAGACGCTCACCCTGACCGTCCAGTCCTATCCAACGGTCGCGATCTTCCGTTCACCATTCTAGCGTCAAATCTCCGGTCCTGCAAAACCCTAGCCCCAACTTCCCCCGACTATAAAGTCGTCCGCTTCCAGCTTCCGCCCCTTTCCCTCCTATCCATCCCCTCCCCGCCGCCGCCGCCACCACCGCCCGCGCAGCCCCATCCCCCACGGCGACCATGGCCGGTGCGCAGGAGACGCTGGCCCTGGTGGGCACGATGCGAGGCCACAACGGCGAGGTGACGGCGATCGCGACCCCGATCGACAACTCCCCGTTCATCGTCTCCTCCTCTCGCGACAAGTCGTTGCTGGTGTGGGACCTGACCAACCCCGTCCACGCCACCCAGGACTCCGCCACCGAGTACGGCGTTCCCTTCCGCCGCCTCACCGGCCACTCCCACTTCGTCCAGGACGTCGTCCTGAGCTCCGACGGCCAGTTCGCGCTCTCCGGCTCCTGGGACGGCGAGCTCCGCCTCTGGGACCTCTCCACGGGCCTCACCACCCGTCGCTTCGTTGGCCACGACAAGGACGTCATCTCCGTCGCCTTCTCCGTCGATAATCGCCAGATCGTCTCCGCGTCCCGCGACAAGACCATCAAGCTCTGGAACACCCTCGGTGAGTGCAAGTACACTATCGGCGGCGAGCACGGCGGCGGCGAGGGCCACAACGGGTGGGTCTCCTGCGTCAGGTTCTCCCCCAACACCTTGCTGCCCACCATTGTCTCGGGCTCCTGGGACCGCACCGTCAAGGTCTGGAACCTTACCAACTGCAAGCTGCGCTCCACGCTGACCGGCCACGGCGGCTATGTCAATGCCGTCGCCGTGAGCCCCGACGGGTCGCTGTGCGCCTCCGGCGGGAAGGATGGTGTTACGCTGCTGTGGGATTTGGTTGAGGGGAAGAGGCTGTACTCGCTGGACGCTGGCTCCATCATCCACTCACTCTGCTTCTCGCCCAACCGCTACTGGCTCTGCGCTGCGACCCAGGACTCTGTCAAGATTTGGGACCTCGAGTCGAAGCAAGTCGTGCAGGATCTCAAGCCCGACATCCAGATCTCCAAGAACCAGGTATATCTTCACCCATCAAATCTTTTGCGCTGTCTGGTTAGGATGTGCGTTGCTTGTACCGTGGATTTGTAGTGTGTCTGTATTTTTTGATTCAACGGGAATAGTTGGGCCAATAATTGATGTTTCTTGGGAGTGTATGTGAAATTGTAGACTGCAGTAGTTTTACGCCCTACCTATATGTAGCATGGTTAGTCTTAACAATTCAGATCGTTACCTTAATGTTAAGTTAGTTAATTCAACTAATTCCACAGATGATGTCCAATACTCAAATGCAGAATTGTTGTTAATGTGCTGAATTAGTAATGCTTGTAAGATCATATTTTTGGATAAAATGATGTGCGCCGGGCAAAATAATTTATCAAGATCGAACAATTTATCAGGATCTAACACATGACTGCTCTCAATTTCCATGTGTTCTATTTGACGCATAGTCTTGTTATCCAACCCTTTTTTGTTAGTTATAACTTCATTCAGTCTATCGCTTCTACTCAGCATTATTACTCATTGTTCAAAAACCGGTGATCGGTAGCTGCTCGGTCTGTCAGGGAATAGGGATTAACTGAATTAATCGGGGATTAACCGGATTAATCGGTTGACCATTAATCGGTTGGTTAGCAAGGAATATACCTTATTTTTTATGTAATCTAGCAATATAATATACTAGAATAGACATGTATAAGAAGGAAAAATACTAAAATAGATCTTTCTGGGTTGGTCTCTTTCTTTATGGGCCGGTGGCCCACCTCTCTCCTCTTATCTCTCTCTGCCTCTCCCTCAGCCCCTTTCTCGATCACTCACACGCACACGGGACGACAGCGCGCAGTGCCCTTCCAGATCCGGTGACTTGAGGAGGGGCGGCAGCTTGAGGAGGAGACGACGGAGCTGAGCGGTGCCCGAGCGGCGGGAGCTCGAGCTGCGGTGGCACGGGGGGGGGGGGGGGGGGGCGAGCGGCCGATTGCTTGGGCTTGAGGAGGGGCTACCGCGCGAGAGCCTGGCGCTACTGAGGCTGCGACGCGTTTTGAGGGAGGAGATTAATCGGTGGTCAACCCGATTAATAGGTCTGACAGACCGATTAATCGGCCAGCTGTTTTCACTGTAATCGACTCGTCCCCCGCCGATCATTGATTAATTGGGCCGATTAAAATCGCTGATTGGCTGATTTTTTCAACACTGTTATTACTATGCTCTTTGTGCTCATCTCATCTCCAGTGAATTGTCTATTGATATTTTGTTGTCAGAATGAATAGAAACATTATCTTGTGCTACAGATAATAATTATATCATCTAGATACTGTTTCATTCTCTTGGGAGGTGTAGTGTTTGGGAAACTTGTTTATTTGACCTCTATTCATATAATTTTGCTCTATATTGGACTTTGTGATGGTAACAGTGGTCATTGTATAGAACCCACAAGGTCCCTAACTTTTTACAATCATATTTGTTTTTAATTGCACACTGTAACTAGTCTATGTATTTTCCACCTTTGAATGTTATTGTATAACGTGTATCCTGCCCTGCTGCTATCATGTAGACATCTTAGTGCATATTAGTTATTTGTGGATCCTATTCTCATCAGTTGAGTATTTACTTGATGTAAATTGTCTTTCCTTATGGTCTTGACTACGAAATTGGTATGAACCCTTGTTATTGAGAATCTGTATTCTGCTTTGCATGCAGTTCAGTTATCCTATAAGCTAACTCTATTTAACATGACATGTTTTTACTAATTTTTTTGTAACAATGTTTTACACATTGATCTTCTCTTCTCTCCAATGGATATTTGACTGGCTTCTGGTACACTTGTTTAGATCCTGTACTGTACAAGCTTGAGCTGGAGTGCGGATGGAAGCACACTCTACACTGGCTACACGGATGGATCCATCAGGGTCTGGAAGATCTCTGGGTTCGGCTACGCAGGCTAGATGGTGAGATGGTGAATCTCTTGGAAGGTCTAGGAGCCTTGTTCGGCAAAACATTGTAATGTTCGTCGAGTTTTTGACTGTACTCCCGAGTTATATTTACTGTTTGGTACTTTGTACTTGATTTGCTATTTATGCTTGGCTTCGTTAATGAGCTCAAATTTTGACTTCTGCTTTAATAGTTTAATGTTCATTTGTTGAGCGAGAGCTCAAATTTTTCATGATATAATATATTTAATATAGTGGAACATATGCAAAATAATAAATTTCCTACAGGATCAACAAGCAACTCTCTCTCGATTGTATGTGGTGAAACGTATGTAGCTTTGACAATTTCTTATCCAACAACAACTGAAAAGAATGAAAATGGAATTATAGTCTGAACAGAGAAAAATTAAATTAAGAGCACAGATCGTATGTGGTGCACATATTGATAGATTTATCCTGTTGATAGCACTGATTATGGACAAATGCATCGAGCAACTATAAATAAAGACTAATGATACATTACAGGTCTTATTGGACAAGAGAAATGATGAGGCTTGGCATAGCTAATCCAACGCCATACAACTATCTTAGCTAAAAGAAATAAAAGGCTTCAGCTTATAGACCATCAAAGCGGCTGGCGGAGCTTGGACCTAATTTTAGTAGAGCCAACATAGTGGGTTGGGCTAAAGGGAGAGCCAAATAATGCTTACGAGAGTGGGGTGGGCCGGAGGGCAGGGGGCCATGGCCCAATGTGGCCTCGATAGTGGGTTGGTCTCGATGAAGCTCTGCCACTTATCAGAGCTAACTAAACCCAAAGTGAAATTCATTTCAATATTTATCATGTTCTAATGGTTAGTCTGTTAATCTTTTACGCACACGTACCCATTATTCCGCCAAATCCACCACCACTCCTCTTCGCTGCTTGTCAGCCTCCTAGGTGTACTGTAGAACAGACCAAACATCCAGCCGATAGCACATTGTATAGCTTGGTTAGCAAATTCAATAGCTCAATTTAATCAACAAATTGGACAAGTTGGTCAACACCACTATAGGCCATGGATAAATCCTTTTAAAAAAATACAAAGATTTTAGGCCACTAAAAATGATAGGTGGATGGTTCAACAATGTCATGTAAATTATATGAATCTTACCTATCCAAGAAGTTCAACGAGAACCTAACCAACAACAAAATTTGCCCAGTAGACGTAATTATGATATCTATAGTTGATTTATGATAGATTCAATTCTCCTTTCACCACAATAGGGCAAGATAGTGATCATATAAGACTTATGTACTGCCAGAGCAATGCATATTGAACCGATGCAAAAAATAATATTATATCAACCCACCTGAGTCTGCATTAGCATTTTGACTTGGAGATCCAGGTTGAAGTTCCATGTGATGAGTATCATAGTGAAGTTTATTGGTTTGTCGATGCCGATCACCACAAAGCAGCGACGGGTGAGATAATCATCCAATAGTAGGGCATCACTTCTTGAACCGCTGATCAGAACCACTGATCTTAGACGACAACCATTTCGGAATTGATCAGAATGGATTGGCATCCATCCATCTGTTGGACGAGGAATTTGGTAATTCCATGTAACACACGGATCCGTCTTGGATAACTATCGTTTTTTATAGCGATACGCGTTTTGTTTACAAGCAAACAAGCAAAGATTTCAACCAACAACCTTGGGGATCGCCCTCTGGACAATTTATGAGTAAATCAACAAAGAACTACCACCCAAATCGTTGAGATTCAAAGTAGCAGTGAAGAACTAATCTAAAACTACCCTAAAGTGCAAAAAAGTAAAATAGAATGAAAAGTAGATGCAATAGTTGCGTTGGACTGAGTTATTGTTTGCAATCGGCCACCACCTTCAACTATTTATAAGGGGGACGTGATCTTGGTTTTAGGGAATCAAAATAGGACTCTATTCCAACCCTAAACACACCTTGTTCGACCAAAAAAATGAAAGAAATCCAAGCATATCTTTGAATCTAAACCAACTAGGATTTGGTCTAAACACCGGATGTTCTGACGAGAACAAATTTTTGAACACCGGACCTTCCGACAAGTTTCATTTGGCTAGAGCTCTAAACTGCGTCTTAACGTACACCGAATGTTCTGATGGCTGAAATGAATTCACCAGAGGCTTCACCGGATGGTTTTCCATAGAGTTATTTTTTTGACAAAAAAATCTATTTGCACACATCGCATAATCCGACGTCCATCAAATACCTCATCGGACTATTTTTTTTTTCCAGAGAGCATGTTTTCCTACATGAAATCTCCTTTGTTCACACCAGATAGTCCGGCGTCTACCGAATATACCGTCAGACTAATTTGTCAAAAGAGCATGTTTTCGGCACAAACTCGAGCTACGTTGACTGGATAGTCCGACGTTCACTTCATGCCTCACTGGACTATTTTTTAGAAAGCAAAACTTTTTGCACAAACTACTTTTGAACCTGCTGGATATTCCGGTGTATTCACCGGATCATGCACCAGACTGATTTTTCTAGAGAGCAATCCTCTATGCAAGAAATTATCCTTATGCACATCGGATAGTCCGATGGCAGAATTGTGTTCATTGGACGCTTGCGTCGGACTAATTTTTCTAGAGAACATGTTTTCATCACAGAGTCCACTTCTACTCACATGATAGTCTGGTGATCACACAACCTTAATTACCGGACTATCCAGTGTGTACAAAAAGCCTGACCATGCCATTTTTTTGCTATCAACACATGCCCCATGTTTTTTTTGGTGAAACATGCGCACAAAAAACACTTTTATGCGATATAATCATGATTTAACTTATTATCTACTTTAGATTATGTCTTAGGACGATATAAATAACATATTGGCCATGTATTTACGTTCTAAGGGCAATGATAACTACATCGGCCATGTACAATTATATTTCTTAGGATGATAATAAATTACATCGCCCATGTATACTTATCTCCTCAAGCATTTTGCCAAACGCTCGGATAATATTTTCTCAAGTGCTTCCCATTGAGAGCTCTAGGCAACTTGTATCCTTGTAAATATTGCAGCATATACGAATTTTCATGTACGATTCCTGCAATCTTAAAAGAACTTCCTAACTAGGAGACCACTTCCCGAATTTATTATCTTTGGATCCAATAGGTAAAATTGTCTTCCAAACTAAATCTCCTACTTGAAACGATTTTGCCTTCACTTTCTTACTGTAGGCTTTAGCTACTCTCAATTTATCATTCTCAATTTCTCCCAAAGCTCTAAGCCTTTCATCATTGAGATCATCTATTTTATCTACCATATCATTATAATAATCTACGATCGACAAGTCATTTTATCATGCCACTCTCAACACGCTAAGATTTACTCAACAGGCAAAACGTCATTTTATCCGTACACTAACTCATAAGGAGTAACTTTGGTAGCACTATGCTTAGATATACGATGAGCCCATAATGCTTTACTCGAAACCTCATGCCATCTTTTCGGATGTTTGTCTATCTTCTTTTTTATGATCTTAATCAAAGTTTTATTTCTTGACTCAGCCTGAGCATAATATGGTGAGGAATTGAGAAACTTAATTCTAAATGATTCAGCAAATTCACACACTTGATGAGAAATAAAAGAAGAACTTTGATCGGTAGTTAAAGTTTGCGGGATACCGAATCTATAAGTAATATGCTATAAAATAAACTTGATTATCTCCTTATATGTTATGTTCTTCAATGGAACGACATCGGTCCACTTTGTAAAATAATCCGTAGCAACAAAAATAAAGCAATGACCTTTGGAGATGAAGGATAAATTTAGCCGATGAAATCTAAAATCCATCCACGAAACAACTATGGTTTGATAATATGATGCAACATAGAAGCAGGAGCTAATTAATTGTATATCATTAAATTTTTGACATGCTTCACATCCTTTATAATATCTAGAACAATCATCAAACATCATCGGCCAATAAAAATCAACTATCCTTAACAAACATATCATTTTGTGAGCCAACTGATGCATACCACAAATACCTTCATGTATTTCACTCATAGCAATTTTACTTTGCTCTGAACCCAAACACTTTAAAAGCAACGCATCTATGGTTCGGTGATAAAATTCACCATCCAACATCACATATTTTAAAGTTTATCGTCTAATCTTTTTATCTACAAATGAACTAGTATTTTCTAAATTCTCAGCCATCGGCTTTCTCTAATCACTAAGTGTAGGTAAATCTGATTTTTGGGGCAAAATCGAACTCCCTTCTTGTTGTTAGGCCAAATGAAAACTAGTACAAGCCAACAATAGTCTTTCTAACACGAAAAACATCCCTCTACAAGCCAATGAGATGCTTTTGTGCTAAGTTATTTGCCCTCATATTCTCTTCTCTAGATATGTGAGTGATGATGAAATCATCCAAATTTGCTATGACATCTAAATATCTATCTAAATAACTATTTAGTGACCCATCAAAGCATTGAAAAACCTAAGAAATTTGCTGCACCACTAATAATGAATCACCAAATGCTTCTATATGTTTAACACCCATGGATTCTAAAATTTACAAATCTAGCAAAAGAGCTTCATACTTGGTTTGATTATTGGTACAAAAGTATTCTAAACGAACCGATGTTTCAAAAACAATACCTCTAAATGAGATTAAAATAATACAAATACCTTGACCTTCTCTACAAGCCGAGCCATCAAAATATAGTTTCTATAGACACACACTAATAACACTAACCGATGCATCATTATCAATGCAATGATCAATGATAAAATCATTAACAATTTAGACTTTCATAGATCTTAACGGTTCAGAAGCCAATTTGTATTCAATTAAAGCATACACCCACTTTCCGATTCTACCACTTAAAATCGAATTTTGCAACATATATTTAATAACATCTATTTGGCATGCAACCACACAAGTACTTAAAAAAATAATATCTCAACTTGGTGCATACATAATAGCACAATTTTTCAATAAACACGTACCTCGTTTCCGCATCCAAGAGACACCGACTTAAATAAGTGATCACATATTCTTTCCATTCACTTTCTTATGTAAGAACAACACCTATCACCATCTCTTATGCAGCAACATATAGCCGAAGGCTTTGGGCGCCCTCAACACGGGGGATGATGACAAATATTTTTTTATCTCGTTAAAGGCTTTTTGCTATTCTACCCCCAAGTAAAATCGACTTCTTTTTTCAACCAAAGTATAGGAGTGAACGCACTATCCTTGCCAGATAAGTTAGATATGAACCGCTTCAAGTAATTGACTTTTTCTAGCAACTTTTGCCAATCCCTTTTTGATTTTGGCGCCCGCAATTATTCTATAGCTGTTATCTTATTGTGATCTATCTCTATGGCTCTCTCATGTATTATGAAACCCAAAAACTTGCCCGCCAATACACCAAAAGTACACTTGAGTGGGTTCATCTTTAAATCATACCGACACATCCTTTCAAAAGCTAAATGCAAATCAGCTAAATGAATATCCATAGCATCTGATTTGACAATAATATCATTAATGCACATCTCTAAGATAACACCAAGTAAATCATGAAAGATCAAATTCATAAATCTTTGATAAGTAGAAGTGGCATTGTTTAAATCAAACGTCATGACAACTCATTCAAATAAATCAACAAAACCCAGGCAACAAAAAGCCGTTTTAGACATATCTTCTTTGGCCATGAAAATTTGATTATAACCTGCATTACCATCCAAAAACTAATGATTTTATGAGCCGAAGCATCATAAATCAATATATCGGCGACAGGCATAGGATATTCATCTTTAGGAGTAGGTTTATTTAGTCTCTAAAATCAATGCATACTTTCAATTTACCGGTGTTTTTCTTCTCAATCGGGACAATATTGGATATTCATTCAGCATACCTACAAGGACGAATAAACCCCGCAACGAGCAACTGATTTATTTCTTCTTTGATCCGCCCATACATGTTAGGATTAAACTTTCTAGCCAGTTATTTGTGAGGTCTAAAACCTGATTTTATGGGAAATTGATGCTCTACAAGCTCACAACTAGATCTTGGCGTCTCATTATATTCCTAAGTGAAACAATCAATATATTCCTTAAGCAATGCAACCATTTTACTTTTTTGGACATCATGCATGTTTTTGCTCACAAATGTCAGCCTAGGAACAATATCATCTCCTATATCTACCTCTTCTAACGGGTCAGCTGACGAAAAACCTTGTCCTAGCTTTTCTACTTCATTAAAATTATCAATAGTTTCACAAATATCGTTCTTTTTGTACCGATATTGTTACACACACTATTATAACTAATCTAAATTATTTTATTTATCTATTTATAAAATTACATTGCTTAGCCAAGATGAAGAAATTGGCTGTGTAGATATGGGTACAAAACCATCTCTAGTAACATTAAAAAAAATCATAACTCGGGAGATCTTGACCGAATAAACATTGAACATTCTCGTGTTGCCAATCTAGCGAAGCATCGGCTAAAGCAACAAAATCTGATGTATCCGCATAGACAACCTATACTTCATCATCTAACCATTGAATCAAGAATAGATGCAAACTAGAAAGCACACAATGATTTGCATGAATCCAATCATGTCCTAATAACACGTTGTAATTACCTTGCACATCGATGACAAAGAAAGCCATAGGCACCGTCTTGCTCCTAATGGCGAGCTTCATAGAAATCATACCCTTAGCCTCTGTAGGATCACCGGTGAAACCATTAAGCACCAAATTCGTCTTCACGAGCTCATTGTCCTCCTTCCTTAGTTTCTTGAAAACCGAATATGGTAAGTTCACGGTAGCCCCACCATCCACTAGCATCCTCCAAATTGGCCTTCCATCAATATTTTCCTTAACATATAATGGTCTCAAATGTTGGCTTGATTATTTAGGCTTCTCAAATATGGCTTCATTCGGACCAAGATTTAATTTAGCAACCTCTTCATCAATGGCTCGAAACTCCGAAGACAAAACGAAAACCATATTAACGTCCATGTTATCATCTGGCGGAGTGTAATCTCTAATCACTGGAGAGTCATCTAGCATATTATCCTCATCATCACTAGGTGTTACAATAGGCACTACAACTTGCTTCACTCTCCATTCCGACCGAATAGGCAACATCGACTTGATTTCATTAAACACTTGATTCCTCACCTTTTCAGCTTGCGCTTCTCCCATCTCTTGCTTGCGTAATCATTGTAGCCTTCTCTTTTAGGAGTGTGAGAGACCTCTAGAACACTGTTGAGGCTATGGTTTAGTTCTAGGCAGCAATGACATCTTTATTTCAATCTTCCGATCACCCGAACTATCGATCGGCTTAGCACTAGAAGTGGCTTCTTCAATCCTTGGCGCCACGGGCTGTGGTGTTTCTGTAGGAGATACCAATTTGGTCCCAAGATCAGTACCAACCACCTCTACAACTTCCTCTTTATTGCCACCTACCAAACAGTCACTAGCTGATTGTTTTTGCACTTTGTTTTCATCAACAACCGACTATTTTTCGTCTCTGTCCAGATCTGATTTCTCATTAGAAACACTTGTATTTTTCACATGATATGCCTTTTTAACTTCCTTCCTATCCCTCCCATCAATTGACTGATTGTTTGAACCAAATCGGTCTTGTCTAAATGAGATAACCGGTCGAATGTCGAAGGTCATGGTGATGTCCACCCCGTATGAAATGGTGTGAACTGCATAGGAGGTGGCGCCCAAGGTCCACACAAACCCCATGGAAAATACAAAGAAAGCACCATAGGAGGAGGCCCTTACATCATAGGCATTGGTGGCCTGAAAGTAGGAAACAGAGCTGCTGCAATATTATTCTTTCATTGTCTCTTCCTCCCTTCAAACTCACGTTATGGAGGTGATCTTGAACGTTTAAGAGTATTTTGCCGGTTGTCTATTTTTTTTTGCCGATTTTGCCACTATCATATTTAGCCAGTAGTGCACTAAATGTAGGTTTTAGCTTTTCAAATTTCTTAATGGCTTTACTCTTGCTTTCATTGACCTTCCAACGATCAACCTTTGGACTTTTAGGCTTGACCATCTTTGGCCTCACATTATCCTCACTAATGATTAGATTCTTGCCTTTAGTCGATTTGGCCTGAGATGGCCGAATCAAAACTTTCTTCCCCTCGAAGTTCATCATGTTGATAGTGAATAGATAGATCACTATCAAGCTTCATCTCAGAATTTTCAGCAAATTTTAATCGTCCTTTATTAATGGCTGATTGAACTTATCGATAGAAGATATTTCAATCATTAGTAGCGTGAGAATACGAAATATGTCATTTACAATATGCACGCTTCTTAATCTCCTCAAGTGGTGGAATGACATGATTATGAGATAAACTAATTTACTTTTCTTGTAGCAAAAGATCAAATACTCTATCACACTTAGTGACATCAAATGTAAACTTCATCTCTTCTAGTCAATTCTTTTGTAGAGTCGACTTTAAAGCGGATCATACAAATGGCTTAGACTTAGACTTCCATATCCATTCGGCTACGAACATATCTACACTATCATCATCCGATGAATCGTCCTTATAATCAACTATATTAACACACAGACGATCCACTTTGTGTTTTTCACTAATTTTTTGAACTTTTCTATGCTCTTTGGCATCGCTTTCTTGAGCTAGAGCCCGCTGCAATACTTGGTTCACATCTGAAAATTCTTGCCCTTCTAACACCTCTTTGATGTGTGCATGCAAACCGGTAAAAATTAATTCAGTTAGATCCCTATTGGAGAGAGTAACATTAAAACATCGGTTCTTAGTATCTCTAAACCTCATAATGTATTCAGAAATGAGCTCATTATACTTTTGTGTAACCGATGTCAAGTGAACTAACCTCAACTCTGTGTCTCCGATATAGAAATATTCATGAAATTTTACTCAAATTGTACCCATGTATGAATAGAGTTAGGCGCAAGCGAAGTAAACCAAATAAATACATTGCCGAAAAGTGATAAAGAAAATAGGCATAATCTTAAAGCATGACTACCACCAGCTTCATCACATTGCACAAGAAATTATCCTATGTGTTCCATTGTGGCTCTACCATCCTCCTTATTGAATTTAACAAAATTAGAAACTTTAGACCCACGGGGATATGTAGTTATGTCATAATAATTAGGGTATGATTTTTGATAAATACGTGATTTACCTTTGTGCTACCCCAAAATGTTCCCTCAAAATATTAGTCATTTGCTCTTTGATGCTTTCAGGCCCTAAAAGTGTTTCCGGCGTAGACCGATTAGGTGGTATATTAGCATATTGTTGCGGCCTACAAGCTTGTGGTGGTAAGTCATGGGAGTGTGATGCTACGGGCTATACATACGGACTATTTTGTGAAGGCACATTAAAGTAAGTATCTGGCAATGGATTATAAGGGATGCTGGTACCTTGTGGAGGTATGGGAGGCGTACTATATGCCACAATATTATATGAGACTAACAGCATACTTGCTGAAATTTTATTAGCTCGGTTATTAGCTACGTGTGGAACCGAACTAATTGTTCCAGATGTAGTGCTTGCTACCGAAAAAAAGAATGAGGAAACCTCTGGCTTGCTAATGTTTAGTGTATTAAACAAAGGTGTCTCCACATTAGTTGAACCCACATTAGTTCAGTTATAGGTTTGTTGTATCGGCATACCTTGTTGTATAGGCAAATGTCGGTGTATTCAGAACCAGGGGTCCCTAAGTCCCGAGGCCAGGCCGGCCATCCACCACATGTCACCACCCTGCAAGGTAAGAAGAGGCTAAGCCCCGGGAGAAGGTGCTCGGGGCTGCCGCCTCTGGTTCCCGAGCACCCTAGTTCCCCGATGATCCGCAGAGCCCAAATACCAAGAAGGAAGTGCTCGGGAGAGAGTGCTCGGGGCTGCACGTGGCAGCCCCCGAGGACTCGGTGCCCCGAAGGTCCCACCGAAGTGCTCGGGAGAGAGTGCTCGGGGCTGCACGTGGCAGCCCCCGAGGACTCGGTGCCCCGAAGGTCCCACCGAAGTGCTCGGGAGAGAGTGCTCGGGGCTGCACGTGGCAGCCCCCGAGGACTCGGTGCCCCGAAGGTCCCACCGAAGTGCTCGGAAGAGAGTGCTCGGGGCTGCACGTGGCAGCCCCCGAGGACTCGGTGCCCCGAAGGTCCCACCAAAGTGCTCGGGAGAGAGTGCTCGGGGCTGCACGTGGCAGCCCCCGAGGACTCGGTGCCCCGAAGGTCCCACCGAAGTGCTCGGGAGAGAGTGCTCGGGGCTGCACGTGGCAGCCCCCGAGGACTCGGTTCCCCGAAGGTCTCACTCAAGTGCTCGGGAGAGAGTGCTCGGGGCTGCACGTGGTAGCCCCCGAGGACTCGGTTCCCCGAAGGTTCGCGCAAGATCATTCAACGATCCGAAGGGTCCCGTCGTCAGGGTGTCATCCAGTCAAAGGCCCAATGCCGCATTTAATAGGCACGCGCGGTCTGACATCCTGACATCCTGACATTCTCAGCTGCCCACGCCCCAGTGTCAGACCCTGCCATGCACTGGCAGGGGGGCGTGGGTCCATTAAATGCACGGGTCCCGTCCCGTTTCATCCAGGTGCCTCGGGATAACGTTGCCAGAATCGAAGCGCTCCGCCTGCCACCCTGCCCTGGCAGAAGACCAAGACAGGGTGGGCGCACCGGGCACCTCTGAGGCTGCCCGGTGGGCCCCCTTTATGGCGCCCGAGGGCTTCCACAGTGACGGGTGGTCGGATGCGCGCCGCATTTCTGCACCGCCCCTGTCACTTCGCCAAGACGAAATGATTGCGCCTTTCTCCGTGGCACCTTGGCATTCGCGTCCCCCCTTTCCCATTCAGGATATGTTGAGGTCGACGCGCCTATAAAAGGAAAGGATGGAGAACACTAAAAAAGAGAGAGCAACAGCCCCCGACCACAAGACGACCAAGAGACCAGACAACCAACAATCTCCGGCGAACCAGGCCAAAGATAGATCGACAGACACTCGAACCAGCTCAAGTTAAGCTAGAACATAAGAGCCTCAAGCTCTTTGTAAACAGTTCTCCCCTTAGAACCAGATACCTCCTTGAAGAATCCCCTTCAAGGATAAATATAGCGCTCATACAGGAGTAGGGTGTTACGCCTCCGTGCGGCCCAAACCTGTCTAAAACCCGGCGTACCCACTTTTTCTTGCATTAGGGTGATCGTCTCCCACTAGCCATCGCATTTATTTCCGTTCCCGCTTATTTCCCACACAAGCTTTTCCAGGATCATCCCCCCGGCCGAATCTCTAAAAAGGGGTCTCTCGGGATCCCTGCGACAGGAGTTCACTCTCCGACAGCTGGCGCGCCAGGTAGGGGGGAATATCCCTGGATTGTTTGTTTCACTTTTTTCTCCACAGGAAAAGATGGCCGGTGGGCACCGTCTCCAGCGTTCCGGCTCCACTTCCAGTAACGGAGCACTGCCCCACGACCGAGAAAGCCCCATCGCTGCTGCGTGCCCGCGGCAGCCGCCATCCACGCGCGCGGTTTTTCCCGCCCAAGGGGATCAAGGCGCTGGGCCCATCAGCGCCGCCGCCGCTGCCGACGTACTTTCCGACCCCCAGCAGGTGGTCGGGACCCCGGTCGCCAGGTCCGCCTCTGGACCACGTCGGGTGCCGCCTCGGCGCAGGCTCGCTTTCAGTGAGGCCAGCCCAGGGAGCGCGTTGCTTGCAGCACATGCTCTCCTCAGACACCCGCCCGTTCAGGCCACGCCAAACACTCCGGAAGGCCGGTGGATGCAAGATGTCGTCGCTTTGGTCGGCACTGCTCGTCGCCAGGTGCAGGTCGGGAGTCCTCGCACCACTTCTCAGCACGGTGCCGCCAGAGCCGGCTCCTCAGCGGGCAACACCCGCACGGGCCGAGGGGTCTCCAGGCGGAGTGCCGTCCCCCTGGCCATGTCCGGAGCCCGGGACCTTCGTTTGCACCTTGACGAGCGGAGGGGCCACGAAGATGCCCGAGTCACTCTCGAACGTCAGCGGGAGACCCGGCAGGGGGTTGGGGCAGAGGACCAGGCTTCCTCTCTCCCGGCCCACGACCACCGGGGATCCCCGGCTCGCCGCTTCTCGCCACCGAGAGCCCCCGCTCGTGCTGCGGGGTACGGCACCGGTTGCCGTGCCTTCACCACCGAGCTCCGCCGGGTGAGGTGGCCTTCCAAGTTCCGCCCCGAGCTGCCGGAGAAGTACGACGGGTCTATCGACCCCGTCGAGTTCCTCCAGATCTACACGACGGCCGTCCAAGCGGCCGGAGGCAGCGAAAAGGTGATGGTAAACTATTTTCATGTTGCCTTGAGGGGTTCCGCCCGCTCTTGGCTTATGAACTTACCCCCAGGATCTATCGGCTCCTGGGATGACCTGTGCCACCAATTCGTGGCCAACTTTCAGGGCACATTCGCACGTCCCGGTTTGGAGTGCGACCTCCACGCCGTCCAACAGCAGGAAGGGGAGACGCTACGACGATTTATACAGCGTTTCAGCCAGGTTCGCAATACTATTCCGCGAGTGGCCCCCCATGCTGTTATTGTTGCTTTCCGGCAGGGCGTCCGTGATGAGCGGATGCTCGAGAAGCTAGGTACGCACGAGATCGAGACCCCTGCGGAACTTTTCGCACTGGCCGATAAGTGCGCCAAGGCTGCGGAGGCCAGGGCGTGGCATGCTCCTCGCCCCGCTTCCGATCAGCCAAGTTCTTCCCGCTTTGATAAGCGGGAAAAGAAAAAGAGAAGGAAGCGCGAGGCCGCTCCCGTCGAGCCAGCCCAAGTCCCCGCTCACAGGGTGCCGCAAGAGCCCGATCACCGGCAAGAGCGTCGGCCAGGTGTCGATCGGCGCCCCGTTAGGGCCGCTGCTCGGGCTCCTCCTCGGGCCTCTGTGCCCGCGAGGGCCCCGGCACCGGCTTGGGCGCCAGCTCCAGCAAGAGCCCCGGCCCCTGGCCGAGCTCCTATTCCAGCGAGGGCCCCCGCTCCCGCGGGGCCCGAGCCAGGTAAATGGTGTCCCATACACCTGACCAGATGGCACGACCTCACGGAGTGTCGTATGGTCAAAGGACTCGTGGAGCAGCGCCAGAGGGAGCGCGACGAGTCCCGCGGAGGAGGCGATACCGAGGTCGTCCCCAACAACGCCGAGCTCGGCTTCCAGGAGCCCGAGCATGCGGTCGCCTTCATCGACGGGGGCGCTTACACACCCTGCTCGCGCCGTGGCATCAAGGTCATGCGGCGCGAAGTGTGCTCGGCAACCCCGAGCGAGGAGGCCACAAGACCCCTAAGGTGGTCGGATGCTCCGATCACGTTCAGCATGGCTGATCACCCCGTTAGTACTGCAGCCGTGGGACGGCTACCTCTGGTAGTGTCTCCCACTATTTGCAATGTTAAGGTCGGCAGAGTGCTGATCGACGGTGGTGCCGGCCTCAACCTCCTTTCCAAAGAGGCTTTTGAGAAGCTGCAAGTATCTTCCCGACGCCTAAAGCCGTCACTCCCCTTCTGTGGAGTAACTCCCGGGCACTCCCTGCCCCTCGGGCAGGTTGAGTTGCCTGTCACGTTCGGGAGCCGGGACAACTTTCGCACGGAGTGCGTCCTCTTCGATGTCGCGGAGCTCCCTCTCCCCTACAACGCCATCCTCGGGCGTCCGACGCTCGCCAAGTTTATGATGGCCGTGCATTATGCATACCTTACGGTTAAGATGCCCGGCCCCGCAGGCTCTATCTCCGTGATCGCTGAATCCGGCGGCGCTGTCTCCTGCGCCGAACAATCATACATGGCTCTGGTCTCAGCGCAGGCCGAGGTTGATGGCTCTTCAGGGGGCCCGGGACCCTCTTCATCCAGACCCCGACTCACCGCCGACACCTCTGTTCCAACGAAGGAGGTCGAGGTGGGCGAAGACGCTACCCAGGTTGTCCGTATCGGCAGCGACCTGGGCAGCAAATAGGAAAGCGCGCTCGTCGCCTTCCTCCGGGCTAACGTGGACGTGTTCGCCTGGCAACCGTCCGACATGCCCGGGATCCCTAGGGAGGTGATCGAGCATCACTTGGCTGTGCGTCCGGACGCCCGCCCAGTGAAGCAGAAGGTCCGGCGGCAGGCGCCAGAGCGCCAGGAGTTTATCCGCGAGCAGGTCCGCAAGCTCCTCGACGCCGGATTCATCCGAGAAGTCCTCCACCCCGACTGGCTAGCAAACCCAGTCATCGTCCCGAAGGCCAACGGCAAGCTTCGCATGTGCGTGGACTACACCGACCTTAACAAGGCTTGTCCTAAAGATCCCTTCCCCTTACCTCGCATTGATCAAATCGTAGATTCAACTACGGGATGTGATCTTTTGTGCTTCCTAGATGCAAACTCTGGGTATCACCAGATTCGCATGGCCGTAGGGGACGAGGAAAAAACTGCTTTTACTACCCCGGTGGGGACTTATTGCTACATGTCAATGCCTTTCGGCCTGCGCAACGCTGGATCATCCTTCCAGCGCGCCATTCGTATCACTCTTAACTCGCAGGTTGGCCGCAACGTCGATGCTTACATCGACGATCTCGTGGTCAAAACCCGAGACCGCGCCACCCTGCTCGAGGACCTTGCCGAGACTTTCAACAGTCTCCGCTCTACCCGCCTCAAGCTCAACCCGGAGAAATGTGTCTTCGGGGTGCCGGCGGGCAAGCTCCTTGGTTTCTTGGTCTCTGGCCGAGGAATCGAGGTCAATCCGGAGAAGATCCGGGCCATCGAGCAGATGCGACCCCCGGTTCGACTCAAGGAGGTCCAGCGCCTCGCCGGCTGCATGGCAGCCCTCGGGCGCTTCATCTCCAAGCTCGGGGAGCGAGGGCTCCCCCTCTTCAAGCTTTTGAAGAAATCCGGTCGTTTTGACTGGACGTCGGAAGCCGAGCAGGCCTTCCGCGACTTAAAGAAGTACCTTACCTCGCCACCCGTTTTGGTGGCTCCCTCCCAAGGTGAGCCCCTACTACTTTATGTTTCGGCCACTCCACAGGTCGTAAGCATAGTGCTGGTGGTGGAGCGCGACGAATGTTTGGGGCCGGGTGCTGGGTCCCAGCTCCCAGAGGCCCCCGATCGTTCACTTATCCTCGCGGCTCCCCCTGGGCAAGGGGTCGAGCCCGAACACACTGCTCTTCCCAGCCAAGGAATCGAGCCCGAGTGCCCGGCCAGCCCCGACCATACCGCCGACCCTGGGGGCTGTGGCAGCCCCCCGGGTGGGGCCACTATCCGGGCCCGCCGGGTACAGCGACCGGTGTACTTCGTCAGCGAGGTCCTCCGGGAGGCCAAGACAAGGTATCCCCAGGCGCAGAAGCTACTCTATGCCGTGCTCGTCGCCTCCCGGAAGCTGCGCCACTACTTCCAGGCGCACAAGATCTCGGTGGTTACCACTTATCCACTGGGACCCATTCTCCGGAACCGGGAGGGCACCGGGCGCGTTGTCAAATGGGCGGTTGAGTTGGCGGAGTTCGACCTACACTTCGTCTGTCGCCAGGCAATCAAAAGCCAGGCACTCTCCGACTTCTTGGCAGAATGGACGCCCGTCCCCTGCGTCATCCCAGAAGAGATCTCTGCCTATCCTGGGCACGACGCGCCCGGGTACTGGGTTATGCACTTCGATGGCTCCCTCTCGCTGAAAGGCGCAGGGGCCGGAGTGGTTCTCTCCTCCCCAACGGGTGAAGAGCTCCGGTACGTCGTACAGTTGCAGTTCCGCGCGTCCAACAACATGGCGGAGTATGAAGGTCTCATCGCCGGCCTCCGGGCTGCGGTGGGGCTCGGGATTCGTCGCCTCCTGGTCAAAGGGGACTCTCAGCTGGTCGTCAACCAGGTTTCCAAGGTGTACCAGTGCACGGATCCTCAAATGGCAGCGTACGTGGATGCAGTCAGAAAGCTCGAGAGACGCTTCGACGGCCTCGAATTACGGCATATCCCTCGCCGCGACAATGCTCCGGCCGACGAGCTCTCTCGCCTGGCCTCCTCACGTGCGCGCGCCCCTGCCGGAGTCTTTGAAGAAAGACTCGCACGGCCTTCCGTCCTGCCTGCCGAACAGGATGAAGGGGAAACCTCGAACTCAATTCAGGGGACCCCGGCGGTGCCCTCAGTGGGAAGCCTCGTCAGGGCGCCGCCGTCCGGCGAGTGCGCTGTGCTCTCCGAATGTTCTCAAGATGCCTCGCGGATGTCTGACATCCGAGGGTACTTGAAAGAAAAGTTCCTACCCGAGGATGAGGCGTCTGCCGAAAGGGTTGCTCAGCAGTCCAAACGCTATGCCATAGTAGATGGGGATCTCTACTGACGTAGCGCAGGAGGTGTCCTCCTGAAATGCATCTCTCGGGCAGAAGGCGGCGATCTTCTCGCTGAGGTCCACGAAGGCGAGTTCTTTCAGGTTGGCGACGGAGGAAGGACAGCCACTCCCGAATCCGTGGAACATCGAGCATCTTCGACGCTACTACCCGTAGATGGTCGTGCTCGCGGTTCAGGTTAGCAAGGCCGGGGACTTCTCCCCGCCCGAGCAGTCTGAAGGCTTCGCCCCGTGGGGTAAGTCGCTGTCGCCCAACCTTGTAAATATTGCACATTAAGTATTTCAATAAGCAATCGCTATGTCAAAATACTTTTTCTGGATTCCGTATGTTTAATCTGTCTAGTGAGGAGCTCGGTTGTGCGAGAAAAAGTTCGCTCTCTCTTTTTCCCCGCTGACAAAAGAATCCCGATCGGTATGCATGCGGGCAGTCGCCGCTGACTTACGTCCGCCATGGTAGGCTGTGGTGTTCGGTGTCGTGACAGGCTCCCGGGCACTACCGAGTTTCGGGGTGCTCCGGGTAATCCCATCGCTCGAGCTGCTCGAGTAGTCCGGAGCTCGGGCCCCCGGAGCGGGCTGTCGGTGCTCGGTCTGGTCTGTCATACCCGGGCACCACCAAACCATAGGACCTCTGGGTTATGCCTCTGACCGCTCTTGTCCGCCGGTTTGGGTATTCGAGAGGTCTCGGGTCGAAAACGAGAGCAGTCTATAGCAAGTACCGCACTGACAGAGCGCACCAGACAAAGAAATCCTATTTTTTCTCTTAAGTCACAGGCTGGCGATCACGAGCAGCTCGGCCGCGAGGGCTTCAATGCCCCGGTCTCTGGTCGGCTCCAGGGTCCTCGGGCGGTCCTACCACTTAGGCATGGGTGGTCGAGATCACCCGACCCTAGGAGCCTCGTATGCCTCTGGGCACTCAGGCGCTCCGTTAAAAGAATCGAGTCCCCGGGCACCCGAGCTCGGAAGCACATCCCTCCTGGATCGATGAGCCGGAAGGCCGACAGCTGTCCGATGAGTGGTTATATTCAGACAAGTCTGCTTTAAGTAAATTTATGTCCTCGAGTCACTCTCGGGGGCTCTCGCGGTTTAATCTGTTCGGCGAGGTGGCCTCCTCGCACGCAAAACCCTGCCGCGTGACTATTTTTTCCCAGAACGACAGAACGGTCTGCAGAAAAGAGTAGCGTGCTTGCGATAACGTCTGACCGAAGCCCTTCGTGGTCGTCGTGGTGTTCGGTCCGCTTTTAAGGACCCCGAGCACTACCGAGTCCTCGGGTGCCCTGGGTAATCCTATCGCTCGAGCTGCTCGGGTAGTCCGGAGCTCAGGTCTCGGGGGCGGGCTGTCAGTGCTCGGCCTGGCCCGTTTAAAGCCCGGGCACCACCGGACCGCGAGGACTCTTGGTCACATTCTCGCCCGCACGCGTCTCCCTTCTACTAACTGAGTGGTCGCAAAGTGAAAAAGTGTTCATCAGGCACGGCGTGTTCCGGGCGGGATCGATCCATCTCCCGGGCAAGGAAGTCTCTGTCTTTGTTCTTAACTTAGGCGATGCGGATTCGTGAGAGCTTGAAGGCCGACTGTGCCAGTAACAGCGATCAAGACAACTTCATCCTCGGGGACGGGAAGGTCGGGAACGGCCCGACTGAGTACTCCCCGGGACTTCGAAGTAAAACATCGGAAGAAGCATCGAACACACAGAGAAATTGGAGTTGCGAGCCCAGGGAAAAACAGCCATTTAATATTCACAGGATATTTCCAAGGCATTTTCTAAGGGTTCACTCCTACATCTACAACAAAAGAAAAGAGGCTACAAAAGATCTAGTCGGCGGCAGAGGCGTCGGCTGAATCCTCTGAGTCATCCCCGGGGACTGGCGGCGGCGGCACCTCTCGCCTGAAGCCGGCCGCCACCTCGGCGGCGGTACTCCGGACCGCTGCCCGGGCAGCCTCCTCCTCAGCCTCGACCACTCCCTCCCGCGCCGGCTCCAGTGGGAAGTTCGGGTCCCTGCTTCGGTAGCAGGCCAGGACGTGCTCGGCCACTGCATGCGCCAAGCCACGTCCCTCCCGGGCGGCGAGTTCCTGGACCGCCCAAGGCAGGGCCTCGAGGCGCTCGCAGACCTGCTGCAGCCCCAACACTTGTCGTGCGGGGCCGTCACCCTTTGTGTCATCGACAAGCCGTCCAAGACCACCCTTCTCCACGGCCCGTCGCATCCGCCGGAGTATGTCCTCCAGCATATGCTCAAGGTTGACTCGCGAGACAAAAGAGGTCTCGAGCTTCTCCTTGGCGGCCCGCAGCTGTGCCTCGAGTCCCTGGTCCCCGGCCGGACCAGAAGGACCGCCAGCCGCGGTGGAGGCGGCAGCCTGCTTCGTCTTGGCCACCATCTCGGACAAGGCGCGTTCGCGCTCGGCCAGTTCAGCCTCGTGCTTCGCGTTCTCCTCCGCCCTGGTAGCCGCAGCGGCCAACGCAGCAGCAGCTTCGCCCTCTCGGCGACTTAATTCGCCTTCTCGGCGACTCAGCTCATTCTCCCGCCGGGCCAACACATCCTCCTGTTGGGCCACCGAATCCTCCCGGGCACCGAGATCCGACGCCGATAGCTCATTGTCCACTTCCCGGATGGAGACGTCCTCCTCCCAGCGCTTGAATTCTTCTCTGATCTTCCGGAGATCGTCTTCCCAGCGCTGGAGGTCGGCGCGCGTCTTCTCGGCCGCGCCCTCCCGGCGGGCCAGCTCGGCTTGCCGCTCCTCTGCAGCCTGCTCCCGGGCTGCGACTGCCACCTCCCTCTCCTGCGCCTGCCCCATCCTGGCAAGGGCCTCGGCAGCTTGCTGCCTCGATGCCTCGGCCAAGCGGGCGGCGTCTTCTCGTTCCCGCGCGGCCTCTGCCCGCGCGGTCTTCAGAGTTTCTCGTTCCCGCGCGGCTGCCGCACGGGCCTCCTCCTGGGCGCCCGCTAGCGGCGCCTTCTCCAGTGCCAGGCGGGCGCGCTTGGCCTCGAGCTCCCCCTCCTTGGCGTTCACCACTGCGCCCAGCCGCCCAACCGCTACTTGGACACCTTCAATGGCGGCCAGGAAAGGATCGGCGGGCTGACCGGGCACCGGTGGGGCCCAGGCTTCTCCGCAGAGTGCCTCCAGGGGGGCCGAGCTCTCCGCAGGGCCTTGCACCGCCATCCGCCCCGGGCTCTGCCTGCCCGGGGTAGGCTCCGCCGGAGCCAAGGTCTCGGACGGCGGCCGAATTCCCGCATCGGCCGCCCTGTCCACCGGCCCCGGCAGAACATCCACCTCCACCGTTATCCGCCCCGGGCTCTCCGCGCCCGGGGTAGGTTCCGCCGGCGCCCTTCTCTCGGTCACCGCCTCCGCCTCTCTCCCAGGGGCCACCACGTCAATTGGCACCTCCGCCGTTCCTATGCCGGCCTCCGCCGTCACAGCGGGCAGGCTCGGCTCTGGCCCCGGCGCCTGCTCTCTCTCCGTCACAGCAGCGCCTGCAGCCGGCCTACGGGAGACAAGTGAAAGTTGTCAAAACTTAGTTCGGGCCGAAAATGCCCATGGAAAAGCAAGAAAGAAGACTCACCGATACCGCCATTTGGCCGCTGGGAGCCTGATGTCCGGGTCCGGCGCCGTCGGTCCGGACTCCTCCCGCCGCCTCTTCCGCTGAGGGCTCGGCTGAGCCACTACGCGGGCCACGGGCGCCGTCGTGCGGGCCTCGGGTGCCGCCGCACGGGTCTCGGTCTCCACCGTGCGGGCCGCGGGCGCCGATGCAGGCCCCATCCGCACCAGGCGCGGCTCCAGCACCGGAAATGCCGCCGCTGCCGTCGGCGACGGCGGAGAATCCGGCACTAGGATCAAGGCCCGGGGACGCTTTCCCCGATCTCCCGGCGCCAACTCCTCAACAACTTCAGTGGCGCCCTCCTCTCTGGTACGGCGGCTGCCGCTTGCGACGACCCCTTCACCAGCCTGCGCCGAACTACCAGCAACCTCATCGCCAAGTAGTTCCTCCAGCCCGGGGAGTTCGGAGGCCTCAGGACTCCGGCTTCTTGGCCGGTCCACGGGCCCCTGGGCATCGAACTCCGGCAGCCCCGCCATAATGGCCACCCGGCTGGGGTTGGCACAGAGCGCCATCTCCAGCCACGGGAGTTCCGCCCAGCTCATATCCTCCGTTCCGGTGATCACCCTTGTCATCCCCCGCAGTTCCGCCGCCCCCAGATCCCAGCTCGCGCCAATCTGGGTCCTGGTGATGTCCTCCGGCCCGGTGTAGAACCAGCTCGGCCGGGCCCGTTCTCGCAGAGGCGCCAACCGACGACGCAGAAAATCCGCCACCACCATGACGGAGGTCAGCCCGGACTCGCGCAGCTCCAAGATGCGCTCCAATACCGGCTTCAGCCTCGCGTCTTCTGGCGGCGGCGCCTCCCACGTCGATCGCCGAGGTTCCGCCGCCTTCTCTGGCAATTCGAGGCGCTCGTGGGGATCGATGTCGACGAAGAACCAGTCCCGTCGCCATTCCTCCCACTTGCTGCGCATCACCTGGGGAATGTAATGATCCCCCAGGCCTTCCCGGAGCCGAAGGTTGCAGCACCCCGCGACGTCCGCCGTGGAGTGCCCCCTCTTCTTCCCCACCAGTCGAAGGACGAAGAAGTGGCGAAGCAGCGTCGCCGACGACATCACCCCCACGAACATTTCGCAGAGATGCGCGAAGACCGCCAACGCCACGACAGAATTGGGGCTTAGGTGCACCAGTTGAATGCCGTACGTCTCCAGCACTTGCAGGAAGAAGGCGGAGAACGGCGGCACCAACCCCGCCGCCACGAAAGAAGTGAACAGGACGGTCCGCCCAGGGACGGTCGTTGCCGGCGTCAGAGTCGCCGGCCTCACCACCGCAGCTCCTTCCTGACCCTCCGGTACCAGCAGCTTCCTGATCTTATCCGCCGCCTCCTCGTTCCTCAGACGAGACTCCGGTAAGATGCTGTCCGAAGTCTTGTCCCGGCGTCCTCCTCCAACCCTCGTCATCTCGGCAAGATGGGGGATATTTTTTGGTGGTGAAAAGAGAGAGAAGGGAGAATGCTCCGGTCGCCTGGGGGTTTCCTGAGGGCTTCGGAGCACAAAGAAGGCAGGAGCGCAAGTGCAAGAGAGCGTAAAAAGGGGAACGGACCGATCCGTTCCCCCTTTTATATCTCAAAATTCGAAAACTGCCGCCCGAACGGTTCGCTCGGCGAAGCGTCGCCTCGATCGGCGCAACTGTCAGGCGAATCTCCCGCCGATCGCGCGATGTCAGCGGTTGCCAGGCGTATTTTCCTCGATCTGCGCGGCGACCGCGCGTGCTGCCCGTATGGTTATCATACCCTTCGGAAGTTGTGTGGACACGCGTCCACTCATTTTCCCGTTGGAACGTACTTGAGGTCTAGGTCCGCAAGGGCCACCTCTCGAAAGCTTGCCACATGGTGTCCGCGCCAGCCTTGGCCTCGGTCGCGACGAAGGGCCCATTCGCAGTCTCCGTCCCATCGGCTACCAACGGGCCCGGGGGCTACTGTCGGTGTATTCAGAACCAGGGGTCCCTAAGTCCCGAGGCCAGGCCGGCCATCCACCACATGTCACCACCCTGCAAGGTAAGAAGAGGCTAAGCCCCGGGAGAAGGTGCTCGGGGCCGCCGCCTCTGGTTCCCGAGCACCCTAGTTCCCCGATGATCCGCAGAGCCCAAATACCAAGAAGGAAGTGCTCGGGAGAGAGTGCTCGGGGCTGCACATGGCAGCCCCCGAGGACTCGGTGCCCCGAAGGTCCCACCGAAGTGCTCGGGAGAGAGTGCTCGGGGCTGCACGTGGCAGCCCCCGAGGACTCGGTGCCCCGAAGGTCCCACCGAAGTGCTCGGGAGAGAGTGCTCGGGGCTGCACGTGGCAGCCCCCGAGGACTCGGTGCCCCGAAGGTCCCACCGAAGTGCTCGGGAGAGAGTGCTCGGGGCTGCACGTGGCAGCCCCCGAGGACTCGGTGCCCCGAAGGTCCCACCGAAGTGCTCGGGAGAGAGTGCTCGGGGCTGCACGTGGCAGCCCCCGAGGACTCGGTTCCCCGAAGGTCTCACTCAAGTGCTCGGGAGAGAGTGCTCGGGGCTGCACGTGGTAGCCCCCGAGGACTCGGTTCCCCGAAGGTTCGCGCAAGATCATTCAACGACCCGAAGGGTCCCGTCGTCAGGGTGTCATCCAGTCAAAGGCCCAATGCCGCATTTAATAGGCACGCGCGGTCTGACATCCTAACATTCTCAGCTGCCCACGCCCCAGTGTCAGACCCTGCCATGCACTGGCAGGGGGGCGTGGGTCCATTAAATGCACGGGTCCCGTCCCGTTTCATCCAGGTGCCTCGGGATAACGTTGCCAGAATCGAAGCGCTCCGCCTGCCACCCTGCCCTGGCAGAAGACCAAGACAGGGTGGGCGCACCGGGCACCTCTGAGGCTGCCCGGTGGGCCCCCTTTATGGCGCCCGAGGGCTTCCACAGTGACGGGTGGTCGGATGCGCGCCGCATTTCTGCACCGCCCCTGTCACTTCGCCAAGACGAAATGATTGCGCCTTTCTCCGTGGCACCTTGGCATTCGCGTCCCCCCTTTCCCATTCAGGATATGTTGAGGTCGACGCGCCTATAAAAGGAAAGGATGGAGAACACTAAAAAAGAGAGAGCAACAGCCCCCGACCACAAGACGACCAAGAGACCAGACAACCAACAATCTCCGGCGAACCAGACCAAAGATAGATCGACAGACACTCGAACCAGCTCAAGTTAAGCTAGAACATAAGAGCCTCAAGCTCTTTGTAAACAGTTCTCCCCTTAGAACCAGATACCTCCTTGAAGAATCCCCTTCAAGGATAAATATAGCGCTCATACAGGAGTAGGGTGTTACGCCTCTGTGCGGCCCAAACCTGTCTAAAACCCGGCGTACCCACTTTTTCTTGCATTAGGGTGATCGTCTCCCACTAGCCATCGCATTTATTTCCGTTCCCGCTTATTTCCCACACAAGCTTTTCCAGGATCACCCCCCCCGGCCGAATCTCTAAAAAGGGGTCTCTCGGGATCCCTGCGACAGGAGTTCACTCTCCGACAGCAAAGGTGACATAAATTGTGCCGATAAACCTGAAGGGACTTGTTGAAATTTGCTATCATTATTGGGATTAGAAGTGCTAGCATCATGCAATTGGGGCTGCTTTTTAGCTTTTTCATCTTGCAATTCAATAACCAAAGCCCTAATACAACTAGATAGCACATGATCTAGAATTTTGACCAATGTTTCAGAATTATTAAACATAGTAGCACCAATAGATTCATCAACCATATGTTCAATGTGTTCTTGTAAATCATGAGTGGAATCGCTTACATTGGTCTTTACCACATGCTTAGCATGGACGATTGACATCAAATCGCCCTTCTTGATTATGCCTTGACGTGTTTTCTGATAGCATGCAAGCACCATCTTCTCTACCTCCCGCTTTTGAGCTTCAATAGCTTAGCGATCCTCCTCGGGAAGCTCTTCAAGTGTTGGCGAGATAATGTTGCCGGTGTGAATTTTGGCCTCCTTGGTGTCCATGGCAGAACAACAGTGCAAAGGGAGTTGGCACCGAAACCCTAGGTTTGGATATTGATGGAGAACCGTCAATTCCCTAGTAGAGTCGCCAATTTGTGTTGGGCGAGGAATTTGACGAGAAATTCCAGAATATAACATCCTATCCGCACATCGCGAAGCACACGCAACTCAATCCACATACCTTGCATTTCTTCATTCTGTAACACTCTTCCTTTGTCCCTTCAATTTTCTTTACTTTTCACATATTTGGGACCAAAATGCCCCTGCCCAGCCACGGGCTAACCAAATATGATCTCCACTAAGTGCATGAACAATGTTGATACTTATGACTAGATCTTTAAGAAAAAAGCGAGTGTTAAATATCTGTATAAAAACTGTAATTTTCAATATAAATAAAAACTATAATTACTTAAACATAGTTAACTATCATGTTAGCACTAATATAAACAACGATGTTAAAAAAACATTCTACCCTCTACCTAAACACATGTAATAGTGCAGTTAAAAAATACCATTTTTTTTTCATAAGCACCTCAACTAAACATCTCCGTACATATGCTCTAACTTGCTAACCTGTACCAATCTAGTTACTTCCCTTGCACATCTCCTTTTCTATCTCCTTGTCCCAACCAGTCTTCTTCCTCCAGCCTCGTGGTTGTCTTCTGCCGCCCACCTGTTGCTCCAGACCCCACAATCACCAGCGCACCATTCCACCCCACAGCTCGGCGATCTGCCTGCCTCCTCCTGCCCCGCCGTACCCACCATCTCCTTCGACAGAGCCAGCATGCAAGGCGCTGTCAGGACCTCGCAGTCCGCGCGTGCATGACACATCTGTTGGTCGGCTCAGGCTAGTGCTGCTCCTGGTTGGGCGGTTATTCAGCGACCCATACTGTCACATCCTAAAATACTAATTATGTAATTGAGTATGTATGATCATCATCATATATAATTATACGTATTTATTTATCGAGTTGAGTCAAAAAGTGTTTCAAAGTACTTTAGAGGTGGTTTAGAGCACTTTGAAGAAGCCACAAATACTTAGAAAAAGGTGTAGAGTGAATATAAGGGGACACTTAGGAAAATTCAGCAAAAACCACCCTCGCTATCTGACTAGGCTTATCCGCAATCTGACCACCAGGTGTGCAGCCACGTGGGCTTGCTACATGGACATACCATGGTCTGATCAGGAGAATTAGCAATCTAACCGCCAGAACTCAGCAGAGGCACCACTTAAGGCAATCTCTCTCTCTCTCTCTCTCACTCTCTCATTCTCTCATTTGTTCCCACTCTCTCCCTCTCTCCACCAAACCTTAGAAAGAGTGGAGCGATCCATTCGTCACATTCGAAGGCTGAAGTTCAGAGGAAGGGATTTCACGAGCTTCCCGGAGGACTTCCCCAAGTCTTCCCCCCTTTTCCCCATCGGATTCGCCTCCCACGCTGTTTTCTCCCACCGCGAGCTCTGTCACCCTCTGAAAACCAAATCGGTAGATCGAACCATCCCCGAGGCAAACCGATCCAATACAAAGTTCACCCACGCCAAGGTGAACCTCCATATACCCTTTTTCTGTCATTTCCTAGCTCATATCGGTTGTCGTTTCATTTTTTGCCGCGAAAACGTTAGCTTCACCTAGATCCAATCCATGAGGTATTTTGAGTTTAGCTTGGTGAATATTGTACAAATCACTTTAGAATCACTACACTAGCCCTATGGAGCACTTTGGTACCCTTCTTGTTGAAGGTTTCGCTGGAGTCCTCGCCGGTGACCTTGCAAGGGTGCTGCCGATAAGGTCTAGGGGTCTGACCGCCGATAGATCCGGTCTAACCGTCAGTTAGGATTGAAGAATCTGAGTTGAAAATACTATACAGGGGTCAGAACGCCACTAGGGCCAGTATGACCGCCATACAGCGGTTTGACCATCAGTATGCATGCGGTCTGGCCGCTAGAGGCCAAAACTCTCTGCAAGCTGGTGGTCTGATCGCCACCTCTATGTTGGCCTGATCGCTAGCCATGTAAGGCTATGTGCACTTAGGTTAGCTTGTACAAGGTTTCAAACTTCAAAACTCTAATCACGTATCAATCTTTTGCAAATGTTTTCGAAGAACACCGCTCTAGTATTATTCAAGAATACATCATGTGCACACTTTTCCATTGTTTATTATGTAAGCAATGCATTCTTATTCCGTTTAGAGACGCCAACCTCCCGAAGTTTTGCGAGTGTTGTGCGGGAAGTATCAGGCAAACCCTAAAGCAGCAAGATAAGCATCTAAGCATATTACACCCTTTGATTGAATTGTTGAGTCTAAATTATAAGTTATACTTTATGTAAGTTTACATGTTCAATGAGTCGATATCGGACGTCTATGAGTAAAACCTATGTTGATACATTACCTCTACCTTGAGTTATTGATTATCCATATCCTTGTAGCCTTGATAACATTGTCGATGTCTAACTTAAGAGTCATTCAAAATGTTTAGCGATGCATAGGTCCTTAGTAGAAGTCGAGCAATGGTTCATCCGTTGTTCATAAGCTTAGAGTTTACTTATTGTTTACAAACATGGATTATGATATTGTTGGTTGGATGAGTAGTGAGGTTGAGGCAAGATGTGAGCGGTGCTAGAGGTGTCTTCTGCTCCAGAGGAGTTTCTCAAGGTAGTTCAGGAGAGGAGCTCAAACACCATAGACCGCTTGC
This sequence comes from Phragmites australis, assembly GCF_958298935.1. Taxonomy (NCBI): domain Eukaryota; kingdom Viridiplantae; phylum Streptophyta; class Magnoliopsida; order Poales; family Poaceae; genus Phragmites; species Phragmites australis. The sequence goes on along the minus strand of NC_084929.1, from coordinate 34,245,653 downwards.
ATCGTTTTAGCACCGTCCGTTGGTGCAGTTGACTTTAGCAATTTGTGTACTGATCACATGCTGATCTAATGGTAAGGTAAGCCAAATATCATATGCTGTGTTGACACTTTCCTTACGGTCCTATGACGTGTAAGAGAAAAAGAAAGGGAGAAGTAAGGTGACGGAGAGCCAGAGGTGTCCGAGACACGCTTGTGGTAACCCCAATATCATAGGGATATTGCAAGTAGGTGGTTTCGGGTATGAGAAAAGTTGACACGGATACCCCTTAGGTGGGTTTGTGTGGTCACTCAAGCCGTATGATTCTCGTGTCGTGTGGGTAACGTTGTACCCCTGCATGGCATAAAAATAATTTGAATAGTCGTGCTCTCGGTCATGAGAATACTTCTGTCCATTTGCATCGGTCGTAGAGTCACGAATGTGTGATATTTGATATAGTTTTGTTGGGTATGGTTGTTGACTACATGAGATGGTTACATTTACATTTATGTTCATATTATTTACATGTTTGGAAATATTTGTTTGGTTAAGTATATGTGCTTACATGTATGTTTCTAGGTTGCTTATGCATATAAATTTACATAACCTTGTGACTTTTTTTTGCTAATGGCTAAATACATAATTTTTGGAGTCGGATTATCTATATGTACCCTATATAGATTAAATCTTGCGAGTACCTTCGTACTCACACTGCTTTTTCAGTTACTTTTAGTGAGGAGGAGCTCGTTTTTTCTACTTTATGCCCGCCGATATTGGTGGTGGATCTAAGTAGACAATTACTCTTGAGTGGTGAAGCTTTTGGAATGGGGTCTAAGGGTATGTGGCTCTACTCTTTTTTATTATCTATAATTTTGTTTTTACTATGTAGTTGATATAATATTTTATGTAAATTGTTGTAAATGATTGAATGCTTAAGAATTTGTAATTTAATATTAATTATTCACTCTTTCTTAAATTTTATTGTGATATTATATGTTAGAAAGATATGTGTTCTGATCTTGGACACAAAACACGAACTGAAACTACCGATATGATATTATAATTAATTATTGAGGTTGTAATTACTAATAATAATTCTTCTAATAATTAATTAAAATACTATTAGAATGATTCCTCATGCATACAATAAACATTTCGATTTCTTGCTCGGCTACAAGCAGACCTAGCAACCGTTACGGCTTGCTAAGCCACCAATTGGGTCTCGATCCATGAACCACAAGGTAGGAATCAATTCGTTGCTAAAATAGGAAGAGGGATAAATCAAGAAAAGGGGTCTCGATGCATGAACCACGAGATAGGAATCAATTCGGTGCTGCAATGCAAAGAGGAATAAATCAAGCAAAGGAAGTGGCATGACATAATTATGTTGTGCTCGGTCGAGCTCTACGTGGCTTGGCAGCGGCATTTCGGTCCCAGTTACGTGAAAAGAAAATGAAAACGAGAAAAAGGAAGAGTGTTATAGAACGAAGAAACTCGCGGCGCGAATGACATATTCTGAAAACCGTACGAATTGAGTATCATGTGCTGCATACGCGGTGCGAATTGGATGCTATATTCTGGATTTCTCGCGCTAGGCTAGGCTGAAGCCAGAACATGCCGCTGCCATTCGCCGTGATCGCTAGCCGGATACAAACAACCACACGTTGGTAGAAGGGCGGGTCATGCGCGACAGCTACAGTGCAGCCGAGGAAAGCCATGCACGTACTCGTCGCCGTCGTCGTCATCGGCGAGCGGATCAGAACGAGCAGGGGGAGGAGGGCGGGGACGGCTGCAGCGTCGCAAGCTCGCGGTGGATGCCGCCAGCAACTGGGGTAAGCCTTGGGATCCGGGGAGGAGAGAACCTGCCCACACGGCCACACCCGGCGACAGATGCTCTCAGCTATTGGAAGGAAGATCGCGACGGCGCCGGGTGCTACATCCATTCCCGTGAGCTGTGACCGCGTACTGTTGGTCTCTTCCGCAATTCAGGGGCGCACCATGTGCTTCGCATTGATTAGGAGAACGGCCTGTGTTCCATCCCACGGCTCCCGACCCGTCGTGTAGATCAAAAGAGGGAATGAAAGAACGTGCCAGGGAAAGATACGGCTGCCGGTTCTCGCTAGCCACCGGCTGGGTTTCACAAGTTCCTCGTGTTCATGCACAGGAGCTTCATACTGCTACCCGTTTTCTTTAGTTGTTCTGCAATTCTACCTAGACTAATCAGGTATCCCCAGCGTCGTATCACTCTTGTAGTCTATTTTGTATGGTAAATTCATAATATATATGGTTTTGTAGTCGGTGATGCAAAGATGTACGGTTGCAGCTCGAGTGCTTCTTGACCTTGGCAACCCTTTCCTCTTCATCATGCTGCCGTGTCCTAACCGAAAGATACTCTGCCTAGCTATCTGCCATCCTGTCATTGCGAACACAAGGGAATTTTTGCCACAAACTAGTAGATAGGTGTAAACATATAAATAGTAAAGATTGTTCATATTGATTCTATCATCGAAAGTATCGTTTCACCGTATTTTAAATGAAGACATTGGCTGTTTACAAATTTAGACTCGTTTGCTTATTTACACCAAATATTTCGCTTACGGACGCCGCAGCTGCCCTTCGCGTCGATCCCATCCAACCGTCTCCTCTCCCTCATCAAAGCCGTCCGTCCGTCCAGCGCGCAGAGAGAGAAGATAACGTCGTAGGTGCGGAGCAAGCCGTAAAGCGCGGGCGCGGGCCCGTCGGGCACCGACTTGCTGTGCACCTGAGATATTTTCCCTCGGCCGTACGCTGCCCACCCGTCCTTTCCAACCGGGCCACACCACGTTCTTTTGAGGACGTGGCCGGGGCTCGTCAGCGTCGCCTTCGCTTTTCTTTTTTCCCGTTCCTCTTCTCCTCCGGCTCCCACCCACCACCTGCTAGCTTGACTGCTCCCTCCGGCTTTAATGCCTCCGGCGCCGAGTCGGTGGTGCCACTAGAGCTCCGAACTGTCTCTGTAGTAGAGTTACGCTGTGCCTGTGCGCGGTGTGGGTGGCAGTGGTGGTGACGGTGCCGTGGTGGTGGTTGAGTGGTTGGGATGGGCAGGGCAGAGTTGGCGACAGGAGCCGAGGAAGCTGTTGCGTGGCGCGTGTCTCCCTGTCGCCCACAGGTTACGGTATTATTATTCCCCTACGAGGAATGAATACTGGAGAGGGAGAGGGAATTGGAATTTGAGGCGTTGAGCTGGGGCAGGGAGAGAAGCGGGTGCCTTGATCCATTTGCGCCTCGGCTTTCGTCCTCCTCGTCGTCGCGAGGGAAAATTGGGTAAGTGCTGCTTGCTCTTGCCGTTTCTGCGTTGGAGTTTCGCTGCTTCTTTGGGCGGTTTGGACCGAGAGCTGCGACCAAAATCTTCGCTTGTGGTCGTTTTTTTTTTTGCTGCTTTTATTAGGAAACAATCTTCCATATGTCCAGAAGAAATACAATCTTGTAGGTTACGCTCGGAGTTTTCGTTTATGATACGACTACTCCGCCCCGACTATATAAGGAAAGGGAGAGGCTACGCCAATCGGTCAAGGACAGGTCCAGAGGAAGCTAAAACTATATCTGATTCCAAGCTAGAGATTTCGAATCAGATCGAATTCCCAGCAAGAAACCGAATAAAATAAGCCTAGTCCGGTAGGACCAGAGACTCCCATTGAGATCCATGACAACGTCATACTATGGTGGATTCATCCGATAAACGGCTTCAGGACTTAGAACACGATAGAACTTACTGAGAACCTTAGGGTTAGATTTAGACAAATCTCAATTGTAATTGTCTTTTCTTGAGATTAGTCAATGTGAAACAAGGTGTACGGCTATTATTCTAAGAGAGATGAAACAAGGTGTACGGCTATTATTCTAAGATAGATATGTACTTGTATATAAACTCATGTATCTCTTTTCGATATGTACGTTGAGACTAGTAGGTATCCCTATTTTATACAAGTATTCGTATAATCAACTTTACCAATCATCTGACAACTCCTTTTGTCTTTGTGCTGGAAAATTGCCCATTATATTGCCCTTCTTCCATATATTCCCTAAAGTTGCTAATACTAGCCGAATTGCCTAAATTTGAGAGTACAGTTGTATCAATAAACCCCTTTTTATGTTTACTTGATTTACAAGATGTATGCATCAATTTTCTGTCAGAGTATGAAGATTTCGTTGTGTCTAATTGTTTGCCTTCTTTTCCACCTTTGACAGAAGTTTTGCAGCTAGCAAGCTAGTGAGGAAACGTAAAATTGATTCTATACTTTGTACTTCAATCATGTCGGACTGCGCTGGGAGTATATATGATAAGAAAGAAGATTTCAGTGTTCTTTTGAGCAAGAAAGATCCTGGAGAGTCACCAGAACACAAGCATTACCTGTGGATGTCACACTGGACCAGAGCAAGCAGCAGTGCAGAACTCCAAAATAACAAGAGCTGCAATCGTTTGGAGGATATCAATAAGGGCACTAGTACAAGAGATAGTGCCATTTTACCTTTTAGATTCATGAAATCTACAGTGGCTGAAAGGGTGATGGTAGGAGTAAGCCATGGAGGTGCCTCTGTTCAGCATTCTCAGGAATTCACTTCTAATATGAGGGCTGTGGCACATGATGTTTGCAAAGAATTGGGAACGAAGAATAATGAACAGGGTGATCAGTCTTTTGAAAGATCTATGAAACATAAAGATGTGAACTTACATGCCAGTGCAGTAATCTCCGAAGCATATTCAATTCGCAAGCTTTCACAATTACCATTGGATTTTCAGAAACTTGGGAGCTCAGACAATCTGAGTTCAGATTGGAGCCACTTTCCTATGTTCGACATTAACCGAAAAATTGACAATATACTCAACCCAAAACGAAGGTCTGCACTTGATCCTGCATCTCTGAATGTAAACATGTCTACATGCCATGTGATGGCATTGTCATCACAGGAATATGGGATGCACTCTCATCAAATAGCTGATGAGAATATGGATATATGCAAACCTGCAGGAGCCATTGTATCTGACCTAGAAGATCCTGCTGGCCTCAGTTCTGATCCTTCAGGGAAAAAGTTAAAGAGACATTTATTGGATACAATGTCATGTTCTTGCAGCAAGGACGGCAATGACTCATCAAATTGTCTAATAGATGAGCAGCATACAAGCCACTATTTTGCGAACTCTAAACATGAGCCACCCTATGCGTCTTCTGAAAAGAAGTTCAAGTTTGTAGGAAACAAAAAGAATCAAATTGCTGCAAGTGCATTTCACAATCAGAAGTCAAGAACATCTGCTGTTCATAAACAACAAGATGCTACAGGAGTCATGTATTGTGCACCATTACTTGGCAGAGAATTTCAGAATGAACCAACAAATTGTTCCAACATTGTTTCAAGTTCTTTATTACCTTACGAGCAGCCGCATTTGAAAACACAGAGAATGGAATCTGCAAAAAAATTTGAAGACACTTACATGTTACCTGATCCAATTACAAACACATTGACAGTAAATAGCAATGGTGAGCCGTGGGCACATGGAAAAGAGTCAACGGAAAAATCTACAGGCTCTTGTAAACTAAAAGGGCCCTGTTTGTTTGAGAGGCTAACAATACCTTCCAAGTCACAAAGTGCATATCCTAAAAAGTCAGCGTCTTCAGGAAAATCTAGTGGTTTTAGAGTTTGTATGTATGGTACAAATATTGGTAGTCGTCTGTTTGGAGCACAGAATCAATCGTCAGCTAAAACTGAAACATTGTACAGTGACACTCTTATTGTGTCAGAATCCTCAGCAGGTTAGAGGCAATTTCTTGTTTTAATACAATATGAGCGAAGAGCATCCTTTACTACATGTTGTTTGTCTTAAAAGATGTTTCTTCGTGTCGGAAAAAAGAAGAGAGAGAGAGAAAGCAGTATCAGTGGAATGACACCTAATATTTTTTTTCCCTGATGGTATTATCGCTTAGACTCTGACATGTTTTTTTCTGGATTCTTTCAGGCATTGCTTCACTGTCGGCACAGAAGGTATTAGTGTTCCATATCACTCCGATCTCTTGTCTTACGCATAGAAAGAATGTTGCTGAACTAACTTATATGACCTGAAATTGTTTTTTTTGTATCATTTGCATATTACCTTGCACGAGTAATCGCCAAACATTTCCAGTGCAATTTTCTGCATGTTAATCTGATGCAAACTTGCCTGAGAAGGCTTATAGACTGTCATGAATGCATTTTCATGCACCATCAACATGTTTTTAGTTTTTATGACTTCAATCATCTATGCGGTTTATCTCTCCTGCTTATGCTCTTTAGTTGAAATCATTGTATTCGATTAGATTTGGCTCAGCATGCAATAATTTATGCTCGCCTGCGGCCTACCTATTGCTTCTTGTTACTCCACGTGATAATTCTTTCAAGGTGTCTGTTATTCTCATGGACCTTTAGCGATTAATAAATCATTATATTGATATTGTTATTACCAACAAATGCATTACAGGAGTATGGTTGCCCAAATGAAGCGAAAATTGAGCAGCTGGCAACTCAGTCCATGGAAAAAGATACAGAATACAGTAAAGAAAACAGATTCCAGAATGCGAGTGAACATCACGATGTTTCCTTCAAAGCAGCTAATGCGAGTAAGCAAGAATCATGCATGCCCAGAACAGGAAGCACGAACCTAGATCTCATACCATTCCAAACGGGCAGGGTGAGAAATCGAATTTCCAGTGGTATAGTTCAAACACAAGTAAGCACTCAGCCAAGTGATAGATGGCTCAAGCGCCTACAGATTAATATATCAGATCCTGAAATTCCTTGTTCCAAGAGATCAAAAGTTGGAGACAGTCTTCCACTTAGAGAGGCAACTTGCTTGTTTGGCATGACACTTCATTGCGACAAGGATGATGCTGAAATGGTCGACCGTTTTAAGGAGGACCAGGTGTTGGGTGAAGGGAGTAAACTCCAAGACAAGCAAGAAATACCCCCTGTTCCAGCCAAGAGTATGAATCGTTGGATAGGAAGATGGTGCCAGGGTGGCACTCCCCTTCTTCATGAAGACCCAGGTCAAGGAAGGCAAGCAACAAAGCCTGATCAGGCATCCGAGGAGCTTGGAGGCCAGTTCCCGAGCATCGCAGCAATGGCCATGATGGGGCGTGCAATGAACAAGCTTCGGCCCTGTGAGCATCATCAGAAGGGCCCTCTTGTGGTGTGGAAGACAGAGTGATTCTGGTTCGAGTTTTTGGTTTGGGTAATCTTCTGGTTTCTTTCAAAGAGCGTAAAGCAGATGTGAATGTTGCCAGTCATCGGTTCTACGTCACGGTTTATTTTTGTTATTATTGTGTTCTTCTGAAGGAAATTAACTAGTAGCCACTGATGGTGTTCTTAAACCATCAGCAGCGAACTATACTCGTGTCGCTATGATGTATTGAAGGCTCAGCTGAAGGGCAATATCATTTTTTATGTGCAGAATACTTCGTACCTGCCCCCTCTTTCACTTTGTTTCCACTATTCCACGAAATGTTGGGTGTTTGGAACTGCAGGCTGTTACATGGACGGGAAGATCCAGAATAACTAGTCCGGCCCTGCGTGTTGCCAAGGGTGTAAAGAAGCGATAACAGGCGTGCGAGAAAATTAAAAATGCAAAACTAAACTTGCAACAAACAAAAGGTACCAAGTAAAATAAACTAACAGTGTCTGTTTTCATAGTAACATTGCCGTTGGTATCAATCTTCTTTGGCTGATATAAATTTGACAGTGAGAAAAACATTGACTTTCTAAAACACATAACATTGTAAGTTAATATGAAAATGATCCTTGATGAAACACGTATAGGCACATAAGAAAGGCACTAGCTATATGCTCTGAAATAGCAGGGAGCGTGTAAATGAAAGCAAGCCAATGGAAATGTTTCTTCTAATCTTATGAACATGCAAAGTAATGTCCAAGTAGATGTGATGGTTATCAGAGCTTGCAATAGCTTGACTCAGGAAGAATGAATCAGGAGACTTGAACATCAACAAAAATTAAAATTGTATATTTAGTTTACTGAATGGATTCATATACCCTAAGAATTACACTTACATCTGATACAATACATAACCAAGGAAAATACAACAGCCAGTTTATCGTCACAGCAGTTTTTCACCACACCAGACTACAGGTACACATAGGATGACATCATCTGGAGTGGGCGATCCATTTCATCGACAACTGGCTAAAAAATCATTCAGGCTAGTATCCATAAAAGAAAAATCAATTACTCATAGCTAGGAAAAAAGGACATTGAAGTCCAGAATCCTGCTTCAAACTTGAGAGCAAACTCTTAATGGATAAAAATAACATGCAAAGGGCACGACACTGAACAAAATGGATATAGAAAGGATAGAGAGCTAGATAATTCTAATGGCATATAACAAGTAATGTGTGAAGTATGAGTGCATATGAAAATTAATCTAAGCATGACTAACTCATTGTGTATGTCACAAACAAATTAAATGAAAGCGAAGCACGTGTAAATATAATGTCATTTGAAACTATGTCTTGTATGCTACATACCTTGACAAAACAGTAGCAGATGAGGCAAAAATATGCCAGATGGAAAATAAGATAAGAGTAGCAGGAGAAACAAAAGGAGCATATTCACCCATTAGTAAACCTGCAAGGATCCCCATCAGGCTAAAAAAAGGATGGTGTTTTTGTATGATGGTGCCTGTCGATGTGCTCTTCATATTAAAAGAATGCCCAACAATATCGGCATGTGTAGCTTGGTGGGCCAAGATTCAACGGTGAGAAGATAGTGCCTAAGAATGCAAAAAAAAAAAAACACCTATGAGGCCAAGTAGCTATGTAGTGTAAAAAGCAAGAAAATTGATGAGGAATCCAAGCGAATACATAATCAATGTGCTTTAGTCATCGAGCATTTGAGCCAAGTATTCATTGTCGAGAATTGAGACGAGTATTGTTGTCGAACATTGAGACGAATATTTTCTATCCACAATTCATCATCGTGCACTATGCAAAAATCAATATTGATCTATGCATGATCAGAGCAATTTCATCAAAAGTAATGAGGCATATGAAGAAGGAAATTGGAAAAAGAGCCATTAGAGATTGACTTACGGGTATGGATATTTGAAGGAATTGATATGGCGGACAAAGCTGACCCTTCATGTACACAGAGCGAGACAAAGTCAATAAGGGTCTACTGACTATACACAGGGAAATAAATAATGAATGTACATATATCATGGTCGCCTTCATCACTTTTTGAGCATGATGGCCCATCTAATTGGTTGGGCAATGTTCTAGAAGCCTCTAACTTAGAAGGTTTATGTTTTGTACAGAGTTGAGGAGCGCATGTACCATTAGTTTGGGGCAAATCTGATTAAGAAGCAGGACGCCAATATTAGTGACAATGCAATGGAACAAACATGAAAGTACGAGATAAAAACTAAGCACATCAATCGTACCAAAAGATTGAGTACACAAACGCCACCGTAAAAGATGGGTAGATTTGAAGTTAAAAACCGTAGGGAAATCAACGGCACAATTAGGGACTTGTCCACACAGCATAGTATCATCAGAAGAAGAAAGATCTATAAACAGATATTAAAGTAGAATTAATAATCATTTCCATGGCCACATAAATGGTATCTATTCCAATAAACTTATCTATATACACATAGAGTAACATTAGTCCAGGCTCTATCCACATCACACATGCAAAAAGTAATGAATATACGTATGTTACAATCACCTTCATCATTTGTTGAGCATGATGGCATACCCAACCGGCGGGACGATGTCCCTAAAGGCTGCAACATACATGCTTTACGTTTTTTATGTGGTTGAGCACTACCTGCACCATCTAGCTGGGGGCAAATCTGATTAAGAAGCAAGATCACAGCAGTAGTGAACATATGATGTAGGTGGTGAAAAAGAATGGTGCATAGAGGACATGTGTCTATTGCCTCTAAGAAGGAGCAATAGAAGCTAGTATAAGCAGCATGGAGGAACCATGGCAGTCATACCAATAGGGTGAGCACACATACGACATCGTACATGACTAGCATACTTAAAATTGAAACAATACTTAAAATCGAAGCCTATAGGGAAGTCACCGGAATAGTTTGAGTGTGCTTTGCTTGATATAGCCTCATTTGTAGAAGGAGCCTCTATAAATAAATGCATGGAGTACCAAAAAATCGTTAAGGTACAGGGCTCAACAAAAGCAAAATTAACAAATGATCGCAAGACCACAAAAATGTCATTTGGTACAAACAGAATTGCTTATACCTGAGTATACTGACATAGGTTGTCTATGCTTACGGCGCCCATTAGGCGATGATGTTCCAGGAGACGCAGACATGATCTGAATGTTGGGCAAAACGACAGTTAAAATTGAGAAGAACAAAGAGACCAGCTACACAAATCTTGTAGCTCTAAGACCTTGGGCACAATAGATGCATGCATGATCTGAACAATGTTGCCCAAAACAACAATTTAAGCTGAAAGGACAAAGGGATCAAGTGCCTTAATCCTATACCTCTAAGGCCTCTAGCTGGAATTATCCTATGAGGTTGGAAACCACATGAATGATGGCAATTATATGAAATGAGGAACAATATGTCAATAAGAGAAATCGATGTTTTGCAGATGTCCTGACCTATGTAATATTTTTTTCTCATGTCTACTCCGAAAACAAGATAATCCATCGCCAAACAAAGGCATCAGTAACACAATATGGAAAATGTGCACAGAATTAGCAAATCATGACTAATCCAGCATCTAGGCATTCATTAATTAGTACTGTAAGAATACATCCGTTGTGTAGCTAAAAGAGAAGATAGCACCAACCGATTACAATAACTTACTCATAAGCAGGGAAAAGAGAGGCAGAGTAAAATTGGGACTCATAAAAGGAATAATGGTGGTCAAATTGGAAATATGGGATACGATGATTTTTTATACCAATGTGAGCATCCAAGAAATAGTGATCTGAATCTGATTGTCTACCGCAGGAACAATGCTTCCTCGTTCCTCCCCTTTTCCCAGAAAGGAAAAAAAAATTAAAACTACAAGAAAATAAAGAGGAAGAAAATTAGCCAGCGAAATCGAGGACGTAGAAAAAAAAAAGAATTTTCACCTCTTTATGCTGAGCTCGTCGGTGGCTTCCTCAGTCTCCTTCCTCGATAGTCTCAAGAACAACAGCACTAGCGAGCCGAGGAGCACGGCGGTGGAGTCGAAGCTAGGTTCGGGGAGAACAACTGGGCAACCACACGAGAGGACCGACGAGGGCAAGCGGCGGGTGCTCGGACGAGGACGCAAGGGTGAAGAGGGAGCACATAGAAGAGTTGTAGTCCATGTGTGTCATCTTCCTCCTAGGCATGTTTCTCGTCCACACCGGTGAGCACAGTGAGCGCGAGTGGCCATGGAAGTGGCGAACTGGCTAAAGAGGCCGATGGTGGTAGCGGCATGGGGAAGCAAGGTAGGGTGGCATGATGGCAGGAAGCGGCAGGAAGTGAGTGGTGAAGGCGACAGAGATTTAGGGATGGGGGGATTAGGAGGGGCGACGACTGCGCTGCGTTGAGAGGCTTGTGAGTGAGCGGAGAAGAAGAGGGAGGCAACGGCGATTTTTGGGGAGGGGATCATTTGAATCGAGAAGAGAAAGAGGCATTCTAGAGACTATGGGATGTTGAACGACAGGATCGCTTCTGCAGCGCGAGATCGAATGGTCCATAGGAAGAGGCAGGTGAATAATAAATAGTGGGAGGAACAGTAAAATAGTGTGCATGACGGGAGGAACTAAAGATTTCATTTGATGTTGTCGGAGATTTAACTCCTATCGCAGGGATCCCGAGAGACCCCTTTTTAGATATTCGGCCGGGGGGATGATCCTGAATAAGTTCGTCGGAGAAATTAATGAGAGTAAATGCAACGGCCGGTGGTGGGGGATGCTGACCTAGTGCAAAAGGAAGTAAATGCACCAGAGTTTAGACAGGTTCGGGCCGTACGGGGGCGTAATACCCTACTCCTGTATGGATGCAATAATTGTCCTGAGGAAAATCCCTCAAGGATGTAGCTGGTTACAAGAAATATGATCTAACTAAGAGCTTGAGGCTCCCTGTTCTTTGGCTGAAACTACGCTCCGGTCTTGTGCTTTGTGCTCGTCTATGGTTCGATTCTTGATGCTTGGATGCTTGTTGCTCTTGTTCGGGTCAGGTTTCGTTCGGTTTCTGGTTCTGTCTTTGCCTCTCTCCCTTTTTTGTTCCTCTGTGCCATCGGCTCTTTTAAGCACTCGCCGGCTGCGACATGCCCCGAACGGGAAGGAGGGGGGCACAAGTCCCAAGACGCCATCATTGGGAAATGCGTCATCATTTCTTCTGAGCGAAGTGACCGGAGGGACGAAAAATGCCGCCCGCCCGGTCACCTATCACTGTAAACGCCCTAGCAACGGGCGCCATGGAGAGGGCCCACCGGGCAACCGCAGAGCAACCCGGCGTGCCCGCCCTGTCTTGTTCCTCTGCCATAGCAGGGCGGCAGACGGAACACAATCCTTGCGATGATACGGGTGATACGGGACGGGACCCGTGCAATTAATAGCCCCATGCCCCTCTGCCAAAGCATGGCAGAAACTGACGCTGCGGCGGGAGTAGTTGGATGTGTCAGTCCACGCACGCTCATTAAATGTGGTCTCAAACCTCTGATTGGCGAACACCTCATCGGTGGGCCCCTCGGGGGCTTTTTTGGGTCTTCGGGGCACCGGGTGCTCGGGGGTACTGTTCACGTCCCCGAGCACTCTCTCCCGAGAATGCCTATCCTTGTCCTCGGGGTACCGGGTGCTCGGGGGTACTGTTCACCTCCCAGAGTACTCTCTCCTGAGCACTCTCGCACGATCCTTCGGGGAACCGAATGCTCGGGGGCCGCCACGTGCAACCCCGAGCACTCTCTCCCGAGCACTCTTTGTGTGGAACCTCAGGGAACCGAGCGCTCAGGGGCTGCTGCCCGCAGCCCCGAGCACTCTCTCCTGAAACTTTAGCTCTTCTGATCATCGGGGGACTAGGGTGCTCGGGGTGACCAGGCACCGCCCCGAGCACTTTTCTTCCCGGTACTTGGACTCCGCGGATCATCGGGGAACTGGGGTGCTTGGGAAACACGGACTGTGGCCCCGAGCACCTTCTCCCGGGACTTGAACTTTCCTCACCCCGCGGGAGGGACCTCGCGGGATGGCGACACGTGGCGGATGGCTGGCCTGGCCTTGGGACTCAGGGACCCCCGGTTCTTGATACACCGACAGATGTCGTTTTCGATGCAGGGAGAGAAGGATGGGAATGTTGGATCCGGCCTTTTTGCTGGATGAAGAAATGAACCCATATCGTCTGCACTGTTAGAGTAGATCGTAATAGAGACAATAGAATGGTAGATAGAATCAACTCTTGTTTCTTTCATTGTATTCATGTTTAATTTATACAGAATAAAAGGATAAATTCATGTCCCTTCGAGGAAGCATCCCTCCCCCAACAGGTGTCTCCCTTTGGGGGGACATCTCTCCCTAATAGGTGTCTTATTGATCATTAAAGTTTATATCATAACACTCCACCTTGATCAATTTGCTCATTTATATATAACATAATGAAATCTTCTCACAAAACCCTATGGGAAAAATATAAGGAGAAATAATCGTAATATGTTATCGAAAACTCCTTAAAAACCTAGGGGGGGGGGGAATAGGAGAAAATGATGTAGCATACATGCTTGTATTGATATTGCCACATTAAAAACCTTATATGAGAAATAATATTGGAAAAACTCATAAAGGAAAAGAGTGCAATATTTATTATCTGACGATCATAACAAGTTATGTATTAGGAATTTACTCCCTCTGAACTTTGCATATCTTAAAGTCGTCTCATACCAATTCCATGAATGGAATATATATGTTGGTATAGATTGTGTGAATAAATCTATAAGATTATCACATGATATTGTTTGCAAAGTATATCAGCAATACAAGCAACATTATCTTCATAGATAATGTTAGATGATTGTAATGAACTAATACCGCACAATTCTTATATGTGGTTAATCTTTCTATGGAGTTACGTACATTCACGTGATGCCTCATATAATTATAATTATTTTAGAATGATTGCTGAAAGTAGCCACAAAATTCTGGTTTTGATGACTTCTATTAAAATGCCTTTCCATCATATAAGTATGCAAAGTCTATCTACGATCTGGAATTATGATGTATGTGAGGAACCATCCAAATAGTATTTCAATTAATTATCATGATGATCATTTGCTTAATCACGACCATAATGATTAGTTGGAATAACATCACGGTAGTCCCAGCACGTGTTTTGTGTCCAAGATCGGAACACATGTCTTTTCCACATATAGCATCATAACAAAACTTAAGAAAGAGCGAGTAATTAAATTATATTATAGGTTCTTAAGCATTCAACCATTTACAACAAAAAGAAAGCTAGCAGGATAAAGAACAGATCACCTCATAACCAAAACTAGAAACTATGCAACAGAAGATTAACATCTATGAACCAACAAAAGCAAGGTGAAAACATATGTCCTTAGGCTCCACCCAAAAGCCTCGCCACACAAGTAGTTTGCACTACTAATTCCCACCACCTACATCGACGGGCGTGAAGTAATCAAACACGAGCTCTTCCCTCACCAGTAGAACATGAAAGAGCAGCATGAGTAAGAAAGTATTCGCAAGACTTAATCCATAATGGGAACATATAATAGCTCGACTCTAAAGATTATGCATTAAGGTATTAGCAAAGAATCGGCCACAAAGTTAAGTAACTTTGATAAGCGAAAAGCCACTTGACATACAAGTGAGCATCTATACATAACCACAGGTACCATTCTATCACATAATCACCACAATAACATATGTAACTAGAGCCATAATAAGTATATATGTAAAAAGAACAATCTCAACCATAACCCAACATACCATAGCACAACATCCCATATTCGTGACTCTATAGCCGATGCAGATAGACAGAAGCATGCTCATAACCGAGAGCGCGGCAATTCGAATTGTTATTACACCCTGCAGGGGTACAAATTTACCCATATGACCTGGGTCCATCCTCTTGGCCCCCGAGACAATCTTTCTCATATCCGGAACTACCCACTTGCACATGCCTCTATGGCATCGGGGTTATCGCCAGCGTGTCCTGGATACCTCTGGCTCCTTATCACATTGTTTCTCCTTTATTTTTCTTAAGCATCATATGGCTGCAAGGCAAGCATCAACATGCCATATAATACTTAGCTCATTCATCCATTATCTGAATATGTGGTTATACAAAAAGTGCTAAAGCCACGGCACCAACGAACGATACTTAAATGATGCAAGTGGTCTATGTCATCCGGGCTCCTCTCCCGACCTACCCCTAGCATAGCCCATATCTCACCTCATCCTCACATCTCATACAACCCACATCATTAGTATTGTGTTTGTAAACAAGAAGTAAGCCCTAAACTCGCGTACAACGGTTGAACCATTGCTCGACTTCTACCGAAGATCTATGCATTGCTAAGCATTTCAAATAACTCTTAACTTAGATACCAACAATGTTGGGTAAATTCAAACTCAAATTGGGTACGCACGTTGAGGATGGTCACTATATGCTAAATATAGGGTAGATTCCACAGTAGTATTTAGTAACTACCTTTTGTATAGTCAATATGAGATATGAATTAAGGTAATCAATTGAAAATGTGTTGACATTTGTTCTAAATTTGACATTGGGTACGCACTTTAAGGATAGTCAATATGTGTTAGACATAGCGTAGATCCCACAGTAATACTAGGGTACTACCTTGTGTATGACCAATATGCAAAGGTTTGGAACATTGTGTTATATCAAGTGAAAGAGGTAATCACTTAATTTGCATTAATGAGTATTTTTTGCAAGAAATAGAATTTCAATTGCAAAAACAAAGTTGTAAACATAATGATATGTCATAGAAAATGCACAAGGGTAAACACATGGGACATAACAAATTTTCAGATAAAACAGTACTTGGAATATCAATTTACAACATAAAATAGTACTGAACATAATTATAGTTAAAGACAGGGGCTATAATATAATTTAATAGTACTATAAACAGTAAATATTAGACTGGGCTATAATTATGAAGATAACTAGGGGTTTTATGAAAAATAGCCAGTTCACAGGAGTTCTTGGCTTGTGGGCCAAGACAACTTGGGCTTCGACCTGTTAGGCCATTCGGCCCAAGGCCCGGCCGGGAGCCCCTTCACCCCGCGCCGTATGTAATCGGCAGAGCCGGAGGTTATGGTTGCCAACCCTAATCGCACGTCTCTTGTAGCCACCGCCGCCTTGTGGGCCATCACTGTCGTTTGTGCTGCTGCCACCGATGAGAGGAGGCTGCATCATAGCAGAGTGACTGGAGCCGAGCCGAGAAGGAGGACACGCTGCTGGAGAAGGGCCGGAACTGAGCCGGGAAGGAGGGCGCACCGCCGGAAGCTGGCTAGCCGGATCGCGCCTTTAAGCCATCCCGGGCACTATCGCATCATGCGCCAGGTGCTGAGTCACAGCCGACCATCAAAGCAGAGCTGGCTGTGTGCGTGTGATGGTCCGCGTGGTCCAGTATGGTTATCCTGCCGGTGAATTTGGGTCGGAGCCAAGCCGGCCGAGATGAAGGCCGCACCGCCAAAGATTCTGTCAAAGATCTAGGGCCGTTTCACCGACGTTGAGAAAGTCTAGACCAATGCCTTAGTCACTGTGCCGGTGAGGACGCCAGCGAGAGGGTGTGTCATCCCCTTCCCCTCTCGCACGTGCGCATGAAGGAGCCGTGAAGCCCCTTCCCCAAGCACACGCGCGTGCCCAGGCACGCTTAGGCGCCATCGGAGGGGAGGCCAGAGGCCGTAGGGGGCCTTGACCCCACGCGAAGGCCCAGGCGATGATTGGCCGCCGTTGTGGCAAATCGACGGAGGATGCAATGGGCCATTGCAGTAGGGGCAGGCACTGTGTATCCGACGGTCGAGGTCGGAGAGTCGCGTCGCGTTGCTATCGTGCCTCCGGCTATGGTGGACGACGCGACATCCATGGAGGCTGAGGTTAAAGACTCATCATAGAGAGCCTCCTCGACCTCAAAGCTAGAGTCAATGAAGGTCGACGTACGGAGGAAGACCCGACCGACATGTTGAGGTCGATGCCTCGGGAAGGAGAAGCGGGACCGTAGTTCGCCATTGCTCCTGGAAGGCTCCTACCACGGCGGACCTGGAAGATCCAGTTGCGATGGGCGATCGTCGCATTGGAAGGCTCCGGAGTCAATTCTGCCATCTCAGTGAAGGCTTCAGTGGCTTGCATTGGAATGGAGCGAGCGACGTCAGCCATTAGAGGAGACAACGGAGTATACTCAGGGGAGTGCAACCAAATGTGCTCCTCTAGATCCTCCTCCTCTGAGGTTGACACATCGCCATCGTGCCGTTGAAGAAAGGGACAACGCCGCTGCACACTGCCATTATAGGCGGTGGTTCTACGGCAAGAGTTGCTGCAGGAGCGACTGCAGGGGCGAGTGGAGCCCTTGAAGATCTGCTAAACAGACGCACGCCAGATACACCTGACCCAAACAAGCAAGAAATAGCCTCTCCCCCTTAATCTCTTAGGCTATCTCCAGCGGATACTTTAAAATTTTGTCCTCTATAACACTATTATAACATTACATAATATTATTACAGTATTCTCTATTTTTTTCATGTCTAGCAGTTATCATATTTCTACCTTTCATTACTCTTCTCCTCACCTCAAATCCACATACATACTCTGTAAACAGTGATACAACCGCCATCGAGCTCCCGCTGCACCCATATTCCTATAGTGGTGAAAAAAGACTACGAACACAGTGATATGGAAGCCTCAAATTTAGACGCCAGAGTGTATGTACAGGGGAGCCGATCGTTTTTGAGGTCTCTGCTGGAGCTGCCCTTATCCGCCCAAAACCCCACACAACCTCCTAAGTCTCGCCCCATCCATGGCGCCACCGCGTTAAACCCGCAACCTCCGCTTCCATGGCGCTCTCCGAGCTCCCGCTCCACCACTCCTTCCGCCTCTCCTCCCGCTCCCACCTCCGCCTCCTCCCGCTCCGCCTCCTCTCCTCCTCCCGCCCTGCCTCCTCCTCTGCCGCCGCGGCCTCGGCCTCCCCGTCCTCCTCCAGCGGCAACCGCGCCGCCCCTCCCGCTCCCAGCAGTGGCTCGCCGTGGCTGAAGAAGTGGGCCCCTTCCGACCCTTCCCAGCCTCCCCCCGCCCCGGCCCCCTCCACCTCCATCGACCGCATCGTCCACCGCCTCCGCAACCTCGGCCTCGGCACCGACGACGACGAGCCCTCCGCTTCCACGGCCACCGCTGCCCCCGACGGCAACGAGCGCCTCGGCGATCTGCTCCACCGCAGCTGGTCACGGCCCGACCGCCAGTTCGCCGCCTCCAGCTTCGACGAGGCCGTCCTCCCGTGGGAGAAGGACGAGGAGACCGCGGGGAAGAGGGGGGATGAGGAGGATGGGGTCAAGAGGAGGAGGGTTAAGGCGCCCACGCTGGCCGAGCTCACGATCGAGGACGAGGAGCTGCGGCGGCTGCGCAGGCTGGGGATGACTCTCCGCGATCGCATCACCGTGCCCAAGGCGGGGGTCACGCAGGCCGTCACGGAGAAGATCCATGACGCGTGGAGGAAGTCGGAGCTGGTCCGGCTCAAGTTCCACGAGGACCTCGCGAACGACATGAAGACCGCCCATGAGCTTGTTGAGGTTTGCACCTTATAGCCCCTGTCCTCTGATATCAAATTATGCAGCAATTGGCAGCTTGTCCTTGAGTACTGTTAAATTTGGTGATGCATAGTGGCAATTGAACTTGCATTGTCCTGTTTATTGTGCTGAATTTTAATCTCATGTAGAGTTATTGATTGTCTTCCGAAAATGGATTCCTTACATGATGTTTATGTGTATTGATCAGCGACGCACAGGCGGATTGATCATATGGAGGTCTGGAAGTGTAATGGTGGTTTACCGAGGGAGCAATTACAAAAGGCCTCTAAAATCTCAAACTCTAAATGGTGCCTCATCACCAGTGAAGGAGGAAGATGGTGCATTGTTCATCCCAGATGCCTCCAGCCCTGCTGAGAGTGATAATCAGGGGAAGGATTTGGCTGTGCAAAATGCAAATGTGTCCCAATTGAACATGCAGAATACTGATGACATGACAGAGGAAGAGCTGGAGTTCAATCAAATGCTCGATGAGTTGGGTCCTCGTTTTGTCGATTGGTGGGGAACGGGTATTTTGCCAGTGGATGCCGACTTGCTGCCTCAAACAATCCCTGGTTATAAAACACCATATAGACTTCTTCCAACTGGAATGCGTACGACGCTTACCAACACAGAGCTGACTAATTTGCGGAAGTTAGCAAGGAACCTTCCATGCCATTTTGCTCTAGGTATTGCTTTTGACAGTGTGCATATCACTTTTTCCGGTCATAGCTTTTACCTGTTGACAGCAAACACCTGCTTATAGCTTGCTAAACTTCATTGAAGGGAGAAACCGGAATCATCAAGGCTTGGCAGAAGCAATTGTTAAGCTCTGGGAGAAGAGTTTGGTGGTGAAAATAGCTGTTAAACGTGGAATACAGAACACAAATAATAAGCTAATGGCAGAAGAAATAAAGGTCTGAATGCCACGCTCTTGATGTTCCCTCGTTGACTGACATGACCACTCTGCAACATTTATTTCAAGGAACCTTGAAACACTAGTTATTGTCATATTATACTTAGTAGCAAAGCTCACCACAGCTGAATATATCATCTGAGCACAATTAAATCATAATCTAAGGCAACTAAAAAATCTAAATCACTATTCAAGATTTGCTTGGCAATCTTATATTTTCCTTTTCAAGCAAATCCAAAAGTTCCTAAAACAATCACCAGAAATTAGTTTTTAGTAAACATTGGTAACAAATTTTGCTTCCTATACATGTAAATTGTAAAACTTGGCTCCTGTACAGTAAATTCCTCTACCTTACCCCATTGAAGTTGAGAATGCTTCAATAAGGTTGCAGTAGAGAATGCTTTAGCTTTATATTCCTGTGTTGAATTTGCATATAGTTCCAAAAGCATGTCCCTACAGATACGAATTAATTCTGTTCATGCACCGCATGTATGTTAAGGCTTCATGAAATAGCTAATGTCTTACAATTTTCCTTTTCATGTTCCTTCAGAATCTAACAGGGGGTACCCTGCTTCTTCGAAATAAATTTTACATTGTAATATATCGTGGAAAAGACTTCCTCCCAACATCTGTTGCATCTGCATTGGCTGAAAGAGAGGAGTTGACAAAAGATATCCAGAACGTGGAGGAGCAGAGAAGAAGTATTTTGATTGCACAACCACCGGATGATGGTTTAGATGGGCATGCTCTTGTGGGTACTCTTGCTGAATTTCAGGAGGCCCAAGCTCGTTGGGGGAGAGAAGTAACTGCTAAGGAGCAAGAAGAAATGAAAGAAGCATCTTCCAGATCAGAAAAAGAAAAGCTTTTCAAGAAACTCGAACACAAGCTTTCCATTGTAAGCAATTTCGATATGTTTTTCTTAGATCACTGTAGTTTCAAAAGGGAAAAAATATGCGTACAATTAAATTGGGATATTTCATTTCAGTGTGCATTTTAATGTGGTTAACATGTTATTCATTGCCTTCTAATTATGAGATTGACTTTCTCACCTTCTAGGTATGCAATGGTGCTTGTTTGGCATGGCTCTTCTTCCTTTAGTTGCCATTACTTGTTCCTTGATTTGTTCTTCAAATATACAGGCGCAGGCAAAAATGCATAGAGCAAGGCGCTTACTATCAAAGATTGAAGCTTCTATGGTCCTCGCCGATCCATGTGATGATCGAGAAATGATTACAGATGAGGAAAAATCTGTTTTCCGTAGGATTGGTTTGCGGCTTAAGTCATACTTGCCTCTTGGTAAGTTTCTTGAATGATAATCTCGGATCATGCTCGACCGTTTCTATTGACCAATTATTCTATTTATCAATTTCAGGAATTCGTGGTGTCTTTGATGGTGTCATTGAAAATATGCACTTGCATTGGAAGCACAGGGAAGTTGTCAAATTGATTTCCAAGCAGAAGACTTTATCATTTGTTGAGGAGACAGCACGACTTCTAGAGTATGAGAGTGGTGGTATACTTGTTGCGATAGAAAGAGTTCCAAAGGGCTATGCGCTCATTTTTTATCGTGGAAAGAACTACAGGAGGCCTATTAACATAAGGCCTAGAAACCTCTTAACAAAGGCTAAGGCACTGAAACGTGCAGTTGCAATGCAACGCCATGAGGTTAGTTTTCCCTGAAAAATGGAATTCTTCTGTCTTTGTTTTCATTGAAATCTCTTCTGGATAGCATTAGCATCTTTTGCTTTTCCTTTAAACTCATAACTTGTCATGCAGGCCCTCAGCCAGCATATAGCTCAACTGGAAAACAATATGAAACAGATGAAGTTGGATTTGGTATGTAATTTTCAATTATACAGAAAGTTCTACTATATCCTTGAAGACAACCTTTTTATGTCAGGATTTGGGTTGGAGGGTTCAACTGTATTGTTACAGTGGCATTAAAGTTGATTTTTGGAGGCATAAAATATATACCACAGAAGTGTGGCACATATGGTGTCATGGCAGCCAGCCGGCCGCTCATGTGGGCCCAAGGGTCACCACGGCAGTAGCAGGAGATAATTATTACCTTTTAATTAGGAGATAAGTTTGGTAGGAGATAAGTTAGGAGTCGGATTGAATTGGAACTGCTTAGAGATAAGTTTGGTAGGAGATAAGTTAGGAGTCGGATTGAATTGGGACTGCTTAGAGATAAGTTAGGAGTTGGAATTGATTTAGGAGTGTAATTTCCCTTCTCTATATAAAGGGGCAGCCGCAAATTATTGTAATCAAGCAAAGAAGAATTAATCTAAGTCTCTTGCAATATTCTAAGTCTTCCCAATCTATAGTCTAATCCCTCCTCTAGCAGCCAACGCCGCCCGGCTATCCCCCGGCGGATGCTCCTTAATGATCCTAGGATCATAACATGTAGTGCCTCCTTTTTTTCCCCCTTGTAATTATTTGTTTGAGTCATAAAAGGAGATTCACTATTATTTGTTTATACTTTGTTAACAAATGGATAGCAGATTAGCAGCCCCTCGGCTTCCACACTTGCTTTACCTGAAATGTTCTAATTGTAGTTGCACTAGTAATAATATATGTTCCCTTTGTTAAGAATTTTATTCATTGATTAATGAATTATTGATGTGAAACAAAACAGGGTATCGAGGGCTTTGAGGAACAAGAGGAGGATAGCTCAGATTCGGAAAATGAAGATGGCACAGTGGATACTTCTGCAAGCTATGATGAGGTATGTGTTCTCCCCAAAACTGATGCTGTCTGTTTTCAAACCACCGTTAAGTCACTCTTTACTTATGCACATCCAGGACCAAGAAAATTTTGATGAATCAAGTGATGAAGATGAATACGATGATTACGCTGAAGATGATGATGAGATTGACAGCTAGTAATGCGGAATTGGGTTCTGTGATGTGAAATTCTGAAGTAATGCTTTTCTGGAGGTGATATTGCCGTCCTTAGGACATTCATGGTAAGGGCAGTGATACTTGCTTCTTTTGGTCTACTAGTGAGTTTGTGTTTGTATATCATACACAAAACCGTATGCTGGAAACGCTCAGTTGTGCTGTTTTTGTTTGTATTCAGGGCATTCTTTATCATGAACAATATGGAGGAGCACATTTATTTAGAGTCAATCAACTTCAGTGAATAGACTAGTTTTTCTTAGGTTCTGAAATAACCCCAATCTTCAGCTATACTTGTTTAAACAGAATGCTCTTCTTAGCTGTCTACTAAGACATGTTATTCCTGGAACATAAGCTGCATCTTTTTAATCCTTCTTGTAACCAGGTTCGGCGATGGGCCTTGATGATTGTATTGCAGTTTCCCTTGTTTTTTGATGCGCACACTCCTTTTGCCTCAGTCTTGGCAAAATGATTGTTGGGATCTGCCTTACAAGTGTTAGAGCTGGGTTGGGTAAAAATGATCAGATCTCGGTTCTTCCTTTTTTAACCCTTTCTGTTTGCGCGTCTTATTTTGTAACTATCATTTAAGAGGCATCGGTGTAGGAGGCTCTTTTCAAACTTCTCTCCAGAAAATATACCGGGACACACGAGCATTGTGTGACTCATTCCCGCTGAAAAATAACTGAAGGATGTTCCATTGTTCATTACACTTTGATTTTTTTTCTCTTGTGTCTTGCACACTCTGGTTATCATGTGTCCTCTCTGTGCCCTGAAGAAAAATAATTCGAGTACGAATTCAGTACATTTTTCAGGAACGCTGTGTACTGCTGCTCTACGTATCATCATATAGGAATTGTACAGTGGTGATATTCGGTTGCAGTTGCATGAACTGCTTGAAGCTCCCGCAGCCTTACCGTGCGAGACCGGAGCACGTACACGCACTATGCTTCCTGGATGATACAACGTAGCGGGCTGTGGTGCGGCTCTACGAGTTAGCGCGCGGTGGCAGGGATCGCCGGCCGAGAGCAACCAGGCTCGGTTAGGTCCGTCCCTGGTGGTGCCCGCTCGTGCAGCAGATCATGAGACCGGCATTGCATTACATGGGCTCGTGCGCGCGCGTTCAGTGATGAAGAGCTCGAGGAGTCGCGCATTGGTGAATGGCGAGGCGGCCGGCCACGGGAGGGGTCGGTGGGAACTTGTGGGAAGGCATGCAGCTTTAGGAACTCTCGGGGCTCAGCTCGGGGTACTGCACCACAGCCTCGCGTGGTGGTGGCCACTGGCCAGGCGAGGAGCAGCGAGCCGGGTCCGGCGCAGCGCGGGCTGCGATGAATGCACACGTTCATCGCAGCTCGTACGGCTCGTTGGGCGTTGGCTGCTGCCTTGACAGGAAGGGATCGGTGCGGTGCGAAAAAGCTGATGCTCGCGCGCGAGCCAGCCGGCCCATAAGCGTGTGACGGCCCACGGCAGCCTATGGGGGCCAGTCGTGTGTAACTTTTTTCTTAAAAGTTTTTTTAGCTAAACTATTTCTAAAAAAATCTCAAAATTTGAGCTAATCTTTTTTTCTCAAATATTTTGATATTTTTTTTTTTACAAAAGTTTATAAAAATGGAAAGTCGCGGAGGGAGATTTTTTCCAAAAAAAAGTTGGGGGCTGGTCCGGAAGGTGCGCGAGTTCCCGTATGAGCGTGCGAATTTGCCATGTCAAGGGCCGTGCTATTTAGTGCACGCACGCACGGAACCCCTAGCGCACCACCAAACAGCATCTCACTCTTTCTTTTTTTCAGAAACTTTTTTCCTTCCTGTCTTCCTTTTTTTAGAAAAGTTTGCACGAGAAAAAATTGACTAAAAAAAGTTTTAAGAAAAAGTTTGTATGAGAAAATTTTTGCTCAAAAAGTGTTGAGAAGAAAGTTAATGAGAAAAATTTGGCTCCAAAGTTTTGGGAAAAAATTCTGGTACACACAACAGTGGTACACTTGTCGCAAAAAAGTATTTTCAGGTGTGATGTAGCAACATGATAGGGTCACAGCCTCACAGGTGCCGGCGCGCAGCACAAACACACTGCCTATGTGAACCGTCAGGTGGCAGCATGCGCACGTGGTCCACTGGACCACTGCACGTACCTCGACCTAACGTACCTAGGTAGCGTGGCTCACAGCCCACACGAATTCGGCCATTGCCGCCGTCATCTCTTTAGTCGTCGACTTCAACTATATGTCTCATCCTCCTCCTTTGTCTCTAACCGCTCTCCATCATTGGATCTATTATCATCACAACGTTAATCCAGTTTTACCAAGCTGTTACCGTGACACCCCTGCCTCGACACTACCTAAACGGTGGTCCTCCGCTTCCTGTAGCCAGCAGGATCCTCACCGTCCCTCCCCGCGTTTGTAACCACCGCCGACTGACCTTCGGGCCTCCCTTCATAGCCGAAGCTCTCCCAAACCCTAACACAACCCCGCAGCCCTAATCTTAGTCTAACCTCGAATCCTAATTCATCGGAGACAACGACCTTGTCAAAGATAGCTCGCTGAGTCCCCAACCCTAATCCTGACCGACGAATCTTCAAGCGCTGAAGCGACGAAGACAAGAGAAGAAGAGGAACAAGACATACCCTGAATCCTAAATAGTGCTAATCGTAATTTCTTTTCGGGTGCACTACATATAGGAATCGCCCGTCCGCTGCATAGCGGGCAGTGCCCCCGTGCGCGCAAAGACGGAAAGAGGCCTCTCGGCTGTAACCGCTTTGACTCATGTCAGCCCAACTCTACCCTGGCCCACACAGGTGCCTCCGAAGTCCAAATCACAGATCCAAAAGCTAACGAAAACCATGTACGATTTGTTGGTCCAATACAAAAACGAACATTCATTCAAGCCCACGAGATTCTAGAATGCCTTTCGGCCGAATACCGGAAGTTCAGAACATGTCAAAAAGCAACCAGTAGGATGCAAGTGGATACCCACTTAATTCATTTTTTAACTTAATTAGTTGGAAATAATCCTTAATTTATTTTTAAAATTTTAGATCGATCTAATAACTTTAAAAGCCTAAAACTTGCATCCCCGCCACTCGTTACCACCTAATTCCGCTAAAAAACTATCCAAAAATATCTAAAAAAAATTTACAACCTAAATATGTGGAGACGAGATGATGTGCACTATGCACACAAACGTGTAATTGATGGTTGGTATAGATTGTATATAGGTTGAGCGGAGTTATATTTTTGAAAAGAAGAGTGTTATGCTGGTTGTAACTGTGTAGACAGATTAAATCGAGTTTTTATTTAGCTGATCGAATCTGAAAGCGTATGAGTGAATGCAAGAATTAAGACTGTAATTAGTCGCTCATATAAAGATGATTTTATGATAATAATAAATAAGTCTATGTGCGTAAGAGGATGCATGAGCCTACATTCATCGGGCCAGATTGCGGATGTAAATTTACATATGTCAAGTTAGACTGAATCAGCATAGATAGGCAATCACATATTTTTTTTAAAAAAATTATATGTATTCGTTGAACTAGATTAATCTTATACAGAAAAACCAATCAGATCCAAACTGTATCATGCGGCCGTGGCAGACTGCTTGCGACCCGGGGAACCCGACTCCCTGAGGGAAGCGGGATATTGATTGAGATGTGGTAGTGGCTACATATTTAAAAAACCACCTCTAGCTATGCTACTACACGGTTTCTGTTAAAAAAATCTCTTTAGTACCACGGAATCGTACGTGTTGTACTTTTTTTGCCGAACGCCTCCACGTCACACCTCCTAGATTTCGATCATCCGACGGTCTAGAGGCGTCAACGGAAGGAATCCTTGTTTTCAGGTGTTTAAAATATAGCAACGCCCCCCTACACATTATTGGAAAGAAACTATATTGTGATAGGATCCCACGGGCAAGTGGGCAAGCCATTGATCATTGGCCATTGTTGCTGTCTTGTGTGCAACTTGCCAGGCTAGCTCGGTCAAAGGTTAATTTGATGTAAAATCAGCACACAAATTATATTCGGTGCACAAATTCGTATTGCTACTTGCCACACGAGTAGGCGACGTCATGAAGAGCTAGGCCACCGCGTTAAACAATGGAGCAACTTGATTTGGAGTTGGGATGCCGCCACGCCGGAGGCCCATCACGATGGAGGAAAACGATCACGATAATGCCCCTCTGGACCTCGTCACCGATTCCTATTTTACACCATCTCCAACGGTTTTTTTTAAGGGTTAGAATATTTTCACGACGGGATTTTCGTTCCCTTCAGTATTTCAATGGTTTTTTTAAGGTTCTTATCACGATTTTTAAGGTCATTTTTTTAGATTATCTTTTTTTTCTTTCACGATTTTTTTTTAAAAAAATTGTTGAAGATAAGAGAAAATAAAAGAAATAAGAATGAAATAAAGAAATATACTTAGAGATGATCGTAGAGGCATTGGTACGTCGTTGACATGGGAATCTTTTCTCATCCTGACACGACATACATGCATTGTGTAGACTTGTCGTAAGAAAAGTAAGTAGCATATATAAGACGGTAGCACAAAGTTATCAGTTATCAAGGTCACACAGGGAGTCTCAGGAATCATCTGCCAGAAAAAAAAAAGATTGTTCTACTCTCGACTCTTCTTCAGAAGAGAGAGAGAGAGAGAGAGCATGGAACAGCTGCTACTGCAAACATGCGCCGCCGACCACCAATATACATATGATTTAGTACGAGCAGGTTATTTCTGAAGGAGAACATGACAAGGGGAGTTGATAGGCAGGGACAGCATTGGGTCACAAGAGACGAAACAGAAAGCTTGCATGCATGGGCCCAAGCAGAGGCAGCACAGCGATAGCTGCTAGCTAAAAGACACGCTTCGGTTGTGGCGGTGAGTTAAACTACGGCATAGATCACCTTGGTCCGCGCTTTCTCCTACTCGCCAGCTCTGTGCAACGCTCCAACGCCCAAAAGGCGTCGACGCCTCCGCAACCAGGAGCATGCCAACGCAGCGACATGACGGCTGCCTCCATTCCGAACTGGGCCTAGGATATAGTAGACCTCGTCTGGATAATTGTTGACCTGCTCCATCGACCCCTTCTTCTTTTTTTAAATGTGTGATTCACCTTCCATGCCCGATTTCTTGAGGAAGTCAATGGTGTTGTTAAATGGACGGCTCGTTCATGCAACCGTAAGATTATTAAAAATAAACTTTGAATATTAATTTATCTTATAATATGTTGTCATAATAGAGACAGTAGTTTCAGTGACCAAGCACTTTGGCTTGCGCAACTTAGGGATAGAGTATTTAATTTTCTTGATCATTATGCGTTGCTGTTTTTTTAATAATATTATTTTATTAAAAAATTATAAAAATAATAGTTAAATTACTAAATTGTAAGAATATGCACCTATCGGTACTCTGAATGTTGACACCATACGTGATAGTGGGTTTAGGGACCTGTCGGCACCCCAGTCAGGCACTGATATGGCTGCCGAGATAGGTGATAGCCGAACGGCCTGTCGACATTCCACTTGCCAACAGGCTTCTCAGCGAACGGCGTGCCGACAGGTTGTATTTCTTTTTTATTATTAATATATTTTTTAATTTAGGAAAATTTATGTATTTAATGAGGCATAGTGAGAGTAAAACTAAGTGTACATCCGCGCAACATCCTATAGAAGAACTTAAACTCCTCCGAAAATAAACATCAACTATGGCTACGAGGAAGCTGAGGCAATGAGACGAGCGGATGTAGAATGTCCGAAAATGTTTGTTGTGCAAATAGTAGTTCAAATGGTATCACGGAGTGGTTCATTTTTTCCTTAATTTTGGTTCGATGTAATTTTGTTGGCATTTTTTTATTTAATTGATGTAAAATTATGTGAGTAATTTTTCTAGTGAAGTAACGTTTGGAGGATACAAAATATAATTTTGTTGAACCATATTAGTTGTGAAGCACAATTATCATATAACCTGGTACGGAGGTTACATATGCTGATATACATTACATGAGGCATAGGGTTTTTTGTTGTTGCGCGAATGAACCTTAACCATAAAGAGATGACGACAATAAATGTTGGCATGTATAGTATACCTAAAGACTAACCTAACAATGTGTTGCTGCTAAAACTAGCATGTCTTAGGAATGAAAATAGGACATGTTACAATAAATATTCTACTGAGTGCAGCTAGAATATTTGCCCTTCAGAGGGCATCGGGGCTTGTCGCCTTAGCGTGACAAACTCTCTCCCGTTTCATTTCCCTCTCAGCTTTGCGTGTTTCAGTCGCGGCGCACTCATTCGCTACCTTCCTCATGCACTCCTTCTCCTAACGCTTCAATCATAGTTCCTCTTGCTGTTGCTCATACTCCCAGCGTTCATAAGCTTGCCTCCTCCACCACATGCTCATGTCAACCCACCACTTCTAGTCCTCAGTTTGCTCTATATTCAGCCATCCTATTAAATCACATATAGGTAGAGGAGACTGGATAAATTAAACAAGAGAGAAAATTATTCAAGTGCCACATGAGTGATCTATATCGCTATTATGATGAACCGACCGAATAATACTCCAATTAATCATTAGGATG
The DNA here is from genome assembly GCF_958298935.1 of Phragmites australis. Taxonomy (NCBI): domain Eukaryota; kingdom Viridiplantae; phylum Streptophyta; class Magnoliopsida; order Poales; family Poaceae; genus Phragmites; species Phragmites australis. Next base: position 34,216,508 of record NC_084929.1, on the reverse strand, counting down.
ATCATTTGCTTAATAACGACCACAATGATTAACTGAAATAACATTCCAGTAGTCCTGACACATGTTTTGTGCTCAAGATCAGAACATATACCTTTCCAACATATAACATAACAACAATGCTTAAGAAAGAGCGAGTAATTAAATTATATTACAAGTTCTAAAACATTTAACCATTTACACAAATTATAATAAAAGAAAGATAGGAGGATAAACAACAGATCACCTCCTAACTAAAACTAGAAACTACACAACGAAAGATTAACATTTATGAACCAACAAAAACTAGGTAAAGTCATATGCCCTTAGGCTCCATCTAAAAGCCACACCACATGAGTAGTTTGCACTACTCATTCCCGCCACCTACATCGACGAGCGTGAAATAGCCAAACACGAGCTCCTCCTCACTGGTAGAACCTGAAAGAGAACGTGAATACGAAGGTACTCACAAAACTTAATCTATAATGGGTACATATAAATAACCTAACTCCAAGGAGAATGCATTGAGGTATTAGCAAGGAATTAGTCACATGGTTAAGTAACTTTCATAAGTGAAATGCAACTTGACATATAGATGTGAGCATCTATACCGAACCACAGGTACCATTCTATCCCATAATCACCACAAAGACATATGTAACTGGAACCATAATAAGTGTATCTGTAAATAGAACTACCTTAACTATAACTCAACATGCCATACCACAACATCTCACATTCGTGATTCTACGACCGATACGGATGGATAAAAACATGCTCATAACTGAGAGCGCGGCAATTCGAATTGATTTTACACCCTGTAAGGGTATAACTTTACCCACACGACCTGAGTCCACCCTTTTGGCCCTCGAGACAACCTTTCTCATACACGGAACTACCCACTTGCATATGCTCCTATGGCAACAAGGTTACCTCAAGCGTGTCTCAGACACCTTCGGCTCTCCATCACCTTATTTTTCCTTTATTTTTCTTACGCGTCATAGGGCCACAAGGCAAGTATCAGTACAACATATGATACTCAGCTCATTCGTTCATTATCCGAATATGTGGTTATACAGAAAGTGCTAAAGCCAATGATACTGATGGACGGTGCTTAAACGATGCAAGCGGTCTATGACATCCAGGCTCCTCTCCTGACCTACCCCTAGCACCGCCCATATCTCGTCTCATCCTCACATCTCCTATAACCCACATCATTGTTATTGTGTTTGTAAACAATAAGTAAGACCTAAGCTCGCGAACAACGGTTAAACCATTGCTCGACTTCTACTGAGGATCTATACATTGCTAAGCATTTCTAATAACTCTTAACTTAGACATCAACAGTGTTATCAAGTCTACAAGGATATGGATCATCAACAACTCAAGATAGAGATAATGCAAATCAACATATGTTCTACCCATCTAAACCCGACAATGGACCCACTACTCATGCAAACATACATAAAAATGTAATTTATCAAGTTATACAAGACGAGATACAAGGTAGTAGGTTAAGTATATTTATATACTTGCCTTGCTGCTCTGGAGGTTGTCTGATACTGCCCGCACAACACTCACAGAACTTAGGTAGCTCGGCGGCACCTTCACTCACTTGGACCGTCGGCATAACGCTCTCTTAATGAATCAAGAATGTATTACATAAACAAATAAATGTTGAAAAGTGTGCATGTGATGCATGATTGAATATTAGTAGAGCACCATGGTTCAAAAATATTTGTAAAAGACCACCAAAGGATTTGGATTCTGAAGTTTGAAACCCCGGACAAGGTAACCTAAGTACACACTACCTTGCATGGCTAGCGGTCAGACCGAAGTGGAGGTGGCGGTCTTTATTTCTTGGCCTGCAGAAGGTTTTAGCATCTAGCGATGGTATGTCAGCGGTCAGACTGACCGTAGTGGCAGTCTGACCGTGAGACCCTGCCGGCGCCACTTTGTGAGGCCACCGGCGAAGGTTCTAGCGAAACCTTTAAACACGAAGGGTACTAAAATGCTCTATGAGATTAGTGGAGTGCTTCTAAAGTAATTTTGACAATATTCACCAAGCTAAAGTCAAAATAGCCCATGGATAAGCCCTAGATTAGGGTTAAGCTTCGGTCTAAATGGAATGGTATCGATTATAGCTCAGGAATAATGGGAAAATAGTAGGGGACATCTCACCTTATCATAGGGAAGCCTTATATTGGAAGGGATCACTCCGGGGAAGCTCCAATTTGGAGATCGGGCTTCGAGGTGGTTTGGGGCTTAAGGTGGAAGAAACGCGCATATGAACTCCTCTGACGAAGAGGATGAAGGGGTTGAGCTCGAGGAAGCCTTCAGGGAGCTCGAGAAAGTTCCCTCTGTCGATCTCCGGTCGTCATGGACGTCGAAGTGATCTCTCCCTCTCTCTTGGTGTGGGTGAAGGAGTGAGTGAGATTGAGGGTGTGAGAGAGTTGACTGATTTCCTTAAGTGGAGCCTCTGTGTTGTGGCTGTGAGACCGCGGGATGGGTCGGTCAGACCGTGGGAAGCCCACGTAGCAAGCCTACGTGGCTGCCCCTTGGCGGTCAGACCACGGGGAATTCTGGTCTGACAGTGAGAGAGGTCTTAAACTGAAAATTTGATTATATTCCCCTTTTCTATTCTTCTTCATCTTTAAGGCATTTAGGGTTTTCCTAAAGGACTCTAAAATACCTCTAAGTACTCTTGAAATATGTTTAAACTCAAGTTATCAAACGAATATGCATAAACATAATACCATGATGATTATGAATGCTTAATTATGTGATTAGCATTTTAGAAGGTGACAGTTATACCGGTGGGTAGTCGTATAGTCCATGTAGATGCGGATCATACTAGTAGTTGGTACACATGAAGAAATTATATCGTAGGTGTAAGAGATGTCCTAGGAATCACAAAACCTACAAGGATCATCACAGAAGTACATCGGTGGTTCAACCCCCTAGGGGATGGAAGTCACCCAATGTTTCTTGAGTGGGTTTGATGGAGTTGAAGAAGATATTGCAGTCGAGAGAGGTGAGGAAGGAGTGGTGTACCCATGGTTCAGGCTATGGTTATTTATGGTGGCCAGGGACTACTGCATGGATTGAGTGCATTGGCATGACTTGGGGTTTGAGCATGGGAGTATTATGCACAAGGATAAATGAACACGGAATCCCTATGAAAGCTAGAAAAGTTGTGCCATTGATGCTTGGTAGAGATTTTTTGTGAAAAACTGTTGCTTAGTGTGGTCATCTCATTATGCCAAAAGTCAATAAGGAGTTATTGTTTCCTTTGCATAGAAGGTAGGGAATTATATGAAACCATTAGGCGTAGAAAAGACGTACTGTCATAATGATAAATCAAAGTTATTTCATTGATGAAAGTAAAGTACATCACATATAAAGCTCATCGTAAGCATTCATTGCCTATATGTGGCTACAGTACATAAAAAATATGCACAGACTCGCACCCTATACTTACACAATCTATGAAAAGTTACAATAGCATGTAGTACCTCATCGCTAAATGAAGCGTGCCTTATGGAAAGACAGATTGTTGGGTGCCTACTAGGTTGGTGGAAAAGGTGGAGGCTTCTTACCCAGATATTCCCAGCAGATCTCTTGAAATTTGCACCCATAGAGGTAGGTCTTGCTGCACACGTACCCTTGTGCCAGTCCACGTGCCATAGGCCTTGACACAGCCGGTAGACCGCACACGTATTGTGAAGGAACCTGCATATTACCGCACATAGTGAGGTATTTATCCCACCACTCTTCATTGAGGTCATGTAGCCTCATCTTCGACCGTTCAACATCCACGCGCTTCATTGCCTCAGCCTCCTCATAGCCGTAGTTGATGTTCGCGTACTCTTCTTTGTTCATATACCATTAATACTTGTAACTAGGCTTATCGTACTATTGGAGGAAAGCAGGTGAATTAGATGAAATTCGTAGCACGGTAGGATATCATGTACACTTACCGACATTAGTACCAGTCAATTGTGGCAAGCGGGATCAGTTTTTGGCGTGCTATTTTACCGCAGTCGCACTATGGCATGTGTGCCTCATGCACTTCTATCTGCAGCTTGATCTCCCTATTCTTCGGCTTTAGGTGTTCATTTCTCTTTCGCTCTTCATTCTCCTTTAGTCTATCAAGGATGTCGCGTCATAGCTTGTAAGGGCCCATCTTGAACTTAGCCTTGTTAGACCCGAACCCAGACCCGGAAGCCATGGATGTATTATGGTGGAGATGAAGTAGTCAGTTTGTATGCATTGAAGCGTATTCGTCCTTGGGGTTACTCTTATATAGAGTAGGTGGTAGTGACATGTGTTAGAGATCTCAGGGAATCCAGCCATGCGTTGGAATCAAGTCACGAGCGCACAGTTTCTAGTCATGGGTGCGCAGTTTCGAAGTGACGGTGCATGGAGGGAGTGATTGGTCATTGCATGCCATTAAAGCCATGATTCAAGGGGCGTCTCCATCGTTCTATTCCCCTCCCCCCCCCCCCCCCATTTTTATATTCAAACATGCTCCGAGAGTGAAGAAGACAACTCAGTGTGGATCTTTTTCCTTGACCTTATCATTGTGGATCTACTTATCAGTGTGCGTGGTGCTTTTGTGTTATCGATTTCAAGTAAAATAATGCATTTATAAAATGTTTAGTGCTACCCCTATCAGGCTGGTGCAGGTCGGAGGAACAACTGAGAGTAATATGTATCTGTTCTAACGGTCGACTGAGGGTTTAATTACGTATTTGACTTATGTTGTGTTATCATTCCTTAAATGTGTGAATCCCAATATGTACCCAGGAGTCACTAAAAGTTTCCTTCTCCTCCTCCACAACCACCGACGCACTTTGGTCAATATGACTTGAAGCCTTATGTAATCTTATCCCGATGAACTAACTTAGCCTTATGTAATATTTTCTTGTACCGTGTTATTTGTAATTGTATAAATTGTACCTCGTCATGTAACGTTGGAAGTGAACAATTTTTTGCTTGAAATTATGGCACGCAGATACAGTTCGAAAGCGAATAAGATTGCATGATGCTACGCTTTGGGATGTCACGAGAACCCAGGTAATAAAAATATGGCTGATAACATAGTAGCGATATAAACATCCTACATGACATGATAACCATAAAATAGACATAACATAAACATGTCCAAGTACTGTCTAATGGTGAAGTCAAGTGGCGTCGCCATGGCCGCAGGCATGCTTGTTGGGCACGCCCTCAGCCCTCCGCCGACCAAATACTCTGTGACGCACGTGGTCGATGGAGTACATAAAGGGGTCACGCGGTGGGTGCAGAGGCCGTGCAACATCTGGAGGGGCAACAGGGTCGGGCTGTGATAGCTACATCGGTAGAGGTGCCACCGCTATCTGTCATGTGCCCTCCTTATCAGTCGTGAAGGCCAACCAGTCGTCCAGTACGGAGTGCATCGAGTTGGATGTAGCGTCGGAGGAGGCTAAAACTATTGCATGCTACAACTATGTCAAATTCCGTGCATCACATTATAATTGAATTGTAAAGTGCAATTCCGAGTGATAACACTGATAGTGATGGACCTAAAATTGAACCACCCGAGCCGAAACCAATAGTCGGCATGTACCGCACAAATGGTGGCCGAGACGACGAGGATGGTTCCGTGTAAAAGCATGTCGGAATAACCCGAGTGCGTGATGGATACATCATCTGTGTGGTAGGCTCGACGACGAGCAGTAACCTCTGGCAAGAAGCGCATTGAAACCTGTTGAGGCAATGACGTGCGAGGCGACGTAGACTGGCCATCAGCTCGTCTGATCAACCTGAGGTGGGGCCAACTCCCAGTGATCCACGAAGTCTATTAGCTCCGTGCCGACATCCCTGCATGGTCTAAATATTCTTAACATTCAACTCTAAACATTCTATCTATATTACGGAAATTCTACTCTAAATTTTCTTTTTATATCGCGAAAATCCTACACTAAAATTTCTAAACACTCTAAAGATCATACTCTACATTTTCTATCTATTATTCTACACAACTATGTCTCTAACATAATTTTATTCTACCTCAATTTGTCTCTACTTTATCTATATTTTTTCTATTCTACTTACTAATATTCCTATTCTAATCTAAATAAAAAAGAAAAAATGTATCGCAAATGTAGCCGTACGGCGTCCTTGGGTCCTCCCTTCGCGCGTTGCCGGATGCGTCGTCGCTCATCTCCTCCACACACCCTGCACCGCCGCTCTCTCTCTCTCTCTCTCTCTCTCTCTCTCTCTCTCTCTCTCTCTCTCTCTCTCTCTCCTCCACTCGCTGCTGCTCTCGGTCACGAGCGCTGAACGTTTGGGAAGAAGACAAACCGATCGGCGATCGTATAAAAATAATATGCATGTCGGTACTCCGAGTGCCAACAAACCTGAGCTGGCACCTATCGGCACTCTGAGTACTGACATGACGTGTTACCTGTCGGCACTTCGAGTACCAACATATCTCCTTGGTCCACCAAAATCCTCTGTCGCACCCCCGTTTCGCAGGGCCCACAATATGTCTGTACATTGCATGCCTTTATGTCCCCAGGCTCACTGTCACGTAGGAAGTCAGCACGTGAGCCAGCACTCCACGTGGCAACATATACTTATTCTTGTAATTTAATGTATTTTGCTATTATTTTTGCAATTTTTAAATAAAATAATACTATTAAAAAATTCCTACTATATGAGCATTTCTTTACTCAACCACTAGTAGAATATTGTTACTATTTTTTCCCGCAAATAGAAAGAATATTGTTACCCTTCGTCTCTGTGCTTGCCTTTATTGACCTTTTCAGTCTTCAAGATTTCACGTTTTGACTGCTTTATTTGATAATTTACATTAATGCGTACTAATGAACTTATATTCTTATCAAAAAATTGCAAAGAGAAATCTAATTAATACTATATTTTTTGTATAATACACCTTGACGTTTAAACATATTGGTGGTCGAACTTCAGGAGGTTCGACGTTACGGTTTCTGGACGACAAACAGAAAAGGAACAAGGGATAAGAAGCAATAAATAGCTACCCTCCACATTTTTTTTCAAAAAAAATCATCCAGAATTATGGCCATCAAACCTAGAGCAAATTGTGGATTAGACATGTCTCCTAAATATTATATATGCATTTTCTCCTTATCCAATATATGGATGGAAAAATTGCCACTACACCACACTTTCTCTTCTACTTAGTCAAAATACTATCGGCCGTGTCAATAATTTATAGGATCTTATTCTACATATCATACACATACTAGTGGTATTTTAGCAAGATATAAATTTTATAATATAGTACGAACCCATTTTTTCCTATATGGATTTTGATGCCATTATGCGGCTCATCCGAGATAAATTTCAGCTATGGACCTACCGAGCTCCCCCCCCCCCCCATCTTGATGTGACTCCGCTTTTGGACTGTTGTTCTAATCTTTGCAATGTAATATAGCCTCAGTCTCTCACTACATCACCACCCACCTTTAGACCATGGCCAAGGTTTTCTTTGAGGTTTAGATTCTCGTCGTGAAGAGATTTTCGTTTTTTTAACGTTTCAACGGTTTCTCTTTACGGTTCCCGTTACGAAGGAATTCTTAAGATCATTCACTTTAGGATGAGATTCTCTTTTCTTTTACTTCGTGATATCTTTCGAAGAGAAACTGTTGGAGATAAGATAAAATAAAGAAAATAAAAATAAGAAAAGAAATCAGAAAAGAAATGAAATAAAGAGAATATAGTTAGAGATGATCTTAACGACATATCGAAATCCGTTCATGTGGGCACTTTGCCCTCCGTTGATCTGTCGAAAGAAAAAGACGTTCCCCTCTCCCAACCCAGCCTCCATCCCGCTGCACGTAAACTGGACCTGAGGTAATAATAAGCAGCAAAATATAAGCTAGCACGCTTGTATCTCCATCATGTTCGCTCAATGCATACATAGAGGATTAGTTTATTTTGTTGTAGTTAATCACTTAGTACGTACGTCCCTCCATATATAACATTTGGTCCTACTGACGATGGCTACTACGTCATGGCTTAATATAGTTCAAAACCTTTTTTGTAATATATGGATCGGCACTTATCGTCATCGTCCTCGAAACCTGTCGACGATTGATTTCACTAGGAGGTGAGTAGTCGTCGTCACCTCATAGTCTACTCCTACATGCATGGATATGGTCACAGAAAAAACACACTTGTCAGCAAAATATAAGCTCAAGAGGATATGATGAACTGACGAAACAAACAAAACATGCGAAATGGTTTCAACTCCAACTGCAGCAAGCATAACAAGTGGTTAATTGGATAAGTACTCATAAAGAAATCTTGCCAACCTTTTGGGGTCTTAATATCTAAAAAATTGTACGGTGACGCATACTTGACACGGACAGAAACTTAGAGATACGTATTGGAGTTTTCCCTGCAGTCTGTAAGGGTGTATGTTTCGATTGGACGGCTTCGTATATTTTTATATGTAACTAATGCTTTCGCTAGCTAAGTCAAGTGAGAGATGCTATAGGTAGAATATATTCTAGATATGTAGATGTGCAACTGAGATATATGTGTGTGTTATATGCATTTCGCAATGCATGTTGACCATGTCGAATCATCTCACAAAAGATCACGCGGAATATATGATTATGGTCTTGCAGTAGTCAGCATATATGTATGTACGCCAGACGATTTACGTGCGGATAATCATATGAAATCCCACAGAAATACTACGAAATCGCCGCATTCCAAACGGGGCCTTAAGGTGCGAACTACATTTATTTTGTCATATATTTCCTATTTTAGCCGTTGAGTTAATTTTCGATCGAGATGTTTCCTTGGACACATGGAAATATGGAAATAACCACTGTGTCAACGGAAGGCACATGAGCGACGACCTTTCGATGACAGCCGGACAAGATATGTACGTTTTGGTTCGATTCCATTGGAGAGTGGCCGGACATATCAAATTGGCCGTAGGAGATAAGAATCCATGCATGTCCTCTTAGCAAGATCAGGTCCCAATATACCCCGATCGACGCGAACGTGCTTTGCAAGATACCACTTTAGCACATATCTTCTTTTCGTGATGAACTCCTATCCAATCAGTCACCGCCACATATTCCAGAGTCCAAAAATTATGGCCGTGATCGTATCATATCTGCCTCTTTAGTCTTTTCGCACCACAGATCTAGTGAAACTCTTTGTCGTCGTTTGCGTCCTCTTCGGTCACAAACCAATGAACTCCTTTGGGGTCTGTACGTACCCTATCTGACCGATAGTCTATGTGCAAGTTGCACTGAACTTTTTAACCATGGCTTTGGAGCGATTCCCATGCATATATATAATTGCACTCGATACTCCTCTCGATCGTTTTCGTCCTATCTTGCACTCGAGATCTTGATACCCTGCTCGATTTTCCTCATTTTGTTTCCAGCGGAGTTTGTGCTATCTATCGCCCAATTACAAGTGGTTCACTATTTAGAAAACAATTTTCGAGACACTTAATGTTCATATGAAAATCTACCTGAACAATTTACGACGGCCCCTCGTGATTTCAGACCGTATGTGAAAATAAATTATCATATGAGGTTGCTTATATGAACCGCTTTTGGAAATAGATTGATTTCTAAATACGGTTCTTTATGTGAACTGCCTGTAAAAATGATATAATTACCATAGACAATTCATATAAGTAACTACTTGTGAAAATGACAGTTTACATAAACGGTTTCTTATATGAACAGCCTATAAAAATAAAATGATTAATACATGTAGTTCATATAAGTAACCGCATGTGGTAATGATTATTTTTATAGGTGGTTACTTATGCGAGCCGCCTGTGAAAATTGAGGGACATTTTCAGAGGTGGTTTACACAAGAAACTATATTTGAAAATAGATGATAGTTTATCTTAAAAAATTTATATTTTTTCATATGAACTCGAATGGAGACAAACTTTATATGAAACTTGTAGCCTCGCTAAGATCTACAACTTTGTAGTTGATTTTTTATTTGAAACCATTTATGTGTCTAAATAATCGGTTGAAGTTTCACACATAAGTTTTGATCACATATGCTACTATAAGTTCTATTAATACAAGTAAAATCAAGAACAAGGAGAATAAAAAGAATACTACTAACTTCAATATTCTCAACAAGATCAACAACAAGAAGATTAAAGACCCTCACTATCAATAACAAGACTTGGTTCACAGAAATACTAGTGATAACAATAATAGCAAGTGTCATCAAGCGTCAGCACGACTACAAATATTTTTATTTTTATTTTATTTTTCTCTTATTTTTTTCTCACCTCAAAGTATTAGAATAGGAACCATAGTACATTTCTGTTCAAGTTTGATGTAAGAGGTAACATCTGTGGACACAAACACGCGTTTCGAAAATGGTGTATGAGCTTTCAGAGCGAGAACTCAATCTTCCAAACCATTTTTTACCTCAAAAAATTCTCCGAACCTGATAAAAATAGGGAGAAACGGGTGTAGCTTTTTTTAGTTGTCTATAGCGTTTGAAAAAGTTAAAATCGAAGTTCGTATGTAAAAATTATGCCCGTTTTACTGAAGGTACTCAGGGTCACTCTAATGCTTCAACAGAAAAGTTTAAAAGGATATTTTATCCGGTTTCTATCATAGGTACTTGATAGGTAAGTTAGTAAGGAGGTTCGTGCGCGAGCAGAGAGTCTCAGGTTCGATTCCTAACGAACGTAAAGACTAAAAACAGTGTAAAAAAATAGCGTGGCTTGTGACTTGCAATGGCGAGACAACGAGGATCCCTCGGGTGAAATTTTTTTCATTTTTTTCCGACCAAAAAATGTCGATTCGAAGATCTACTACCACAGACGATTTCTTAAGCGAACCAACTGTAGTAATCGATTTTTATAGGTGGTTTCTTAAGTGAGCCACCTATATTAATTGATTTACACATGCAGTTCGCTTAAAGAATTGATTGTGTAAATCTATTAACCCAAATGATTTTTTAAGTGAACCATCTATGATAATAAGTTTTTACAGATGTCTCTTTTACGTTTGTGAAAATTATCTATTTTCATAGGTCTTCGATCATCGATGAGTTAGCTAAATATTTGTATAAATAGGTTATAACTCATCTTTAAAAATAGTTTTTATATACTGATTATGTCAAATGAATGGTGAAAAGCACTGCAAATTGTTGGGCTATGAGCGCATGAACGACCGGTGGCGGATCAGGACTGAAATTCACCGTACCTATGGCAAAGCTATCGTCATACAACCAAACGCTTGACTGTTGGTAGAGGGTACGTGTCGTCGAGTGCCACCCCCGCCCAGGCTCGAACCAAGTTGCTTGCATTCTTCTTAACTAGCTACCGCTACTAGCATGTGTAACGATGCAAGAATACGCAACGCTAGGGGCAACTATGTGAAGACGAAACTAGCCAATGAAACATGAGTGCTAATTGTGTATTTTATTAAAGCGAAATTTTCTTTAGTAGTAAATAATATGATTTTTAACAACTAAACATATGTGATGGCTTCATTAATTTTTAAGCTCAACATCTTTGATCTTCAATAGACGTTGTATGAATACATATATGTGATGATATAAATATGTGCGTACGTTTACGAGTTGTAATGATGTTTAAAAAAAAATCAGTGCATTACAAATTCACAATTCCCAATTCAAAACACAACTGATCATGACAAGATACTAACCAGCAATTAGTCAATATCCTTTCTATTTCGCCCATTGGCCACATGCCCAGCGCTCCCACAGACGGTCAGACCCCTCAGCGAGCAGCAGCCAGCCGTGACCGTGAGCACTGCGGCCCGCCGCAAAGCGACCTTCCTCTCCCTCGCAACGGTGAGTCATGGTCGCTCGATCTAGAGTCGTTGCGATGGAGTACTACGTTGGGGTGGGCCGATGGGGAGTATATGCTGGAGATGGCTACGGGACACAGCCTACTGAGCACCTTCGTCTTCCTTAGGACAGCAGGATCTCAGCTCTCTCTTGCACTGCAGATGGCCGGGAGGGAGAGAGGGGGAGCGGTGATCAGCTGGCTGGCAGGTATGGCAACCGTCATACCTCGCCGTACTGGTGGATGCGCCACTGTGAATGACGAGTATATATCAAACTGTAAATTGCGGTTGCTTTTCGGTGCTGAGAAAAGCCTGATGAATTGTCCAAATGTTCTCCGCATATATAACGGGCGCCCCCTTTTGCAAGTGCATGCATGTAGGCACCAGCGTATGCCACTAGTAGCGTCGTGGTCGAAAATGTCAACGGGCATAAGCAAGGGCAGCCCTAGAAGAAAAATTGACTAGGGGATTAACTTACATTTCTTGTTGTGCAGGGTCCTTATAATTTATTTATGTGAGGGCATTCATGGTAAAAATTAGTTAACTGATACTGTTTAGCAAACTTGAGTGGGGCCTGTGCCCGTGGTCAGTCTTACTTGGGATCCGCCCCTAGGCATAATTTTAGCTGTTTGTGCTGTATTGGAACCGTCTGCGATGGATAATTTTAGCTGTTTGTACTAACATGGTTTGTAGTAGTGTTATACATTCTTTTTTCTTTTGTGAATATCATCTTGTATCTTCTTGTGCAAGATATTAGTAGCTTATTATTAGTTTGTTAGTTTTTCCTTTGTTAAAAGTTCAAATGCATGCTACGGTTCAACTCTCCACGGCTCTTCATTTCAGGATGCAAACCCTCATGCTGGATGCATGCATAGTCATGCACAATAAATGCATGCCAACAATGCAATATTATGATATACTATAATACTATATTCCACTAACGTTTGCTTAGTTCTGTTTCCCCATTCATACATTCCAGTTGCTTAGTTTGCTGATATTCGGTCGTCGAATCGGAGTGTCATGTTCGTCTACATGCCCAAGTATATATGATTCAATTCCATGATGGAAGGTACACTTATGTACTCACTTGGCCCTTTCTTTTCCTCAAGTGAAATTAACCACTAGCACCAAATAAACATCTCTTTCTTTTGAGATGCCAAATAAACATTTCTGGCCAATTGCAAATACGCTGGAGCATATATAGTCACAATCATGTGGAGTACAAAAGTGTTTTCGACGTCACAAGAGGGACTGACCAGTGACCACTGGGGGACATGAACCAGCTAATCCTGGCAATTGTATCTGTGATGCAGCTCGTGCTTTTGCTGGAGAGTGCAGACAGAGTAGGATACATAGAGCCACAGAAACTAACCCATATCAAGAACCTGCATGTCTTTGGGCTAAGGCCAACTCCAATAGAGCCGGCAAATGGACTCCCGTATCACTGTACATGTGCTGGCTATTTTGCCGCTCGAGCAGCCTGCAACGCGCTCTATTAGAACCCGTTTCATGCGCTACAGTGGTGCGGATGTCTATTATTATAGTGTACGGGAATGATAATAACTTTGCTGGTCGTCCGGAGAAGCATCATCACTGTAGCAAGTGAATGACGGTGAGTCTAAAAAAATAAGAGAGTAATAGAAGATAAAAATAAAATAGCTACTAAAGATAAAAAAATAAAAAATATTATAATAGTAAAATGAAGTTCTAGAATTTACTGGAGATACCCTAACCATCTAAAGAACTAGCGATTTTCGTTCGAGGCATCTTTTCGTAGTCATGAAAGTGCATACAAAGGCTGCCCCAATTCTGTCAGTCTAACCAGAAGCCAGATCAGGAGGCCAGTGGCCATAGCTAGGTTGTAGCATCGATCCAAACACAAGAGCCATATAGCTATAGCTAGGACACGTACAGTGATATAGGAGTAAGCCCTTGTATTCTCTTCTCTCTTCTTGGCTGTATTTGCTGTGCATGTGAGTGGCCTGGGACTGAGGCACCACAAGCCATGCGGCCCGGGGCTCCAGGCGTAGCATCAGTTTGGGGGCTCATCGGGGAAGCCACATTCCCCCATGCGCAGTCTCCTTGCTTTCTTAGTTTCTTCGGCTTCCTTCCCTTTCCATCGTGTGCCTGGCGCATGCATCAGGCGTCAGACGGATGGGATGGGCCCGTGCCACAGTGGCGATTGGGTGAGTGATATCTCTCTCCTTTTCTTCTAGGCCTCGCGTCCTACGCTACGCGGACCAGAGTTTCACCGCCGGCCACAACCTGAGCATCCTAGCTATAGCTAGATGGCTCAAGCGTGAGTCTAGGCACAAGCACCGGTTGCTCTTTCACTTCACTCGCAAACCATTTCCGAGCGTCTTGCCAGTTAAAATCACCAGTTGATCCTACCAGTTTTTAAGTTATCTTCAGTAGTTATCTCAAATTTTTATCCTCAAAAATACTATTACAGCATCCACTAACACTATTATAGCATCCCTTATTTTTTCATCTCCAACAGCTACTCTATTTTCTACCTTATACTCCTCTTTTTCTCTCTCCGAACCCGCAGTCAGCTTTTATAAACAGTACAGTTACAGTGTTGCTGCAGTAACATACGTTGTTCCCCTCCACTGTCAGCCTCTGTGAGCCGTGTGCACACTGTTACGAGTGCTACAGTAGCTCCGCAGATTTGCACTGTACCGGTTCTGCTGGAGTTACTACAGTACGTGAACAGTACACCGTAAAAACACTGTAGCAATGGAATCTGAAAAAAATGCCTCCTCTGCTGGAGCACAGGTGAAAATTTTTGAACCGTCCCGCGCCGCATTTGTTGTTGTGTACGGTTATGTTGGGCCGTGCCCGTCGCAATCCTGAACAGCTGACTTTGAACCAATGACTACTCCATGCAAGAAAGTGAGCAGAACGTGCGCCACTGCAGTGCCGTTGCATCAGTGAAAACCGAGGACTTCACCTCGCGGAAGTCACCCAACGGTATGTATCGCGTAGTAGTACAAAACCAACGTCGCTACCACGCTCGGATACGAGCATCCATCTCCGGAACGGGAGCGAACGCTAGGCGTACGACACCGGAGGCAAACCCCACCGAAAGGCGGGGGGAAAAAGAGAGGCAAAATCTGTCGTGCGCGCGGAGAATATAGCAACCCACCCACGTACCCTCTGACCAAAACCGGACGACGAGCCCGGCGGGAGAGGCAAGCTGGGGACCCCGGTCCAACAGAAGAAATTCATTCTGACACCGGAGCGCGGAGGCGGAAGCGGAAGCGGACGCGCACGGACCCGACACGAGGGGCACCACCAACTCACAGTGGCAGCGCGAAGGGCACACGGGCCACCACCTCCACCCGGGCGCGTCCCCCTCCCACCGGGACAGCCAGCCCCGCCCCCGCGCGCGCCAAGAGCAGCACACCGGCGGCAGGCGACCGCCGCTTATTTTAGCCACGCCTCTGCGGCCCCTGTCCGGTCGCGAATGCGTGCGTGCGTGTGCGTGCCCTGCCCTTACCTTTTGTTCGTATTCCCTGCCCTTCTCACGAGCAGAGGAAGCTGCCGGCGCTGCAGACGGCTCGCGGCAAGGCACGGCCCAGCAGTTTTGTTTAAGATTCCCAAGGTGTCGTGGCAATTGCTACCAAGCCTGTCCCTCGGTATATATACACGGGCCAGCACGGCCCCCCCGGCGAGACAGGCAGCACCGTCCACATACTAGTGCCGCTGCAGAGCAGAGCCCCGTATAAAGGGGAGCCCGAGGCGTATTAGCAGACTAGGAACAGACAAAACACGGCACGGTCGGTCATAGGCGGCTGATTCGGGTCGGGCACTGGCTACATGACCAGCCTCCTCGCCAATAGGGTCACAACGCTCGTGCGCGCTCGCATGGCCGCCGCGGGGAGGCCATTGCGGATCCCGCCGCGGGAGGAGGAGAAGCAGCGCGCGTCCCGGTGCCGCGGCAGGGGTCTGTGTTGTTCGGCGGCTTCTCCTCCATCGAGGGTGGCGGCGGGGAAAGGGATGGTGGTGATCGTTGGCGCGACGGGCACCGGGAAGACGAAGCTGTCCATCGACGCCGCGCGGGCGCTCGGCGGGGAGGTGGTGAACGCGGATAAGATCCAGCTCTACGCCGGCCTCGACGTCACCACCAACAAGGTGCGCCTCCAGGACCGACGCGGCGTCCCGCACCACCTCCTCGGTGCCATCCGCCCCGAGGCCGGCGAGCTCCCGACGTCGTCCTTCCGCTCCCTCGCCGCCGCCACGGTCGCCTCGATCGCGGCGAGGCGGCGCGTCCCCGTCGTCGCCGGTGGGTCCAACTCCCTCATCCACGCCCTCCTCGCCCACCGCTTCGACGCCTCCGCCGCGGACCCCTTCTCTCGCGCCGCCGCGGATCGCTACCGCCCGGAGCTCCGAGTCCCGTGCTGCCTTCTCTGGGTCGACGTCGAGGATGCGCTCCTCGCGGAGTACCTTGACTGGCGCGTGGACGACATGGTCGACGCGGGCATGGTCGAGGAGCTCCGGGAGTACTTCGCCACGACCACCGCCCCCGAGCGCGCCGCGCACGCTGGGCTGGGCAAGGCCATCGGCGTCCCCGAGCTCGGCGACTACTTCGCGGGGCGCAGGAGCTTCCGCGTCGCGATCGACGACATCAAGGCCAACACGCGGCACCTGGCCGCCGCGCAGGTGTCGAAGATCCGCCGCATGGCTGACTCCTGGGGCTGGCCCATCCACCGCCTCGACGCCTCCGCCACCGTCCGCGCCCGCCTCGACGGCGCAGGCCCAGCCGCCGAGTCCGCCTCCTGGGTGCGCGACGTGCACGGCCCCGGCCTCGCCGCCATCCGGAGCTTCCTCGGCGATCCAACACCGCGCGACGACGACATCAGCGCCGATGAGATTGATGAGGAGTCGCTGCGGCTGCCGCGGATGCAATGCTGCGACGTGGTGGGGTGAGGTGCTGCTACTTTTTGGGCGGAGTTATCATGCTACGGCGCAAAGGGTGGGGGGCTTTTGGGTTCGAGGGTTTAGGCCCCGATTTTTCAGGGTCCCGGCGGCGCCCTCTGCCGCTGGCCGGTGGGGTCAGAGAAGGGCACCGTCACAGAGAGGGGAGAGAAAGAAAGTCTGTAGTGTAGAGAGAGAGAGCCTATAGTGTAGAGAGAGAGAGCCTGCAGTGTACTAGTTCGTGTGTGTGAAGTTAGTATTGGAGAGAGAGAGAATTCTTTGTTGGAGTGGGGGGGGGGGGTTGTTCTTTCTTTTGTTCGTCCGTTTCCTAACTCCACCACTGTTATGTGCTACTAATCCACTAGACTGTTCAAAATTTGAAATACATGTGGTACAGCCTCCTTGATTTTTTCCGAGTGTTTGTCCTGTTACAAAAGTGCACAGCGCATTTCCGTTTTGGCCTTCATCCCTGGTGTCCCTGGCAGATGGTTCAGGATTGGATTTGCATCGGCTCACCTGCTCCGTTTTCTGAGCTTTTTCATGCGCTGGTTCGAAGCGGCGATTGCCATGGTGGATGCCTGACGTGTGTTCCGGGCGGTTAATAAAATTGTTAGAGCCTGGAGGAGGGATGATTGGGTGGTAATCCCATGCTTAGTGTGTGATTTGCTGATCAGGGGGAGTTGGGCGTGTGAGTTGGTGCCTGGTGTTCTTGCTGCTGCCAGCTAGGAAAACAGAGCCGTTCAAGTTTGCTTGCTTCCTACTGCTGCTGCTGCTTTTCTTTCCCGTTTTCTTGGTGTTTTTACACATGACTGGACTCTAACGTTCTTCTTACTCGATGGTGAAAGGTAGAATTCAACGAGAGAATTCACTATCAACATGTTTTTTTTCTCCTCCTGTTGTAAATTTCTCTCGTTGTTGGCTTCCCAGTTGCACAGAATCTTATGCCGCTTACATTCTTTTGAATTGCTATTGGATCTCTTTTCCTTGTCCTGATACTACACTTTCTGCACTATTCCGAGGTTTTTCACAATGCCTTTCAGATACCGCCAGGGTTCATATTCGTGTGTTTCTTCATTTCTTTTTCCAGTCTAAGAAACGATCCACGTATTGAGAGAGGGTTGATCGTTGTCGTCACGTTGGCGTGAGTGTGCACCACTCATATAGAGTAGTAGTGCTTGTTTCCGTATAGCCTTGCAGCACGAGGCACATCGGACAAGTTTTTATACGACACTATCGAGGGATCTGTTCCATCGCTTGTTTAATGCAATTCTCGACGCAAAACTGCACTCGAATTGACACGAAAGCGTGATGATTGTACCACTCAACACGGCTTTATTCTATTTGCAAAAATCATACGTCATCATATTTATTAAAATAAATAATATATCAATATATTTATAAATGTATCATCTGTATTCGATATTTTAAATACCGAAAAATTGATTTCGGTATCTGAGATATTGAAAACTCCTGTGTTCAGCACTAATATGCCAAATATGGTATTATTCACCGTATTCAGCAGCTCATATGTCAAAAACTCGATGTATTCGGCACTGTTTACCGTATTCGGCACCTCAGGTGCTGAAAACTTCATATATTCGGCACTGAATATGACACTGTTTACCATATCGTATCGCTGCTTTCGGCGCGCCCAATCGCATCGTGTCGACGTCATCTCACTTTTGTCAATTTTTTAATCCACGCGCTGTCGTGTTTCGCTATCAAATAAGAATAGGCTGGTAAGGAGCCACAATGCGACTAGAGAGGAGACGAGCAGTGCAAGCAAGGAAGGAGAGGAGAGGAGAAGCAGCAACGTAAGAAAAGGAGAATTAGTCCGCGATGGGAATGAGCAGTAATGCGAGTTACAATAAATACTTAAATTATGTATTTAATTAATACTTGCAACAATATTAGTATTTAGAGTAAGCAGATTATTTAATCTATTTAATTACATTTGTATAATTATTTGCTTTGTTTGATTACATGAATTTGATTATTTGATTAGTCAATGTAATAGTAATTAGCATGGATTTGTATAATAGTAATTAAACGTGAATTTGTATAATAGTAATTATTTGCTTAGTCAGAGTAAGTAGATTGTATAATAGTAATTAGTATGCATTTAATTAGTTAATGTAATTAGATTATTTAATTAGTTTAATAACATGATGGCTCAGTGGTGGTACTTTGTGCTAGTGGTGGCGTCAAGTGGTGGCTTAGTGCATGTATACTCTCCATAGGTGTATATAGGGTGTCGGTGCAATGAGAGGAAAGAGAGAAAAAAGAAGAGGTAAAGGATAAAAAATATATTTTAGAAAGATTCAAAAAACTTGGGTCGAGAGCGGTATGCTGATGCTTCTGACTTCTAAAAAAGTAAATGTGGTGTAAAGAAACCTAGTAAAATTAGCTTGTAAAATAGTTTTGAAGTCAATGTATAATTACATTGAATATTTGGTCAATATAACTTTCATGTTAGTTTAAATAATATTTTAATTCAATATTCAATTTTAATTATTTCATTTGAATTTAATATTGATGATCTAATTGGCATTGTTAGTTACTTAAATATTTAGTATTGTTAAGTATAGTACTATTTAATTTGCATTGTTAATTTATTTATTATTTATCGAGAGGTGCAATTAGTTACGTATCATACATATATCTAAGTAGTTATTTTATTAGATGTATCTTTTTTTATAGATACAATATAATTTTTTCATATTTATTACAGAGAATGTCCCGTAGTTTTTCATGGGAGACTCGTAACAATTCAAAACTACTAGCATATAGAGAGTTCGGTTGAGGTACCTAATGACCTGGATGGTCTGAAAACAAATGTTATGAGTCTTTTGTGTGTGAACCAGCAATCAAGAAGGGACCAAAAGTGTGTCCGGTCTAACCCTATAAAGTATTAGGTCAGATGTATCAAGCACCCGAATTGTTCTTACTTTGTACAAGCACATATATTGAAATATGAGAACTATTTTGTGATCAGTAGACACACCCCACATACATGCAGCGAAGAAACTATTAGGAATGTGAGCCACGCCGTTGATGCAAGGTTCATAGCCTAACTCCTCATCACTCTTGTTGGCACGAATATTTGTTTGTCGCTAAAATTAATTATGGAGGAGGTGCAGACTAAAACAGGTATGTTGATCAATTATCGCACCATGTGGCGAGCGAAATAGAAGGCATTGAAGATGTTGTTTGGAAGCTTCGATGAGTATCACAACTATGCTCCGAGGCTACTGTAGAAGATTGCCATGACGAATCTAGGGACTCAGTGGGCCATGACGGATGAACCGATCAAGCTAGAGGATGGATCATACAGCACCACTGACTGATACCTCATTAGGTTTCTTCTGGTCCTTTGGATAATGTATTGAAGCTTTCAGACTTTACAGGCCGGTTGTATGTGTGGATGCCATATTTCTGAGCAGCAAGTACGGTACCCTTATAACAGCGATAGCGACGAATGCAAATAATTAGATCATTTCTCTTGCTTTTGTAATAGTTGAGAGTGAGAATAATGATAACTTGCTGTGGTTCCTCACTTTGGTGAGGACATGTGTTGTGGGAAACAGGGAGTAAGTTTGTATTATCTAAGACCACAACAAGAGTTTTCTGCATGCGTTAGACATGCTACATGATAACTATATTGCATGGCCTGATATGGAGAGAAGATGGTGCATGCGACATTTGGGAGCGAATCTGTACACAAGGTACCGTAGCAAGTCTCTTGTAAAGAGATCCAAAGGGTTGTATGTGCATAACCAGCTGACAAAGTTCAACGAGATATGAGAAAGTTAAATGAAACCACTCGCAAAATGATGACAGATCAACAAGCACAGGAGGACCATTTGCAAATGCAAATGGTTTGCAAATGGTTGGGGGACAAACTATTGTTAGCCATTCACGTGCTACGTTTAGCGAGTGGATAGCGGGAAAACCAGCGAAGCGTTGGGCTCTAATCCATGATACTCACGGTGATAGGTTAGCATATAGAATTTAAATGATCATATTGTACCCTTTCTTATACAAATAAGTCTTCAAAAATTATTGTATCCCATGTTAGGTACATCATCATGACAATGAACATAGCGGAGACGTTCAACAATATCCTAAAGGGAGTATGGGACCTCCAGTTGTGTGCCATCATTAAGCTCATATTTCTATAGAATAACAGACTACTTTTGAGGTTGTGGTAATATTGCTATAAATTGCAGCACGCGATTTGCACCTAAGGTGGAGGAAACCATATCCAGAATGAGGATCAAGGCACACTTTCATCGAACGAGGATCTACGACCTGTCCAATAATGAATTTAAGGTCATATGTTACCGTAGGTATACTCCAGTGTATAGCGCAGGGGACACCGTGTAACAATGTCAATTTAGACCCCACGAGGTGAAGTACACATGCAATAAACCAAAACCGCACCATATCCCATGCTCGCATGTTTTAGCCGCTTGCAGGGACATGGGCGGCGATGAAGGATCACATTATGTAGTGCCGTACTTTACGATCTATGCATTGAAGAGTACATGACTTCCAAAGATATGGTCCTTCAATATCGGAAGCAACTATAAAACAATTGAGAGGCCTAAGTGGATACCTTATCCCCGAGCACAACGCACGGATCCTGAAAGGCCTAGAGCCATGAGGCCTCAAGGCAACATGGATGAAGCATATGCTGTTGACGGCATACGCAAGTACAAACTTTGCAAACAACCTGGCCATGACAGGAGGACATGTCTGACCCAACAGTAAACTATCAGGCCACTATCGAACTGTAGTGTATTAGAGTTGTTGCATTTTAGTTTGTTATTTGAAGTTATTCACAAACATGTTTTGTATTTTAAATTGTTATTCACTTATTAGTTGTACTACTTATTTTGTAATATATTGTTTGGTATTGGCATTACATAAGATGTTTGTTTATTGAATCATAAAGCTTGTTATTCACCTATTTATTGAACCATGAAGCTTGCAATATATTATAATTTGTTATTCATATACTTATTGAGCCATGAAGTTTGTAATATACTTTAATTTGTTATTCACCTACTTATAAAACATGTAGCTTGAAATCATTGTCATGGCTCATGTTAGTCTTCCCGAGATTCTTCAGCAGCAGTACGACGAGAACCATAGGGGACAGATGATTTTCACAGGGTACCAGGTACCACGATTATATGTGATTTTTAATTACCATGATAATTTGCTACTAACTCAGTATATGTATTAGATACCTTTTACAGTTGCTTCCGTTGTGAGCCCAGATTGTTCACACGATTAAGGAGTTAGACCCTCGATTCCACGAGCCACTTGCAAGGGCAGGACTACTACCTTTCACTCTCATGATGACTGGAGCTCCCATGAAGGGTGGTGGCAGGACACCTCTTCCACCAATTGAGGAGCCACTGCTCACAGGTCTTGTCGATCGGTGGTGTCCTGAGACGCACACATTTCACTTTTCTTTTGGCAAGATGGCTATAATGTTGAGGAATATGACCATGCTAACCATGCTACCAATCATGGGCTCCCCTTTAGTAGTTTTGCGACCAGCAAAGGAGCAATGGAAGGGCTACATTGAGGGAAGGTAATTGTTTGTTATGTAATGTACTTTAAATATTGTAGTGCTATTTAACCTTCATTGACCTTTTTCGTCTTGTAGGTTTGGTGTGCAATATTATAAGAAGGATGTTGGTCTCTCTATGTCCTTGATTCATGGGCCGTCATAGTTCGGTCTATGCCCATCGGATATGGATGAGGCTATAGTTTTACAACATTATAAGGTGTACTTGTACGTCTTATTGGAAGGCATCATGTTCTGCAACACGATAAATGATTATGTTGTCCCCCATATTGTATAGTTAGCGAGTCAGCTCGCGTCACATCCTTATGAGCTGACATCTTACAGTTAGGATCTACTGTTCTGGCTGCTACGTACAGAGGATTGTATGATGCAACCCAACGACTAAAGAAGAAGGGATCAATTACAAGCTGGCTACACCTCCTACAGCTATGGAGCTAGAAGTACCTCCCGGTTTATCAGTGTTGGGTGCTCAAGAGCTACTATGCAGTCCCCATCTCCGATATCATTACATATGACACGAGGCCTACGATGGGATATCGGTGGATGCATGCTAGGCTGAGATGGAGTCAGCAACAAGACCATGGTAGCTACTCCCGGTGATTAGTGATTTGGACATCCTTAGCGCCGATCTCGTGGAGTGAGATTCATGGCATATGACGCAAGTGGTCGAAATTACGACTGGAGGGCTCATCGCATCATATTGTTGATGTGGCTCAGACTTATGGACTACCAAATGCTTCTTGTTGTACATGAACAATGTGGAGGCATATTGTCCCGAGCGTGTACAGAGGCAGTTCGGGTACCGATAGGTGGCGCTAGTACCACCCCACGAGACGCCGGTTAGACGTACGAGTAAGTGTGTTATTGTATGTAGCATTAATACCTTTGGTGATCCATGTTAATAAATTATAATTATTTCTGTCACGTACAGAAGGAGCGCACAGGGGGCAGAGCCATGCGGGACTGGGTATATGTGAATGTTGAGCACCTACAGAGGTAGACGGAGTCAGCCGCGATAGATATCATTTGTCACACCTGGTTTAACGGACAAATTAGATGTAGCTTATATGTGCTCAGGATGTTTAACACATGTAAAGACGTTACATGTAAAATAAAAAAACAATATTTTTATTAAATAAATATTAACTCTTACAGCAATTGACATTAACTCGTGATCTAATCTTTTACAAATACAAGTCAAACATGCTAATGCGCACACACCACAAGCTTGTCTAAACATAGGCACGTAGATATGTCTAAACGAGATTAGAGATCTACCCTCACATAACTTGGGTACAGATTTTAATAGCAAACATGTGTACATATACTATTTCTATATGGAATTTAAATCCTCAGAAAATGTAAGCACATATGTCAAGACTACTTGAAATTGGGATGGGCAGAATTTGGTGGTCTAATCTGTTAATGCGATCCCACTCAAAAGAAAATATTACCTCCGTCTTTTTACTTATCACCAGTTTTACTGTAGCAATTTTAATTTTATTTTTTTACAAAATATTTATAAATACTTAAAAGTATACAATTTCTCGTAAAACCAACCTTACTTAGTCAGAGCTCTAGTTTAGGAAAACTGGACCCACTAATAAAATACATTTCATGACGTATCTATGATACAAAAGTTTAAATATCAATAAAAATTTTATACAAAATAACATAAGTTTAAAATTGCTATAATAAAAAAATTGGTGAGAAATAAAAAAAACGGAGGTAGTATGTTACTCCGATCAAGTCTGCCAGGTAATCTCTGGAAACCAGTAACTACCTATTTCGGCGCACGCGAAAAGTTACACGGTCATCTCTGTTTCGTGCCGCACAGAAGTACTCCATCTCTTCGTCTCTTTCTCTGTGGACGAGGGTTAAAACATCGGGAGTTCCTTCTCCAGGATTCTAGAATACTGCATGCAAAGCGAAAATTATCGTGGAAGCTACAAGACAACCTGCATCTCCATCGTGTATGATACTCCGTGGCCTCTTTTTTTTTTTTTTCCGAAGGAGAGCAGTTATATTAACAGGATAGCACAGTACAATCCTATTTTACAAAGATGACCCTGAAAAAAATAAAATTATAGAACAACATTCAAGCCATCTTCTCCTCTAGCGTCAACTCTGGCTAATTGCGCCGCCCAAGGGCACCATCGTCAGAGGCAAAGCCTCCCATCGAACCGACACGGGACTCTAAACCTTGGATTTGTGGCAAGAGCCAACACCTCGTACCACTTGCTGGGGCGCATCTAGAGCTTTGAAAGAGAATCGAATGTTGCCTCACCGGAGTAGATGAAGGAACAAGAACAGAATTGGCACCACCCACTTCAGGTCTCAAAGCCAGTAGCCTAGTAAAAACCTTCCGCTCTCGTCGGCAACAAAGTCAACGAGCCGGAAACAAAACCCACAAACGGGGATGACGAAATCTCCCACCGAAACACAAGGTGGAGATAAAATAACCTCACATAAGCAGCATAAGACATCTCGACAGGAGCAGTGGCGGACCCAGAACTAAAATGATCGGATGTCCCATATATATGTGGGAGTCCTATTTATTCAGATATGGGATGTCACATAAGCCTGATGTACATAATGGATCTCAGAAAAACAAAAACTAACCGGTGTCCTGTGCACCCTCTAATGTCTACGTGGGTCCGCCCCTGGACAGGAGAACACATTGATACCGCTATCATCTTTGGATCTGCCCTAGAGCACCGAAGTCTTCGCTAATCCTTCACCAACTTAAGCACTGCTAGCCGTAGCACCGCCACCGGAGGAGAAAAAGAAGAAGAAAAAGACCCACCTGACCACATCAGCATAAGGCACCTCTATTCTACCCTAATAAAAACTAACCTAGAAGCAGAATATGTACATGGGCCACCGGATTCACAGCTCTCCCACCCCTCCGGTGACGAGGTGGCAACCGAAGGCAGGGGAGCCGGTGAAAGCGCCATCAAACCACTGATCGTCTTGGTTTTGCCCGCTCTCTACTGTAGCGAGAGGAAAAGTTCTAGACGGCTCGGGGTAATATCTGCCTTCGGGTGGTGGCCTTCAATTTTTAATTACTTGATCCCAATTCTCTGCCATCCGTCACTTCCGAATTGTTATTACACAATAGACTGAATTCAAACAAGAGTTCACTTTTTTAAAAATTCGAACAGAAGGGAGATGGAGATGGTGCACCAAGAAGGAAGAAATACAGACGTTGGCAACTGATTTCTTTGAGAAGCTGTATGATCGAGACCCTGCTGTTGATCCACGCCGTGGACTGTCTGGAGTGCAATCCCATGCAACGGACGCAACGAATCAGACCCTGTGCAAAACTTTCACGGATGGGGAGGTAAGGGATGCAATGTTTTAGATCGGCCGACTCAAGGCCCCTGGGCCTGACGGGTTACCAGGCCGGTTTTATGAGAGGAACTGGCATGTGCTCAAGAGGATATCATTAAGGGGGTTAAGGAGTTTTTTTGCTACAGCAGCAATGCCTCAAGTGTGAACGACACTGTTAACGTGTTAATTCCCCAAAAAGCCAAAGCTGGAAGAACCCAAAGATTACAGGCTGATAAGTTTATGCGATGTCCTCTATAAAGTGGTGTCCAAATTCTTGTGCATAGGTTGAGACCTCCTTTGCTGCAGGAGCCAATCTCTAAAAATAAAAATGCGTTTGTCCTAAGATGGTTGATCACGGACAATGCACTTATAGCTTTTGAATGCATTCATGTAATGCAAAGTAATCGACGAGAAGGTTGGCTCTTGCCAAGGCGTATGACAGGGTGGACTGGAGGTTTTTTTTTTTTTTGCATAAAGTGTTGGAACTAGAGATGCAAATAGGTACTAATGAGTAGTTTTGAATCATCACTTAGTTTATTTTTTCTTAACTTAATTAAATGGACGTGAATAATTAGTTCATCGTTTTTGAGTTTTGGATCGATTTAATAACTTAAAAAGTATAAAACTTACATCTCTAACTGGAACAGCTGGGCTAGATTAGGTGTTTTATGGCCTGCGTAACCACCGCTCGCTACAGTGTAAAGTTTACCTCGTCTCGAGGCCTAAGCCAAGAGATCCCTCGTCTCCATACCTGTTCCTGATTGTGGCCGATAGCTTGTCTAGAGTCTAGATTATTGAAGAAGGGGGTATGGGATGGTCAGATCAAAGGGATTAAGACCATCTCTAACTATATTTTCTTTATTTCATTTTCTTTCCGATTCTTTTCCCTGTTTCCATTCCTTTTATTTTTTCTTATCTCCAACAGTTTCTTTTTGAGGGGAATCGTGAAAGGAAAGAAGAGAGAATCTCGTCCTAAAGAGAATGATCCTGGGAATCCCGTCGTGAAGAGAACCGTGAAGGAAAACTGTTGGAGCGCTGAAGTGAACGAAAATCCCTTCACGACGAGAATATCACCTTTGAAAGAAAGCTGTTGGGGCTAGTCTTAAGGTGTGCCGGAGAGCACCGATGATTATACTGATTCTTTTTGCGGCCGACACCATGCTATTCTTCAAGGAAAAAGTGGAACAAGCAGCCAATATCAGAACCATACTATCCGATTTTGAGGAAGGTACAGGGCAGTTGGTCAGCACCCCTAAGTGCTCTATCATATTTTCAGGCAACATGGATGATGAGTTGAGAGCAAATATAAGGGAGACTCTGCAGGTAGAGAAGGAAGCATTTGAAGCACGTTACTTAGGCCTCCCCACTCCGGAGGGACGGATGAAAAGAGAAGCATTCCAACCCCTTGAAGAGCATATTGGCAAAAGGTTTCTGGATTGGAGTGAACGATATATCTTGAGTGCGGGTAAAGAGGTGCTGATAAAATTTGTTGCCCAGGCGTTACCTACTCGCTTCATGGGGGTGTTCAAGCTTTCGGCTGGTCTCTGTGATAGTGTGATGAGCTGATGCGAAAGATGAGGCTGTACTGGTAGGGAGCGGAGGATGGGAAGAGGAAAACACATTGGTGTGTGCATGGGAATGCATGATGAGAAGCATGGATAAAGGCGGCTTACGGTTCAAGCTTTGCTAGCTCGACAAGCATGGCGCTTAAACCAATATCCGTACAGTTTATGTGCTCTAGGTTCAAGCTGTGCTTAGGTCCCAAACGGGCACATTCTTTGATACTGTTTTCCCAGGTAATGCTTCACCGACGTGGTGGCGAGCAATCGAACATGGGCTAGAGCTATTCAAGAAAGGAGCAATTTGGAGGGTAGGCTATGGAACAAGCATTAAGATATGGCGAGATAACTGGCTACCTAGAGAATCTTCTCTGGCAGTTGACCCTCAGACAAACTCCTGGAGTATGGAAAACGATTTTGTGGCATGGAATTATGAGAAGTCAGGAATGTGTAGTGTTTTGAGTGCTTACAAGCTGGGTTTTAACCTAGAATATGGTACGTGCAGCAATTGGCGCTTCCAGCTGATGGCAGAAGACCGCTGTGGGATTCCATTTGGAAAGCTTTGGTTCCACCGAAAGTAAAAATAGATTTGCCACTTCTCAATCCCCTGAGATTGTGCTTATCTCAGTCAACTTTTTTTACGTTGCAATAGGTATTACTGTTTGTTCCAATAGTTAATTTTCTATGTTGCAATAGTTCTTCGTATTTTTGTGTCAGCTGCTATAGGCATTACTGATGTTGCAATAGTTTTTTTTATGTTGCAATAGATCTTCGTATTTTTGTATCTGCTGCAGTAAATATTACTTTATGTTGCAACATGTATTTTTATGTATGTTGCAACAGTTCTTATTTGTTGCAAACGAATGTGTGTGTACACACACGCACACACACAACACACACATATATATACATATATATAGTTATGTGTTGCTATAAGTATTATTATTTGTTGCAATAATTTTTTATAGACGTTGCAGCAGTTAACAAAAATGTGACTGAGTGATAAGCACAGTCTAAGTCAACTGTATAGTAGTTCTTTATGCATTTTTGTTTGTTGAGTTAGTCCAAGTAAAAATCTTTGCACGGTGGGTGGCTAGCTCGAGCCCACCCCCCACCCCCCACTGACACACACACACACATAAAGTGAAGAGAACAAAGTGAAGAGACACCTGTAAGTGCAAGGCATATGTGATATTTGTGCGGTAGAGAGTAGAGACAAAACAGAATATCATGCTTTGCTCCAGTGCCTGCGGGCTTACACGCCAAGGGAAGCGTGCGTAATCATTGGGATTTGCCGGATGAGGAACAGTGGATAGAGACGGGTCCAGAATGGCTGTTGAATGTATTAGACAGATTTTCCCCAACGCGGTGTGATCTCCTGCTGTTGGTACTCTGGAGAGCCTGGTATGTGCGAAATCAAATCGCACATGCGGGTTCAAATACCTTAGTGGAAGGATCAATTGAATTCCTCGTAGCCTTCCAAAACATAAGCCTCAAGATAGGAAAGGTAAAGATGTGATTTCAGATGAAGCCACAACAAGCTCCGGCAAATCCTCGAGAGGCCAGACAAGATGGGTTTTGCCGAGACTTCAAATACCTTAGTGGAAGGACCAATTGAATTCCTCATAGCCTTCCAAAACACAAGCCTGAAGATTTTCGATAAAAGCAGCTTTATTGACTCTTAACTTTACATCGAGATGATATAAACACATAAGAGTATACTTTTAGCTTCTGCATAGCACGGATGCACACAACCAATAAGCCTAAAGATAGGAAAGGTAAATATGTGATTTCAAATGAAGCCACAACAAGCCCTGGCAAATCCTCAAGAGGCCAGAAAAGATGGGTTTTGCCAAGACAAGGAAGAGCCAAAGTCATTTTCAATTATTGGTAAAGTCAATTTTGTAAGTACTTATTTAAAGTAAGGTTGACTGATCATCATCTGTGTGTATTGAAAAGGACGAATCAGATTTTATACAGGTTTGGACCTCTCTTAGCATAACAATCTTATGTCCTGTAATATCTTGGTTGATCTCAAAAGAAGACTATTACAATATGGGTGTTTCTGGATCTACTCTTATGAATCTCGACAAGTTCTCTCATATTTTAAATCATGAAACTCTTATCGGATGAATTTGATTGTGGGTCCCAATGGATTATTTTTCTTCTATCCGATCTTATTTTACTACTATTTCTCTTTTTGGCTTGTCCTCCCGGCCTCCTTCTTGCTTGTTTTTTGGCCTCCCTTTTGACGTACCCCCTCCCATTCTTATGTAGTTAGGTCGGAGAGGCGTACCTTATTCAGAGTTTCAGGTATAACTTTTTCGGATTGTATTATTTGGATTATTCTTGTCTAAATCAGGAATAGTATCTACGTAGAACATGATGAATTAGCTGAAATATTCGTGCATGTCTTATTTACCTCATGGCGTTTATTAAACCTATCTTACAAGTGGCAGATATGTGTATGATGATACTCCATCATCAGGACATATTGTATGTCCAATCATTCCTTAAATATTAATTATCAAACCATCATCATCCATGCAAAGGCTGCATTTCACCAAGACACAGTAGGGCCGCAGTTGGCATGGTGGTGAGGAACGATCAAGGGGAAGTGCTGCTATCCTCAGGCTAAGTTAATCTTTGATTGCGCCAACACCGAAGAAGCAGGGTTACTTGCCTGTTGAGAAGGGCTAAAGCACGCATTCCAGTGGGTCTCAGTCCCGATCATGCTGGAGACGGATTGTCTAACGATATGCAATGCTCTCAGTGCTACTGAAGACAACAGATCGCAATTGGCACTGCCGGTGAAGGAAGTTAAAATGCTTGTTCAAGAGCTCGGAGAGGTTGAGACTGTTCATTGTTATAAAGATATGTTATCTAAGTCTCTACTTGTTTGAGTTTCTATTAGCTTTGTTTGAGTTTCTATTAGCTTTTGCTTCACAAAAGCCAGAAACCCAAACAAGCAGACTGCTTTTACTAGCTTCTGGCTGTGGTTTCTAAGAAACAAAACAGTCTTTACTACTACAAAAGTCTAATAACCCAGAAGCAGGCGAGGAAAAAAAGAGAAACCCTAAAAACTCCCACAAAATTGCAAAACAACCGACCCTTATATTATTATTTTTTGCATGAAAAAAAGATATATTAACCAGAGTAAGAAGCAATACAATCGTCATGAATTAGACACGCTACAACACTTTCATCTTGCCTTATCCACATACCATTAGTACCATGGATGTGGGCATAATTCGCTAATTCATGGCTAACTATATTCTAGTTTCGATCGACTTTCTTGATCTCCAATCTCCTTTGTCCGATGAACAGGTGTTTCACCTCCCTAACCACATGAGCAAGGGTTGAACAATCATCTTCACTAGATGTGGCTAGCTGAATAACAGTTGTGCTGTCAATCTCCACAAAAATCGGCAATGATGCATACTGAAGCGGTAACCCGATGCCCTCCTTGCATACTACTAGCTTAGCCTCCAGAGGTTTTGTGCAATACAGAGGATGTCCTCAAGCAGATCTTGGCCACTTGTGGGGTGGAGAGGATGGTTGTGTTTCAGAGAAGCACACGTAGAGGCATGGTTCAAGCTTCAATCAGAATAGGAGGCCGTCCAATCTCGAGATGCTCTACATGGACGTTGCATCTACGATGGGTGTTGTGTGTTGGACGTCCAGTGCGTGGTGCCGACCAAGCAGGCGGAGGGGATCACCTCTGCGATCATGGAGGTCCTCAATCTCGAGAGATTTTTGAGTCCTTTATCTCCAAGGCTGACATGCAGAAAAATGAGAGGCTGTAGGAGTCCAATATCTCCAAGTTTATGTCGCAAGTGCAGAACTCGTAGGAAAACCATTCCTCTTGTTTACAGCAGGAGACTGAGAAACTTTGTGGAGATATTGATGAGATGAGGAGTAAATTGAAGTATGAGATTGACAAAGTCACAGTAGAGCAGCGGTTAGATCTGAACTTTGAAAAAAGGCACATACGTGATGAACTCTCCAAGCAGAACTAGGAAACTACTGAGCTTACGACAAAGCTTGATAAGGAAATTTACTCGCTGAAAGCCCAATTAGAGGCAGTCGAGGTGTACGACGTCCGCGATGCACACAAGGTGTTCGAGGTAATGCCTCTCAATATTGATGTTTTGTCCAAGGAGGTTCTAGTTGTTGAGGACATGCACAAATTCCTGGACAATGATTGGCATGAGCAGTTTGGGGTTTCTGTTATTGCTGCTAACCAAGGGATTGTGAAATTATACTCTCCTACTACCAAGCTAGCTTGTTGCAAAGAATGCATTGGGTCACGGCCACCATGGCCACCACCGGCTCAAGTAAGGGACATAGGTAGTGCCATAGAGTTGCGCGACATATTGGACATCAGTTGGGTTCAATCAAGCCAGCCTATTTTGGGATACACCAGGAGGTCAAAATTTCTTATTGTATCCTACTACAAAGGAAGGAAATCATCAGGTGCCAAAAGGTCTCTTCTCTGACATGCTCTTGGGGGTTCATTATATTCATTCTTTGCTAGCCAAGCCTCTTATCTGGGGGCTAGTTATTCAAGTGAGCATATTTGCTAATGACTACATTTGTGATGTGGAGTTACAGTCACCATGGCCACATCCATGTATTGGGACATTATTGCTTGAGTTGAGGGCTAACTTATTTGTAGATGAGGACTGGAAGACATGGCTTAATTGGCACATGCATCTGAATGCTGGAGGCATGGAAGTGAGACTAGTTGAGCTGAAGCCATGGCCACAACCTATTGGAACTGTAAAAATTTTGTCTACAACCATGATGCAACATAAAAAGTACAACCATGGATTGGGTTCTACCATGGCCACCTTTTGGACATCATAAAAGTACAACATCAGGTTCTTTAGAAAGCACTCAGTACCTACCAAGTGTATTTCATTGGAGAATCATTACTGATTCTAGTAAGTGCATCTTACTGGCTTGTACAAAAATATAGAAGCTTACAGTGGTGATGGACATGAAAAACGCAGCACCTGAGCACAAGGTAATTAAGATTAGCCAAGGAAAACTAATTTCTTCTATTCATGATTTAGTGCTCAAATCTTCCGATATTGTGTTGTTGCTTCTGTCACTTGAATTTTATTGGTATTATTGGAAGGAAATAGAGAAATCAGAACTTGTCAACACATTTCAAGCAATACTTCCCTAAGATTGGAGTTACATTCAAATACCAAATTTGTTTGAAATGGTAAAAGCTACTAGGAACTTTCTCAGCAGTCCTTGTGCTATTAAGCAGCTGGGTGTAAACAACAATATATACATGCAACTATGTCTAGTCTACATTGGAGGAGTTCCTCAGGAGCTCAATATATACAGGTATCAGGTTGCCACACTCAAGAGAATTCAACAAGTAGCAACCACCTCCATTGCTCATCATGAAGACACCACGCCCTTTCCCAATGCTGCTACTGCTACAGCTACAATAGCTACAGCTAGGCCACCTCCTACACTAGACATATTTCACTGTTGGCCAATGAGGTCTCTTCACACACTCGAGGTTTCAAATGTGATAGCAGAGAGCACAGACTCAAAGAGCAACAGCAAGAAGAATAGGGATCTCAATGCCTCTTTGCAATTTTTTTGATTCTTCATGTCCTCCTAGCAGTCGCACATATGTTAGTATCACAAGAGGCTTTCCTAGGTTTTGTGAGCATGAAGGGAGGTTCCAAGCAGAACATTGATGATCTCTGCAATAATTACTTTTATGGAGGGAAATGAGAAGAGTGCATTGGGCATTGGTATCATCATATATTTCTCTACTCAAAGTGTTGCATTTGCTAAGCAATTCCTTGTCTGGTTGCAGTAGAAGCATAGTGATGTTGATGGTGTTGGATGCATTGGAGCTACTCTCGAGGATTTGCAAGCACCCTGGGATCCTGGAGGTCTCAAGCTTGGCAATAACAGTTGTTCAAGCATTCTAAGTTCAAGGCATTGGCTTGAGGGCAAGCCGAGTCTAAAGGAGGGGAGAATGTCACATGCATGGGCCGGGGTGCTGTTGGGCTTGCAGGCCGAGTCAGTGGGCAAGCTCCCAGGGCTCACTCAGAGGGAGGGGCAAATGCTATATGGCTTGGCCGGCAGCAGCACAAAGGGCATGGATGAATAGATAACAGAACACCTTCTTCCTCCTCAATACTTCCTCTTTACTCTGGATCCTCTCTCGTGTTGTCTCCTTCTCGTTCCCAGTCTACTTCCTCTCCAGTCGTATCCCATCATCGTACTGACTAGATTGGAACAATATTTCTATGAGATTGAGCTGTTGTTGGTGTCCCAGTTGATTCAGTGCTTGATTGGGTGTTGATTTAGTGATTGATCCTCTTAGTACGTGACAATATAGCTCAAATACATCTATATAAGCACCATGTGTACCAATGGAAAAGATCATGATGTGATCAACCCAAATCTTCTACTCTTTCAAAAACCTTGTTCATGTAGTAGTAGACTGGTTTCTCTTGCTTTGCACAATAGAGGACACATTTTGCCAGGAGGCTTTAAGGCCTTCAAGAGACTCTGATGACACCTCCGCCCATGAGGTTCTGAGGCCTTCAAGTGACTTCGATGCCTTCTCTCATGAAGCTCCTTCAAGAAACTTTAGATCTATTTTTTGTAGGTTAGTAATATAACAACACCACAAAGATGAAATCTCACTCCCATATACTCCTAGATATATTCACTTACTGTTCCAAGCAAGAGAACTGTGGTGGGTTCAAAAAATAAAGTAGAATTGCCGATTATCCATTGTTCTTAAGGCGGTAAGACGAAACGTGATGATCCACCCTCTTCGCAACACATAGGCGCTTGTAAGGCGAGGTGAGGTGACATCATACCAATCTAGAAACAACAAAACAACAACAGGGAAGGAGGAAAGAAAAAGGAAAAAAAGGGAAGGAAGGGGGTTGTCCCAACCCACTTTCCAGTCCATATCCCTTCCCCTCCCGCAATACATTACTCAACTCATATCTACTACTAGCCCTGATCTCACGATGTCCTCTTCATGTATGTCTCACAGCAGTGCCAACGTTCGCTCCACATCTCCCTCATAGCGGCGCGAGGGAGAGAGAAGAGAGGTTGGTGCGTGAGTTCCCAAGGTACGGACTCGCGTCCTGGTCGAGGAGAGAGAGAGAGAGAGAGAGAGAGAGGCGGCGTGGCATGAGGAAGGGGGAGACGCAACAATAGGCTAGGGCTCACGCGTCAGTGGTTGCGGACTTGCGGATGGTGGAGCGGATTGGGCTAGAGTTGGGCGAACTGGCTATAGCGGTGAGGAAGAGGAAGAGATGGGCCGGCCCGATTGGTCGAACCGATTTGGCCCAAGGGAAAAGAAGAAGAAAAGGAAAAGTAGATTCAAGTCATGAGAGAGAGAGAGAGAGAGAGAGAGAGAGAGAGAGAGAGAGAGAGAGGAATGAGAGGGTTTAGGATTTGAGAATAGATTAAGAATTGATTTAGAGATTTGGGATTTGAATTGGGTTCAAATTCAAATCAACACTCAAAAACCAGAGAACTCCAAATAAACCAAAATGTATATGATCAAGTTTATGCAAGGTTTAAATTTTAAATTTGAAGTGAATTTAAGATACTTAGCTAAGTTAGTTTATATTTGTTTTAAATTTAAAAAGTTCAAATTTGGACTGAATTTTGGGCTATCTCTGAATGCTAAAATTGTGATGTTAATGCGAGGGGGAAGGGGAATGTATCTTTGTTCGTCGCCATCTGAACAAACGCGCACGTGTTTTCTAGCCATTTTGGCGACATCAGGAAGCCGATGGAGATGGGTTTTTTTTCGGAAGATGGGCTCCAGAGGCACATTGGAGGCGTAGAGGGTGTGCGAGACGTGACGGTCATAAACAGGAGCTTGTCCATGGTGTGTGGTACATCAAATCGAGAGTTCGGTATGAGGTTTGGAGTTGAGAGTTGGGAATGCTCCAACCAGGCTTTGAAATTTACAAAGCGGCACTGGTGGCTTTTGCTCAAAAGATGATTGAGTCTCTGAATGAACTGATTCCAAGATCAGAGGGCCCATTTTGATAGGATGTAAGATTCCTCGTGATAGAGAGTGATTTCCAGAGATTCAGATAAAGGGCCATAAGCACACGCCATTAGTTTGCACGGATGTTGCGGACATTGTCTTCGTATCTGGTCAACTGCCAACCCAACTAGCACCTGACCCAATAGAATTGTACCCCAGCTGGATTACCATCAGCTGTGCATCCTAGCAAATGCCAAG
This sequence comes from Phragmites australis, assembly GCF_958298935.1. NCBI lineage: Eukaryota > Viridiplantae > Streptophyta > Magnoliopsida > Poales > Poaceae > Phragmites > Phragmites australis. The sequence goes on along the minus strand of NC_084929.1, from coordinate 34,180,997 downwards.
ATTCACAAACGTGCCCAGCCAGCAGCACACTGAGAAACAGTGGAGTCCAGTAGTACATCAAGCTAGTAAAGAAAGACGAGCTGGCCGTCAGTTTTGCAAGATTATCTCAAACTTCAACAAAATGCAATGTAGAGGTCAACATACTCCGTGAATGATCAATCCGAAGACATTTTTTTTTTACATTGTATGATTGTTCACCCAACGCTGTGGGGAAGACGATATCTCCTTGCATGGGACTGAGGGAGACAATAGTCTTAAACATACTCCACCTGTAGCTTTCGACTGAAAATCCAATGACGGAGTAGACCATTGTAGCGCAATAGTCAACAGCAACACCCACACCAGTTGTTACTGCTGCAGGCATGACAGGAGGACCAAAAGATGTGGAACTTAACGACGTCACTTTCCAGGAATATGACATGAAGCTACGAATCAATGGACCGGATAGATATACATGCAGATAGTTATCAGTTGCAGTGAGTCAGAAGACACAAATCTGGAGATGTCACCTTGGTGGGGCACACCGATTAAACAACGCATTGTCATATGCATGGGCCACTGAAGAAGATTAAGCAAAACATGATAACTTTTACCTGAAAATAACTTCTAGACTCAATCAGGCACTGCTGAAATGTGATATGCACAGAAGACGCAGTGCAGGGGGAGGTTGCACCTGAATTCTGCATAAGAACACAGCTCAGGTAAATTTTTAAAGAGGCCAGAAGTGCAGATTTACCTGTCAACACTGACAAGAGAACCAGCGGAGCTAATCATGTATAACATGAATCATTGTCAATCAAGTTGATTATGTGAAAATGCAGCATTATCAAGTATAATCACTGATTTAACAATACAGGGAACAAAAATGCATAGGTGATATTTCCAAACGAACAAAGTTTGAATTACCAGGCTCAGCTACATTCTCAACACTAACAGAATAATGTACAAATTCAACTAAAGCCTGAACACCAGAACATGTCATCCCGTTATTCATAAAAGCTGATTAAACAGGTAGTGGATAGCTCAAAGTGTAAGGTTTTATGAGACAACAGTACATCAAGCAATCTTTCTAGTCTGGCAAAGAAGTACTCAAACTGTGCTCAAGTCTGAACGCATTTGGCACAATAAGTGATTTCATAAGCAGTGCCGGGACTTCCTACTGATTTTGCATAAAATCCATAACAGCTTCATCGATGACTGCTGGACAGTGGACACTGTACCTTCGAAGCCAAACAGATCAGACAAAAAACATATATAGAGCAAGCCAGCATACAAGAAGTTATTAGCATATTAAGCAAGAATGAAGTTCATCAACTTATATGCCAAAAATTGCAACAAGAAAAATGAACTAGAGAAGTGATACAAGGCACAGAAAATTGAGGAATAACTCTAAAAGATGATATTTTTGCACATTACACATGCAAACAAAAGGTGCGTATCTTTGGTAGCTTGTCTGGTAACCTGCCAGATTTCAAATATTAAGCAGAATTTTGACAGATCATGCTTTCTGTTACAGTAGCAATGTTAAATTTGGGTTGCAATGCTAACAGATTTTTTCTTTTTGGAAAAATATATATCCTACCGGAGCAGAATCAATGCAGACTCTTCCATTGTCAAGCAATGCAACTAATGATTTGTCTTTAATCAGTAAATTCAAAAGACAATCATCAAAAAGCAATAGCAGCAGCAGCAGCAACAACAACAACAAAGCCTTTAGTCCAAAGCAAGAAGCAACACAAAATCAACAGCAAATTCAATAGCACAATTCCATGTCATTTAATCAACAGCTTCCTTGGAGCAATTTGAAAGAGGAAAACATTTCATAGATTAGAAACATGTACATAGCATGACAACTCCCCATCACCTAAGGATATTACCCTGGCCCTTCCTACTAGAACCATACCCCCAAACCCAAACATCACATCCCAAAGCACAAACATCGCCCGACAACCCAATAATTTATCATAAAAAAGGACTCTATACAAAATTAGCACCGGAAATCTAACATTCCATCTTCTAGTCCAGAAGAACCAAGATAATCATGGGATGGAGACGTTAGCCATCGCGTGAAGAAAACAATGCTGGAAACACCTGAAAAGTTCCTCCTATTTGCAGCTCCATCACGGCGCCAATAACCTCTGCAAGAGGAAAAGGCACATGAAGAAAAGAACCAACTTTGGGGAGAAGAAATAAGAACACACCAAACGAATCAAACAATATCTTACCTCCTCGATCTTGTACGAGTCCAGAGTCACGTCCGCGAGAGATAATCCTGGATACAACATCTGCAATTCCAACCAAACCAAACAGAATTGAGCACCGAGACCCAAAATTGCGCGTCAGAAAGTACTACAGGCGAGGCTCCAATCCTTACATCGAGCTGGCGCTGCACGGCGCGCGGGCGCTTCTTGGGCCGGCGCGGTGGGCGCGTGCCGCGGATGGCGGCGAAGTCCTCGGCAATCTCCTCCTTGGTCAGCGCGACGGAGAAGCTCCTCTTCCTCGCCTCCGGTGGCGGCGGCGCGAGCGGCTGCTGCGCCTGACCCGCCTTCCCCGCGCCCTCCGGTCTCAACGCAGGCGGCGCCACGGAAGCAGAGCGGCGGGTGCGTAGGTTCCAGGGCCGCGGTGGCTGAGACGCGCCCGCAGCGCCCGGGGAACCCTGGCCCTGGGGCTTCTCCTTCTCCGGAGACGGCGTCTGCGGGTGCGGTGGCGGGGAGGTGGATGCGGAGGAGCCGTCCTTGGAGCAGCGGAGGAGGCGGTGCGCGCCCCAGCTGAGCGTCGGGAAGGAGAAGCTGTGGAGGCGGGTGCGCATGGCGGGAGCCGGCGACGGCGACGCCGGGGCGGGAGGCTCTGGTGCGGGCTTGGCCGTGGGATGGTGGTCGGAGTCGGTGGCCATGAGGACCATGAGGAGAGGAGAGGAGAGGTGGGTGAGGAGGTGGTGGTGAGGTTTTCAAAAAGGCAGAACCGAGGGGATCGAAATGCTTGTGAAGTCACGGATTAACAGTAAAATGCGGGAGTATTAATAATACTGTGATTTTAAATATTATAGTAAATATACTGTAGTTAAAATACTAAGCATCAAAAATGTAATACAGTACGATACTGTAGTGATACTGTAGTAGCTGATTTGATCCGTCCTCTAAAAACAACTGTTCACGTCAAATTGAATTCCCTGACTTCCCATTCCGAACAGAGGGGAGGAAGAGGAGGCTCTTTACGGCGTCCGCTCCACCTCGGCGCCTCGCCCCCGCGTGATTAGTTTGTGATGGATGGATGCGATGGTTAGGCGGTGCCACGAGGTGGGTCGATTGTTTTCTGGTGCTCCGTCCCGCGATTTTGGTGGCCTGGCAGGAATCGGCAACGGCGGCACGACCGATGTGGTGTGGCGGGGACGGACGGGTCGGCGGGAGCGTACGCTGCACTCTGCGGAGGTGCGTGCCCGACTGCCCGTGAGCGTGACGCGCCGTGGGTGGGTTGCTGGGTTGGCGCGCGTTCCGTTTGGCCAGGCGCCGGCAGCGCGGTTGGGCTAACCCGCTCTGGCCCTGCCGCCGTCAGGCGCGTTGTGCTTTCGACGATGGATTCTGTGGCTGTTTGTTCGCACCTTGCACATCTAGGTGCTAAACTCGTATTCTGTGGCTGTTTGTTCTAACCAATAGCGTTGTAATTTCGTCAGTTGACACAGCTTATGGGGATGTTTGCATTAGTGATGTTTTACAGAAAGTTTTGGAACGAATACTCCAATCTGATGGGTTTTTCTTTAAAAAAAAAAGTGACCCTATCTTATTTTATGTTGTGTTGTACTAATAGAAAAGAAATTGTTTCATGGATTTACGGTGATACTCACTACGCTCAAATATTTGACGTTTGGATATAGGACGGTCTTCAATGTATATATTTGACCATTAATTTTAACTAGAATATATTTATATAATCTAATAAGTTTAAATATTATGAAAGTATTTTTTAAAAACGCTATAAATACCAATTTAAATAAAGACAAAGCCAGAACGGCAAGCATGTGAAATCAACATTGCAAATTTATTCTCACAAGGTAATGTCTATGCAAAACGCATGTCTCAATCTTTCGGACTTTTGCACATTTTTTATGGAAGTCTTACCATGGTAACACGTTTCAGCCTGCTAGAACATGTACCGAGATAAAGAAAAAATTGTCACCAAGCATATCTATAAAAATAGAGACAATCGGAAGTTAAATTCTAGACCTCCATTTAAAGAAAATATCCATAGTATCCCTCAGCCACCTGATCAGAATCCAACGTTCAACGTGACTCGTAAAGCGCGACGCCACACCATCACAATCACAGTCGGTCCGCGGCCGATCGACGAGGAGCGCGGCCAGAACGTAGAAAACCCGTGGGGCGCAATGGCAAATAGGTTCGACCGAACCGAGCTCTCGGCCCTCGCAAGCCGCAGCGCATCGACTCGACTCGGGTCAGAACCACCGAGAGGAAACCGCGCGGCGCGGCGCGGCGCGGCATGGCATCTGCTCCTCTGCTCGCTTCGCAGCCTTGCGCTCCCCGCAAGCTTCCTCCTCCCGAGTCTCGACTCTCCCTAATCCGATCGGCGCAGCGGATTAGCGAGCAATCGAGTGCGCCATATATAGACAACACATGCAATTGCAGACCTAGTTGCCGCCCTCTCCCCTGCGCGCACGCATTTGCCGCCTCTTTAATCCCCTCTCGTGTCTCGGCTTGTGTTCTTGCCAATGGAGTCCTCGCCGGCTGCGACCATGGCCCCGCCGTCCGCGTCCTCATCGCGGTCGAGGGACCCCCTCCTCTTAAGCAGCTTCGACCTCCCAGCCGGCTGGGGGTGCCGCAGGCCCATGGCCTTCTGCCGGGACATTGACGCCCACGTCGTCACCGAGCCTGACGCAGCCGCCACCGTGCCCCAGAACAACGCCCCCGGATCGCCGGCGAAAGGAGCCGTGGCGGCCCAGCTCGCGCCTGCGGCGGAAGAGGCCCAGGAAGCTCCCCGGAGGCAGTGGAACCTGCGGGACCGGACGGGCTGGCGGGATTACAGAGTGGAGGACGCGCGGCAGCACAAGAAGCTCGGGAACATGGAGGCCGGCGGCAAGAAGAGCCGAGGGTTATCTGTGCCGCTGACGCGGCAAGAGATCGACGCCGACTTCGTCGCGATCACCGGCCAGAAGCCGCCGCGCCGGCCGAAGAAGCGGGCCAAGAACGTCCAGCGCCAAATCGAGGTGCGTACTCCGGTACACAAATGGAGCAATGCTGATGTTGACTTCTTAACCGCGATTGCAAATCTTCTTCTTAGTTCTTCGATCACTGACCATCCAGTTTGTGCTTCCTCTTCTCTTGTGGCGCAGATGCTTAGCCATGGGAGCTTGCTATCGGAGGTTACCCGCGATCGGTACAAGGTGAACGAAGTATGCATAAAAACTCCATCTCTGGTTTCCCCGGAATCTGCGTTGGAACCTTGGAGGTTTGAGACCCTGATTGGTTCGACTCTTATTTGGTGCAGAAAGGGGGATTCTGAGTTGCACAAGCACAGCGGAGGAGATGGATTTCCAACCGAGGAGCTTGATCGAGCATTGGCTGGCTCATCAGAGTTGCTTAGAGAAAGATTTAGGGTTAATCGCTTCAGTTTGTGGTTGTTTATCCAATCAACCATGTGTGTCAAACCCTAATCATATGTAGGTTTTTTCCCTTAATTCATTGGGGCTTTGCTTATCGGTTTCGATCAAGCCGGATTCTCTAGTTCTTATGTCAAGCCAGGAAAGAGCCCGGAAGCCAATTTTGCAGAAGAATCACAAATCTTTGTTTTCTGTCAGCGAGAAATGCAGTTGTAGATTCTTCATCAGCCCGGATGTCATGTAATCTTCGGCACTGATTTCAGTCCAGTACTTTTCTGCTGTATCTTGATTTGCACAATGTCAGTTCATAGCAGTATCTAATCCGTTCATCAGTCAGTTCTGCGCTTGATCATGCCGCGCAGAGACCTCCATCGCTTCCCCGTCACTCCGTCAGACAGACGCAGAACACTATTTGGTTCCCATTTCTTCATCAGCGCCACGAATTGTTAACGTTGGTTACCATAGCGAGCATCTTTCTGAATCTTGTAAGCATTTAGTCAATTTGGCGTTCGCATCATACTGACCAATCTGCTCGAAGATAACAGAGGAACTGTACGCTGATCTTCAGTTCAGAAGGCGCCCACGAAATGAAAAGAAAAGAAGCAGTTACCAAAGAAAGGGGAGATGTGTGGTACTACTCCAGTAAGGTAAACCACCATGATTTCCCAATCATTATTATGGTGTCCTGGAATGTTTCTTCTGTCAGTAATCATTGCTGAAAGCGACTCCTTAAACAATGTGAATGATCCTACTGGACTGGAAATCATATTCTAATTTCTACCGGTTCTTTGAATGGAAAATTTCTACCGGTTCTTACTTTACCCTCCACAAAGATGTCATGGCATCGCACTGATCTCTGTTGGGTTTTTAGTCTTTTACCAAAACTGGTGATGCCAAGGACTTCCATTTATGTACGAGGAATCTCTCTCATGCGACTTGGTGCCAGACTGCGAACTGGACTCAGTGGTAAAACTTGCCTAGCTAGATTCGAGTCTTACATTTGGTCTGAGTGCTCATATTTTTTAAAATTAAATCTCAACAAGAATAGTATATGTATGTATATATATGTTTAATAGTCAAAATATGTGTCTAAACTATATAAAGTTATACTTTTAGTTTTATTTAGATATGTGTTAGGACATCTCCAACATAGAAGGTTTCTACTGTTACAGTATCCCGAAAAACACTGTAGCACTTGAATTTTTTTTCTGCCGGTGCTGCAGTGTTGCTACAGTACTGATGAGAGAATCAGGTGCTCTGAATTTATCAAAGTACTGTAGCAACCGTAAATACTGTTTATAGAGTTTGACTGTGGGTTCGGAGGGAGGAGAAAAGTAATAGAATGTAAGAAATAGAATAGCTGTTGGAGATAGAAAAAATAAAAAAGTACTATAATAATATTAAAGAATACTATAATAATGTTATAGAAGATAAATTTTTAAAGTATCTATAAGAGATGATCTTAAACTCCACTGTACGAGTGCTTGTGAGCATGAATATGGTACACGTGTGACTTAAAATAATAGCTTCACGCCAGACTGCCGTTGTCTGACAATGACGTACTCCTACCCCATAAGCCCATGTCTCGCTGCCTTTCTAAATGTTGTTTATGACAATGCTTCTAGCCGTATTTACCCACAACAACTGATAGGAGTGTGAGCTTCCAGTGACACAATTGCGCCAATAATCGCACATTCATTCCACTGTTCCGTGGGCAAGATACATGCGTTCCATTCGACTAGTACCGCTACCTGTCATGGCGCAAGAACAAAGTACTCTTACATGTCCATCATATGCTATATAAGTATAGATCCTGCTTGCCACAAGTTCATCGCTGTATTATTTTTCAGTTAGTAGTTAGCTGCCATGATCCTCCTCGTGCTGCGCTGTGTGCCTGTATACAATTCCCATCTCTTTGCAATTATCAAACACCATAACTACGACGACAGTGTTTGGTTTGCTTAGGGGTTGTTTGATTGTTTGTATGGAAGGAATATGGTCCGGCGGATGAGTATAATCTTAAAAATAAACGTGATTGATTGTCAGCATGCACTGTTCTAACATGATTCGATGGATACATGCTCCTACATTTGCTCATGCATACGAGCACACTTACCAGTATCACAAAATCATCTCTATACAAGCAACTAATCACAATCTTAACTCTTACATCTACTCATGCGACTTCAAATTCAATCAACAAAATAGATCATCAGCTCAGCCTATCAAGACAGATATAACCAACCAAACATTATTATTTTCAACAAATATAACTCTGCTCAATCTGTATATATTATCCATACGAACAAGACCTATACATGTAACCAATCACACCTTAATCCCATTACGTACAATAAGCAATATTGTTACAACTATTTGTTGCCAACCATCCATAATTATAATTAATCATATCCCAAGCCTATACAGGCCCAATACCTATCCTCCTCCTCCATAATCAGATAAAGATGCATCGTCACCCCCACTCTCCAACAATCGCTTGCGCCTCCACCTCTGCCTCCCGACCGCACGCATACTCTTTTGTTGCCTCATCGATGAGTTTGTTACTCTCCGGCATCGGAGATCAAGGCTCCCCCTTCCACCACCTACCAGCCAATACCTTGCTCGCCAAGCCACTGCTATCGCACCCCTAGTCCTCTGATGTCAACGGTGATGGAGCAGAGGCATCGGCGCCGCAGCATTCCACTCTTAGCCTCGTCACCGACATGTGGGAGATCCACACCGACAAGATCCTCTTGGTGCCGTCCTAGTTGTACGGCTCCATAAAGCTTGGAGAAGTTGAGGTGACGCGATATGTTCCATCTCTAGCAAGCATTTGCCAATTTGTTCGAATTGGGATTTTGTTCTAATTTTTGTGATTGTGGATTTGTTTGCCCTTTTTTTTTACAAAATTGTTGCCTATGATTTTGTCATGGATAACTGTTCTGCACCGTGGCTTGAACTAAAGCAAACTATGTATTGAATTTTCATACCATTACATACTCAAATTAAATAGAAAGTGCATTCACTGGTTACCTTTCCGTTCCCGTTGTATTATTTTTTTGCGAGAAGGGATTAGGGTTATATTAAACTTTGAATAACAGTACAACCCCTTTAATAAAGAGATCCCAAACAACATAGAATTGAAAAGAAGCACATTGAGGCCCTCAACGCCATCTTCAACCCAATCGACGCCTTCCGCCTTAACATCCCGCCGCCGAGCTGACACAGACCGGCGCGAAACAATGAAGGCAAAGACCATCCCTCCGGTTGATGTGAATGAAGAAATCCAAACTTTGAAAAGCCGAGGCGTAGAACCCCATTTTGTCGTCGCTGGATTGAAACCCGGCAACCCAAGACATACAAAATCCCATCCCCTCTCCGCAACGAAACTTACTCAATCCAGCACCACCGGCGAAACACCGGAGATCTAGTAAACCACACACATACATATACACATACATATGACAGACAAATAGCGACGACGCAGCGACAGAATGCGACTGCCATGCGCACCACAACGAAGACGATGAACACAACACAGGAAGCATGACGACGGCAACACGACAAGGCACATGGGAAATAGCAACACACTACGATGCACTCGGCCATCGTCCCGCCCACCACCTCCTCACACCACAGCAGCTCCCGTGCGATGCCGCATGCTCCCCTGCCGCATCTCCACCGGCGGGGACCACCGAAACCGTCGGTACTCCTCCACCAACAAGGCAAGCAGAGCTAGATAGATACAGAGAAGTTTATATAGGTATAGGTTCAGCGTCAATGATAGTAAACCATTCTGTTGTATTCTGATATATTACTGTTTACATTTACATGTTTCAACCAAAAACCGCCAAAATGTACAATTTCCAACCCCACCTCTCTCGAGCTATTTCGATCTACCATTTCATTTAATTAGACGTGATGGTGAAGCACTGCTCTGAAAATACACCATCTATGCACGTACGGTCCACGTATTTCAACCATACATTGATCTCCAATCTCCATTGACCTTTTTTTATGCCCCAATTATATCCCCTCTCTTGCACGTATTATCTCCAAGTAATCCATCGTCAGCGAAGCAAAGTTTCGTACGGTATCCATTGGTTGACGCTTTACACCAGGAGCAGGCGTAATATCCTTTTCTTTTTCTCTTCTTTAATCCTCCGTTTTGGACAAGAAATTAACAAGTCAATACTCCTAGCCAAATGAACGGTCGCCTCCTCATTCGTTTTTTGAGGCAATACCATATCAATATCAAGCACATGGCTTTTCTGTCAAAATTCTGACGTTCTGAAAAGCTGATATTTTTCTGAATACTATGGGAATCAAACTGCTTTATGCAAAAATTTACGAGAAATTCATGTATTCCAAACAAGGCCTGAGCTGAGTGTTAAAGATCACACTCCACATGCAAGACCGATTCATCTTATGTCCATATGGTGCATGTGACGTTGATTAAATTTTCGTTTTTTTAATAATCTTGTAGCAGTGCATGTAACATCTTATAACTTAAAAAGTGAGACAATTAGACCCTTAACATATTAGTATAGGACACTCAGTCATTTTTGTTGAAGTTCGGCTGCTTCCAGATGCCGTCATGCCGAACGAGCATTATCCAGACTGTTTCATCGGCTCTCCCGAGTGCAAATAAACCTCTGCTCCATCAAGTTAACACTGGAAACTAAAGCGTGCGCATCGGTTGATCACCCGTTGAAGCACGAAAGGCACGAGCAGCTTTTGAGCGGTAGGATAGCAACGACGGGGGGAGAGCGCGGCCGCAGCAAACGGTGGGGAGCTGGCCGTGCGTGCATGCGTGGGGACCGCGCGCCCGTCCCGCCGATTCGCCGGAAAACACCCGGCCTAGGAACACAAGACGGACGGCGACGGCTTGATTCCTCCTGACCCGCGGGCCCCGCCCCGAAAATCCGAGGCGACCCACCACGTACGAGGACCCGTGCATGGACGCTCCCTGCCGAGTGGACCCGCCTCTCGCCCTCACGGACGCTGCTACACCGGATTCCACCCCGTTTGGTGGTCGCGCAACAGACTGGCCTCCGTCTTCCGTCGCCAACACCGCAGTCACCGTGCACCCCGTACTTGCAGCTACTGACAGGTGGACCTACATGATGGGCGGACCCACGAATCAGTAAGAAAAGCAAGTAGGGTGATGGGTTGAGGGAGTTGCCCTTTGCATCTAAACCTCCGACGCGCGAGTCCTGGCTGGAGAATGACCAGGCTACCCTCGAGACACCACCCCTCTCGCCCGTAACAAAACACGAGAGACCCCACCCCTGTGGCCTCAAAACCTCCTCTCCTCCTACTCTCTCTCGCCTCGTCGCCGCTTCGACGGCGACGCAGCCGACACCACGCTACCTTCGCCGATGCCTCTGCGGGCCGAGTTGGTGGCCATGGCGGCCACGGTAGATCCGCGGGCGAAGGCGCCGGCCGCGCCGCCGCACCACCTCGAGCCGTGGGCGCGTCAGCCACCTGCCGCCCACCGCATGCCCGTCGTCCTCCCCGCCGCAGCCTCCCAAGCGGGTGGCGGTTGTTTCGGCCGCGATCGCCGCGGGCCGTCGTCCCACCGGCGGGCCGGCGCCTCCCAGGTCGTCGGCGAGGATCCTTACGACGGCGGGATCGAGGAGCTCCGGGCCAAGCTCATGGGCCACCTGCGCGATGCCGCCGACCGGCTTCATGTGCCCCGGCCTAGTCCTTCGCTTCCTCCTCCGCCGCCGCCGAAGACCGCTAGTCCACCGCCGGAGGCAGACTCCGAGCCCGAGCCGGAGCTCAGGGCGCCGCCTCCGCCTGCGCCTCTGCCTCCACCGCCGCTCCCGCAGCAGCAGCCACAAGCGGACGCTACCACGAGGCCGTGGAACCTGCGGGAGCGCACGCAGCGGCGCCCGGCCGCCGCCGCAAGGTCGTGGGCCGCGTCGGTGCCCTCTTCGTCGTCGCGGAGGCGACGCAAGCGCGCTCCGTTCTCCGTGTCCCTGACGACGGAGGAGATCGAGGAGGACATCTACGCGCTGACCGGCGCCCGGCCGCGGCGGCGGCCGAGGAAGCGGCCTCGCGTCGTACAGCGGCAGCTCGATGTAAGGCGAATTCCCCGTACTGCCCCTCCCCTTCCAAACCACTTTATTTATTTATTAACTAATCGATTTTATTTATCCCCTCGATACTCTTTAAGCTTACTTAGCGCTAATATCCTAGTCGCATAATTATTGTGTGCAAGAATTATCCTCTTGCAATCCAAACTGCTACTACTAACAATCGTGTGCGCTGTGCCTGTGCAGTCGCTGTTCCCCGGGCTGTGGCTGACCGAGTTCACTGCCGACGCATACCGAGTGCCGGACGAGTAGCTCCCGCACCTTGCCCAGCCGGCGCCGCCAATTTCATTCCGAGCTCCAAGACATCCAACCACCTCGTGTCGTTGCGTCACAGTCGCGTCTCCTCAGGCGCCCGACTTTACAAGCCAGGTTTAGTCGAGCCGGCAGGCCCTCGTTCTTGTCGTGTCTCCTCCATCCAAGCCTTTTCCCCTTCGTCAGATGGTGTACGTGCTTTCCCCACCTGCCTGTGGTAGTTTGTACAGTGGTGTGCTTGTGATTACTACTACTGATTCATGGATCGGTCCTAGTACCCGTGCTTCACCGTTATCTCGGTGCTGCTGCCTCCGCTCCGCCGTGCAGTGGGGTGGACCCAGAAAAAAATCACCGGCTGTTTCGGACTGAGTTACTAGGTATTTAGATATCTCACTAGTTAAGTTAGAGGGTGTCATATGAACTGTTTTTTAACTGGTGTTTTGTGTACTTGGTGAACACAAAGTGGGTCTGCCTGTGCTTGTTCCATTTGCTGCTTGCTATTGCTTGCCATGGGTGGCCTCGTGGTCGTGGATATTTGATCCGTTCTTGAAGCTTTCTTGGGGCTACGGGCTACCCAATACTTGGAGAGACGAAGAGGACGCAGCATATGCAGCAGGAAGAGAGTCGAGTGGTTGGGACCTGGGCGTTTGGATTCTTTGGACCCCTCTCCCCTCCGCTGGGGTCGACACGCCACGCACCACTACGCGGGTCATTGCTGGGGGCTAGCCGGATAGCTCGCCACAAAGGGAAAGGGAACCTGCAACTTTTCGCGTCGTCTTTCTGGGCCAATCAGCAAGCTAGCAGCGCTGCGGAAAAGCTTGGGATTGAGGCGATGGTGCTGCTACCGTGTTGCTGCCTTGTTGGCGTTCAGGTTCGTCACGTCCCTTCGTACGATGGAACCGCCCGGGGATGTGGTTTTGTCGGGACATCGATCGATCTCCATGTGGTGCGCGCGCAGCAGAAATGATCTCTGGCAGGCCGTCCGCTGCGCCTGATCAGATCGAAGCAACGCGGCATCGTAGACGATCCTGCTACACCGGAGGCATTCGAAATCTCGTGTTGTGAGAGATTGATTGTTGGTGTAACGTCGTGTATGTGTTGTATTGAGTCTCGAGAGCTGAATATATATAGTATATATGATTATATTAAGTAACTTCAGAGATAAGATAGAAACTAATAATATATTATCATAATAATCTGATCCTTATGTATCCTAAACCATATACTCTAACATCCTCGTAGTCGCAGTAGGAGCGTCGCAGACGATAAGATTGGAGAGGAAGACGAATGATATTTCCCTGTAGTCGAAATAATACGATGCAGATGCTATGACTGGAGAAACCAATGAGTTGCTCATGTAGATGGTAGTACTTTGTACCCGATGCTGAGGTAACCAAGAGTGAGGTGAGTAGCCGTGGTTGAGGATATCGTGCGTGAGATAGCCGTGGTCGCGGGAGCCGCACATGAAACCACAGGCGCCAGAGGCGCTATGGTGACCGGCGCAGGGAGGCCTGCGGGAAGAAGATGGTGACACGGATGAGACAATCATTGAGGAAGAGGACGATGTCGAAGTCAACGCAGTTAAGGCCGTCGAGGATGAGGCGTGCATCGGGTTTGCCAAGCTCGAAAACACATCGAGGATGAAGCCACGTACCGGTATTGCTAGTACCGAACGCGTAAAGGTAGAGAGCCTAACAATGTGCTAGTGTCTAAGAGACCAGTAGAGAAGGTCTCAACGGTCGTGTTGCATAGAACGGCGAGGAAGTAAAGGTGCCGATATGGCTTGTAGATGCCGGAGTAGACAAATAGGTTGAGGAGACTGCGACGTTAACGATGAGGTTGTGCTAAACGAAGATGGTAGAGGCGAAACCAGCGGCCTGGAGCAACGACGTTAGTGTCCGAGAGAGCATGGCGGCGATGCTCGAAGAAGCCGATGAAGAACACTCGAACAGCATGATGAAGACCAAGGGCGCCGACGACTGGGCGATAACGCACCGAGAGAGGCAACATCGGTCGACCGAAGCGTCGTGGCATGCATGACGCTGATGTAGGGTGGCGACAGGACCACCGTTCGATCGAACTGTGCCAGGGAGGGCACTTTGGCAGTGCGGAGGCACGGACCATGGTGAAAAGAGGCTAACTTTTTCCCTATATCTAGAATGGGGCCTAAGGCGACATAGCAGCATCCTCGGTTCTCGGGAGGGAGGTATGTGCATACTTGAGAAGGACAGGAACCGCTGCCGATCGACCGAGAGGAATCATACGCAATCAGTTGATCAGACTAAGGGCGCGCGAAGGTAGGCAGAGGCGTAGGCATCCCGAGTGAAAGTGATGATGATGAATCGGCGGCAACCATGTACTGGTCGACGGTGTGGTTGGAGGTGAGCAGGCGTGGTCGAGCGACGTGCAGCGTTGCACAACAGCGTGGTTGGGGGCGAGCAGGCGTGGTCGACGGACGACGGGGGTTGATGAGGGTGCGTGGTCGAAGCAACATGCATGTGGTCGATGCGGCAGGGCATGTGGTCGATGACGTGATGGAGATAGGGACCGGCATGGGTCGGACAGGTGGTCGGGGTGACGTGGGTTGGGCGACCGTGTGCAGACGTGGTCGATGAGGTCGAACAGCCGAGCGATGCAATCGATGGAAGGAGATGGTGATGGGTTATGGAGCCTGGGTAGACCATACGTGACGGATGAAGGAAGAGGTGATGATCCAGCATGGGCGACGCGGGCCAAACGCAATCCGGTTGAGGATGGAGATGGGTGACGTGTCGAGGTTAGGACGTCGGTGTAGATCCATGCGTGTGTTGCCGAGACAGGTGGCCGTCGTTTGCATGGGAGGAGCTGTCACCGTGGACGTGCCGCACGGGAGGATCCATCCACGAGGGAGAGCGTGTGAGGGGACGATGCTGATCGAGTGGTTGTCGAGGATGGCGAGCACCGAGCGGATGGATATGGGTGGCGAGACTGGCATGGAGTCGACGAAGAGTAGTAGATCGGTGGAGTCGATGGAGTATAGGCACGCGAAGACAGGAGGCAGTGGGCAACACAAACCAATCTTGGATCGGTAAAACCAAAGAGAAACGTCGATCAACGACCGACGAGAGAGAAAATCCTGATTAATAGATCAGGAAAAGACTCTCTATCGCGACCGATCAACATGATCGGCGGTGCGAACCCTAGGTACGGGCGACGCTACCCCCGACGGAGATAATGGAGATCGATCTCCCGGGGTGGGGGGGTAGCGTGGAAGCTGGTAGCGGCCAGGGTTTGTAACCTATGATTAGAACCTAAACTCGTGATACCATGTGAGAAATTGAGTATTGGTGTAATGTTATGTATGTGTTACACTGAGTCTCGATAGTTGAATATGTAAAGTGCATAACTTATATCTCAAGTAATCCTAAGATAAGATATAAACTAATCCTACCTTACTATAACAACTGGATCCTTATATATCTTATACTATATACTCTGATATATATGACAAGAAAAAAATCATCTGACTTGACGACAACTTCACTCCACCATAACTTATTGGATCTGAGTTGGGCCCTTCAGTTTTTTTAATACTACAGTATCATTACAGTTCTACGAATATTATTTGCCTGCAGTGTAGTTGCAGTGAATGAAATCAGTTGATTACTGTTTGCTGTACAATCTCTCACGAATTACTGTTGCTCTCTGACTTCACAGAAATTGGATCCCGTGTGATGATGGATCGGGACGGAGACGGACGGCGCCATCACTCACAAACACAGTACACACAGTAAGATCCAGCACAAATTTTTAGAGGGGCTGAACAACCCGCGCCGCCCGCTTGTGTCACCCAGCTCTTTAATGACCCGTCAAAATTTTCAGCGCATCGGTACGGTAGAGGTGCTTGAGCCCGGCGCCCCTGGAAGATCCGCCTCTGCACACACGCACGGCCGCACCACGTACGTCCGTGCCAATGGGGAATGCGTTGTTCCTGCACTCGGCAGAGGTAGCCGGCCACTTCATGGCCCATTAAGAAGGCAATCAGGCTGCGTTCTGACTAGACGACATTGTCGGGCCCGCTTGTCAGGTTTACCCTGCGGCTTAGAACTTCAGGGGCGGGGCCCGCTTGTAAGTCTGTGCTGACTAGCCCGTTTTCCACGGATAACGCACAGGCTTTAAAGCTGAAGGCCCATCGAATAAGAACGACCATGCAGTTCAAACCGCAGAGCGCCTCCACTCCCCGCTGTGCCGTCTGGAGGTTGATCAGCTGATCGGACGGTCTAGGTAAGATAGGAGTACATGACGGATGATCTTTGGACACTTCAATCGAGTCACAGAGATGTTAGAAAAAAAGAACAAACTAATTTTCAGCTGCTTGCTTTGCTAGGGAAAGGTCCACACATGCCGGTATGAGCGACCAACCTAAAAGTGCTATACACCTGGGGCTAGGTGATTTGCAGTGCTGCATTTGCGGTCATGTCGACGAGACGTGAATTGGTGTTTTTTTATCAAGACATTACAATTTTAGTCTCTATACCAATATAATATCAAGATATTAAAAATAATATAACTATTTTATAAATACAAATAAAGATGTTCAAATAAATCGTACATACTGAACCGATTAAAAACACGACACTATAAGTATGATCCAAATACGTCCAGGCCCGAGACTAGACGAATCGGACCAGTACGACACGAGACCTTAGACCGTACCTGAACCGAGCACGCGACACGACAGGCTGACCTGGTCCGACCCGTATTTTTCGGATTGGCACGAGCATGACTCAGCATGAGGAGACACGAGCACAACCCAAACCGGCTCGGGCACGTGGCGGCAAGCGGCGATACGAGCACCCGTGTTGATCCCTTGCGCTGTCGTTGCCATCACCGTTGTCTGTTTCGTGCTTTCTGGGCAACGAACGCCTTTCACAAGCATGCCGTCAAATTAGCGCCGTGCGACGTCACCGCTGCGCAGCAGCAAGCTAAGCTAGGGCGTCGCACTCCCGCTTGAACCGGCGCACGGCACCACACGATCCGCACCCGCGAATTGTCAAAGGCGCGGCGAGACGGGCGGCCCCGGTTAGTGGCGGGTGTAATATTTTAAAGATAACCTTATGGGAGTGAAATATGCAAGCATTCAAGATATCGAGCAAATTAGCAATGAGAGAGTTAAAATCTGATGTTCACTGTAGTCACGCTCATGGAAACCCTTTCTCTTCATAGGTTGTATCATTTTATTAGTAGGAAAACACAACCTGTAAAATCAATAGCATATCGTTCAAGTAAATTTTGTATCTTTTCTAACCATACTGGTCTTCAAAGAAATGTAAAGGACAATATGCCACATGATCACAATAATTAAGTACAAGGAATGAATTTTGTCTTTTATTAGAAAATCATGATTGAAGCACTAACAACAAATTAGCAATGACATCTTTGAATAATTGAAGATAACAATAACATTTAAAAAAAAAAAAGATGTACATCTGTATACTCTTGTCCCTACCTGAGCCCACCCCAGGTGCCCCCAACCCCTTCTTGCTGCTTGCACCTGCGTTTGCTCGAACTCGGCAGGGTCAAATGAGATGAGAAGGCCGCGGTGCCACCTACGCTGCACTGCACGGCCTCGGCCTCCTCGGGGTCTAGTAGATTTGTTACGGTTGGGTTGGATTCGTCTAACAAGCAAATTCTATAGTACCTGATCTTATAAAAGATCATCTCCACTATGATGATACGTGTCCACTTTCTCACTTTCATCTTCAGTTCAGCTATTGAATCATGAGATATATGATATAGATAGGGTCTTATAAGAGTTTTTTTTATTAGGATTTTGCTTTCGATTCATCTGATGGAAACTTTGCCAAAGAAAACGTTCACCTCCAAGCAAAACGGGATGGGGGCGGACTGGACTCGTGGAGTTACTTTTCTTTTAAGGGTGGTCACTTTGTTGATTAACACAAAAGGGTAATTTATAAAGGTCTAATGGCTCTCAGAGCTAAACATGACGACTACAATCTAGCGAAAGAGCGATTCAAGCAAGCTGATGCGTTTCTTGGTTCGAATTTCTTCATTCATCAACAAAAGTGGTTTCGTGGAAGGAGGACCGCCGATTTTCAATCTGTGTAGGAGTTACTTGTGGGCTGTTGTTGACTTGAGCCGGCTCACTTGGGCAGCTGGATAGGTGACATACGTCGGGCCGTGAAGGGGGCAGATACTCTCTATAGGCCGTGTACTATCATGCTGGGTCTTTGCAAGGTACATGCATGTAACGCCGAAACGCATTCTGGGCTCGGAAAGGCCCAGTTCACCAGAACCGGTTACTGTGCATGCGTACCACAGTACAATTCAGCTGTACAAGCGACAGCGTAACCGACGAGATTCTCCAGCAGAGACACGCAGGGATTCAGTATCGTGTCTTCTCCGTTTGCATCCACGGTTCTCCGGCTCCAGGCAAATGACGGGAATAAAAGGTCGAGAATTTTCGCCGGAGAAGGAAAGGCATCGACCATCGATGGGACGTATCCATACGACGTGACACGCTCCAGCATCGCTGCTACACAAGCGAAACAGCATAGCAGTACTACGTATATCCTCTTGTTCATCCCCACGGGAGCCACAGGATTCGCATCTCGATCGACACGAACTCGTCACGCGCGTCAGTTTTCACTGGCCGCCGTCGCTCGGCTGCCGTTGGCCACTCCACCTCTGAAATGTGCCATCAGATTACGTGCGCTCTGCACTCTCTCCTACATCATTGCAAAGAACATCTTCTGCTCATCGCAAAAGAAAAGAAAAGAAAAACAAGCATGCCGTTTCAGGTTCAGCAGACAGCACTGGCATGGTACGGGCGGAAGACGCCGCTGCCACCGACACCGTTGGACGGATGCATTGCAACTGGTGGTGGTCGCGGGCAGGGCAGGTGGCAGCTGCCTGCCACCACACGCCTTTTTGGTGCACGGGCAGCCAGGTGGTTCTGTGCATGCGCGCTGATGCCTTTTCCCACTTGGGAAGTTGGGATCGGATTGATGCATGCCACCCGTACTTGTATTAGCGTTAAATGACACTCACTACGATCGGACAATTGATTAGAGAAACCTCAAGTTTTGAACGGTAGTTCTTCAGGGAGGCCTTCTGCGTGTTACCTAGATTAAAATTACGGTGAAATTTTGTGACGAAAGAGAATTTTAGTGAAGAATGAAATATCTAATTTAAAAAAAATTACTGACATACGAGACCACAGAGCCAATGATAAAAAATAATTAAAATTTTAATAAAATTTTATGAATTCCAATCTTTTTCGTTAGTGAATGAAAAAATTATAAAACGAAATTAAAATCTTGTCACCAACCAAGTACGGTACAATGTACTGGACCCTGGCCGGTAAGAAGTAATGCCAGCGCAGTAAAATGGGTCGGTAAAAAGAAACGCCAGCGCAGTAAAAAGGAATGTGCAATTTCCGGTCACTTCACTGCCTCAAACTTTTTTTTTGGAAGGGGCTGGAAGTCCGATTATATTACAGCGCTCCTTGCGCTCGGACGTCCTATGTAAAATTCTCTATAGGATGTTTTTGACGTTCTGTTGTAATATCGAAAGACAATGTCTGTAACATAAGAGAATAACGATTGGTAACATCAAAACAGTTCAATACTATCCAAGTTTAGAGGAATTGTTACCGTAACATCACATTATATTTCATACAATTTTCTAGATAAATTGGGTCAGCAACAAATTGGTTCTGCAACAAATTGAAAAATATTGATGCAACAACTGAAAATAACTACTACAACAGATTGATTTATCCAATGCAACATGGGTATTATAAAGAGAAAATATATAACAAATGTGAATCATGGCTGCAACAAGTGCAGTGAACTATTGCAACAAAAACTCAAAAAGCTTGACATGTTGCAACATTGAAAAATCAACAGAAACACATCAAAATTAGCATTGCAACATTTGAAAGGCATTGCTGAAATAATTCAATGTATCTGTTGCAACATGAACATATCGTCAAATTATGGACCCCGAACTCATCAGATTCGGTATGAGAGAGATCGGCTCCTCTCCAATACTCTTCTCCCCAGTAGTGGCTCACCAGGAAGCGGATCATCAAATCATGTCCCTAGGTCGAGCTCCACTCCATCCAAACCGATGCTTGTCACTAGGATCAAGCTCCTCATCAACCAAATCAATACCTTGCTATCGGGATCGAGATCCTAGTAGCCCGAATCAACACCCTACCGCCGGGATCGAGCTCTCTGCCACCCAAATCGCCACCCTGTTGTCAAGATCGAGCTACTCACGTCCCGAGTCGACGCCTTACTGTCGGTACCCGAGCTCCTCCTCACGGGATCGAGCTCCTCTGTCGGGATGGGACTGGATGCGGACCTAAGCGAGAGGCATGATGGGAGTGAACAGAAAAATAAGCTCAAGAAAGGAGTGACAAGAGTTTGTTTTTCGCTCAAAGGGGAACACGACGAGGGGGAGGCAGAAGCTGCAGAACGGGTGGTAGGCTATGGTGGATGGAATGCCAAAGGAGTGGCTGAGACAAGCGTCCGATTCTTTTAGTTTATCGAATGTCAATTTAGGAGCATTATCGATTATATTATCATGAAGAAAGCATAGTGCTTAAACCCCTAGTTTACGCACATCACCTTGGGAAAACAAGAAATTACAGCACATGCCACATACAAAGCTTCTTGTTACAAATCTATTACATACTAGCCAAGGTGTTTGTGCGTCGCTACGGATCTCAAATAAAAGTATATTTGTCTCCACTGTCGACTTTAAGTAGAAGTAGTAAAATCAAAAGTTGATATATTAGGCTTCAAAAAAAATCAAGAAGTCCAGACCGATTCGACGTCTCAGTAGTGAGTTCGTGACCATTATCCACAAACTCAACTCATCCACGCTTCATAACATTTTTTCTCCTTTACCTCTTTCATGTGGGACCCTTGGTCCATGGACTCGACTCTTCTGAGTCGAGGCCATAGGCAAGCTCGTCGTAGCATGGCTATTAGCAGCCGGTCGAGGGTGCTACCATGCCAATCCCCTCCTATCTCTGTGTGTGTTAGGTGGGGTCACCAGATCGGCACCTGGTGGCATCAGCCCCAATCTCTCTTCTCTGAATATTTGTTGGTGAACAATTTCAGTTGATTTCTTTGCAATTCTTATGAGCGCAAATTGCAACACTGCACTACTTTAAAACTGCAATGCGCGGAAACCATAAAAAAGGGACCTAGCACCAATACCACCAAAATCGTGAGATGAAGCAACTGTCTACCACTAGTTTGTAACACCGTTAGCTTCTGTTAGGTTTGCTGATTAAAAATAAATCAAGAAAATCTATCTAAATAAAAAAAAGGTGTGACAAAGACCAAAATACCCTCGGTATACACCTACCAATCTCTCTTTTGCTTTTATTTGCCCTATCCGACGCACACACCTACCCATCTCTCTCTATTGTATACAAACCGGCGATGATGACACGCCAACTGCCTGCCTCCTATGGTCGTTCTCGACTTTAACGAGACGGCGCACTTGCCGTGACCGGCCCAGATCTGGCGAGACAGCACGCCGCCCGTGGTGTCTGTGCGTGGGAGAGGCAGCTTCGAGTCCAGATTCACGGCTCAAATCCAGCTTCAGGCGAACATGGAGGAACTCGGACCACTGGCGGCGAGGCAGGTGGTGTCACGGCGGCATAGCACACGTGCACCTCGGCGGGGAGCAGCTTGAGCTCCTCTCTCCCAGATCCTGCACGCCAGTGGCCGCCGTGGCCTCCCGCTATCCGTGAGCCGGTTTGGCTCCTCGTTGTCCGCTAGCGCTTCGATGGAAGGGGAGGCATCGGTGGAGTGGATCTGCAGGATACGCTGAGGTGGGAGAGGTGTGTGTGAGGTGGGAGAGAAACGAAGGATGGATGGACAGGAGAGGCGTCCTTGGTCATAGGGTTTGTTTGCAAATTTGGAACGAAGTGGCGGGTGTCTTTTTGTAAAATGTCACACCTTGCCTTGCATGCGTTGGATGAAGATCGGATGACTAGCAGGCACACCATCTTCACCAATTGGTTCTTTTATAGGAGGAAATGCTAAAGGGCCAAGAATTGAAGCAATTCTAGGGGTCAATAGATTGTAGCTACTGCTCATGTGGGCTCATGTATGTGTACGTATATATACGGATACATATATTGAAGGGCCAATAAGTAGAGCAATTTCATGGCAACTTACCATAACTATTGTTCATGTGGATCCCACGTATGCGTGCGTGTATGTATACGTGTATATATATATAGATATATGTATATATATATATATATGTATGTATGTATACATGTACATATATATACACATATACATATCCATATATATATACGTACACATAATTTTTGACAGAGTTCTAGAAAAATGGAATAATAGTTATATTGATAAACCAGATGAAATAATCTAAAATGTGTAGGAAAATATCTAAAACTAAAAAATAAAACAAATTTAGTTGGATTCTGTCGGAGGATGAACTCCTGTCGCAGGGATCCCGAGAGACCCCTTTTTAGAGATTCGGCCGGGGGGATGATCCTGGATAAGCTTGTTGGGAAATGAGCGAGAACGGAAACAAATGCAATAGCTGGTGGGAGATGATCGCCCTGATGCGAGAAAAATGGGTGCACTGGGGTTTAGACAGGTTCGGGCCGCACGGAGGCGTAACACCCTACTCCTGTGTGAGTGTTATATCTGTCCTTGAAGGGAATTCTTTAAGGGTGTATCTGATTACAAGAGAGAGACACTTACTGAGAGCTTGAGGCTCTCGTGTTCTAGCTTGGCTTGAGCGGGTTTGAGCGTCTGCGTCCTCTTCTTCACACACCACACCCTTTACGTGTTCTTCATTCTTTCCTTTTATAGACGCGCCGACCTCGACATATCCTGAATGGGAAAGAGGGGATGCGAATGCCAAGGTGCCACGGAGAAAGGCGTCATCATTTCGTCTTGGCGAAGTGACAGGGGCGGTGGAGAAATGCGGCGCGCATCCGACCACCCGCCACTGTGGAAGCCTCCGGGCGCCATAAAGGGGGCCCACCGGGCAGCCTCAGAGGTGCCCGGTGCGCCCACCCTGTCTTGTCTTTCTACTAGGGCAGGGTGGCCGGCGGAGCGCTTCGATTCTGGCAACGTTATCCCGAGGCACCCGGGTGAAACGGGACGGGACCCGTGCATTTAATGGACCCACGCCCCCCTGCCAATGCATGGCAGGGTCTGACACTGGGGCGTGGGCAGCTGAGAATGTCAGGATGTCAGGCCGCGCGTGCCTATTAAATACGGCATTGGGCCTTTGACTGGATGACACCCTGACGACGGGAGCCTTCGGGTCGTCGAATGATCTTGCGCGAACCTTCGGGGAACCGAGTCCTCGGGGGCTGCCACGTGCAGCCCCGAGCACTCTCTCCCGAGTACTTTGGGAGGATCTTCGGGGAACCGAGTCCTCGGGGGCTGCCACGTGCAGCCCCGAGCACTCTCTCCCGAGCACTTCGGTGGGACCTTCGGGGCACCGAGTCCTCGGGGGCTGCCACGTGCAGCCCCGAGCACTCTCTCCCGAGTACTTCGGTGGGACCTTCGGGGCACCGAGTCCTCGGGGGCTGCCACGTGCAGCCCCGAGCACTCTCTCCCGAGCACTTGGTGGGACCTTCGGGGAACCGAGTCCTCGGGGGCTGCCACGTGCAGCCCCGAGCACTCTCTCCCGAGCACTTCGGTGGGACCTTCGGGGCACCGAGTCCTCGGGGGCTGCCACGTGCAGCCCCGAGCACTCTCTCCCGAGCACTTCCTTCCCGGTATTTGGGCTCTGCGGATCATCGGGGAACTAGGGTGCTCGGGAACCAGAGGCGGCGGCCCCGAGCACCTTCTCCTGGGACTTAGCTTCTTCTTACCTTACAGGGTGGTGACATGTGGCGGATGGCCGGCCTGGTCTCGGGACTTAGGGACCCCTGGTTCTGAATACACCGACAGATTCATATTATTGTCGTCGACATATTAAAATTATGTGCATGCATAAAAGTAACACTATTTTTCTCGTAATTAAATGAATATGTTAAATATTAATAAATCCATAAATAAATATTGAGATGCCCAAAATTATTGTACTTATTTTTTTTCTTTTTTCATGATCTATGTAAAAAAACAGGCGCGGTATAGATGCGCCAATACACCTAATTTTTCAAAAAAAAAAACCCCTAGAAAACACATAATTTGCAGCAAGTCACTTGTGTTGTGTCGATTCAGTGCAGCCAGCACATTCAAGTCCTCACCTCCCTGAGTCAAAAAAAAAAAATGTCCAGCACCTCCACACTGCCAGCAGGCAGGGTCTCGCATCAACTGTGAGCTGGCCCACGCGCGCAGAACAGTTTGCTCAAAGTACGTCGACATGTGCCACTGCAGGTGGGCCCACATGTTCGTTGACAAGGGTCGGACCATACATGAACAAGGTAACTGGGTGTGGTTGGTTGTGATGAGTTTTCGATTAGCTACAGAAAGAAGTTTAAGCGGATGTGATAACTTTGAAAAAAAAAGTGTTTAATTATTTGTATAGTTGGATATAATGATGTTACATGTGCGGATACAATTATCATGTAAAAATGTATAGTTGTATGTATAGACGGATACAGTGACGCTCCACCTGAGCTAATAAGTGGTATATTGCATTACTGTATCAAATACAATATATCTATATGATCGGACTCTGTAGAGACACTTGATTTGGACGTATCCACAGATCACACTAAAACTGTATAATTATATTCACAGATAAAAAAATAATACATATAAGCAACTAAACAATTTTTTTCGTGAGAATATACGTACAGATAAAATCAGAATGTTGCTTACGCAGGCCACCAAACAGGCCGAAGGTTGATGGTACTTCTATTGAGCCGAGCTGTTAGTTGCAGTGCTCATACTATACATGGCAGGAGTACTGCTCCATTGATAAGTTTGCTGCAACTCGGATAGGATCCTAGAAAGGAGCTGAAACCAAGGTTCAAAAATTTGTTTGGGGTTCCAAAATCGTTTCCTAACAATTTTTTGATATTCATGAAAAAAATTTGATCAAAATTCAGACAAATTCATTCGATCAAATTTATAAATCAGAGATAAAATTAGTACGATCTGACCATTTGGTAACCTCTCGAATTCCATAAAAAACCGTACACATTTCCTACATTTCATTTGTGATCGAAAATCGCTTGAATTCTATCGAAAACCATTCGGTTTTATCGAATTTCAGTGATATTCAAGAAAAAACAAAAAAAACTCAAGTTTGTAAAATCGATAACTAATTCATCTGAACTTCAAATCAAGTGAATCAAATTTTATTTGCTTCCTTGTAACATGATCTACACGATAAAAATATCTATACTCATAAAAAGTTATATATTTTCTAATCCTAGTTAAATATATAATTAGATGTATGGTTGTCTGCATAGGCAGATGCAGTGACCCTCCACCTGAGCTAATGAATTGGCTCGTTGCAGTACTATAGCAAATGCAATGTATCCACTATACCAATCTCAATTCGAATGTATCCATGACCAGGCTACAACCGTATAATTATATTCGCGGATGAAAAAAGAATAATGCATATAGGCAACAAAAAGAACTTTTTCACGGGAATATACACACAAACAGAATAAGAATGCTGCATACTTCGGCAACCAAACAGGCCCAAGGTTGATGGTACTTCTGTTGAGGCGGGTTGTTGGTTGCAATGCTCGTACTATAAATACATGGCAGGAGTACTACTCTATTGATAAGTTTGCTACAACTGGGATAGGATCCTAGAAAGGAGCTGAAACCAAGGTTTAACGATTTTTCGATATTCATAAAAATAAAAAATTCGATCGAAATTCGGTAAAAATTCAGACAAATTTACTCGATCAAATTTATAAATCAGAGATAAAATTCGGTGAATCCACCATTTAGTAACAGCTCGAATTCCATCAAAAATCGACCGCATTTCCCGTATTTCATTTATGATCGAAAACTGCTCGAATTCCATCGAAAACCATTTGATTTTATTGAATTTTAGTGAAGTTAAAAAAAAACCAAAAAATAACTCAACTTTGTAAAATTGATAACTAATTCATATAAGCTTAAAATTAAGTGAAACAATTTTTATTTTTTCCTTGAATATGATGTAAATGATAAAATATTTATACTCATGAAAAAGTTGTATATTTTGTGACAAAAATATATTTGCTAAGCCTAGTTAGGTGTATGATTGTTCGTATAGACGGATACAGTGACCTTTCACCTGAGGTAACGAGTGAGTCTGCTATAATACTATAGCAAATGCAATGTATCAACCAGATCAGACTCTATAGAGAAATTTGATTCGTGCATATCCACTGAACCAAGCTACAACTGTATAATTACATTCACGAATACAGAAAGAAATAATACATATAGACACCAAATAAACTTTTTCACGAGAATATGCATGAACAGAATCAGAATGCTGCTTACGCCGGCAACCAAACAGGCCCAAGGTTGATGGTACTTCTGTTGAGCTAGGCTGTTGGTTGCAGTGCTCGTACTATACATTGCAGGAGTACTACTCCATTGATAAGTTTGCAGCAACTGGGATAGGATCCTAGAAAGGAGCTGAAACCAAGGTCCCAAGATTCATTTGGGACTTGAAATTATCACGATTTTTCGATATTTATGAAAACCAAAAAATTTGGTTGAAATTTAGCAAGAATTCAGATAAATTCACTTGATCAAATTTATAATTTAAAGATAAAATTCGGGCGAATCGACCATTTAGCAACTACTCAAATTCTGTAGAAAACTAACCGCATTTCCTGCATTTCATTTGTGATCGAAAACCGTTAAAATTCCATCAAAAGCCATTCGGTTTTATCGAATTTAAGTGAAATTCAAGAAAACCAAAAAATAACTCAATTTTGTAAAATCGACAACTAATTCATCTGAGCTTAAAATCAAGTGAAACAATTTTTATTTGTTTCCTTGTAACATGATCTACATGATAAAAGTATTTATACTCATGAAAAAGTTATATATTTTTGTGAGAAAATATATTTGCTAAACCTAGTTAAATGCATATTAATTCTTTACTAATCCAAAAATTATGGAACTAATTTTGTTAGTCTTCTTACTTGATACTATGCGTTTTAAAAATACATGGACTCATGAAATGGTTATTGTAACATGCAGGATTGTGTAAATGTGTTGTAACTAGATTAATTCATAACTAACACATCACACCTCCAAAATTAGTGAACCCACTTTATTAATTTACTTATACTATGTTTTATGTAGGAAAAATAATGGTAGACATGAAAATATTAATTACAGTGCTATTTCTTAACATGTTCACTTTATGCTTGTGAACTTTGTTAAAATCATAGAGAAATTAATAAGAATCTAAATAAAGTGAAATAAATTTTAAAGATTCAAGTGAAATAATTTTAAAGATTCTCTTAAGATATGTCCTGCACAATAAAAATATGTGTTTGCATGTTAAGTTTTTCCTTAATGTAATGGGCCAAATTATCATATTCATACGACTTATTTTAGTATTTTGTTTCAAACTTACTTCCATATAAAATATGATGTAAATGATATTATTTTTGAATTTTTTCACATAAGATCTTAGAATTGTCTCTAGTATTTTTAAATTATTTGTGATTTGTGATTTTTTATTTTGAAATTTTTAAATTTAAATTAAAAACCGGTTAAATTCTAGATTTGGTGCGAACATAATTGATCGGTTTTTACGAATATCTAGCGGTTTTGGACGATTTTACAAACCTGGCTGAAACACAAGGCTCCCGGTAGGTATGGCCCACAATGGTGCATTCGAGTTTTTTTTACAGTATCTACTTAACTGACTTAACGACCCGGAAATCACTGGGGCCTGAAAGCAGACACCGTTGTAGTTTAGGAGCCGTAATCCTTGTTAATAAATTGGTATCAGTCAACGTTGTGCCCAAGAATGTCGGCCTCAAAGGCATGCTTAAATTACTGAGGTTTGCATTTGACCATGCTGGGAATCTGTGTACATTTGCAGGCTTGAAGTGCTAGTGTATTACTAGGGCCCCTTGTTGTACTGAGGTTCAGTACTCAAGGCTAGCTGTCTCAGGACTAAAAAATTGTCAGCTTCGTCATTGCCGTATTACTTGGCCGCTCCAAAGTCTCAAGATATATCATTTTAATGTGCCACCACGAAACACTAGGCATTTGTAAAGTTTAAACTTCACACTACGTCTTGTCATATGCGCCACCCTGTCCAAACTTCCTAGCAGTGCTACACTGCTACCGTTCTCTTGAGCAGTAAATTGAAGGTCGGGTGGCCATTTCTAGTTCAGTTACTTGACCAAACCGTATACAGCAGCAACAACTCTCTTTACTTTGACCTCACTCTTCAGTTAGCTAGACACAGACCCGCAGCCAGACATCCAACCGAAGGTAGATACACCAGCACAGTATGTGTATGAAGCAATTGAACAGCCACTCTAATTGCTACATGATGGAAGTAAGGAACTTGTTGGAGTGAGTACAATGTTACCATCTCAAAATTACTGATGCTATCCTGCATTACAAGCAACGTCTCACTTTCTCACTTTCTTCTCTTTCTTAGATTCTACTCAAGTTTGTGTAAAAGACGGTAACTTTTCACTCATATTCATCTTAAGCACGTTTTTTCCTAACTAGCTTGGATCAGGACTATACCAGTCCAAAACTCCGATAGAACTCCCACAGAAATACAGCTAGACCGGTAAGCAAAGGAACAAAAACGGGAGAAGGCAGCACAGAAAGGTTCGCCGCTGACAGAGCTAGTCACCTAGACATCACGCACGCAGAGTCACACACAAAGAAACAAACAAAAACAGTCTTGAGATGTCGATTCCTATATCATATCTGCCACAGCCAACTGTGACAAGTAAAAGAAGCCTGCCTATCCTCGGATCCGGTTTCTCTGACGTCCTGGTGAAGTCACAGAGAAACAGTATGAACAGTATCTTTAACGGTTGACAGCTCGACTTCACCCTCCGACGATCTTATTCCGCCTAGCCCCCCAAAGCCCCTCCTTTTCTCTCTCTTTTCATCTCTCGGCCCCTCCTCGCCCGATTCCAACACTTGGATCATCTGCCCTTTTGCTCTGGATCACTCCACAGTTTTTCTTGTTTGATATAGGATTTAGTTTAGGAAGGTTCACAAGACTTCAAGAGGAATTACAGGTCAGTAGTCATATCTTGAGCAAGAGTTCAATCAGTGGGGTTTCTTTATTCTTTTGTTCTCTAGCATTTGTCCATGGTTGTTCATGGGATGTGACCAAGGCATGATCTTTTGGGCATTTAGCAATCCCGTCAAGATTCGCCGAGTCGAGAAGAATTGGAGGTAGCAATTAATTCTTTGGGAGAACAAAACTTGCAGCCACTGGTTCAAGATTCTTTTTTCTTGCATTTATTCTGAGTTTTGTAAGTATGTGCGCGAGAGAGAGAGAGGCATTCAAGATTCAAAAAGAGGAGATGCATTGCATCACAAGTCTTGGAGAGAGTTGAATTTCCAAATTTCTTGTGGGCGTGGAATATGAAGAGTGGCAGTGGGAGCGCCTCAGCGCCGACCGCCGGCGGCAACAGCCTGGCGATCGCCGAGCGGCAGAAGCCGGCGCCGTCGTGCGTGGCGGCGCTGTTCCAGATGTTCGCCAAGAGGAAGCTCTTCTCCTCGTCCTCCAAGAAGAGCAAGCTGCTCCCCCCAGGTGAGATTGCAAGGAAACTACAGTACATTGTTCTTGCTCTGCACCAATCATGCTTTCTTTTCTTCACGGGGTTGTGCAAATCTGCCTCTGTATTCATCAGCTTGTGTGTCTTCTTTGTTTCAGTGCGCGCACAGAAGTTCTTGCCTGGGAGACCGCCGGGCGGCGGCGAGAAGACGCCAGCGGCCAAGAGGCTGCCCCTTCTGGTACGGTACAATTTCCCCTTTTTCTTCTACTTCATCAGATTTTTTTGGGGGTGAAACTACAAATTTTGCCGGAGTTTTAGTTCTGAAATAGTGATGAACGGATCATGATATTTTGGGCCATTTACCTTCAGCAAAATTTATGCCTGAAAAGTCAGATTCCCCTTCCCCAAGCCATTTACCGTTTGTTTTTCCAATAGTTCTAACTCTTTCACGTTCTTTTCCTTCAGCTTAATTCTGCAGATTACTCATCAAGAAGCAAAAGCGAAGGCAATGGCAACAGTCGCTACCCACAGCCTGGCCAAGACAAAAACTGCAGTGAGAACGAAATGTGTACTCCAGGAGTGGTAGCCCGGCTGATGGGTCTCAGCTCGATGCCGTCTGTGAGCCATCAACGGCAGACAAAAGCCACAGACTCCTCTGAGCTCGGGGATCACCGGAATTCAGGTCCTCAATATTGGTCCGGTACATCTCGGAGCATATACACATCACCTCAGAAGCAACAGAAGACAGGGCAGCTCATAGACGATATGGGGCATGACAATGCTCCAGATACACGGCCGTTGTGGCCACGAAGGCATGCACACAAGGTAGCTTCACCAGTCAAGAGCCCAAGGTCAATGTCCAGCAGGAGCAAGGCTCGATTGATTGAAACGGCTGCCAAGGTTCTGGAACCTGGTTTGCAGTCCAGGAATCGCCGTCTCTCTCGGCAGCATGCGTATTTGGAGTATTCATGTAATCGTGTTGATGGTGCGCCCGGTGCTGCTGCTATCTTGCATAGTTTATCTGATCAATTCTTAGGAGAAATGCACGAAGTTGATGTACCGAGACTAGGTGCTCGCAACATAGGAGGTACCTCTCTGCACAATTCTATTTCTAATCAGTGGACTGAAGAGGATGGTAAAAACAGTATTCCAGTTAGGAGGTCAGACCAGAATGTATCATGTCAAATGCAACCTGAAGAAAATGGTAAGTGCTTGCTCGTTAGCTCAAGCGAGAAGGCTGGATTTGGTGACGGTGTTCAGAGGGCATCCAATTGTATTGCTGCTGTTACAAATCTTGATGTCAGAAAAAATCAGCTGAGGATCATATCCCGGGGGAGTGTTCCTTGTGGCCCTCTCAAGCAAAACAACCTGAAGCAGAATGCACAGCATGTGGCTTGTCAAGCGGCAGATCCAGGATATATGGTCCAAAGGCATAAACATAGAAGTGGGGAGCGAAATGCAACAAACACATCCCAGGACTTTGTTTCTCTGAACAAAAGGATGACAGGAAGTACATCTTTGAAGCCAAAAAGAAAGGTAATGGATAGATTTGGTGAGTCACATACTAGTGCAGAGAACAAGAACATGAGCACAAAAGGTCATCGAAACAGTTGCCTGCATAGTGATAACTCTAACAAACTGAAGCTAAAAACTGCAACACCAAAAGCTATGGAGAAAGACATGATAATTGCAAAAGGCGCAGGGTTGCTCAGTGAGAAGCCGAAGTCTGCCAGTCCAAACTGTGCAATGAGTGATTTGCAGAGACAGGCAGTGCCACACAATGTTTCAAGGTGTAACAAGAAATCAGACATCATTTGTTTCACTTTCAGTTCACCGATGAAGGTTACCCCTACCTCTTTGCCCGGTGATAATGCTACAGGAACAGGTAATGCCGTTCAGGGATCTCCAGTTGGTACTTGCTCTAAAAGACATTCTCGTAGAGATGAAGGTTTCAAGGAAGTTTTACAAGGCACATCAAGTCCGGAGACTGCAGAATCAGTTTTCTTTAACCAAGATGATTTGAAAAATAGAGATATTCCTGGTGGTAGAGCACCCTCTTCTTTGCTTGAAAAGACAAGTGCTATCCTTGTTACTGATGAATCTTTAAGTGATGAACTGCTATCGCAGTGCAACTTAGCGGACAGTGTCATTTATGGTTTCAGAGAAACCCATAAAAAACATGAGGTCAGTAATTTTGATCTTTCTTGTTCTCAACCATGGCATAACACTGAGATAATTCTAATGAAAACCACACTATTTTTTTTCTGACGGAAAATTCCTTGCTCGCTACCATTTGCAGGTTGGTGCAAAAGGTTACTATCCACCTCCATCTATATCCAGAGGCAGCAATAAGCGAAGCCCTACATCTATTCTTCAATCTGCATATGCAGATGATGCCTTCTATTCTGGTATTCCACTCAATACTGCAGGTAAGGAAAACAACCTTTTTGGTGCACTGAAAAAAATCTAGATCTGATCAGTAATGCTTACAAGTAAAAGCTTTCACTCTGGTATTCCACTCTTTTGTTTGTTAGTAGTTTAGTTCTTCCCTTTATCATTATAATTTCGGTCAATCAATAAAAGCTTTCACTGAACATGTGGTTACATTACCTTGTATGTGGCATTATGTTATATAAGATGTAAGATCCGGACAGATATGTTACACAATTTTGAGTTGTGTACTGACTATTTCGTGTCTTCAACAATTGCCAACAGAAGCTGCCTTCACTGACAGCCTTCCAATGGAGACATGCACGCCAGCAGCTAGCATGAAAGATGTAACTACGGAGAGGAGTTCCAGGTGTGCTGAACCTAATTTTGGCCAGGGTGGTGCTCAACCGTTTAAACCGGCCGTCCAAGACAGCAAGCTGGTACACTCTGGAGAGGTTACAACAACTGTTGAACTGCTGCTAACAAACGTTTGCTCATCTAGTCTACGTAAATCGGAAGGATCATCCAAGGCATTCCTTCTCCGAACAATCGAGTCTGCAATTGCCACCTTGACGACAAGCGCCAAGCAGGATTTCAACACCATCAAGGCCACAGAAGCGAGCCCGCTAAGAGAGCTCGCACTCGATTTTGTTTCGGAGTGCCTGGACTTGATGTGTGTTCAGCTCTGCGATTCAGGTTACAGGTCGTTCTCAAGGCTTGCAATGATCTGCACCGAGGAGAGGCTGGCTGCTGAGGTCAAGAAAGAAATTGCAAGGTGCAGTGACATGGCTGGGAGGGGCTTGGACGATATGGCTGGGAGCGACGTCGAGCACGCGGTTGAGGCTGGCATGGATTCCATGCTCGAAGCGTTTCAGATCGGAGCCCAGATCGAGCAGGATTTGGTCCAGGAGCTAGTAAACGAAATCGGGCTAGACATGTTCAAGCGTTTGTGACTCCTAGAGTTCTATTTTGCTGTGTAGTGCTTTTCCTGTTTGCCTGCCGGAACGTTTGCAAAGCCAACGTTCGTGGCCTTCTGAGCAAAATCTAGTTGCGCTGCATCGCTTGATGCTGTCTGCCAGTCATCACTACTCGATACAGCCAGAATCTTATCGCTTCCAGAAGATTATCTTTAGCATGCAGTCCATGCTCGGAGGAGAGCCGCGGCGCTTGGGCCCGTGCTGATCACCATGGTCAGGGTCCGAGCTCGGTCGGGCTGATTCGGTTTGGCTCGTCTCGCCATGGCCGCCGCCCCCGCCGTCTCGTTCTCGTGGCAACCGGCAATGGTGCACTACTCGACGCTTAGGTCGCGACCCGGCACCGCCGATGCCCCCAACGCTGATCCAGGTGGAGCGATCGTAGGCTGGAACCGGGCAGTGTCCCAGGACAATCTGGCTATGAACTGAGTAGCATAGCTATCACAGCTACGAACACAAAGTTTCTGTCCCGAAACTTCAAAAAATCGCACCAAAAAATATTTACAACAATGAATCGCACCAAAAAAAGAAAAAGCAAAGTTCAAAAAATAGAAGAAACAAAAGGCAGAATGGGGTTTGAGGGGGGGGGGGGGATCTCGCCTGGTTAATTTGATGTAGACCACTCTACCGTATCAGTTTTGATAACTCTGGTGTTATACGAACCACAGAAGCCACATTTGTGATACAGCCAATGGAATCGAGATCTACCTTTTCTCTCACAGTCGTTACAAAGTATGTCCTGGGCCAATCACGCAACACAACGGTAAATATACTAAAACAGACGAAAGAATGAAACTGAGAGTGGACAATGGCTTACCTGACACCGGTCCCGGTATTCCTCAGGAAGCTGCTCCGCAGCCAGCAAATCATCAAGCATGCCAAAATACACCTTCAGAGAAACAAACGATTGTATTAGCTTCCATACTGAACTGGAGAAAAGGCTGTACAACATAATCATCAAGATCTGTGAACAGAATAAGGCGTCCAAAAAAGATACTGATAGACCATTCGATATGCACATCAGACACGCACCAAGAGAAAACACTACGTAATTTACTCCTACGGCCCAACACTACGTAATTTACTCCTACGGTCCAAAGGAAGCCTCTAAGGCTGGTCTAAGGCCCCCTTTGGATATGTTTTTTTCTGACTTTTTCTTGAAAAAAGACAGAAATTATCCAAACCGGTTATAACTGAAATGAACTAGAAGCTAAGAAACAGATCGAGAGTAGTTTTGCTAGCTTTTGGTGTCCTGAGCAGCTAAAAATTTATTGTAAAAGCTAAAAACCAAAATTCAACAGCCACAAACGTTTCCTCAGCCAGTCAGAAGCTCTAAAGCCACAAACTATCCAATCTGGGCCTAAGTTGGCTAGCTCAGGTCACCGGTCGAGGACTGGTTGCGAAGTCGAGTCAAGCTGCATTATCTAGCTCTTGCCTTAACTTCACAGAACGGTTGCTCGTTCAAGGTTGCGTATCTCCCAGCTCCAAGCCGGTGACGCGAACACGGCATTCTTCCATATGCACGCAAGATATCGCAAACGCAAGAATTTTGTTCCGATGCTCAGGGATGGGGAGCGGGTCCTGACCTCCCGGGAAGACAAAGAGGAGGTGGTGTGGAACTTCTATAATGCTTTGCTCGGCTCACCACATCCCCGCCAACTGACCTTGAACTTGTCTTCCTTCCACCAGCCCGGGCATGACCTCAGCGACCTTGAGTTGCATTTCACTGAGTTGGAGGTCTGGGAAACCATAAAGCGCTTGCCGTCAGACAAGGCTCCGAGGCCAGATGGATTCACAGGTCGGTTCTATAAAGAGTGTTGGGGAGTGATCAAAGAAGACATTATGGAAGTGTTGCTCGCTATGCATGATGGTGACGGGAGGAAGTTACATTTGCTTAATTCTGCCTTCCTAATACTGATCCCCAAATCTCCTGACGTCGAGCTTATCAAGGACTTCCATCCGATTAGCTTGGTGCACAGTTTTGCTAAGTTGGTTACAAAAATACTTGCTAACCGCCTTGCCCCGAAGCTTCCATCCATGGTCGCTGTGAATCAAAGCGCCTTTATCAAGGGGAGATGCATCCATGAAAACTTCCTCTCAGTGCAACAAATGGCTAAATTCCTTCACGGACAACGGAGCCCTCGGATTTTGCTAAAGCTTGACATCACCAAGGCCTTCGACTCGGTGTCGTGGCCTTTCCTGCTCGAGGTTTTGGTCCATCTGGATTTCGGGCCTAGGTGGAGAACCATGCTTTGCTTCTTGTTGGCATCGTCGTCAACCCGTGTGCTTCTTAATGGATGGCCAGGCCAAGTGATCGAGCACCGTCGTGGTCTTTGGCAGGGAGACCCTTTGTCACCGATGTTGTTTATCCTCATCATGGACGTCTTAAATGCCTTGTTCCTCAAAGCCAGTCAAGAGGGGATCTTGTCACCGTTGGCGGGCAGAGACATAGGGCACCGAGTATCTATGTATGCCAATGACGTGGTCTTGTTCATCCATCCGTTGGAGCATGATTTCTCTGCGATTAAGGCCATTCTTGAGTGCTTTGGTGCGGCATTCGGTCTGTCCACAAATATGAGCAAAAGCTCAATTGTGCCGATCTAGTGCACAGAGGGTGACCTTGAGCTCGTCCTCATTGAGTTACCATGCACCATTTCTGAGTTCCCTTGCAAGTATTTGGGGCTACCACTGTCAATCCGCAAGCTCCGCAAGTCTGACCTCCTACCGTTGCTGGATAAACTTGATGACTTGCTCCCAGGATGGAAGGCCGACCTCCTAAACTCGGTCGGTAGGGCGGTCTTGGTGCGCGCCGTGCTCACGGCCGTGCCCATCTATACTCTCATGGCACTGGACGTTCCCAAATGGACCATCAAAGCAATAGACAAAAGGCGTCGAGCGTTTCTCTAGAGGGGCAGACGTGATGTACAGGGTGGTCATTGTGCAGTGGCTTGGTCGAGGGTTTGCCGACCAATTGAGCTTGGAGGTCTTGGTATTCAGAATCTTGAGTATCTCGCTTGGTCGCTTCGGATGAGGTGGCTTTGGATGCGGAAATCAGAGCCGGGGCAGCCCTGGATGGCGCTTAACATCACCGTTCAACCTAACGCTGCTGCTATGTTTGCTCTCTCAGTCGTCTCTGTCATTGGTGATGGAAGAAATACGTTCTTCTGGACTGATCGGTGGTTGTCTGGGCGGTCCCTATTTGATCTGGCGCCGACTCTGTCTCAGTTCATGCCGAGGAGGGCGGCGGCCAGGCGGACGGGATATGATGCCTTGCAAGAGGGTGCCTGGATACGGGACATTTCCAATGAGCTATCTATCCAGGCGCTGGAGGAATATTTGCATGTGTGGGAGGTGCTGCAACCGGTCGTTCTCACTTCTGACTGCGAAGATCAGCACATCTGGACACCAGCTGCCTCTGGGAAGTTTTCCACTCAATCGGCATACCGTCAGTACTTCATCGGTTCCACCAGCTTCAAGCCCTATCGGAGGATTTGGAAGTCTTGGGCTCCTCCGCGAGCTAAGTTCTTTATTTGGTTGGCCTCGATCAATCGTTGTTGGATGGCTGACCGCCTAGTGCGCCGCGGTCTCCAACATCCGAGCAACTGCCCCTTGTGCGATCAGGCTGAAGAATCTATCCATCATCTCCTTGTTGGTTGTGTGTTTACGAGGGAGGTCTAGTTACAATCGATGCTTCATGTTAGCTTGCAAGAATTGGCCCCTGATCACACCACTAGCGACTTCCAAGAGTGGTGGCACGATGCTGGCCGAAGGACCCCCAAGGAATCTCGTAAAGGGTTCAACTCTTTGGTGATTTTGGTAGATTGGTCGGTGTGGAAGCTTCGTAATCGTTGTATCTTCGACAATGCTCAGCCTAGGATGCCACAATTACTAAGAGAGATCAAAGAAGAGGCTAGCTTATAGTGCTTAGGAGGGGCTTGGGGGTTGCGGTCTTTGTGGCCGTGAGCTTTCGGTCGGGGTAGTTTATATTTTCAGTGGCGCGCATGTATCCATATACTAACCCGGCCGTTGGTACGGCTTCGTAATCGGACGCTATCCTTTTCTTCTTCTTAATATAATGACACACAACTCTCTTGCGTGTTCGGAAAAAAAAAAGTTGGCTAGCTCAGCTACTACAAATCCAACAGAAGAAACAGTGTTTTCAGCATACGGAAAATGCAACTTGGAGAGCATAGCATGTAACTTGTAAGACCAGCTTATGATAGACAAAGTCCGTTTCTACACCCTTCTCTCTCTTTCTTTTTTCAAAATGAAACGCTTGGAGCCTATATGACTCTTAGGCATCCCTCAGATTACTTTGGAGAAAAAGAGCATAAGAAGAGTTTATCAGTGGCAGAGAAAAGAAACTAGAACAACCTAAAGGTAGTAGACGGCTTTTTATTAAGAAATAGGCACACAAATTCGCATTGAAGAGGAATCAAATATGAGTGGTCTAAACGTACATCAACACCCTCAACCAACTGAGTCAGGCTCAGTTTGTAGAGCAAACCAAAATGGTAAATGCAAAATAACTCTTGCTGTTTAAGTGGTGCAGGTTACCGTCATATCTCCCAAGGATTTGCAGCAGATTGGACAAGTGTAGTGAGTGCAAGTATATGCCTGAAATTGAATCTGTCATAACAGCATTTACCCCAGCCAGCGTAGTATATCAGAATACTACTAGATTATCATACCTGAAAACAAGCTGAATGTATGAAATGGCCACAAGGAAGACCTCTAACTGGTGCACTTGATGTAAATATGAAGTTGCAACAGATTGGGCAATTCATCTCTAGCATCTTTTCTCGGCATTTGTGTTTTATCAATTTAATGCTAAGGCAACAATTGCACTTCATGCAATGGAAGAAATCAGTACCCAATCCTTCCCCAAGACGACACAAATTACAGAAAGGACAATGGTAGACGGTCCTGAAAAACAACCTAGAATTAGGAGTGTCTAAAATATTACAAAGATGGACCACATCAACCTACAATTAATTTCAAGTAATGCAATACAATTAATTAAATGTGGCACACAACACATTATACAAAATTAAGGACAGGCTCTCACAGCTTACCACTGCAGTGGCTTAAATTTTTGCATAAAACTTTAGTTAGAAAAGAAAATGTGACTGGACAATTGAAGCATTCATACATAGAACACGACCATAAGAGGGCAAGAAATCAACATCCGCATGTTCAGTGCCAAGAAAGGAAAACAGCACATTGTTCCAAAGAAGTAAGGGCAAAAGTGAGCCACAATGCATTTGTCACAGAGAAATATATGGAACCTACAAAGAGAAGGGTTGTACGCAGCAATAGAAACTAAAATCTAGAGCAGTATAATAGTACCTTTCGTCATCAAAAAACTTGCATATGCTACAGTAATACTTTGCCATGGATAGCCCATTGCAAGAAGCGGTTTGGCAATTTGGACCAACCGGCTGAACTTTCAGGCATAGCATGCACATCATCTCCATCGTTGCTTTCCTACAAATAGCAGCTCCACAAAGTGAACAAAATATTTTAGCCTTTTATCTTATTAGATTTCTAAGTTCTAACAATCAACACTTCATATGACAAAAGGTTGTCCCAGTACGCGATTATGTATCTACCAAATCTTAGCTGCTTCGCAGAAAATAAAAGCTACAACTGGGAATTTCAATAAGAGGAAAACTGTTCAGTTTGCAAAGGAAGTGTTGTCCCATAACAGCATTGCAACCAACAATTTTCAATCGATAACTGCAGGCTTATTTGATGTTTGTAGTTAGATGTTAAAAAACGGAATCTGAAAACTCTACCATAAGAAATACAGAAGCATCCTTTATCAACTAAAGGTGTAGAAGATATTGAAATAAATGATTGTGGCAAAGTTACCTTTCCATTGTATGGTCACTGACTTCATCATGACAGAATCTGCATGTGAACAGCTTATTGCAGCATACAGCAACAACCTTGCAGTTTCGTTTGTAATGTTCACAACCAAATACTTGTCTATCTGGATCTCGATATGAAGGAATGCATCCAGGTATTCCTGTGCATCTATTATTATGTTCTGCACTTGACTCCAGTGATTTCTGCTGAGAAGCTATCCAGCGGCTAAAATTTACATAATTAGGAATAGACAATAGTCATGCCAACTTATTTCCTGTAGTTTTAGAAGGAACAGAAGGAAAAATCACTTGAACTTATGTATTGTTTATTTAAATAACAAACCTGGTCATGAGATTTTGGATCAGATAGGCCTTTCTCCTTGGATCAAGAGTAGAATCTCGAGAAACCTTTCGTATCTCAGCCTCCAGCTCACTCTGGTTCATTCGGAAGATGTCCTTCCAACCAGGCTTAAACATCTGGTCACTCTGTTCAAGATTCCCCTGAAAATGACTTTCTACAAGGCCAAGATAAAAAAGCTCAGTGAAATAAAAGTTTGTATGAAAACTGTAACGTACCGATATACCATGAATCACGAGAAAGAGCTATTTTACAGGTTATCCTCTTTTATCATAATATTACATCCTGCTCTCTCTACTCTGGTTATTATCTAACCAGTCAACCTCAGGTATGATTAATCCATCTTCATTATCCTCGATTAAATTTCTTTTCTATAATAATTCAGAGGCATTACCAAGAATTGCATCGTCTATAGTTTGAGCCGTTCAAATTAGTCAAGCAATTGGGATGTCCAAATTGCCATTTTAGTTGTTGAAATTGCAAGAATATATCAGTCATTGCACAATTTGACATCTAGTAAATTGAATGTTTGTTAATACGCCCCTTGGTTCATCTAAACTAGCATTCTGCCTAAAACTTAGTAGTAATCATTGGCACTGCTATCCGTGTCGCAATAGGAGATACAATGATAATTTCAAATAAAACATCTAACTTATCTATGAACATGTCGCTCATTGAAAATTGTTAAATCTTTTACAAAAATCGTATATAACTGGTAATTATCCTCTCTCTTTTATTCCATCAAACAAGGTATAGACCAGTGGGGCCCAATCAAGGGTTCTCTTATCGATAACGATATGACATCAATGACATTAATAAAATATAATATGGAAACCTAAAACCATGGAAGATGTAGAAGAGAGGAAACAAGAAGAAAACCAATTGAACAGACCTTCTGGAGGAGAAGAGGCCTTGTTTGAAGGGCCAGACGAAGTTGAAGGTCCCTTCCACCATTCATTTAGCCATTCATCGAACATTGTATTCTTAGTTGCTTGCCTCCATGTATCCAGCATTTTATTTTGTTCCTCTAGACTAAGTGCTGATGTAACCCAAGGTAACATTGACTGCAGAACCTCGGCGCCTGTTGTTCCAATTATACGACCGATAATCTTATCCTGCTCCTCTATAGAAAAGTGTTTATCAAACAATGGCCACAACTCAAGTTCTTCTCTATGAACATGATTAGACAAGGTGACCCGGATAGACTTGCACATTCCTTGAAGCTTCGTCAAAAGTTCATTATGCTTTCTGGTCCAATCAATCTTGTTATCTGAACAAATAAAAATTGTTCCAGCTTTATCAACTTCATCAAAGGGATGGCTCAAATCATCATGTAGTTGTGAAAGCTCAAATAGAACACTGGATATATCTTTAAACAGTTTTTCTCCCTGCTTGTGGTCAAGGGTGTACGAGTGGCTGACATTGTGCAGTGTCTCTTTTGATTCAAGAGCAGGAAATACAGTCTCATCTTCAGCATTGCTGTGTGCTCTATAAAGACCCCACAGTAAACGAAACCGTCCGATGAATTGGCGAAGACTAGATTCATCCCCATCGATAAACTTTCCAGACTCAACATCTAAATATTCTAAATCCTTGCGAATTGCCTTATGAAATTTGAATATGGTGTCAATTGGCCTAGAAAGGTTATCTGGGCCAGAAAATTCTGCATCTGTCTCCCATGAAAAAAGGCTTGAATATAATGAAGGTGCAGAATTGTAAGGCAGAGAGCGCAAGGCCTTTGCAGAGGCAAATGAACTAACACCGAGGTCACTACTTTCTACTCTTAACCTAGGAATGTAACAAGGTCTGCTGGCACATGGAGATGCTTCGATGTCAGTATTTTGTGAGCAATGACGTCTATTAATATTGGTACTAGATTCTGCATGACTTAAACGCTTGGCTGGCCTGGAACCATTTTCTGATTGCAATAGTAGAGAAAAGGCTCCCTTGCTACCAATAGAACATGGACAGAATGACTGACATTTTTTTAATTCTTCTCCACCCAATGCGCAGCTCACTGCTCGTGATTTCAAGCATACAAACTTTCCAGAGTTGGATGTGTCCTCCAAACGACCTTTGCATGCCCAGCCAGAGAGAAGACTGACCAATGCAGTTTCAGAGGAAGGTGCTGCTCCATGCATTATTAGTAAATAAAATTAAAATTTGGAAAGATTTTTGCAAAACTAGTGTATTATGGCACAGAGAAAATAGGAAAGTAAATAAATATAACCTGCCAATTGCATATTCTGAAGAAAATATACCACCTCTGCATCATTAAGCTTCGCTGCAAACCATGGTAATACACGTTCCAGTAACTTCAATGGCATGACACAGAGACTCCTATATAACAGTTCCCTTTGTTTCTCTTGTGAGAAATTTATTCTAGCTTCAGGAAGTACCTGGATAATAAGGTGGACAAGAGATGAGATCTATCGGTCAAGTAGGGTTAATATTCGAACTGATAGGACAACAGTTCCAGCTTATTTAGTCTAAACTAACCTTTGTTTCCTCATCATTGAATTGCCTCTCGATTTTCTGCATTATCTGATCAGCTTGTGAACATAACTCAGAGTAAAAATCCACTGCAGTTGATCTTGCTCCTGCTATTTGGATTTGTTGAATTAAACATCTAAATTTATTAAAGCTCTGCTCTTCGTCAGCATGCTCCTTTACAAAGGACAATTCACCATCGACTGCTGGGAATATAACTTGATCCTCGGCAATACTGATCAACAAAAATGCAACTGATGAAACCAAAGAGTTGAGATTAATTCACTTCACTTGAGAACATAAAAACAACATATTTAGATCTGAAACATCAAAAACTTTTGACCAAAAACCAGATGTTACGCCTAAAGGGCCAAAGCATTGAATTCGATGTCCAGATGTATCTGAGATGCATCAATAATTTTATATTCATTTATGATGATGGCTAAATCACTTAATTGTTAATATAAAGCAATGTGTTATCACAGTCTGTGTAAGAAATGTAATGTGCAATTGAATAAATATCAATAATAAGTCTAACACAATAGAGACAAGATTTCATCAGTTGTTAATTTGTCATGTTGCATATGTAAAATCAAATTGGTTGCGCAACAGGCTTTAGAAACAGAGATGCACATGAGTTGAGATTCAAAGCCAAATACCTGTGGAAAACGCACACATCTGCAATGAATTGCAGCCTTACATTAAAGGCTGATATGTCAGAGAAGTCTCCAGATTGCTGGATATTTCTTGTCTCCTCTGCTATAGCACTCAGTTCACTCCGGACAGCATTGTGCCAATACAGAATCTCATCAATTGGATGCGTGACAAGCTGGCTATGACTAGATTCTGTGCACTTTCTCTTTCCAGTTTTGGAATGCTCAAGTGACCGTGCATGTTTATCTGTTTCATCAGAGGTATCCTGACATCTAAAACTTCCTTTTGATTTAGGATCACAGAAATCTTGTGCCACTGTTCTCAATGTTTTCCCTCCAATCCATGCGAATACAATCTTCACAAGTCAAAAACTGACATTAAGTACTCTCGCTAGAAAAAAACTAACATTAAGTAAAAGCATCAGTAGCTTCATAAATAGAAAGGTTAGATGCATTATCATGAGGACCTCTTGGAGAAGTTTCTCTTCAGGAACAATTTTACGCAAGCAGTCAAGAATATCTCGGTGCTCATCAGGTGAAACAGAAGCTGAAAGCCACGGAAGGAACTCTGCCATCATATTAACGGGGATGCTGCATAAGAACTGCCATACTAAATCA
Source organism: Phragmites australis (assembly GCF_958298935.1). Lineage (NCBI taxonomy): Eukaryota > Viridiplantae > Streptophyta > Magnoliopsida > Poales > Poaceae > Phragmites > Phragmites australis. The sequence continues at coordinate 34,137,936 of NC_084929.1, read as the reverse complement.
GCTTGCTCTTCGTGTGAAAATTTCTTGATAAGCAACGGGAAGACCTGAAACATTCTCAGAAGATTAGACACCAACATCGTATGCCCTACACTGAACATGCTATAATAGACGTAAGAAGGACACTGAAATACTGAATTGTTGCATAAATATCAGCAAGTGAGGAGTCATCATCGAATACATAACCAAAAAAGTCTATGAAAAAACTGTTGTTGGATTAAATCTGTAATTACAGGCCCCCTACCCTCTCCACCCCCCCCCCCCCACCCCAAAAAAATGATATTCAATCAAGTCTTATTTGTGATACAAGCACATATCTTTGAAGTAAAAGAATAAAAGTGTTGGACGAGAAACTACACAAAATGCAAAGTTCTTTCTCTTATATAGGAACCACGCCAAACAGTTAATAGTGAGGATACCAACAATTAAATTCTAGAGAGACTCCACAGTTGGCGTCCAGATTATTAAGCTTTAACAAAGAAGTGAAGAACCACAGATTAAATACATACTTGGGTTCATTATACCAGCAATTGTGACTTTTTATCATAGAACATAACAGCTGGTACACGTCAGCTGGTACACGTTTAGAAATAGGTGCCTCGGCTATTAGAATTACCTAGGATGCAAATTGTGAAGCTACTACAAGTGCTTCACCATATTTAGCCTGATGCTCAGTAAAATGTTTGGAACCACAGATGGGAGTAGACTAACTATTATAGATGTGACAAAGGACAACTAAAAGGTTGACAAATATGCCTTATTTGACTACTAGAACATGTCAACACATCTCATACAGCTGCATAGAGAAACTGAAGGCCTGAGAGTTTTATTTGAATATTTCATTCAAAGGGCAGAACGAACAAACAGGGAAACGGGAAAACCTGTTCTTCTTCCTTGGACATATGTTGGGTTAGAAACGTTTGAAGTGCTCCAGTACAGGATGCAAGTTCCCTTCGAATATCATCATCATTCTGCACATCTAGCTGTAGCAGGACGAATAGATGTGCAAAGAAATCATTTTCGCCATTGTGTTCAAGAGAATATGTCCCTGCGACATTTTTCACTCGAATATCAAGTGCTGGAAAAATAACCTGCAATCACCAATAGGAAAATCTTATACCCCAAATCTTCAGTAAACACTCCACATCACGATAGGCTTACAGTTGACCTAGGAATCTCTCACAGATACACCAATCTATGGGCTTAAAATACCAGCAATTTTTTTGCGAATAAAAGACCAGTAATTAATCTGCAATAAAAATGTATGAGGTCCATGCTTTGAGTATTTGGCATATAATAGGCCTACCCTTTCCCGGTATGGCCGTATGAAACAGGAACAGCACTTGTAACTGCAAATAACAAATTTGTTTGCAACCTTTTCACTTTCTGAATTTTGCAACCTTCATCAAGTCCAAACATCCAGCTCCTAACAGGAATGAATTAGAACAAATTTAACCTACTCCATTGTCAGCAAGTCACATAGGCTATGCTACTCTAACAAGATCTAGGAAACATATAATCCGAGACAGAACCATATATGATAGATACTCTCAAGGGTCAGACATGAATCAATTTTTACCAGTTAGTTTAAGACATAACTAGACGTTCGCATCAGAGTGACAGTGAAATCCTGGAAATCGCCACTGATGTCAGAAAGCAGCAAATTGTTTACAGTCACATGGTCCGTACACGTACAGACATCTCACACTATGCACTTGACAATAACCAAATCACACAGCCAACTAGCTGCACTTGTTAACTCCATCCATTTTCAGACCATGTCGATGCAGCCGCAATTGAACCCGAAACCAAGCCAAACCCTCTGATGAACGGACGCGACAGTTTCCGCAACGTTGAAGCCCTCCCTCCTCCCAGTCACCACAATCCCGCAAGCTCAAACATCGACGCACCGGCACTCGCCACGATCTCAGTACCAAAGCGACGCGAAACAACAATGCAACGAGAAACAGCGGAATCGGCGGCCGCGCAACGAACCGTACGTACCGCGTCCTCGGCGTCGCAGTGGTGCCTGTAGACGGAGAAGAGGAACCGGCAGCGCCCCTCGAGCGCCGCCACGTCCCCCGCGCGCTCCGTCGCGAGCCGCACGGCCGCGGCGTGCATCCCCTCCAGCTCCGCGCGGATCGCCTTGTGGAAGTAGACGAGTATCAGCACCGGCGCCTCGGCCGCCGACCCCCCCGCGGCTAGGGGACGAGGGGGCGAGAGCGGCACCACCGAGTGCGCGATCGGCGCCTCCCCGGCCATCGGCGTCGCCATCCTCCGCGGGTGCCTGCTGAAATGTGCGCGTCCCGGTTCTCTCTCTGTTTCGCCCACTCGGCTCGGTTGAAATGTTTCGATTTATTTTCCCCGGTTGGCTTGTTGTTTTCTGTGGGCTTTATATGTTGGCGGCCGACGAGACTATGAGAGGTGGAGCTGCGCGGGTGGCAGATGTGGGCTCTGCCTCTGTGTGCGCCGCTGGTGCGGAAATGCAAGTTTATTAGGATGGGCGTAGAGTACTGATTGGTATCTATAGATCTATCTTAATATAATTTAATTAATTAATTAGTTATTTTAATCCAGTTAAAATAATTAATTAGTTGTTTGTGTTGAATTAAAATGGATCTACGAATCACTCCACGCTCATCTCTATAGTTCACATGGGTTCAGTGAACGTGTGATTTATCTCAGTTCTTCATCTGTCATAACTCGCGAGTGCACCTCTATCGTACGTCTAAAGATAATACTGTTGAAAGCATTTGCAAATAGCTAAATATTATGCACCCGAATTTAAACACTAATAAATAGAGATGTACCCTCACGCCTGTACTACCACACCAAAATGTGGTTCTGATAGAGGGTAGCTTGGGAAGGTGTTACATTTGTATTTTGGGAAAAATGCAACCCCACCCTGAAAGTTAGTCTGATTTTGAGATTCCCCCTCCTCAGAAGTTGTTTTGTTCCAACCCCACGCCCCACAGTAAATCTGGTTTTGAGATTCTCCCATAATTCAAAAGATTTGAATTTGATTAAAATTCAGCTGAAATAAATATAAGAATTAGATTCAAATCACCACTTAAAGAACCATAAAAACAATTAAATCAAGATACATATGCTCAATTTATTGCAAGTATTAATTTAGAATTTAATTTTGTGTGCTCTTTAAAATACTTAGCCAAAATAATATATTTGAATATATATGTACCATTCAAATATATACACTTGATTTTATGTCAGAGAATAAAAGCACCTAGAGGTTCTTCTCAAGTGCACACAGACTTCACACCCGGAGAAAATTTAGCTCTCAGATATTTTGTATTCCACAAGGAACTACGGATTACACTCCTAGCAGGAAGGCCAAATATACCCCCATGTTTTCCATTTAACCCAATCGGGGAAACGTTATGGTATCCCAGAATGGCAAGTCCAAGTGGAAATGACTAACCCTCAATTGAAACTCTGGTATCAATAAAGGTCTACTGAGAATTTGGATATAACAGCTTGTCTAGTTAAAAAGGATAACAATTATGTTTGACAAATATCACATAGTACTCATACGAAGGTTAAAATAACAGTTGATCAAGAAGAATACCTGATGGAACATAAGTTTTCCGTGATCCCTTCTCCAAACCTTAGATTCGGGGATAAAATTCTTTTTAAATGGGGTAAATTTATAACACCATGTGTTTTAATATCTAGAAAATAGTCAAAATCCACTCCTTTAAAAATCTAATTATTAAACCAATATAAAATCAAGAATATATATATATATATATATGTGTGTGTGTATATTTAAATATATTATTTTGGCGAAGTATTTCAAAGAGCACCAAATTACATTCTAAATTAATCATTGCAATAAATTGAGCATATGCATTTTGTTTAATTATTTTTATGGTTTTTTGAGTGGAGATTTAAATCTAATTCTTATATTCATTTCAGCTGGATTCCAATCAAATTCAAATCTTTTGAATTATGGGTATCCCAAAACTACACTAACTTTTAGAGGGTTTTTGCAAAAAAAAAAACAACTTATAGGGGGATTTCAAAATCATTGAGGTTTTTTTTTCATTTTTCCCTTGTATTTTTGTACGTGCTAAAGCCCATCCGGTGGTTCCAGCCACAAAATCCTCTGAGCGTGCCGTGACTGCTCCCATTGGTGCAGATTCATGCAGCCCATGCACACACGCTGCCGTGTCAGCTCCAGCCGCGTCATAGAAAAAAGAAAGTTTCAGCTGAATTTCAATCAAATTCAAATCTTTTGAATTCTAGTATCTCAAAACTACAGTAATTTTTAGAGGGTTTTTGCAAAAAAACAACTTACAGGGGGATTTCAAAATCATTGAGGATTTTTTTTTTCATTTTCCCTTGTATTTTTGTACGTGCTAAAGCCCATCCGGTGTTTCCAGCCACAAAATCGTCTGAGCGTGCCGTGACTGCTCCCATTGGTGCAGATTCATGCAGCCCATGCACATACGCTGCCGAGTCAGCTCCAGCCGCGTCATAGAAAAAATTCATGCAGCCCATGCACATACGCTGCCGTGTCAGCTCCAGCCGCGTCATAGAAAAAAGAAGGCGTGCCGCGTGCCGCTTGGAAAATCTGATGGCGCGTGCCATGGGACGGTGTCCCCCATAGATAATAATGTCCAATCCATTTGTTAACAGCAGCAGCATGAGACGTTGACACGTACGGGTAATTAAGTACGGCGTTACCGGATCTAGGCTTGCAAACCGTAGCTCCCAACAATTCAGGCATGCGACGTTGTGCTGTGCTACTAATTTTTTACACGGTCTCTGTCGAGCTCTGACCTCGCATTGCAGTCAACGTTTCGAAACTCAGGTCACTTTCAGAGAGGTTAGCGTGCATAAAACAATTCCCAGAATGGAAGAAGCACGATCGCGGGGAGGCGCCTCGTTGCCGCCTCCACATTCGGAAAGGGTGCTTTCAGATATACTAATATACACTACCACTTATCAGTTAAACTAGTTAATTCCTCTTCTTCTTCTTTTGCGAACAACTAGTTAATTCCTCTTTGCACTGGTCTAATACTATACGCATGGCCAGATTGTGGGAGAGATCTGAGTATTTGGATTTAAATTTCGTTTTCCAATTTTTTTCATTCACCAGCGGAAAACCTGGAATTCAAATAAAACGAATTTTTCGAATGAAAAACCCGAAACTCGTGAAATTTCAAGAAATTCCACCGAGATAAAAAATCCATATGCTTATCCGTTGCGTTGCATTGCGATCTCTTCCTGCAATAGCCTACATCGATCCGAATTAGTTTTTTCTTTCTTAGACGACGCTCTGAACTCTCTGTTTCCCAAATGAAACTGGAGTCTCGAAAAATTCAGATATATTAGTTGAGTTAGAGCTGGTATTGTACGACGTACGTACACTTGCGACAGAAGTTAGTAGGATCCGAGTGTATATGTACCACTTCCAGAAAGGAAAGGCCAGGGAGTGGCCAGTGCCAGCGGGAAAGCAGAGAGAGGGTCACGGTGTCCAGAATGGTATGTGTAAGTCACTTCTGATCAACCAACCAATCCAATCTCTCTCTCTATATATATGTGTGTGTATGATCGATCATGTTGCAGCATCAGTTCGCCCGAACTGGTCGCTTTCAGAACCGAGAAAAGACGGTAAAGACTACGATGACAATGATGACGGGGACAGCGGACGGCGATCATTTCAACTGATCGCCCGGGTGTAGAAGGTCAAGGATCTTACGACGACTCGATCGATTCATGTCAGTGTCAGGTAACGAACGGGACAAAAAGCGTGCGGCCGCTCCATCGATTGGCTGCATAGAATACTTGTCTTGAGAATTCGAACCTGATGACCTGTCTTGAGAGTTGAGACCCAATCAGGCGAAGCGTGAATCATGCATGTCTGCCAACACGTTACACGTACGTACGCTCTAAGTGAACGCTCCCCAAATCAGTTATGTAATGCGTTATTCGTCGATCCGCTTGCCCGGTCGAGAGTTCACATTGCATGATTATTCGATTTCAACGATGGCCTTGCTCCTGGCCCCATATGCATGCTCAAATGCCGAAAATATAAAGAAACGCAGCGATTCGTGATGTATCCGACGGGCCCAATGCCACGCACGGTCAGGTCAGGCGGGTGGCTCTTGTGCGTCGGCGTGTGCTAACCCGCGCATCCGTCGGCGTCACGCGTGGCAGCTTTGGCCTGCCGCGAGAAAACGGGTGCCGTGAAGCGGGCGCCGGCACGTCGCGGGGACGGGCACGGCACGAGCCCCTCGCGCGTCATGCCATGCCTGCTGCTTTCTAGAGCGCCCACGCTCACTCGCCTTCTCTTTTTCTGAGCGGATCAAGGGGCGTGTTTGGATGGTCTGCTCCACTCGTGCTTGCATCCGCGCGTGCGTATAAACTCCAAATGATGAGCGTTTGGTTGCCAGGACAGAGCGTGCGGGCTTGCATCCGCTCGTGCAGTTTGGGGGTGATTGGTTAGGGTCTGTTTGGTTGTCCGAATATCCTCAGTCTGGCTCGTACGAGTCATACAGGCTGAGTTGAGTCAGGAGGGTCTGTTTAGTTGGTTGTATGTGCTATGTCTGGCTAAGAAAAGATGGTGTTTGGTTGCCCGCATGAGTATATGTTGTATTACAAAGAAACTCATTTTTTTTACCAAATAACGTAGGGTTCAAAATATTTTTATAAATTAGTACATCACAGGATAAGAATATTAGTGAATTTTTTATGATTTTTGAATAATTTTAATTAAATGGTTAAAGATAATAGTAATTGATGTCTTATAAAGCAACTTGCATTTTTGTTATGCAACATAGGGTTGAAAATAATTTTAGAAACTAGTTCATGCCATATGAAGAATATAAATGATTTTTTCTAAATTTTTGGGAATTATTTTGAAGGCATAAAATTTGCAACAGGTTAAAAAAGGTTGCTTGTTTGAAGAATTTTAGTTCAAATTGGGCTCAAGCTTTTTGGGTCAAATAAGTTAAAATGTATTGCACATGGATTGTAGTTTCACACAAAAATTGTTGCATAATTTTTGGACCACGGGAAGGTGTTCTCTTGGGTAGAAGAAGTGGTAACGATATTTTTCTTCGACCGACTAATGTTCATCCATCGACCTCCCTCTTTCTGTGCATTTGACGGCCGCTGTTTTCGTGGACTTTTGGGGTGGCCGGCCACATCACCGGGAAAACCGAGACACTACACCAAGGCTTCCAGGGCAAGGCCGGTTGACGCCCTTATCCCCACTCCCCTGGCTCTCTCTGCTCACTCTCCTTTCTCTCTCTCTCTCTCACTTGGCGCAGAGCAGTGCAAGCACGGAGCGACATGGCCGCCGGCAAAAATACACGCCGTCGAGCTCACCTTCGCCCCGTCCAAGCCCCCAAGAGCTGGGGTGGATCTTCATCGAGCCCTTCCCGAACGTATTGACGTGTTTCCTCGTCGGATTAAGGCTCACGCCGTCATCTTCTTCGTCGCCGACGCCTATCTCCGCCCCTTCGTCGTTAAGCTACCAACTGCGAGCTCCATCTCCTAAATACGAAGCTTGGTGAGCTCCCTTGCGCCCTATAAAGCTTTTGTGCGTGTTATTTCATCCTTGGCCCATCGTCGGTGCGATTCTCCGCGTGAGCCGCCCACCGCCGCTGCCTCGGCGCATGTCGCCAACCGAGCCGTCGTCGGGCTCCTCGGCCGAGAGTCGTGTCGTCGTGTTCGCTAACACACGTAGATGCCGTTGGTCCCTTCAGTCGGGCCATCTACCGTTGCCGTCTAGCCACCGACGTGCCGAGCTGCCACTGTAGGTTGCCGCCATTTGCTATCGATGGCCGCTCGACGTCAACCACGTGTGTCTCAGTTGGGTCCACCGTGTCGCGCTGGTGCTACGGCTGCCTTCCACGGACCACGCCGCCACGCCGTTCGCCACAGGCGAGGCTGGCCGAACTAGTCGTGCCACCATCACTGTGCTGCCCCGCCTTCAGGCCGTTTGTCCCAAATCAAACAAGCCTGAGCCCATTGTCAGTGGCTGTGGTTAGTTGGCCTTGAGTAGAAAAAGGTGTAGGCCATTTTAATATTCTGTTTAAATCGGATTTTGCAAAATGGAATTAGTTTTGCATTGATAAATTGGGTGAAACACTTAAAATGCATAGGAAAATGTGCATAGCTCCAAAAATCATGAAACAAATTTTGTTAGGTTTGTATGATCATTATATACATGTTAAAAATACTGGGAGATATGAAATATGTATTTAATTTTTATGGGTTAATAAAATAGTTTTCAGCTTCATTAATCCATAATTAATTTTTGGTAGCTCCAAAATTGATGAAATCAATTTTGTAAATCCTATTATCTTATGCACTGGTTATAAAAAATACTCACCATCATTCTAAACCTAATTAAACTATCTATTTAGGGCTAAGATTAGATTTAAGCTTATTAAATCTAGAAAATTATTAAATGTTTAATAATGAATCGAAATCAAGAAATATTTGATGCTTTAAACTCGTGTCATGATGTATTTCATCTCCACTTTGTCATGCACTGTGAAGCATCCATCTTTGTACTTCATTCATGCTCATCATTACACGCGTTCTTCATTAGTGAATGAAGGATCGGAGTGTGACACGAGCACGATCGAGGACAACACCAACCTCCCAGAGTTCTATGAGTGTTGTGTGGAAAGTATTTGACAAACCTTGGAGTAGCAAAGCAAGCATCTAAGCATATTACACCCTTTGTTCAAATTGAACGGTGTCTCAATTGATAAATTATGCTTATGTATATTTGTATGTTTAGTGAGTCGTTTGTCGGTTGTATATGTGTAGAACCTATGTTGAATTGCATATCCTCTCCCTTGAGACGTTGTATCTCCGTATCCTTGTAGTCTTGGTAACATGGTTGATGTCTAAGAGTCGCTCGAAATGCTTAGAAATGCTTAGGTCCTCGGTAGAAGTCGAGCGACGGTGCCCCCGTTATTCGCGAGCATAGGGCTCACTGCAACAACCTAAATTCTCAAAACCAAATATATTAAAAAAATCAAAGAAAATAAAAGAGTTTTTGCAAAATTAAATAAAATCCCCAAGTGTGTATGTCTTTATACATGTTTATGCATATATGTGAATAAGTGTGTTATATGTATAAGTACATATATGCAATGAGGGCTTTTTCCTATAAAAGAATATATATATATATATATATATATGTGTGTGTGTATATATTTTGATTGCTTGATTTTGTGAGCTAGTATATATATATGTGGTGTATACGCTGTATAAGTATAATATACATGTGTATATACATAAGGCAATAGAAAAGCTTTTGTATTAAATAGGTCGAAGCCCACCTCTTCTTTTCTCTCCCTCTCTCTGTTTTGGCCGATCCAGCCCAACCCAACCGGCCCGAGCCAGCCCACCGCTATCTCCCTCTCTTCTCTCTTCTCCAATTCTGCTCGCGCAGCAACACGGCCGTCGCCATGAAGATATCATCGTGTCTGAGTTGGAGATCAACCGCCCAACCGCTCAACAAGATCGCCAAAACATCTACAAGCTCAAGCCCGTGCCAATTTTGCCAAAGCCCGAGCCAAAACCATGAAGAACGCGTAAGAGAGTTCGCCGGCCGTACGAGCTCCCAATCAAATTCGCGGGATTGCGTTGGAGATGAGCTACAGAGTAAAAGGACGAAGAATCCTAGAGCTATGCACGATCTTTTGGCAAAAGATAGAGACCCGAGCTCATTTGAATCCTCAGGGTCGCGCTTGAGCCACCGTCGCCTCTCTATTCAAATCCGAATTGAATTGGAGATGCGGTAGCCGTCCGCCTATAAATATGCAACCCTAGAGGTTCCTTAGATCATTGCATAGTTTTTGCCCAACTCGCCGAAAAGAAATCGACGCCCAGAACGCATCTCCGACAAGCTTCGAAGCTTTGCGCCGCCTGTCGCCATCGCCAGCCTTGCTGGAGCGTCTTCGACGCCGACACATGCCCTAGGTGAGTTCCCCATGCCGACCCGAACCTTTTCCGCCGCTCGCCATCGATTTTAGTTCACCGGAGCGCCTTTCTGGCGAGCTTCTAGCCATGCGCCGCCATGGGAGAGATGCCGCCACCCTCTGTTCCGCAGGAGTTGAGCACCAGTGCATCTGAGCCGTTGGATCTTGATTCGACAGTGAAGATTAGATCCCCTCGTACCCTTTCGCGAGCCAATCAGACGTCACCACGTGTCCTCCACAATCCTAGTCACCCCTGCTTGCCACCTCATCTAGCCACATCAGCATTTTGCCCTACGTGTCAAGCCACCTCAGCAAGGAGTGCTAGTCTGCAAGCCCAGTCAGCATTTTCTTTTCTTTTAATTATTTTAATGACATCATAATTGGTATATATTACGCAATAAATATTTTTTAGTATAAAAATAATTTTGAAAAATATAATCAATAGGAAATTAATTTCTGAAAATATTTTATAATGTTTTATAGATTTATTTAATTCTATTTAATGGTTTTAAATAGTTTTATAATTCAAATAAATGCTGGAAAATTTTAGAAAAATCCCAAAAAAATCATAGATGGCTTTAGAAAATCCTAGAAAATTCTTATAAACATAAATTCATTTATAGATAATCTTTTCAGTCCTGTTCTAACCTTTGAAAAATCATAACTTGTAAACCGTAGCTCCATTTTAACCCGTTCTTCCGCTGAATTGTCTGAAATAGTGTAATATTATGATGATGATGTTTGGTTCTTTTGGATCTTGGTGTTTATGTGTTGTTGTTTTTTCTACGTATGTTGCGAGTAGACGCTAACGTTTCGGAGAAACTAGGAGGTCTGCAAGATCAAGATTTTGAAGACCCAACTGAGTTCAGTGAAAGCAAGTTGTGTTCTTGATCATTTTTATCTCAGTTTTGAAAATATTTGTTTTATAAATATGCATGCTAATAATTTGTTAGGAATCCCAAGAGTTAGGCTTTTTCCTAGATTCCGCTTATCATCCTTGTTGCCTTAGTATGGTTTTGGGTTATGGATGGGTAGATGATGCTTAGCCTTGCTTTGGGATAGTAAATATGATTAATGTTTTACAAACTTGATAACGATCCTATGCAACAATGATAAAATATGATGGTATAACTTTTGTAGCAATATGGTATAGGGATTTGAGCATGTGGTATGATATAATTTATGGTTTGGAAAGTGGTAGTCTTGCTCAAATCTAAGGACCGGTTCGTGGGGTGACCTTTCTGCGTTTATAGTACAACCACAAGCCTGAAATGAGACGGGCATAGCCAAGTAATTTTCTTACTCTCAGCATAATGTAGATCAGACATAAGAGCGATGAATGGACGATGCCTTGGGATCCGAAAGACGCAAGAGGGGGCTTCCATTGTTGAGGTGAAATCACGCGGCAGCGAAACCTTAGCGAGTAGACATAAGCTGAGAGGGGACATTGTAAAGGCTTTGTAGTGGATTCATAGCGCACACCTCGGTAGTGTGTAAGAGTTATCCGTTGACCAACAGATGCTCGATAAAACAGGATGATACGTCTTGTGGGTAAAGTACAACCTCTGCAGAGTTAAAACTGAATATTGAGCCGTTCTCACGGTCATGAGTGACACTGAAAACCTACCATGATTATAATTGGATGTTTTGGTTAGTCAGGTCAACTGTGATGGTGAGAATGATAGTTGAGAGTGGTCAATCATAGTGGTGGGAACTATGATTGAGGTTTCAACCTTAGTGGATGGAACTTTAGTTGAGGTGTTGGTTAGTAGGTTAAGTCAAGGTGGATGAAGATCTTAAGGTGGTTGGTTATTCACTTAATTATATTTGTTTTTCAAATATTTTTACTTAAATGTTGATATATGCAAGTGAGCCATATAGCCTTATCTTTGTCAAGCCTTCATATGCATACTATTCCTTCATAACTTATTAAGTACGACAAGTGCTCAATCTTGCTATCCTCAAACACTCAGTTAGAGAAGGTATCGAGGAGTACGCTAAAGGTGGATCATTCTAAGATGCTTTCTACGTCGATGATGCATGTGGGAGAGTCGTAAAGGATTAGAGTTTTTGTAGTTTGTTTAGTTCCGCTGCAGTTTATTTGGTTCTTCGACCGTTGAAGATCTCTTTTGTAAGATGGTTAATTTGATTAAGTATGGATATTGTAATGATTGTCATCAATGAAGTTACTATATATTGAGATTGATTCCTGAGCTCAACACATAGATGAGATTTGTTTGTTTCTTGAACCGGTCTCGACACTCACTTATGGTTTACGAATACATTTATGATGTTAATATGGTTGGATGAGTGGTGAGTATGAGACGAGATGTGGGTGGTGTTAGGGGTGTTTTCTGCTCAGGAGGATTCCTCGGAGCCATTCGAGAGAGGAACCCAGACACCGTAGACCTTCTGTCGGTGCAGTTGTCTCTAGCACTTACCTTACTCACCACATGCCAATCTAATGGTAAGGTGAACCGAATACTTCTGTAGCTGTAGTCATTTGAGCCTGGACATCGATGGTGTGAGCGGACAGGCTTGTAAAGGTATATAGTTTGCTCCGGGAGTACTTCTAGATACCTTCGCGCCGAGCGATGCATGATCTAAATGGTTGGAGCTTATTAGGAAAGGTTGACATGAGTACCCTTTGCGTGGGCCTGTGTGGACACGTGAGCTGTATGGTCCTCGAGTCGTGTGGGTCCAGGAGTATCCCCTGCAAGGTGTAAAAATATTTTGAAATATCACACTCTCAGTCATGAGCATGCTTCTGTTCATTTGCATCGGTCGTAGAGTTTTTATTTTGGTTTAGTGGCTATGGTATGTTGGTATGAGGATGAGATGGTTCTTTACAATTATTTTTATGATGGTTCCATTCACATTTATGTTCATATGGAGGTTTGCAGGGTAGTTTGTCCATGGTTTGTTAAATATAGGTACTCATACATATATGTTTAGGTTACTTATGCATGTTAATTTACTTAATCTTGTGGTATTTTTTATTGCTAATGGCTCAATGCATAATCCTTAGAGTTGGGCTATTTATATATGCCTTCTATGGATTAAGTCTTGCGAGTACCTTCGTACTCACGCTGCTCTTTCAGGTTCTGCTAGTGAGGAAGATGCGGTGTTTGGTTACTTCACGCCTGCTGATGTTGGCGACGGATATGAGTAGTGCATCCTACTCTAAATGGCGTGCTTTGAGGTGGAGCCTATGAGCATACGGCTTCACCTAGCTTTTGTTGTTATTAGCTTTACTTTCCGTTGCGTATTATCTCTGTAAACTGTTATTAATGATGCTTTCCTAAAGGCTTGTAAGATAACTTTAATTACTCGCTCTTTCTTAAACTTTGTTGTGATGACTTATGTTGGAAAGGCATGTGTTCCGATCTTGAGCACAAAACACGTGCCGGGACTACCGGGATGGTATTCTGGTTAATCATGGAGGTTGTGATTATAAATATTGATCCTCCTCATGATTAATTAGAATATTTTTTGGATGGTTCCTCACACTTGCATCCGCTCAGCCTGTGTATATGGTCCATGCGAGCAACAGGACATGCAAGTAACTAATCACACTCTTTGTACGAGCGTATGTAGGATGGAAGGCACGCGGGAATCAACCGTAGCTTGGATGCAGGCTCACCGGATGCAGCGGTTTGACACTGGGCTCACTGGTCAGCGGCAGTAAACTCCTTCATGTAGCCTCAGATTTAGCCTACCAAACACAAACTCAAACTCAAATTAAACCTACATTCGTAGATCCAACCAACCAAACACTCTTCTTTTCTAAAATACAACCCCTCTCAACCTGTTTCCTCTCATCCAGGATATACGATGCAGCTCTACGAGACACCGTGCAGGCAACCAAACACACCCCTAATTTTTTTTAGATCTCAAGCTATGTGTTTCGACCCATTGCGCCACAACGCAAGCTCTGAATTTTTGGAGATCCCCAGCTCGAGTAGTACTTTATATATATATTTGCAAAATTACATAGCCGTTTGAAAAAAATTCAAGAATAGACTACCATTGCTCGTTTATTGAGCGAGTTCTTGTGAGTCTCAGCGCTAAGAGCATATTAAATGTGTTTCACTGAGATCTCACTCGTTCAGAGGGACCTTACTCTCGCTCGCTGAACGAGTGGGACCCTGAGGAGTAGCCCATTGATTGGGCTAATCCTTTTGACACTGTTAGCTCTAGTGTCTGTACGTGTAGGTGTGTTCACATATTTTTATTTAATTATTGATTTTATTTGAGAGTATAAGAGTGATCTAAAATTTTTAAATATTTTCATGAGCAAACTAGAGCTCATAAGCAACCCATTTTAATTAGTTTGATAAAAAAAAAAAAAATCCTAAACCAATATTTAATTAAATTCTCCAAAGCAGCATTCTTTTATAGCTTATAGAAATTGTTAATGCCACAAATAAATTCCCAAAATCAGGTAAAATTCACTAATATTCTTATCATGTAATGTAATAATTTATAAAAATATTTCTTACCCTAGGATATTTGGTTAAAAAGTAAGTTCTTTTGTAACGCTCTATTTATATGCATTTTTATCCGGCATTACAAATGAACATACTTTTTCACCAAATAACCCTAGTGAATTTTTCCTGATTTTTGGGAATTTATTTGAGGTATTAAAAATTTCTATAATTTATAAAAGTAGGCTACTTTGGAGAATTTTAATTAAATATTAGGTTAGAATTTTTGGATCAAACTAATTAAAATAGGTTGCTAGTTAGCTCTAATTTACTCATAAAAATATTTAGAATTTTTAGACCAATCTTGTACTCCACATAAAATTGATAATTAAATAAAAAATATGTGAACACACTACACAGAATGAGCAGGATGGATGATGAACAGTGCATGAACACTACCCACCAAAAGGAATCTTTCGATCTGTGAGCGATACCTTTTGGTGGGGCCATTAGGGAAAAATCTCGCCTATTGAGCTGGGAAGAACAAGATCTCATATGCTGAACTAGTGAGAGCTGAATGAAATGTATTTAATATGCTCTAATAGAGAAATGGCTAAATGGGTCACTCGGGTTGGCCCGACCCGAGTGGCCAGACTATTGTAACGGGTCGTGCCATGCTAACTCGCGTGTCGACCCATGTGCCACGCCATCGACCCACGACACAGCCCATCTGCCACCGTGTTGTGCCCGACAGGTGCCTCAGGGCGACGGCGCAGGGGCGGGGCGGCACAACGGCGATGCAGCTGGGCGACTAGGCGGGGAGGTCGAGTGGCGAGGCGGGGTAGCACGGCGACCGGGCGGGGAGGCCAGGGAGGGGCGGCACGGCAGCCGGTCGAGGTGGCTGGGCGGGGCAGCCAGCGACGGGATCATGGGATGGGGCGATTGGCGAGGCGGCCGGGCGGGGAAGACGTGCCCGTGCCGACCTGTCTAAACCGGGTCGTGCCATACCAAGGTGTCAACCCAGGCACGACCCGACTAATCGTGTCGTGCTGGTCCGGCCCGGCTCACCTACCATCGAGCCGTACCTACAATATCATACCTTGGGCCGGTCCAGTAGGTATAACCCAGTTGACCATCTTTAAATCTAACCGCGAGGGGCTCATAAGGTCTCGCCCCGTTAAGAAATTAATCTCGTCTGATGAACTAACGACGATAGACTTCTTTTTGAACTTTTTTAACCAGACGTGTAAATTTGAAAATCGCTCAAGTAGAACGAGTTGGCCCATAAAATTCCAACCTACTGGACCGGTACGAGCTGCGCTCAATCGCGTCAAGCCCCAATAGTAAGGGCATGTTTTGAACCCTTGCCCACGCTTGCTTTGCCGGGCTGAACAAGCTTCCGCTGGTTTGGTTCTCTAGCGAGTTTGCCTCGGGGTTTGCGTTTGCAAGTTTTTTCTTGCTTTCGTAGCAGAGCCAATCTAGCTCACCAGCGCTGGTAAGGTAAGGCTTGCTCGTGTAGGAGAGATGAGGCAAACACAGCAAAGATTTCAAACACGCCCTAAGTTCCTGAGAAATATAGTTGGGCTGGATAGATGGTCCTAATTAGATGTGTCGCAACTCAAAACTGCATGTTGCTCTGGTTTGTTCTGACAGCTATATGGGCCGTTAGTGTATCTTGACAACTACACTGTGCAGAGGCCCGTGAACGCTGCATAGTAGGACTCGGACAAGCACGAACTTGGTGAGTGGTGACGGTGAGGAGGTGGTCGTCGTGTCATCGATGTTGACAACTACACGAACATGGTGTCATCGATGTTGGTGTTCCGGTAGGGCTTCTGGCATGTCCGTTCGGCTAGGCTCTGGTCGATGACGGTGAGGAGGTGGTCGTCCTAGTCGACGCTCGTAACCTGGAACCCAGCGGAATTATTCATGTTGATCACCAGCTTGCCATTCGCGCAGGAGAGGCGGTACCCGGGCAATAAGCAGTAGTCCGGCCGGTCCACGCCGTTCACCGAGAACGGGTAATCGACGTCGAACTTTACTGATCCGCACTGGTATGGTGTTGGGGTACAATTGCTGTACCGGAAGAAGGCATCGGGTTGTGGTTTGCAGGGTGGCACTGACGAGAGAAGTAGGATGAAGAGGAGTGGTGCTAAATGCAGCCGATGCATTTGCTCTGATGGCTCCATTGCAAAGGGGATATGGGGACGAGCCTAGGACTCTAGGAGAGGAGCAAGATATATGAATGATCAGAATACTAGACAAGTGTGCTGCTGCAGTGCTACTTAAGATGGTAATTTCTTAGTCGTTGCAATGGTCATGGTTCATGGTGTTACTCGAAAGATTTGCATTTGGACAAAACTCTGAAGGGAAAAACTCACTAAGTTGGGAGAAATTATTTGACATTACAGTTGGCATTGCTCGTGGACTTGAATATCTTCATCGAGGGTGCACTAGCCGTATCGTGCATTTTGATATTAAACCCCACAATATCCTACTGGACCAAGATTTTTGTCCAAAGATCTCTGATTTTGGATTGGCAAAATTGTGCATGACAAAAGAGAGTATTATCTCTATTGATGGTGCCAGGGGAACCATCGGCTGCATTGCCCCAGAGATCTTCTCACAGCAATTTGGACAAATAAGTACCAAGTCCGATGTCTATAGTTACGGGATGATGGTCCTTGGGATAGTTGGAGCAAGGAAGAACATCAATAGGAGTTCAGAGGTCAGTAGCAAATATTTTCCTCAAAGGCTTTATGAGCATTTGGATGAATACTGTACTGTCTATGCTGGTGCGATCAGTGTTGATACTGAGCTTGTCAGAAAGCTGATATTAGTCGGATTGTGGTGCATACAGTTGCAGCCTAACAACCGGCCTTCATTGACTAGAGTAGTTGAAATGTTGAATACAGGACAAATGATCTGCAGATTCCACCACAAAGTCTCTTGTGTTAAAGGCTCCAGCTTCAGTTTTAGTTTGTTCTTATTCCTGTACCATGTAACTGGAACTCCAACAACCAACAAGACGTACTGCAAACGTGCTTTGTGCTCTAAAACGTGCTTTGAACTCATACTACTGGTATGAATCTTTTGTGCATTTGCATTTAAGCGAGACTAGCAAAGAATTAGCAACTCAAAGTGGCCAAACTTTTATTCGTGTAACATTTATTTCATACATATACTGAATACATGACAAGTATCCATACATGACATATCAAGTCTAAAGAGTAGAACTCACATCATACCAAATACTAAAGTACTGGATCTCAATTTATTTTTCTCTACTACTTAAAAATACGTAGTACTCCTTTCCCGCAATTTGCCCTCTCGTATATCCCACGGCCTCCCGCACCGTGGGCCCGCACGCTCTCACCCACGCGCTACCGCACTGTGCGCTCACGTGTTTGCCCACGTGCTGCCACACCGCGCATGATGCGTAAAAACACGTGCATTAAACTAGTAAGTTTTAATAACTCGAAGCAGAACACTCATTTATTAGTACTAAATCACACGACATAAGGCAGTTAGCAATCCAAGCCATGAGATCCGTCTACTTGCATGATTGCACGTATGCGAGAGAGAGAGAACGAACGAACGAACTCAGGCACTCAGCACCTGGACAGGGGAACCTTGCAGGCGGCGAAGACCTTATTGCCGTTGGGGGAGTTGACGTAGCGCTGCAGGTTGGGGTCCTTCTTGTACCGGCAGAAGCAGCTCGGCGGGTGCGCCTTGAGTCTCGCGCAGCATGCACCCGTCGGCGCCGCGTTCCCAACGATCGCAGGCGCGCATGGACACAGATCCTCTGACATATTGCACGGGTACTGTATGCCTGCTGACATGCGGGGCTAGCTCCATATGTCAGCGGCTGTGCAGTACGTCAGAGGATACCAATCCAAAGCGCATGGGTTAGCTGTATCGGGGTGCATATCGTCGCGGCAATCCTATTCTGTGACAATCCTCACAATTAGTATTAGATTTGGTTGATTCGCACGTGTCTCGTTGCATATTCTCGATTGCTTGGTAAATTCCTTGGGGAAGGTGGTGATTGCTTTAGGCGATTGCCGTAAATCCGCTACCTAGGGTCCGGCCAACTTGGAGCAGTGACCACCACGACACCTCCGAAGCAACTTTTGGTGGAGATGGATGCATCTGAGAAGCGCGACCGCAATGAGTGGGTGGCGTTTGAGACCCGTCTGATGGAGCAACTTGCGATCCTCAACGTCAAGGTTGATGTCGTCGACGATCTGAAGACGAAACTCTCAGATGACAACCTCTCAGACTAAGCTTGATCTATCCATGTTGTCCATCAGCAAGTTTCAGCAGGAGCAACACAATACGACACAGGTTCTACAGAACAAGCTTCCTCTGAAGTTGACAATATCTCCCAGAGATGGCATCATGGGGGAACATCCACATCAGCAGCGGTGGGCTTCCACTCATCGCCCTCTGGTATCACTACCTGACACCCCTCATCTCACACCTGATTTGGGTCACCAGCGTAGTGGAGGTGTAGCTATGCATGTGTTTGATAGCCCTAGGAAGAATTGGTTGCCTAAGATGGAATCTTATATTTACTAATTGGAGGCTCCTTTTGGTGCCTCCACGTTAATTCTAAGAAAACCCTAGAAATTCTAATAAAAAAGCAAAATATCCAACCGTCAAATTAATTGATTGACTAACTGTAACCATAGATCAATAATCAGATGAAACAACACAGAAGATTAAAAAATAAATAATAGAGTCCAGCCCCAAGACTACTTCTTGCCTTGCCTTTCTTTCCTTTTTTGTTGTAGATATTATTTGTCCAACAAGGTTACGTTAGCAAACTCCAACTTAATTACGTTAGCAATTAACACACTTTTCCAAATCAATTATAATCAAACATTACAAAATTAAAACAACAGAACGCAAACATATTACGGATTATCACACAAAAATAATATCAAAGAATTTATAATGTATTTCAAAAAAATAATATGAGATACGGTGATGACATTAAAAATAATAATAATTTCAAAAAATCAAGAAACAAATAAAAATCAATTTGCATAACACATAAAATGAAAATTATAAATTAGATCTATTCATAAATAATAAACATGATTCCAATATTATAAACAAAAATTATATTTATATTTTAATTCTAATATTTAAATATAAATAGTTGATGTATCTTAGTATACAGTTATTATTAACACAAATATCTATAATTTAGTCGTAAGCTAAATTTCTAGACTGTGCAGTCGCACGGGTTGATGCGCTAGTTTCTGAAATTTGATGGCTCGGATGTACGCATATGAATTGATAAGGCCCAATCATTCTTCGAGATATATCAGATCCCAATTAGTTTTCAGGTTATGGTTTCAACACTACACCTGGTTGGTCGAGCTCCCCTGTGGTTTCAGACATATAAGCTAGATCATGCGATTTTCACATGGGATCAGTTGAAAGGGGCGTTGTTGTCTGAGTTTGATGTCAATACTCATAGGGAAAAGTTAACTGAATTGTTACTGCTCGAACAAATTGGATCTGTTGAAGATTACAAGTCTGAATTTGAGCAATTAGTGTATTTGGTAAAGCTATATGATCCCGCTGTCAGCGAAACAATGTTGATTACACATTTTATTTTGGGCTTGAAGGAGGAACTCAGGTCAGCTGTGGAAATTTAGCTTCCAGCCACCTTACATAGAGCCTCTGTGTTGGCATTGGTTCAGGAAGGCATTGTCGACAGAACAAAAAAATATGGCATCAAACCTGCCCATACAAGGCCCTTGTCTTCCAGTCAGCAAAAAGTGGATAACAAGTCTAATGCTACGACAGGTGATATTTGGAAAGCCAAGCAATTGAAGGACTATAGAAAAGCAAACAACTTATGCTTTAAATGTGGTGGCAAGTATTCTCCTTCTCATACTTGTAAGTTGACACCTCTCACACAGCTCTATATTGTAACTGTTGGTGAAAGAAAATATCTTTCATGAATAAAGTGTGGCGAGAGCCGACCCATTGAAATTGTAATACTGAATGAAAAAAAGAAATGTTGACCAATAGTTGACTTTTTAATTCATTGCTCAAATGGACGATCGAAAACCGCTGCTACGTATATCTCATCGAGACAAACCTATTTTACTATTCAAACATCCAATTTAGATACACGTGACCCGTAACGAGTCCAATAAATTTAGATTGTCGATTGTTATTAAAAAAAAAGAGAATAAAGGCTGGATCCATCCAGACGCCTCCTGAACTCGCTTGGCTCACGTCGCCCTCTGCCGACTGCTGCCACCCCTCCCCTTACGCCGCTCGGCTCGCCGCTGCCTCCCTCTTCCGCCACGCCACCCTCCTCCACCGGCTCGTAGCCGGTCGCCGCGCTACCGCTCCCCCTCACCACCGCATTGCCGTGCCGCGCTCTACCGCCCACAGCCGTGCGCCATCGCTCGCCCTCGCCGCACCGCTGTCCCGATCGAGCCGCCCCTCCCTACCGTGCTCCGCCACCGCCGCTCATCGTGCCATCGCGCCGCGCACCGCTGCATACTGCCACCGGCCGTCGCTGCCGTGCTGGCCCGTCGCCGAGCAGCCCCCTTCCCGCCGCCTGTCGGCTCCCATGCTCCCCTCTCTGCTCTCTCTCCCTGTGTGTGTTTGCAAAGAGACAAAGAACCGAGAGGGAGAAGGACCAGGAAGGAGAGAAAAGAAAAAAAAGGAAAAGAAGCAAAAGAAAAGAAAAGAAAAGAGGAAGAAAAGGGAAGAAAAAGGAAAAAGTTGAGAAATTTCCTGATTTCCCCGAATTTCTCGTCAATCTTTCGAAGGTGATTCTTAAGTAATCCATAGGTATTTGTGGCTGAATTGGATCAGTCAATTTCCATCGGACATATGATCATCAACCCGATTTACTTACGATAGTTGTCGTTTGAGATAAAGGTGTGACATCCGAATTGAAATATCCATTCCTTTTAATTAAATAAAGTCTAATTAGTAAGAGAAATCTAATTCGATCCGGAGATGAAGGTGTCATGTCCATTCTTGCTGTACGAGTATTTCTATTCGGCATATTCCTAAATATAGATGTATATGCGATGTTTTCGGGCGTAGGAAGAACACTTTCATACTGTTTGTGTTTTCGATATATTTTAGTACTAAAATATACTTGTGCAGGTGGTAGCACTTCTGAGCGTACTTAAGCAAAGTTTCTTTGCCATCTCCAGTTAAAAGGTAAGTAATGTAGGGGTAAAATTTCAGTGCTATGTTTATATTCATGTCTACTTCTTTTGCAAAATAAAATTGAAGTATATGATATTTTCTAATTCTTTCAAATCATAGATGATGTTGCATTTGCTGAATTAAATCCATACCATTCTTATTGATTTGGATTATGTCGTTGGCGTCATGAGTCAGTTGTAGTGTTATTTATCATGAGTCATCAAAAGAAAAGATAAGAATTGACGTTAATTCACATGCATATATTTACAATTATGCACTTCATATGGTGATAAAGGCCGGTCACTGCCATCGTGCGTGACTCGTACTGGTACATGGAGTTGCATGAGAGGTTGGCATCGTCCAACGCAAAACTCTCAATTGGAGTTGCATCATGGCATTCATACATTTTTATAATATTTGAAGAATACAGAGTTTTAGAGAGTTTAATGCCAAGATATACGGGAAAACTGTATTGGAGGTTGTCGTTGTTGTCCTGTTGATGAATATACTGCCACATGAAAGGATATTTTCTTCAAATTCATATGTTTTGGTTTTTCATGGTGAGAAAAATGGTTGTTTCTAAAATACTCCTTCATTAAGTAAGATATGTTTATATTCATAGCCGGTACTTGCTGAGTTTGTCTCACCCCCGTTAACTTATTTTTCAGGTACGCTTAGGTTGTTGACGTGCATTTTTGGGATGAAACTTGGTAGTTGCACGCACTACCTCATCACAATATCGATAATCTAAATTTGTGTTTGAAAACCATATTTTTGGCAGTATGTCATTCGTGCTATAATAAGTTTTGTGCTTGAAGAAATAAACTTGTATATCGCTCAAGCTTGGAGAAGAAGTGGAGAGGAAAAGAATGCTTAATTTGCTAATGGAAAGATCTCCCACTGGCATGATGGTCATGGGTCAGCATTTATATTGCCATTCAGAATGTACGTGTACAAGTATACTACTATGGGGTTTGTAACATCCTGACTTAGCATGTTAACAAGTTACAGAATTTCACTCTAAATTAAAACTTTTTAGGGTTAATTAGGCTAACTACGGGTTAAAAGAATATGTAAGTGGACGTATATATATACCAATATACATGTAAATCATGTCTATAAGTTGCTTAGGTGATTAGAAGTGCTATAGAATCAATTCTAAAATAGTCTCTGCTTCAAGTTGATTTATATGCATTAGTTTGGGATTTTTGATTCTTATGTGGAGGTTTGAACTTGAATGTCTCTCAAATTCAAACCACTAATAGATTCTGTTCGGCTCGAATCCATTTCAAATTCAAATTCTTGAGTTCAAATCATCTTCCAAAAAAGTCTCGAGATCCAAATATCAAACATTCTGAATAAAGATGATCTGAATTAAAAATCAAATCCAAATTCAAATACCTCAAATTGAATTTAAACTTTACTGTTCTTTTTTTTCCAATTATTCTTTTTCCTCTCATAGGCCGAATTCCTCTCTCTTCTCTTTTTCAGCCCAGCCCTTTCCTTTTCTTTTTCCTCGCGCAGCCCAGCCGGCGGCCCATTCGGCCTTCTCCTTTTCTTTCCTCCCGTGCGCGCCGCGTCCGGCCCACAGCGACGCCGAGCGGCCCAGCTCTCTCGCCCACCCCGCGCTGCTGGCCCAGCCGCATGTTCACGCGCCTGCCAGCACGCGCCCGCGCCCTGCCTGCGTTGGCCGTCCACGTGTCGCCGATCCAACGGCTCAATCCCTCTGCCTCCTCCTTCCTTCTCCCTTCCAGCGCGACGATGACTTCGCCGCCATCGTTCCTCCGGGAAAATATCCCGTGCGCGAGCCGACAAACCCTTGCTTCCTCGCTCTCTCTCCTTCGCACCCCTCTCTCCTCCCATGCCCTATGAGCGTGACTTTTACAAACCGCCCATGCTTGCCGGCGCAATCGGCCCATGCTCTAGAGAAAAAGGTGGGCGCCGGCCGCCACCTCGCCGCTGACGTCCCCGTGACACCAGCCCGCACACACCGCCTCTGTGCACTCTCTCCCTCTCTATAAATATTGGCCCCGCATGTCTCTCTCTTCTCCTTCTCTTTCCGCCCCACCACAGCACAGCCGCCATCACCATTGTCACCATCGCACCGCTTTCGCCACCCATTTGCCGACGATGTGCTGCCAGGGATCACCGGTGAGCCATCACTGTCCTCGTGCCGCCGTCCAATCACCGGGAGCCCGACGGGAAATCGTCCACGCCGATAGCCAAGCATCGCTGTCGCCGCTACTTCGACAAGTCACCAGCCGCTGACCCGCTTCTCCTCATTCTTGAGCTCGGTGAGCTTCCTGGTTCCCCTAATAACCCCCCTAGATAGGATGTAGGCGGCGCCCGAGCTCCTTTCTTGCTTATCGTCGTGCGCCTCGGCCTGATCGATGTGCGCCGCTGTGCAAGCGTCACCGTCGACGTACTTATACACTCTGAGTGGTCACCGACCGTAGTGCCATGTGCTCTAGAGGCGTTAGGCCCCTTTCCCGTGCCGAATTGACCCCTCTCCCGTGCGGGCGAGGTGTTGTCCCATCGCGCCGCGCCGTTGTTTTCCTTTGGTGATGTCCTGGCGTAATTTTCGCCGCTGGTCGACGGCGAGAAGCCCCCTGTTGAGTCCGCCGTCTCGTGTAGAAGGCCGACGTCTGCTCATCGTCGTTAAGCTCCGACGAAAATCCAACCCCGACGACCTTTCCGGTGATGCCCGCCACAATTTCTTGCCGTCGACCGAGCCTTTCCCCTCTCCTCTGCCACTGCTCAAACGTGCGCAAAACCAAGCCACGGCTCCGTCTGGCTCAGCCCAACCACCGGCCTCGCCGACCTAGTCGCCAAACGGGCCGCATGGTAGGCCGGCCAGCCTCCACGGCCCGTTAGCCAAGCAGCCCAAACCCGAATAGGCCAAGACTGTGCAACCCAGCCCGTACCAAACCCGACCCAGGCCCGTCCAGGCGCAGATCCGGCCCATCCAAGCCCATTCTGCCCAAAATCATATTGTTCATGTGGGCCCAAGTTACTGTGCATGTGGGCCCCACATGTGAACAGTATCATTTATTAATTTCATGATTTAAATTTTGATTAAATCTTCCGAGGGCAGTAACTTCTATGTTCTGACTCCGATTTCGGCGATTCTTTCGTCGAAATTCATCTAAAATCGAAATCTACTCATCAGTCATGTTGTAGTGTCCATTAGGACTCATTTGGCTTTCCATTTCATGTTTAATTTATTCTTCTTAATGTCACCATTATTGATCGTAGTCGCGATTTCAGGACAACCTGAATTCTGCGAGTGTTGCGTCGGAAGTATCCGGAGTGAGGAGGATCCCGACTACAATCAAGACTTCGAAGGAAATTCTGAAGAAGGCAAGTCTTATTTCCTTGATCATATTGAAGCTATGTTTTCGAATAATATACATGATCAACTAAAACCGGACTTATTATCGCATGTGCTATATATTGCGTTTTCTTCGAACTACTTGTAGTAGCTAAACCTATCAGCACCGTCGTGCCTTACATATCATCATTCAGAATACATATCACCCTAGGAATACCTATTGTTAAATATATTATCGATAGACGACACCCTGATATCTAGTATGCTTAGGATGGAATACGTCTCCCCGGAGACATTGCTTTTAAAAACACTTCTCCTCGGAGATAAGATTTACTGTTATCAATGATAATTCATATAACATGCCTCCTTAATGATTGTGAATTCCGTGATGATCATGAAATCCTTGATGCCATGTGGGACATGGCTGGTGATGTGTAAAAATGGGTGAAAACTATTTTGGCGCAGGTAGATAGAGTAGTTCTCCCGGGAGGATACTCTTGGGGGCTTGAGTTACATGGTGGTATTCATTTCCCATGAAGATGCCTAGCCCGACCGCTTAAGGACCGAGTCATTTCGCCGCCATGCCTTAGCGACCTCGTGCAACCATGTGTCCTGTATGGGCAGGACTTGACTTTTCCTTCACCAGACTGAGTTGGGCATCATACCAGGAGGTTGAGAGCAATGAGCAGCCAAGGGTCTATCTGTCCCGCTGTTTGGAGGTTTCAGGAACCGGCTTAGGCTTAAAAAGGGAGGCTGGCCTTCGGAACATGCAGCTCTGGAACTTGGCGTGTCTCGAGGAAAAGCCCGGCCGGAAAAGTGTTTGGAGAGTCTCGGTATGATTCGCTCCTCCGCTGGCTACGGATGGAGGCTGAGCATATCACGTGGGTAAAATTGTACAACCTCTGTAGAGTGTAAATCTATTCGAATAGCGGTGTCCATGGTCATGGACATGCGAAGGCAGAACCTTTTTGACTAGACTCCGGGTGCGTGTGTTTTGATGAGTGAGTGTGTGGACTAGATGTCCGTGTGATATGGTTCCTGGCTCATTCCGCCAGAAGCTGTGTGGTACTAGAGGTACACTAGATGTGATAAGAAGGGACTGATGAGTGAGGTGTAGCCCCTCCCAGGACTGAGAAACCCCAGAAACAGTTCGCCATTGGCTTCGAACTACTTAAAATATCTTGAAATCAATCATAGTTGATACCATTGGTAAGCTGCATAAAACCTGCTTTACGCTTAAAAACTATGCCGTAAAGCCTTATCCTTGAAATATCCATTATGCATCTATCAACCCCTTGAAGTAGTATAGGACTTATTGAGTACCTTCCGTACTCATTCTTGCTATCGTCCAGATGAAGAACCTAATGCTGACTCCGCCGGAGGTGAAGCCGGGGATGAAGAATAGAGGCCGCGTTCGGTCCCTCATTGCTTGTGGCTTAGGCTTTTGCTTCAGTTGTGTGTTCTGTTGGCCACTAGGCCAGATGTGTAATATTCAATATGGTTTGTAAGCCCTTTTGTACCCTGAATCTTGTTATTTACTTACGAAGTTTAACTATGATATTACAATTATTGTTCTGTACGTATCAGCTACTTAATCCAGGGACTGATATAGGAGGCACAGGAGACCCCGGTAATGAGGGGTCTGACAGGGTTAGTAGGGATACATGTCTTCACCTTACAACCAGGACATAGGGTCAACCCCATAAAACATTGCCACGACTGGTGGCAGCGAGTATTGCGGCAAGTGGCCCTGGTGGCATAGTGCCTAGCCGATTGTCTGTTATGGTGCCGCTCTGTCCCGTGTGTCAGGTCGGTCACCGAGGTGACGAACGACGGTGAAGCACAGTTCGATGCTGAGCTTAGTGCAGAACTCTCAGAATGGGATGGAGTCAAACTGCATCCCGTTGTCGACGGTGAGATGTCGTGGGATGTCGAAGTGGCAAATTATGTTTTTCCAGAAGAATTTTTGGACATTCGATGATGTAATTGCCGTGAGAGGC
Source organism: Phragmites australis (assembly GCF_958298935.1). Classification (NCBI taxonomy): domain Eukaryota; kingdom Viridiplantae; phylum Streptophyta; class Magnoliopsida; order Poales; family Poaceae; genus Phragmites; species Phragmites australis. Next base: position 34,111,013 of record NC_084929.1, on the reverse strand, counting down.
TTGACCTCAATCCACTTGGAGAAGTACTCCAAAGCCACCACGTCATACCATAGGTTTCCCTTGGTGCGAGAGAACGGTCTGATCAGGTCCATTCCCACGTGTCAGGGGCCAGATGGGAGCGATTGGCTGCAGGGGTCGGAGGCCGTAGGCTTTGGCGCCTCATCTACTGGCATCCTTGGTAGGTGCGGACGAGTTCCTTCGCATCAGACATGATCATGGGCCAGTATAGCCCCTGGCGAAGTGATTTGCCTGCAAGGGCACGGGGCGCAAGGTGGCTGCCGTAGTGTCCTTCGTGAACCTCTCGAAGAAGGTCAGACCCGTGCTCCTTGGTGACACAACGGAGGAGGGGGCACAGACTCTAGCTTTGTAAAAGGCGTCGTCAACAAGGAGGTAGCCCTGGCGCGCTGTTCAATACGACGTAGCTTGACGGGGTCGTCATGCTCCTCCATTCCATTCAGGAAGGAGAGGAGGAGGGGGGCCCTCCAATCCGTGAGTCCAATGGGAAGTATGTTGGCAATAACCCCGTCAGGGATACCTGACACTGACTGGTGAAGGATTTCCAAGAAGGTCCCCAATGAAAGGGCTCTGCTCCCCACGACAACTTTGGCCACGACATCAGCCTCCGATTGTTCGTGCGTGGTATGCTTCGCACTGAGATGCCATGGAAAGACCCTTTAGCTTTGCGGATGGCCTCAAGGTACTCCTCCAGGTCCGGATGCCGAGCTTGGAAACTCTTGTCAACGTGCTCGGTGACAATCTGAGAGTCTGTCCTGACGACAACCCTGGTGGCTCCTAAGGTTCAGGCTTTCTGGAGGCCCAGGACGGCTTCGTACTTAGCGATGTTGTTGGTTGTCTTAAACTCTGAGCGAGCGGCGAACATGGCTTGCTGCCCAGTCGGGGAGATGAGGACTGCCCTGGCCCTGCGCCGGTGGACCCATATGCTCCGTCGGTGTACATTATCCATACATCTTGGAAAGGGGTTACTGGGTGCCTAGCAGTGGGGGAGTCCATTCAGCGATGAAGTTAGCAAGGACCTGCTACTTAATGGCCAAACGGGCCACAAACTTCACAGCAAAGGGTGCTAATTCTACAACCCACTTGCCAATACGTCCCATCACCTCTTGATTATAGAACATGTCGCCCAGTGGGTACGAAGTCGGTACTGTGATGTCGTGGACGAGGAAGTAGTCCCGGAGCTTGCGTGAGGCCATCAGGAGTGCATACGCCATCTTCTCGAGCTTGGTGTAGTGCGTTTTGGCCCCTGCTACGGCTTCCGAAATATAGTAGACCACCCTCTGCAAAGAGCGGCCTTCATTCTCCTCCTCCCACACTTTTACAACACTTACAGTGGAGGCAGACAAGTACAAGAGGATCCCTTCAACCGGAAGGGGTATTGCAAGTGTCTTAAGGTCAGATAGGTGGGCCTTGAGGGCCTCAAAAGCATCCTGGCACTCCGTCATCCATCGGAAAGGTTCAGAGCCCTTTAATATTTTGAAGAATGGAAGGTTGTGCTCGGCGAACTTGGAGAGGAAACGACCGAGGGCTGTGAGGACCCCCTTCGCATCGGTGGGGGGGGGGGGCGGTGACATTTCTGTGATGACCAGGATCTTGCCGGGGTTGGCCTCGATGCCTCTCCTGGAGACGAGGTACCCCAACAGCCTACCGGCTTTGGCTCCAAATACACACTTCTCCGGGTTGAGCCGCCTGCCTGCAGCCCGGAGGCTGCTAAATGTTTCTTGAAGGTTAGCAATGTGGTTGACCTCAAGCTTGCTTTTTACAATGACGTCGTCGACGTAGCCTTCCACGTTGCGGCCTAGTTGTTGCTCTAGGATCTTGCACACCAGGCGGGAGAAGGTGGCTCCGGCATTTTGGAGGCCAAAAGGCATCCGAACGTAGCACTACACCCCAAAAGGGATAATGAAGCTCGTCTTGCCTTTTTCTTCAGCGGCCATCCACACTTGGTTGTATTCGGAGTATGCATCTAGGAAGCTTAACAACTCGCAGTCGGCGGTGGAGTCCACAAGCTGGTCAATGCGAGCGAGTGGGTATGGATCTCGGGGGTAGGCTTTGTTGAGTGATGTGAAGTCAATGCACATATGCCACTTCCCATTGGGCTTCTTGACTAGGATGGGGTTTACCAGCCACTCGGAGTGGATGATCTCACGGATGATGTCGGCTTTTAGCAGCTTCTGGACTTCCTCCTTCGTGGCCTCCGCCCGTTTAGAGGTTAGCTTGCGGAGCCCTTGGCGCACAAGTTTGGCCTGTGGGTCGACCCGGAGGGCGTGCTCGATGATGCAATGGTCTACTCCGGGGAGGTCCTGATGGGACATGCCTGACGCTCCCCTCCGGCAGTGGCTTCAAAGGGCCATGGTGCTCGAGGAACACCGAATGGGGGTCTTCGAGAGGCTCTTTGGCCACGTTATGAACATGGTGGCTATCGAGGGGGGCAGGATGCCTGTATTCGATGTGGCTAGCCTAGCCTTGATCTCCATGGACAGAGATCAGCCCCTGGGGACCGGGCATCTTCATGCAGAGGTGACTGGAAGCTCTATCTGGCCCAGGGCGTCAAGTGGGGCCCCGTTGAACCCCTGAAGGGACCTTTGGGCTGGAGAGAGTCGCCCCTGTGAAATGCGGAGCTGGTCGAAGGCATGTACAAAGAGAGATCTGCAGAACTCCCTCCGTCGACCAGCACCCTCTGGACTTCAACGTCGGCAATGTCGACCGTGACGACTAGGGCGTCAGTGTGGGGAAGTTCACCCCTGCAGTGTCATTGAAGGCGAAAGTCACCTGGGCTTTGGCACATCCGGGGACCTGGTGGTGGATGCTAGTTGCCCCGACATGGTTGACCCCACGCGTGTAGTCTCGCCACTGCCGCTTCGAGGAGCCACCGAAGGTCCCCCCTCCCGTTATGGCTAGGACCACTTGCCTAGCTCAGTCCCCATCGTTGATGAGCTACACCATGGGTGACGGAGGTGGAGGGGGTAGGGCTAGCTGAGTAGGGTTTTGTAAGGCCAGGGAGTCCACCTGACGGCCTACTGCGGGCCTACGGCCCCCGGCCCACTCGTCACTGATCAAATCCCCTGCCACGCATGCCATCTGCCTTACGAGGTACTCCTCTCATAAGGTTACAAGGGTTCAGCGGTCTTCGGTATTATGGGTACATTCGGCCTCGTGCAGAGTGCACTAGTACCCTCCTTCTAGCTGTCGGTTGGGGCGTGCTGTCGCTTGGGGAAGGTACCGAAGCGCCCTTAGCCGCGCCCCATAGATCGAGGCGAGTTTGGAGCCCCTTGCGCGTGGCCAATGTAGTGGATGCCGTGTCGCTGGCGTTGCCTGGATCTACACGCTCCGGAGCCCTCAACCTCTTCGGAGCTCCTTTTTACCAGAGGAGTTGGTGGGGCCCGTGAGGACCCTGCTTGCGAGGATGGCTCTGAGGGCTCGACGTAGGGGGCCATGGCAGCATCCATGACCTCCCGACGGAGCCTCTTCTCCTCCGCACGAACGTATTCCTCGAACTTGCACATGAGGGTGTCCACCGTGCGCACCAGGCGCTGATGTAGTCGATCAAAGAGGGGCTCAGAGGCCAAACCTTGGGTTGTCGCGTTGATGACTAATGACTCTGAGATGCCTTTTATCTGGGCCTTGGTTTTGGTAAACTTCCGGAAGTACTCCCAGAGGGTTTCGCCCGGCTGTTGCCTAATGGGGAATAGGCTCCCAGAGATCACTGGTTCGACGAAGGTGCCCTGGAAGTTTTTGCAGAAAGCAACCCAGAGCTGGGCCCAGGCGTAAATGACCCCAGGTTCCAACGCCCAGAACCACTGGAGGGCTACCCCTTCCTAGGCGAGAGGGAAGCACTTGGCCATGGTGGCATGCCCGCCTCCGTTGGCCTCTATGGCGAGGGCATATGAGCGGACGAACTCTTCCAGGTTCGAATCGCCCTTAGACTTAGGTAGCTTGGGGGTCTGGAACCTATTGGGAAAGGGTACAGCCTGCAGGCTCGCCTGCAGTGGAGAGTCAAAGTCTAGTAGCGGAACCTTGCGCCGACGAGCCTGAGGCATAGGTGCCTACGGATTGACCGCTGACGGCGCTTGTGTGCAATGATCGGCTAAGATGACACCCTCGTTGGCCCCTGTAGCCCGGGCTGGCGTAGCATCGACAATCACAGGAGCGTCGATGTTTATTTCTGCAGATTGCTGCGTGGCGCGTAGGACTGCCTGCAGCTCCTCCAGCTGTGCTCGAAGGGCCGCCATGTGTGCTTGTTGGCTAGTCGTGGTGGTATGTACAACTGTGGCCTCAGTTGTAGCCCCTTGGGGTGTGGGGGGATTCTCACAGTGTTGCTCCTGAAATGCCTCCAAACTGGCGGGACCCCTTGTTCTAGCCGCAGTCGGGGTAACGGCTGGATCAGTGGTGGCTGTAGGGTCCTTTTTCCGCCTGGCTGGGGTGCTAGTGTCGGTGTAGCGTGTGATTGGCTGTGGCTACCTTGCAGACTTTCGCATTGGCGTTGCCGCGGAGTCAGCCACGGCCTTGGTGGCCTTCTTCTTCGGTGGCATCATACCTCTCCTAGTGCTTCTCGGTCCCCACAGACAACGCCATCTGTTGGTGAAAGAAAATGTCTTCCAGGAACAAAGTGTGGCAAGAGCCGACCCAATGGAATCGCTCAAGCTTGGAGAAGAAGTAGAGAGGAAAACGATGCTCAATTTACTAATGGAAAGATCTTCCCCCTATCATGATGGCCATGGGTCAGCATTTATATTGCCATTCAGAGTGTAAGTGTACAAGTATATCCCTACACCATAGGAACCATGTGTATCTTTGAATGCTATTACTGGCACTGAGCAGCCAAGGTCTGTTAGACTGAGAGAAATAGTGGGCAATAAAGTCATGGTTATCCTGGTGGATTCAGGCAGCAGCCACACCTTTATCAACTCTTAGTTTATGGACATGATTCAGTGCAATTTGGTTGATGTTCCTCCTCTCAATGTTAAGGTTGCTAATGGTGACATACCTTGGTGTCATCAAGAAGTGAGTAACCTGCAATGGTGGATACAAGGTCCTACCTTCCACAACAATGCCAAAGTCATTTAGTTGGGTGGATATGAAATGGTTCTTGGCATGGACTGGCTGGAGAAATTTAGCCCCATGACTTGCAACTGGGCTGACAAGTGGCTGGAATTCCAATATTTGAATTCTAAAATAAGACTTCAAGGAGTCTTAGAGCCTTCTGACCCTACCTTGCTACAATTAGATGGAGACAAGTTATTGAAATGGCATAAAGGCAATGAGATTTAGGCTACTGTTGTTCTGGAACCAGTTACTGATGTTTCTGCTGCTCTTTTGGAGGACATACCTACAGTAGTCCAGTCTGTACTGCAAAAATATCAAGAGGTGTTTGCTCAGCCAACTAGCTTGCTGCGAGGAACCGTTCAAATTGTATTCAAATTAATCAAATCCGGCGATCGTCCATTAAGATGAGAGCTAGCACACACCCGCCTCTCGACGTGCCTTGTGCTAACCCACATCCCAAAGCAACAATCACAACCATGAATGATTAAAGCGAATCCAATCCCGGTAGTCCTGGTATGTGTTTTATACCCAAGATCAGAATACACACATTTACAACAAACTTTATCATATCAAGGCATAATAAAGAGTGAGTAATGTAAAAATATTACAAGGCTTTAAGTCATTACAAGTTCAACAATTTAAAGTACTAATTGCTGAAATTAAGGGATGAGAGCCATTTATACAAGTTCGGACTCTCAACATAACATCAACAAATGCTAGAAGAAACAAAATACAACAAGTTCATATACTAGCATGTTAACATTATTACGCAGCAGAATAACATCTATAAACAGCAAAAGAGGTGGCGCCATTTACCCTAAGGCACCACCGAGTCATCACATGTAGCCCAACTACTCTTGCCCATCACCGCAATCGGCGGGCATGAAGTAGCCATATACTAGATCATTCTCACCTACAAAAACACAATGATAGTAACATGAGTACGAAGGTACTCACAAGACTTACTTATAGTGGGTATATATAATAACCCGACTTCAAGAATTATGCATTTGGAATGAGTAGCAAGGAGTCGACGACAAGGTTAAATGAATTTAGACGCAAAAGCAATTTATTGACTCAAGAGTGTGAGCTCCTAACATATCTCAAAACTTATGCTATTCGGTCATGAGAACATAGTGTAAACATACCAACAAAAGAACATGCTCATCTCTTCATAGACATACTCGAGTCACTTCCCAACACACCACCTTAACCCAAGGTCGGAAACTCTATGATTGATGTGGATGGACATAAGCATGATCATAACCGAGAGCGTGGCAATTCAAATTGATCTTATACCTTGCAGGAGGTACATCTTTACCCACACGACTCAGGTTCGTCCACTTGCCCCCCGAGACAATCTTTCGCATACCCGGAACTATCCACTTGCGCTTGCACCTATGGTACCAGGGTTACCGCGAGCATGTCCCGGACACCTCTAGCTCCCCACCACCTTGCTTCTCCCCATTCTTTTTCTCTTACGCGTCATAGGGCCACAAGTCAAGTGTTAGCATGGCATATGATAATCGGCTCATTCGTACATTTATTGAAAATGTAGAAGTACGGAAAGTGATTAAGCCAATGGCAAACAACGGTCGGTGCTTAATCGACAGCCTATGACGTCCAGGTTCCTCTCCCTACCTGCCCCTAACACCACCCACATCTCATATCATGCTCACCAATTCTTTATCCCAATATTATTTTCATTGTGGATAGTAATTAAGCCCTATAGCTCATGAACGATGGAACATTCCACCTCTCGTCTTCTACCAATGACCCTAAGCTTGCTAAGCACATTGCGTTCATTTTAAGTTTGGAAATTACATGGTGAAACCCCGGGTTATAATGGATCAAGATATACACAACGTCAAGGTAGAGGCAATGCAACAAGATAGGTTCTACCCACAAAACCCGACATTGACACGCTAAACATGCATGACATATATGAAGCAATAATTTATCAAAATTAAACACACATAGATCCAAAGTAGAGGTGAAATATGCATAGATATTTGCCTTGGTTTTCCAGTGCTTTGCTCATGTACACCTCTGGTTCGATATCGGCCTCAACCTCTTGAACCGTCGACACGTCACTCTCTATCCAATGGAACAACGCATCGAATAAATAAAAAAAAAATGAGCCAAGAGGTATGCTTATGATACATGATTGTGAACGAGGTGCAATGTGATATGTCATAAAAATATTTGTAAAAGAACGTTTGATCGATTGAGCTAGAAGAGGTTTAAACATCACATGAGACAACATAAGCTTATTGGGTTCTGAGTAGCTGGCGGTTAGACCGGGTGATGTGGCGGTCAGACCGTGGTGGTCGGACAGAGACCAAAACGGTAATGAGTAGCCATGGCGGTCATACCGACTACAGTGGTGGTCTGACTCTTGACTATGGAGTCTGAGCTTGATTCTAACTAGCTAAGTTTCAACTCGACCTTCAGACCGGTCTAGATGGCGGTCAGACCGCTGGGCCTGGCCAGCAACACCTCGGCGAGGTCACCGACAAAGGCTCCGGCGATGCCTTCAACCAAGGGTGGTACCAAAACACTCTATAAGGCTAGAGGGTTCATTTTGGGTGGTTTGGGCGACATGCATGGGGCCAAACTCGAGGACCCCATGGATGATGTAAGGACCCCGCTCTCGACTATCCTTGTGCCTCTTGTATCAGTCCCTAGATCAAATAGCTGATACACACAGAATTCAACATAATGATATCATATACATACTTCGAATAAAATAATTACCTGAACAGAGTACACGATAATCTTGTAGACTAGGATCCACAGCAGACCAACCAGGCAGAAGAGCATACAGCGGAACGAAGCAACACAAAGTGAAACAACCCAATGCCATAGGCAACTTGGGTGCAGACACGATCTTAGACTTCTTCTCTTTAACTTCATCTGGGCTAAGGTTGATCTATATCTTAACAATCTGAAAAAAGCAAGACTGAGTATGGAATGTACTCAACAAGTTCTAATACTACTTCAAGAGGTTGAGTATATGCATAAGGGATGACTCAAGGATAAGGCTTTACGGTTTTAGTTTTAAGCGTAAAGCAGTTTATGCAGGTATCCAACATATATTCTCTATTGATAGCTTTGAAACAGTTTAAATAAAGTAACAAGGTATATCAGGGGGTTTTCGGTCCTGGGAGGGGCTATACCTCACTCCGCAGTCACTGTCATCGTGTCTGGTGTACCTCTAGTACCACACAGCTCCTGGAAGATTGAGCCAGCAACCTCACAAGTGGGCTCTGCTTGACGAAGATAAGCCGCCTCAAGAAGAGCACAAGCAGCGCTTCATCAACATGTTCAAGAATCATGTGCCTCTGAACACCATCCGTGCAGCGGAAGATCTCTTCGACGAGGGGGACGAGCCTAAGAACACGGAAGGGACAGCTACCATCAACTGCGCTTGAATGTACCCAGATCTATGCCCCAAAAGACTGGTGTCTAATCAGTGGTAGTGTCATGCTCTTTGTGAGTCCAGTAGAAAGGAATAATTGTGGAGTTGTAGGGTGGATCATTGGTGGGAGGATGGTGGATGATGTGTGGGTATCGGTGCTTGTTGCATAACCTCTTGCTCGGCTCCACGACTGTGAGGCCGCCATGAGTCTTTGTCCGCTGCAACAGGCAGTTAACCAACGGTGCTTTGTCCTCAGTCTATGAATGGAATTTGCGTCATGTTTAATTGGAATGCTAGAGGATTGAATGATATGGCCAGAAGGCAGGTTGTTCGAGACTTCATACAAGATCATCAGGCAACATTGGTGTGCATACAAGAAACTAAGTTATCCCAGGTTGATGACAGCATGATCTCTCAGACCCTAGGCCAGCAATTTATAGGAGGATATGCAGTGTTGCCAGCACAAGGGACCAGGGGTGGCGTGATCATTGCCTGTTCACAAGACCACTTCGAATTCGGCCACATCGAAGTGGCGCACTTCTCTGTTTCGGCAGTGATCAAACAACGCGCAGACAATTCAACTTGGAGCCTCACGGGTGTGAATGGACCGCAAGATGATGAAGCAAAGCTACAGTTCCTGGCAGAAATCAAAGCCATAAAATTGCACATGTTACCACAGTGGGTCGTCATGGGTGACTTCAATCTAATTTATCGGTCATCTGACAAGAGTAACTACCGGATCAACCAAAGACTAATGAACACCTTCAAGGACGCCTTAGATGAGCTGGAATTACGAGAAATTCACCTCAATGGGAGAAAATTCACATGGTCTAGTGAAACGGTAACACCAACTCTTTCCAAGATAGACCACATTTTTTGCTCTCGTGATTGGGAGCTGGCGCACCCAAATTGTCATATGCAGGCAATTTCCTCTTCAGTCTCTGACCACTGCCCACTATTGTTGACATGCTCACCACTCAACAAAAGATACAAAGGTTTCAGATTCGAGACATACTGGTTACGCATGCCGGACTTCATTGAAACAGTTCTGGACAGTTGGACCAAGCCTTCCTATCACATGACAAGATCAGAGTGCTCCATGTCAAGCTAGCCCGTCTAGCCAAAGCACTCAAGAAGTGGAGTAGAGCACAAGTAAATTCTCTGAAGCTCAAGTCGGATAATGCACAGGAACTCGTGTTCAGACTAGATCAAGAGCAAGAATACCGTCGGCTAAGCACTGAAGAAATGGCTTTGCGAAAGAAGGCTAAGACCAAGATCCTAGGATTCACTGCAGTGCGTCGAATATAGCAAAATCTGCCAACGGTCACGCCTCATAGGCATCAAAGTAGGGGATGCGAACTCCAAACTTTTTCACCTCCGAGCGAATGGCAGACGACGGAAAAACTATATTCCCTCTTTAATTGTGGAAGATCATACTCTCACAACTCAACAAGACAAGGCTGGGGAGCTATTCAGTCACTATACACGGCAATTTGGTAGCAACCCGCCCAGAGCGCACTACCTCAACTGGGATTTTCTCAACATCCAACATCATGAGCTACAACATCTTGATAGTGTCTTAACCGAAGTTGAAGTGAAGAACACCATATTCCAATCACCGGTTGAGAAGCTGATCAGTCCTGATGGTTACAATGGCTTGTTCTACAAGACTTGCTGGCTGATAATCAAAGAGGATCTCATGAATGCCTTACATCAACTCCACAACCTGAGAGCACAGCACTGGAATCTCCTAAACTCAGCCAACATCACCCTACTGCCAAAGAAAGAAGGTGCTACTACTGCAGCTGACTTTCGACCTATCAGTCTTATGCATAGTGCGGCAAAGATCCTAGGGAAGACGCTGGCCAATAGATTAGCTCCCCACCTGGATGGCTTGGTGTCCCACTGTCAAAGTGCCTTCATCAAAGGTAGAAGCATCCAAGACAACTTCCAATATGTCCGAGGGGTCGTGAAACACTTCCACAAGCACAAAACCCCAATGTTGTTTCTTAAGCTTGACATAGCAAAGGCATTTGACAGTGTGAGGTGGGACTACATGCTAGAAGTATTGCAACAAATGGGGATTGGGCAACGCTAGAGAGACATGATGGCACTTCTATGGTCAACCACATCATCACGCATCTTACTCAACAGCAAGCCTGGTCATCCAATTGTTCACCGTCGTGGCCTTCGCCAGGGAGACCCATTATCACCGATGCTCTTCATCCTTGCCATGGAACCCATGCAGCGCATTCTGGATTTGGCAACAGAGCAAGGCTTACTCGCACCAATTGGTACATACACAATTCGATTGCGCACCAGTCTCTACGCTGATGATGCAGCACTGTTTGTCCGATCCAGCACCTCACATATGACAAACCTCCAACGGATCCTTCAATGCTTTGGAGAATTATCTGGACTAATGACAAGTATTCAGAAGTCTGAATTATACAAGATCAGCTGTGACAACATGGATACAGAAGCCCTCATGACCCACCTTTAGGGCAAGCAATGTCACTTTCCATGTAAATATCTTTGACTCCCTCTCCGCATTGGACGTCCCCGCCGAGCAGATGAAAGCAATCATTGATAAAATCGGGGCCAAGCTACCCGGGTGGAAAGGACGGTTACTTACCAAGACAGGAAGACTCACACTGGTCAGCTTGGTCCTATCCTCCATCCCAACCTACCACATCACAGTGTTTCCACTCTCCAAATGGGCAGTCAAGCGAATCGACCATCTTCGCCGAAATTTCTTGTGGAAAGGATCTGAGGATGCAAAAGGGGGCCACTGCCTTGTTAACTGGAAGCGCGTCTGCCGCCCCAAGCAACTTGGTGGGTTGGGTATTGCCGATCTAGCAAACTACAGCAGAGCACTGCGACTGAGGTGGCAATGGTTCAAATGGACAGACCCCAACAAATCATGGTCAGACATGCAGTTACCAAGCACCCAAGCCGAAGAGGAGCTGTTCAAACTATGTACAAAGGTCATAGTCGGCAATGGTCACAAAACAAGCTTCCGGAACGACCGATGGATGCATGGCCGTGCGCCAAGAGAGATTGCTTCAGCCTGCTTCAAACTTGCATGGCACAAAAACCAGTTGCCGCTGGGTTGACAGATAGGAAGTGGATGCGCGGTCTCCGGCGTATATCCGCGAACTTAGAGGCAACACAGTTCGTGGACTTATGGAGCCAGCTGCAGGATTTTAACCTCAACAACCAGGAGGACACCATTTGTTGGAGGTTCACGGCTAACGGCAAGTATACGGCGAGCTCAGCTTACAAGGTTCAGTTCACAGGGGCACATCCTGACCACAATTGGCTGCCCATATGGAAAGCGAAGGTCGAACACAAGTGCAGATTCTTTATATGGCTACTGCTACAAAGAAAACTCCGCACTGCGGATAGAATACTGAAGCGCGGCGGGCAGGCCAACCCGATCTGTCAATTATGCCGCACGACAAATGAATCAGCACTACACATGGTGTCCAATTGTAGCTATTCAGCACAAGTCTGGGCACAAGTGGCAAGATGGTCACACAGGCCAGCACTTCAGCAGCCGGTCCCTGCCACCAAGCTCAAAACATGGTGGAATCAGATGATGGGTAGAGCAGCTAACGAAACGGTGACGGAACACCAACAGCTAGTCACATATACGACTTGGAACCTCTGGAAGGAACGATGTCGGCGGGTTTTTGACAACAAGGCTGCCACGCCACCGCAGCTGCCTGTCCTGATAAAAAAATGATATTGATGCGCTGCACTTGGCGCAAGAAGACCTAGTGCTGTGCTGAACTCTGTCACAACCTGTATCTGTCCGAGTTCTCCCTCGTTGCTTCAGGCGGCGCGCCCGCGGTCGCCGGCGAGACTTACTACAACGCCAGCATGTGCCGGACGTCCCTCGCGTGCGGCGAGAACGTCGACGTCCATTACCCGTTCTTCCTCGCCAACGCAACCAGGTCCATCGATGGGTACACGGCGTACTCCTACTGCGGTTACCCCGGCATGGAGATCACCTGCGAGGGCGGGCGCGCGACCCTGCGGCTCAAGGGCGACAACTACACCGTCATGGACATCAACTACGACAACCACACCGTCACGGTCGCGGACGCGGACGTGCTGAGCGGCGGGGACTGCCCGAGGGTGACCCACAACGTCACCGTCTCGCAGGAGACATGGCTCAACCTCTCGGCTACCGCCAACGACAACCTCGCCTTCTTCTTCGACTGCGTCTTCACGGGGAACACCGTCCCTCCGTCGCTGGACATCTGCCAGATCAACTGCAGCAGCTTCCCGGAAGGGGACGGAGTGTCATTCGTGGCGCCGCAGCCCGTCGTGCTGCCGCAGGATGAGTGGCCGCGGGCGCGCAAGGAAGTGGTCGTCGCGCCGGTGCTGAGGGACCAGCTCCTGAGCAACGAGTACTTCCCCGCAGCTGAACGGCGACGGGTACGGCAAGATGCTGAAGCATGGGTTCCATCTGACCTGGGACCCGAGCACGGGGCTGTGCTTTGTGTGCGAGCAGTCCATGCCTCCATGGGGCAGTGCAGCTACAGCCAGAGCGGCGAGTTACACAGTTGCTTGTGCTCCGATGGCCGCGTACGCAACCCGGATTGCGGTAAGTCAATTCCGTAACCATTACTAATGACCCAGTTGATGCTCCTTGTACTTACTTTGCTTCCACTCCCGTCTTATCTGTTTGTATAAAGGTCACAAATCTGTGGTTTGGAACTTTGTGCAGGAACCAAACCCCATTTTTGGTCCATCTGATGGCCATGCTGATAGGATAATACTATGTACAGACCAAACAGGTTAGGGCAGATTATTTTGCCTAAAGGAAATACGGTAGTACTGCATTCATGGGGGAAGGTGGTTCAGTAGAAATTAGTTGCAAAGAAACCATAGTTAAGAAAGTAGCAGTTCTCCTGCTATGCTGCTTTCAAACAAAGAGTTGCAAATAATGAAACCATAATTAAGAGATCTAATTAGGTGCTGTGCCTTTGACATGTTGCCACATGCACTGACAGTGCAATCGCCTTCGATATATTTTAAGACAAATCATGCTAGGTTTCCAACTAATGTTGCAAATAATAACAGTATTCTATTGATTGGTTTAGGATTGAGAAGAACTCGCTGGGAATTGATGGGGTTCGGTTGAAACGAACTGATAATTGCAAACTGAAATCTGACCCAGGCCACCGTACATTTTACGGTTAATGCCAGATTCCAAAATTTTCATTTGGGTGAACGGAAACGATGAGGCTATAGCCTATATAATCAGCATTCACGTAAAAAGACCGAATTGCAGTGTTTATAAAGTAGTGTAGACTCATTAAGTCATTATGATACCAACATGATAACATGGGGAAACAGTCTAAGGGGACCAAGACTCGTCCGCTTTAATCCTTTTTCTCACTTTACATACCAGAAACTCGCATGCTTCCTTCGTGTTGGAGTAACAAAAATCTTCAGGTCCCAACTCCCAAACAAACAAGGACAAGCGGACCAAAAAAAAAACGAACAAGGACGAAAAATAATTTGAAACGAGGCGCTCATTTGCCACGAACACGAAACGGGCACGCAGCCATGGATCGAGTCCTCACCGTGCAGGCGGACACGCGCGCGCGCGAGGTCATCGGCCGGTGGCGTGCCACCAGCAACCGAAGACCCAACCGCCCCGTCCCAACCAACCGCGCCCAGGCACGGACCCTCGCTCCGAGACCGGGCAAGTCAAAGTCGTGCACCACCGCAAGAGTTAAGCTTAGCAGGCTGCCCGCCCGCGCGCCGCCACCACCAAACCACCAGATGTATCGGACATTCGAAAGCAACCAATTAAGCTAAGTATTCGTCGAGACAGCCGTGTCAGTGTGCGTAATTCTCAATTGCGCATGCTTCGCTTCCTCCTCATCGCCGTCTCCCTCGCTGCTTCAGGCGGCGCGCCCGCGGTCGCCGGCGAGACTTACTACAACGCCAGCATGTGCCGGACGTCCTTCGCGTGCGGCGACAACGTCGACGTCCACTACCCGTTCTTCCTCGCCAACGCAACCAGGTCCATCGAGGGGTACACGGCCTACTCCTACTGCGGGTACCCCGGCATGGCGATCACCTGCGAGGGCGGCCGCGCGACCCTGCGGCTCAAGGGCGACAACTACACCGTCCTCAACATCAACTACGGCAACCACACCGTCACGGTCGCCGACGCGGACGTGCTGAGCGGCGGCGACTGCCCGAGGGTGACCCACAACGTCACCGTCCCGCCGGACACGTGGCTCAACTTCTCGGCAACGGCCAACGAGAACCTTGTCTTCTTCTACGACTGCGTCTTCACGCCGGCGACGCCCCAGCCGACGTACATCGATCCGATCAACTGCACCAGTTTCCCGGAAGGGAAGAGGATTTCTTTCGTGGCGGCGCAGCCCGTCGTGCGGGCGCAGGAGGAGTGGCCGGTCTGGGCGCGGGCGTGCAAGCCGATGGTCGTCGTGCCGGTGCTGAGAGACTGGCTCCTGAGCCCCGACCCCGAGTATTTGCCGCGGCTGAACAACGATTGGTACGGGCAGGTGCTGAAGCAGGGGTTCCAGCTGAGCTGGGACCCGAGTGCGGGGCCGTGCTACGTGTGCGAGGACTCCAAGGGGCAGTGCAGCTACAACCAGATCGGCGAGTTCGTCGGCTGCCAGTGCTCCGACGGCCGCCTGCGCCTCCCGGGTTGCGGTAACTCTCTCTCGGTCTCTCTGTTACAAACGTATTTACTTACTTTTTTTTCTTACGTAACTTCACAGACAGACGTGCAAATTTGCATTGTGTCATGTCAAAGTACGACTATATTACAGTACTATATTACATGACCACTTGGGATTTTACAATGACATCATGCGTACTTGTAGCAGGATCAAGCAAAAATTATTGTTTTCGGCTCAACTTAGAGTTTGTTTGGTTGAACTAATGTTTTTTCAAAAATTGATTTTAAAAGTTGTTATTGAAAAGTTATTTAAAAAATTGCTTTTAATTGACTTTTGCTTTTAAAAAATTGCTTATTATATATATATATATATATATATATATATATATATATATATATAAAATACATCTTATAACATCATCCCTTAAAAACTATAAAAATTTCTCCAAACCAGTTCCTGGCTTCTTATAATAATAACAGCTTTTATTTCTCAGAAACTATTTCCAAAAACAAACTATTTAATTCAGTTTTCTGTTTCTAAATAGAATAAATTAGCAAAAACTGAATCAAGCGTGCCCTTAGTCCAGTAGCATTCTCTCATTTGCTTTTTGGCTCTTCTAATTTGTCTGTAGCTCGGGTGACAAGGTACCAGGATGGTACCGAGCCGGCCGTGGTTCGAACCCCGGTCTCGCATGGGGCCGAGCATCTACTCGATTAGTCAAATCATAAGTAGAAACGGAAATGGCCGATCAGGATTTTAGCGTTTGGATAGTTTTGGCTCGTCTTTGGTCCCGTAGTCTCTAATGAGGCAAGGTGCTAAAGCATGGGTAGTGATATCAATGGGGATCCGATTTCTCGCGGAGAATTCCCTTATTAGCGGGTGGGGATGTGAAGATTTTGTCAATCACAGGGATATAAATGGTATAAATTATATCTTCGTCGGATCTAGCAGGGACGGGTATGGGAAAACATTCCTCATCCCTGTTTTCTCGCAGGGATCTGTTTCGACCCAGCGGTGGTGGTCCAGGCGTGCGCGATCGGCCCAGGCGGGCGCTAGCGTGTAGCCCAGCCAAGCACGGCCTGGCGCCGTGGTATGGTGCGGATCGGCTCAGTGAGTAGCCTCAGCCCAGTGGGCTGTCTCGGTCCAGATGGACGGAGACAGTGATGGAAAGAAAATAGTCCCCGCGAGCAGAAACAGGGATAGAGAATTTTCCTTCGTGCGAGAACGGGGATAGAGATACATTCCCCGATAAGAAATTCTCCGTTAACATCCCTAAGCATGGGTTCCAGCTGATCCGGGACCCGAGCGCGGGCCGTGCTATGTGTGCTAGGAGTCCAAAGGGCAGTGCAGCTATAGCAGCCAGAGCGTCAAGTTCCTCGGCTGCTTGTGCTCCGATGGCCGCGTGCGCAGCCCGGACTGCGGTAAGTCTGGTACAAACTGGTTCATTTTATTTTTGACTCTCAAGATAAATTTTGAATCAGGACTCTGTTGTATTCGTATTTGCATAATTGCATCGTGCCAGCAACCCACCCACCGACCCTAATTGCATCCTGCCACCCAAAAACCACCACCCTAGCAGGGTTCAAAAAACCGTCGGTAATCGCTCAAAAATCGCGGTTACCGACCTTCCCGGTCCGGTCCGATTTCAAAAACCGCTCGGTAACCGAAATTTGAATTCAAAAAATTCGAAAAAATAAAAAAAATTCAAAAAAATTCAAAAAAAAATCTTAAAAAAAACTAGACACAATTCTAAGAACTTCTGTGAAAAAAAATTTCAAAAATAATGTCGTTTGCATCATATTCTATAGGGAGAAAATTTGAAAAAAATGAAAAAAAATTGAAGCGTGCGGCTCAATTATTAACTCACGTTAAGGAAAAGTGTAACATGCAAACACATATTTTTCTTGTATAAAACGTATTTTAAGAGAACCTTTAAAATTGATTTCACTTTATTTAGAGTTTTATTAAATTCTCTATGATTTTTACAAAGTTCACAAGCATAAAGTGAATATGTTAAGAAACATCACTGTAATTAATTTTTTCATGTCTACTATTATTTTTTCTACGTAAATCATAATATAAATAAGCTAATGAAAGTGGTTTCACTAATTTTTAAGGTGTGATGGGTCAGTTATGAATTAATCTAGTCGCAACACATTTACACAATCATGCATGTTACAATAACTAATTCATGAGTTTATATATTTTTAAAAGATATAGGATCATGTAAGAAGACTAACAAAATTAGTTTCATGATTTTTGGATTAGCAAAGAGTAAACTATGCATTTACCTTGGTTTAACAAATAAAATTTCTCACAGAAAATTTTGAACTTTTTTATGAGTATAAATACTTTTATCATGTAGATCATGTTACAAGGAAGCCAACAAAATTTGTTTCACTTGATTTGAAGCTCGGATGAATTAGTTATTGATTTTACAAGATTGAACCCTTTTTTAGGTTTTTTGTTGAACTGCGCTGAAATTCGATAAAACCGCTCGATAAATCGAGAAAACCGAGCGGTTACCGAGCCAAACTGCTCGGTAACCGACCGAATCAAAAATGCGAGAAAATCGCTCGGTAACCGACCCAAACCGCTCGGTAACCGACCCAAACCGCTCGGTTACCGAGAGGGCAAAAACATGATTTTTTCGCAAAAATTTAAAATTTGCCGAATGAATTTTCTCCGAATTTTTTTGAATTTTTGACCGGTAATCACGGTTACCGCGGTTTTTCGGTTACCGCCGGAGGTCGGTTACCTCCGATCGGTAACGTGAACCATGCACCCTAGTGGACGTCGGCGTTCTTGCCGTACTCGAAGGACTTCTGGCACATGCTGGCGTTGTAGGGCATCTCCCCGATGGCGCTGGGCGCGCCGCCAGAAGCGGCGACGGAGACGGCGACGAGAAGGCAGAGGCGGACGAGGACGAGGAGCGGCATGGCGCGATTGAGAATCAATCCGTGATAAACAGAATAAATTCGTTAGAATAAATACGCTATACGATCAGTCCATGTTTTCTTATTGGGTTGACGATCTTTCAGATTTCAGTCAATGAAGAATCGATGTTCACAAATTTTGCCCAAGTCCGACGTTCGAAGAATATGCCGTACCAGCAGAGCACTCCGTTGAAGTGTTCAACACAGGTTGAAGCACTGGTCATTCCACTCCTTCGAGATATACCGTGTAACCGGGGATATGCATTCCAGAAGTCTTCTGAGTTTTTTTTCTCTACGCAAGGGAGCTACGTATTATTATATTAAAAAAATAATTTAGTTCGATTATAACACAATCCCACCGTAGTGGCTCACACAGGGCTCCACATGATTATTAGATTACTCCTAGTGCAAAAAATTTTACTTGTCTATGTCTTCTATATCAGTTAGATACAAATATAGATATCAACCTCATAATACGTAATGTCTAATAGTGGGGCTCAATCAATAAATGTAGGCATAGCTCGTAGACACTCTTCCTTTACCCCAATGCATTGTTTTACTTATGTCTTATTTCTTGGATTATGTGATCAAACTCTAATGCAACTTTTATGCTATATCTATGTGTTGGATTTTATATCAAGTTAATGTCTTATGAAAGACACTACATTCTTTTCTCTCTTCTCTTAATTACTTGTCACACCACCTTTTATCCTATGTGACTATCTAATTAATATCAATACATTGTACAACATGGAACATTGTATGCTTATCGTACGATGTGCCACACTTGTTCATACGCGTTGTACTTGTATGCTTTTCTACTCCTTCCCGGTCCTCTCGTTCTAGAGAAAGGCAAGAGGCTCTTTGACCAATTGACCTTGTCCTCATTGTACCGAATTTCTTCAGATCGAGCCGTCAGGGAAGGAAAAAAACAACCCAATCCATTAAAAAGTCTCAACGCCCCGACACCATGTTCTGTTTACCGAACTCTTCTCACTTCTCAGCCATCTATCTTGACCTGTGATAATGAACCATGACCATTGCAACGACTAAAAGTAGCAGCACACTCGTCTAGTATTCTGATCATTCATATATCTTGCTCCTCTCCTAGGCTCGTCCCCTTCTCCCCCTTGAAATGGAGCCTTCAGAACAAATGCATCACCTGCATTTAGCACCACTCCTCTTCACCCTACTTCTCTCACCAGTGCCACCCTGCAAGCCACAACCCGATGCCTTCTTCCGGTACAGCAATTGTACTCCAACACCATACCAGTGCGGATCAGTCAAGTTCGACGTCGGTTACCCGTTCTCGGTGAACGGCGTGGACCGGCCGGACTACTGCTCGTTCCCCGGGTACCGCCTCTCCTGCACAAACGACAAGCTGGTGATCGACACGAATTCCACCGGGTTCCAGGTCACGAGCGTCGACTACGACAACCTCCTCCTCACCATCATCGACCAGGGTCTAGCCGAAGAGACGTGCCTGCAGCCCTACCGGAACACCACCATCAACGACACCATGTTCATGTACACCGACCGTGACCAGTTCCTGACGGTGTACATCAACTGCAGCGCCAAATCATCGTCGATTCCTTTTGCGTATGATATATTCTCGTGCTTGTCTGGGGGCCGCTCCTACTATGTGCTGGATAATGGCACGTTGGCGCCGGATCAGCTGGGATCATGTAGCTCAACTCTGGTTCTTCCATACAACTCGACGATGGCGGGCTCGCTGGCTGCCGGAAATTCCAGCCTTGGGGATGCGATAAAAGGCGGTTTCACGGTGAAGTGGAAGGCGGGCATGGGGTGGTGTGGAGTCTGTAGGTATTCCGGAGGGATCTGCGGATATAATGGTAGCTATCCTAGTGATCAGATATGTTTCTGCCCTGATGGTCCATCTATTGGGTCATGTTCTTCAGGTATATTCTGCCTTAAAAATCAAACTTTTGAACAGACTCAAGATTGATATCAAGGCTGCTATGTAGTTATTTTGTTTTTATTAGGAGGCTAGCCTTTGATAGAATGTAGTCTGGTCGTGCTATTTGGACTCTATCCGTTTGGTCTAGTACATATTATACAGGTAAAAATTCTAACTGATGATGCGTTGTTCTGACCTGAATATATATCAGGAGCTCCCATCTGGTTATCGGATTCAACCTTTGATCGTAACATCAGGACATGATATCTTTGGCTCAGGGTGCATTTGACATGGTTCAAATGACCCAAAGTTGCTTATGCTACCTGAATTGAGAATTCAGATATCTCTTGAATTGGTCTCTTGCTTTGTCTTCGGATTTTTTTTTTCTTCTTTGATGTTGACACTTCACCTTGTTTGCATATCATTTGTTGACTAGAAGATTAAGGAGTACAGAAGAATTAATTTAGCTAAGCTCACGGCACAAGGCAAACCGAGTACCCTCCACCTAGAACCTTTCCTGAAATCCTACTTTCCTCATCTCACACGATGCGAAATGTCCTAATTAAGAAAAAAAGATGAAAAGAAGAACCGTACCTTGATAAATTTTAGCAAAAGGTTTTTTAGTTTTGTTTTCTAAAAGCAGGTTTTATGTCCATTTGGTCAAATATTTAGGTAACAAGTAGTAGATACAAACAAAGGACCTAACTAAGAATAAGATAAAATTGTAACAGGCTTGAATTGCAATATAATATAACATGACCCCGATTAGGATTTTTTTTGAACTTAATTACTAATAAACTTGGTTTGTACACTGTTATAATTCTTTTTCCTGGTTTTGCAGGGCTGAAGAAGTCGAGCAAGAAATCGATTGCAATAGGTAATTCTAAAACGTCTGTCCACTTTGCCAGTAAGGCAGTAATACTGAAATCTTGCATGGATATGAACTGTAAAACTCAAATCTTTGCCAATAATACTGAAATCACTGTATGTTTCTCTCTTTTGGCTCGTTTGTGTGCTTCCATTTGCATCTCTCTATATGCCTATTCTTTTTCCAGTTTCATTGTATCTTATTTACATTGATAAGAATTTACAGATTACATGTTGTGTCACATCCTTATGACTTTTATAGTGATAAGAACTTACAAATTACAAGTTGTGTCACATCCTTATGACTTTTGTACTGTTTAATGTTCTTGCAGGTATAGTGTCAGCTGTCTCTTGTACAGTTTTACTGTTGCTGCTCCTTTCTATGTGTGCTCTATACCATAAGAAATTCCACGGCGCAATGTCCTGGAAAGGGGGATCGAAACACGCTCCAAGCATTGAATCATTCTTGCAAAAGCATGAAGCTCAGCACCCAAAGAGATATACTTATTCAGAAGTGAAAAGAATGACCAAATCCTTCTCGCACAAGCTAGGCCAAGGCGGCTTTGGTACTGTTTATAAGGGTAATCTGCCAAATGGGCGTGAGATAGCAGTGAAGCTTCTCAAGAACTCCAAGGATGATGGGCAGGAATTCATGAATGAGGTAGCAAGCATCATGAGAACTTCTCATGTTAATGTTGTGACTTTGCTAGGGTATTGTCTCCAAGGATCAAAAAGATCTCTTATCTACGAGTACATGCCTAATGGTTCACTCGAAAGATTTGCATTTGGACAAAACTCTGAAGGGGAAAACTCACTAAGTTGGGAGAAATTGTTTGATATTACAGTTGGCATTGCTCGTGGGCTTGAATATCTTCATCGAGGATGCAGTACTCGTATCGTGCATTTTGATATTAAACCCCACAATATCCTACTGGACCAAGATTTTTGTCCAAAGATCTCTGATTTTGGATTGGCAAAATTGTGCATGACAAAAGCGAGTATTATCTCTATTGATGGTGCAAGGGGAACCATCGGCTACATTGCCCCAGAGGTCTTCTCACAGCAATTTGGACAAATAAGTACCAAGTCCGATGTCTATAGTTACGGGATGATGGTCCTTGAGATGGTTGGAGCAAGGAAGAACATCAATAGGAGTTCAGAGGTCAGTAGCAAATATTTTCCTCAATGGGTTTATGAGCATTTGGATGAATATTGTACTGTCAATGCTGGTGAGATCAGTGTTGATACTGAGCTTGTCAGAAAGCTGATATTAGTCGGATTGTGGTGCATACAGTTGCAGCCTAACAACCGGCCTTCAATGACTAGAGTAGTTGAAATGTTGGAAAGCAGGGCAAATGATCTGCAGATTCCACCACAAAGTCTCTTGTGTTGAAGGCTTCAGCTTCAGTTTTAGTTTGTCCGTATTCCTGTACCATGTAACTGGAACTCCAACCAACAAGACGTACTGCAAACGTGCTTTGTACTCTAAAACGTGCTTTGAACTCATACTACTGGTACGAATCTTTTGTGCATTTGCATTTGAGCGAGACTAGCAAAGAATTAGCAACTCAAAGTGGCCAAACTTTTATTTGTGTAACATTTACTTCGTACATATACGGAATACATGACAAGTATCCATGATATATCAAGTCTGCAGAGCAGAACTCACACCATACCAAGTACTAAAGTACCGTGTCTTAATTTATTCTTAAGTATTAATAACTCGAAGCAGAACACTCATTTATTAGTACCAAATCACACGACATATGGCAGCTAGCAATACCAAGCCATGGCATCCGTCTACTTGCATGAGTGCACGTGTGCGAGAGAGAGAACGAACACAGGCACTCAGCACCTGGGCAGGGGAACCTTGCAGGCGGTGAAGACCTTCTTGCCGTTGGGGGAGTTGATGTAGCGCTGCATGTTGGGGTCCTTCTTGTACCGGCAGAAGCAGCTCGCCGGGTGCGCCTTGAGCCTCGCGCAGCATGCGCCCGTCGGCGCCGCGTTCCCAACGATCGCGGGTGCGCATGGGGTCAGCTGCGTCGGGGTGCACGTCGTCGCGGCGCCCGCGCCTGGGGAGAGGCTCAGCACGGCGCCTGACACCGTGAGCGCCACCAGAAAGAGCACGAGGGACGCCTTGCTCGCTGCCATGTTAGGAGGATCGGATGAAATCGCAGTTGCCGGCCTGATGGACTGATCTCGGAACAGCGAAAGACGATGGTGTGTGTTGCGGGGAGTGGGGGAGTGATCTGTGGTGTATTTATAGGCCTCGCAGTAGGTGAAGCGCGGCGTAAGCACTGGGCAACAGAGTTCATCACCCCCATCGATCACGCGGGCGCGCCGTAGGAAAGCTCGAGCCCTGGTCAAGTTTGGTACGTGAGAAGCGAAGATCGCATCGCGGAAGCATCAAGCATGCACTGGACGACTGACACACTACGGCTCCACTACCGGCCGAGTTCATTGCGCATCTGTGTACATGGCTCTTACGGATTCGGCGCGTGCAGAACCAAAGGGTACGGACCGGGGTGATGTGTTAAACTTTTTCGTTTTTCCGTATGAACAGGACGATCCTTTTCTGGAGAGATAAGTCATAAGAGCTTAGTGGGATGGGGTTAGTAGAACGGGGAGAATGCATCATGAGTTTGCTGAACCGATGGAGGGAGGCAAAAGTGGGTCGCAGCGGCGTCCACTGCTGGGTTACACGTAGTAGAGTTCATGCATGCGCACCCGGAGCTCCGGCTAACTTTCTTTGGACGGCAAGCATGCAAGAGAGCATGCTATATAGTTTCAATTCATCGAAGCTCAGGGCCTCGGAGTCATCGGGATAGCGTGACTGACGTGATCATGGATCAGCATTTCGACATCACTCGTCATTGTGCAAGTATTTGAATCCAAATCCTCGAGATTTAGTTTAGATTAAACTACATCTTAAATTTCCTTGAGCAATCTACTAATCGATCCAAAGAGGGATTTGTGTTACCATATTGTTTTTTTAAACGAATGTGTTACCATATTGTTAGTCTCAAAATTACAGATCATTAATCTCCCTTTACACAAATCTTATATTTACCAATTGGAGACTCTTTTGGTGCCTTCATATTAATCCTAGAAAAATTCTAGAAATCCCTGTAAAAAAGCAAAACATCCAACCGTCGAATTAATTGATTGACTAACTGTAATCATAGATCAACAACCAGACGAAACAACATAGAATATTAAAAAACAAATTATAGAGTCCAGCCTCAAGACTACTTCTTATCTTGTCTTTCCTTCTTTTTTTAGATACCCTTTATCCAACAATGTTACGTTATCAAACTCTAACTTAGTTACGTTAGCAATCAACACACTTTTCCAAATCAATTAAAATATATCAATTAAATATGCGTGTAATCAAACATTATAAAATTAAAACAACAGAACGCAAACTATTATAGATTATCACATAGAAATAATATCAAAGAATTTATAGATGAGGTACGGTGACAACATTGAAAATAATAATAGTTTCAAAATATGAAGAAACAAATAAAAATCAATTTGCATAACACATAAAATAAAAATTATAAATTAGATCTATTCACAAATAATAAACATGATTCCAATATTATGAACAAAATTGCATTTATATTTTACATTCTAATATTTAAATATAAATAACTAATGTATTTTAGCATACAACTATTATTAACATAAATATATATAATTCAGCCGTAAGCTAAATTTCTAACCTGTGCAGTCGCACGGATTAATACGCTAGTGAAGATTAATCACTACCTGCCAGTTCCACCTAAATTGTGAGGCTTCAGATTGGCCCGAAATGGGTTAACCCCGACTTGAAGGCATGTCCACCTCTCGATCTAGGTCCTCACCAATCTATGATAATGTACTATTAGAAGTTCGCTCTACCTTCCATAGATTCTTGGCTCAGCCACAATCGAGTTAAACTTGTTCATCGGATGTGCAGTTTTTTAAAAAAATATATATATGAAAACAACCTGTTTTTTTATGTTAGATATTGGTGTTGGAGCACAAAGACGTGCCCAAACAGATAGGACGAGAGCCTCCTCCATCGAGGGGCTCAAGCTTAGAGATGAACCTGTGAGATGGAGAGAGAAAGAGAGAGAGATAGAAACATCACTTTTGTAATGGGGAAAAACCTTCGAGGGCCCTCCTCTCTTGCCCTTTGAGGGCTTATTTATACAGAGAAGGGGCTGGAGAAATTACCAATCTGTCCCTAAGATATTATGTTACAATCATATGTATAGAGGAGTATTTTTGGTATTTTATCTCTTTACATACCACGTGGTGGCTGAGACACTATGATATCTATAATAATACCGCACTGTGTCGTATAAATATCTCCAGGCTAGGGTGTTCCCCCAACAGTACCCCTTCATTCGCTGGCTCCGAGGTTCTGAGGGGCGAGCGAATGAATCAGAGAACTAGCTCCAGTGCTGCCTTAGAGTTAGGATATCCTGAACAGCTTCCCGTCCTTGTAGAACCTCTCAGTGATGGCCGCAAGCAGCGATGGTGAGGTTTGAAGGAGGTGACCTAGTCCGGAGCCCCATGACGATGCTCGACGGAGGCGAGGCCTGCCGGAGCATCGCGGTGAAGCTAGAGACGAAGTCGAAGGCGAGGCTAAGGGGCGTGATGGAGGCACAGCCATCCGGAGCCCCCGATGGCGAAAGCCGGAGGCGGAGTCACTGATGAGGTTGAGGCAGCCCGTTACCCCCTCAGCAGTGGATGCCGAAGGTGGAGTCATCGGCGAGGCTAAGAGGGGTGATGGAGGCGGAGATGAAGTCGACGACACGGCCGAGGGGGCAGTCTGCTACCCCCTTAGCGGTGGACGCGGCGAGGCTTGATGGAGGTAGGACCGTTCGGAGCCTGGCAAAGTGAGCTGGAGACAGAGTCGATGATGCGGGTGACAGAGGCGGAACCGTCCGAAGCGTGGCGGAGTGAGCCGGAGACAAAGTCTATGATGCGGCCGAGGGGGCAGTCTGCTACCCCCCTCAGTGGTGGGCGCGGTGAGGCTTGATGGAGGCAGGGCCGTCCGGAGCCTAGTGGCGTGACCCGGAGACGAAGTCGATGACGCGGCCAATGGGGTAATCTGCTACCACCTTAGTGGTGGACGCAGTGAGGCTTGACGTTGGCAGGGCCATCCGGAGCTTGGTAGCGTGAGCCGGAGACGAAGTCGATGACGCGGCTAAGGGGGCAGTTTGCTACCCCCTCAGCGGTGGACGCGGTGAGGCTTGACAGAGGCATGGCTGTCCGGAGCCTAGCGGTGTGAGCTGGAGACGAAGTTGATAACGCGGCTGGGAGGGCAGTCTGCTACCCCATCAACGGTGGACGCGGCGAGGCTTGATGGAGGAAGGGCCGTTTGGAGCTTGGTGGTGTGAGCTGGAGACGGAGTCGACGATGCGGGTGATAGAGGCGGAGCCTTCCGAAGCCCCCGGCGGCAGAAGCCGGAGACGGAGTCGATGACGCAGCCGATAGGGGCAGCCTGCTACCCCCTTAGCGGTGGATGCAGAGAGGCTTGACGGAGGCAGGGCCGTCAGGAGCTTGGCGGTGTGAGCCAGAGATGAAGGCAACAACGCGATCGAGGGGGCAGTCTGCTACAACCTCAGCGATGGACGCAGCGAGGCTTGACGGAGGTAGGGCTGTCCGGAGCCTGGCGGCGTGAGCTGCAGACAGAGTCAGAGATGTCCAAATGGGCCATTCGGGCCGACCCAGTATGGGCCCAGCTCGGCACAGCCCGGCTATGGCACGGCCCGAACAGCCCAGCTACTGTAACGGGTCGTGTCGTGCCGGCCTAGGCACGATTTCGGACCGGCGGCACGGTCGGCCTGGCGGGCATGGTGCCACAGGCGGCCCGTCGACACAGCCAGCTCAAAAAATAAAAAAATAGCTACAAAATTAAAAAATAGATAGAAAATAGATAAAAATATAGAAAATAGATAAAAAAAATAGCTACAAAATTAAAAATATATATAGAAAATAGAAAATAGTCGGGCCCATGTGTGCCGGGCCGGATCATGCTGGGCCGTGCCGGGTCCGTGCCGACCTGACTCAGCCGGACCGTGGCGTGCGCTCAGCCAGGCCGTGCCGTGCGCTCAGCCCAGGCACGGCCTGTGGCCTCGTGCCGTGCCGTGCCTGGGCCATACCTACAGTGTCATGTCTTGGGCCGGCCCAGTAAGCACGACCCATTTGGACATCTTTAGATGGAGTCGACTATGCGGGTGATGGAGGCAGAGCCGTCCGGAACCCCCGGCGGCGGAAGCCGGAGATAGAGTCGATGACACGGCAGATGGGGGAAGTCTGCTACCCCCTCAACGGTGGACACGGTGGGGTCATCGGAGGCTGGGCCGTCTGGAGCCTCCCGTGGTGGTAGCCAGAGATGGGGTCGATCTCAATTCTCGCACCAGTCGTGTGCAGGATCGATCAAGCCTTTTGGCTCCCTGACTTCTCGCCCCCCTCGCGCCTTTCGGCCGCAAGCGGGCAGAGGGCACGTTTTATTAGCGCTATTGTCATGGCTTTAGCCAAGACAAGGAAGCTCCTAGGGCGGTTATACCACATGTGAGTATATGTACATGTATGTATGTATGTATGTATAAAATTGTACTGTGCTGACTTCACCTTTTGCCTTACAATTTTGGTTGCATCAACGCTTCTTTTGTCTCCCCTATCCCGGCTCCGTCGCATTCTGCGGTTGCTACCGACCCGAGGGTGCGATTTTTTAGGGGTGCTTAGTTGCGTTGGGTGTGAGCAGAGCTAAACTCTTCGTTGGCTAGTGGTTCGATGCGACTTTTTCGGCGTGGAGGCTATGCCTTCAAGATACCGAGGGTCCATACCTCTCTGGCATGTAGCCAAAGGGTCCATACCTCTCCCATATGGGGAGGGTTCACACCTCTCTGGCACGTAGGCTATGCCTTAAAAGATACCGGAGGGTCCATGTCCTTGCCAGCACGGAGGCTATGCCTCCAAGATGCCGGTGGGGCCATACCGCTCCGGCACGTAGGCAATGCCTTAAAGATGCCAAAGGGTCCATATCCTCACCAACATGGAGGCTATGCCTTCAAGATGCCGGTGGGGTCATACCTCTCCGGCACGTAGGCAATGCCTTAAAGATGCCGGAGGGTTCATGTCCACGCTGGCACGGAGGCTATGCCTTCAAGATGTTGGTGCGTTTTGACCGCTCCATCACGTAGGCAATGTCTTAAAAATGCCGAAGGATTTTCATGTCCACACCGTCACGAAGGCTATGCTTTCAAGATGCCAGTGGGTTTTTGCCGCTCTGGCACGTAGGCAATGCCTTAAATATGCTGGAGGGTTCATGTCCACATCGGCGGAGGCTATGCCTTCAAGATGTCGGTGGCTCCGGCACGTAGGCAATGCCTTAAAGATGCCAGAGGGTCCATATCCACGCCACCACGGAGGCCGTGCCTTCAAGATGCCGGTGGGGCCATACCGCTCCAGCACGTAGGCAATACCTTAAAGATGCCAGAGGGTTTTCATGTTCACGCTAGCACGGAGGCTATGCCTTCAAGATGCCGGTAGGTTTTTAAGACATCTCCATTGCGGAGATTTTTAATTGCTATGCACTATTTGAGTAAAGGTATAACTTAAGTTTTATAGTCTATCGTTGTCAGCAAATAGCTAGTTGCAGCATAAGTTATGACTAGGTCAGACGGCTATTCTTAGCATATGCCAAATCAAGATATAACTTTAAGTTTTGCTATCTACTATTGTCTATGAACAACTAATTGCAGTAGATAATATCCCTAGCTCAAACGGTTATTTGCACCATGCACTAATGGACAAGAACAACAAAAATTAAGCACCCCCTAATTGTTAGCTCTACCTACAGCAACTCTCACGATCTGGGCGCTATCTCACACGAACTCGACTCACGTGACACTGGAACTCATGCAAACCGAGGAAGAGGATGAACAGTCGAAGAGATTGATTTTGCGCTGCTCTACCTCACATCTTGCAGTGGGTTTTCTCTTCTATTTATATGCGATCAAAACAAACAGAGAGGTGCGCCATGATCCCGATTCTACCACACCATCCCACGGACTCGCGATCATGGCGATATCCCATGCAGCTGCATGAGTGCACAAGTCGCACAATGTGCAGCGACTCTAACAAACTCTGACAGACTCTAATTGCCTAACTGAACTACTCTATGGAATCGGCCACATAAATGCATGCTCTGACCCACGACTAACTCCGGCCTCACCACGAACGCAGCGTGACTTGGGTCACATGCAATAACAGACTTAACCGGGCAACATGATTACAACTAACAAATCACCCCCTAATTATAATGCCATGACTCAACCTAGATGACGTCAATCTTTGGGCATAGATCCTCTACTCAGCTCGACAAGAGGCCTCCAACACATGCATGGCTAGTTTCAATGACACATACGTGCACTCACCTCCTGGCTTTCGATCCGCTCTCTACTCACTGCCGATCCGGGCACTACGCCATGTTGCAAAACTTCGCTATCTTGAACTCTAGCCCTCTCAATGTTACAATGACATGTGAATACAACTAACATGTAACTAATGGACAAGAACAACAAAAATTAAGCACCCCCAATCCCCTTAAACTTGTTGCAATTATTTCAGCATCTTCTCATCGGCTTCAAAGTAGCGCCGGGTCGTCGTCGGCATCCGCCATAATGAGATGTGCCTCATTCTTCTTCTTCGACACATCACATTTCTTTTCCCAAGAGTAGTGCAGTGGTATGAGATGTGTAGTGGAAGAGAAGGGTGAAAAGTTGCTGGAAACTACAAGGCGCAAAATGGGGCTTCTAGGTGGTGTGAAAACCACTTTGACGTTGATGAAATCTAGCAGGCGTGCACATACTGGATGAAACTTTGTAACCGCCTTGTAGTGATATTTCAGGCGACACACCATGGGCGTATGTTAAGTATTTCACGGACATGGCAACAAGGAATTCACGACTCATGGGGAAAGCTGGACAACCTCTACAGAATGTAAAATCTGATATATGAGTCGTGCTCACAGCCACGAGAGACTTGAATCCTCACATGATTAGATGAATGAGTTTGGTTTGGTTGGTTGGTTTGGGAACTTGATGTGGGATTCAGGGAGTTGGGAAACCCATGGAAATATTTTTAGAAGTTGAAAGTCTAGTGATGATTCACCTAATTAAAAAGGATTGCTTTTATAACTCTTTCGTGAGCATAGTTGGTATTTATGCAAATTTAACTTGTTATAGCATGTCCCTTTATTTAAGCTTGTATGCTATTTATTTTTCACACTTGCGGAGTACGACACGTACTCATACTTGCTATATCCAAATATACATCAAACGTTGCTCAGACAATGAAGAAGAACCATACTACTACGTCGATGAAGATGAAGATTGCTAGGCTGGTGGACCCCGATCAATTGCCTATGAAAGATAGGAGCTTCGCTATGTTTAGTTTATATGCTTAGTTAAAGATTTTGGAGTCTATGGGCTATGTTTAGTTTATATGCTTAGTTAAAGATTTTGGAGTCTATCTATTTTATTTAAGTTAAACGTTATAATAATGACATTGTGTGTGATACATTGATAAAGTCGATGTATGTATGAAACTTGATCCTGATATATATGTGATTTACATCTAATTTTATTTCTTTATAAAATCGGGTGTGATAACTTGTCACTTTTGAGTTTTGACCATATGGCTCCAAAGCAACCATTTTGTTGCTTACTATGATTAGAGTGTCCTTAGCAAATGAGCACACTGATCAAATATTTTTCTTTTCACAGCCCATTGCTTGGAAATGGGGATATGGTACCCAACGAAAAATCATGCATCCACTGACACGTATTTGTGGACAAATAAAGTGATCAATAGTACTAACAAGTACCCATGAATGGAGCGAGTTGACCTTCACTAATCATTTGCCTTCCAGATATTACTATCTACGTTATTTTTACCACCATCATTTGCTTACGAGCGGTCCGAAGTTGAACTTCCATTATTTAAAATTAAAAACCATTTGCTCACAAATCAAAGAGCCATGAACTGACACTATATATAGTGGCACACGTCATTATTACATCCTTTATTCATACACTGCAGCGGAGTACACCAACACCAACGGTAACCGATAACCATACACGGCACGATCCAAGTACGTACGTACGGAAACAAGCGACACCACACTGTGCCTCTGCTGCATACTACTGGTTGCATCTCTGTCAAGTGGATGCCCATGCTACCGGCAGACCGACGACTCATGTAGCCACGAGCAGATGCCGCACCACTGACCCTGCCGGCCAGCTCGTCGTATTCAGCACGTCGGCACGGGCACCTTGCACGCGGCCATGACCTTCTTGCCGTTTTGCGAGTTGATGTAGCGCTGCAGGTTGGGGTCGCGCGCGTACGTGCACAAGCACGGCTGCTGCTCCCTCATCCTGCTGCAGCACGCGGCCGTGGGCGCCGCGTTCCCGATGATGGCGCCCGCGCACGGGGTCAGCTGCGTGGCGTCGCACACCGTCGCCGCGTCGGCGCCCCGCGGCGCGACGCACAGCAGCAGGATCATCGCCCAGGCGGCGAGGAGCGCGAACAGCACCTGGGCCGGCTTCATGGCTTGGAACTTGGGAATGTGTTAGCTGATGGGACTACAAGGATCGGTAGGATTTGGATGGTGCAAGCGTTCCGAGAGAGACCGGCGGCATTTATAAGCTTGAGGAGAGTGGCGACTTATGTGCCACGTTGAGCAGAAAGCTGCAATCACAGGACAAGGGCAGGCATTGCTAGTGCAGTACAAGTGTGCAACGCAGATTGCAGGAGCTGATGAGAGGAATATGCACGATGCATGCGCCACTAGGGAAGACAAGATGATAAGCGTCTGCACTACTTAAATGGAAGCGAAAAAGAAAGGAAAGGGAGCTAAGACCATCTTCAACTATTTTTTCTTCATTTTTTCCTTTTCGATTTTCTTTCTCGTTCTCATTATTTTTATTTTCTCTCATCTCTAACAGCTTCCTTTCGAAAGATTTGTAAAGTGAAATGAGAGAGAATTCTGTCTTGAAAGGAATAATCTTGATAATTTTTTCGTGACGAGAACTGTAAAGAAAAATCATTGAAGCGTCGAAAGAAATCAACATCCCTTTTTATTCCTGACGGAAATCTCTTAGAGATGATCTAACAATTTTGGTGCAGCACTGAAAGGTGAAAGCGACTCAACTCGCGCATAAGAAAAC
Organism: Phragmites australis; assembly: GCF_958298935.1. Classification (NCBI taxonomy): domain Eukaryota; kingdom Viridiplantae; phylum Streptophyta; class Magnoliopsida; order Poales; family Poaceae; genus Phragmites; species Phragmites australis. The sequence continues at coordinate 34,078,902 of NC_084929.1, read as the reverse complement.
TGCGCGCACTCCGCAAGTGTCTGGTGGGTCGGCCACGATAAGGTTTGTTAAATTGCACTGTTCATTCTGCTGATCAGGTCAGATTAGTTAAGCTGGCAAAAGTATAAGGAAAAGCTGTTTTACTTTGGAAGTTAATTTGGTTGCTTTGCAAAGCAAAGGGAACATAAAACATCTGGTAAAAGGGTAGGGTAAAAAGGTGATGGAATGAATGGTCAGGGCACGGCAAAGCTAGTACTGCATGCTTAGCTGAATATCTTCAGAACATTTTGGGTAGATACAAGAGCAGAATTTCCCCTTCTGTTCCAAGAAAGTTGCATTCCATTCACAAAATCGTGCTAGGCTGTTAGCTGAAACAGAAGTACAGCGAAACTGGATTCACTGGTGCAACAGAACTCGTTTGCAGAAGTGGTTTTGCATTTCTATTTTCTAGAGAAACTGTACTCATAGGCCCCCAAAATGTAACATTTCAATATGCTAATATTATATGCCCACTGAATTCTTTCTCACCAACAGATAGGCATGTTATGGAAAGGAAATTAACAGGATGCTAATGCCCATTCCATTAGACCAAACTTTTTTTAGTGGCAATGGAACTTCCCTCAGCTATGCCACGCATCACACTGACAGATGTTCCTGTTCTAGAAACATCCGGTCCTAAACGTCAGAACTCAGAATAAAGCTTATACAGTCTGAAATCTGAACCTTACAAAGTTCATTCCATCAGGTAAAAAACTCACTCCAGAACTCAGAATAAATCTGAACCTAACGCTTAACCCATGCGAAGGAACTCTTCTCCAAGTACAAAGGAGTTCTTTGACAAAGATGCCCAAGTGCAACAATCACCGAATGCAAGATACTGGCAGGCAATTTTTTAAATAACAAGTTTGGCTTCAAGTCTGCAAGAAGGAATCCCTGGGTTGTTAGAAAACCTCTGGCTGAAGCAAATCTTGCCTCATATTCGTTCATTCCCCTGTACCCCCAGCACAAAGCTATCCTTCCCTCCTTCTCAAGCTAGGCTTCTTTGTCCTAGTACCCTGCTTGCTTATTACGGGAAGAGCTGTTGTGACCAGAGCAATTAACCCAACGTACCAAACCGCACAAGGATTTCTCAGAACTCTGAAGCCATGCCTCTTCATTTTCAGAGCGATTCTTCTGACGATGATCGACCGACGATAAGACTGTCTCATAGGCACAGATCAGTTCATAAGCTACTCGGTGGGCGGAAAGGTGCAATACTAGTACTTTCTGAAAACTGTCATGTATCAGCAACACTGCAGGACTTGTGTCTGAATCGGTTCCACTATGCTCTCTGAATTGTTTTGGATTTGCAGTTGCGGACATCCTGCTATGGAGGAACAGAAACTTATCGGCAGGGATCCTCGCAGGTGCCACATTGGTATGGTTTCTGTTCGATGTGGTTGAGTACAACATAGTAACACTCCTTTGCCACATTGCACTCCTCGGGATGCTTCTGCTCTTCATTTGGTTGAATGCCGCTCCTCTCTTTGACAGGTCGCGTTACCATACTGTCTAAAATTTGATAATTCTGTCTCCTTGCGTAAGGCATAATAGGTAAGAAAATCTCAACTAACACTCGCTTTTGCAGGCCTCCTCCACAGATCCCGGAAGTGATTGTTTCTGAACATGCCTTCAGAGAAATTGCACTGACCATCCATTACAAACTTGCTCACTTTGTGTCAGTCCTGTATGACATCTCATGCGGGAAGGATCTCAAGAAGTTCCTCTTGGTACATAACGATTTGCTTCTTTGATCTGTGCTTAATAGTGGCACTAAGTCCTATTACAGTAGCGTTGTTGCCTGATATGCATCAAGATTCAGAGTTCTGCCGACTTGCACAAGTTCTGAAAACTCAACATAGCAATATAAATTGATGTTACTTGTTCTTCAATGGCATAAACTAATATCAAACTTCGAATTTATTAGAGAACATCCATTAAGCATATGAAGTTTTCCAAATAATCTATATGCAATTATGCGGCTATTGACACTCAGCTTAGAGAACTGACTATAATACTATTTACCCCCTTCAATATAAGGTGATTGGGTCTCTGTGGATACTAGCAGCAGTTGGAGATACTTGCAGCTTCACCACACTATTATATGTTGGTAAGTATCAGTGAAACCGAAAACTTCAAATTGATCCAGTACATAAGCATGAAAAAGAACCTCTCCATGTGTACTGGCTTGCTGACAATTTCCATGTCTTTCTTCACTAGGATTCTTGTGTGCTCTCACTTTACCGGCATTGTATGAAAGATACGAGGCAGAAGTAGACCATCTGGTCGCCAAGGGTGGTGAAGACCTCAAGAGGTTCTACAAGAAGGTTGACTCCAATGTGCTCAACAAGATACCAAGAGGCCCTGTCAAGACAAAAGTTCACTGACATACACTTCCGTTAAAAAAGAGAGTCATAAGTTACTGGAGCTGATTTGACTTATGATATACAATTGTACATGTTGGATTGTTACCGCACAATTTCATCGTACTTCACTCGAGATCAAAATATGTCTGAAATATGAAAGCATTACGTTCATAAATAGAAACAAGTACTAGATGAATAGAATAGTTGCAAAACAATTAGCAAAATGAGTGCAAATTTGATGCCCCAGTGGGTATCTATCCATCTAGCATCCACTGTTGAATTTGCTTCAAGATTCGTGCACTCTTCCCTCGTATCATAATAACAAGCATTCCACATCTCTCCCCTCCCTATTCGATTTGAATATAATATAGGACCCTTATGCCAATTTTTGTAAAAGAAGAGAGAATGTCATCTAGGAGTTGAAACTATCAACTTGAATCCGGAGCTTTCAACTCAAACTACTTTATGAGAGCTTTCAAAATAAAATTTTACAACTTTCAAGAAAATCCAGATATTTGAACTCAGAAAAACAAAAATTAATAACAAGGGGTGTGTAGCTACCCCACGGATAGTCATATATTTTCAATGGCAAAACTTGTCTGCTTTACTATCGAAGGACATTATCATTGCATTCGTATTGGGTAGAAAAAATAATAACAAGGGGTGTGCCCTTTAGGTACCTCAAGGTGTGCTTGATCAGCTGAAAGCATTGCTCGTGTAGATCATGTATATGGAGGCACACTTGCTGAACGGCGTGCGTGATGTCGGGCTGAGTGAATGTGAGATACTGGAGAGCATCTGAGACTTCTGTACAATATCCAGCGAGACCCAGTAGGGAGGTGGGAGATATGCTTGAAATAGTAGTGATAGCAAGATGTCATTGGTGGTTGGATGATGCGCTCTGCTTTTCCGTTTTGTTGGGAAGTGTGGGGGCATGAGAGACAAAGTTGGATGTCATGTGCAAGAAGAAAAGTGCGTGTGATTATCGAACTCACGGCCATTGTCACACTGGACACTTTGAATTGTGTTGTGGAACTGGATGGTGACATAAGCATGGAAGTGTTTTAAGGTTGGTAGAGTTTCGGATTTTAGTATGAGAGGAAAAGTCTATGAATAATGTGTAAAATCATCAAGAACCACCAAGTAATATTTGAAGCCAGATATGCTAGCAACAGAGGATGTCCACAAATCATAATGAAATAACTCAAAAGGTTTGCGAGTTCAAGATAAAGATGCTAAAAAAGGGAGACAAACATGGCATCCTAGTTGACACGCATGACAGAGATGTGGTGTCGAATTATTGGAGTCTAAGGCGATGACATCTTTATCCTGATGGACTGGCGCTGGTGGCAGTATGAATGGGTACAAGTCGTCAGAGCTAGTGCACCTAAGAATCACGGTCAAACGAAGGTGTTGAACCGTTGCGAAAAGAGGGATCACTAGAGTAGTTGTCGTTGCCGCCTCCACGATAGTTGTTTTTGCCCTGGTTCTTCTTGCTTCCGACCGGGTTGAGGTTGGGATTGCAAGTGCAACCACTTGCGTGTCTGGAAGCGCTTTGGCCGGTGGGCATGGTGTTGGGGGCGACAACCAAAGTCATGGGGGTGCCGGAGGGAGCGAGCTTGATGTCGGCCTCCTCCAGGAGGAGGGAGCGCGCCTCAAGAAATGAGGGGAAGGGTGTCTTGGTCTTGATGATGGTGGCGATGTTGCAAAACGATTTGTTGAGGCTGCGAAGAATGGTGAGGAGAGAGTGTGCTCGGAGACCTTATGATCTATGTCGATAAGGGCATCAATGTAGGACTTCAGGTGTTAAGAGTAAGCGAGGATCAATTGATCGCCTTGAGCCAAGTTGCGGAACTCGACCTCAAGTGATAGTGCACGAGCAATCTTGTTGTCACGAAAGAGACCCTCTAGGCTGGTCCAAATAATGGGAGCGGAGGCACCAGGGGTGAGGACGATGGCAAGGACCTCCTCGAAGATGGACACGTAGAGGAGGGAGAGGACATCATAGTCTGTCGTGTCCCAAAGTGGCGTCATTGGTGGATGGAGCTCGACAGAGAAGGGGATGTGGGTGTGAAAGTTGATTGTGGAGATGGTGAAAGCAGAGGCTGTGGAGTTGTCAAACATAGCAGCGCAGCGGGGGTGAGAGGCACAGAGGAGGCTGGGTACAGGAGAGGATATATGGGATGGCTGGGTACAGGAGAGGATATATGTTAAGTTGGTACCATGGAAGAGTAGAATACTTGGAGCAATCTCAGCTTGTTCTATTCCTTTGCACACATTGTCCTTATATAGATACAACACAAGATAAAAATGGAAACCATCAATTAGATTACAAACTGCTAGCTATACATGGTAGTTAGAATCAGCAGGATCAGCGCCAGATCAGCGTCAGGACTTCCAACAGTTGCGCGTGCGTGATCAGCCCTCTGACATCCTCCCGACCCCCGCACGCCCGCCCGACCGGCCGCCTTCGCCCCCTCCGCCCCCGCACACCCGCCCGACCGGCCGCCCCCTCCGCCCTCGGTCGCAAGCTTCGCCGCTGGCTGGCCACATCTGACCTGGGGCGTTCACGGTGGCGGCCTCGGCGTGGAGATAAACAGTGGACGTGCGGAGGCACATGGCCGGTGTTGAGGAAGCTTCCGCAGCTGACATGCCGGGTCTACGAAAGCTTTTATTGTTGGGAGTCCTGAAATAATTTGTTGAAAGCCTCCTGGTTCTCCAGTGTTCGTTTCGGCCTTTGGCTGAGACATCTGTGCGTCCCCCCTCTCTATAAAAGTTGACAAAAGGAGAGATTTTTGCATCTTTGGGGCAATTTCGGAACCATCTCGCCCCAGACCAGGACGACGCCGACGCGATTTACCCTGAGATCAGAATTCAGGAGTGCGTGTTTCTCCGTCCAGCACGGTATGAACCCTTCCTCTTCCACTCAGAATTTTCAGGATCTTTAGTGTCTCTTTACATGATTGACTTCAATCTTGGTACTACTGAATTTCTCCTTTACGATTACATCGATTTCATCTAACAACACTTGAACACCAATCTGATATTTGTCACCTTTGTGCTGTCCCCGATTAGAGAACTTGGGATCTAAGATTATCTTGACTCCTGAGACCAATTTTTTCTTCTCCTGTGTTTATTTCAGTGTAAATTATCTCAGCAAGTTGATCAATTTTGGGTGACATGACGACGAGCAATAAGAGGAGGGATGTAGCATCTGGTGGTGCGCATGTGCTCCCCGAGGAGATAATGACAGAGGTGTTCCTGCGGCTGCCTGTCAAATCCATCCTCCGCTTTCGGGCCGTCTGCCGGTCCTGGGCTGCAGTGCTTTCATCCGAGGAATTCTGCGACCTTCACATGTCCAAGGCCGAGGCGGCGTCAGTGCCACCTAAGCTGTTTTTCACCTCACCAACAACTGGTTTCGATGCCACTGCAGTGTATTTAGGCTCATCGTCGGGCCCTGATGATGGCCTGCTGTTCACTCTGAACAATGTACGTGGTGACTTCGTGGACATGACATCTGCTCCGTGCCGTGGCCTCACCCTTCTATACGACGCTGTGGCGCCAGCTTACTATGTTCTCAATGCATCCACAAGGGCAGTCACCCGGTTGCCGCCTTGCCAAGATGTGGCGTTTGCGACTGCTGGACTCGTGTTTGATGCCCAAACAAAGGAGTACAAGGTGGTGAGGTTATTCAATGGGAAATATCTTGAGAAGCAGCATATTAAGTGTGAGATATACGTGCTGGGTGGTGAGCAAGGGGATTGCTGGAGGCCAGCTGTTGGAGGGGTACCCTTCAGGTTCTGCACGGCTGCTGGTGTCGTTATTAGTCATGCAGCATTGCATAGACTGCTGCCGGTGTTTGCAAATGGATTTCTGAATTGGCTTATCCATCCTGGTTTTGTTGTCATAAGACCTCGAGCTGCCATCCTATCCTTTTCTGTCACAGATGAGTCCTTTAGATGGGTCCGGTCACCGCCCTTCGTGGTATCAGGTGTGCACTTGGTGGAGCTTGCTGGCCACTTGTGTATGGTTCGAGACCTTCGTAATGTCTCACCTTATTATAGCATGTTGGAGATTTGGAAGCTGAACGATTATAGCTCTGGTGGTTGGTCACTGAAGCATCGCATTGATTTATTACAGTGTGTTGCTAGAGATTTAATTGAGCCACAGATTATTAGAGTTATCGGTTCTGTTGGCACTTGCGGATCAACGGAGAAGGTAGTCATTGCTACGTCCAAGCGCAAGGTGGTTGTCTATGATCCTGTGTTTGAAACTCTAGAAACCGTTCTTGCAATCAGAGAAACCTATTCATCTTATCAAACTGAGCAATCCGCTCTTAGAGTCTCTTTATTTAAAGAGAGTCTTGTTCCAGTACGTCAGACAAATGAAGAGATGACCTTGTCAACTCCCCTGGCTAAGGTGACCAGGGAGATCCTACTCCGACTCCCAGGTGATTATGCCGTGCAGTCCAAACTTGTCTGCAAGCAGTGGCTTAGGTTGATCGAGAACGAAAGCTTCATGCACTCTTATTGTTCACATAACAACATGGACAGGAGGCCGAAGATCATGCTTGTGGGCAAGGGCAATGGAGGATCGGGCTTCAGTTTTGCTCCCCTAAATAAATTGCTGCAGCACACTCCCAATCATGATACATGGCTTGACACAAAGGTGGTTTGCTCCAAGCCTTGCCATGGTATGAATCTGATTAGCACTGAAATGGAGGACTACCTCTACAACCCTTGCACAGGTTACCGTCGTGTCTATCTCACTCGAGGGCGGACCACTCATGTGCCCTGGAATAATAATCCTGGCTATGGATATATGCCAGAAGACCATGCTTTTGCTGTTGGCAATAAGAATGTCGGCTTGGGGTTCAATCTGTTGATGCAGGAGCATGTCATTGTTAAATTTTTGTATCACCGGAAGGATTTCAAATCCCGTCAATATTTATTAACATGCTCAGTTACTACCTGTGGCATTGGCTGTGTGCAATGCCACTTCCATCCGCCTCTGCCTGTGAATGACATGCCACCAGCCTATCTCGTAGGGGTGCTCTACTGGATGAGTGAACCAAGGTTGGGCCGGAGTTATGAGAGGGCTATTGTGTCATTCGACATAGCAACAAATATGTTTGATGTCATCCCCTGTCCTTCGTACTTTGCAATGTGGAACAAAAGTCCTTGCCTAGCTTTTGTGGTAGAGCTTGAGGGAATGTTGTGTGCTGTTCTTGCAAATCCAGTTGCAGAAGAGTTAGATATTTGGAAGTTGGAGCATGGTCAATGGGATAGAGCACATAAAGTATACTTGAAAGGTTGGTCGGACTATTCCCTTGGAACAAATGTTGTGGTGCCGTTGGCTGTTGATCCCAAGGATGGGAGGATCTTGCTGAGCACAGGGAGGAAGCTAGGCCTGTATGATCCAACAATGCATTTTATTGAAAGCTTATATGATCTTGATGAGATGCTACATGTTAGAAACACAGAGCAATCTTCACTTTCTGGAGTTTCTGAAGGTTCTGGCATTAACAAATGCAAGCATTCCGTCAAGAAGTTCAGTACGTGGAAGACACCGTTAACGCAGCACAAGATCTTTAATGAGCCTTCGCCTGCTTTATCTGGGAAGAATTCTGCCAGCTCCAGTGGCGTGCAATCTTTGGAGGAAATAAATCCATTATACACTAAAATTATGCCCTTGGTCCCTATGTTATACGAGGAGAGCTTGGCAAGTTATCCGCGTGTGCGCAAAGCAAGGAGTTTAGAACGATAACATGTTGCTAGTTAAAATCTACTCTTTTTTATTTTTGTTTAATAACTAGTTCTGGGACATTCGCATGTTGCCGACAAGCCCCTTCATCACCAATGTTATTACTGTTCTAGTATATTTTGATAATGTATTTGTGTCTCTTGATGTTTCTTCTATCTCTGATTTCTCTTTGGGTTTCATAATGAAATCCTGTTTTCCTAGTGAATATTTCTGAAAAGAATAGTGTGTCTCTTCCATGTTCCAAAAAAGGAGAAATAAATTTAACCAGCACAAAGGGTGACAGAATGGAGCCTCACCAGGCACATGCTACGTTGGCCAGGAGTTTGCCATTGATGATAGCTGAAATGATACAAACAGTACACTACACTGTGGATAATATCTGAAATGACAAATAGTACACTACACTTGTGGATAATAGCTGAAATGACAAACAGTACACTACACCTGGGAAGAAAATAAACTAGCCCGTGGCTCTATCGCATCAATGCTAATGAACTGTTGAATTCTAGTTGAACCTTGTAGGTTTTGTAGGTAGAAACGATGTATCTGAATGATAAGATACTGATGATCACTCATAACTTCTTCAACTCTCGCGTAGTAGTAATCTATCCTATTCCCTTGTCTCTCGGCTCTAACATCCATGGCACTGATGGAATAAGGAAATACTGGTGAATTTGTAAGTTGTAACTGACCTAGGTTTGCGGCAAAGAGCAGAGCCAGGGGTAGATTCTGGCGAACCGGGGATTCACTCTCGCAAACACAATTATAACAGTAAACTTGAGTGCAGCAACTGCTGTAAACGACATCAAGATGCTGGCATGCTACGCACCGCACCATAGGAATCGGTCGAGGGGAAAATGCAACCTCCTGGCCGCCGCCTCATCCGCCTCTGCCGCCGCCGCCGCCTTCGCCTCCGCCGCCCGAGGTGCAGGCCACAGCACCATGGCCGAGACCCGCACTGGCAGGTGCGCCATGGCCACGTCCCGCCCTGGCAGGCGCGCCATGGCCACTTCCCACCCCGGCAAGCGCGCCACCAGCATGTCCACCGTGGCCTTCCCCACCGTGTCCGCCGGCCCGCGCCGCGCCCGCTCGCGAAGCGTCCGCCCTCGCCGCGTCTGCCAGCGAAGGTTCCGCCCGCGCCGCAGCCGCTCGCGAAACCTCCTCCCTCGCCGAGTACGCCCTCGAAGCTCCCGCCCGCGCCCCGTCCGGGCGAGAGTCGAAGCCGTCTCGGACGGTCCGCGCGGCCTCGGACGCTCTGGGTGACGAGGGCCCTCCGCCGTGTTCGACGGTTGGCTCGACGCCGCGCGGCTCGCGGCCGCGCGCGACGTCCATGCCGATGACTCCGCCGGGGGTGTCGTCGTACATGGCGAACGGCGCGGCCTCACGCCTCTGCGCGCCGTCTACGCGGACGACTCCGCAGTGGGTGGAGTCGTACCTGAAGAACGGTGCCTACTCGCGCCTGCGCGCGACATCTCTCCGACGAAGGGACTGCTTCGCCGGGTCCCCCTGGCCACGGCTGGCAGGGGCGCCACCACTGGCGGGAGCGGTGGCTGGGACGGCGTGCCCACCTTTCTGCGCCGCTCTGGCCGGGACGGCGCGCTCACCCTCCTGCGCCACGGTGGCTGAGACTCCGCCAGGGGTGTTTGGCTTTATCACCAGGAAGAATACAAACCCATAAAAGGAGGATAGATTTTTCTCAACACACACTACTACTTTATTTTTTTATGCACACATATTTTATTATTTACGGATACGATTCTTTTCTCACAGCATCTCTATCTTATCCGGAGCATATTATAGGGTGTCCCCCTCTCTTCATTATATAGGAGTCAAATACTAGATTCCTAATCCTACTCCGATGCAATTCTATTTCTACCAGAACTCTAATCCTACTCTAACTCTCTATTTTAACATGATTAATTTTCAACACTCCCTCATAATCTTATTTTCTTCACACTCGATTCAGGATGACGAACACTCCTTCATCACCCCGAACACACTTGCACTTAGTTCAGGATAGCGAGCACACTCTTGCCTGCCTCCCTGCACACTTGATTTAGGATGATGAACACTGCTTCATCAACTTAGGATAGCGAGCACACCTCTTCCACCCTGCACTTATTTTAGGACGACGAACACTACTTCATCATCCAAGAATAGAGAGCATACCTCTTTCACCCTACACTCACCACACACCACTTTAGACATGCATGGGTACTACATGCACGACCACACCTCAACACAAGATCACAAAAGAGTTGTCTCATACGTAAGTAGCCCTTACTCATAATCTTTTCCTTTCTTCTCTTTGTCAAGACACTCATTAAAACAATACCTAAACTTCTGACAATTATAGCACTATATCTTTGACTTGTCAAATTTCTTCTTGCGACCACCGGCCTTCACCCCCTTGCTTTCCACTCGGCCTTTGTTAGCAGGAGATGTTCACCACCTTCATTAGCATCTGCATAACCACGTAGTCGCTCCTCATGTGCTTTTAGTCGACTGATTAGTTCCTCCACAATCATGATCTTGAAGTCACAAAATTGGTCAATGGTAGAAGCAATATGAAGAAACTTCAAAGATAGGGCCCGAAGAATTTTCTTGACAACATAGCTATCCTCCACCTTGTCACCAAGTCCGCGTAATTTGGCGATGATGGCCGTGACACGTGTGGCAAAAACATCAATTGAGTCCCCTTCTTTCATGCGCATCATATCAAGTTCATTCTTGAGAGTTTGAATCATTGCCTCCATTACATGTTCAGCACCCATGTATATTGTCTTGAGCGTGTTCTAAGTCTCTTTCGCTATCTCCTTCTCATAAATTAGCAAGAGAGTCTCCTCGTCGATGCCTTGATAGATGGTCGCAAGTGCCATCTGATCCTTGCTTGTGTCGACCGTATTCTTATCCGCATCTTTGTCGACAGCTTCCCACAGCCCCTGAGCCTTTAGAAAAACCTTTACCTTGATTGCCCACGCCGCATAGTTGGTCTTCATGAGTATAGGGTACTGCAACGATATGGAGCTCGATTTCGTCTCTCCGATCTTCGCCATGGCTCTGATATCAATTGTTGGCTTTATCACCAGGATCGAACAACCACGAAGAATACAAACACACAAAAGAACGATGAGATTTTTCTCAACACACGCTGCTACTTTATTTCTCATGCACGCACACTTTATAATTCACAGACACGACTCTTTTCTCACGGCATCTCTCTCTTCTCCGGGGCATATTATAGGGTGCCTCCTCCTTTCATTATATAGGGGTCAAATACTAGACTCCTAATCATACTCCGATGTAATCCTATTCCTACTAAGATTCTAATCCTACTCCAACTCTCTACTTTGACATGGACTCTCTTACATGCTAAAACTAAACCTACCATAAAACAAGATTAATTTGTAACAGTGTCGTCGTACGTGGCGAATGGCGCAGCCTCACGCCTCCGCGCGACGTCGGCACGGACGACTCCGTCGTAGGTGGAGTCGTACATGACGAACGGTGCCTCCTCGCGCCGGCACACGACATCTCTCCGACGGGACTGCTTCGCTGGGTCCCCCCGGCCATGGCTGGCAGGGGCGCCACCACTGGCGGAAGCGGTGTCTGGGACCACGTGCCCACCTTTCTGCGCCGCTATGGCCGGGACGGCGCGCTCACCCTTTTGCGCCACAGTGGCTGTGACGCCGCGCGCACCATTCGGCAAGGCTACCTCGGTGTAAGAGGCCTCGAGTTTTAGTGGTCGTGCCACCCGAGCGGGCTTCAACCGCTCGACCACTTCTTCTCCAATGGTCCGAAGGAGCAGGAACCGGTTGGCTGGGTCGGGGCTATCGCGCGGCTCGCGTGCGGCCGGCGTTCGACTGTGAAGTCTCCCTCCGACGCATGGCCGCGTGCAACCAAGCCCAGATGGTTGTGTCCTCGCGGGCTGGGGAGGCGGCCATGAGGTTTATGATGATAATTGCCACTTCTTTAGAATAATAACTGAGTAATTATCCCAGAAGAAGAGGAGTTGTCTGGTACTACTTTGTTTCTAAGGAAGTAGAGGGTGGTGCTTGTTTAATTTTGGTTTGCTTAGCGTTTAGCAGTGAGGTGAGATGAGAAGGATTGGAGAGAGAATAGAGATTTTGTATTTGTAGAAGAAAATGTAAAGACTTGAAATATATTCATTATAAAAAAGGCAAAAACAACAACCCTAACTTACAACAAAAGACGAGTATAATACTTTTATCTTTTGTGTGCAGCACATAAATGATTCTAATTCTTCAACTTCTTTTATAGGTGCTCACGCATATTAACATTTACTAGTATATTTTTGAATTTTTGAAGAATAATTTGCGGTGCAGGTGTGTACAAACCGGTGCATATGGACATGGTTCACGCCCAATGTGTGGTCGCAAGTTACCACGGCAGTTTGCTTCACGCCCAAGACAGAAAATGAACACGGTAAAATGGACATGAAGCTGTGGACACGACGATTAAAAAATTTGCGCAAACGCTTGGAGCATGATCAACCTCGGCTGGAGCCCAGCTTCCAACGGCACATCTGCGCGCAGGCGCAGGCGCAAGCCCCTGCTAGGCTGCTACGACCACCGCGCCTCTCCCCTCGACCACTGCAGCAATCTTTCCTTTTCTTTTTCTTTTTGAGTTTTCCATCCAATGTGTAGTTCTCACTTGGCATACTCAATGGCGGAGGTAGGTGTGGTTCCTGTATGCCTAGACACAATCAAACTTTGTTAGTGTTAGTAGAGATCAGTTCTACATATGGACTACATTCTATAAGGTATAGTACTTTGGTACACTTATGCATACCCAATAAAAATTCTCTAGATCTGCTACTGGGCATACTCCAATTGCCCTACAACATTACTCCTCTGCAGGGATACTTTTACCAAGAAGGCAAGAACAAGACCAGCCCCGATTCAAAAAAAAAAACAGAGAGAAAAAAGACCTGGACCAGGTGGTTGTAACTTGGAGGATACTCCGTACGTTTTGGCACGTTAGCCGCGGCACCTCCGCTTGCCCCCCGGCAGGCAGCTAGTTGGGGCGGTCAGTCTGGACGTCCTGCATGCCAAGAACGAGCGAGCGGGACATGCGCGGCGTGCACCGGAACCGGCCGACCTGCACGGCATGACAGCGAGGCCGCGAGTTGCTGCATGGAACTCCATGCGACAGATCGTGCGGACGGGCCGGGGCTAAAACACTCGAGTGTGTTTTAGCTAGCTAGCTTTTCCGTTAGTATAACACGTGCAAATAACACTAGCCAGGACTCCCAGGAGTATATTGTTTCCAAACGGCGATGTTAATTAAACGTAATTACGTAAGTGATAGACAGATGACGATAGCATCGTGTGCTCTGCAATCGTCCTTCTGTTCTGTACTTGTGCAGATAGGCTGGACGTAACACACAGGGGCTGTAAAAACTGGAATGTCACTAAACTACACGACCTACGATTTACATTTAAAAACAATAACACTATCTTTCCAGTTTTTTATAATACAGAAATAATAATATAGATAAACAAGATATAAAACATAACACACTAGTGTTTAAAAACATACTAACCAGGAAAAAAAACTATTAAGTTTAAAATCACAACCACACTGTAAACTTTAAACACACGACTCTAACGACTAACCATAATTTATTATTACAACTCGGTGATATTAAGTAAAGATATGAAGTGCAAGACGTGCTTTTAATCCCTGCCCTCCATGCTAGCTTCAAGTAGAATAACCTGGGGAGGAATATTGCAAGAGTGAGATTGGGTAATCTCAGCAAGCGAACTACTTTAACCAGAAATTTAAATCAAAGTATTTAAAGCATCAATTTAGAACATAAACAGGTATAAAAGACATCATATTATTCATCATGTTCATTTTTAAACAACTTAAATAGTTACTTCTAAAAGAAGATCAATAAATACATGCACATAGCAAACAAAATTATAACATAAGCAAGATAAAAAAGAGAGACTATCTATCTCATAGGACATGATATCAACATCAATAATTGACTTCAACTTCTAAGAGTTAAATAGGATTTGTAAGAAAATATCATCATTCAAGACATCGTGAATAGAATTCAAACTATATTAATAATAAATAACAGTTTTAACAATAACCCACTCGCAACCACATACCCTTTACAATTAGTAAAAGTTACTCAACCATCCACATACCATTCATCACAACCAAATTCAATGTGGAAGATTACTGTAACACAATATGATGTATATAGATACTATGCAATACAAATCCATGTAGGACTTCAATACCTTCACAAATCCACGAGTCATACTATAATAAACATATCCACGGAGAAGTGTCACTTCTCATAATGACCTCTAATGCAACTTCAGCATATCCAACATTCAATTACATACAACAATGCATATGAATGCAATGACATGCCTTCTTTTACATTGCACCCCTCGTCGGGCACCGTACGATATGTACCAGTACGGTTGTGATCTTTACGACATAACTTCCAATGCATATGAAATACAATGCAGTGCAATGCATATGATATACTTCAAATGCAAAATATAAACTGCATAGTTCACAACCGTGAACATACATCAACATAAAAGCATTTTCTAGATAATTAATGTAAGCCACTTTCATCCACATATATCCATAATTCCGTCTTCATGTTAAAGAGATGATAACATGAACATAAACATACAGCAACAATAAACTTGCTTTGAAAGAGCAAGATCTGCACCATTTTATTACCACATATTACAAATTTAATTCTATGTAGGGAACAAAAAGATAACAATTATGTTTTTGCTAACTTATCATTTAACATGCATAGGGTTTCAAAAGATTATATTCCAATTAGTTATAGACATATGAAACAACCCTCTAAAAAGAATTAAATACCCACATACCAGTCAAAGCATGTCCTCATCTATAAGCTTTTTCATAACCAACATTATTATACTCAAGTAAACTAACCATTATACATAAGATAAGGTTGTGCTAGAAATAACTAAACCGATAAGGTATCATCACTATTGCATAAGACTCCATCAACTATAACCAAAAGAATAAGCTAAATTCATAGATCCAGAGCAAATAGGTATAATCTTCCAAATTAATGAGTATAATCATGTGTGTTGCATTATTATAAGTGGTGGTAGAAAAAATAACAAGTTAAAGTTGTGGTAACAACCGCCACACTCACTTACCTTTACCGAAGACGAAACCAAACTATGCACACTTTGGTGTAGTATCACATGCTTAGTGCTCATACAGCAGGAACACTTTACACCATACAACATATAAAGAACAAGGAATCTGATCCTATGCCGAGCAACCCGATAAAAAGAGGCATACCGATAAACTGAAAATAAGCCAACAACAGTAAGGCTACTTCACAATTTTGTATCTTTTTTTCTAATGCACCAAACATAGCAAACCATAACATGTCTGAAAACTAAGGAATGAAATCTAGAACTTTCACGAATACTTTTTATTTTAATTATGTCATTAAGGGCGTCTAATCTGTAGTGGAATACTGCTAACTGAAACTGCACACAAAATTTAATAGAAACATTTAGATAAGCACCACACCCAAAATATAATGATGTATATGTTGGAAGGCATGTGTTCCGATCCTTGGGCATAAAACACGTGCCGGGACTATTGGAGCAATATTCTGTTTAATCGCTGAAATCATGATCGTGTCAGTGATCGACTTAGTGATTAATTAGAATACTATTTGAACGGTTCCTCACAAAATGCATCTCTTAGAACCCTCCATGTAAACTGTGCAAGAACGCAATCAAAGAAGACATGGTTGACATCCTCAGGTTTACAATATAGACAACAATGCTTATTTCCTTTTCATCCCTCTTCTTAAGGGAGGAGGCCAATGAGAGCTTATTGTGTAACATCTGTTATAAAAAATCTTGATTCTGAGGGGTAATTTGGTTGTCCGGATCTTCTTAGCCTTATTGCTAAAGACCCTTTCAAAAGTCAGAAACATATATAAGGATTTAGTAGTAAATCTCCTTGACTTATCTACAACCAAAGCCACTTCATCTTCTGTGTCATTCAACTAAATATTATACAGCTTATGCATCAGCTCCTACCACTATAGTAGATCATTTGTTGTCGAACTTCTACTAAATT
Organism: Phragmites australis; assembly: GCF_958298935.1. Lineage (NCBI taxonomy): Eukaryota > Viridiplantae > Streptophyta > Magnoliopsida > Poales > Poaceae > Phragmites > Phragmites australis. The sequence goes on along the minus strand of NC_084929.1, from coordinate 34,062,613 downwards.
GAACCTCCTACTCATTATCCACCCAGTAGTGAGAGATAAGAGAGTCTGGATTAGCACATAGGCAGAAAAAGGTAGGAAATTGGATTTTAAGTGGTGTTTCTCCCAACCACACATCTCTCTATTCATTTTGTAAACAACTCCCCATTGAAAAAGGTGTTTAACCTTGTGTAAGTCTTACCAAAATTGAGAGGTACCTCTCTGTCTAGAGGTGAAGAAATTACCATCTGACATATACTTGGCTTTGAGGAGTTTGAACTAGATCCCCTCATACCCTGAGCAGATCTTTCCGATCCATTTGACAAGCAAGCACTCATTTATAATTATTGGGTTTAGAATACCAAGGCCACCATAGTCTTTAGACCTGTAAATAACTTTCCATTTAGCTAAATGGTATTTGTTGATATCCAAAAGAACTGAGATTGAATAGTGTCTATTTTATTATGTACTCCTCTTGGAATGAGGTAAAACCCTGTAGTATATATATGAGTAAGTTAGCAAGGCAAGAATTTATCAGAGTCAATTTGTCTCGATAAGTTAGGTTTTTACTCTTCTATTGGTCTAACCTCTTGTACATTTTTGTTAGCACATCAGAAGAAGCAGCACTGCTAAGGTGATGATCTGAGATAAAAATATTTAGATACTTCGAAAGTAACAGTCTCAGTTTATAGTTGAGTATATTAACTTCTTTTGTTATTCATCCTACTTTATTCTAGACCTTAGTTTTTATGATGTTAATAGTGAGACCAGATAGCCAATACAGTTCGTCTTTCTGAACTGTTCATTCATCGCCTCCGCTTCTCCTATCCTTGCCGCCCTGTTGACTTGGTCAAGGAACAAAACGATCCAATCCATTCGCCACTTCCCCCAATCTGCCATCGCAATCCGCGAAACCCTAGTTTCACAGAGCGGAACTCGAATTGGCGGCTTGGCGCTAGGGATTTCTGCCGTCCGGGCGCGCGGGATGGATTTGGATCTGTGGATCGCCAAGGCCAAGGAGGGGCAGCACCTCGCCGAGCACGAGCTCCAGTCCCTCTGCGAATACGTACGATTCTTTTGACTCTCCGATGCCACCCCCCTCTCCACTAGGATTTTGCCTCTGTCCATCGCAAGTGACCTGGGTCCCAGGGTTCCCGTCGGTTCACGTTCACTTGGTGTCCAATGAGTGGAATTGGTGATAGGAATTTGGGGCACGGGCGGGAGAAATAGCTGTTTTTGCTGATTCCTGTGTTTCGTTGGATGTTTATAGGATGCCCATGTTTATATTGGTGCCCTGTGTGTGCGTGGTGTTTGAATTAAAATGTGATCGATGCCTCTGTGTGGTGGATCATTCAGGTGAAGGAGATTCTCATCGAGGAATCGAACGTGCAGCCTGTCAACAGCCCAGTGACTGTGTGCGGCGACATCCACGGGCAGTTTCATGACCTGATGAAGCTCTTTGCGACCGGAGGCCATGTCCCCGATACGAATTACATATTTATGGTGTGTTCTTGAGCTATAGCTGTTCCCGGTGGTTAGTTATCTTAGGTTGGAGCGGTGACCCTGATCCCTGACCTGAGGTTGAATTGACTTGCAGGGCGACTTTGTGGATCGTGGGTTCAACAGCCTAGAGGTCTTCACCATCCTTTTACTTCTAAAAGCTAGGTATTGCATTGAATGCTTGTTTGCGTATTGTTTCATCATTGTTGACTTGATGTTATAAAGTCTTGAGCATTTAGGAAGCACATAATTACTTATCCAGTTGTGACTTTGTTTCCTTGATGTCACGTAACCAAATAAACGTTTATTGTTGAATTGCAAGAGAAACATCTAGATAACTGTTATAGAAATTAGGGTTTTCTTAAGTGGTCTACATCTACATAATTATAGCTATTGAACTTCATGCACACTTATCAATTAGACTATGCTGGTTTTCTTGCTCCCTTTTCAAAATAGTATCTATATCGATTTATCTTGTCGTTATAGCTTCTTGTCAGCACTGTATCAAAAGATAGACTGCCTAGGCACTAGGCCCCACCCTCCCTCCTAGCGCCTAATTGCTGCCTGGACCACGTAGGCACTAGGAACTAACGGACTGGCAGACTAGCACCAAATGCTTTCTAAAACACTGCTTGCCAGTGATTTATTATGCTGTACTTAGTGACTGGGCGCATGGGGTTTGATATGAAATGCTTCTGGAAAGTTTGTATCTATTACTGTTAGCCACCTAAGTAAAGTTGGAACTTGGAACATAAAGGTGGTTGTGTTAGATACTACTTGTCCATAGAATGAAACACAGTCCGTTCTTAACAGAAATTTCCTAACAATTCCAAATCGTTTTGACTCCATTTTGATAGATCAATAGTAATCAGTTATTTCTGTTTGATTCCAACTTGTTTTGCCCTTTTTGTAGACTTGTTCTCAATTCGTTATTTCAAGAAGCTCATATTATAAATCTATGCGAAGCATCATTTGAATTTCTTATTGTTTCATTGATTTTCCTGTACGTTATTAGGTACCCTGCCCACATAACCCTTCTGCGTGGGAATCATGAAAGCAGGCAGTTGACACAGGTAGAAATTATGTCCTAATATAAAGATTATTTTCCCTCTTTGCAGTTTCCCTAATTTGCGCTCTGCAATGGCGATCTCGTTTAGTTTAGTTCACTTCTTTGCAAGGTCAGGTTGATCTTTACTATTGGCTATTGCATCTAGCCAACTAAACAGTTCTTATCATAAAAATGAGCTAATTTATTTATTTATGTTTTTAGGTGTATGGTTTTTATGATGAGTGTCAGAGGAAGTACGGAAATGCCAATGCATGGCGATATTGTACTGATGTTTTTGATTACCTTACTCTTTCAGCGATCATTAATGGCACGGTAAGTTACAGATAAAGAACTTGTAAGCTGTATGTTTATGTTGTGACAAATGAGAAGCAACAAGCTGACAAGTGATACTTAATGACATATTGCATATTTAGGTCCTTTGCGTTCATGGTGGCCTTTCGCCCGATGTACGGACAGTCGACCAGGTTAGTGATTCTCTTCATTTGCTTTCATTTCACGAGATGTTTCCATTCACAATCTGATGAACTAGCATAATATAAGATGTGTTTATTTATGGTTTCCGATGCCATATTAAGGCTTGTTGTCCTTGTTCCTTTGTTAAATTAGTTGGTAACATTTTATACCCCTTTGAGTAGCCTTCTATGTGTTTTGAAGGCTACATTCATTAATAGCAGCATTAGAAAATAAGTGGCTATCAGTTATTCTAACTTTCCACCAGTTTTCTTTGTGGACTGGCTTTTTGGAGTTCAATGCTACTAGCAAATAGCAATATACTTGTGATAGTTATATCTCTTGGTGGGAGAAAATGTGCAAGCCCTTCCTATATGGAAAATGCTAGTTTAGTGGAACTATACACTAACTGAAAAAATATCGGACTTTGTGATTGCACTGTGCCCTGTTGGATGAGATTGGAGAGCTGTTTCCAGGCAATGTCTAAATGAAATGCTGCAACAATTTTGCGTCTCATGAATAATGTTCCATATCTTTACGTGGGTAGATACGAATAATCTATCGCAATTGCGAAATTCCCCATGAAGGGCCTTTCTGTGATCTGATGTGGAGCGACCCGGAAGAGATAGAGACATGGGCAGTTAGTCCCCGTGGAGCAGGTTGGCTCTTTGGATCAAGGGTGACTCAAGAGGTATGGGAATAAATTGATTTTTTTCTTTTTACTTTCTTTTTAGTTTATCTCAGTACAAGCTTCTTACTGCTGGCCTTTTCTCAATGCAGTTCAACCATATTAATAAAATTGAGCTGGTTTGCCGGGCTCATCAACTAGTCCAGGAAGGCCTAAAGTACATGTTCGATAAAGGCCTTGTAACTGTGAGTTCTCGATTCACATGTAGAGTTGCCTCAAAATGCAGTTCCATATGCTCACAAGGTCCTTTCGTTCTTTTTTTCCCAGGTGTGGTCTGCACCTAATTATTGTTACAGATGTGGCAATGTTGCTTCTATACTAAACTTCGGTGAAAATATGGCATGTCACTTCATCTTCACTCACACACTTATTCTAGATCCCTTTTTTTTTCTTATGTTCTTTTTCTCCTGTTATTTGGAATTTGGATGGCCGAGTTCAAGATGTAAGAATTTTTCAGAGATGTTTTACTTGCCTTGAAACATTCAAGAAATCCTCCCATCTGAACCTTTGATAGTTTTGATGAAACCCTTTTGGTGTTGTGTAGATCTTGGTTTTTGGATGTTCTGTTTTCAGATGAACTTTAGAAGCTACCGAGTTCTGATAGCCTTGGCATGTAGGGAACAGAAACTCAGCAATTGCTGTTTCTAGTCACTCTATTCTTTTTACAACATTCCTGCCATTGTTTTGCAGTTGGAACAATTCCATTATAACTGTTGAAATCCACTTTTTTGTGCCTGTAATATTGATGAGGTGGATATAACAGTTAAGACTAACGGTTGCTTTCATCTACTGCAAGTAAATTTTAAGCTTTCAGGGTGTTGCTTAGCAACTTATATACTGTTCTGTGCTTACAGCAGTTCTATGTTTTTCTTTTGTTATTTTCTTGTACTTTATTTCACCATTTTGCTGTGTTGGCAGGAAAGGGATGTCAAGTTCTTCACAGAGACAGATGAAAACAACAAGATGCGAGGGCCAAGGACTGCAGTCCCATATTTTCTTTGACCCTGGTTGTACAATTTTTATCTGTGGTTGTTTTTATTTGCAAGGGCTAAAGGTCATCAAAGAGGTGCTCATTGTTGTAGATTCAGCTCATAACACAATCTGATGCAGTTTGTGTCATAGGTTGTTTTATCCGCTTGTACAACAGATATTTGGAAGAACTATTGCTCCCTTTTTGGCAGATCCTTTGTTCCTTCATCACGGATCTGGATCCCCTAACTTCACACCGTTTGAAGTCAGGGTACTGCAGCATAACTTCAAACACATGTGGAACGCTGGATCTGGAACGGACGTACAAGATTTAGTGATACGTGATACGGTAATGTTATAAACAGTATTTTGATGAAAAGTAAATCTATACAGTATTTGAAGTCATGGTACTGTTTTTACTGTAGCATCAGAGACATTTTACTGTTGCCCTCTGACTTCACAGTCATTCATGTTCACAAATCCCTTCATCACATGTTCTGCACCTGAGCTCCTATTGCCACCTACAGCCATTCATAAATCACAAGTGCAGTGTGCTGTCACCTTGCCGAATTTTATTCGAAGGATTAAGATATAGAATTGTTTAAGGAACAGATGAATTGTCGAGTATATTCATATGGAATGTGAGAATCGCATATCAACAGGAAAATAAGGAAGAGGGAAAAAAAAAGGACAACAGCTCGCACTATCTCCGGCGATTCCGGGAAGGGAAGCTTGCGCCTGCGGCTGCAATTTGCTGCTGCCGTGCTTCTCCGGTATAGCCTGCGTTACTGACCTATCCGTCGGAGAACGAACCAGGCGCGCGCGGCGTCGGAGATGGTTTAGCAAAAACCAATTTTCGCGAGGAATAACGAAAATTTAATTTTCGGTTTGAAACTACAAAAATAAATCACATGTCCAAAGCGCGAAAATACAGAGATTTCGCACAACCATTGAGCGAAAATCAATTTGCTGCAGCCACGCTTCTCCGGTCATAGCCTGCGTTACTGACCTATCTGCCGGAGAACGTTTATGAGGATTCTTGTTTTTTAGTATTATCTAAAATAACTGATGAATTATGAATTTTTCATAACTTAGGTAAGTGTTTTACCAACATATGTAGTGTAGTAAAAAAATAAATGAAATTTAACCCCTCTATGCTTGCTATAACTAGTTATTTTAGTTTTTTATTAGCTGCTTTAACTATAACCCAGCTCTATTTATTGGCTTGAACAAGATACGTCTTATTTGATGAATAGAGGGCCAGCGCGCCCAGCGCGGCGCCGCCTGCCGCGTACCTGCGTGAGCACGAGCCACGCGCGCGCGCGGCGGCGCAGCAGAGAGCGGCCACGGGCAGGCACGCGCACAGCACGCGGTCGTGCACTCCGCTGCCACCTCCTGCCTCTCCGCTGGCGTTGCCACAGCCACCAGCACGGCCCGCGTCCCTTCCTCTCCTCCTCGCCGCTTGCCGCGGCTGTTTTTCGCGGCAGGAGCCATGTCGTCTCGTGTCTCTGCTGCCGTCGTGGAAAGCTTGCACCTAATGACTGACTGTTGATCGAGGCCTGCAAGCCTAGGAAATTCCGGCCTGTTTGGTTTGGATTGCAATTATATTTTTCACGTCTAAATTTAGTTAAGTTTAGTTTGCTATAAAAAATGTGACTAGTGAATTCTTAGTTAAGATGTGAAAAGTTAGTGAAAAAAACTGAGCATATAACATGTGAATCATGGAGCTAATAAAGTATGATTTGTCAGGATTGTGATAGTCAATTAAATAATTGTTTAAAATCTATGACGTAATTAAGCTTAGATATAACAAAGAAGATCAAACCAAACATGCCCTTCTAATGATCTTATAGCTGGCTATTTTCCATTACTCTTACCCGCCAGCCAGGAGCTGTCAACTGTCTTTCATCACACAATCCCCTCCATTTGGAGCTTTATCTTCTCGCTCCATACACGCTCGTCAGTGTTGATCTGGTCCATAACAGTTTTTGCCTGGAAGAATCTCACATAACAATGGTCACATAGCAACAGTCATGTTATACCTGTAAATTTGTCGGAGTGTTGAGCTGGTTTGCCGTGTGCACAAGAGCCAAAAGGGAAAAGGAAATTGACCGGTTGTACCTGTGCTGTTCTGCAGGTCATTAGGGAAACGAGATTCTCTGACCTTGGAGATTTTGACGTTCAGAGAGCAGTTGGGCAGTTTTGAGCCGTTCGATCATAAATGGGCGGACAAGATCTGACGCTACAGTAGGTATGAGAACAGTAAAATCGCTACAGTATATCGATGAACAGTAAAATCCGTTACTGTACACCTCTGACGTTGCTCCACCAACGTCAGAGGAACCGGTTCCGTCATTAGGAGTCTCCAAAGCATGGGCATTGTATCTTCCTCACCATATGACGAACTCTATTGATGCTGTTAACTTGCGTGACGCAAGCACTGGTGGTTACTAGCAGTGACAGATTGGACCGTCTACTCCACTGGACACTGCACCGTATCAGATTGCTGAATATGTTATTCAGTCACCAAAATGTAAACAAGAACATGACAGTTTGGCATATTTATCGCCGAACTTTTTTCTGGAATTTTTTTTATGGAAAACTATGTCATCCGATATGAATTCGCTAAACTTTACGCGATGAAATGCAAAGTTTTTTTTTTGTTTGAACAGGAAATGCAAAGGTTTTCATCACAGTGACATGCCAGTTGAGGCTGCCTCACTGACAAAATCCAATCTAAACCGCTCCTAATTTTTCATTGGTCCAAAAGGACCACGGAAGTTTCATGTATACACTGACCAATATGCTACGAGAGCTGCACAAAATTACAGCGACAATACACTGCCATCTCTTTTTTTTGAACACGGGAACACCCCTTTTTCATTATGACATAACGGAATCCAGAGTTTTTACAGCCAGTATCTGACCAGGAAATATAGCTAAGAAAACATAGTATCATCCAACCAACTAACCATCCGACAATACACTGCCATCTGACGAAACAAGAAAATGTGAGTTGGGAACAGATCACAATCGCCGGCCAGGCACGCTGTTTTCTGGAAGGAGGATGTGGCAGGAACATAGCAGATAAGGTGAGATCAGCTCCATTGTGCTGTAGTGAGCTCCTCCGAACTTTGCTATGCCAACGCTTGTCATCACTGACAACACTCGACTCCAGAGTCCAGACTCCTTTTGCATCTTTTCACCTATATAACTATAATCTTCCAGCTCCCAAGAGACCTTCCAAAACTATGGAGAGTACAATGGACCGGAACTCGGTAGAGAGCAGATTAGGAGACGCCATGAGCATCTTTGGTCAGGGCATCGATGTAAGGAGGCCGGGGAGGAGCAGGAGAAGAGCCACACAGAAGGTGCCATCTGAATTCTGAAACAAAAAAATGACGAACCACTCCTCTGTTTCTTGCCGATTTGTTCTGTTCTGTTGTGTTTGACATCTACCATGGCGCGTGCAGAATTTGTCACCTGAGATCGAACAACCGGTGAAACCCAGCATGGACAGGCTGCATCAACGCAGGGCCGTTGCGGAGCGAGAGCAAACCCGTGCCGAGTCCGAGCTATCAAGGACAAGAACCATGGCTAAGGAGCTGGAGCGACAGATCGAGCAGACCAGTGCCAAGGCGAGGTCTCACAGATGGGAGCTCCAAGGAACGCGCGCAAGCGGCAGCGGAAGAAAGAAAGGCCTCGCCGACGTCGAGGCACCCGGCGTCGATCATCCTCAGGAGATCAACACGCTGTACGTCGAGGTGATGCAGGAGCTGGACCGCGTCAAGAGGGAGATCCGGAAGCTGCTGCGCGAGGTGAAGTCTGCGACAGAGGCCAAGGCCAAAGCCGAGAGAGACGCGGAGACTCCAACGCTCAGGGTGATGAGCTCTGATTCGCGTGTCCCTGACAGCGGGAAGCGCGAGGCCGGCGAGGCAAACGAAGATCGCGCCATAGCAGAGCTCGCCGAGGCCGGCGGATTCGGCAAGGGCATGCAGATGCAGGCCACGCGGACGCGCGCCAAGGGGCTCCACAGAGATACGAGCAGCGAGAGTGACACTGAAGAGAGGTTCGCCACGGCGAGCAGCTCCGATGTGGGACTCCGGGACGCCGAGATGGCGATGGTGCCAGCAACGGAGACGGATCACGTCGAGAACGACGAGTGGGCACTGACGATCACGCAACACGATGATTCATCGCTGCAGGCTGCAGAAGCCGAGCTGCATTCAGCGAGGATAGAGCTGGAGTGCATCAAAGAAGAGGGACTCCGGTTCGTGAACTCCATCGAACGCACGCGCAAGGAGACGGCGCGGGTCGCCGAGGAGATCAGCCGGCTCAAGGAGCAGGAGAAGAAGGCCAGCGCGCAGGTGCAGCAGCTGGACGCCAAGCTGTTCAGGGCCAGGTCCCGGCTGGAGGCCGCCACGGCCGCCGATGAGAGTGCCGAGGCGATGCTCGCCGAGCTATCTGCGGCGCTGAAGCAGCTGGGCGAGGAAACCGAGGTGGCGGAGAAGGAGAAGGCGCTGACGGAGCTGGAGAACCGGTGCGTCAGAGAAGACGCCGAGAACGTCAGCGCCGAGATCGCCGCGGCCGAGCAAAGGGTCCGGGAGTCGGTGAGGGAGCTCGAAGCGGCGAGGGCATCTGAGGCCGCAGCGACGGAGAAGTTGAAGGCCGTGGTTGACAGCGCGATGCTGGCCAGGGCGGCCGTGACGTCGCAGAGGTCCGGCAACGCGACGATCCCCAGGTTCGAGTACGAGTACCTGACCGGCCGCGCCGATGTCGTCCGAGCGGTCGCCGAGAAGAAGGTGTCAGCCGCACAGGCCTGGGTGGAGGCGCTGCGCGCCGGCGAGAAGGAGATGGCGATGCGTGCGGAGGCGATCGAGAGGGAAATTGGTGAAACGATGGCCGGGCAAGCGGAGACCGCGGGTGGTCATCGCGCAACGGGGCATGAGCCGCGCGATGGCCCGCAGCAGCGAGACGCGGAGGCCACCGGCGCCCAGAGAGAGCGAGGTGCCGGCGGCGTCGGGTCAGGCAAGGACACTGTCATCGTCAATGGCGCGGAAGACGAGGTCACCGTCGTTCAGCATCAAGAAGAAGAGGAGGGCATTGATACCGAAGTACCTGAAGCTTATCGCGGGAAGGTGTAGGGGTCTGAGCTGAGCTGCAGGAAATGCCGCACAAGGTTGCTTGCTTTTCTCCACTTGTAATGTAGCATATGATCCTCATGTTTCATTTGGAAAATTGTAGCCAGCAGATTGCAAAGAGATGTCGATGGGCTTGATTTGAAGAATGCACGGGCTTATGACCCGTATACTCTTTGATCACCTTCAATCATATTTTTTTTTTATTTTGTTCTTTTCTCGATTATCATTCTCGTTCTTATTTTTTTATTTTTTCTCATCTTTAACAGTATTTTTTGAAAGTGATTTATAAAAAGAAATGAGAAATAATCTCATCTTGAAGAGAATGATATTGAAATCTTTGTATGACGAGAACTGTAAAACTACACTATTAGAACGCTGAAAAAAATAAAAATCGTTTCATAAAAGGATTCTAGATCCTTAAAAAAAGGGTTAAAAAAACAGTTGAAGATGGTCTTACCTGAGACGCTAGGACTTATGCCGCGCGCAGGCGTGCAGGACTGAGACTGACTACCGAGTGAGACGTCGGCCCCTGATGGCCAGTGTGCCGAGCGCCGGCCGCGAGTTGCCAGATGCCGCATGCCCAAGAGGCCAAGACTACCAATGGGGTATCTGGTTTGAGAAATGGTCCATTCGTGAGGTCATCCTATGGATTTTAATACAATCATATTATTCCTAATATTACATTAGTTAATTACTTACGAGCCAGAACTTAAATGATAGTGGTAACAAATACACAATCCAAAGTAATATTGATCCTAGAGTTTAATTTATCCTAATGCACATATAGTCAAAATAAGACGGTTATTACTAAATTTTTTATTTAACATAGTGCCAACGCCCCACCCTAGCTCTACCTAGCTCCATCCGCTTAACCACCACATCCCTCGTAAGCAGGATCAAGTTGTTCGAACAAAACGAGTTGGTTAAGTTCGAAGAGTGTTTAGTTGGTTAAGTTCGAAGCTTGAATCGGATGATCCATCGCTGCCTCTGCTCCTCAAACTAAAGTAAACACTCCACACAAGTCCCGCCCGGTCCGTGCCGGGTGCGGCATGCCGCAGAAAAGAAATTGGACTCCGGCAGGTTGCAGCCGTGCGCCGCCAGTGACCAGGCGCGCTCACGTGGTCCACACCCACCGCATCCTGCAGTCTCATCACATCAGTGCGCCCATGCGTCGCTGGCGCCTGGCAACCAGCCCGCCACTTTCCACCATGCACATCCCGCTTCGCCAGTTCGCCTGCTGCCCTGCACTGCACGCACCATCGCCGACTCACCGTTGGTTTCCTCCAGTTCTCGCGGGTTTCTTCTACTCGGCATCCCAACTCCTCGCTATGAACGCAGGCCCATTTGGATGTGGGTTAGAAATCAAGTCGCGAAAATGCGAAATCCTAATGCGTGCACTATGATCTCTTAACGCAACTCAATATCAATTGGAATGACATCGCCATGGTGCTGGTCTGCCGGAAGAGAAGCGGTTAAAATGAACAACAGATGCAGCGAATCTCTGAACAGCCATCAGAAGAAATCATTTAGGAACTTCATGAAGGTCCGACTGTCATGCATTGATCCAGTACCGGATACTCGATGGACCATGTGAAGAACGTGTAATTTCTATTTGCAAATAAAGTCTTGGATCCTGTGTTTGTACATTCAAATATGCGGATGGCTGTACAGCAACACAGAAGAACACATACTCTTCACATTTCAACCCAATTAAGTGTGGTATCGTGTAGAGCCTTCAGGTCTTTGAGACAGTGGTCTTGCAAACCGGGCAGGCGTTCTTCCGGGAGAGCCACTGCTTTATGCAATGCACATGGTAGCTGTGGCCGCAATTGAGCTTCCCAGCTTCCTCGTTTGTTTCAAACTCTTCCTGGAACATGAAATGGAATGGGTAGCTAAGCATCACAATCACATCACGATGTGAAGAGACAAGGGAGTGACTACAGAGAAACTACAAGGAACATACTTGACAAATGCTACATCTCTTATCCATTTCTGTTGAAAAATGCTTGTAGTTTAGTGCCGAGTATTTGACCATCCTAAGGCTTCGAATGATCTCATCCTCGCGCAACCCTGTACTTACATAGCCAATCCGGTCCTCAAGATCTAGCAGTTCCTGTCAAATGATATAGTGAGTGATGATGACCGTGCAAACTTTGTTCTTTTGCATGATATGCAGCGGGAGGGTACCTCGTATGTCATGTTATCAACATCAAGGCGCCAATCCTGATACTGGTCATACATACCCATTCTTCCCAATAATAGCCTTGCTCGAAACATCATCATCTGCAAGTTGAAAATGAGAGTATTTGAAAACTCAAGCAGAAAACATGAGTTAATAGTGTTTGGACAAAGCACATCCTGACTAAATACATTAACAGACTACTATAGAACCACTGCAAAAAAAGGACTACTACAGGATCTAGAGCGCTCATGTATGGCTGAGAATGAACTTGAGGTCATCAATGGACAGGCGCCAATCTCAAGTATAAAACAAATATATATAGTTCCCAAGCTGATTATGACTAAAGTGGCATGAAAATAATACTGTTAAATCATTTCACAAATTAGAGAGTAATTTGATCAGAAACTGCAACACTAAATCTACCACCAAAGGCCACCTTCCACTGAGGACAAAGTTTATTCATACAATAAGTGAGTGTTTTGCTCTGTACTAGCATTTCAGTTCATAGTACTTAATACCTATCGAACCCACTTAAACAATAATCATTGCCCCTGGCCTGTTCTAAAACACACGATAAACAACAGATCAACCATCATTTCAGCAACATGGTAGTGAAGCAAAAGAATCGACCAAATGGTTTTTCAGTTCAGCACAATGATTAGGCACTTGTGGATTTAAGAAGGAAAGGAAGGGGATTCTGCGTCTACACTCAAAGGCCCTCTTGTGCCCCCTTCATATCTGTTGCAGTGCCCTAAATAAAAATGAGTACATTACTGCGAAGTAGATAACACGAGGTGCTACACACTTCCGGAACTGCAACCTCTTAGATATTGAATGTCTAACTGAAAGACACATTTTAGACACTCGATATTTCAAAAGGATGATATTCATGTGACACACTCAACTAACAAAATGAGCCAAATCAGCACATACCGTTAGTTACCTATGAAAGTCTTCCCTATGAAGTGGTCATTATGCAGGACCAACCTTTCACACAATAAGGCTCTAAGTACAATATCACATTGTAAAATTGTAATTTGCAAAGTTCCAATGGTGAAGTCCATACGCAAATACACGACACAACGGGCAGAAGTGAACAGATGATGCATAATTGCATTGTACCTCTTCCTCAAGCCGTGCGCGAGAGTGCCGGAGCCCACTCATATGTCGGTTGCGGGCAGAAGGTATACGGTCGGCATCAATGAACGGCATGCCATGCTGTGGCGGTGAATTCATGGGAGACGAGGACATGTGCTCCCGCATGGTGACCCTCCTAGCCGGAGGTGCGCCGGGCCTCTGTCACCGAGCAATCATTGGTCAATTCGGCAGTGCGCGACAGAGATTCGCTTGGGTTGATGAAGAAGAAAAAAACTAGTACAATGCTGGATTTGCAGCAAGAAATTAAAGATTTGGAAAGACGAAGCATCAAAATTGACTAAACTTGACCACACAGAGACAAGAAATCCTCACAAGATATGAACATTTTTAGTACAAACAGATGCAAATAAGCAGCAGCAGCATACCTCTCTGCGCGGCCTCTCTGCATGGGCGTGGCGGCGCGTAACCACCGTCGGCTGGTGCGGCGCCACCACGCAATCCACCGACGACGCCTCGGCGGCGAACGGTATCCCCGGAGTATACCACACGTCCCCGCCCATCCCCCCACCACTCACAACGCCGCTTCCTCCGCCCCTCGCCTTCCGCCTCTCCTTCCCCTTCCTCCGTCGCCTCCCGCGCCAGTCCGCCGAAGACCGCGCGGCGTCCACCGCAGCGGCTGGCGCGTGAGCCTGGGACGCCGCCACCGACGTGCACCCGAGCCCGCGCCAGTCCGCCGCAGCGGCCGGATTGTGGGCCTGGGCCGCCGCCGCCGACGTGCACCCGAGCCCGCGCAGCAGCCCCTTGCTCGGCGGCCTCACGGCCTCCTCCGCCGCCGGCGGCAGCGAGGACGAGGAGGACTCTCCACCGGCGAGAAGGACACGCAGCGCCACTCTCCGCCGCTCCGCCGCCGGTAACCCGCTGCCGCCATCGCGGGCCATTCAAGGTCGCTTGCTCTTGGGCGGCTCGTGCGCTTCTGCTTCTCGGTAGCCGGTAGGTGGGGGGGGGGGGGGGACTTGGGAAGTTCGAAGTGGGCGAGCGAGCACGAGTCACGGTCGATAAAACACGCGCGTCGAACCGTCACGGTCGTCTCCGACCGCCCGATCCGCAAGGTCTTTCTCGATCGGACGGTCGTGGACTGGATACTCGTCGAAAGAAGGACACGTCACGTATATGCAACTGCCAAAGAACGGCAGGCACATAGATTATTTATTGTTCGAAAATAAGCACATGGACCATTGCTAGGATTGTTTGTTAAAAAACAGATTTTAGAATATGAATATCCAAAAACTAATTATGAGATTAGTTTTTGATGTGAATAAAATGTATAATATATATAATACTTGGTTGTCAGTCTCAAAACATTATTACTCAGAATTCGCAAAAACACCTTCAAACTAGCTTTTGAATTTTAGTTATAAAATCAGCTTTTGATTTTTATAATCACTTTCTATAATCAGTCTATATATTTCAGCATTTGATTCTAGGACAGGGTAGAATCCAAAATCAAAAGCAGAGCCTTAATATCGTGGAAGAGATTTGGAATAGATAAACGATCAGACATGTCCCTTTCGACAACCAACCGTGGCACACAGGCTTCAAGCAACTGCTGCACGGCAGCTCAAACAATTGGCTGCAACCGTCTGACGGGAATGTCATCCTCTGAATGTTTGTCTCACAACGGTGTCGTCTTCTGAAGATCGAGAACAAATCTGAAAGCAACTTCCTTTTCACTGCCAACGTTGCAAAATCGGCGCCCATTTCTCGATCTAATGATTGTTGTTTCAACTTGCACGGCTCCGCAAAATCTCAATCAGGTACCGTGAAGTTTTTAGGGCACACGGTTGTGTAGTTTTTAGGACGCCAGTGAAGTTTACTGCATTTTCAGGACGGCGCGGAGGAAACTTCTGCAAATTCTTCGTGCTTTTCTGGTCCTTGTGGAGGACAGACGTTGTAGCCGTGCATTAGTCATGAATACAAGGACCCATTGTCTCGGCCAAGGGAGATTGTGTAGAACATGACTGTTGACAGGCGTCACTGTATTCATGATGCTTAGTCGTGCATTAGTCAGACGTTGTAGCTGTGCATTAGTCATGATGCTTAACTAGACATATGTGTTTGTGTTGGCGTGATGATATGTTCACTTTGGTAGTGTAGGTGAACTCTTTCGAGGGAGTTTTTGTAGTTTCAGACCCAACCTAAAATTTGAAGGGGGATATCAATGATTGCGTCTTTGCAATTTCAGAGAAAAGAACTAAGTTCGCTGAAATCTAGTGAAGTCCGCTGTAGTCCTTGAAAACAAGAATTTATGCGGAGCCTATGCCCTCGGTGGGCCTCTCTTGGCCGGCTCTTGTTTTCAGATGGCCAGGCTAAGATATCTTTAATCATATTTTCTATATTTCGGTTTTTTCTTGATTCTCTTTTTTATTCTCGTTCTCTTTATTTTTTTTTATCTTTAGTAGCTTTATTTCGAATGAATTCGTAAAGGGAAATGAGAGATAATTATATCTTAGATGAATAACCTTATAAATCTCTTTGTGACGGAAACTATGAAGTGAAACTATTAAAACAGTAAAGAAACGAAAATTCTTTTAAAAAAATTGACTCACTCGTGGATGTCTAACACAAAAATTAGGTCGCATGCATTCCTAACTTCTGACTTCTGAAGCATGGACTGTTGTTGGCTACTTTGAGCTTCAGCCTGCATGGGCTAAAAGTATTGGACACTTTGCGTTGAGATGGCGTATTAGTTTTCTGAAGATATATGACCGTCCTCCTTTCTCTCTAGTTTAGTACATCTCTTCACATCACGGTTTCTAGGTTTTTTTATTTTAACCTTTTTATTCTAATATTTTAATATTAACTGTTTTTTTTTCGCGCCATCAAAGTAGTGGCTTGACTAAAATATTTAGTTTCTAAAACTATAGTCTAACAGGAGTTGGTATCAAAATACTAGAATAAAGAAGTTCAAAATAAAAGAAAATCCCCGGTTTCTAGTGTTGTGAGGAACCAGCTGATTACTGTTGCCAATCCAGTTTTAGTCTTGCAGATAACGTTCGTTTATGAATCCGTATCCAGTGGTCGCGTTTCTAGTTGCCTTCCAACCTTCGATCCAGTGGTCGCGTTTCTAGCAGATTCTCTGGATTTCGTTTTTCTAGTTGACCTTCCAACCTTCGATCCAGTGGTCGCGTTTCTTCTACTTCCTTAACCACAAAGAGTCAGATCAGAGAGGAGCTCGTACTCATCGCCGAGGCCGTTCACCTCTGCAAGGCAGGAATCAACTCTTCTTCCTCTGTGAGTACCGAGTACTGCCACCATGCCGTGTCAGTCTTGAATGTTAGGCAGGCACGTAGCGTGCACGCCTTCCAGCCGAAGATAGCTCAGGCGGCAAGCAAGGCAAGGAGATCAGCACTGAGGAAATCCAGGATAGGCTTCCATGTTTAGCCGTTCTGTTTTTTTTTTTCATGTATCTCAACCAATTCAGTTGCATCCTGTACTTTATATATACTCATGCCAATCAATGGAAACAGTAAGTACGATTCCTAATTCGCCTTCATGGTATCGGACACCTATCCATCATTTATAAATAAAAGGCAATTCTTATAAGCATATAAAAAAGTAGATCTAGACTTCTCTTCAAAGAGTTTCTTCTCGGCACTCTCAAGCTGACTGGTGACTTGAACATGCACATTATATTACAAAGCTCGGCAAGTTCAGTCATGACAATCAGATAACTCTCACACTTAACATCGAGTCTAGACCTAAGCAATGCAAGTTCAGTAGAGACAAATTTATATTTAGACTTAAGATCCTTCAACTCAATCTCAACTTTTTTAAATAACCTATCCTGACTAACGAGAGCATCATTCAAGGTATCGTCTTGGATGAAAAGCTAGTCGTAGGAAGATAATACCTTCGGAAGGATTCAACTCGGGGTCGCTATCGTCGTTGTTGTCATCCGCCATGAAGCAGAGGCCAGTAAAGTCATTGATCTTCTTCTTGTTCTTTACTTGCAGTTTATCCTCATCCGAGCTTTCCTCATCGCTGAAAGAAGTGTCGATGTCGCTGAGATCCGCCACAAATGCCCTATAAGCTGCATTGGTCACCTTCTTAGCCATCTTGTCATAGTTCTTCTTGAAGAAGGGCCTCTTGTTCTTTTTTTTGTGCTTGTTGTAGTTATGGTCGCTGTCCTCCCTCTTCTTGAGCTTGGAGCAGTCCGCCTTGAAGTGAGTAGTGTCACCGCACTTAAAGTAGGCATAAAAACCACCCCTCCTCGATCTCAACGATTATTGTAGAAGCGGGTGAACTTCTTCACGATCAGCGCAAGGTCCTCATCATCCAGCGCGTTCACCTGCTCCTATGTGACAGAAACCAAGAAAGACAAAACAAATCCACTCAATGAAGTGTTACCGCAAAAAAACCAGCTGCAGACTGATTGCCACCACCAAGTCTGGAAACCAACGCCCTGTTCTGAGATAGGGGATTTTTGAGACCGATCCGAGTTGTATTGGCTATCTCGATGGATTTGAGCTTGCTGAAGATCTCATCACAAATCAATGTGTCATAACTTGGAGACTCTTCAATGCTCGAGATCTTCACTTCTCATATGCTACGATCAAGAGCATAGAAAAGCTTGATCGCTCTCTCGTTGTCAGTATAGGGCAAAACAGTAGTTGATCGAAGATTGCTAACAATCCCATTAAAGCGAGTAAATATCGCATTCAAAGATTCTCCGGAGCCTTGCACAAATATTTGGTATTCTTAGTTGTATGTGCTTTGACGTCTGACCTTAATATGATTAGTATCTTCATAAAAGACACTCAGAGTATTTGTCGGTGTATCAGGAATCGGGGGTCCCTGAGTCCCGAGGCCAGGCCAGCCGTCCGCCACGTGTCACCATCCTGCGAGGTCTCTCCTGCGGGATGAGGAAAATCTAAGTTCCGGGAGAAGGTGCTCGGGGCCACAGCCTCTGGTCCCCGAGCACCCCAGTTCCCCGATGACCCGCAGAGTCCAAGTACCGGGAAGAAAGTGTTCGGGGAGGTGCCCGCTCGCCCCCGAGTACCCTAGTCCCCCGATGGTCAGAAGAGCTAAGTACCGAGAGAGAGCGCCCCTGTCACTTCGCCCAGAGGAAATGATGATGCCTTTCTCAGTCGTGGTGTCTTGGAACATGTGCCCCTTCTTTCCCGTTTAGGGTATGTCTTGGCCGGCGAGTGCATAAAAGGATGGGCGTGCAGGAAAAAAAGAGATAGACGAAGACACCGGATTGACTCGAAGCAATCGACCGTGCCACACTTAGACGAAGAACACTGCAAGCAAGCCTGAGCAGAGCTAGAACAAGGGAGCCTCAAGCCCTTAGTTAGACAATATATTCTTGTAACCAGACATATCCCTGAGGGATCCCCTTCAGGGAAGGATATTGCATCCACACAGGAGTAGGGTATTACGCCCCCGTGCGGCCCGAACCTGTCTAAACTCCGGTGCATTTACTTTTCCTGCACTAGGTCGATCATCCCCCACCACCGGCCGTTGCATTTATTTCTCCGATGAACTCATTCAGGATCATCCCCCCGGCCGAATCTCTAAAAAGGGGTCTCTCGGGATCCCTGCGATAGGAGTTCACCCTCCGACAGCTGGCGCGCCAGGTAGGAGGGAACATCCCTGAATCTGTTCGTTTATTTTCTTCCACAGGAAAAGATGGCCGGTGGGCACCGTCTCCAGCGTTCCGGCTCCACTTCCAGTGACGGAGTGCTGCCTGACGTCCAGGAGGCCTCAGTCGCTACTGCATTCCAGCAGCAGCCACTATCTGCGCGCGCGGCTTTTCCCTCCCAAGGGGACCAAGGCGCTGGGCCCAGCAGGGCCGCCGCCGCCGCCGCCGTCGCCGGTGCACCCTTCGACCCCCAGCAGGTGGTCGAAACCCCGGCCGCCAGGTCCTCCTCTGGACAACGTCGGGTGCCACTTCGGCGTAGACTCGCCTTTAGCGAGGCCAGCCCGGGGAGCGCGCTGCTTGCGGCGCATGCTCTCCTCAGGTATCCGCCAGTCCAGGCAATGCCGAATACTCCGGAAGGCCGGTGGATCCAAGATGTCGTTGCCCTGGTCGGCACTGCTCGCCGCCAGGTGCTGGCCGGGAGTTCTCGCGCCACCACCCAGCGTGGCGCTGCCAGAACTGGCTCATCAACGGGCAACGTTCGCACGGGCCGGGGGGCCTCCAGGCGGGGCGCCACCCCCCTGGCCGTATCTGAATCTCGGGACCACCGCTTGCGTCTCAACGAGCGGAGGGGCCACGAGGATGCCCGCGTCACTCTCGAGAGCCAGCGGGAAACCCGGCAGGAGGCCGAGGCAGAGGATCAGGCTTCCTCTTTCCCGGCCCACGCTCACCGGGAATCCCCGGCTCGCCGGCATTCGCCACCAAGGACTCCCGCCCGCGCCGCGGGGTACGGCACCGGTTGCCGTGCCTTTACCACTAGCTCCGTCGGGTCAAGTGGCCCTCCAAGTTCCGCCCCGAGCTGCCGGAGAAGTACGACGGGTCCATCGACCCCGTCGAGTTCCTCCAGATCTACACTACTGCCGTTCAAGCGGCCGGAGGCAGCGAAAAGGTGATGGCGAATTATTTTCAAGTTGCCTTGAGGGGCTCTGCCCGTTCTTGGCTCATGAACTTACCCCCAGGGTCTATTAGCTCCTGGGATGACCTCTGCCACCAGTTTGTGGCTAATTTTCAGGGCATATTCACGTGCCCCGGTTTGGAGTGCGACCTCCACGCCGTCAAGCAACAGGAGGGGGAGACGCTGCGGCGCTTTATTCAGCGCTTCAGCCAGGTCCGCAACACCATCCCGCGGGTGGCCCCCCATGCTGTCATCGTCGCCTTCCGGCAGGGCGTCCGTGACGAGCGGATGCTCGAAAAGCTAGGTACGCATGAAATCGAGACCACTGCGGAGCTTTTCGCACTGGCCGATAAGTGCGCCAAGGCGGCGGAGGCCCGGGCGTGGCATGCTCCACGCCCCACCGCCGACCAGCCAAGTTCTTCCCATTCCGATAGGCGGGAAAAGAAGAAGAGAAGAAAGCGCGAAGCCGCTCCTGTCGAGCCAGCCCAGGGCCCCGCCCATAGGCCGGCTCAAGAGCCTGATCGCCGGCAAGAGCGCCGGGGGGCCGCCGATAGACGGCCCGCGCCCGCAAGGGCCCCTGCCCGGGCCCCTCCTCGGGCCCCGGCGCCCGCGAGGGCCCCGGCACCAGCTAGGGCACCGGCTCCCGCAAGAGCCCCGGCACCCGGCCGGGCTCCTGCTCCAGCGAGGGTCCCCGCTCCCGCGAGGCCCGAGCCAGGCAAATGGTGCCCCATACACCAGACCAGATGGCACGATCTCACTGAGTGTTGTACGGTCAAAGGCCTCGTCGAGCAGCGCCAGAGGGAGCGCGACGAGTCCCGCGGGGGAGGCGACGCTGAGGCCACCCCCGACAACGCTGAGCTCGGCTTTCAGGAGCCCGAGCATGCCGTCGCCTTCATCGACGGAGGTGCCTACACGCCTTCCTCGCGCCGAGGCATCAAGGTCATGCGGCGCGAGGTGTGCTCGGCAACCCCGAGCGAGGAGGCCGCCAGGCCCCTGAGGTGGTCGGATGCCCCGATCACGTTCAGCATGGCCGATCACCCCGCGAGTACTGCAGCCGTGGGGCGACTACCCCTGGTGGTGTCCCCCACCATCTGCAATGTCAAGGTCGGCAGAGTGCTGATCGATGGTGGTGCAGGCCTCAACCTCCTCTCCAAGGAGGCTTTTGAAAAGCTACAAGTGTCCTCCAGGCGCCTAAGGCCGTCGCTCCCCTTCTGCGGAATGACCCCCGCGCACTCCCTGCCCCTCGGGCAGGTCGAGCTACCCGTGACCTTTGGGAGTCGGGACAACTTCTGCACGGAGAACGTCCTCTTCGACGTCGTGGAGCTCCCCCTCCCCTACAACGCCATCCTCGGGCGTCCGGCGCTCGCCAAGTTCATGATGGCCGTGCATTATGCGTATCTCACGGTTAAGATGCCGGGCCCAGCGGGCCCCATCTCCGTGATCGTCAACTCCGGCGGCGCCGTCTCCTGCGCCGAGCAGTCGTACATGGCTCTGGTCTCAGCGTGGGCCGAAGTCGAAGGCTGCACAGGGGGCCCGGGACCCTCTTCATCCAAACCCCGACTCGCCGCCGACGCCTCTGTTCCTACGAAGGAGGTCGTGGTGGGCGAAGGCGCTACCCAGGTCGTCCGGATCGGCGGTGACCTGGGCAGCAAATAGGAAAGCGCGCTTGTCACCTTCCTCCGGGCTAACACAGACGTGTTTGCCTGGCAACCGTCCGACATGCCCGGGATCCTTAGGAAGGTGATCGAGCATCACTTGGCGGTCCGCCCGGACGCCCGCCCGGTGAAGCAGAAGGTCCGGCGGCAGGCGCCTGAGCACCAGGAGTTTATCCTGGAGCAGGTCAGCAAGCTCCTTGACGCCGGATTTATCCGAGAGGTCCTCCACCCCGACTGGCTGGCAAATCCAGTCATCGTCCCGAAGGCCAACGGCAAGCTTCGCATGTGTGTGGACTACACCGACCTAAATAAGGCTTGCCCTAAAGATCCTTTTTCCTTACCTCGCATTGATCAAATTATAGATGCAACCGCGGGATACGATCTTTTATATTTTTTAGATGCAAACTCTGGGTATCACCAGATCCGCATGGCCGTAGGGGACGAGGAAAAAACTGCTTTTACCACTCCGGTGGGGACTTAGTGTTATATGTCAATGCCTTTTGGTTTGCGCAATGCTGGGTCCTCTTTCCAGCGCGCCATTCGCATTACCCTTGATTCACAGGTTGGCCGCAACATCGAGGCTTATAACGACGATCTCGTGGTCAAGTCCCGAGACCGCGCCACCCTGCTCGAGGACCTTGCCGAGACTTTCAACAGTCTCCGCACCACCCGCCTCAATATCCGACATAGCGAAATAGCGTTAGTTGGAATTTGACCTTTCACCTCTCTTTCTTCTTGTTGTCACAAAGGGATAAACGACGTTCCTTTGGGTACGCTGTTAGTGAACTCTTATGCCGTAACCATACTTTTGGATACTGGTGCGTCACGTTCTTTTATCAATAAAGATTGTGACATACATCACAATCATCTCACCCACGCCACCCTTTGCTTTAGTAGGAATCTTGTATTCTTATTTTTCTTATATATGTACACAATCACCATCAAGTCACTATAGAGACCATCCTCACCCTTTTCTCATGTATGTGAGTAGAAGTTGTGCTTTATCATGTCAGTGAACTGAGATGAGAAAATTTAGTGACACCATCACCACTCAGACGACACCCACTGGTTATCTTGTAATATTTTGTTATAAGATTAAATTGTCTAGGTCAATATGGCCCTCAGAAACCTAGGACTTTTCCTGAGTTCTGAGAAATGTTTCCTACAGCACTGTCGTGTCATCAGACAATGCCAGTGTCGTCCGTTTCTGGAATTCCTAAGTCCCTCGTACTCTTCCCTACTCGTATTGAATCTCGGGACGAGATTCTTTTTAAGGGGGAGAGGTTTGTCACAGCCCAAAATCCTTAACTAGATAATTAAGCATCATGAGTATCATTAACATCATTGTTTAATTGTTTTGAGCAATTTTAGGCATGCAATTTTTAATTAAACAAATTGTAAGAATCAATATTAGTTGATGTGTTGTTAAGCAACTCACAATATTGCTATACAACATAGGGTTGGAAACAATTTTAGAAATTAGTACATGGCATGCGGGGAATATAAATGAATTTTCCAAAAATTTTGGGAATTACTTTGGAGGCATAAAAATTACCACAAATTAGTAAAGGTTGCATGTTTAGAGAATTTTAGTTTGAAATTGGCTCAAGCATTATGGGTTAAACAAGTTAAAATGGGTTGCACATGAATTATAGAATCCAACAAAATTGATCCTCAATTTTTATGATGACTTTTCGACCGCTAGAGAAATTCAAGAAAAATAAATGAGAAAATGAAGACACACGTACAAAGTAAACTAACACCAGAAGTTGCTAGCTTTCTTCCTTCTTGGTACTGTTCATGGCCACGGCTATTCTTCAAGAGACTTCATCCCGGCTGCCACCGAGTTCCCTTCCAGTGGGTTCGGCCACCTCATGGCCAGTGCTGTTTTCCCTTTTAGCCGGCCAGCTGCCGGATATCTCTCTCTCTCTGATGTTTTCTTGCACAGCATGTGCCGCATGCTATCTCTCTCTCTTCTCAGCCGAGCACAGCACAGAGAGCAGCAGCAGCAGCAGCAGCCATAGCTCACTCTCTCGTGCTCTCTCTCGTCCAATCAGTAGCAGCAGAGCTTCTGCTCCTCCATTAGCTGAGCTTAGAGCAGCACCTACGGCTCCCTCACGTCCACGCCCCCGTCTAGCTCTGACGCCCAGGCCTCGGCTCGCAGCTCCGCAACCACCGCGCGTGCGCTCGTTTTCCCCGCGCCGGCATCAACGCAGAGAGCTTCGCTGCCGCTCCTCCTCTCAAGCCAATGCGTGCAGCCCGGACTAGAGACCTTCTTCCCGTAGCCCAGTGTCGCAGCAGAGCTCCTCCATCGCCTATGTGAGCCCGAACCGCCGTCATCTTCTCCAACTCCGGCAAGCAAGATCCGGTCGCATGTCGATCCGCCACCGCAGTGCATCCCCCGACCAACCGAGAGCACGGTGAGCTTCTTGGGACCCTCCTTGCACTTTTGCCCGCGCTAGTTCATCGTTGGCCTGTCTACAGCGCGGCAGTCCGCGCGGACCGACCGCCGCCGCCCGTCGCCGGCCCAGCTCCGGTCGGGCTCACCGGCCGTGAGTACCTTGAATGGACTCCCCACTTCACGCTGGTGTCGCCGGTGCTCTCCGTTGGCCGTGCTGCGCCGCCGTTCGCCGCCGGCGACGTCACCCGAGCCCCGGCCGGCCGCGCTGCGCAGTGTCCCGGGCGTGGGTCGATTTTGACTCGGGTCAAAATACGCCGGCCCCACTGTCAGTCACAGCGGCTGGCCGAACCCGAGTGGAAAAAGGTTTTAGGGTGTTTAAGTATTCGGAAAAATCGGAAAATGCGAAATTGGATATTTGTTTAATTGGTAAATCGGCTGATAGCTTGTATAATGCGTAGAAAAATGTATATAACTCCAAAATTCATGAAACCAGTTTTGTTAGGTTTATATGATCATTATCTACATGTTAAAAATACCAGCAGCCATGAAATGTGTTCTGGGAATTATTGAATAAATGAAGCATGTTTAAGCTTTGATAATTCATAATTAAATCTTGGTAGCTCCAAAATTGATGAATCCAGTTTTGTGAATCTTGCTAAATTGTTTCCTGTTCAGTAAAATATACACCCTCATGTTAAGCATAATTAACTTTCCAGTTTGGTTTAAGCTTTGGTTTATGCTTTAAAGTATTTCAGGAAATGTTTAAATGGTTAACGCTAATTGCAATTAGGAAATATTTGATGTTTTAAGCGCAAGGCATAATGCATGTCACCTCCGTTGTTGCATGGCTTTCATACTCATCATTGCACGCGATTATTCTTATAGAGAACGTCGATTCGACGACCGAGGCGAGCGAGGCTATTCCCGGAGGTTCCCGCAGTGGTGATCGTGACTCGGGTAGCTGTGAGCAGCAGCTAGGGCAGCAAGGCAAGCATCTATCATATTGCACCGTGTCTACTTGAAAATCTAATATGTTATCTACGCTTATGTATACATTGCATGTGTCGGGTTCCGTGTTGGGTAGAACCTATGCCTATGCATTCTTCCATTTCGGTCACGTGTCATGAGTTATTCCATTGGAGCCTAGTGGTGTCATCGCGGTCTAATTTTAGTTCGCTATGCTTAGTGGTACTTAGGCTTTCCGGTAGAAGTCGACGACGGCGTCCACCGTTGTCGCGAGCCTAGGACTTATTACTTGTTCACACTTATGGTTGTGTTGATGATGAGTCGGTTTGGTGAGTGGTGAGTTGAGACGAGGTGTGGGCGGTGTTGGGGGTGTCATCTGCTCACGAGGAGTCCTCAGGCAGTTCGGGGAGGGAACCCGGACACCGTAGACCGCTTGCACCGGTTAAGCACCGATCATCGGTGTAGTCGGCTTTAGCACATACCTTACTCACCACATGCTGATATAATGGTAGGCGAGCCGATTACCTTCGCAGACGTGGTCATGTGGGCCTCTTCATAGACGGTGTGAGTCCGGTTTGAGTCCGGGCTTTTAGCGGTATTAGTTTGCTCGAGGAGTAGTTCTAATACCGCCTCGCCGAGCTATGGTTGATCCACATGGTTGGGCCTGGTTGGGAAAGGTTGTCACGGGTACCCCCTTGTGTGCATCTTAGCGGGTGGCACAAGCCGTATGGTCCCTGTGTCGTGTGGGTCCAGGAGTATCCCCCTGCAGGGTGTATAATCAGTTCGAACTGCCGCGCTCTCGGTCATGAGCATCGCTATCGCTTATCTCCACCGAGCGACCATGTTTGGTCGTAGAGTTTCGATGTGGGTTGTGGCATGGTTGGATTGGGGTGGTTTGGTCGGTATGTGGTCGGTGGTTTGGTGGTGTTGGTTTACTTTTATACACTTGTTGTTTACATATCTGTTGTGGTCAGTTGGTTGGCAGAGTTTGAGTCGGTGGTTGGTTAAGTCAGTTGCTTACACCTAGAGTCTAGGTTGCTTACCGCTTAATGAACTTAAACATGTCTTAATCCTTGCTACAGCTTTAAATGCATGATCCTTGGAGTCGAAAATATATATACTCATACTGTGTAAGACTTGCTAGTACCTTCATACTAAGGGGTGCTGCCCTTAAGTTGTTTTCAGGTTCACAGGTCGGCGAGGAAGAGGCAGTTTTCGGCTACTTTTTGCCTGCCGATCCGGGTGGCGGGCAGGAGTAGCACATTCTACTCCGAACTCCGACGCTTTTGGTATGGAGCTTAAGGGCATACGGCTCCATACTCTTTTGTTGTATAGGTTTTTCTTCCGCTGCTTAGTTGTTGCTGTTCTTCTTTTGTTGTAAATTGTGGAAGCAGTTGCATGTTTAATAATTGTAATCCAGTTTAATTACTTGCTCTCTATTAAACTGTGTTGTGATATTTGAGTTGGAAGGCATGTGTTCCGATCCTGGGCACAAAACACGTGCCGGGACTACCGGAATGGTATTCTGGTTAATCGTCGAGGTTGTGATTATGAATAATGATCCTCCTGATGATTAATTAGAATACTATTTGGACGGTTCCTCACAGCTTGGTATCAGAGCTTGGTTTAATTTAGTAGCCTACATATAATTAGTGCGTTGTTTAGTAAGTCGACAACTCCACCTAAACAACCCATAATTTATGTTTATGCCTCTTCATGTTTAATATGTATTAAACTGCTATCGTTTATGCCCCTAAGTTAAAATGCGTATTATGAGTGGCGTTTATATGTCTTTTACCACGTTGTTTCGCTTTCGACCCTGCATTGATTCATGTTGAGCATTGCATCTTCGGCTTTGCATCGTCGGAAGGTAAGGTACGACGCTCGGTGGCGGTTAATCACCGAGGGCTCAGCCGGATGCGAGGCAGGGGCCCGGCATGTTCCGTACGGTGATCCGTACGGGAAGTGAATACGCTAGCGATAGCGTATGAACATCCACCATGCGATGGGAGACATGGTCGTCTACTCGTGTGGCGATTACACGAGATGTCCCGTAGGGTCTACGGGGAGTGAATACGTCGTTGTCGACGTATGGATTGTCGCTTGTACGGCATGTGGTACAAGGGCCGTTCGCGCTCTTACTCTTTCTAGCGCGAAGGGTACGTTCTGGATGATTAATTAGAATACTATTTGGACGGTTCCTCACATACGCCATGCTCATCACTTTCCAGAAGCTGCGCCACTACTTTCAGGCGCACAAGGTCTCGGTGGTTACTACGTATCCACTGGGACCCATTCTCCGGAACCGGGAAGGCACCGGGCGTGTTGTCAAGTGGGCGGTGGAGCTGGCGGAATTCGACCTGCACTTTGTCAGTCGCCAGGCGATCAAAAGCCAGGCGCTCTCCGACTTCGTGGCAGAGTGGACACCCGTCCCCGAGATCGTCCCAGAAGAGATCTCTGCGTATCTTGGGCACGACGCGCCCGGGTACTGGGTCATGCACTTCGACGGCTCCCTCTCGCTGAAAGGCGCGGGGGCCGGAGTGGTTCTCACCTCCCCAACGGGTGAAGAGCTTCGGTACGTCGTGCAGTCGCAGTTCCGCGCATCCAACAACATGGCGGAATATGAAGGTCTCATCGCTGGTCTCCGGGCTGCGGTGGGGCTTGGGATTCGTCGCCTCCTGGTCAAAGGGGACTCCCAACTGGTGGTCAATCAGGTATCCAAGGAGTACCAGTGCACGGATCCTCAAATGGCGGCGTATGTGGCAGCGGTCAGGAAGCTGGAGAGGCGTTTCGATGGCCTGGATTTGCGGCACATCCCTTGCTGCGACAACACTTTGGCCGACGAGCTCTCCCGCCTGGCCTCCTCCCGTGCGCGCGTCTCTGCCGGAGTCTTTGAAGAAAGACTCGCACGGCCTTCCGTCCTACCTGCCGAACAGGACGAAGGGGAAACCTCGAGCTCAATTCAGGAGACCCCGGCGGTGCCCTCAGTGGGAAGCCCCGTCAGGGTGCCGCCGTCCGGCGAGTGCGCTGCACTCGCTGAATGTTCTCAAGATGCCTCGTGGATGTCCGACATCCGAGGGTACTTGAAAGAAAAGTCTCTTCCCGGGGATGAGGCGTCTGCCGAAAGAGTTGCTCGGCAGTCAAGACGCTATGCCATAGTATATGGGGATCTCTACCGGCGTAGCGCAGGAGGTGTCCTCCTGAAATGCATCTCCCGGGCAGAAGGCGGCGAGCTTCTCGCTGAGATCCACGAGGGCGAGTGCGGTGGCCATTCATCGTTCCGCACGCTAGTCGGGAAGGCCTTCCGGCAAGGTTTCTACTGGCCTACAGCTCTCCAGGATGCTTCCGAGCTGGTTCGGCGCTGCAGGGCGTGCCAGTTCCACGCAAAGCAGATTCACCAGCCAGCTCAGGCTCTTCACATCATCCCCCTGTCATGGCCTTTCGCGGTCTGGGGGTTGGACATTCTGGGTCTGTTCCCCCGAGCAGTCGGGGGCTATGAGTACCTCTACGTCGCCATCGACAAGTTCACCAAGTGGCCGAAGGCGGTCCCAGTCCTCAAGGTGACCAAAAACACGGCGCTCCAGTTTATCCGCGGCATCACCAGTCGCTTTGGCGTCCCGAACCGGATCATCACCGACAATGACACCCAGTTCACGAGTGCCCTGTTCGGGGACTACTGCGAAGACCTCGGCATCAAGCTCTGCTTCGCCTCCGTCGCTCATCCTCTTAGTAACGGGCAAGTCGAGCGCGCCAACGCGGAGATACTGAAGGGCTTCAAAACCCGGACCTATAACGTGCTCGCCAAGCACGGGAAGAGATGGGTGGACGAGCTGCCCGCCGTGCTATGGGCTAATCGGACCACGCCAAGCCGCGCCACCGGGGAGACTCCATTCTTCCTCGTCTACGGCGCTGAGGCGGTCCTCCCCTCCGAGCTCACTCTAGGCTCCCCTCGGGTGCATGCATATTTTGAGGGTGGGCAGGAGCAGCAAAGGCGCGACGACGTTGACTACCTGGAAGAGCACCGGCGGCGTGCCGCCGTCCGGGCGGCTCGGTACCAGCAGAGTCTGCGGCGATACCATCTGCGCCATTCCGGGCCCGGTCTCTCGAGGTGGGAGACCTAGTTCTCCGACGCGTCCAGTCGCGCGAAGGAAAGAATAAGCTTTCCCCCATGTGGGAAGGTCCCTTCACCGTGATCGGGGTCCCGCGAGAAGGTTCTTTCAGGTTGGCGGCAGAAGATGGGCAGCCGCTCCCGAACCCGTGGAACATCGAGCACCCGCGCAGGTTCTACCCGTAGACGGCCATGCTCGCGCCTCAGGTCAACCAAGCCGGAGGCTTCCCCCCGCCCAAGTTGACCGGGGGCTACCACCCATTGGGTAAGTCACCCAAACTTGTAAAACTTGTAAATTCAATATCTCAATATTCAGTCGTATGTCAATTTCTTTTTTCTGGATTCCGTATGTTTAACCTGTCTGGTGAGATGCTCGATTGTGCGAGAAAAAGTTCGCTCCCTCATTTTCCCCGCTGATAAAAGAATCCCAATCGGTATGCACGCGAGCAGTTACCGCTGACTTACGTCCGACATGGTAGGCTGTGGTGTTCGATGTTGTGGCAGGCTCCTGGGCACTACCGAGTTCCGGGGTGCTCTGGGTAATCCTATCGCTCGAGCTGCTCGAGTAGTCCGGAGCCTAGGCCTCAAGGGCGGGCTGTCAGTGCTCGGTCCGGTCCGTCTTAAGCCCGGGCACCACCGAACCATGGGGACTCTTGGTCACATTTTCGCCCGCGCACGTCTCCGGTCTACTGACTGAGTGGTCGCGAGGTGAAAAAGTATTCACCGGTCATGGCGTGTTCCGTGCTGGATCGATCCATCTCCCGAGCAAGGAAGTTCGTGTCTTTGTCTTTTGACTTAGACGATGCGGACTCGCGAGGGCTCGGGGGCTGGACGCGCCAAGAACGACGATCGGGATGACTTCGTTCTCGGGGACGGAAAGGTCGGGAACGGTCCGACTGAGTACTCCCCGGGGCTTCAAGGAAAAACATCGGAAGGAACACTAAGTACTCAAGAACACTGGAGTTGCGAGCCCAAAGCAAAGCTGCCTTTATATTCACAAGGAAAATACAAGCATTTCTGAGGGATCGCTCCCATATTTACATCCATCCAAGACAACAACAAAAGAAAAGGAAACTACTACAAAAAGCCTAATCGGCGGCAGAATCGGCATCAGAGTCGTCTGGGTCATCCCCGGGGGCTGGCGGCGGCGGCGCTTCCCGCCTGAAGCCGGCCGCCACCTCGGCAGCGGTGCTCCGAACCGCTTCCCGGGCAGCCTCTCCCTCGGCTTCAACCACTCCTTCCCGCGCCGGCTACAGCGGGAAGTTCGGGTCTCTGCTCCGGTAGCAGGCCAGGACGTGCTCGGCCACCGCGTGGGCCAAGCCGCGTCCTTCCCGGGCGGCGAGTTCCTGGACGGCCCAGGGCAGCGCCTCGAGGCGCTCGCAGACCTGTTGAAGCCCTAGGACTTGTCGTGCGGGGCTATCACTCTTCTCGTCCGCGACGAGTCACCCGAGACCGGCCCTCTCCACGGCCCGCCGCATCCGCCGGAGTATGTCCTCCAACATTTGCTGCAGGTTGACCCGCGAGACGAAGGCAGTCTCGAGCTTCTCCTTCGCGGCCCGCAGCTGCGCCTCGAGTCCCTGGCCCCCGGCCGGGCCAGAAGAACCGCCGTCGGTTGCGGAGCCGGCGGCTTGCTTTGTCTGCGCCACCAGTTCGGACAAGGCGTGCTCACGGGCGGTTAGCTCCGCATCGTGTTTTGCGTTCTCCTCCTCCCTGGTGGCGACGGCCGCTACCGCCGCGGCAGCCTCCCCCTCTCGACGGGTCAACTCCCCCTCCCGGCGGCTCAGCACGTCCTCCTGGTGGGCCAGCGAGTCCTCCTGGGCGCCCAGATCCGCCGCCGTGATCTCATTGTCCACCTCCCGGAGGGAGATGTCCTCCTCCCACCGGTGGATGTCTTCTTCAATCTTCCGGAGGTCTTCTTCCCAACGCTGGAGGCCGGCGCGCGTCTGTTCGGCCTCGCCCTCTCGGCGGGTCAGCTCAGCCCGGAGCTCCTCCGCCGCCTTCTCGCGGACCGCGACCGCTTCCTCCCTCTTCTGCGCCTGCCCCGCCCTGGCAAGGGCCTTGGCAGCCTGCTGCCGCGACGCCTCAACCAGGCGGGCGGTGTCTTCTCGCTCCCGCGCGGCTTCGGCGCGGGCGGCCTTCAAAATCTCCTGTTCCCGCGCGACCTCCGCGCGGGTATCTTCCAGGAGTTTCTGCTCCCGCGTAGCCGCCGCGCGGGCCTCTTCCTGGGCGCTCGCAAGCTGCGCCCTCTCCAAAATCAGCCAGGCGCGCTCTGCTTCGAGCTGCTCCTCCTTCGCGTTCACTGCCGCACCCAGCCGCCCGACCGCCACCTGGACGCCCTCGATCGCAGCCAGGAAGGGGTCGGCAGGCCGGTCGGGTGCCGGTGTTGCGCCGGCCTCCCCGCGATCTGCCTCCGGGGGGTTCGAGGTCCCCAAGGGACGCCACACGACCATCCGCCCCGGGCTCTGCATGCCCAGGGTAGGTTCCACCGGCGCCGAAGACTCGGCGACGGCCGCATTCCCGCCTCGACCGCCGCATCCGCTGGCCCCGGCACGGCCGCTGCTTCCGCCACCATCCGCCCCGGGCTCTGCATGCCGGGGTAGGTTCCACCGGCGCCGAAGGTTCGGGCGACCGCTCCGTTCTCCCCTCGGCCGCCGCTTCCGCCGTCCTCCCCTTGGCCGTCGCGTCCGCTGGCGCCCCCACCGTCGCTGCGTCCGCCTGCCTCGGCACGGCCGGCGGGCTTGGCTCTGGCCCCGGTGCCGGCACTCCTTCAATCGCGGCGGCACCTTTGGCGGCCTGTAGGAGATAGACGAAGATTAAAATCAAAACCTAGTTCGGGCAAAGAGCGCCCAAGAAAGAGCGAAGAACGAAACTTACTCGGTCGTCGTCCCCCGGTACTGCCATTTGGCCGCCGGGAGCCTGAAGTCCGGGTCCGGCGGTGCCGGCCCGGAATCCTCCCGTCTCCTCTTCCGCCGGGGGCTCGGCGGGGCCGCCGCACGGCTCTCAGGCGCCGGGTCAGGCCCCATCCTCACAAGACACGGTTCCAAGACCGGGAACGCCGCCGCTGCCGACGGCGATGGCGGGGAATCCGGCACTGGGATGTAGACTCGGGGGCGCTTCCCCCGATCCCCCGGCGCCGCCGCCACTACGATGTCGGCGGTGCCCTCTTCTCTAGTGCGGCGGCTGCTGCCCGCAGCAGCCCCTGCCACCAGCCCGCGCCGGGCTGTTCGTGGCCTCCTCACTGGCCAGCTCGTCCAACCCAGGGAGCTCGGGGGCCTCGGGGCTCCGGCTCCTCGGCCGGTCCACGAGCCCCTGGGCATCGAACTCCGGCAGCTGCGCCATGATCGCCACGCGCTCGGGGTTGGCGCAGAGCGCCATCTCCGGCCACGGGAGCTCCGCCCGGCTCATGTCTTCCACTCCGGTTATCACTCGGGTCATGCCTCTCAGCTCCGCTGGGCCCAGATCCCAGCTTGCGCCGATTTGGGTCCGAGTGATATCCTCAAGCCCTGTGTAGAACCAGCACGGCCGGGCCCGCTCCCCCAGGGGCGCCAGGCGACGGCGCAAGAAGTCCGCCACCACCATGACTGAGGTCAGCCCGGAGTCGCGCAGGAATCTGATGCGCTCGAACACCGGCTCCATCCTCGCGTCCTCCGGCGGCGGCACCTCCCACGTCGACCTCCGGGGCTCCGCCGCCGCTTCCGGTAGAGCGAGACGATCATGGGGGTCGACGTCGACGAAGAACCAGTCCCGTCGCCATTCCTCCCACTTGCTGCGCAGAACCTGGGGGATGTACTGCTCCCCCAAGCCGTCTCGAAGCCGAAGGTTGCAGCACCCCACGACGTCCGCCGTGGAGTACCCCCTCTTCTTCCCGACCGGCCGCAAGACGAAGAAATGTCAGAGAAGCATCGCCGAAGGCACCACCCCCACGAACATCTCGCAGAGGTGCGCGAAGACCGCCAGCACCACGACGGAGTTGGGGCTCAAGTGCACCAGCTGGATGCCGTAGGTATCAAGAACTTGGAGGAAGAAGGTTGAAAACAGCGGCACCAACCCCGCCGCCACGAAAAAGTGAACAAAACAATTCGCCCGGGAACGGTCGTCGCCGGCGGGAAGTTCGCCGGCGTCACCACCACGGCTCCCTCCTGCCCCTCGGGCACCAGCAGCTTCCTAATTTTGGCCGCCGCTTCTTCATTCTTCAGACGAGACTCCGGCAGAACGCTGTCCAGAGTCCTGTCGCGACGGCCTCCTCCGACTCTCGGCATCTCGACGGGAGCGGAGGTGTTCTGGTGGTGGAGAGAAAGGAGGAGGAGCGCTCCGATCACCTGAAAGGTCTCTAAGGGCTTCGGAGCACGAAGGAGTCAAGAGCAAGATTGCAAGAAGGCGTAAAGAGGGGGACAGATCGATCCCCTCCCCCTTTTATATCTCAGAGTTCAAACGTTGCCGGCCAATGGTTCGCTCGGCGGGACGGCCTCCTCGGTCAGCGCAACTGCAAGGCGAATCTCCCGCCGATCGTGCGGCGTCAGCGGCTGCCAGGCGTATTTTCCTCGATCTGCGCGGCAGCCGCGCGTGCCGCCCGTACCGTTGCCATGCCCTTCGGGAGTTGTGTGGACACGCGTCTACTTGTCTCCCCGCTGGGCCATACCTGAGGCCCGGGTCTAAAAAGCCACCTCTTGAAAGCCTGCCATGTGGCGTCCACGCCAGCCTCGGCCTCGTCCGCGACGAAGGGCCCATCCGCAGTCTCCGTGCCATCACCTACCAATGGGCCCGGGGGCTACTGTCGGTGTATCAGGAATCGGGGGTCCCTGAGTCCCGAGGCCAGGCCAGCCGTCCGCCACGTGTCACCATCCTGCGAGGTCCCTCCTGCGGGATGAGGAAAATCTAAGTTCCGGGAGAAGGTGCTCGGGGCCACAGCCTCTGGTCCCCGAGCACCCCAGTTCCTCGATGACCCGCAGAGTCCAAGTACCGGGAAGAAAGTGTTCGGGGAGGTGCCCGCTCGCCCCCGAGTACCCTAGTCCCCCGATGGTCAGAAGAGCTAAGTACCGGGAGAGAGCGCCCTGGGGGCTGCGTGCGGCAGGCTCCGAGCGCCCGGTTCCCCGAGGGTCAGTACAAAAGTGCTCGGGAGAGAGTGCTCGGGACTGCACGTGGCAGCCCCCGAGCACTCGGTTCCCCGAAGGATCGTGCCAAAGTGCTCGGGAGAGAGTGCTCGGGGCTGCACGTGGCAGCCCCTGAGCACTCGGTTCCCCGAAGGTTCGTGCAAAGGAGCTCGGGAGAGGGTGCTCGGGGTTGCACGTGGCAGCCCCCGAGCACTCGGTTCCCCGAAGGTTCGTGCGAGAGCACCCGATGCCCCGACGACCCAGAAGGGCCCCCGAGGGGCCCGCCGACGAGGTGTCAACCAGCCAGAGGTCCAAGGCCACATTTAATGGGCATGCGCGGCCTGACATCCTGACATCCCTAACTGCTCCCGCCGCAGTGTCAGTCCCTGCCATGCTTTGGCAGAGGGGCGTGGGGCCATTAATTGCACGGGTCCCGTCCCGTATCATCCGGTGTATCTCGGGATAACGTTGCCAGGATCAAGGTGTTCCGCCTGCCACCCTGCCCTGGCAGAGGAACAAGACAGGGTGGGCGCGCCGGGTGCCTCTGTGGCTGCTCGGTGGGCCCTCTCAACGGCGCCCGGCGCCAGGGCGTCCACAGTGACGGGTCATCGGACGCGCGCCGCATTTTTCCACCGCCCCTGTCACTTCGCCCAGAGGAAATGATGATGCCTTTCTCAGTCGTGGCGTCTTGGAACATGTGCCCCTTCTTTCCCGTTTGGGGTATGTCTTGGCCGGCGAGTGCATAAAAGGATGGGCGTGCAGGAAGAAAAGAGATAGACGAAGACACCGGATTGACTCGAAGCAATCGACCGTGCCACACTTAGATGAAGAACACTGCAAGCAAGCCTGAGCAGAGCTAGAACAAGGGAGCCTCAGGCCCTTAGTTAGACAATATATTCTTGTAACCAGACATATCCCTGAGGGATCCCCTTCAGGGAAGGATATTGCATCCACACAGGAGTAGGGTATTACGCCCCCGTGCGGCCCGAACCTGTCTAAACTCTGGTGCATTTACTTTCCCTGCACTAGGTCGATCATCCCCCACCACCGGCCGTTGCATTTATTTCTCCGACGAACTCATCCAGGATCATCCCCCCGGCCGAATCTTTAAAAAGGGGTCTCTCGGGATCCCTACGATAGGAGTTCACCCTCCGACAGTATTCTAGATCTCCCGGACAGTACGGAGGTGTTGTACCCTATCAAACTCATTCCGACTTAAGCTAGTGAACAAAATATTTCTGGCGTTATTATTGGACTCATAATGTTCGATTTGAACCTAAATCATGCGAGAAGTAGGGATCTCGTAGTTGGAATTAACTACTTCCCATATTGTACTTCCTTGGCTTAGAAGATAAACTTCCATGCGCACCTTATCAGTACAAAAAATCACGACCATCAAACAGCAGAATCTTTTCACTTCACTTCATGTCGTGTACGGATCACAAAGCTGGTTAATATCAACAAGTGATCAAACCGACTCTGATACCAATTGTAGGAATGAGATTGGCGACTAGAGGGGGTGAATAGGCGTCTCAACAGATTTCTTACGAAATCGATGGCCTTCTCCTATTTGAATCACCCAACGCACCTCAAAACTCAAGCGGAAGCAAAAATCGAGAGAAGTTTTAGTAAGGGGAAATCAAGGCAACACAACTATACGGATGGTATATAAACTATAGGTTTCATTTAATATCAATTAATGTGTCTTAGCACTTGAAAGATCACAACTAGCAAAGAAACAAGAAAAGATGAACACCGAGCAACAAAACTCTCCAAATTGATTGTCTAAAAGCAAGAGAATTCAATACCCTATCACATAAGTGTGTGTATGCGAATTTTATGCCTCTAGCAACAAGAAGAATAATTTCACAAGGTGCTAAAATTTTAACCAAAAACAAAAACGAAAATCAAAATCGGAATGGAAAAACTTGCACACAAGGCAAGGGAATCAAAAGAGGAAAACTAGAAGGAGGAGAATTCAAACATATGAAACAAAATAAACTTCATTACTCAAAGAGATCAACCCTATTTTAGACGGATTACAAAGATTTACCTCTCAAAACTCTTCCAGTGCTCCCGTGGTTTTGAGACCAAACCGCGAAACTCTAGCACGCTTATCAAAGCGTGACTAGCTGCCACTTACTTCCACCTGAAGCAAGCACTCCGATGATGACGCGTGTCCTCTGTCTTATGATCTTGACCGTTTGTAAGTCACTCCCGCTCCCGAACTCTCGGGCCGCTTTGTCACTTGCACCGGCATCCCCTTCACTTGACTTTATCAACACGTCATCTTCATCCTCTTTTTCATGATTTGCCTGACTTTCATGTGTACAGCTAGTGTCACCATTGACTCCGCCCGGCCCTCCTTGATCGCCCGACAACGAGCACCCACTTAGCCTCGATCACTCGATGTTGACCGTCAAGTTGCATCTGTCACCTACACATCTTGAAATAAGCAAACACATTTCTTCACACTCCAAAACATCTTCAGATTAGCACATAATCAAAAACTTCAACTCAGAGCACATCCTGTAGAAAACGTGAACACCGAATATTCTGGTGTATTCTGCTCCTGAACACTGGGCCATCCGGTGAGTGTAACACTATCTATTCTAGGAATACTTTGCTCTCTGCAAGAAAAGGTCCGGTAAAAGCTTCCGGTAATTTCATGTCCATCACCGGATAATTCGGTACATGCCAATCCATCAAACCACTATTCAGCAACATCTCTGCAACAAAAAGTCCGGTGCATTCTCCGGTGTTCACAATCTCAGCACCGGACTATCCAGTGTATATAATCAAACTTGATGTCAAAAATCTCCTCTGTGCATAAAATACTCCGACGCTCTCAAAGTCTATCACTGGACCATCCGGTGTTTTCTTTCATCTATGCTTCAGTACTGAAAATGCTCCGGTGATACTCTCTGGTGTAGCCACCATATTCACCGAACCTTCCGGTGCATTGATCTCAAATTTCTCCTAAAAATTTGTTCTCTATGCGAAATAGTCCGATGAGTATACACTGTTCGCGTAGGAACTTCCGGTGTGTGTGATTTTTCTACGAAAAGAGAAGAATTCGCCAATTCTAAACACCGCCAACTTAAATTAGATATGAACAAGAACAAACATCTACAAATACATACTAATCAAGTTCAAGACACACCAACTATTATCAATACCTATTATATACAAACAAAATACTTCTTCACTTGATTTCTCAGTCATTCGAGGCAAGTTCTTAGGCTGGCACTTTATCAATACTTTATTATATACAAATAAAGATACTTCTCTACTTAATTTCTCCGTCATTCTGGCAAGTTCTTAGGCTGGCACTGATCTTGTTCTGCTGCAGGTGTGTCCTGGTGTGTTGTTTGGTTCTAACATGGGCTGTGGCTGAGCTGGCCTTCTGTCCTCCGTGCTCGTAACTGGCGTCCTGACGGACGCGACCAAGGATGGCCTTGGCCGGCCGCGGCCAAATTTCTTCTGGCGTTGCTTTCCTGACGGAGTGCCGGTGAGTTCCGTTCTGAACCTCCATGATTAGATCCGTCAGAAACTCCGATAAGAAGCTCCTACCGAGCTTGCTTGCTTGCTTCTTCTTGTCACCACGGTGAAATTGAATGGTTCACTCGCTCCATTTTAGAAGTACGACAGCATCACCAGAGGAGTCATATGCCATGGAGACCCGCGTGTCATCAAAGAAGGGTACAAAGAGCCCCCCAAGTGGCCATTCTTCATGTACGTGACTACCTGCAACTCTGAAAACCATTTGCTGCATGCAAGCGGTGAACATATAGTATCTTAAATTATCTCGCTAAATCCTTTTTCCAGTTCACGTTCTAAAAAATAATTCCTTTTCCAGTATGCAAAATGCTTCGCGTTTACAACTTTTGTTCCACTCCAGGGTCTTTTGCTGGGCTAGGCTTCCTGTCATGGTATCTGGCGGGCAAGATCAAGGCGTTCGATCGAGGTGGCCATATCGCCAAGCTCTGCATCGTCATCCTGCCCCTGCTTCTTGCGGCGATGGTCGTGGTTTCGTGGGTAGACGACTACTGGCACCACTGGCAGGATGTGTTTGCTGGTGGCACTCTTGGTAGGTAAGTAGCAGGTACCCATCTCAGTTGATTTACCTTCCATCTGTTACCACCAACTCTTCTTTTCTAAAGATCACATTCCCACACTCCGGATCTATTTGGTTCGCGCCTAAGACCTTCGCATGTGCTTAGGGTAAAGCTTCAAGTGCAGAGAGAGAGGGTTTAGGAATAGGTGCACGCACTGCAGCCAGCGATGCCCACACCAAAGAAAAAACTGGAGCCAGCACTGCAAGGTATGATGGTACTATGCTGCGTAGTTGGCTAGTTGCATACAGCAGACTAGTACTCTATGGTCTTTTTTCTTCTTTTTTCGAGAGAACAAGTACTACTTTGTTGTCTGGTGGAGCAGAATAGAGTTAAGCATATTTGTTTATTTGGGCTTGGAGTGGGCCAAATCCCAGTCTATTGGACTGGCCCATGTTGGTCATATCATTTTGGAAAGGAAAAAGTTCATTTTGCCTTCTTAAACTATTGTCCGAATCTGATTCCCCCACTGTAAAATTAGGTATCGAAGATCCCGTAACAATTGAAACCAATTGTTTTTCCTCTCCGTATGGTTTTAAACCCGGTTTGTCCTATGTGGCGCTGACGTGGCATCCAAGTGTTTTAGTTTTGCTAACATGACGTCTACGTAGACAACACACTAATCACCTTCCACCTATCGTCATGCTTCCAGGTGCATTCCGCAGCTCTGCCCACCGGCATGGCTGAAATCACCA
Organism: Phragmites australis; assembly: GCF_958298935.1. Taxonomy (NCBI): domain Eukaryota; kingdom Viridiplantae; phylum Streptophyta; class Magnoliopsida; order Poales; family Poaceae; genus Phragmites; species Phragmites australis. The sequence goes on along the minus strand of NC_084929.1, from coordinate 34,023,914 downwards.
CACCGAAGGTGCTACCCCTCGTGGAGCGGGCCATCTCCGCAGGCGACTTGCTCTGCCTCGACCGCACCGCACACGTGGTCCTCATCAAGATGACGCTCACCAGCCACACGCTCCTCTCCAACCACCTCGTCGCACTCTACTCACACTCTCGTGCCCATCCGCCACCATCGTCGCCTTCAACTGCCCGCCCACCAGCGCTAACCGTAGTGGCTCGCCAGCATTGTTCCACATGCTGAGCCTGTCACTGGGGCTGAGGACTAGACAGTGGTGCATGGTGACAGGGGCGACCTTCTCCCGGTCGAACACGCCCTCACCGTCAATGATGTACACGAAGTCGTTCCAGTCCTCCGGGACGGGCTTGTGCAACTGCGAACCCTCCATGAAGGCCCAGTCCCGCGCCAACCTCAAGGTCGCCCCCCCCCCCCCACATGCCTCAAGGTCAAACGACTTGAGGGAGGCTCACGAGGACCGGATCCATAGAGAGGTCGAGGAGACCGTTGTAATTCGCTTCCCTTCTTCCACTCCAGTGGCATCAACAAGCTCTCCTCTTAATCTCAAGCCCCTCATAGAAGCTCAAGACCCTTAGAATGCACATAGCATCCAACTCCATCATTGTCATCGCCACCTGAGCTCCATCTCACCGTCGCCAGCTCAACTTTGACTACCCTAGAGCCCCCAGAGAGCATGGTGAGCATCCTCAGCGTCTTCTCTAGCTTTCTAGCCCTCTTGTTCCCCTCTTCGGGCCCCCACCGATCTGACACCAAGTACAACACCTCCACAGCCCATCTTCTTCGCCGTCGGCCATTGGTAGAGCCCAAATTTGTGCTGAGGAAAAGGAAAGGAGCACCCCGCGTTGCTTGGATGGAAAGCCAGAAGCTAGAGGAAGGAAAGGAACCAATCATTTGACAAAAATGGAGAACGGAAACCCAAAATCACCCGCAGATTTCTCATCAGCCGCCGGACCCAAACCGACCTCGATTCTACACCTCTGAGCTATAAAAGGACCCCAGACCCCCTCATTTGCAACCCAGAGCCCTCGTTAAGTTTTCCCCTCGAAATCCCGAGCTCCAACGTTGCCTAGGAACTCTGTCGAGCTCCAGCCACCGACACGTCCCCTTGTTGTCGTCAGGCCGCCTTGTTGCTCTCCGATGACAACACGTCCCCCAAACGGAGTCGCCATCACCCCAGGATGATTTTACATCACTCGTAGTTGGGTTTCAAGCCGTTTCACATCGTCTCCGCCTCTCTCCGGTGAGTCTGCGTTGCCCCGGGCCATCGCCGAGCCACTCCAAGCCGCCTTGATGCTGACGTGTACGCCCAATAGGTTCGCCATCGCCCGATGACCTTGCTCCGCCATTCACTATCGCCATCCGACCATCAAAGTCCAACTCCAGCGAGCTCCCATGGCTGCCCCGGTGGTTGCGCCACCGTGCCCAATCGCCATCGACACTGTCCCAAGCAAAAGAGAGGAGAAGGTAAGCCCCATCGTCCGATTTGAAGTCAACAGCTAGGATTAAATCGCCATATACCCCTTTGGCCGAGCCCAGTCAGTAGCTCTTAATTTGCGTCAGTAGCCGTGTCAACGTGCCACGTGTGCATCAACATGCCGCATCAACAAAATGCTGCCAATAGGGCAAGCTGAGTTGTCACCGCGTAGGATGAAACCACCATCAAAACCAGTTAAGGAGATAAATTATACCAATTTAAATAGTTGTGAGAGGTAAAATATCTGGTTTTGCGGTTGAGAGTGAAAAAGACAATAGTCAACAGAGGCAAAAATTGACTTTTTCCTTTTAAAAAAAGCACATTGGTCATATTGGGCTATTTACAGCCTATGGGCCAATTTAAACTACCCGGGCTTGGGAGAGTTAGCAGGCCTCTTCCTGAACATTACAAGATACTAGATCATTGAGTTTTTTTTTTCATTTCGAAAATAAAAAATACAAAATAAGCGTCCATTCGATTTTTTTGCAAAAATATGCTGACGTCGGCCGACGGCAAGTTAAAAAATAAAAACACAGTATTTCAATGCTTTTAAAATTTTAAACACTATCGAAATAGTCATAAAAATTATGAAAAAAATATATTATGTAGAGAATGCTATAATCTAGCTCTAAAAAAATTCAACTCAAACAATTACTTTTACAATGAGAAAAAAAGATAAATTTTATTGTACACAATTTGACAGACTGTGCAATCATATTTTTGTATGAAATTTTGGAGAGCTAGATTATAGTATCATCTATACCATAAAAAATTTAGATTTTTTTTTTACTATTTCGATAGTGTTTTGAATTTTGAGAGCAACAGAACATAATTGTTTTTATTTTTATTTTTTATGGGTGACATGTTTGCTGTTTTTAAACCTATCACCGTTGAAAAAGCAACAAGTGTAATTTTTTTTTTCAAACGGATGCCTACTTCATGGATGTTTTACCCGTGGAATGGTAGGGTTATGGCCTCCTCGCCTCATGCGTACTTGGATTACATTCTTAACCCCGAGGGTGACAGCCAAATGCAGTCAACAACGAACTCGAATCTCCATCCATCACTGGCTGGAAGCCCTGTTGCAATGGAGATGAGAACCATGAGCCAAGCATTAGATTCCATGGAAGCAGGCCAGAGAACTCGGTGACCGAATATGCTGCTGTTACGAACTGGACTTCAGACTGTAGGCGGCACCTAAAAACTGAGAAAACGTAGGAGAGAAGCATTTACACTCGCTTTCTTTTTTCATATTTGCATCTTGTAAAGGTAGGTAGGTGAAATTAGCATGAATTCATTCACAATGTTCATGTGTTTGAGGTGATGGCCCTCGATGGATGCCTCTACATGATTTCCACAACGGAAACATGCGCTAAATTCAGGGTCCTGTGTCAGGGATGCATATATCTCACCTAGATATTATTGCCAAAGTAAAAAGGGATGTGATATTTTCATGTTTTTCTCATGATTTTGTCACATGTTAGGTGTTTCATCAGTAAGATAGTGCGCCTCACATGATGTCACTTGCGACCCAAGTTATGGACGTCATCCTCTTGAGGATGAACACCAACATGGAGTGCTCCACATCTTCGGCCTACCGGATGCAATTCTAGGGCTGCATCGACACAGACTACATTGTTATTTTCTGGAAAGCTTGGGCATCGCTGAAATACAAGTTCTTTGCTTGGCTAGCTATCCAGAACAGGCTATGGACTATGGATCATCTAGTAAAGAGAGGGTGGCCTTCCAACTCTGTCTGCGCCTTGTGCTGTCGAAACCCAGAGACCTCTCACCATCTTTTGGTCGATTGTCGTTTCACCTGGCACATATGGGGGGGGGGTATCGCATCTTGGTTTGCCTAGCCAGCCATCGACCTCACCAATTGGTTGCCATCGGTTTCGGTGCATGAATGGTGGTTAGCTATAGCAACCACGCGTTACACTCCGCAAAAAGGGGTCTCGGCGCACTTTTGACCACCGAGAGTAATCTTCGGCCCAGATCATATGTCTTACACGAGAGGAAGCCTCCCTCAGGGCTTTTACGGGAGCACACCACTTGGGGCACCTTATAGCGCAAGAGTAGGCCTTTTTGTTGTATTGGGTTGTAAAAAATCTTTTATTGGCTTGTCATATCTTCTTTTTATTAATATAATGGGAAGTTTTCTTGCTGATTTCATTAGAAAAAAGATAGCAGGTGTACATGGCACTGGTTCAGTGGTTTGCAACGATGTAATGTGTCACAAAAAGGATTGTCAAGACAGATGGCACATATAGTACAAGTCTAGGTTCAGACTGATGATATATCATCCGAACGATGATACTCAATTCATGACAAAGTAGGCGAGTAGCAAGCCTATTATTATGATCACAGATTAAATTTTTTGAAATTTTGGAGAAAAATGAAATATTTATTTTTAGATTTTTTTTATTGACATGTAAAACCTACATAGCGAAGGATATAAAATGACCAAAATTTCAATAAAAATTCATAAATTTCAGTCTTTTCGTCCGTGAACAAAAAATTTGTAAAACAAAATTTAAATCTTTGATCACCTTCCTCTGCGGCAGCGACGACTTGATCAGCTCAAGTCAACTACTGGACAGCCGTACTGATACTATTCTTGATGCGGTAATGCTATGGAAAATGATTGATGTGGAGCCTGGTGACGTTTATAACACGGCTCGCATGTTGCTTTGGCCTTCTCCCATGTGATCTCCCTTTGGTTTTCCTGAGAGAAATTATTGCGTAGCAGTACTCTGTCTCTGTGATCTGTCTGCCGTGTGATTCAGACATTCAGGTGATAAACGTTTCCAGTACCTGCACCTCGATCATAGCCATTGCACGGATCACAACCATGATGGAAAACTGACGGTAACATGCGAAAAAGTTCGCTGAAACAGTGAACCCGGCCTCTGCATGTTCCTTTCGTATGTGCAACTTATTTTTCTGTACGTGATGCGTATCGTGCAGATCATCATGGAGACGAGTCGACTGCAGAGAAAGAAACACATGTACTGACGGCATGCATACTGGCTGCTTGGTCTTGTGGTTCTAGGCTGTTCAATGTTTCAAACAGTAGCAGTGGTTTGAACACAGCGATAAGGTCCGAATGGATCCGTCAGGCATCCACCAATCTGCTGCACAGCTTGACCGGTGCCCATGCGCAGCTGCATTGGATCGATCGCCCACATGCAAACAGAGAAAAATGCGATCTGAACCTGACACGACGACTTGACTTCTTCAACTTTCTTTGCCCCCAAGGCTGAAGAAGATCTCAGCAGAAACTTCCACCTGATGTGCAAGCTGGTCTGAGTGACCAGTTGATGTTTCTGTCGTCAACAGATCCCATTTCAACAGTGCAAAATTAAGAAAACTGAACCACTCATCACTGGCCATTAGCATTTTCGTCGACAGAGATTTCACTGGAAACAATATGATTCTTGTAAGCTCTTCACAAAATTTATGTGCTTCAAATGTGGTCTTAACATTTCAAATAGCTACTTAGCTATCGATAAAGTCTAGCAACGACAAATTTTATGTCAGATACAGATGCTTAGATCAAAGCTTGCGTAAGCTACATACCTTGATTGCTTGTGGCATCAGGGTTGTCTTTGACAACATCAAGTTGCACTCTCACATGCTTCACAAGCAAGAAATTGATGATTCCTAACCCCAATTGGTACCTCCCCAGCGATTTAACGATGAATCGACAGCATACTGATACTCGAAATTTCCTGCTTGTTTGAATTGTTCACCTCTACCAGAACGCGAAATTTCCCAATAGCGCAAGTTTAACAGAGTCACCATCTTGTGCTCCTAGTCTACCCTACCTGTCAGTCTCCTAACTGTCGTTGTGTTACTCGATCGAGCTCTCTGAACTCTCTGACCGGCACCTGATGCTATCTAGCTCGTCAAAGCAGCACAGAACCCACCCAGGACAAAACAGCCAGCACATGTATTTGGGAGAATGAATTGGCAAGGAATATTATCGAGATGGCTACCAATTTGAAAAGCGCCAAATTGATAGGACTGTAGATAGATACCACTTGATTTGTTTAGGACTCTGAACCGAAAACCCGGATGGGATTAGGTCCCCCTTTTAGGTTAGAACAGTATGCTAACGACAAATTGTGGCTCATGATCACGCCTGTGGCATGTGCAGGGATATATATATATATATATATATATATATAATCTCATCTCGTCTCATGAACACATCTGCAGTGCAAGATAGTTCTATGAAGATGACAGGCACAATGCAGCAGCTGACGGTCAGTACAGGTCGAAATGTATGCATGGCTGATTTGTCAACGTTGAACTCGCCAAATACTGCATCGATTTCGAGATAATTTTTTACCTGCCGAAAGCATGCAAGATGAGAAGAGCTATCAGACACAAGGATTTCGTCATCTGTTTGGAGCAAGCAGCGAGGTTCATTCACTCTCTGTTGTATTACCTTGAGTAATTTCTAACAAAACGAAGAGCTAGCCAGTATTGTGGCTCAAGCACTAGTTGACCAAGTTTGCTTTTGATACGCTAAGCATGGGCTCTGAACCTGACGTTTGTCTATCCCCACCAATGGCATGACATGTTGTCCAACTTACAACTAGGTACTTATCCTCCACCATCCGTTCATTTTAAAACTTGCATTGACATCGTAAATGCGACGTTTGTCCATCCGTTCATTTTATAAATACTTATCGTTTTTAACTTTTTATGATCTTTGACGTGTAAGTTTACTATTATTTTTTATTAAAATATAGTTATAATAACTAATAAAAATATAATATATATTGTAAAAATATTTTAAAGATAAATCTACCCGTATGATTTTTATGTTTCTAAATTAAATATTTTGGAAGTTATTAACGGTTAAGATTTTAAAAATTTATGAATCTTGATGAAAATGATAAGTATTTAAGATTAGATGGAGTAATTTATTTACCACGTCTTACCGTGCTTCCCAAGCAGCAGCAAAATTTACGCCAACTTGTTGCATGCACATAGCTTCCACTACTGCACATATATATATAGTAGCAATGTCCTTATAGAAATTAAACAAGCAAAGTTAAACTAATGTTGCTTCTTGATCCGGCTTAGATGGTGACCAAGAACAGGTCAACAAATCGCTGATTTCACCGTACCTCTGTTTGGAGATAACTTTTTCTCTCTCCAGATTTTATATTTAATGGTGACCCGGTAACCTTTGACCCCCAACAATTCACATTAGGATCCTGCTTAATAAAATTCCAGCTTCAAGATCCATATATAATTTAAAATTTATAGAATTAAAATAAAATAATTAAAATATTTATTTTTAGTTTGAAATAAGAATAAGATGTCTAAATCAAGACTCTCAATATACTTATATCTTCAGTTTTAAAAATTTATAAACTAGACTTAAGCTATGTCAAACAGACTCTAACCCACTGCGCACAAGACAAGGTGAAACTGTCAGACGGCAAGGGCTTGCATGGAGATAATTAAGGAAATGCATCTGGAGAAGACCAAGGCGAACGAAAACGACCTGAACCGGTGTAGAGACCTGAGGCATGGATGGAGCTGAGTTGAGAGTCGGTCAGCGAGGCAGGGGCAGGTCGTCGTCGGTCGTCGTCAGGGCATCGCAAACGCAGGGCCGGCTGACTCGTCATAAATAGCCAGCCACTCCACATGCAGAGCCTCGACCGATCGCGCTCATGCATGCAATTTGCACGGTGCAGATAAGTGTGATGCGCCGTGCCCAGCTGCGCGCATGCAGCCGCCGCAGGTACTGCTGCTGCCAACTTGAACTGCAGGTGGCCGGCCGGTCAGCACTCAGCAGCCAGCGGCTCGCAGATCGCTAGCCTGACACCCAACGCGCAGATGGGATAGGGTCCTGGTTTTTGTCAGTGGTCGCCGAAGTCCGCGGCTATCCATGCGGAGTCTGCTTTGCGGTCTCTGACCCTATTGAATGAATCTCGCTGTATCTGTGTGTCTGCGCGTTCCATGCCTGTGCAAGTGTCGCTAGCCAACAATATTTGCAGGATCCTCGCAGCAGTGCAGTCGCGGAGAGAAATTCCAATAATGAACAGCGATCGACAGGGGCTCTGTGAGAGATCAGGATTAGATGACAGGGCTGCGCAGGTACGATGAGTTGAAGTCTACATGCTGCTAACCAGCACTGTGGGAACTAATTCTCTGACTCCAGCTTTCAATCGTATGTTAGATGTAGTCAACCAACCAGATTAAAATAGGTTTATCTTGATTGCGTATTGTGTGTTATTTGCTTACTGCTTATGTGACTATCTTTAGTTATATGATACTTTTTAATCTATTATCTTAGTAACAATTTTGATTTTATTTTTATTTTTTTATTATGAAATTTAGCTATTAATTAATTGTATTTTACATGGACTCTATTTAGGTATTTTATTTTTATAATAATTTTTTTAAGACTATGTTTTATATGGAACCTTCTTTTTTCTATTCTACCCCAATTTCAATAATTATTTATTTTATTTTATTTGGACTATTTATTTAGATATTTTATTTCCCAAACCATATGGAGATTGAATTGCTAATTTTCTATAATTTTGAATTCCAAATTTAGTTGTTTATTAATTATATTTGATATGGACTTTTGGTTTATGAATTTAGCTATTTATTAATTAATGTTCTTTGGTTAAATCTAGATCGTTAGATGTTTATAACAATGAGTGGTCTAGATCATTTTTTTAGATTAACGTGGTAATTTTGTGGACTTAAAGAGCAAACATGATGTGTATTTTTTCTTCTCAAATAATAATATAATAGATCTAGTAGAGCTCCTATCGACAGGGGCGGAGACAGGAGCACACAGGGGTCTAACCCTAACCAATAAGAGAGCCCCATTATTTTCCATACTAATTAAATGCTTAATTAAGTATGTCTCATACATTATACTTCTAAGCACAATAAGAAAATTAGCCTAATCAAAAAAGGCTTTTTTTTTCCATCATTAGCAATTTATGCTCGTTTCATACCGCATGTTCTACTTACTCTATTTCTTCGCGTTGCTGCCACCCATAGATCGTCTATGCATGTGCTCCACTCACTACTGGACGTTGATGCAGTATTAGGGCTACGAAGCTACGAACTTCAGAAAGGTACGACACGAATTCCAATTTTAGTATATTTTGATAGCCTTTACATGTTGACTTGTTTAGCCATGATGAAGAGGTTAATTAAGCACGATCGATGGTTTTTATAAGCCAGTTATTTCAAGTTTTGGTTGTGCTAAAAATCCTAATGCGATCATTGATCAAACTATTGAATCGGTTGATATACAAATTCCTGACCAGAATAATTATGCACCACCATAAGATAAATAAGCAAGAATTTGAGAGGGACCACACCTTCAAATTTGATATACTTGTTAGCTAATTAGTAGAAAAAACATTTTTTTTTGGTATCTTGGTATATTTGTTATATATGCTCAGGTGAGTTAGTATATCACTACAAGAGAAAAATTTGTATAGATGGTTCAAAAACCCCGTGCGAGATGCTTTTTCGAACTGTCTATGAAAAAAAGTCTGCACAAAACAGATTAGTACAAACGATTATAAATTGTAACCGTCTGTATAAATGATTAGTACAAACAGTTCCAAACTTAAAACCGTCTGTACTAAGTTCATTTGTACAGACGGTTCCAAATTGGAACCGTCTGCACTAAATTTTCTAAAGCTAAAAAAAAATCTAAAAATATATTTTTTTCAACCCACACCAACACCCTTTATTATTATGTAGGCAGTAGGCGCAGTCGTAAGTCACACGATTTTTCATGCAAAATACCACTAGTGCATTTTCTAGGAGTCGAACTCGCAACCTCTGACCTCGCACGAACCTTTATTACCATCTCACCTGTCGCTCTTTGCTGATCGTTATATGAAAATAATCTATATAAGAGATACGTTCAAAACAAGTGGGACACTATTAGTATGTATGGTTTCAAACTCTATACTAATAGTACAGACCGTTCTAGTTTAGAAATGTATGTACTAATACGCTCAAAATAAGTGGGACACTATTAGTATAAACGTTTCTAAACTTGAAACCGTCTGTACTACTAGTACAGACCATTTTAGTTTAGAATCGTAGTACAGACAGTTTCAAATTTAGAAATATCTGTACTTAATACGTTCAAAACAAGTGAGACACTATTAGTATTAGAATTATCTATACTATAGATACAATAATACAGATGGTTTCAAATTAGAACCGTCTGTACTGTAGCGTCTCGTTTTGTTGGAACTGCTCGTTTTTATTTTTTTCAGGCGGTTTTAGTTTGGAGCCATCTGTGATACTTTTCTACAGATAGCTCTATAGATCCATCTGTACAGGGACGTCTCATATACCGTCATATTATATTTGTTATCATATGATTATTATCAGTATTTACGACTTAGCCCTCGCTACGATCAATCTTAGTTTCGCCCCTGCTTACTGATCCTTAAAAAAAAAACTACGGCGTGCCTTTCCTCCTAGCTAGCCTCTCTCTTTTCTTCAAGGGCCGTGTAGGCTCTTATGTCTCTGCACAACGGCGGCCGTAGTTTATCTGCTTCAAGAGTCGTCGGAGATACAGTGGATATGTTACCCTCGCAACTCCGGAAGCTTATCCGGTCTAAAACCGTTGAACGATGCTCCTGCATGTCTCTTCCCATTGGAATTTACCTCGTATCAAAGTTAACTAGACGATATACTATATGCATGTGAACCATGTCTGAACAACAGATTAGAACTAAAAAAGTGAACAACTAATGATGCTAATTGTACTCCCTCTATCCACAAGTATCTAGCTAAGGCGTGCACGTATTTTAACATTTAAACTTTATAACTTTTGACCAACAATTAGGCAAATTGTATATAAGTTTAGTGACACAAAAGTGATACCACTAGTTTTTTTATTTTAATGTACATTCTTATGGTTATGATTTATAATTAGCAATAATATATTATTAGAGAAGTATCAAATCCAATCGCACCTTAATAAAATGTACGGATGAAGCATTTTTTCAAAACATCAATGCTGCTTAATTGTCAATTACTAGCATTCTAGAAACCGGCGTGCTTCCTAGATGCCACTCGCTGTTACCGTCTCCTTTCTTTTTTTTTTCTCGATCAAAATCTCAAAACTGCCGAACGTTCCGTTGTTTCCTGGACAGTCTCAGGAGAGGAAGATTCACAAGAAAAAAATATCACCTTGCCATTATCTGATGACCTGAAAATTTGCAAACATTATTGCATCGCACTATAATGTGATTTATGTGATGTAAATTTTGCTGTAAATGACGAACAAGCATTCTTTTCAAAACAGTTTATTGTTTCCAGATTCTTCTTTGTTTGTAGCCTCATCTAGCTATCTCCCAGCTGTGAAAGTATCATTTCACTTCAATTTTCTGCTGTCGTACTTGCACATACAGCTCGTATCACATTGTCACTACATATCAGGTGCATGCATACATGCAATTATGGGCACTTCCCTTTCCTTTCCGCACTGGGATCAGATAATAGTCCTGAAACTTTTCGCACTACTTCAGGTGTTACATGCAATGCACCTGGGTGCAGCACCCATCAATCACATCGATCTTAACCACATGAAAGCACCAAAGCTAGAAAATCAAATTTGCAATGTGTAGCCACAAATTGACATCTCTCTCTTCAATTACATATGGAGAAAACCGAGGAAGAAGAGGAAACGAGACAAGTTCCAAACATTGCTTCTTATGGCATGTAATGGTCTCCATGGCTTGATTAGTATACACTTGCCCCAAAAAAAGGTGTCTAATTTACGGCGAGTTAAGCAAGATTAGGACATGTTCTTTAAAAAATAGAGTTTTTTTTATTAACTCTCATCGTTATATTAAATTAATATAACCATACAAAAATTTACCCCGACTTCTACATAACTCACAGTCACAAGGAAATTAATTTGAATATTACAGGACACACAATAAAAGGATTCAAGAAGAAAACACATCTCCTCAGCTGCTCTTATTATTCTTAAGCTTAGATATGTAGTCTAGACTATCACCGAAACCAAGTAAAGAGCTCCCTGACCGTCCACTCCAGGCACGTACATATTGTAATAACCATCTCGTTATGCTTTTGGCGATGTAGTATAGACCACGAACAGAGCTAATAAGTATAAGTAAAAAATAACACGTAAATTAGAAATAAAATTTCTCTAGTTAAAGACAATGTCATTCCTGCATAGCCATAAAGACTAGCAAAAAGTGGTTGCCGCTGCTAGAATATAGCGTTTTATCTTTTTACTAAGACCCTAAAGCCAGTTTTCAAATATGTGTTTGAGCACTTCGTGGTTGGTAAAGATTTGATGCTACTCGGACTATTAGCCATGCAAAACAACAATCACAGAAGAGGTATTTTATTTCCTCACGTTTGTGACAAAAACAACACTTATGATCTCCTTACCATTGTCTTTTTCTTAGGTTATCTTTTGTTAGAAGAACTCCTTTGTATAAGCACCTGAGGAAATTTTTTATTTTTTGTGGTATCTTTAATTTCAACATTTTACTTTTTTAGATTGGTTCACACTACTACAAAACCAACCATATATGTTTGCACATCACTGTTCATAAACCACGCAAGAAGAATCAGCTAATGTAGCTTATGAACCGGTAGTAATGAAGAGCATCACTACCGGCTGATGGCTTGAGCCAACAGTGATACCCTACTAGTGTTTCACTGCCAGGTGAGGGCACTGACCGATAGTGATTTCCTGACCTATCACCGTCGGTTCTAGATATGAACCGATAGTGATAGTTCGTAAAGTATCACTGCCAGCTCGTGTTATGAACCGACAGTGATAATAGGTGAAGAGTAAGCATGAGCATGGTTGATCGACCACGACTGTTCATGGCACGAGCACGGTTGATCGACCACGGCTGACCACGGCACGAGCACAAGCACAACTAATCAACCACAACTGACCATGGCACGAGCACGAGCACGAGCACGATTGATCGACCACAGTTGACCATGGCACGAGCACGAACGAGCGTGGTCTTAGCTGTGCTCGTGTGTATGCATATTTTTCATTTAACTTTTAATTTTATCTAGAGTACAAGAGTGATCCAAAATTCTAAACGTTTTTATGTGCAAATTAGAGGCTCATTAGCAATCCATTTTAATTGGTTTGATCCAAAAAATCTAAACCAATATTTAATTAAAATTCTCCAAAGAAGCGCACTTTATAACTTCTAACAATTTTTAATGTCTCAAATAAATTCCCAAGAATCATAAAAAATTCACTAATATTATTCTCATGTGATGTGCTCTTTATTAGCTTCGAAAGTAGAGGTCGAACATCGAAATCGAACTCTATACGGAAAAGTTATGGCATTTTTACTAAACACTTTACGGATTGGACACCAACTTTTTCATACGAGGTCGTATGGAGACAAACTTTATATGAACATTGTAACCCTTGATGAGAACTACAACTTTTTAGTTGAAAACTTTTTCATTTAAGATCATTTATGTGTCCAAATAGCCATTCAAATGTTTGATTAGAAGAGGTCAAAATGATTGATTTTGCTATTTATACTCAAGAATGAATGAGAGCTGAGATAGTTAGAGGGAACCGCATGCGCACGAATTTGAGGTTGTGAGTTCGAGCCTTGGAATCGCACACGCGCAAAAAAAATGGCTTGACTTGAGCCTGGTCGGGTGAATAATCACAGGGGTTCCTCGGGTGAAAAAGATATATTTTTTAATATCATTTTAGGTGGATTTTCGACTAGCTAGAAAATAGCAACTCTGCCGGATGAAGCCACCAGCCGACACTGATACCCCTGGAATCATTGCCGGCTGAAGCCACCAGCCGACCCTGGTGACCCTTCACTATCGGTTCCAAGGCCGACAGTGATAGTCCCCGACTATCACTACCCATTTCCCACTGCCGGCTCTAAAACCGGTAGTGAATGGGGTTTTAGAGCTGACAATGAAGCCCTTTTCTGCAGTAGTGTCATCCCCTTGCACCAGAGCCCAGTACAGAGAGGTGACTGTGAATTTTCCAGATTTATTCAAAGCCCATTTAAATTCATCTCGGCCCCTAGACAAAGTGATATTGCTGAGACAAGTGGTCAAGACATTCCATTCAATTAGTTTCAAGTCAATCAAGTACGGCAAAAATGAAATATTTGTCGAGAATGACTCCGTCACCATAATTAGCTATTGTGTCATGATTGTTTCACACTATGTTGTATAAAGAAGAACATTGGAGACTCAGTGGCGAGTTACCTAACCTGATGTCCTCCTAAAATCTAATTTTCGATATGTCCTTTATGTTAAAAGTATCATATCAAAATATGATGTTTTCATTTTATTAGACCAGTCCAGAAGTACAAGTCACATGGTTTTCCTTCCGCAAAAGAGGTTTTATCCCCCATTGCAGTGAAAATGACCCTATTAGACCATAATTATAATTTTTATGATTAATGAAAATATACTCATTAGAACTAACATGTTTATCAAGTATATGCTTTAGTAGGTATCATGGATGCAATATATAAAGAAGCCACCGTAGCCACGACAAAGATTGATTGAATTAAAGAAATCCTAGGAGAACTCCTCTCACTGGATGGTCCGGTGCTATGTGTGTTGTACTCTACGGAGCATTTCAGACAAAAGGGGAGAAAATGTTGAAGACCTCACCGGAAGGTCCGATGATTAGCAAGTGTGCTCACCGAAGCAATTCTTCTAGAGGTGACGACAAGCGTTGAAGAATGAAAAACAACGCACCAGAATATCCAGTGCTCTGAAGATCAACACACTGAAGCATTTCTTACATAGAAGAAGTGGTGCGGTCTGCCTCAAGTGAACTCACTGGAAGATCCGGTGATGGAGTTAAAGATCTCACCGGAGTATCCGGTGTTCAGGATTACTTTGAGTGGGGTTTCAATGGCTAGTTTTTGAAGATGTACTCACTGGATGATTCGGTGTTAGTACTACTATTCTCACTTCACCGGATAATTCGGTGTTAGTACTACTATTCTCACTAGATCATCCAGTGTTAATAGCTTTTCTGAGCCGTTAGGGAAACGGCTAGTTGACGGGTTTGGGACTATAAATACCAATCGACCCAGTCATTTGAAGGTGTGGCATGCTGCTAGAGTTCAGAGAAACACAGAGACACTTGAGAAGATATCAAAGCCACCAAAGTGCTTAATGTGATCATCCAAGGTAATTAAGCATATGTTTAGTGAGTGATTAGTGTTTATAGGCCTAGAGAGAGTGTTGCTAGATGACTGCTACCTAGAGAGTGGATCAATGAGTGATCCTTGTTTATACCGCATGGTACGCTGGCGCCTTGGAGTCTTGGTGTCTCGCCGGCAACTTGAGTAGAAGTTGCTCAAACTTGTTGACCCTCTCACTCGGTGTGGAGCGGCAGTAAGACACATGTATAGGGACACGGATATCCTTGCATTGATGGCTCAAGCTCCAAAGTGAAGACGACAACAAGTAAACGAGAGATAGGCTAGTGGTGAGACCTTGCCTTTGTGGCTTAGTAGTTCATTCGGGTTGAGGCTTTGTCTTTGTGACTTGGTAACTCAAGAATTGTGACCGGAAGAGTCTAGGCGACCAAGAGCATATTCTTGGTGGAGCTCCAACATGGACTAGGGGTGGCATTCATGCCATCAATACCACGGGATAAAAATCTCTTGTGCCGAATTTATTTTCTCTAGCGTTTTTACGCTTCTGCATTTATATTCTTGCAGTCTACCTTTGTGCATTTACTTTTCTAGAATACTTTGTTAGGATTGACTATAGGTTGTAAAGTTTTTGAGCGGTAGAATAGACACACTAGGTAAACCTAGATCACGTTTAGATAGAAATTAATATAGATTTATCTTGTAAAGTTTTTGGAGCTAATTAGTTTAGGTTTTTAAGTGTCCTAATTCACCCCCTTCTTAGTATGTCACCAATCCTTTCACCCATGTATTTGTTTTAAAGTAATTCTTCCATGTTCCATCCTCAGTTAGTAACTTGCACAACCACTTTCATAGGAGAGAGGTATTTTAGATGTCAAGGTCTTTTATCCCTAGTCTATCCAAATTTTTGGGTTTATACAAGACTTTCCATTTCGCCAGACGGTATTTCTTTTTTTGGCTATCGCTTTTCCAATAGAATATGGATCGAAAGTAATCGACCTGTTTTAAAACTCCGCTTGGAATTCGGAAGAAAGATATCATATATAGGGACAATACTAAGATACGAGTTTACAAGTACCAATCTTCCACCCGTAGAGAACTATTTGACCTTCCAACTACTCAGTCTTTCTTTGATTCGTTCATCCACTCCTTTCCAATATGAGTTTCTTAGTTTTCAAAAGTGAATCGGGATTCCTAGGTATCATAGGGGTAACTCGTCCATTGCACATCCGAATATATTGACATATTGGTCGGCGTTGTCTTGAGTCACCCCAAAGCAAAACAATCCACTTTTGTGGAAATTTTGTTTAGTCCTGAAATAAAGTTGGTCGAAAGCACAAAGCAGAAACTTCATGTTCTTGACCTTTTCTAGGTCATTCTCCATGAATAAGATTATATTATCAGCACACTGAAGGATTGATAGTCCACTTTCTACAAAATGGGATATAACTCGTTCAACTTGGCCTTCATTTTTTGCTTTCTCAATTAGTAGTGGTAACATATCTATGACAATGTTAAACAGAATTAGAGAGAGTGAGTTATTTTGACGTAAACCTTTCTTCATTTAGAAGTAATGACAAGTTTCTTCATTAATTTTTACTGCTACACTACCCCTAGAACTGAGGTTTTCTACCCATGTGCATCATTTAGGCGAGAAATCTTTCATCCGAAAATGATTGTAACAGGAAAGACCATTTAATTTTATCGTAGGCCTTCTTAAAGTCAATTTCTGAGGATCACACCGCTCATCTTTTTTCGATGGAGTTCATGTAATGTCTCTTGGAGAATGACCACCCCTTCAAGGATGTTTCTTCCACGCATAAATGTTGTTTGTGTGGGACAATTATACAATCTGTGACACTATTTAAATAGTTTGTGAGCACCGTAGTAAAAACTTTGAAGCTGACATTTAACAGGCAGATAGGTCCGAACCGCTGGATGCGACAAGCTTCCTTAATTTTTGGTATGAGAATAATTACTTTGAAATCTAATATATAAAGTGTGTTTCGTGGAACATTTTTATTAGATCATTCTTGATTATAATCTAGAATGTCTGCTAGAGCTCTGCTGAGAAGCCATCTGGGCTCGAAGTTTTATTTTGCTTCATTTGGAATATTGTGTCTCTTACTTCCTTTTGAGATAAAGGAGCTGTAAGAATCTCATTTTCAGCATCTATGACCTAATTGAGGCCATCTATCCATAACTTAATCATGAAAAAATGACTATTCTCAGGTAGTCCAAATAACTACTTATAATATTTAGTTATGTATGTATTTGGATTGGGCCGATTCTTTTTTTTTTTATCTTCTTGATCTAGATAGAAAATATATTGTTTTTTATGTTTATCCTTTGCTACTATTTAAAAATACCAAGTATTGTTATCTCTATAGAGAATATCATTAATCTTGACATGCTGGTACCATTCAGTCTCCTCCTCTCGGAGCAGCTAACCATTTTTTCATTCGATTAGGACATGTAGAAGAAGAAACAAAATGAACAGTCGAAGGAAGAGGTAGAGGTTCAAGAGCGCTAAGCTATAGCTACCACATGCATCCGAGTGAAGCAAGCAAGAGGTCCGGAGCAAAAACGTTAGCTAGGTTAGCCCAAAGTCTACGCATTGCTTCTTAAAAACCATATGTGGTGCAGAAACGGCGATGATGTCCCTAGCTCTCTTGTTCATGGTCATCTCCTCTTGCTCCGGCGCCACCGACGTCGGCCTCGGATTCGTGAGCAAGTCGACGCCGAAAAGCCTCACCGCCTTTACGGGGGCAGGCACGGCCGCCGCGTTGACGAAGGCGGTGGTCTTGGGCCGGAGCTTGCAGTCGATGAACAGCTGCTTGCCAGCGGAGCGGTAGAACCCGACGGCGTCCCCGGCCTGCAGGCCCTTCTCCTTGACGAAGCGGCTCCACCCCTTGGTGAGTACGTAGCTCTGGCTGCTGTTCCAGTATGAGTACCGGAACCTCCATACCTTCCCCGTGGCGTCCTCGAAGTTGAGGAGAAAACCCTTGCACTCGCCGGAGACAGCGGCGGCGGCCGGGAGCTGCAGCGGGAAGTGCTTCTCCGCGTGCTGCTTCGGTATCACCAGCCGGTTCAGCTTCCCCACGTCGCTGGGCGTCACCGTCTTGTCGAAGAGGTGCTCGCGCGCCTCAACCGAGGAGGGTGCCGGGGGGCAAGACGACGCGGGGTTCAAGGACGGCGGCGACGGGGAGGCAGCGGCGAAGGCGCGCCTGTTCTGCGCGAGCTCCTCGAGGTACGTGTGCTTGCGGAGCATGTCGACGACCTCGGCCTTGGACCGGGACGCGAGGAACCGGAGCTCGACGGCGGCCACCGGGTCGGACTCGTCGAGCGGGCGGAAGTTGGTGACGGCGTCGCGCCCCCGGAACCGCTGCGCGGCCACGTCGTAGGCCCGCGCGGCCTCGGCCTCGCCCGTGAACGTGCCTAGCCACACGCGCTGGTGCCGCTCGTAGATCTGCGCGCCCCACCGCCCGTTAGGCTGCGGCACCACGCCCTTGTATTTGGACGATGGCAGCTTCCCGCCCACGCCGCCCGCGCGCCCCGCACCGCCCGAGTCCGCCTCCGTGCCCGGCTCCGCCGCGTCCATCACCGCGCTCGCGCCGCTGCCCACGCGCTGCAGCGGCCTGCTCGGCACCGGCGCCGGCGCCGGCGCCTTCTTGCCCGTGGACGCGCCGCTGCTCGCGTCGTCCACGAGGCAGCTCGTGCTGTCCATCCGATCACTACACCCACGAGAGAGAGAGAGAGAGAGAGAGAGAGAGAGAGAGAGGCTAGCTAGCACAGCTAAGCTAATCGAAACTGTGGAAATGGTAGGGGAAGGACAAGCGAAGATGGTGGGCGCGTGTGTGATATATAGGAGAGGAGAGGTCAGGTCAGGTGAGTGTAGCATAACACTAAACCAATTGTATAAATGTTCATGGGCGTATGTTCTTTTTTTTTGTTGTGTTTTACTAATTAAGATATGCTTTTATGTATGATATTTTTATGATGGATTAATTAATCTGTGCGTCATGGCCTCATGCATGGGTGTGCTGTACCTCATGGGCTTGTGTTAGTGTGGGTCAACTCAACTGAAGACGATGTGATGCTGCACTCTATGTGCGTGCCGAACCGGAAAATTCCACCGGCTGGGTCGTCTGATTAATTACTGGTGTAATCCTTGCGATTTTATTTTTATTTCCGGATAGTAGAGATTTTTGTTGTGTGTAGATGCTTTGGCTTCTGGCTTTCTAGCTTTTGGGAGGAAAAGTGAAAGTAAAAATTGCTTGGAGCCTGGATCGGTGGTATAGATTGTGTTCAGGTCTTTCTTATGGTAAAGGGCGATCGTGACGGTGTGGTTAGAATTTTCAAGACTTTCTAGATGATGGGTGGATCGGATATGCATCTCTACGTCAACAGTGTTCTGATTCCGATATTTACTTGACTACTGTTCGCTGTACATGGATGCAGGGCATATATTGATTGATTTCCCTAAATGCCTTTGTTTTTGAAGAGCTTGTTTTTGGTTTTTGCAAGAGGCAAAGCATTAGCTATTCCTTCTCGTAGCAACAACTAGTCGAGTTTAGTACATGCATTTGCGTGAACCATGTGAGGTATCAAGCAGCTGAATAAGTCATGCCTGTGATCTCCAAAATAGATAATATGTTAAACGTATCTGTAAATTTAGCATTTGTATTTTGAATCTTGTGTACCAAAAATCCGATTTCGACATGTGAGACACCGAAAAACCATGAGTCTGACAGTTTTTGATACCTAAGGTGCTAAATACGGTACTGTTCACTATATTCAGCACATCTGGTTAAAAAAACGACCTATATTTAGTACTTAAGTACAAAAAATGATGAACAGTACTGAATTCGACACCTCTGATACCGAATACAACCTCCCAGTGTTGTGCCGTTGGTTAGTTGTACGTGTTTGTTTAAATTTTTTATTTAACTCTAAATTTTATTCAGAGTATAAAAGTAGTCTAAAAATTCTAAATGTTTTTATAATTAAACTAGAACTCACTACCAACTCATTTTAATTAGTTTGATCTAAAAAGACTGAGCTAGTATTTAATTAAAATTCTCTAAATAAGACTACTTTTATAAATTCTAGCAATTTTTAGTTTCTCAAATGAAGTCCCAAAAATTCAGAAAAAATCACTAATATTCTTCTCATGTGATATACTAATTTATAAAAATGTTTTTAACCCTAGGTTATTTGGTGAAAAAGTGAATTCTTTTGTAATGCTCCATTTATATACAATTTTATCATTTCATGTGGTATTCTCTTTTTAATTCAATTTGAAAAAAAAAATTAAACATGCACAAAACATTGGTTCGTAGATTAATATTAATCCTTTGTAATGCTCCATTTACATGCATTTTTATCATTTCATAAGATATTCTCTTTTTAATTTAATTTAAATAAAAAATATAAATATACACAAAACCTTGGTTCTCACATTAATTTAAACATGCTCCCTTTAGTCTGTTGCCGGCACAAAGCTGAAAAAGTCGGGCAACCTCTCGAATTAACATTAAGCCTCTTCTTGTTGTTCTCTGTGCTTCATTTCTTCCTTAGTTTTCTCTTCCTGCTTTGAGAGATGGCATCCCCATCTGCATGCTCCTTATCTATTTGTTTAAATTTTAGATATATCATTTTCCGTATTTAATTGACAAATATTAAAAATTGTCGTATCATTGCC
Source organism: Phragmites australis (assembly GCF_958298935.1). NCBI lineage: Eukaryota > Viridiplantae > Streptophyta > Magnoliopsida > Poales > Poaceae > Phragmites > Phragmites australis. The sequence continues at coordinate 34,003,535 of NC_084929.1, read as the reverse complement.
TGCTTTGAAAAGATGAATGTAAATATATATTCGCAATTCCTAGGCTATATACTTCTTACGTGTTTGACTTTATCATCTTAGTAGTAGTTGTCAACCTGTCATGCGTCATATGAGAAGAATATTAGTGAATTGTTGATTTGTTGGGTTCTTTGCATCAATATGAATGTTTGAATATTTATTCAAATTGAATTAAAAAGATAATACCACATCAAATGATAAAATTGCATATAAATGAAGCATTACAAATTAACTCACTTTTTCACCAAATAACTTAGGGTTGTAAACATTTTTATAAATTAGTACACCACATGGAAAGAATATTAGTGAATTTTTTTAGATTTTTGAGAATTTATTTGAGGCATTAAAAATTTCTAGAATGTATAAAAGTAGGCTTATTTAGAAAATTTTAATTAAATATTGGTTTTGGATTTTTAGATCAAATAAATTAAAACAAGTTGCTAATGAGCTTTAGTTTGCTCATAAAAATGTTTAGAAATTTTGGACTACTTTTGTACTCTGAATAAAATCTAGAGTTAAATAAAAAACATAAGCAAACACGTACAACCAACCAGTTCTAGCTTCTTCGTGAGCGACATAGCACTGGGCGGCTGTATTCTATATCTAATGTGCTGAATATAGTACTGTTCACTATATTTAGCACCTTAGGTGCTGAATACATGTCATTTTTGACACCTGAGGTGCTGAATACATTGCATAGTGCCGTATTCAGCACCTTGGGTGTCAAAAACTATCGGGCCCACGGTTTTTTAGTGCCTCGCGTGCTGAAATCAGGTTTTTGGTATGTGAGGTGCCGAATACACATGTTAAATTTGTAAATACGTCAACAAGTTATCTATTTTGGCAAATACGATACAGTATGTTGTCTATTTTTGAATTTTTGCCGAACAAAGAGAGATCAGAGGTACATTTGGTTTTTTAGCTAGTTTGCTTTTCATAAATGAAGTTGAAATATGACTTGGTTCATATGTGATGAGTGATTGATAATAGTGTTGGTTTAGTTTAATAATTTTGATATTGTATGGACATAGTTATGTATTGCAATTATAATCATAACTAACTAAAGTTGCAGAGAAAATAGAATAGACGTACTTGTGATTGAGTCCAGAAAAAATAGTATAGGATTAGGAAACCCCATGTCTTGGAACAAGGCGTTATAGCGAAAATGTCCTTATTAGGTCATGATTGTGATTTTAGTGATTAATGACAATATAGTCATTTGGACTAACATGTTTATCAAGAATATATGTTAGTAGGTTTCATAGATGTAATACATAAGAAGCCATTGCAGCTGGGACAAAGATTGACTGAATTTGAGAAGTCTCAGGAGAATTGCTCTCACCAGATGGTTTGGTGCTCTGTGTATTAAACTCACCAGAGTATTTCTAACAAAAAGGGAGAAGACTGAAGACCTTACCGGATAGTCCAGTGATCTGTACTAGGCAACCTCGGAGTATTTCCTATAGAGAAGAATGCAAGTGTAGAAATATAAAGATCAACCCACCGGATTATCTGGTGCTTGGTTTGTGTACACCGGATTATAGTACCAGAGCGTTTCTTGCAGAGGCGACTGCAAGTGTTGAAGAATAAAGAACAACCCACAGGAAGGTCTAGTGCTATGAAGATTAATGCAGCGGAGCATTTCTTGTAGAGAAGAAATGCTGCGGTCTGGCTCAAGTTAACCCACTGGAAGGTCCAGTGATGAAGTTAAAGATCTCATCGGAATATCTGGTGTTCATATAGGCATTGAGTGGAGTTCGAACGACCAGTTTCTGAGGTTGTACTCACCGGATGATTCGATGTTAGGGCTTGTTTGGTAGAGTTCTCCCTGATCCAAATTCTCTGAGGGGAGTGATTCTCTGGAGGAAGTGATTCTGTAGCTGAAAGTGATTCTCTAAAATAAAATATATAGAGGAAGTGATTATGTGCGGGAAGTGAATCAAGGAAAGCTGCGTTTTAGCTCCCCAGCTTCTAGTTCATTTCAGAGAATCACTCCCATGGATTCCACTCAGGGAGCAAAAAGCTTAAAGCTGCTGTTTGGCGGAGCTCTCCCAGATTGCAGCCGGGAGCTGCTCTGGGAGCTCTGCCAAATAGGCCCTTAGTATTACTATTATCATCGGATCATCCGGTGTTAATAGCTTTTCTGAGACATTGTGAAAACGACTAGTTGGCTTGTTTGCGGCTATAAATATCCCTCCACTCAGTTATTTGAAAGTGTGACATGTTGCTGGAGTCCAGAGAATCTCATATATACTTGAGAAGACATCCAAGCCACTGAAGTGCTTAAAGTGTTCATCCAAGGCAAATTTAGCACACCATTAGAGAGTGATTAGTGCTATTAGGCCTAAAGAGAAGTGTTGTTAGGTGCTACAACCTAGATAGTGGATCAAGGAGTAATCCAACCGTGTACAAAGAGGTATGTCGGTATCTTGGAGTCTTAGTGACTTGCCGATATCTTTGGCTTTGGTGGCTCAAGCCTGTTGACCCTCCGACTTGGTGTGGAGCAGAGGCAAGATACATGTACGAGGACGTGGAGACCTTTGTCTTGATGGCTCAAACTCTGAAGTGATGACGACGGTAAGTGACCAGAAGAGTGGTTAGTGATGAGACCTTATCTTGGTGGTTCATCCGGCTTGAGGCCTTGCTTTGGTGGCTTGATAGCTCAAGAGTTATGATCGAGTGTCGACCGGGAGTATATCCTTAGTGGAGCTCCAACATAGACTAGGGGTGGCATTCGTGCCATCGATACCACAGGATAAAAGTCCCTTGTACCAAGTTTGTCTCTCTATCTTATTTACATTTTCGTATTTTCTTTCTTGCAATTTACCTTAATAGAGTATGTTGCAATCCTTTTGAGCGGTAGAGTAGACACAGTAGATAAACCTATAGCACATTTAGATAGAAATTGAGATAGGTTTATCTTATGAATTTTCAGAGCCAATTAGGTTTTAAATGTCCTAATTCACTCCTCTCTTAGGACATCACCGTTCCTCACATGCGTTGATTTCAGGACCTAGCGGTGGTAGTCAATCTAGAGTTGGTGTTTCTTATGCTAATCTTTTACCAAGTGATTTTGCTTTATCTTCTTTGGTCTCCATCATAGAGGAGCAGGTAGATTCTCTTGATGATTGGGAGCTTGCACTGATTGTGAAGAAGTGCACTCGCTTCTACAACTACTGCCGAGACCAGAGAATGGGTGGTCCTCATGCCTGCTTTGAGTGTGGTGACACCACTCACTTTGAGGTGGGCTACCCCAAACTCAAGAAAAAGGAAAGACCACAATCACAACCATGATAAGCACAAGAAATCCAAGATGCCATTCTTCAAGAGTTGTGACAAGTTGGCAAAGATGGCGCCTAAGGCTACATCTCTAGCTTTCGTGGCGGCACTTAGTGACATCGACATATCCTCAAGTGAGGAGGAGAGCTCGGAGAAGGAGGAGCAGACCGTGAAGCACAAGAGGAAGAACAAGGACTTCACTAGCCTTTGCTTTATGGCGGACTACAACAACATCGACCTCGAGCATGATCCTTCTGAGGTATCTCCTTCTTACAACCACCTTTCTATTCAGGTTGATACCTTGAATAACACTCTTGTTAGTCGTATAGGTTACTTAAGAAAGTGGTTCATGAGTTGAAGAAGATCAAGTCTAGATATGAGTGTGTGACAACTGAGTTTGTCTTGTTTGAGTCTAGGGCAAAAGATGAAGAATGTAAGAGTTGCCTTATGGTCATGAGTGAGCTTACTGAGTTTTAGACTTTGTATGTTCAAGTCATCGGTCAGCTTGAGACTGCTGAGAAGAAGCTCTTTGAGAAGGAGTCTAGGTCTACTCTCGTGGGTGCTTACAAAAATTTCCTTTTGTTTGCAAAGGATGTTGAGATGAAAGGCAAGCACGTCAAGGAGCTAGAATATAGATTGGAGAGTACTGAGAGCTCTAAGGATGTGTAGCTGATCTATTCTACCTACATTATTCTTAAGGACAAATTCAGCTGGGTAAGAAGGCAAGTGGAAAAGCTCATGGCCGAGAATGGGTTTCACCTTTCTCTTGTGGAGAAATGCTCAGAAGGTAATCTTAAGATGAACTTGATTTTGGCCAAGACCAAAATATGCACAGATAAGACGAGTTTAGCTTTCGGGTTGGGTTTTGAGAGGGTGGCTTCCAATGGGGTTGATAAGACCGTTTTCACCATACCTACAACCCTTGAGCGGCGTAAGTGGGAGTGGAGTACTCAGAACATGTACCACCCCTCTTCTAGTGTACATGAGCCTTTTTCTCACACTTACTCAGGAGGTTCCGACGCTTCTCAGTTTCCTCCTAGAGATGTTGTTCGGTGTGGATTTTATTATGATTCATATTGTTTTGGTTCACGTGTAAGAGGTTTTGAGCTGCAATGCTTTGGCGGACCACATTTTCCCTATCATGCCACTCGCCCTCAGCGCATCAGTATTGATTTGCATGCACCTACTTTTATTGCTTCAGGGCGGATGACCCAGTATTGGATTCCCAAGAGGTTTTGGTCTAATCCCAGTACTGATTCATCCATCTATTATTCTTCTCATATGGAGCTGACAAGCAGAGGCCTGAAGAAAAAAGTAGCTCATCGACTCTGGTTGTTCGTGCCATATGATCGGAGATACATCATGGTTCTCTAGCCTCACCCCGACGAAGCGACACTAGTACATCACTTTTTGAGATGATAGAAAAGGTAGGGTGAAGGTCAAATGTATGGTAAGAGTGAGTAAGAGTTTCACTCTGAAGGATGTGGCTTTGGTGGAGCATCTGGGATACAACTTGCTTTCTATATCTCAGTTGATGGATGAGGTCTTGGAAGTACGCTTTAAGTGTGATACTTCTAGAGTTCTTGATTCCCCGAACACTTTGATTTGTCAGATTTCTCAAGTAAGGAGAGTCTTTAGAGCTAATTTTTCTGAGTCTTTTTCATTTTTCTTGATGCTTAATTGATCAACCCTCTTCTACGCTTTGGATGTGGCATAGAAGACTAGGGCACATGAGTTTTACTTTGCTTTCTCGTTTGAGTGTCCTAGGCTTGATCCGATGATTGCCTAAGCTTAAGTTTGAGAAGAACCTAGTTGTGCTCCTTGTAGGTATGACAATACCCCATGTGTTTCTCAGTAGAATAATGTGGTTAAAAGGAAGAATCGAACTTTGGTCGAGATGTCTAGGATGATGCTCGATGAGCATAGGACTCCTAGAGAGTTTTTGGCTAAGGCTATTAGTACTACTTGCTACATCTCAAATCAGATTCTCTTGCACTCGATCTTGAATGTGATGTTTTATGAGTTACGTTTTGGGAGAAAGTCGAACGTTTCTCATTTGAAAGTTTTTGGATGTCATTGCTTCATCCTAAAGCGTAACAATTTTGACAAGTTTGAGCCACGTTTTTCTTATGGGATTTTCTTGGGTAATTCACTTCATGGTCATTCTTACAGGGTTTATAATCTTGACACTAACATCATCATAAAATCCTGTGATGTGACCTTTGATAAATCAGCCCCTTGTGCTAGCATTGTTCTTAAGTGTGCAGGTGAACAAGAGATGAGTGAAAGCATCTTCGTAGATAGCGACCTTATAGCTCTAGGTGATGATGAGGATGATCTATTACTTCCTGCCATCACACCTTTTCCTGAGTTGGTTCCTGCTTCCTTGATACTGGCAGAGGGTTGTGTAACCTCTACGCCTACTTCAGCTGCTTTCAAGCCTTCATCTGCAACTATTGAGAGGGAGGTTGTCTCATAGCGTGAGGCTGCACAACACATTTAGCGAGACATCCCCGCAACTGATTATTGGCAACCTTGATAAGAGGGTAAAGAGGTCCAAATCTGCTCAACATGCTTATTTCACTGATTCTGCATTTGTTGCATCTTTTGAGCCCCATGATGTTGGAAACGTTCTTTTTTATTCAAATTGGGTCAACTTCGTGCATAAAGAATTAGAAATTTTAAAAGAAACAAAGTTTGGATCCTTGCAGAGCCACCCCAAATATTCACACCATAGGTACTAAATGGATTTTAAAAAACAAACCAGGGGAGGATGAGTTTATAGTGAGAAACAAGGTTTTGGCTCAAGGTTTCACTCAGATAGAGGGGATAGACTTTGAAGAGATATTTTCTTCAGTAGCTAGACTAGAAGCCATTATGATCCTCCTAGCATTTGCGACATCCCAAGATTTCAAATTGTACCAATGGATGTCAAGAGTGTTTTCCTAAATGATTTCATAGAGGAAGATATCTACGTTAAGAAACCCCTAGGTTTCGAGCATCTCAAATACCTATATAGAGTATACAAGTGGTGAAGCGCATACTCAGGTACCTCAAACACACCATTGAATATGGTCTTTTGATCTCTGCATCCTCTTCACTTTCTCTTCAAGGTTTTTCGGATGCAGATTTTGCTAGTTGTAGAATTGACATGAAGAGTACCTCTGGTACTTGCCATTTCTCAGGTACCTCGCTTGTTTGTTGGTCTTCTCGCAAATAGTCTAGTATTGCGTAGTCAACTGCTGAAACTGAATATGTTGCTGCCACTAGCTGTTGTTCTTAGATTTTGTAGATGGTTGTTCCTTTGAGAGACTTTGGGTTGAACTTTAAGAGTGTGCTACTCCTATGTGACAACACCAGTACTATAAACCTAGCTAATAACCTAGTCAAGCATTCCAGAACCAAACACATAGATGTAATATTCCACTTTTTGAGAGACCACAATGAAAAGAGAGAAATTGAGCTAAAATACATAGATACCTAAAACAGCTTACCGATATCTACACCAAGCATCTCGATGCTTCCTGATTTGCTTTTCTAAGGGGAGAGCTTGGAGTTTTCTATCCCTAAAGCATTATGTGAGGGGGAGTAGCAATTGTACATATTCTATCTTACATTTGTTGCATTTGCATTGCATCTTATCTTGTAAGATAAACATAGTAGTTGAGCTTTAGCTTGTATATCTTTAGTATTTTCAGTTGCTAGACTTGAATTTGGACTAAGTTGAGTACTTGTGTGCGGAGCAATCTTTTAATTTTAGTCTCCTCTTGATGCTTTGATATGAAAATATTTCGAGCAAGCTAGCTTTTCTAAAGATGATGAAATGCTTCAGTCTTGATCACCATGTATGTCATTACTTTGGCTTAGTCAATGCTCGTTTTAAGGCAAGTTTGGTGAATATTTTGCTCTAGGCTTCTTGGTTCAAGACAATGAATTGAGGAATATTACACTATATTTTTTGTCTTTGTCAAATGTTTAGCTCATTATAGAACCTTGGGGGACTATGTGTTTCTTGTGTCGCAAAAACACTACTTGACTTGATCTTGTGAAAACTTGATAACTTGTGAAAATTGAAAAATCTTGTATAATCGAGTTTCTTGTACTAAAATGTGATCCAATAAGGTTATCTTGAAGCCTCAAGGTGTTTGTCGTACCCAGTCGTGCGATATTTCGCTTGAATAAGAGACAACTTGAGGATAAAAATAAATAAAAAAATATGCCAAAATGATCAATTTTGTTTTAATCACTTGATCTAACTAAGTCTTAGTTTCATATGTGAGCGTTTGCAAAGCCATTTATTCTGAATGCTTGTTTGCCTAGTTTAAGATTGAAGTTAGCTAGTTTTTAATGCTTGTATTGTCTCGGCACGAGTGGATGCTTATATGGTAATCTCATTTAACATGATTCACCTATATGAACCTAAATGTGTCAATAGTTCTTTAGTTTAGCTTGTGTAGCTTCATGTTCTTATTTAACTGTATCTTTTGAAGCATTTGTGACATTAGGAGCTCATCATCCCACTCTTCATATCACTTTGAAGTTTCTAGCTCTTGCAAATGCTTTGTAGTATACTTATGAAAGTTCATTAAGATTGCATGTTCATGCATTACATAGCGTTTTTATTCTTGATGTTTGCATTGCCAAAGGGAAGAAAATATGCTATACACAAAGAATCTTGCATAAATGAAAAGGGAGAAAATATGCTATAATGAACGTATGCATTCATCAAAGGGGAGCATTTGAGTTTCCATGGCGTTCTTCAGGCTTTTGCAATCTTTTTGTGCCAAGTGACATATTTTTTTGCTCTTTCTTGAGTTCTTGGTCACTTTGATGAGCTTTTTAGGTTTTCTTCAAACCAATTCTTTGTGCTTTTTGAAGCTGTCAATGCACTCATCAAGAGGGAGATTGAAAAACTAAGTTGAAATGTGCCTTGGTTCATATGTGATGAGTGGTTGATAATGGTGTTGTTTTGGTTTCATGATTTTGAGATTGCATGGGAATGGTCATGTACTGTAATTATGATCATAACTAATCAAAGTTACAGAGAAAATAGAGTGGACATATTTGTGATTGAGTCTAGGAAAATTGTATACGCTGGATGATCCAGCGCTGAAGAAAATGAACTCACCGGATGATCCAGTGTTCATATGCAATACACGTCGAAGCATTTCAACTAAGAAGCAAAAATTGAAGTACATGCCGGATGGTTCGACGTTAGGCATCAGTGAACGCCGAAGCTTTTCTTGCAAAGATGTTGCAAACTGGCTCTGGCAGACTTATATATGCTGGATGATCCGGCGCTGGAAAATATATACATCAGATGCTTTGTCAGAATAATTTTTTTAGAAAGGGTGCAAAACGGGTGCCAACAAGAATGAATACGCCGGATGGTTTAGCAATGGACATGAATACATGTCGGACTATTTCTTGCATAGAGAATTTCGAGCAGCATGGTCTGCTAAGTTGAACACGTCGGATGGTCCGGTGCTCAGGAGAAGTAAACACTGGATCATCCGACGTTCACAATTTTTCAATGATGTGTCATTTCTGTAGGGATTTTGTTTTTGATTAACTTGTGATGGAGTTAAATGGTGCTGGAAGTATATTTTTGCTTGCCTCATGATGTGTAGGTGGTGGATTGAACTTGGTGGCCGATGGCGGGAAGATTGGGGTTAAGTAGGAAGCTTGGTGCTGGACGATCGAGGGAGCCAGGCAGAGTCAAGAGTGATCCTAGATATACACGTGGAGGTCAAAAAAAGCATGAGATGGAGGATGAAAATGGCATGTTGATAAAGTTAAGCGAAAGAGATACTGGTGCAAGTCACAATGTGGCCCGAGGGATCGAGAGCGGGAGAAGCTTGTTGGTGGTCAAGATCGTAAGACAGAGTACACGTGTCATCATTAGGATGCTTGCATAAGGTGTATGCAAGTGATTGTGAGTCACGCTTTGAGAAACATGCATGGCGGTTTCTCGGTTTGGCCATAAAAACCACGAGAGAAACTTGTGTCGAGCTGAAACTAAGTCATGAAGGTGCCATGGATATCCGATGGATGGAGAAAAATTATAACGAAACTACCCCCGATGGTAAGTGTATTGTATGTAAATGACAGTTTAGGGACATGATTGTTTAAGGGTTAAGCAAACCCCTTATGCCTATAAATAGAGGGGTATAACTCATGGGAATGTGTGAGCTTTTGAGAGTTTTTGAAGAGTTTTGAGAGGCTTTCACTTGTGTTGTGTGGAAGGAGAAATATGTGTGCTTAGCCTATGTTTATGTGAGAGTTTTTGTGAGAAAAACACTTTATAATTTGCCAAAAGAGAGTATTCTCTTAGCTTAATAAGAAAGTGTTTTTGTTTATGCTTGAGCTCAACTCCTTTGGTCTCTGACTTTTGGCTTTCATGTTTTCATGCAAGTTTTTCGTAGTTTCTTGTTGATTTTTGTTTTCCTCGAGAGCTGCTCTTTTTAGGTCATGTTAGAGGTGTTTTTCTTGTTCCTAGAGGGTTAATAATCTCATATGAGTTGGTTTTGAACCATCTCAAACCTCTAGATCCATCAACTTGAATAATCCCTTCTTTCGGTGGCTAGCTCTATTGTGTTTAAGAGTTTTTCTTCAAGTTATTTGATTCCTTACTGTCGGAGGGTTAACTCCTGTCGCAGGGATCCTGAGGGACCCCTTTTTAGAGATTCGGCCGGGGGGATGATTCTGAATATGTTTGCTGGAGAAATAAATGGATGTAAATGCGATGGCAGGTGTGGTGGAATGATCTAATGCAGAAAAGAGTAAATGCGTTGGGGGGATTTTTAGACAGGTTCAGGCCGCACTGCGCGTAACACCCTACTCCTGTGTGGATGCTATAAATGCCCTGAGAATGTTTCTCAGGAATGTGCTAGTTACAAGAATGTTTGTCTATCCTAGAGCTTTGGGCTCCTTGTTCTTCAACTTCTATGCTTGCATGAAATGTTCTTCGGTGGTCTCTAAGCAAGAGTCTGAGAGTTCGAGCGCCCTCTGTTCTTGGTTCACTGAGATTCACCTTCCATTCCCTTTGTTCATGCCTGCCGGCTGCCTTAAATACCCGCCGGCGGTAGCGTGCCCCGAAAGAGAGGGCACGAGTTCCAAGGCACCATAAATGGAAAGAGAGTCATTATGGCTTCTGCGCGAAGTGACGGGGGTTGAAAACGCACCCTGCGCCCGGTCTTCAGTCGTCATGATGGCGCTGGCAACGGGCGCCGTGGAGAGAGCCCACCGGGCAACCACAGAGCGGCCCGATGTGCCCGCCCGGTCTTGTTCGCCTGCCACAGCAGCGCTGCAGACGGAATGCCTCGGGCCTCGCGATGCTATCCCGAGGCGCGCCGGATGGCGCGGGATGGGACCCGTGCATTAAATATCCCCACGCCCTTCTGCCAGAGCATGGCAGGGACTGACACCGAGCATGGCAGGAGTAGTTGGAGGTGACAGGCCACGCGCGCCCTTAAATGCGGCATCGGGCCTTTCACTGGCTGACACCTCATCGCTGGACCCCTGTGGGGGCTACTGACGGGGGGCTTCCTGGGCCGTCGGGGAACCGAGTGCTCGGGGGTTACTGTTCACCTCTCCGGGCACTCTCTCCCTAAAACGCCCTTTCTTGGTCCTCGGGGAACCGAGTGCTCGGGGGTCACTGTTCACCTCCCTGAGCACTCTCTCCCGGATTTGACTGTTCAGGTCCTCGGGGAACCGAGTGCTCAGGGGCCACTGTTTACCTCCCCGAGCACTCTCTTCCCGGTACTCGGCTTTCCTGGTCGTCGGGGGCTCAGGTGCTCGGGGGTCACTGTTCACCTCCCCAAGCACCCCCTTCCTGGTTACTTAGTCTTCGCAGATCATCGGGGAACCTGGGTACTCGGGGACCACTGTATGTGGCCCCGAGCGTCCTCTCCTGGAACTTAATCCTTTTTACCTTGCGGAGATGACCCCCGCGGGAGGGCGCCACGTGGCGGATTGCTGGCCTGGCCTCGGGATTCGAGAATCCCTGGTTCCTGATTCACCAACACTTACGCTATAACTCTTAAATATGATCTTAACCAGAACATAGAGTTCACATTCATTTAAGCAAAGCGTTAATTTTGGAAGTCTTGCAATATATTCTTATCTCTCTTACTTCCACATGCGGTTTTGATGCGCGTTGGGTTCAAGAATAGGAAAATATCATTAATTTCAGAAAAAAAAATTATTTAGACATCTATTCACCTCCCTAATCACCAATATCGGTCCCACAGTTTTCTAGTTGATGGTTTGGCATCTTTATCAGCGTAGCTAGCCATATATTATTCGAAATAGATATAGAGCTAGACATGTTTCGGAAAAAGCTAAATTAGGTAACATCAGTAGTAACGATCATGCGCTCTGACCATACTTAAATAAAGTCAATGATTGATGCACCCAATTGTACATATCATATATGATATTTGAACTGAAGTTGGCTCGCTGCATTGGATTTTTGCATGCATATGTACAAGTGTCGTTTCAATAGATAAGCGTGGATATATGCATCTTCACATAATTCGGTGCTAGTTGACGAATAACAAATCATAAAGCAGATAGCTCAGGGTCAAGTTGCTTTAGAAATTTTTTTCAGTGTGCGTTAAATGTGACCTAGGTGGATCGATATATGCATGAAGATAAACTAATTAGCAGGCAGCTAGCACAGAATTTAATCTGGTCAGGTTTGACGTTGCTGTGCATGTTGTTGGCCCCCTTATGTTGTCCATCATGCGTGTCCCTAAGGAGGAGTAAATTAGTACAGTAGAGTCGAAACAAACGACGGAGCAGGAGATTTTTTTTTAAATTTTAGCGCCATGCTTAGCTGTTCTCCAAGGCGTGAGCAGACACTTACTTGGAGTTACCTTGGTCTCCAGCGGCATGACCTCTCTGATCTAGATAGGGACATACATGAGGGGGAGATCAAGAACGTTGTCACGGTATCACCGAAGGACAAGGCGCCAGGTCCGGATGGTTTATGAGTTGCTTCTATGCTATATGTTGGAATATCATCAAAAGTGACCTGGTAAGTGCAATTAAACAGCTGACTAATCTCAGAGGCCATCGCCTAAACCTTTTAAACTCCGCAAATGTTGTGTTGTTACCGAAAAAGGAGCGGTAGAGATTATCGCAGATTTTAGACCTATTAGCCTCATTCACAGCTTCGCAAAGCTTTTCACAAAGATTCTGTCCAACCGGCTGAAACCTCATCTTCGCAAGATTGTCTCGAACTGTCAAAACGCCTTTGTCCGTGGGAGGAGCATACATGACAGCGTCCTTCACATGCAAGGGTTGATAAAAGATCTTCACAACAAACGAAAGCGGGCGTTTTTCATCAAGCTAGATATAAGAAAGGCCTTTGATTATGTGCTTTGGTCTTACCTCATTGAGATCATGCAGCTTGTGGGTTTTGGGCTGAGGTGGAGGGAGTGGATCTGCATGCTTCTTGCCTCAAGTTCCTCAAGTATTCTTCTCAACGGTATCCTGGGCAAACCAATTCAACATAGAAGAGGCCTTCAGCAAGGGGATCCGCTTTCTCCTATGTTATTTGTTGTTGCCATGGAACCCCTCCAAAAGATTCTGTGTCTAACAAAAGAAAAGAACCTTTTTCATTCGGTCCATCCAAGAGCACACGGCTTTCAAGCTGCACTATATGCCGATGATGCTACTCTGGTGATTAATCCAAGTCGGCAGGAGGTTGCGGCATTAAGATAGATCCTAAACCTTTTTGGTAACACAACAAGTCTTTATACAAACCTTGATCAGACTGAGCTGTTTCCGATCAGGTGCAATGGGATTGACTTGGAAGAGTTGCTGCAGATTCTCCCAGCGAAAGTTAAGCGCTTCCCGTGCAAATACCTCGGCCTGCCGATACACTTTTCTAAGCTAAGAAAGGTTGACGTCCAACCTCTAATTGACAAGCTGGCAGGAAGGCTTTCTGCTTGGCAGGGTAGACACCTAACAAAGGCGGAAAGGATTGAATTGACGAAATCGGTACTAACTTCTACTGTTATTTACCATGCCACAATGCTCAAACTCCCTAAATGGCTTATTAAAATGATTGACAATATCCGAAAGAATTTCATTTGGACCGAAGCAGGAATTGCAGAAGGAAAAGGCTGCAAGCTTGTCAAATGGGAGATAATGTGCAGGACAAAGAGACTTGGTGAGGCTGGACTTTTAGACCTTGAATGTTTTGGTCGTGCTCTGAGAATGAGATGGCTCTGGTTGTTCTGGAATCAGCCGGGCAGGCCATGGATCATTTTTCCTTTGCAGCTGGATGACATTGAAAAGGATCTCTTTATGGCATCGACATCCATTCAAATTGGAGATGGAAAAAAGGCCACTGTCTGGAAGGACAATTGGTCTGGCCAAGGATGTCTAGCTGATCTTGCACCAAACTTGTTCAGGTTGGTCAAAAATAATAAGCGGACTGTATCTTAGGAGCTACACAATTCAAGATGGATCATGAACCTTAACCGCTTTCAGAATAGTCAGCAATTGATAGAGTTTGTTAACATATGGACATTGTTACAAGGAGTGGCCTTACAGCCCGGGGTGTAGGACAACGTGGCCTGGAAGTGGACTGCAACCGATGTTTACATGGCTAAATTTGCTTGCGAGATTCAGTTCGAAGGTGCAAGTATACCCTTTAGAAACACGTTCTTCTAGAAGGCGAACGCGGAGCCAAAGGTGCGCTTCTTTACGTGGATGGCTTTGCATGGAAGGGTTCTCACGGCTGACGCTTTAGAATCTAGGGGCATGGACAACGGAATTGTGTGTGCTTTGTGTCACCAGCAGGTGGAGACAGCGACGCATTTGCTCCTCCAATGCTCCTACGCTAGCCTTGTCACCTCCAAGGCATGGCTTTGGTGCCACATTGTAGGATTTTTCGAGCAACCAGAGTTGCAGGACACTCTCACGGAATGGTTGCACAGGGTCGCAACGCGAAGAACAAGCAAGGAGCACAATGAGATGCTTGGGATAATTCTTTATATTTGGTGAAATATTTGGAAAGAAAGAAACCGACACGTATTTGAAGGATGCGAGGAAGATTTTGAGAGGGTGGTGATCCGAGTGAATGAAGACATCATCGTATGGATGGATGAGGATCAGCGCAACTGATGTGCCTTTTCTAGTTCAATCTATTGTTGTCTGAACTTTTATTCTAAGTTTGCATTGCAATTCCTCTAGTCAGCTTCGAGCTGCCTTTAAGAACCTGTTTGTGCTCTAAATGAATCTCTTGTCCTCGCTTAAATTAAATGGCAGAGCACTTGCCCCTTTGCTTAAAAAAAACGACTTGGTACACACCTTGTAACCTCTTAGACTTAGAGCTCGTAGAATTAAGTCATTTGACCCCGGTTTCACCGACTAAGTACAATGGGCTTGCTTGCAACGGTTTTGATGCCTCTTTTTTCAGATTTTTTTGTTTTGTTCATATATACCTGTATGGCTGCATTGATATATATGGCCGAGCTCTGATTCCATTCCACCGGCTAAAAACATTTTTAATAAAGAAAGTATTGACTTCTAGCCTCTATACTAACTGGTACAACTTTTAATATATGTACCAATAGAATGTTAAGGGTCTGTTTAGTAGAGCTCTTACTGATTCAAATTTTTTACGGGGAGCGATTATCTGGAGAAAATGATTATGTGGCTGAAAGTGATTCTTTAGAGATTCTCTAAAATAAAATATATGGAAGAAGTAATTCTCTGCGAGAAGTGAATCAGGAGAATCTACTTTTTTCAGCTCCTTAACTTTTAGTTCATTTCAGAGAATCACTCACATGGATTCCACTCAATAAACTAAAAGTTAAAAGCTAATGTTTGACAGAGTTCCTACTGATTTCAACAAAAAAAAACTACTCTAAGAGTTCTGTCGAACGGAACCTAAGATGCGTAACAATTTTATAAGTATGAACACTCATGTCGGGCCTGTGACTTACCGATGAACAGATTCTATCACAAGGACTCTAAACAACTGTGCTACGCTCAATTCGGCTAAAAATAGATAGGCAAGCCCAATCAAGTGTTAGCAGGTGCACGCAATTATTTATTAAGTTGAGCCAGGAGACCCAGGTCCATGCCAATGATTGTACATGTATCCGCTCATCAGGGGCTGCTCCTGCTGGCGAGAACGCCGAGAACCGAGAACCAAGCATGGCCAGCTTTCTTTCCATCCCGCGCCACGTCGGTGCCGTGAACGCGCCATGCGCCGTGCGGCCGCGCATGTGTGCGCCTGACTGGGAGTGGGGGAGGATGGAAAAGGGTAGGCCGCCGAGGGCACAGCGGGGCCGTGTGGTATGGGGGCGCTGCTGTTTCTGCGCGCGGGAGGGAGGGAGGGAGGCAGGCAGCCGCGCGAGGGCGCGGCGTGGCGTTCACATGAAGTGTGGACCAGCCGTGCGACCCGACCCACGGGCCCAGCTTTCTCCCTATCCGCTAGCTTAGCTGGTGTCTGTTCAGATGCATCCCCCCCTGGACTCACTCAATCGCTATGGTCGGCTCTCGCTCGGCGTCGCAGGCGCAGCTGTATCCGCAGTAGTTGCCGTAGCCTTAGCCAGCTGCGGGTGCGATGTAATCCATCTTCTCTCCGAGATTTTAATTTAGTTTTACAATTTTTTCGTCTACCAAAGAAAAAACCGAAATTCATACAATTTTACCGAAGTATTGATTTTTTTTTCCCTCTGCGGTGTGGGTTAAATGTGTAGTAATTTTTTAAAAAATTAGATATTTTGTTTTCTTTTGAGATTCGTGAAATCTCGGTTGTAATATTTTAATCCCTGCTCTGACATGCATGCATGCAAAACCTGCAACTCGATCGTCTCACTTTTTCTTTTGTTATGCGATTTCGATCACGGTTTCTTAATTAAGTGGTTGAAAAGAAACATGGTTAGCTGGACAGTTTAGAAAAATATTGATAGCATTTGCTTATTTAGCTCTTGTGGAAAGGAGCAGGATCATCTGCTAGCGTATAATAGCTTTCCGTAAAGTGGTCTCTCTGATCGATCGATGGTCGGATACCCCTTCGATTAGTTTGTCTGATGTGTGTCAGTGTGGGGGTGGTTGAGGCCTGAGGGTATATCAGCGCGTGGCTGACGACCGCAATTCCTATTTCGCGTGCGCTTTTTCTTTCAAGGACTACTACGTGTGCATTGAAGGGTGCAGAGCGATTGGATTGCGTTGTGACATTGTGTTGTGTTGCTTTTTATCCATTTTATTTTACGCGTCCTGACCTCATACGCCCCCAGTTCTTTTAGCACACAAAAGACGCACGGAGAGAGAGAGAGAGAGAGTGTGTGTGTGTGTGTCCTCCTATGCTATCTCCAAGTTGCCGACTGTTTTCAAGCAAGAGGCCAGTGTTGTAACATAAAATATTACACGAACGATGCACATATCAGCACTGTCATCCTTATCTCGTGGCATGCGCGCGCGTGTCGATGTCATACATCTTTCTGTGATTCTCTCCATAGGTTTTACATAGTTTATGTCCTAATCTTTTCTTTTTCCTGTAAGGCATGTCATCATCTTTGTGTGCGATATGTTCCTCTTACTCGAGCATGCGTGCTTAGCTGATACATAACTAATCGAGTAATCCATATTAAGCACGCACATATATGCACGTATGGATGCATAACTAATAGGAGTGCTTGCTTACTCATTCTTTCGGTTATTACATGTATGTATGCAGGGGTGGGCCCACCTTAAACGTGCACCGCACAGTACACTAGATAATTTTTTATTTTTCAGTGATCTATTATATATATCAAATTTATATAACACCTTTTAGTGGTACACTCAGATTTCTAGCTAAATAAGTAGGATACTTAGTTCTTTTTGTTATAAGTCCGCCGCTGCATGTTTGTCACCCCAGGGACCACATATCGCCAACACATGTGCACGTACGCCATTACGCACTAATTCCATTGTTAATTGGAGATTCTGCAATCCGATGTTTGTTAATTGCAAGGGTTTATCCAACTGATGTGGCACTTTGCGCATCACACGCACTCTCCGATCAGTTGTGTAAAGGCTTCGGTTGGAAATAGAGACAGATCGATCAAAAGAGTTGGGTTCTTTCCAATGTCGATCGGCAGATAACAATCATTAGACGCACATTTATCTTGACTGGGTTTTCGCTCTTCTTTTGACCAATGTGGAGGCTTCTGCTGTCCGTGCATGATTCGTCAATCTTTCACACAGCTAGTGATTGGTGTTTTTTTTTCATTTTAATTACAGTTGATTCTGTAATTTAGATCAAATAATTAACATAGGAATTTTGGAATAAATGTTTCTAATATTCGGATGATATCAAGTATCATCATGTTGTGCTTTTTTCATTTTTTACCTAAAATCCAGTGAGTGACTTCCACATGAGATGGCGGAGAAGTCTTAATTTTAATTGTTATCTTCAGGAAAGGGAGAAATAATGGATCTAATTCAAGCTAATCCTTGAATGAGTATGTTGATACGCATGCTTGGAAAAAACACATATTTCTGGCACACGGGTTTGATGATGACGTCGCAGTCATCACATGCGTGTGGCCACACTGAAATCTTGGGCTGCTATTATTATTGCACTAGATTTGCAAGCACTGATCCACAGCAAAAATTAAAACGTGTGGCGGCTTGCGTACGGTAAGATAATGGCAATGCAAGTGGTCAATATATGCGGTACCTAACTAAGATGTATGGCTTCAGCTCGTAATATGGCCAGCTAGTTTTCGGGGTGTACATATATACATACATACACGCACATATATATATATATATATATTTGTTGCTCCACTCATTGTGAAAATTATGTGATTTTCTATAGTTAAATTCGTGTTTTGGCAAAGTTTTAACCTGAAAGTAGTTCACTCTATCATTGCACGGTGTCTCTCACTACTATAAAATAGCCCTTCACTGCTGGGTTGAAACCCACCATCACTTTCGATTTTAGAACTAGCAGTGAATGTGGCAGTGATATTTAAAAGATTATCACTGCCGGATTCCCTATCAGTAATGTTGCCCTTTTACAAAAACAAAAAAAAAATCCTACTCGTCCCCACACCCACTCCGCCACCGCCGCCCACTTGCTTCAGCCGTCGCTACGCAGCCACACGCAACCTTCATCGTCGATGTGCCCTCCCTTCTGTCGTCGACACGCCATATGCTCAAGTTGACTCAAACACAAGAACAAATCGACTCATCTCGTCCATATGAACACATCTCATACTTAAATTGACTCATCTCACAATCAAAATACGAACAAATTGACTCATATCATCCATATACTGTTGAAACACAAAGAACAAATCAACTCAAAGACAAGAACAAACATGGACGAGGCTGCTATGGTCGACCTCGCTTGTGCCCTGGACCCGTCATGGACTTGTCATACGTCCGTCATCACCAAGGCCGCGTGCCGCTCGGAGGAGCCCGCTCAGAGTAGGCCGCCGCTAGGAGAAGGCCATCCATGCACATCTGCCTTGCCTTCTCCTCGAGCCAAGCTCACCCGCAGCCGGAGATTGAGGGGATCTGCACGGCATGATGCCGAGCTTCAGAAAAAGGAGATGGGGTGGCCTTCGGCCTCCGCAAATGAGAACGGGGAGTTCCTGGCACTTCTCTACTTGGATGGATCCATGCAGTAGGCGAGCGAGGAGGGAGCTACGGTTGCGCTGCTGCTACTAAAGCTCAGCGAGAAAGAGAGCCCAGGGGGCCAGGCAGGAGATGAGGAAGAGCTAGTCTAGGGGTGGGAGAGAGAAAGGATAAGAGGGGGAGAGAAAGAGAGAGAGCAACGAGCAGATGTGAGGCTAGTTCGGGCTTAGATTTTCCGTCGACGGAACAAGTGGACGTGGACCTGTGAGACTAAGTGGATTCAATCCAAAATTTAGGTCCAGCTCCCTGGTTTGCTGCCGGTTTATAACAACAATCGGCAGTGATAGTACGACGGTAATGAGGCGACAAAAAAATATTTATGTAGTAGTTGATCCGGCAATGATGAGTGACAAAAAAGAACAATTATGTAGTAGTATGTCTCTGTCCTACGTGTGGTACAGTACGGCCTACTCGCCCAACCCCCAGCGTTTGCACAAACACAAAGGGGTGGCCCAGGAATGCGCATTCCTTCGCTGACACGGTGTGACATCATGGACCTCCCATCTCGCGCGCATAACCCAACCACCTTCGCGTCGGCCCTAGCATGGACCATCCACCTCCTCCGAGACACTACCGCCTAGCCCGCAGTGGCAGATCGTTGTTTGGACGCGAGAAATCCATCTAGAATTTTTCAGCCCAGGGTGTAAGGGTATGGGTGTGTCACTGTACCTAAGTACATAAAATAAATAGATGAAAAACAAAAGATAGGGAACACATTTTATTCATATTAGATAATACAAATATATGTTCCCATGCTTGTGTGCGCTCCATAGCCTATTGGCGGCAATCTAATTTCGGCGACGTGATCTTCTTTTCCTAGGGCCTCGAAAGGCTCCTAGTTAAATACATCCACGAGTCGAGCTCACAGAACATCTCTAATTAAGCTACGTACGTGGTCATCTTCTTCGGTCTTCACTTCGCGTTCTCCATGCATGTGATGATGTGGTTGGTGTAGATGGGGGCATCGGCGTCATCCATGGCCTCGTCGGTCCATGAGCCGGTGGTAGGACAGTTGATGCGTTGGCTGCACCCGCCCTTGTCATCCGGCCTCGTCGGTCACGAACGACATGTAGTCGTTGTAGTAGATGGAAGAACATGCATCGTGGCGCTCGGCTTATCTGATTCAATGACTTGGTAGCATCATAGGGATGAGAAGATAGAGAGAGGAAATTCATAAAGATGAGCGTCCGAGGAACACCATCCAAGAAAGTCTGTAGACTTCGGTGCTTGATTTTGTGATCTAGTAGCAGTACATGCATGCATTCATGCACTAATACATGTGTATTTTCATGTACATATGCACTAGTGCATCTAAGTGCATGGACTGGCCTTCAGGTCGTGAGCGATGCCTCCGGCGGCCAGCGTGGTGATGTTGGGGTCTCGACGAACAGTGTGGCATCTTGCCAGCCCTGATGTCATCCTTCATTGTTCACGGACGACCTTGGTGGTGCCGGTAGCTCCACGTCCTGTGTAGTCTTGGCGGGATCTTCGACTTTGCCACGAAAGCTGCTCCACTAGATGGCGTTGTCTCGAGCTTGACAACTTGGACGGCGAGCCTTGGCGGATCACGGACGGTCATCATAGTGGAGCGCTTCTCCTTGGGCAGTGTGAGGACGAACTCCAAGTATGCCTCCATAGGTTGTTGCGGTTGCTGCAAGGTGACGACATAGATGTCCTTCACTGCGCGTATGAACATGTAGGTGTTTATCGATCGATGATATGCGGCTCAATTGTAACACCCAAATTTTCAAATTTTGCAAACTTCTAAAAACTTGCTAGAATTTAGTTTGAGTTTAAACTTTGGAATAGGATTAAAACCTAATTATAAAATCAAAACCCAATTGATATAGGTTATATTTGTTTATTGTGCATGCATGTTGATAATAGGCATCTAGGTCTTCCTTTGTTCTATTTGGAGTTTATTTTGGTCTTGTTTGATTTTGTTTTGCGTTGCTTTGAATTCAAAAGCTTTTAGAAGAGAGAAATAAAATGAAAAATAATAAAACATTTCCGGGCCTCCCTTCTCTCTTTAGCCTAAAACTAGCAGCCGGACCACTTTCCCTGTCGCCTCTCTCCTGGGCTGACATCGCGCTCTCCAGCCCAGCGCTGTAGCCGCTATAGCCCAGTCGCGCGCTCCCGCTGCAAAACGTGCCTGTGCCCGAGACGCCTTCTTCACGTGCCACCGTCATGTGGGACCGACCGGTCAGGTTCATTGCTTCCGAGTCGACTTCGCCCGGGCACCGTCATGTTCGACTCAATTCCACCGCCACCGAGGAGTCCTAGCACGTCCCGATGCCTCCCGAGCCCGCCTATATAAAGCCCCGTCTTCCCTCGATCTTTCCCCCAAGCTAATCCGTCACATCCATCGCCAACCCATCGAGATTCATCTCGTCGATCCGCCATTGCCATCGACTAGGGGAACCTTGCCGCCTCACCGTATTAGTGCATCCCAGCGCCCCCCGAAGCCATGGTCAGAGTCACCTACCTTCGTTGAAGCCTCTCCCATAGTCACCTTCGCTAATTGACCTCCGCAGACCCCTCGTGGACTTGTTCCCGAGCCACTCTGCCGCCCTCTCCATCGCCAAGCCCTCCCAGTGCCGATCCGCCTTTGATAAGCCCCAAATCGAGTTCCCTGTGAGCTTCTTATTCTGCACGCCACTCACCGTCACCGCCAACGAGCCGGAACCCAATTCCGGTGAGGTTCTGACGAATCCGCCGTCGTCCTCCTCTCGGCGTTGCCGCTCCTGCTCTTCCCCGACCGCCCGATCTCTCTGCACCGTTGGATCTGTGGACGGCCACCTAGGTTAGATCGACAACGTACTCCTTCGATGTCCAGTAGGAAGCCATCATGTGGCACACTTAAACTAGTCAACACACCTTAGCCGAGTCACCAGCCACATCAACTGCCACCTCAGCCCTTTTTGCCACGTGTAAGCCCAGATAGCAGCCACGCAATAAATAGATATTTTCCAATCTAAAAATAATTCTAAATAATCTGAGAAATTGGTAATTTTGCAATTAGGCCCTTGAACTTCCCTGTTTTAAAAAAGGCCATATCTTTTTACACTTTAGTCCTAAAACTTTTATAGAATTACAAATAGGTCCCTCTATTTTTACAAAAATGTCCCTAAAACTTTCTATTAATTACAGTTTAGTCATTTTCTTTTATAAAATAAACCTTAAACATGTTTTTAGTATAACTTTTGTGTCGTAGCTCCATTTTAAGCAATTCTTGCGTCGTTGGATTTGTTTTTACGAGCTCTATCTTTCTAGATAGGTTTTGTCTTGTTGTTCTTTTATTTTATGCTTTGTTCTTAGTGCGTTTTGTTTGTGTGCTTTACCGGTAATTGTGCTATTAGATAACAATGCCCCGGATTAGTTTGAAGAACGTCAAGACCAAGAGCTAGAGTACACTGAGAAGCAATAAAGAGAAGGCAAGTGTCTTTGATCATCTTGTACCTATGTTTTTAAATGTTTTATTTTACAAATTGCATGTAGTGTCTATTAATCTGACGGGTAATCACCTATATTATGGTTTCTCTAGTTTTTTCATTATCATCCCTTGGAACCTAGATGAGTTATGGTTATGTGTCTTTTGTGGGAAGAAGTGCTTAGCCATGCTTTTGGGATACTGAGAGGTGTCATAAACTTGACTAATAAACATATGCCATGATGGTGGTTAATTTGTTAGTGGTTTAGTAATATGAAACCTTAGGTCTTGAGCAAAGTGATTTTGGTGGTTGTCATAGTTATGTTGTTGGTTTAGTGTTTGTTCAAGTAACCTAAGTAAGGACCGGTTTATAGAGTGACAACCCAAAAAGTAACGTACCAACCGCGAGGCTGGTATGGGTAAAGCGTGATATACTAGTTAGAGTCTATCCAGTGTGTGTTATGTCAGCACAAAAGGAGGCTTCTGGGTAGGTGTTAGATTCACGTAAACCCTGACGGTGAAACCTAGTGGGCATATGCATATTAGATTAGGCTATGGTTAGTGGTAAATGTCATATAATGATTTATTGGCGGCACACCACTGGCGTGTGTTAAGTGTTTGCGTGACACGGCAACATAGAATTCACTAACTCGTGGAGAAATCTAGACAACCTCTGCAAAGTGTAAAACTATTATAACAGTCGTGCCCACGGTTATGGGAGACTTGGATGCTCATATAATTAGTTGGTTTGGGTTGCCATTATGGCAGACTTGGATCCTCACATGATTAGTGGGTTGTGGTTATGAGTTTGGTTGTGATTTTTGTTATAGTACAGGGAGTACTAGACGGTTATGGTTTGCAAGGTAGGGAGCTTTGTATGCTATGTGTTGGACTATATAGGTTACATTCATTTAACAATAGTTTAATATGTTTTAATTACATTACTATTTATTTACTCGCATTTACGTAAATATACCATGTGTTAGCTTATTTTTGTTGAAAGCTTGCATATCATTACTTTATCACACTTGCTGAGTACTCTATGTGCTTACCATTGCTATCCCCCACAATACATATGCTGCTCAGTGGAAGACTTTGAGATCTCTAAGAAGGTGACTTGGTGTTCTAGGAGTGTATCTTCTAGTCAGTGCCGGTGGAGTGCTTGGTCGTCCATGCTTTTGTCCCACTGCCGTCGTTTAGTTTGCTATCTTTTAGCTAATATAGTTGTTTAGGTGAAGTCTTTAATGTAAGTTTTGAACGATTGTAAGTTAAAGTATTACTTTTGCTACTTTACCTGTGATGTCATTATATGTGTTAAACATCTTGGACACGCATAAGCCGTATTTGGTTTTATCCGTTAAAACCAGGTATAACATCGACGTACAGCATTGACTGATAAACCCAGACACCATCCCCAGGCCCCGGTGGCAGGCTTGAAGGCCTCAGCTATGGTGTCTAGGGTAGCAGAAGCAGACCACTCATCCATGCTTGTGATCTGAGATGGGAGAGAGAGAGAAGAATCAACAAAAACCAAGCTCACCCATGGATGATGTAAAGACTATCCTCCTCCTTCGGGCCTCCTCCTTCTGGCCTTCACGTCTTACTTCTTACTTTCTTGTTTTTCTTCACGCCTGACTACTAGCAGATGAGTTCTTCGATGGCTCTTGTGTACATGCGTGGATGGTAGATGGATGCAAGAGGCGTCAGCTTGACGTAGATGGCCTCCGGCGATGTAGCAGCAGCACAATGGCACGTGTGTGGGTGAATGAATCTTGATCCCTCCTCTCCCCGACGTGGAGAAAAAGGGGCCCTTTTATAGGCAGCAGCTAGGGTAGCTAGTGGGGAGAGGGCATTGCGAGGGAGCACTGCCGCTATTCCGTTTAGCAGGCACACAATTGTCAAAGGTGGTTGAGCCGCTCCGCTGGATGAGAGCATCGCTTCGCTTGATGAATAATTGTGCCGCTCCTTGGCTTAAATCTATCAAAACCGTGCAGCTAGATAAGAAGAGGCCCACCTCTCTGATACGTGAGCCTGTAGAAGCGTTATTGTGCGCTCTGTATACCGGCGAGTTGATAGGTTCATCTATCCCGTATTGCACGTACGTGCCGAGCTATACACATACGAGTACGTATTTTGGAGAGCCTTTCATGAGGGCATATACATGCGTGCACTCTAGCTCTATTTAGCATGTACACGTGCATGTCCCATGATGCACACGGCTCAAAAATGCGACGGTTACCGACCTTCTCGGTGCGGCTCGGTTTCAAAAGTCAAGCGGTTACCGAATTTGAATTCAAAAAATTCAAACCGATTTTTAAAAAAATCAAAAAATCCAAAAAAAATCCGATAAAAAACTAGAGATAATTTCAAGAGTATCTGTGAAAACCAAACTTTAAACAAATATCGTTTGGACATCCAAATTGACGGGCAAACTTCGGATATATTTTAAATGGGTTGTTTTGTGTACTGGGCCGAATATACAGTAGCTGGCGGCCCGTTTGCAGCCCACGGCCAGTGGATAAGGTAGCGTCGGTTTGGAGCTAGCTGTGCACTGCACACTTTCCCCACCCCACCTCCCGCAGCTCCACGTGCGGCGCCGGCGGTCGCCCGACCAAATCCGGTCAGCTCCAGCGCAAATCCGGCGACAAATCTCCGGTTATCGAGCGCAGGTGGGCGGTTACCGACCGCATTGGTCGGCCCCAGCTCGTCGCCAGCTATCGTCGCTGCTCGGTAACCGTCGGCCAACCTTCGGTAACCGCTTCAACCACTTCGATTTTTAGTGCTTATCGGTCTGTAATCGATGTTATATGATCGGTAGTGATAGATTGCATGGTATTTCGATGATGCACTGCGTTATGAGTTCGGTTGTGGACTGTTTAGTAGCTTTTTGTGTAAAATGCATTGTTCGGTGATGAGTTCGGTTGATTCGCTGGGTTATGGTCCTTATTACATTGAATTGTCCAAGTACATGCGAATGGTGGTAATATTCGTGCTAGATAATCGGCCATTTACTATCGATTTTAGGTGCAAATGGTGCTAATATTCGTTCAAATAAGTTTATTAGTTGGATAACCATTGATAATTTTTGTTCAATTGAGTTGAATAGCGATTTGAACATGTCTGGAGATATGTATTAGTAGGCTAACCATAGAGATTTCTTCTTCCAACAGAGAAATTGCAAACTAAGCGATAACAGATAAAGATGTGGTGTGGCAGCATGGGGACAATTTGGCCCCGAGTTTTAGGTGTAATTATTGCAATAAGGAAAAGAGAGGCGGTGGTGCCACAAGGTTGAAAGAACATTTAGCAAGGCACGGATCGAATGTTGTACATTGTGATAGGGTGCCTCCAGATGTACGTGATTATTTCAGACGTGAGCTGGATAAGGCAAGAGATAAGAGGAAGGGAAAAGCTGGCGAGAGGGTTCGGAGACAAGA
Organism: Phragmites australis; assembly: GCF_958298935.1. Taxonomy (NCBI): domain Eukaryota; kingdom Viridiplantae; phylum Streptophyta; class Magnoliopsida; order Poales; family Poaceae; genus Phragmites; species Phragmites australis. The sequence continues at coordinate 33,977,714 of NC_084929.1, read as the reverse complement.
ATCAGCTAGAGTTCAAGTAGATTTGACAAGCGACAATGAGGACACGGAAGAAGAACAGGTGCAGCGTGCCATGGCTCAATCGAGGGACGAGGAAGAGTTCGGGAGGAGGGCAGGCGAGTCCTACGAATATGGAGGTGGTAGTGGTACTGACAGAGGGGGCTCTGTGTTAAAGAGGATGCTTAGGAGAGAATCGTCAATAAGGGAGCCACCACCAAGTATCAGGGATTACAATGTTGCTTTAGCAAAAGCCCCTGTGCAACCAAAGATTGACACCGGGTCATGGATGCTAAGGGAAAGAAAGCGAAGGAATTTATTGGTGTGGCATGGTCCAATTTTTTTCACACTTCAGGCATTCCTGGCAGAAGGGCGGACGATGCATTCTTTATCACTGCAGTTAAAGAAACACAGAAATGGAGTAAGTGATTAAGTTTGTAATGAATTTATTGTTGTCATACTTCTTTCTTTTTGACGTCTGATCATTTGTTCCGTAACAGGCGAGGGTGTACCATCTCTAACAAGCCAGGATATAGATGGTAAGTATCTGGACGAGAACGAAAAATGCCTTGAAGAAAATATTTGACAAGTGAAAGGTAGAATGGCCAGAGTATAGTGTTACCATAATGTGCGATTCGTGGACGGGACCGACACACATGAGTATTATTAATTTCCTCTTATATTGCAATGGTCGTATGTTTTTTCACAAGTCTGTAGATGCAACCGACTACAATCAAGATGCGAAATATTTGAACAAGGTACATTATTTTCCTAAGTTGCTAACATAGTATTTCAATTGTTGCATATTTATTTGGTTCATTCTTTTATGCAGGAGATAGGAGCAGTGGTAACTGATTTGGGCCTACAAAATATTGTACAGATTGTGATTAATAACGGGTCCAACTACAAGAAGTCATCTAGTGGGTGTGAGAGGAACTGGAGTATATTTGCTTTCATCCACACCAAAGTTCGCAATCGATTAAGCTACAAGAAACTCCATAAGTTGGTATATGTCAACTACAACTTGAGAATACAGAACAACTTGGATGCAGGTATCAGGTCGACTGTTGATGATGATCCATTTTAGCGGCTTATGGAGGTCATATTGAACGAGGATAACAATCCGCTCTGGGACTGGATGGAGACCGGGAGATCAAATACAGCCCCTGAGCTTAACGAGGAGGACACAGATAGCGACGTACCCCTGCCTACTCACCTGGTGACAGACACAGCGAACACACCTGACTTACAACAATGGGCTGCTACAGTGGTTGGTAACACACACACGGGAAAGAGGAAGAAGCAAATGACGCATACAAACAAGAGCAAGAGGACTAAGGGCAAGGGCAAAAGACAAGTGCAAAGCGATGAGAGCACGGATGGTGACCCAAAGAGCTCAACTTACCAAGAATCAAATGACAGTAGCTCAAACACTGACAGCGGTGATGATGATGATCAGGGCGGTGATGTTCCTCCATGCCAATCATCTGTCGTTCCTCCCGTGCAATTCACTGGTGAGAGCCAGTTTTCGCATGCCACACAGGATCAGGACTACAAGATAGTGCGAGCTATTCCAGCAGCTATGGCATGAAGAGTAGTTCTGGATCGTATCCGTACCACTATCCTGTCCCCGATGCTCAGTCAGAGCCTCCTATTCAGTGGGTCTATGAGTGGCAAGACCCTGAGTTTTACACCATTTTGCAAGGATAATGATCAACCACTTCTGCATGGACAAGGCAAACATGGGCTGAGTTTAAGGCAGAGTTGCTATCGACACGACGGCTAATGCTAATGTCCACCGATGAGTATAATATGGACGAATGTAATCGTCCCTCTGAAAGGACAATGATGTCGCCTAGAGGGGGGGTGAATAGGCGTTTTTACAAAAATTCAACCCTTTCTACCGTTGGCCTAAACCTGCAGCGGAATATAAACTAACGAGTTTTTCACAAGAGAAAAACCTAAATATGCTAGGCTCAACTAGTGCACAATCACCCTATATAAGTGTGGAAATTACAATCCTAATGTGACAAAAATTACTCAATTCTAGCAAGAGATATGCAATAAAACTTAAATTGAAAAAGGCTGAAAATACTGTTCATATGTCTGGAATTACTGTTCATCCGGAGTATCCGGTGTAGTCCGGATACTCCGGTGTGTACAGGTCCGGAAACTCCGGTAAAGGCCGGATTCTCCGGGTTCTGTACAGAACTGAGCCTGAAACTGAATATAAATGATGAGTAGAGAGTTCTAGCTCAAACCAGGTGATGTCGTGTGTTCCCGGAGATGATTTCAAGTAGATTCACGAAGAACCTACACTCAAATACACACAAACAAGTATATCGAGCAATATGCACAAAGATTTGAGCAAGAACTTAAAAGTAAGGAAACAAGAAAGGAGACACAAAGATTTGTTTCCCGAAGTTCGAATTCACCACCGTGAATCCTACGTCTCCGTTGAGGAAGCTCCAACGAGCCGGGTCTCTTTCAACCGCTTTCCTCGATCCACTCTTGATTTCTTCCCTTTCGGAGGCGAAATCGAGCCTTTCACAAACTTCCGCGGCAACCCACAACCTTGGGTGCTCGTCGGCAACGCCTAGCCGCCTAGGAGGTTTCACCTCCAAGAGTAACAAACACGACAACGAACTTCTTGCCGAGAACTCAAGTGCTCAAGATTGGATTTTGCTCACTTGCACTCAATCTTCCAATCTCTCAACCCAACTCTCTTTTCTTCTCAAATCACTCACTAGAATGGAGTGGGAGAGGTTCTTTTGGCTCTAAAAATGTGTTCTTTTCGTGCCCTTCCAGCAGCCCCAAAGGATGGGGTGAGTGGGGTATAAATAGCCCACTCCAAACAACTAGCCGTTACTGTTTTTGACAGAACTGGCCGGAGTATCCGGTGAACACCGGAGTATCCGGCCCTAAATCCAAATACGACGTCAGAACGGTCACAGAATGTGTCAGAACTAGCCGTTATGCTCTTTTCTGGACTTTTACCGGAGTATCCGGCCTACACCGGAGTCTCCGGTCGGCACTTAACCCAGAAAACAGCCCCGAAGACTTCCCGGAGTCTCCGGCCACTCCAGGTACCGGAGTATCCGGACTTCACCGGAGTCTCCGGCCTTTCCAGGTACCGGAGAATCCGGTCTTCACCGGAGTCTCCGAGTACAGCACAGCTGACCTCCGAAAAACGGCGATAACTTTTGATTCCGGAGTCCGATTTCGACGATTTTGGACTCTATGGAAAGCTTATTCAGAGGGCTACTCATCCCAACTGAATTCATGACCTAAAACACAAAGGATCAAATTAGGAACACTCCAAAACCCATTTTGGACACTTCCCCATTTTCCGCTCCGGACTCTTAACAACAAACTCTCACTTTGGGTTTGGTTGGGAACTCTTGAGCACTGAGACACGACAATTAGCTCACGTTGCATCTCTCTTAATAGTGCGGCATACCTATACTCAAATTCAAAGATAAAACTCGTTTGAACCACTTTGAGCATTTGAAAACTTTCAAGTACCGCTTCTTTTCTTTCAAACCTTGAGGGTTGCTAACTTCCATAAAATCTTCACTCCATCTCTTCTTGATTCTTCATATGATTTATGTGAATCATCCATAGCTTCCCATAGCCTCGCACGGTCCATCGGCGCAAAGCCTTCACTCTCTCTTCACCACCGCCTTGGTCCTTCGGCGCCAAGCCATTTGCTTGCCCTTCACCACGGATGGTCCATCGCAGCCGAGTCTTGCTTGCCCTTCACCGTTTTGCCATAGAAAACCACTTTGTATTCGACATCTTCAAGGAATTCACTTTTTCATATATGGAGTCCACTTTTGTTCTTCACTCTTGGCATATGTGATTTCAATTCAATTTATGCCTTCTTATAGATCCTAACCCTAACTCACTCTCAAGCACAAAGCACATGGGTTAGTCCATAAAACCTAAATGACAACATTATACCTTAAGTTACTTGATCTCCACAAGTAACTTAGCCTTCAAGCTTATTGCTAATCTTATTGAGCTTCTTCTTCTTATGAGCATCACCAAGAACTCCTTTATTTAGATGCATATTTCTCCTCCATGCATCACATCCGAGCATCACCTAGAGCTCGTTCATCTCGATGTACTTTCAATCTTCCCATTCACCTAGAGTTCATGCATGTCTCTTCACCTAGGCTTCACCTATTGAACAACCTACTAACAATCTCAACAACATTGTTAGTCCATATGTATTGTCATTAATTACCAAAACCACACATAGGGGCTAGATACACTTTCACCCTCAAGCTGGTGGTTCTAAAGGTGATGCAAATTTACTTTTTACAACTACTTTATTTCCATACCATGTTGTTACACTAATTTTTTCCATCTCGTAGATTGCACGTGGCGTGGATACCATGGTAAGTACTGAAGGATGAGATGTAATTGTGTTTTTAGCTTTACTACGGACAATTCAATATATATTTATTAATTTCATACGCTGCATATATAATATACGCATATATTCGAAGCAACAATTATATATTCGTGATTGAATTACTATTACTATCTGTTTGTTGCCTTCAAAACTTTCAAAATATAGCAAAGGTCATGCCAAAATTTTATATGATATTACAAAACATAACATGGTTCTATACTATTTTTTCCATGATTAAGTGGTCAATTTTTTGTTTCTTATAATTTTTCTACATAATTATTGATAATACGTCCATATATCTCGGTAATCGCTTAAAATCGTTCGGTTATCGCATCAATTTAGACGGTTTTTGATCCCTCATTTACCGACCAAATCGCTCGATTTACCGAGAAAACCGCTCGGTAAACCGAACAGAAAAAAAATGATTTTTTCACTAAATTTCAAATTTTATTAAATAAATTTTTTCTGAATTTTTTTAATTTTTATTCGGTAACCACGGTAACCATGATAATTCGGTTACCACCAGAGCTCAGTAACCGAACTCCGTCGATAATCCGAAAACTCCGTCGATAATCCGAACCTTGATGCTGCATGAAGTTGTTTTGCTTCTGTTTTCTTCTCCTTGCTTTTCTGAGTAGCACTTGTGGGCTCATATCAACTGAACAAAATATCGTCAAATAATCGTATCTGTGCGGGCTGCAGGCCGCGGAAGCAGTTGGGACCGTCGAGTCGTGGACTCGCTAGCCTCGGCCCGCTAGCCTCGTACGGCAGGACGACGTGGACTCGTGGAGCTCCTATGGCCCATTTTATTTTTATATTTCTTAAATCAAAAAATTGTAAAAGTAGATGTTTATTTTGAAAATTTGTATACCTAGACACATGTCACCTGTTGAAAGGAACTTGTCACCCTTCCAATACACGATAGGTTTGAAAATAAAAAGTATTGTATTTTATTACCTTAAATTTAAAACGCTACCGAAATAATCATGAAAAATTCTTAAAAAAAAGTTGATGGTGTGTACTATGATCTAGATTAAAAAACAATAAATTATATTTATTTTATTTCTTATTGTACAAGTAATTGTTTGAGTTTAATTATTTTAGAGAGCTAAATTATAACGTCCTCTACCTTATACATTTTTTCATATTTTTTTGACTATTTTGATAGTATTTTGAATTTTGAGAGCACTTGAGTACTCTATTTTTAATTTTTTAACTAACATGTTGTTCATTGGAAGTGCGATAGGCACCAATTAATCTAGAAATTTTTTTCAAAATGACACATATTTTTACAAATTTTTTATTTAAAGAAATATAAAATAAAAGGCCCGACTCTCATCGACTAAACTGTTTGGAATGGGGCCAGGAGACGCCGACGTGCCAGGAACAGCATAGAAAGCTTCCGCGCGGCTCTTACGGATGGCTACTGTTGCGTCTAGCGATATATATATATATTCAAGAATGCATGCCCGTTTGAAAAAATAATAGGAATAGATTATCATCCTCTATTCATCGGACGAGACCTTGATGAACAAGCAAAACCTTATGAGCCCCACCACTTAGAAGATTAAAAAATATAAAAAAATACACGTATCACTCATTCAAAGGGATAGACCTTCGTGTTGCACGTTGAATGGGCGAGAGCTTGGTTTGGCTGTACGTACTCGTACATTGCCCTCTGTACGTGCTAGTAAGTGTTTATTTATTTTTTATTTAATTCTCGATTTTATCTAGAGTACAAGAGTGATCCAAAAATTTCAAATATTTTTATGAGAAAACTAGAGCTCTCATTTTAATTTGTTTGATTAAAAAACCTAAACCAATATTTAATTAAAATTCTACAAAGAAGCCTACATTTTTTAACTTCTAACAATTTTTAATGTCTCAAATAAATTCCCAAAAATCATAAAAAATCACTAATATTCTTATCATGTGATGTACTAATTTATAATAATGTTTCCAACACTAGGTTATTTGATGAAAAAGCGAGCTCCTTTGTAATGCTCTATTTATATGTATTTTTATTATTTCATGTGATATTCTCTTTTTAATTCAAACAAATTTATAAAAATATTTTCAAACCTACATTATTTGGTGAAAAGTGAGTTCCTTTGTAATGGCTGCTTCCAAGCCCACCTCCTGGTTGTCATCGCTCGATCACTTCCTTTTCCACTAAGTGATTGCTTCCATTTATAAGCATTTTTATTATTTCATGTGATATTTTCTTTTTAATTCAATTTGAAGATGAAGAACTTACCTTTTCATTTTAGACGTACTTTGCATATAAATGGGAGCTAACCTTTTCATTTTAAACGTATTAAAAAATATTTCTAACTCTAGATTTTTTATGGAAAAATGAGTTCTTTTGTAATGCTCAATTTAAGGCTGAAGAACTAACTTCTGTAGTAGATGTGTCATTCGCTGAGGAGTGGCAGTGGCTCATAATATTCCCCCAATAATCCCTGTAGTTTGGCACCCCTCCATGCAAGTTCTGAAGGTTGATCAGCAGAACTAAGATTATTAAAAACTCCTGAAGAGTTGTAGCTAGTAGTAATTTATCACAATACAGGGTACTAATGTCAGACATCAACTAAGATGGAGAAATAGTGACATTTCAGTGCATATTGCAAACAGGAAGCCAAACAAACACGGTATATTCAGCTAGTGTTTCATGAAATCAAATCTTGTGAAAAACAACGAAGATTGCTTCTGACGCCCATGTGTGTTACTGGTAGTAGCATGTGCAAAACGAAAGGAGCCTAGAAGAAATAAATACTGCAAATATGCAAACAGGTAAGTCTCCCTGAAAGACAACAGGGATTAAAATAGTTCCTTAAGAATATCTCACCATAGTGGTAAAAAAAGGCCTGAAACTCTGAAATTATATACATGCTCCTCAAAAATGGCATCTATCTACCCAAAGATGGAACCTGGAAATTTTAGGAACACTGGAAATAGCCCAGTCAGGCTGCTTTAACTATTAATAAGCTCAGCAAATGCATGGACTGAACTTCAAATCCAGCATAACATGTCTTGCTTTATTCATCTAAAAACAATGCATTTGATATATTTTCACAATTTTTTTTGAATTAAAAAGAGAATATCACATGAAACGATAAAAATGCATATAAATATAGCATCGTAAAGGAGCTCACTTTTTCACCAAATAACATAGGGTTAAAAATATTTATATAAATTAGTGCATTACATGATAAGAATATTAATGGTTTTTTCTTGATTTTTGGGAATTTATTTGAGGCATTAAAAATTACTAGAAGTTATAAAAGTAGGTTTTTTGGAGAATTTTAATTAAATATTGGCTTAGATTTTTTGGATCAAACCAATTAAAATGAGTTGCTAGTGAGCTCTACTTTGCTCACAAAAATATTTAAAAATTTTGAGCTACTCTTATACTCTCAAATAAAATTGAGAGTTAAATAAAAAAACAAGCACACACTTACTAGCCGTACAGAGGGCAACTGGGAGCACTTACAGTCGGACCAAGCTCTCTCCGTTGAGCCGGCGACAAAGGTCTGGTCGATTGAATGGACGATATTTGATCTGACTGTATTTTTTATGTTTTTTAATCTTCTATGCGTTTGGAGCTCATAAGGTCTAGTATATTTATCGGATCTTAATCTCGTTCAATAAACGATAGTCTATTCCTGTTATTTTTTTAAACAGGTATGTATTCTTAAAAATATTAAAAGAATACATATATTCCGTCCAGGCCGTGGCAACCTCAAGGCGTCCTTTTGGGCCTGATTCGCTCCCGGGCACTGTGTTTTATCCCAGTGATCGCGGACATACTCATCTGCCCCAGATCAGCGCCATGAGCGACCTTGCTGCCGTCGACCTCGGCTCCTCCCGCCTGCTTTCGTCGCCTCCACAGAATTTACCTCGTGCATCAATTGACTGGACTGTTGGAAGTTGAAAATCACAGTACCAAAGTTCTAAGCTGTTTGTAAGGCGAACAGAAACAGAGAAGCATTTGGCCCTCAAACAAAGGCAAAATCGCATGTACTAATCCTGCTATTATGCTTAACAGAGAGCACCACTACTCCACTAGGCCTGAGAGATCGCTTGATATTGTCGGCTTGCACGTTGATTGGAGCAAATCATGGCTGTGATGCACGAGAGTATCTACTTTGGACCACGTTGATTGGAGCAAATCATGGTCATGGACCACCCAAATTCAGGCATCAAATCTGCAAAGGTAACTCTCAACAAAATTGAAGCGTTGATTGCAGCTTCTTTGTAGTCGTTACTCGTTAGTCAGCAACACCAAATGATCAAATAGCAATTCATAGTCACAGCCAAAATATCCGACAAGTTCAAGCAGAAAGGGGAGAGTGAATAATGATTATTCAATCGAACAGCAACACAATCGCTTATTAAGTTATTGTCCATAGAGCACAAGGTAGTACAAGAGATAGCCTCTCCCCAGTCCCCATTGGAGCCCCTGGACTAGATGAGCCCCAAGACCTAAAGGCTAGTGACCAATGGATCATTTGCTCCATAGGCACCAATCTCATTCGAATCAGATGCAGAACACAACTGACATACAGTAACCAACTGAAATTGTTAGCCAAATACAGGCTCAGAGCTTACCCTTGAGCCTCTTCTTCAGGACATCCATGACGGCGCCGAAGTCAGCCTTCACACTCACCGGTGGATTGGCATACTTGCAAGCCATGTCCTCAATCTTGCTATCATGGTAGTCGATCTTGGACTGTGAGAACTTCAGACCATGCGCCGTGCTGATGACCACGGTGCGCTCATTTACCCCGATGATACGCTGGTCCCTGAGCTTGAACAGTGCAGCGAGTGCAACACCAGTATGTGGGCAAGCAAACATCCCAGTGCGGTCAGCGAGTGACATTGTGTTCATAAGTTCTTCCTCCGTGGCCTCCTCGACAATGCCATTTGTTGCCTGGAGCGCCACCACCGCACGGTCAACAGACACGGGATCACCGATCTGAATCGCTGATGCAAATGTCGGCTCAGCCACCTGTGGCTGGAACTCAGTCCACCCTGACTTGTAATACCTGTATAGTGGGTTCGCATTGGCAGCCTGCGCACAGACGAGCCGCGGCACACGATCAACAAGCCCAAGCACACGGCACATCTCGAATCCCTTGTAGAAGGCATATATGTTCCCAAGATTGCCTCCTGGCACAATGACCCAATCTGGCACCTCCCAATCAAACTGCTGCAGTATCTCAATGGCCGCTGTCTTCTGCCCCTCGAGCCGAAGTGAATTGAGCGAATTGGCAAGGTAAATAGGCAGCTCGGCAGTCACCTCCCTGATGAGCCGCATGCAGCCGTCGAAGTCCGTGTCCAGCGAGAGCACCGTGGCGCCGTTGGCGATCGGCTGGATGAGCTGCTCCAGCGAGATGCGATTGGCCGGAAGGAAGACAATGGACGGGATCCCCGCGGCCGCGCAGTAGGCGGAGAGCGCGGCGGAGGTGTCCCCCGTGGACGCGCAACCGACGCCGGCGATGGGGCGCGAGAGCGGCGCGCGGCGGAGGCGGTTGACCTGGCTGACGAGCACCGTCATGCCGAGGTCCTTGAAGGAGCCGGTGTGCGAGATGCCGCAGTGCTTGACCCAGAGGTCGTTCATCCCGCCGAGGTGCTCGCGGCCGAGGCGCTCGGCCCAGAAGAGGTTGGAGTTGCCCTCGAAGAGGGAGACGATGTGGTCGGGGTCGATCTCGGGGAGGACGAACTCCTTCTTGGACCAGACGCCGGAGCCGTAGGGCCAGGTGGTGCGGCCGACGCGGGAGTCGAAGAGGTCGCGCCAGTAGGAACCCGGGAAGCGCGCGAGCGCGTCCATGTCGTGGCGCACGTCGAGGAGGCCCCCCGAGCTGGAGCGGTAGACGATCTCGTCCAGGGAGTAGCGCTCATCGGGGTCGCCGTTCGGGGCTGGCGGGAAGGGCGCGTACCACGCCGACAAGCCCTGCTTCGGGGCGCGGTGCCGCGCGGCCTCCTCACGGATGTTCTCGTCCGCCGCGCGTCGGTGCTTGGTGGTGCCGGCGGCTGGCTGGGCCGCGGCGGGGGCGGAGGCGTCGGTGGCGCAGCGGACGCGGCGGGCGTTGGGGCGGAGCGGGAAGTGGGGGCTGGGGGTGGTGGAGCGGGGGTGGGAGAGGAGGAAGGAGAGGGAGGAGGCGTGGGTGGTCGCCGCCATGGTAGGGTGGAGCTGGCGGCGCGGCGGCGGCGGCGGCGGAGTGCGATTAGGGAGGAGTGACGCGTGATAAACGGTGGATGGAGGGTTTTAGGGAGGTGGATCTGGACGCGTAACGGGAGAAGCGAATTTTATAATAGTCAGTTTAAAAAGACTATAGTAACATAGGATTTATATATTTATCTTATGATTTAATAACTGTGCTAAAAATTAGAGGGAGAAAATAAATATATATTATTAAAGGTGAAAAGATCCGAAAATTGCATCTATACCATCACTTTGAAGCCCATTTTCATCCATACCACCACCCCGTGTCACTAACATATGGGCCCGGGCCCGTTTGTCATAGACACGGGTGATGGTATGGATGAAAATGGGCTTCAAAGTGATGGTATGGATGCAATTTGCCCTTATAAAATTTGCTTTTCGTGACAGAGTCGGTGGAAAGCTGGACGTATGCGTAGACGGTGGTGATCTAACTGATAAACAGAGACGGGTTCTGAAGAATCACGTTCGAAAGGTTCTGGAGGATATCACGTTCTGTCACTAGTCGGCAGTAGCAAAAGAGTTGTCACTAGTCGGCAGTAGCAAAAGAGTTGCAGATAAGTGTTTGTTACAATAAAAAAATAAGAGCGATGTTTTTTCCAGATGAATAAAAACAGATGTTCCTTGGAGGCAACAAATAACAGTCATCCGATATCATCTAACGTCTAGGACATCATCTTCTATTTATGGCCATCTTCTTCCTCTGTGTGTTGAACCTCATCTTATCGTGCTCCCCCGCCCCACCTATCTTTGGTCATCTCCGGCAATGAGGACACGTTAGATCTCCTCCTACAACCCACGTCATGCTAACCTGATGTGCCAAAATATCCCCATCCACCCTGGTGCACCGACCGTCCTCTATCGTTCATGGCTGGGGTGCCCTCGCCACCTCACCGCCCTACACCCGCCTCCTTCGCCCGCCCAGCCTGTTTTCTCGGGTGTCCCTCTAAACCTAGAAAGTACATCGATGACTCTAAAAACCTCCTCTTCAAATCCTAAATTGGTCATTGTCCCCTGATTCACGTTCCTAAATTTTTACGGTCTCAAATTTAGTAAGCGTACAAAAATAGATAAACAACCGGTTACTGAAGAACCCAAGTATTGGTTGGCTTAGGCTTCTACAGTGTTTGGCTTAGAGTGAAGCCTCAAGAGAAAGGCGGGCTTAAAAAATCCCCATAACATAAAAAGAATCCTGTGAATCCAATATATAGCATTTGATGTGTGATGAAGTGATCTGAGAAATAAAATTAAAATATATTATGGTTTATATGTAATGAGTGATTGACAAGGTTGTCGATTTAGTTTGCTGAGTTTCAGATTGTTTGGGTTGTACGAAGAGTCCACACAATTATTTGGATGGTATGTAGTTTTGAAGTGAACTGGGATGTGCGAAGAGTTCGTATATTTTCTCGAAAAGTCCGCAAAATTCTTCGGATAGTCCGTATTTTTAACTGAACTTGGATGTGCGGAGAGTCTACACATTTTCTCGAAGAGTCCGTATTTTTGTGGAGTGTCCGCTCTTTTCTTCAGAGAGTCCGCAGTTGAGTAAAATTTTAATTTCGATTGGAATGTGCTCTAAGTTGATTTGAGTTTTTAATTGAGCATTTTGATTATGGACTAACTGTAGATGGAGTTAAAGATGTGTGTTTACTTATTTTATGATGTGCAGGTGATGGATACAACTTGACGATCGATGACGGGTGATCGGGACCAAGTGGGATGCTTCGTGCTAGATGATCAAGGAGGCTAAGCGGATTCAATGGTGATCCTAGCGGTATACGTGGAGGTCAAGCAAAGCTTGGGAAATAGATGAAGACAGCGTTTTGACAAAATCAAGCGAAAGGAATGCCGGTGTAAGTGACAATGCGGCCCGATGGATTGGGAGCGGTAGAGACTTGCCAGCGGTCTGGATCGCAAAACGGAGTATACACGTCGATATCACAGCGCTTGGTTAATGTGTAAACAAGTGGCGTGTCACGTTTTGAAAAGCATGCAAAGGGTTTCGTGATTTGGTCTCAGAATCGTGTGAGGACTGGAGTAGTACGTGACACCATCACAAAGCTTGTGTTAAAGTAAAGCTAAGTCGTGAAGGCGTCGCGGCTGTTCGAAGAATAAAGAAGAAAATAAACCAAAATATTATCGGACATGTATTACATGAGAGGGGTATTTTAGAAAAAAACTAGTAAATTAAGAGGTCAAATTTTCTAGACCTATAAATATAGGGATAGGACTAGAGAAAGTCTTGAATCAGTCATTTGAGCATCTTGTGTCACCCATATGAAAACATTATTCCAGGGTTTTAGAGGAGAGTCTTTGAGTAATGAGTTTATTTTGTTACATATAATTTAATTTTTCTTATCCTAGTTTTTCTCTATTGGTTATCTTATTTGTGTGTAAGTTTTTTTTTCAATGTTGATTTTCGTTTTTCTTTTTAGCTGAAATTCTAACACATCATGAGGTTGTTTTCTTGACGTTAAAAATATAAAATTCACATACACAAGTCAAAGAAAGACGCCGGCTATACACGTCGGGATAGTGGGGCCCGCATCGCCAAAGCCCAGCTAAATCTAGGAGGGGGCACTATATGGGCAAGCAGCACAGGACAACGGGGCGGCCGCGAGGGGAAGGTGCAGCAGCTGCCACCGGCGAGCGAGATAGATGGAGGGATTGTGCGCGCCATATTACGTTGTGCCCCTTTGTGCATCCATCTGAGGTTCCCGAGGCCGACGAAGAGCCACGGCTTCTGGGAGCCGCCGCCGCTTTACAGGCGCAGGCGGGAGCGGGAGCGGTAGGCAGCGTGCTTCTGCGGTTCGCTCGATCGGAGGATACGCGGCGGAGGCGGAGGCGGGCACGCCAACACGAAGCCGCACGGTTGTCAACTTGTGCTTCTATCAAACGCGGTTCGGGTTGACGGGTCCGACCTGTACACGGAACACCACGTTTGCCTTAGCAGGCCGGCCCAGCACTACTTGCTATGTATTTTTTGGCTATAAGAACGCCCTTCGCTCTAATGAAATACTGTAGAAATTCTTGTACTGTTCGGGAGTCCTCGTAGAGTAGAAACCTCTAAACTATTAGAATTCCACGATCTGCTTGGTCAGCGAGATTTTATTCTACCGATCCTGCAACCAAGGGTGCTAATAGCCTGTAGTAAAACGTTCGCGACAGATATTTAAGTAAAAAAAAGTCATTAACGACGGGTGATAATCGGTATTAGTGACGTGTGCAATATCTATCACTCTTATCACGTCACTAATGATAGGTTATTACTGACTGTGACCCGTCACCATTACTGAATATTAATAATGGGTTGTAATCTTGACCCGTCACTAATGATTGATTAATATTTTTCGTATTTTTTGAAAAAAAAAAGTAAAAAAATATTTTTTTTCACCCGAGTCATCTCAACGCAAACTCATTCCATATGCCTCACAAGCTACACTTTTTCACATCACATTATTTTCAAGTTTGTGTTATATGGGAATCGAACCCGTGACCTCCTACACGTGTATGTAGCCACCTTACCACATCTGTTATCACGTAGTTATGATAGTAACCGGATATTTTATTCTTTTAACCTTCTTTGTTGAATGTCATTAGTGACACGTCATAACTATGACTCGACACTAATAAATAATTTTGCCAAATTTCATCGAGGGTTATAATTTGATAGCTGACTCAGATTGTATTTGGTAAAACGGGTATAACTTTTGCATACGGATTCCAATTTTGATGTTTTTTTTTAACTCTACTTACATCTTAAAAAAAGTTACATCCGTTTCTCCCCGACTTTGTCGGTTTTAGAGGATTTTTTTTTGCCAAAAATGGCTTGAAAAAATGAGTTCTCGCTCCCGGAAGTTTCTACACCGTTTTCGAAACGCGCGCTTGAGTCTATAGCCGTCACACTTTACATCAAACTTGAGCGGAAATATACAATATTTCCTATTCTAGTGCTGCTGAGGTGAGAAAAAATAAGAAAAAAAATAAAAATAAAAAAAATATTTACGAATGTTGTCATTAGTAGCTGGAGCTGGTCATTAGTGGCGGGTTACAAGTTGACCCGTCACTAATGGTTGGCCTAGGATGACCTGTCATTAATGACCTTATCATTAGTGATGGGTCACAACTTGATCTATTACTATTATCATCAGTGACGGGTCATGTTACGACTTGTCACTGATAACCTAGTCATTAGTGACGAGTCACAACTTGACTCGTTATTATTATCATCAGTGACAGGTCTATATTTGGTTCCGATCAGAATAGATATTAATGATGCATTCTTATTGGACCCGTCACTGATAGAATATTAGTGACACGTATTGAGTAGCCGCAACTAATGTGGTATCTCATTTGCTCGTTTCTTATGTAGTGAGATGAAGAAGAAGATCATTTATTAGAGGATGGAGAGGAAAAAGGTCCATATTGTCTCCTTTAACTATTGCTCTAGTCTATTTGTCCCCTCCCTTTAAACCGCAAAATTAGATAACCCACCTTCTTTAACTATTCAAACTAGTATAATTTACCTCCTTAACTGGTTTTGATGGCGATTTTATCCTACGTGACGATAACTCAGCCTGCTGACTTAGCCAAATAGTTAAATAATTTTGATGACGTCGAAGGCCACCACAACATCAAGAACATAAACACAAAGTCACTGAATCCAAGACAATCTCATCGGTCACGTCATCGTTCCCGCCGAACTCGTCGTTGATCTGCATATCATCGTTAACCTCCTCGGTGTGCTATCACATCGGCCATCAACTTCCTCCATGCGAGGCGCGAGCACGAAGCTCGTCACAATAGTTGAGGGAGGCAATCTAGGAGTTCGCTGGAGACAGCGGCGCCTAGATTGAGCAGCAGCAAGGGGCTCATGGTGGCAACTCGATCGGGACTGGCGCATGTGAAGGGGTCGATGGCTACAACATCAGTGGGTGACCACAGAGCTAGCGAATCAGATGGAGCGGCATCGATACGACGGGGCTACGGTGGCTCGAACGGCCAAAGCAGGGGAGGCCGCCGTGGGCAGGCTTCCACAACGTGTTGCAACGAAAACGAGCTGCTTGGCCTTCTTCGTGGCCTCACAAGGATGGTGTCAGAGTGAGGAATCAGGCAGTGATGGCTCCTATCAGCAACGCAACGGCAGTCGGAGCAGGGCCACAGCGACAGCTTCGCGCAGTGGTTCATCGCCATATAAGAGACATAAGGGAGATTCGTGGCGTCCTGGAGATTGTGCATGCGTGGTGAATCGGCCGGAGATGCACCCAAATCGGCGAGGCGACCGCCGAAGCAGGATGTCGACGCTGGAGAATATGGGTCTGGTTCCGTTGAAATTGAGCATGACATCGAGCGCATGAGCATCGCTTCGACACGAGGAGTCAATTTCTAAAGCCAGCCGGCGACAGAGTGGCTCGAGTGGAGCTGCCCATGGTGGTCAGAGGGGAAAGAGAAAGTGCTACGTGGCAACGATGCTATGGTGCATTCCCAGACAAACTGAAGGGTGCTCGAGCATCGTCTCGATGCGGGGAGTGAATCCCTTCATCGAGATGAGTCGAAACTTGCCCTGGTTGGGCCATCCACGGACACCCCAAACTTGAGCACGAGCAGCGCCAGGCCATCCGTGTTCAGCACTGCCGTCGCATGAGCTCCATGACAGCGACGCAGCACCCGCCAACAGCAACGCTGGAGGAGCTACTTCGCACGTCTGCCTACGCTATCGACCACGCGCACCTCCCCTGCACACCAAAACGCACCAACTGGAGCAATTGCACAGCCCCACAATGCCTCCCCTACACGCCTAAATGAGAGAAGAAGAAGAGGACGAGATGTCATATGACATGTGAGGCCCACTGCCGCGTGTAATCCACATCGGACAAAACCACTGTCCAAACCTATTCAAGGAGGAAAAACAAATGGTTTTAATTGTTAAGGAGTCTGTGTAACTAGTTTTTCAATTGACGGAGTAAAATCAGATTAAGAGTTGAAGGAGTCAAAATGGATTTTTGCGGATGTAGATAACCTTTGGGAGTTATGATGGGCTCATCATACTACAAGGCCCACAATGAGAACTCTAGTCAAAAGAGCCCAATTTGTACAGCCCATTGATCACATGAGTAGAGTAGATTAGTTGGCCCATGGGCAATGGTCACTTGAGGAGTTTTTTTTTTACATTTTCTAACTTAAAAAATTAAATAAATAGCTTCGGGATGAAAAAATTTACAGGAATAGACGTCTACCGCCCTTTCAAAAGGTTGCAACCCTTTCAGAGGATGGTAAGAATGCCACGGTGGCAAGTACAGGTCTTATCACCCTCTCAAAGGACGGTTAGCCCTTGTAGCCAATCGAGAGGGTGGTTAGTTACTGTTCCCGCAGTGAACATCACTCAGCGCTCAATTTTCTCTTACCATCTACTCTGTTTAAAATAGTGATCTTCTGTTGCTCCAAAAATCTTAATTTTTTTTTACATGTTTCATAATCCATGTGCAACCCATTTTAATTGGATTCACTTAAAAATCATGTTTATAATTTAAACTAAAATTCTTAAAAAGATACTTTTATAACTTCTAGAAATTGTTAGGGGCATCAAATAAATTCTCAAAAATCTAGAAAAAATTACTAATATTCTTATTATATAATGGAATAATTTCTAAAATTATTTTCAGCCCTAGGTTTTTATATGTTTGAATTCAAATAGAATTAAAAGAAGAATATCACATGAAATTATAAAAATACATATAAATGGAGCATTACAAAGGAACTCACTTTTTTACCATATAACCTATGGCTGAAAATAATTTTAGAAATTAGTCCATTAGATAAGAAGAATATTAGTAATTTTTTCTAGATTTTTGGGAATTTATTTGATGCCCCTAACAATTTCTACAAGTTATAAAAGTACCTTTTTTTAGAGAATTTTAGTTTAAATTATACACATAAATTTTAAGTAAATCCTATTAAAATAGATTGCACATGGATTATGAAACATGTAAAAAAAATTTAAGATTTTTGGAGCAACAAAAAACCACTATTTAAAAAAAAGATGATAAAAGAAAATTGAGCGCTAAGTAATGTTTACTGCAGGAATAGTACCTAACCGCCTGGCTGCAAGGGCTAACTGCATTTTGAGAGGGCGGTAAGGCCTGTGCTTGCTACTGTGATATCTTTACCGTCCTCTAAAATTGTTGCAGCCCTTTGAGAGTGCGATAGTCGTCTATTCCTATAATTTTTTATTCAGAAGCTATTTATTTAATTTTTTAAGTTAGAAAATACAAAAATAAAAAAACTCGTCACCTGAGTATGGAAGTCAGCACTTAACGTTGGGCCAGCTAACTTGAGGAATTAGCTCATATGATACGGGATCTTTTTATTTTTATATTTTTTAAATCTTAAAATTGCGGATATATGTGTTAGTTCTGAAAATTTTGCAACTCTACACTCAACGAGCGACATATTAAAAAAAATACAACATTCTAATACTCTTAAAATTCAAAGAAATATTAAAATAATCATGAAAAATTATGAAAAACAATATTAACTCTAATGCTCTTAAATTTGTGATGGACCTTTTTTATTTTATATTTTTAGATTGTGAAATATTATAATCTAGCTTTTGAAAATTCAACGGATGACAGGAGCATTGAATTGTAAACTTTTAAAATACACACATATATTTACAATTTTTAGATTTAAAAAATAAATAATAAAAAAATTTCTCTGGTACGCAATGTACCTGATGCAATCGTGCAAGTAGCAGCAGTAGCAACAGCTAATTAATCGGGGCCCGAGATAGTTAAGTTTTTCTCAGTAGTCTTGCAAGGCAAACAAGCCCAATAATTGATTGGCGTGTCTTGTGCCGGCACCTGATACTGAGAGCTGATTCTGCCCATGGCCACAAATTATGGCACCTTCGTTTTTGTATTTTCGGCACATAACTAAACTTGAATAAAATCTTGACAGCCTGAGATGTTTGCAATTTCCATCCATAATCTCTACTCCAACATGCACCGTTTAGAGTTTAGTAGTTCTGTCTGAGAAAGTGCATGATTTTTTAGAAACATCAGTACAAACTTTCAGACATACGCACACATTCACATAACGCGACGTGGAATTTGAAGATTGACGAAGATAGATTGTCATTTAAAATACAATATCTTTTCCATAAATTATAGATTATGGTCTTATGGGAATTGAACCAAATCGTATGGATTTTTATAGGACACCAGCGCGTGATTCAACAGCCAAAATTTGTCGATCCCACCGTCACTGACCTGTGGGGCCCGATACTTCGTCCTACCTGAAAGCTTGGAGCCCGCGCGCCCGTGCCACATGCATCTTTAGCGACCGACAAGTGGGCCCGAGGACACGTGTCAAACACATCCGATCCCACACGTTTGAATTATCTCGCGGCGATACCTCAAAAACCAAGCGAAGCTCGCACGGAAGAATAGATTGCGCGAGCCACAATTTTCGAACAAATCAAAAAAAAGAAGGAAAAAAAATCCAAAATGGCCACTAGTGGCCTTGGCCTCTCAACCTCCTTCCTCCCCGGCCACGACACCCTCCTCCGGCGCCGGCGCCGGCGGCCTGGGCCGGTGAGCCCTGCCGCCGAGTCGTTCCGCCCGGTGAAGGCGGAGCTCGCCGGCACGGCGACGGAGCTGGGGCGGCAGCTGGTGGAGGCGGTGGGCGTGGGGCTCCCCTGCACCGTGATGGCGTGCGGCGACGTCATCTACCGCAGCACGCTCCCCCGGAACGACGGCCTCACCATTACCGCCCCCGGCGCCGCGCTCGCCCTCGCCGCTGTGTCCTACCTCTGGGCCACCCCCGGCGTCGCCCCGGGCTTCTTCGACATGTTCGTCCTTGCCTTCGCCGAGCGATTCTTCCGCCCCACCTTCCGCAAGGTGCATACGCGCTTCGACTCCGAACCCTAACTCTTCTATCGCCCCGATTCGTGCTGATTTGGTGCTTGGGCAGGACGACTTCGTGCTCGGGAAGAAGCTTGGGGAGGGCGCGTTCGGGGTCGTGTATAAGGCGTCGTTGGCGAACCCCGAAGCGGCAGAAAAGGTAAAGGCTAACGTTGCATCCGCGTGCAAAGACTTCAGTCCTGAAGAATTCTGGTTGCTAATCGATACTTGCTGTTTGCCTTAGACGACAAAGTGGAGTAGCAAGGTGAATAGAAATACTGTGCACTTGGGCATATTGATTATTGAAGTGTGCGTGCGTGGTTCCAACCTCGGAGAAGGGGGGAAAATGATTCGTGCTCCTGAAGGGAGTGACAAAATGTGTGTGGTGTGTACGTTCAGTATTGTGGTCACAAGAGCGAACTGTGCACTTCTGTGGTAGTTGTTATATGCGAATCAGTTGCTTAGTTTATTGATAATGTTGGACTTGAAAACTTCAGGATAGCTAAAACCATGTAAAGTGCGGAAACAAGGCTGGTCATACTAATGGCTATGACTTCTTTTGTTCATCTTGAAGCAAGGGGCTGTGGTCGTGAAGAAGGCAACAGAGTATGGCGCGGTGGAGATATGGATGAACGAGCGTGTCAGGAGGGCATGTGCTAGCAGCTGTGCAGATTTTCTTTATGGCTTTCGTGAGGTATACACTCAATTAGGTGCTTATGTTGCAGCCTTTTTTCCTCACCCCTCCTTTTATCTCAACATAGGATTAAGTCCACATATGAACTTAGCTTTCGTTACTAGAAATCTAGAATTTGATTGATTCCTGAAACTCGCATTGCATGTTGCCTTTTAGAGCAAAGCTAAAGGTAAGGGGGCTGATGAGTATTGGCTTATTTGGCGTTTTGAAGGCGAGGATACGCTTTTTGATCTCATGCAAAGCAAGGAGTTCCCTTACAATGTAAGTGCTACCTTCAGGCTTGAAAGATATTATGGCGCCAGTTAAGTTGCTTGCTTGCACAAACTTCAGTTGAACCAGTTTCTTTTCTCAGGTTTGTCATGCTATTCGCTTGTTTGCATGAATTTAACTGATTACCGTCACCTTGATACTGAGAGCTTCTCATAGCTATACTTGCTTACACTGTGTCGACTTGCTGACCTGTACTAGAATGATCACAAGCTCCAATCACCTTGATATGTGATCGGTTGTATTTGTTTGGAACTATGCTAGTTTAATGACATCAGTATGATTTTTTTAGCTTATCAGACGTCATTAGCTTCAGTTTATGATCCGCAGTTAGTGAGAATTTTCAGACATGTCTTCCTTTTGTTAACATTCTCATTGCATGGAAAATTAGCAACCTTTTCCTTCTCATCTACTTTTGAGGTGACAATTCCATGTAATGCATTCTATCTTTTGAGTCAACAGAAGCCATAACAAATTTACATTGGCATGCAGTAGCTATCATTTGCTTAACAGTTGCAATTCAATTTTGTCTGTGGTCAATCAGGTTGAGACAAAGATTCTTGGCGATGTCCAGGACTTACCTAAGGGAATAGCGCGAGAGAATAAGATCATTCAAACGGTGATGAGACAACTCTTATTTGCTCTTGATGGACTTCATTCGACGGGGATTGTTCACAGAGACATAAAACCTCAAAATGTGATCTTTTCAGAGGGTAATAACAAAATCTCAGTTTGTTTGTAATCTCATGCTAAAATCTTTGGACCAATTTTCAACTTTTTGTCTCTGATAGGATCACGAACCTTCAAAATTATTGATCTTGGAGCAGCAGCTGACTTACGAGTAGGCATCAACTATATTCCCAACGAATTCCTTTTGGATCCAAGGTACTTACAGCTACCTTTGTTATCAGGAAGTGTATAACATGCCAAAATTATAGAAAAGTTTTCCACTAGTCAAACATTTTACCTTGTGAAAAGCTGTTACTGTGATGTGCTAATATGGTTCCACTAGAAAGTTGGTTGAAGTTTTACCAATACTTCGCAGGTATGCTGCACCAGAGCAATATATCATGAGCACACAAACACCATCTGCTCCTTCTGTTCCAGTTGCAACAACTTTGTCTCCAGTCCTGTGGCAGGTATTATTTAAACTTTCTTTTCATGTCAGTCCTCTAAAATAATTGTTACGATCAAGATAATTGCTTGAGCTGATGCAGTAGTGTTTTTCATTGACAGCTGAATCTTCCTGACAGATTTGACATATATAGCTTGGGCCTCATATTCTTACAGATGGTAAGTGATTACAGGGAATAGTATTTGTAGGTATCTAGAAAATAGATGGAGGTACCATTATGCATTATAAAATAGTACATTAAGCTATTACAAATTTGCATTGCATGCTACGCGCAGGTGCATCTTAAAGCACACAACTAGGAAACCCGACACGTTCTAAAACTGTCATTTTTCCAATTTCCACAGACCACAGTGACTTTTTATTCATTGGTTTGAATCTCAAAGTACTGATCTCCCCTGTATACTACTGCTTGGATAGGCTTTTCTACTCTGTTCATCTCTCATCAAAGTACTATCCAGTTTTTAGCTAGTACTTGCCTGCAGCTGCTATTGTATTAGTTATCACTGACTTACAAGATGGTATGAGATCAGAGTTGTTTTGTGTTACGACATAACATGAGGTACTGACACCGTATTATATTACATGCAAGTGTGTTTTCCTCTCTCCGTTCAACCTCCTTTTTTAGCTCTGCCAGCGCCAGCGCCAGCCCAGCTAAGCTGGTACATTTTGCCCACATCTTCTTAATATATGTGGAGTATGCTCTGCAGCTAGCTGCATCTCCACACTCTTTTTCAGCCAGCATCATCCATATATATCGGGAGTGACACCAGACTTGACCTGTTTGCACTGTCATTTTCAACCTGATTTTTTTCCATGGTGTTGTAAGATGCAGATTTGCACTAAATTGCAACACAGAAATCCGCTGGGAGGATCTTATTGTTTTCTTTCCTTTTTTTCCCGGTACAAGACATAGCATGGCAGCATCTGTGGAATTTCATAAAATATCTTAGTTAATCTTTTTAACTCAACATTCTTTTGTAGGCATTTCCTTCATTACGAACTGACAGCAGCCTCATACAATTTAATCGCCAACTGAAGAGATGCGATTACGACTTAGAAGCTTGGAGGAACTTGGTGGAGCCCCGAGCTACTGCTGAGCTTCGCAGGGGCTTTGACATCTTGGATTTAGATAACGGTATTGGATGGGAACTCCTCACATCGATGGTTCGGTACAAAGCGCGGCAAAGGACCAGTGCTAAGGCTGCATTGGCACACCCGTATTTCAACCGTGAAGGCCTTCTTGGTCTTTCTGCCATGCAAAACTTAAGGCTCCAACTGTTCCGGGCAACCCAAAAGGACTACAGTGAAGCAGCCCGATGGGTTGTCGGCCTCATGGCAAAATCAGGAACCGAAGCAGTGGGAGGCTTTACAGAAGCACAGCTTCAAGACCTTAGGGTACGTATGGCAGGAGCTTACCCCCTTTTTTTTTTCACCTTGAGGCAGTATGCTTTAAAATAGGAGTTGTAGACTTGTTGCAGCAGTTTGCAGACGAACGTTTCATTTCGTTTTCAGAATGCTGACTCAAGTGATAAAACATATGATCTGTCAGGACTCAGGAGAACACCAACCACTCACCACTTGTGATTTTTCCTCTTATTTGTGTAGGAAATAAAACCAAAGAAAGGCAGCGCCCAGCGGAACGTGCTTGCTTCCCTGCTGCGCGTGCAGAGAAAGATTGTGAAAACGATCAACGAGAGCATGGATGAGCTTACCAGCGAGCGCAAAAGCATTTGGTGGAGCCGGTGGATACCGAGGGAGGAGTAGGCAGGCACACACCTGTACATTGTTCACTCCTGTAAAAAACGTCGCCAATTAGCAATGGTTATGGTATACTACTATATCCTACTTACTTCCTGCCGGCTGGTGACTGGCGAGTAAAATTTGTCTGCAAGACTGTATAGATGTAAATATTTTACATATGCATTGAATCAAAGTTTTTGGGATCCTTATTGTTAGTTCATAAGGACTCAACTGTGCTTGATTAACCTGTGATTGGGGTTCTGGTAGCTTGCTGCTCTGGAAGTATCTTCCTCACGCGGTGCAAGATTCCATGACAGGTCACTTGTGCTGTGGACCCGTGGTACCATGATTGCACTAGGCTGCAATCTTTTAAACTGTAGCAAGGCTGCACCTCGTGATGACTGATGAAGTGATGACTGGTGAATGTAGTTTATGACTCGGTTGTGCCATTTTGGCCCTTCTCTCTTGTTGCATTTATCCGAGTGGTCCTCCATGGACCATGGACCATGGTCCTCTTCTTGGCCCTTCTCTCTTGTTGCAATGAGTTTTCACCAGGCCATCCCTTGTACTTTATTTTCTCATGCAATGTTGATGAAGTCCTTTCTATAACCTCATGGAGCTATTTTTCTGTGGTGTTTTGCTTGTTTGTTTCAGTTATGTACTTATGTTGCATATTAGCCCAGTGGAATCTTCATTTCTAAGATTAGAATCGGACACCATCGAAATAAAACAAACCATAACTAGTAACAATCGAATTGTATCTAAAAGGAGTTTATGTAGTGCGATTATTGTGGCAGAAGTACCGAGCAAATTAAAATGTCACATAGCAACAACCATAGATTCATGGTTGCTTAAACCTAACTCTGAGCAGCGCGTACAACCATTCGAATACAACTTGAGTACAACTCAAGATCCAATGGTTGATATCATTTGGATGATTTAAATATATGGTTGTACTCGAGTTGTACTAAAATGATTGTAGGCGAAGCATTTCCCAAAACAATAACGACATTGACATCAAATTTTCTAGCCATCCTTTGTCTTTATTTAGCATATAGTGCAATAATCACAAATGGAAGGCTGGAAGCTAATCATGCCCTTCAGATTGTTCAGTTCCCCATTATAATTCAGACTAAAAAACAGCTATTAATGATGACCACAAAACACCACAATAAATTTGTTCGTCCTTTTTTCGGTTATATGGTAGGGCGAGGCAAGTCCAGCGTCCCTTCTTTGGCATGACGCATGGTTTTGTTTCTTAATTTTCTTCGGGGGACCCTACGTGGCGGAAAAAGAATATGTAAATTCTAAGTAACGAATCATGTGAGACATACATGTTAGTTTGCACATTAGACCCTTCAGTGGCGGATACAGAGCAATCAAATAAAATGCTCATCCACCTCTCTCTTCCTCTCATTCCATCCCCCATTCTCCCTCTCTCTTTTCTTCTTCATCTCCCTTATCCATAACAAAAAAATGTCTAAGGAGGACGGCTTCCATTGGCAGCGAGGCAGTAGGGTGTCTACTGAATCTGCATTTGATACCCTTCACTTCTATGAACTCATGTGTGTATTTTTTTATTTAATATTCTCATGGGAAACAATATTATATCCCAAACTAGTACGTAGTATAAACGTGGATGACCGCTGGACACAAACTGAGTACAAGCAATTAAGCACCCGAGTGCGTGTCATGTCATCACACCCTGTTAACTATTTGATTTTCATCATCTGATGAATAGACCTACATCTTGGGAAGGAACTAATACATAGCAGGGTGTAAAATAAAACAAACGCACAACAGAAAAGTCTCAATACTAGAATGTCTTCCTATGCTACAATTGACCAAAATCAACCAAGGATAGAGTCGATGGCCACACTGCTAACGAGGTTAGGTTTTTAGAAGGAATTTAGGTTTTGAGGTTGAAGAGGTCCCCTGAACTCCCCTAGAGAGCCCTGAGGTAGTAGGGTGGTAATATGGTGGTGCGGCTAGGCGACAGCAGTGTCGATGGCAGCGAAACATTGATGGGCAGTGCCAGCAGCGGGGAAGTAAAGAGACGTGAGTAGGAGGATAGGACACATGCAAGAAATGAGCAACAACATGAGAGGATGACACACGAGCACGATCAGAGATGGAAGAAGCGTGACACGTCGGACGATGATACATCAAGATTATAGATTTTTGTTTTTCAATATGTTGTCATTTTGATCCTCCCATACTATAATCCACCCACCATCAGTCTATCAGATTTACTCCTACTTAGACACATTAGTTGACTTTTTCATAAGCAAGAGAGAAAAATATTCTAATCCAATGCATAGTCTCAATCCTTATTACTTATTCACACCATTTTTTCTGGTTTGGAGGGGTTTAATGCAAAAATTGAGACATCTATCAACCCAAACATTTTTTTGAGTTCAGACCTTATTTGATTAAGCTTTTACTTACTCCAAAGCCGAACCAAACAACAGTGTTCAGTCTCGAACCTTCCGCCAGTAAATCACAAGCGCTCGTACGCAACTTCGCAAAAGCACCCTCTACTTGTTCATTTTTCTCCCCCGCGTCGCGAAATTTGACACGCCGACACAAAATAACCCCCCCCCCCCACCACCACCAAAAAACCGAACCAAACGCGTCCCCAGAAATAGCGAGGAAGCCAGAAAGGAATAGGAATAGCGGCGAGGAGAACGAAGCGGCCGCGCAGGAATGGCGTCGATGCAGAGCTGGCGCAAGGCCTACGGCGCCATCAAGGACACCACCACCGTCAGCCTCGCCAACCTCAACTCCGACTTCAAGGTGCCCCCTGATCTAGTGTCTTCCCGCTCCGGTTTTCACGGATTTTTTCGACCCAAGTTTGGTCAGAGTTCATCCAAACCCTAGTTTTTTTTCCTCGGTGGCGTGTTTGGGTTCGCGCGGCGGTCCTCGGATCTGTGGGTTTTGACTGGTGTCTACTTGCCTTTGTAGGATCTGGATGTGGCGATCGTGAAGGCGACTAACCACGTGGAGTGCCCGCCCAAGGAGCGCCACTTGCGGAGTGCGTTGATTCATTCTCACACCATATATGGCATATTAAAGCTTCTGCCTAATTTAGTGTTTATATGGGGATTGGAATTAGATCGTGCCCCCTAAGTGGGAGCCTGAGGTGTGTGTGCTTTTCCGTTGGGTTCGGTGTTTGATGGGGTAATTGGTGTGTGTGTGGCGGTGTTGCAGAGATTGCCGCGGCGACGTCCATCTCCAGGCCGCGGGCAGATGTCGCCTACTGCATCCACGCGCTTGCCCGCCGTCTTGCTAAGACCCGCAACTGGATTGTAAGTTCTATGTTCGCTTGAGATTTTTTGTTGTTCGTGCCTTATATAGGATTTTTGTTCATGTTGTTTGATGATTGTTTTTTTTTTCTTTGCAATTTTTTTTTGTGACGTATAGGTTGCATTGAAAACACTTGTAGTGATTCATAGACTTCTTCGCGAGGGCGATCCTACATTCCGAGAAGAGCTTCTTAATTTTACACAAAGGGGACGTATCCTGCAACTTTCGAACTTTAAGGATGACTCCAGCCCAATTGGTTAGCATTTCTTCTTATTGTAGGAAATTTCCTGCTTATTACCTCTTCATTTCCCTATTTTCTGATGGCGAGTACCGTGCAGCTTGGGATTGTTCTGCCTGGGTGCGCACATATGGTTTATTTTTGGAGGAAAGGTTGGAATGCTTCAGAGTTCTGAAGTATGATGTTGAAGCTGAGCGTTTGTCCAAACAAGGTCAAGGTCCTGAAAAGGTTTGAAACATCATCTCATTTTGATGCTGCAACTGATTACTTTCTAGGATTGCAACTGTGTTAAATTTCAGTACCAGTTCTAGGTCACTAATGAATTCTTCAACTGATTCTATTTTGCTATCAGGGACACAGTAGAACTAGAGAATTGAATTCACAGGATCTGTTAGATCAACTTCCAGCTTTGCAGCAGTTATTATACAGACTTGTTGGATGTCGGGTGATTATCTCTTTAACTTTTGGCTTAACAAGTCTATAAACAGCTTCTGGTTTCTTTCATTTTCTTTTCTACTTTATCACATGACACAACTTTGCTTCGTTCTTGCAGCCTGAAGGAGCTGCGAATAACAACTACTTGGTGCAATATGCTTTAGCTTTGGTAAGTTCTGTTCTTTTGTTGTTCAATTTGTTTGTGTTCTATCCTCTAGTACTACACCTGCTCTTTTAGGCTTGAAAGCAATGTTTAAACCTTTTTCCATCTGAAGGCAATTTTTTTAAACTCAGCCTCAGCTTTTCAACCTATAAAAATGATATTGGTGAAAATAGAACAATCTAGTGTTATTTCTGCTATAACTCTGTATTCTACCTCTATGACTCAATGTCCTACTAGATACTGTCTAGGCCCCAACACACAATGTTGTTCCTTCTTACTTTTTCTACATGATGTGTATCCTGTACAATGAAAATACGTCCTTAAATTATCTATATTTGACTACTGCTGAGAAACATATCCTTCAATGCACCATGTTTTACTGCTGCTGAAGAATATCCATAAATATATGAATTATACTATCATTCATTGCTGTGTTGAAAGTAAGCTACCCTATACAAGTAAACATCTGCTTTATTTTCCTGAAGACTTCCACCAACTTACCAAATAAACAAGAATGTGGCATCGTAGCTTATGCTCTACCTGAGTACCATGCCTCATTTGTTGATTTGACCTCAGATCGTGACTATATCGCACAGGTGCTAAAAGAAAGCTTCAAAATTTATTGTGCGATAAATGATGGAATCATCAACCTTGTTGATAAGGTAAATGGTGGGTTTCAAGTGCAAATACCTTCTCGTGTGGCGCTGACAATGTGCACTTATGTTAGTTTTTGTTTGTCTAGTTTTTTGAGATGCCAAGACATGAAGCTATCAAAGCTCTTGAAATCTACAGAAGGGCTGGTCAACAGGTAACTCCAGAGTCCAGAAGATGATAGTGCAAAGTATATATTGATTCTGAAAAGATCAAAACTCTACATGTTTTCCTCATTCTTATCTGGTTAGGGTATTTGATACATTTCAGGCTGGGAATTTATCAGACTTCTATGAGAACTGCCGGGGTTTAGAACTTGCAAGGAATTTTCAGTTTCCTACTCTGAGGGAGGTGAGGATTTGTTCTGGCTGACAGATCTTTCACTATTTACACTGTTTTTTCCCCCATAACATCTTATGTAAGAATTTTTCGTCAGCCACCACAAACATTTCTTGCAACTATGGAGGAGTATGTGAGGGAGGCTCCGCGAATGGTTCCTGTTAGAGAACCACTGGTTAGTGCCTGGGTTATCATTATTATATTGTTTTCACTTTTGTCTACCCGCTTGTAGTTTAGGGATCTATCGATAATCAGTTGGAAAACCAAATGCTATTGTTTTGCTTGTGTTTTTCAGTGATGAGTCTGCCTTATTGAAGTTATGTAGCATTAAGATTTCAGCATGCAATTCCTGTAGCTTAAACGTCAACATTTCTTAACCAGAGATAGCAATTTTCATGTTTTTGAGCAATATCATTTGTGTGGTAAATTAGTAAATCTGTAAATGGCATAAATTCCATTTATCTGTTGTTTCGACATCATTTACACCTACAAAAGTGATTATATTACTAGTGCTTCTATTGCTGAACTTAAATTTCACGCTCATCCTTGTATTGACCATCTTAGGATATTTGGTGGTTTATTCCCCCAATTATGTATTCTTCTGATTACTGGAAATGAGATCAATTCATCAATCTTCAATTGTTCTGTCATCAGGAATTGCCTGAGAGGCTTCTACTTACGTACAGACCTGAAGAATCAGAGGAAATTCCTGAGCCTGCTCCTGTTGAAGAGGAAAGACCACCAGCTGAAGAACCTGTTCCAGTACCACCTGTTACTGAAGTTGTTTCACCTCCTCCCAAGACCAAGGTGGCAGATACTGGTGATTTGCTGGTAGGTAAAAGAATGCTTATATTCAGTGCTTTAACTTCCGTAATCTAAATCTTCTTTGCTTGATAGGGCTTGAATGATCCAAACCCTAGTGTATCAGCAATAGAGGAAAGCAACGCTCTTGCCTTGGCCATTGTTCCAACAGGTAATTTGTTATCACTGAATTCTTCTTGACTGTTAAGTATCTGCGAAGGATCTTCAACTTATTGATTGATGATAAATGATTTACATCTGTTAGATGCTGGTGCTTCAACAACTGGCACTACTGTACTGCAAGATAAGGGATTTGATCCAACAGGATGGGAACTTGCCCTTGTTACCACTCCAAGCAACACCACTTCTGCTGCAGATAGTCAATTGGTTTGTTTCTCTAATCTTTACCCTTTTCCTGAGGTTTTAATTTTCTCGTTGCAAGCTTGACGCTGTGACGGAGTGTTACCACTGTTACCGCTACTTTGACTTGGCACTTGTGTTGTGGGCACTATTTAGTATGGCATTCCACATCTTCCTGTTACTAAATAATACAGGCAGGTCCAAAATCTGTTTCGTTAGAGCAATAGGCACATATTCAGAGGTTGACAGCTTACATCATGTTTGATCTTATAATGTAGTGATGTAGATACGCTAGGTTGTGCAGGTGGACCAAGTATTGCTTTATGCTATCACAATATTTACGATGCCCATTCAGGAGCTTGCCTGAGTCTAAATGCCACTTGTACGATCATGGCAGGCATTTTAGTTGTTCTTTTGAGCAGTATTTTGATGGTTCTGCTGCTGTAATGGTAAATGGTTACTGTGCATAGAAATTATGCTGTGTAGGCCAAATTGCAAAGATGAACACGAACATGCATAAGTCCTACAATGCCCTGCATTGCACCAATAATTTAGGGTAGATGTAGCTCTTGTCGATCAGAATGCCCTTATAGTGCATAGTCAAGTGGATGACATGAATTACATGCCCTAGGTATGGCTAGTCAAGTGAATACTAATGTAGTGAGCCAAAAAAAAAGAGGAAGCCAATTGATGGTTATGCTAGAATGCAATCTCGTAAACCAATTCTCAGATTAGGTGGCCAAACCATATTAACAGCATTTGATATCAAAAATTGGCTTTGAAAGATTAATGGTATGTGAAAAATGAGAAAATGTTGATATCTGGTGTAAGTAGGGGCTTTCTGATGTGCCAAACAACATTCCTTATGAATGTGTGAGCTTCATAGTTAGGTCTCATCCTATTTTAGTTTGGTGTCTGGACTTGTGCAAAGGTGCTCTGTGTTCAAATAATTTTTGCTGTACTATAACTTGTGCTGATGAGAGTTCATTGGCTTGTCACAAAGGTTTCATTTTCTACTATATAATCTCATGTTAAAAATCATGATCAGGAAGTCATCTTCATCTTGATTCAATCAGGGTTGGCCTTGTCTAACGGTCACAATGGGCGACGGATTCCTTTAAGAACTCCCAGAATGTTTTATGCGTTTGGTTGCACCTGTTCATGGTTGTCTCCCGTAAGAGTGTTCCACTTATCGTACTTGACCTTGATCATAGTTGTCATGGCATCGGTATAGCGACGCCATATCGGCGTGCCTATTTTCTGGCTCTCGCCACGCCGACACCATGGTGCTAGCAGGTATGGCGTCTGCCGCTGCCCCTGCACTCCTCGCCGTCCGCCACCGCCCCTGCAGCCTGCGCTGTCCGTTGTCGCCCAGTGAGATCCAATCCGTCGCCGTCCGCTCATTGCTGAGAGAGAGTTGAGGGAAGGGAATGAAGGGGACAGGGGTGGCGTCTGTTCTGGGGCTGCAGGGGATTTGGTACTTATTGGGCCAAGTTGGGCTGCTTTCATGGTGGACGGTTGGATGCAACAGGATCTTCTGTGCATGCCAGCCCCTCAAGACCATATGGCACACTGGTTCGGGTAGGCTGGTGGCACTTCAGTTAGCACTAGCACTAGCAATTGTGAATTCTGAATTTCGGATAGCAGTATACTAGTATAGCACTAGTTCTGAATTCTAATAGCATTATAGCACACATTTTCAGAGCATAGCTATTTTGATTTCCTAATATCCTAGATAACTTTTGAGCTGAATTTACATTGCCATTTGCCAATGTAATTTCCTAATATCCTAGTCTATGATGTGTGTATGTGTGTATTCGTCACGTCTAAAGGTGTGAAGGTGGTGGCTCGCTGTGCCTCGCCACACCGCCATAACAACTATGACCTTGGTTCAGAAAACAACATTTTTAACTTTAAGGCATATGGTACCTGGAGCTTTTGCTTGTATGTGGCTGGATTGGTTTTTACTGGTTTTCTTTACTCAAGCTCCCCCTTTTTAACAGTTTTGGCAAGCCCAGCTGCCTTTAATTAAATTAAACTCATATACTCACTTTTTACAGGGTGGTGGATTTGACAAGCTCATCTTGGACAGCCTTTATGATGAGGGGGCCTACAGGCAGAGACAACAACAGCAGTTCAATGGTTCGGCAGCTCCTAACCCATTCATGACAACTGATCCATTCGCGATGTCAAACCAAGTCGCTCCCCCACCATCAGTTCAAATGGCTGCCATGTCTCAGCAGCATCAGCAGATACCAACGATGATGCAACCAAATCCCTTCGGACCACCAATGCAGCCACAGCTTATGGGAATGGGCCCTGCAACGAATCCCTTTCTGGATACTGGCTTTGGGGCATTCCCAGTGGCAAACAATGGGCATCAGCAACACAACCCATTCGGTGGCGCCCAACTTCTGTAGGCTACGTAGCAAAAGAGCAAGCTAATGCTATTTTTGTGCGATTATATCATGCATCGTGCCTGGCCATTCTTGTATGCGACGTGTATTGTGTATTGGCCTCACCACACGGTACTGCCAGGTGACCCTTGTTGTAAAGAAATTAGTGACATGTATAACCCCAAATGTGTCAATAAACAGTAGGACATCGTTATAACAAAACATATAAGGAGCGGTGGAATGTAGAACGGTTCTCTATATTGTTTATTCCGTTGCTGTTTAATTGCCAATCTCTTACATGCCATGCGATTGAGAGCTTTGCTTATTTCAGCTTTTGTTTTTGTTTTTTAAAAAGCTTTTAGTTTTTTTAAAAGCTGTTTTTGGATTTAGCTATTAATTTTTATAACAATTTTTTGTCTTTTCAGCACATATTTTTTTTTACAAAATCTACTCTCAGCTTTTAATTTATTTTTTAAAAGTAGGTTTTTGATTTTTTAGAAACTATTTTTTAATAAACCTGTTTGTTTGGTCTTTTGATTTTTTTTTCTGTTAAATCAGAAGCAGATCGAAACAAACATGCCTAAGGATCATGTGCTCTGTTGAATGTCTTTCCAGTGCCGTCTGCTCTCCAGGCCACAAACTGGAGTATGTTATTTTTATATCTGACCTCTCAGGCCTCTATAAGACTTGTGCGTCTTGCATGGTTTACATTGCATACGGCTGCTTTCCATTGCCTGATGAAACACTACGTACAATGTTTTCATCGTATTAAATGGTCTCCACTGTCTGGTAAGAAGGTTTCTACTGAACTAGGAAAAAGGTTAAGTTTTGGTCTCCGAACTATCGTGATTGTATGCCTAAGCTCGTCGGAAGTGATTTAAAGTTAACGGGATGGTCGTTTTGTAATCCACGTTGGCACATGTGATCACGTCAGCTCATTGCGATATGTCTAAATCGGTTGTTGTCCTCACCCATTCATTTGCCCTTTCTTCCCTATTGCTATGAAACCTGAGCCCGAGCCCCGCTGCTCGATTCGTCAACGGTGGCTGTAGAAGACAGCGGCGCAACACGTAGGTTGACATGGGGAGCTAAAGGCTACCAAGTAGACACGCTTGTGGAACGGATCCGGTGGAAAGATAGGCTCTTCATTCAGATCGAAACACTTTAGCGATTTTTTAAGTTATAGTTCTGATTTAATGGATTTAAGGCACATTTTGGTTCCAAATAGGGATGGATCTGTTTGCACTATTACGGTGGGAGAGAAGAGATTTGCTATATTGAGCATGATAAAATGTCTCTTGCATAAGGTAACCGGCCATCTTAAAGACCATTTCGATACAAGTGATCCTTTGGTGTTGCATTGGCTCTTCCCTGGTAAAGAATTAGTAAATCGTGCTAGCAAATGTCTGATTGTATATCTGAGGGAGGGGTTACAGACGTATTTATCGATCTTGTTGCTGTGGATGATCAAGAGGAAGAGTCTGAAAAGCAGGAAGACAATGATTGGGAGGAAGAGGCTGCAGAGGAAGGAGAGTTGCAGTTGTTGATACCAGAAAAAGACAATATTAAGGTAACAGATGCACTAAAGAAATGGATTTGTCTGATATGCTCAAACACTCTGAAAAAGATGAAAACATACATCACATAATCAGGATTTTTTTTCATGCCGTTAGCAATGGAAATAATGCATTTGAAGTCACTCAGAGAACACATATTCACTGTGAATCTGAATGACCATATTTGCTCATGTAGGCTTTGGCAGTTGTCATGATTGCCTTGTCCATATGTTATTTCTTTCATTTACTATAGCTCTAGGCCGCTGGAAGAATTCATATCTAAGTGCTACCATATGGATGAGTACAAGAGGATATATGATTTCTGCCTGCAGCCTGTTGAAGGCAAGATTTGCTGGTCTACATCAGAAAGAGATAGATCTCTACCACCTAGATGGTTGAGGATGCCTGGCAGGCTAAAGAAGGAGAGGAAAAGAGAAGAACAAGAGAAAAGGAAGCCTAACAAAATATCTAAAGTTGGTACTGCAATAGGTCGACTTGTATTGCAAAGAAAGGGTCTACTGCAACTGTAAGCCAGTCAACACCTCCTACACCGACTACGATGATAGTCCCAACATCTCAACAAAGTTATACCAGTAAGGGCAAGAGAAACGAAAGGCCTTCAACAAGCATGGCATGTCAAACATAAAAAAAAACAAAGCAGTGTCTATACTCTGAGAGCACTGGAACAACGATTTAGAATGTAAAGTGAACTTTAATTTTAACTTTTCTCTCATTTGCTTCTTCATGTGCATGTCCAACTTTCTATTTCCTACAAATACAACCTCGAATGCCTGAACAAATGATTTTTAGGATTATTGCAAAAGCTACTATTGCAAGTCATCCAGGTGATCAAGCATCAATCCTTTTGGAGGCTCAAGGTAGAGGAGGTTCAAGTGCAAGGGTCAATGTGACAGTGTCAGAAGTTGCGACTGCAAGTGCTTCAATCCATTCTATTGCACCTCCATTGAAGACAACTTTTGCAAGAACTCCATCATTATTGCTTCTGCAAGGCCCAAACCGCATGACTCAGTGAAGGCATGGTTCAATAATGTAGTAGTTGTTTTTGTTTAGCCAACTTGTGGGTTATGAAATGCCAGTGATGTTATCAGCCTGTGCATGTGGCTTGTTATGTCATTTGCTAAATATGTGGATTGTTTAGTTACTGGAGTCAACATGTTACTGGTTATATTAGCTATATTATCCGTCGAACTTGTGCCTTATGAAAAATTATTGTGTTTTAGCGAAATTAGTTGGCTGAACAATTTCATAATAAAGATACATGTATTTCATTCAAGGTCTATATAGGCACACCACTATCATCCCTATACAAAAAGCTAGTGCCTACAACATCATTAATCTCTCCTTCTCTAAGTTCTGAACTCTAACAACTAACTCAATACGAACTCTCTCCTTGTCCTCCACATCTCCTCTCAGAGCAAGGACCTCTGTCATACATCTGCTCTATGCAACTCTCATAGCATCATCCTCTATCAACTCTTGAACCTGCCTTCTTGCAACATTAAGCACACTTTACAGAGCAGCATTTTCTCTGCATAATCCACTCACCACATCACGCAAATCAATCACCACCTACTTCATGAAGCCTTTGATAGGATCGTCACACTAGAACCAGAAGTCGCAACCTTCACATGGCGCACGAAAGCAGAGAGACAAATAAATCAAAAGAACACTAAGCATTGCAACACCGCAACTGCAAATCCAAGTCAAATTGATGACTTACCCTTGAGTTAGCGCACTTTAGATACCTTCGTGCCGGGTTCAAATTGCTTCATGAGATGAATCGGACTGCCTTCGCACCGCATTTGCACATCACGGTAGGTGTGTACTACAATGGCCGCTCGCGGTACGGAATCAGAGATGAGTACTCTCCATGCTCGCCGCCAGACCAGGAGCTCATCGACCTCGCGTTAGATGTGCTCGAGCTTGCCATCTCGGGCTACGAATTGCAGAGTCAGTGTTCTGATTTGGTAAAGGGAAAGGAGAAAGTGACGAGAGAGAGTGAGAGAGGACAATAGGGTTTATAAGCTGCAACGAGCTGACGTAGCCACATGTGCAAACATGGATTATAAAACGATTGTCACATCGATCTTAAATCGTTTCGGGCGAGCTTAGAGTATATAATGCGACGAAATAGGTAATTTGAAGTCAGAATTATCCGATTTTACTGTTAGAATCAAAATCTTTTTCCGCTAAATTATTGCACGGTTGTCGTCGTTCACCTTTTCCTCTCTCACCTTGGCTCAATCATAGCTGATGCTGCGTCGCAAATAGCAACTTCTCACCAGCGTCCTGAACAGGATTGTCGTCTCTTGAGTCGGAGAAAAGTAACAAACAGGGGAATCTCAATCAGTGCCCTGGCTTTTCGCCTCATGAAAGGCCCTTGGGTACCTGTACTAGCTAGCCCCAACCTATGTAATTGCAATTGGTTTTCTAGTCTCGTAGGGTAGATCAAGATCTCAACTAGTGAGACTTCGTTCAGTAACAACAGACAGATCTGATAATTCCTTTGAACATGGACCCACAAGCAAGATTCTTGCGTTATAACTGTGATGCCGGGTGTTCAGAGGTAATTTTTTTTTGCCATGTAAGAACATTTGAAAGCACAAGATAAGTGATGTGGTTGGTTTTGATCAGGTGAATACTCAGTCCCTAGAACTACGGTATAGCACCTGGACCATTCGAGTCCACAGGAATAAATAACAAACCTAACGAAGTTTTTTTCTCGCAATTGGAGTGTTAAACTACTGAATGCTTGGTTATGTGCATTCTAACGGAATGCTAAGCACACTTTTCTTTAATTGAAGATACTCTCACCGTCTGCACACACAGGAATTTATCTCCAGGCGAAAAGACCCCATCTTCTACGAGATAAATTCATAATTCACCTTGAATTTACTTTATTTTTGTTCCTCAACAGCCAAACATACTTGAGGTTACTGCATTTGTTGAAATTGCTTTAACCTCATGCACATTGACGAGTGACGACCGTTCGCTCAAAGAGTGTGAGCAGCACCGTGGATACGTGTTTTTTCTGTGCGCACGCCTTTTAAATTCTGAATGCGACAAGCAAATTCTGCACAGAAAATTTGCAATTTGTCAGTGATGTATCATGCAACAAGACGAAAGTATCAATCAACTGGGGCCCAGGGTACCCAGGGTATCCCACTAACCCAATTATTTACCTCCACGTCAGGCAACACAAACGCAATGTCCGCTGTCGTACCAAACACCAACCTTGTCCACTAGATTTTCACCACGTCTCTGAACTCGTGCTCTGACAACTGTGAGAAATTGGATTTTTGCACTTTAAATAATAGATTTCACAGTTTTACCACTCTAAAGATTAGCTTAATAAAATTACCATTTAAAATATTGACTCTTAGATTTTCTTGCCATTATGCAATTCTAAAATAATGTTTTGAGTGAAGATAATATGAATTGAACATAATAATAAGAAAATCAAAGAAACAATGTTTTAGAGTAGCAATTCTACGAAGCCAATATTTAGAGTGACAAATCTAAGATGTACGCTCTTTAGAGTGGCAAAAACAAAAATTTCTCTATGATACGTAGCTACCTCAGCTATGTAATTAAGATGTATCTTGCAATCTCTCAAAATAGTAAATGTATTGCACGTAACAAGAAAAAAACATTTAACATCTGTCTGTTTTTACAACCGACTGAGATCATTACTTCAAGCACCTTCTAATCGTTACTGCCACAGTTTTGAGCATGGACTTTAGCGTTCTACCATCTACAGAAAAATCACCTTATCACAGAGTCTTAGAATAACAGGGGCATGGCAACCAAAACTTCAGTCATATATAATATAACGCCTCCATGGAAGCAGCTCTTCGTTGCCAAATACAACGTGGTTTCGATCCATAAACTTGATGAGTTGACTTATAGACAAACATTTATAAAATAAGTACAAAGGGAAAGACGTTTCCTAAAAATTTTATTAAGGGGATATCACATCTCGAACTTGAGCCAATACAGTTAAACCGTGCTCGCCGGGTTGATACAGTAAAACCATGCTTATCGGGTCTATACAGTGAAACCGTACTTAACTGACAGTTAACATCTTATTCGTCTTAATATAGACAAATATTTTGTTGCATAATATTTCTCCCTTAGGAGTTGCTGAGGGGCTGCAAATCTTTCACCGTTTTTTGTCAATCTGAGAAGTGATGAAAGCCATGCATGTGGAATCAGTACAGATGGTCCACAGCGACAGCACTAGAACTGTAGCAGTACGGCAATCGGCAAGCCTGCAACTTTAGTTCACCTACTTCCACCGCCCTTGTCACCCATACTTTATCCGGATGGATTATTTGTATTTAAATTTATACTCTAATAAGGTAAGTAAAAAATTATAATATAAATAAGAGAATCTATAAACAAATAAATAGAATGGGCGAGATATGTCATACATCCACAAATATATATAGAGCTGCATTTCCTGTTCAAGCCTAGCAAGATGCCCGACGAGATGATCTTCACTAGCAACCACCAAAACAGACAGTGATATAAGTGGGTGGGTACATAATGGTTAGTTTTGAGTCACTAATTAATTTATTCTTTTAATTTTTTTGGGAAAGCTATCATGACAACTTTACGATAATAAGACATAAATTACACCGTCCACAAGATTGCTAACTATAAAGCTAGAAGGTTTATTGACCTAATTACAAGAAATCTTATCTTCATAACTAACTCTAGCGATTCAGGAGCAACTTTGTTTACATCTCTTAAACAATGACAAACTCGACTTTCCTTATACTTAAAACTAAAGCAGAAATATATGCAGAGATGGTTGCTGCATCATTCCACCATTGGGTATTCCCATCATAGGCTATTTATTATTGTCTCCAGTGAGTCGGATTTCACGATTACCCTGTTCACGCATAGGACCTGAGCGAGATGGAGTCCCTCTTTCATGGCCAAAGCTTCAGCCATTGCTGCACTTGCAACATGTGGTGGATAAGCACATGATGCAGCAACGAAGTTCCCTCTATTGTACAAAGTAAATTAGGTGAGAGTAAATTTTTAATTACTTTTTTAGTTTTAAGTCGACCCAACAACTTTAAAAATATAAAACTTGCATTTTACACAAAGTGCGAGGTGACCCTAGTGCCTGACCAACCGCAAGCGCGCGCGTAGCCTGTTCTGCGGGGAGCAGCGATCCGAGGCGTGACTGCCCCACCCAGATGGCCACATCTTGATTTACTTTTTAAAAATAATATTATTTTATTATAAAATTACAAAAATAATACCTAAATTCGATATTTGCAGAAATATATACCTGACGGCATACAGAGTGCAACTAGAGACATATCGGTACTCTACGTGCCAATATACTACGTGGCAGTGGATCATAGGACATGTAAGCATTCTATATGAAAATTATACATATCAACGCTATCTATAATTTTATAATTGAACTTTTTTTTATTTGGATATGTTTAGATATAAAAAATGGTTAGAAATTTCATCTAGTTTTTAAGATCTAAAATTTATAACTATTTTTTTTGAAAATTTAATAGATTCAAATGAAAAAAATATTCAATTACAAAATTGTTGATGTCGTCGATAGGTATAATTTTTATATAAAAATTATCTCCATTAAAAATTATATAAAAAATTATAAATTTCTCTTTAAATATCGAGACCCACCGCTACTTAGCATGTCGGTAAGCAGAGTGCTTGCCGACCGGTTTCTATTTTGTAAATATTAGATTTTAGGATCTGTTTGTTTCAGTTGTAAATTGTGAAAAACAGTTTGTAGATTGTGGATTGTAAAAAAATAGATTGTAAAAGCTGGATTGTGAATTATTACAATCTGTTGGAAGGCGGATTGCTAAATTGTTATAATCTGGGTGTTAGATTGTAAAAATCTAGCTTTTTCAATCAGCTGTTTGTTTCAGTTTTTGGATTGTGATCACAATCCAACTTTTACAATCCAGCTGTTTGTTTCAGCTTTTGGATTTTGATCACAATCCAGCTTTTATAATCCGAAACAAACATGACCTTAATATTATTTCTGCATTTTTCAAATAAAATAATATTATTTAAAAAAAATCCCCAGATCTCACAGGGATTCACCGCCACGCAGCTATAAAACCCCGGCCGACCCGTTCGCCACTCCACTCAGTCCGCTCCACCGCACCTGCTTGCCGCTCCCCTGATCCCTCGATCCGATCACGAGCGGTCGGGCTACTGGTTGATGCAGCAGCGGGGCCTCGCCCACAACCGCCGCTCCCGTGGCTTCTCCCGCCTATGTAATTGCAATTGGTTTTCTAGTCTCGAAGGGTAGATCAAGATCAGATCTCAACTAGTGAAACTTTGTTCAGTAAAAAGAGGTAGATCTGATAATTCCTTTGAACATGGATCCACAAGCAAGATTCTTGCGTTATAACTGTGATGCTTGGTGTTCAAAGGTAAATTTTTTGCCATGTAAGAACATTTGAAAGCACAAGATATAAGTGATGTGGTTGGTTTTTTTTCATTCAAGAGAGATCAGGTGAATACTCAGTCCCTAGAACTACGGTATAGCACCTGGACCATTCGAGTCCACAGGAATAAATAACAAACCTAACGAAGTTTTTTTCTTCTTCTCGCAATTGGAGTGTTAAACTATTGAATGCTTGGTTATGTGCATTCTAACGGAGTGCTAAGCACACTTTTCTTTAATTGAAGATACTCTCACCGTCTGCACACACAGGAATTTATCTCCAGGCGAAAAGACCCCATCTCCTACGAGATAAAATAATAATTCACCTTGAATTTACTTTATTTTTGTTCGTTTTTCGATATACTCAACAGCCAAACATACTTGAGGTTACTGCATTTGCTGAAATTGCTTTAACCTCATGCACATTGACGAGTGACGACCGTTCGCTCAAAGAGTGTGAACAGCACCGTGGATACGTTTTTTCTGTGCGCACGTCTTTTAAATTAGGATAATTACAAAGAAACTATTACTCCTGATATTATTGTAAGTTTATCATAAAAAATTAAAAAATACTATTAAAATTATCATTCGAATAATATCTTTAAAAAAATAAAAAAAATAGAGAGGTATTTGTAAATGCCCTTTTTAAATTCTGAATGGGACAAGCAAATTCTGTAGAAAATTTGCAATTTGTCAGTGATGTATCATGCAACAAGACGAAAGTATCAATCAACTGGGGCCCAGGGTACCCAGGGGTATCCCACTAACCCAATTATTTACCTCCACGTCAGGCAACACAAACGCAATATCCGCTGTCGTACCGAACACCAACCTTGTCCACTAGGTTTTCACCACGTCGCTGAAAACCATGCTCTGACAACTGTGAGAAATTTCGATTTTTGCACTTTAAATAATAGATTTTACAGTTTTACCACTCTAAAGATTGGCTTAATAAAATTACCATTTAAAATATCGACTCTTTGATTTTCTTGCCATTATGCAATTCTAAAATAATGTTTTGAGTGAACATAACATGAATTGAACATAATAATAAGAAAATCAAAGAAACAATGTTTTAGAGTAGCAATTCTACGCAACCAATATTTAGAGTGACAAAAATATAAATTTCTCTATGATACGTAGCTACCTCAGCTATGTAATTAAGATGTATCTTGCAATCTCTCAAAATAGTAAATGTAGTGCCTGTAACAAGAAAAAAAAACATTTAACATCTGTCTGTTTTTACAACCGAGTGCTATCATTACTTCAAGCACCTTCTAATCGTTACTACCACAGTTTTGAGCATGGATTTTAGCGTTGTACCACCTACAGCAAAATCACCTATCACAGAGTCTTAGAATAACAGGGGCATCGCAACCAAAGCTTCAATCATATATAATATAACGCCTCCATGGAAGCAGCTCTTCGTTGCCAAATACAATGTGGTTTACGATCCATAAACTTGATGAGTTGAAGTATAGACAAAATTTTAAAAATAAGCACGGAAGGGAGGACGTCTTCGCAGATTTCATTAAAAAGATGTCACGTCTCGAATCTAATACAGTAAAATCGTACTCGACCGTTAGCACTGTAAAAGTGCCACTGTAAAAATCTTAGCATAGACAAGCATTTTGTTGCATAGTATTTCTCCCCGAGGAGTTGCTGAGAGCCTGCAAAACTTTCACCGTTCCCTGTCTCTCTGAGAAGTGATGAAAGCCATGCATGTGGAATCAGCTCAGATGGTCCACAGCGACAGCACTAGAACTGTAGCAGTACGGCAATCGGCGAGCCTGCATCTTTCGTTCACCTACTTCCACTGCCCTTTTCACCCATATCGATTATTTGTATTTAAATTTATGCTTAAAATAAGTAAAAAATATAATATAAATAAGAGAAACTATAAATAAATAAATATCATATGAGAAAAATGAATGGGCGAGATATGTCATACATCCACAAATACATATAGAGTTGCATTTCCTGTTCATGCAAAGCAAGATGCTTGATGAGATGATCTTCACTAGCACCCACCGAAACACACCGTTAGCAATATAAGTGGATACATAATGGGTAGTTTTAAGTCACTAATTAGTTTATTTTTAAACTTATTTAGAAAAAATCATCATGACAACTTTATCAATAATTAGACATAAATTACATCGTCCACAAGATTATTAAAGATAAAGCTAGAAGGTTCATCGACCCAATTACAAGAAATCTTATCTTCATAACTAACTCTA
The DNA here is from genome assembly GCF_958298935.1 of Phragmites australis. Classification (NCBI taxonomy): domain Eukaryota; kingdom Viridiplantae; phylum Streptophyta; class Magnoliopsida; order Poales; family Poaceae; genus Phragmites; species Phragmites australis. The sequence continues at coordinate 33,935,378 of NC_084929.1, read as the reverse complement.
GCGATTTCATGAGCAACTCTGTTTACATCTCTTAAACATGACAAACTCGACTTTCCCTGTACTTAAAACTAAAGCAGAAATATCTGCAAAGATGGTTGCTGCATCATTCGACCATTGGGTATTCCCATCACAGGCTATTATTATCTTCAGTGAGTCGGATTTCGCGATTACCTTGTTCACGCATAGGATGATAGGACCTGAGCGAGATGGAGTCCCTCTTTCATGGCCAAAGCTTCAGCCATTGCTGCACTTGCAACATGTGGTAGATAAGCACATGATGCAGCAACGAAGTTCCCTCTATTGTACAAAGTAAATTAGGTGGGAGTAAATTTTTAATTTATATTTTTAGTTTTAGGTCAATCCAATAACTTTAAAAATATAAAACTTGTATCTTACACACTGCGATGTGACCCTAGTGCCTGACCCAAGCGCAAGCGCGCGTAGCCTGTTCTGCGGGAGCAGCGATCCGAGGCGTGACTGCCCCACTCAGATCTCGATTTACTTTTTTAGAAATAATATTATTTTACTGTAAAATTGTAAAAATAATACCTAAAATTTGATATTTACAGAAATATATACCTGACGACATACAGAGTGCCGACTAGAGATATGTCGGTACTCTACGTGCCAACATGCTACGTGACAGTGAATCATAGGGTATATAGACATTTTATATAAAAATTATACCTATCAATAATATCTATAACTTTATAATTAAATATTTTTTTTATTTGATATGTTTAGATACCTTAAAAAATGGTTAGAAATTTCACCTAGTTTTTCAGATCTAAAATTTATAACTATTTTTTTAAAATTTAAATAGATTCAAATGAAAAAATATTCAATTACAAAATTGTTGATATCATCGATAGGTATAATTTTTATATAAAAATTATCTCCATTAAAAATTATATTAAAAAACTATAAATTTTCCTTTAAATATCGAGCGCTACTTAGCATGTCGGTAAGCAGAGTGACTGCGGACCGGTTCCTATTTTTTAAATATTAGATTTTAATATTATTTCTGCAATTTTCGAATAAAATAATATTATTTTAAAAAATCGCCAGATCTCAGGGGATTCGCCGCCACGCAGCTATAAAACCCCGGCCGACCCGATCGCCACTCCACTCAGTCCGCTCCACCGCGCCCGCCCGCCGCTCCCCTGATCCCTCGGTCCGATCGCGGGCGGTCGGGCTCCTGGTTGATGCAGCAGCGGGGCCTCGCCCACAACCGCCGCTCCCGCGGCTTCTCCCGCTCCCGCCTCGCCGTCGAGGGCGCCTAAACGCACGCGAATCCACGCCACCAACAAAAACCAAGACCACGCATCATCCCACGCTCGCGTACAGACTTTCGAACGCCTTAGACAACGAAAGCGAAAGGGGGAAAACACAGAAGGAGACGAGATGGACGCCGGCGCCGCCCCTGTGGTGGCCGTTGTGAATGGTAAGCGGACGGGGCCCGCGGATCGCAGATCTGCTTTCTGTTTTTTCGTTGGGTTGTTGTGCGAGGGAATGGGTCGAACAGGTGGTGGTGGCGGGGGTGCGATGCGATTTTGGTTAGGGTTTTGGGTGGTGTTGATGGTTTCGTCATGCAGGGGTCGGGGAGGTGGAGCGGAAGGTACAGAAGAGCTACTGGGAGGAGCACTCCAAGGACCTCACCGTCGAGGCCATGATGCTCGACTCCCGCGCCGCCGATCTCGACAAAGAGGAGCGCCCCGAGGTGACGACACGCTCATCAACTTCCCTGATCCCTCATTTCTCGTATCATTTCCTAGTTCTCGTTGCAGCTGTTGGACGTTGTTGGCACCGTTGATACTGTGAATCTAACGATATCTTGGATACGGAAAAATGATTGGTCAGTGCTGGTTACTGCAATACTCGCATGGCCTTTTGTTCCTGTAAAAAGGTGATAGCAACTGCCTGAGAGAGACATAATTGGAATGTAATTCGTTTCAGGACAGACTTGTCGGCGATTGATCAATTAAAACTTGAAAATAAAAAAAGCACTAGAGCTGAGGCAGAGAGGCTGATGCTGACGCTTGCTTTTTGAGTATGCGTCATTTGGTTTCTGTTCCAGGCCAATTATGGCCAGAGATCAGTGGATCGCTACCACAAATCTTAACTTCTCAAGAGTTGACAGCTAGCCAATGGCAGTTGTCCTTGTCAAATTACACTATTCCAGTATGGCGCCAAACAATCTGCTAACAAAAGTTTGTTGATTTGAGCACTGATAGGAACTTATGTTGGAGGTCAACTTACTTGGTAATATGAACCATTTTTTCTTGCAGCAAATGGGCTCAACAGAAATGGGCAGTAAACTACTCTAGGAGTCTAGATAACATGTCTTTTGAAACAGTTATTGCCTTAGAGGTTTATGAGGTTATAGTATTATATTTGGAACTAGTGAAAGGAAGGGGTCTACAACGCGTATAAATATCTAGCTTCACCCACCTTCCCCACCTCTGGTCCGCTCATGCTCCAACTGCCCCGCTTATTTTGTTAACTGGACTATCATGATTCTCTCTAGTCATGTAGCTCCCTAATAGTCACTTAGAACTTGCTTTTGCTGTGACTGCATATTATCATAAATTCATAATAATCATATTGTTACTGCCCATCCTTTCAACAACCATTGATTACCTAAGATCTGGCTTAGTGAAGAAAAAACATGGGTAACAGTATTTTTCACAGAGGGCTAGTTCTCACTATTGACCTGCAGGTCCTATCTCTACTTCCATCTTACAAAGGAAAATCAGTGTTGGAGCTTGGTGCTGGAATTGGACGATTTACTGGAGAACTGGCAAAGGAAGCTGGGCATGTGCTAGCACTGGATTTCATTGAAAGTGTGATTAAGAAGGTTGGTTTTCTTGTTTGAAATATTCATGTGTGGCAGCTACGTCTTCAAATTGATCTATGCCTAATTCCAAGAGTTTTCACTCCGTTCTCTCTTCTTGTAGAATGAAAGCATAAATGGGCATAACAAGAACATAACCTTTATGTGTGCTGATGTAACATCTCCGGATCTGAAGATTGAAAATAACTCCATTGATCTGATATTTTCAAACTGGCTATTGATGTACCTTTCGGATGAGGAGGTAAGATCACTCGATATTCGATACTTATGAATCTCTTTGTAGAAGACGGGAAGTCTGTTGTGCATAGTAATCTCTCCCATCTTTCAGCTGAGGTCATTTCAATAAATGACGTCCATACAAAAAAAGGGTCGAAATAGTATGCACAACTTTCTGTTTTGTGAACTTTTCTAACTCGTTGATTCCTATCTTGTACCGTAGGCTGAGAAGCTAGTAGGGAAAATGGTAAAATGGCTAAAGGTTGGTGGCCATATATTCTTTAGAGAATCATGTTTTCACCAATCTGGAGATTCCAAAAGGAAAGTGAATCCAACACACTATCGAGAACCAAGGTTTTATACTAAGGTAATGTTACAAGTCCTTCCATTCATGTCTGTCTTCGACTTCAAGAGTGGAATGTTGTCTACTGTGCACCTTCCAGTTTTACCTGTTAGTCCTACCTCATTGACTAAAATCTATTTCACCAGCTGTGGTGTTGCATCTCGATCTCTGCTATGTAAAAACAATTAAATTCAGTATTATATCACATAACAAATGCGGGTCACCTTTTTTGTTTGGTGATCGCCTTATCTTTTAATGTTTCAATGCCTTGGTGCTACTATTTCACAGTCTTCCAGTAGCTAACTTTATTACATACACAGGTATTTAAAGAGTGCCATTCCTACAATCAACATGGAGATTCTTTTGAACTTTCTCTAGTGACCTGTAAGTGTATCGGGGCTTATGTGAAAAACAAGAAAAACCAAAACCAGGTACTTTCCCGTTCTCGAATGCACTTGTTAACTCTTGCATTGGTGCAGTTAAATCGAAATTACTGAGTGACATAAGTACATAATGTCAACAGATATGTTGGTTATGGGAAAAGGTAAAATCAACAGAAGACAGAGGATTTCAGAGATTCTTGGACAATGTGCAGTACAAAACAAGTGGAATATTACGTTATGAATGCATATTCGGTGAAGGTTTTGTGAGCACTGGTGGAGTTGGTGAGTCCACAGATTTCCTCACCTTACTATTAACTTTTCAATCATTTACTCTACTTAGATCACTCAACATGCGTCTTTCATAATCAGAGACAACAAAGGAATTTGTGGGTAGGCTGAATCTTAAACCTGGCCAGAAAGTACTTGATGTCGGATGTGGAATTGGAGGAGGCGACTTTTATATGGCTGAAAATTATGATGCCCATGTTCTTGGTATTGATCTTTCCATTAACATGGTTTCATTTGCAATTGAACGTGCCATTGGACGCAAGTGCTCGGTTGAGTTTGAAGTTGCTGATTGCACCACAAAGGATTATCCAGAAAATAGTTTTGATGTCATCTACAGCCGTGACACCATTCTTCACATACAAGTATGTTTCGTTCTATAAAATTTAATGAGTTCCTTGTATCTATTACTTATTTGCACAATCATACTATCAATAACCTTTTAGCTAGCACAGATAGATAATGGAATATGAGGGAATGCATGTTCAAATGAAAAAAATTTAAGTTGTGCAACTCCTATTAGTCCTTGCATGTCGATCAAATTAATTATTATACTTGGATTCAGGAAAAATATTTGAGATGTTGACCTTTAGATTGTTCATAACATCTGCATATCAAAGTTAGCATCAAAAGCAACATTACTGACAAATGCTACACTTGATTTTTCAGGACAAACCTGCTTTGTTCAGAAGCTTCTTCAAATGGCTAAAACCCGGGGGCAAAGTCCTAATCAGTGATTACTGTAAGAATCCTGGGAAACCGTCAGAAGAATTTGCTGCATACATTAAGCAGAGAGGTTACGACCTTCACGATGTGAAGGCTTACGGACAGGTTTGTTTCTACTGTCACAGCCGCATATTAACCTGTCTAGTTGCTTTGGTAGATTTGGATCAGAAAGGCGAGTTCTTCTAACGACTGTTTACATGACAACCCAGATGCTTGAGAATGCTGGTTTTCATGATGTCATTGCCGAAGATCGCACTGAACAGGTGACCTCTCTCTCTGAATCTCCTCTTGTTGAATTCCTTATCCTTTTCTTCTATAATGCTTGTAAAAGGTGATGATGTATAGGAGGAACTATATCTTTGATTTTTGTTTTCAGAAAATATCTTTGATCTTTAAGTAGAGAGAAGACCTGATACATGACCTAAACCTTGTGCTTTACCACTACGCCACATGGGTGTCCACATAGTACTTAATAAATGTAGTTCCATCGGGATTTTACCCACTTTGGTATGCTATTTTTCAGTTCCTGAGTGTTTTGCGAAGGGAGCTAGCTGAATTTGAAAAGAACAAAGACACTTTCTTGGCAGACTTCACCCAGGTGATACAGAACAGCTTAATGATTCTTTCAACCGTGAAATGGCATCCCTGGAGCCTGATCTGCGCTCCTGCTTCTTTTGAGCACCTTTTTTTTTTCATTTTCATCTATTCACATTTCACAGGAAGACTATGGCGACATTGTGAACGGCTGGAACGCGAAGCTGAAACGGAGCTCTGCTGGTGAGCAGAGGTGGGGGCTGTTCATTGCGACCAAGTGATGCAACCTGGAAGCAGAGGGCCTTCAGAATAAGAACAGGCGCTGTTGTGGTGTTGTGTCTCTGCTTCTAGATTAGTGATTCAACCTGGAAGCAGAGGGTCTTCAGAATAAAAATGGGTGCTGTTGTGCTGTTGTTGGCCTGTGGTTATGCTTCTATATTTCTTGTGTTGCAGTTAACTAAACTGTTGGGAGTCCATGTCATTTGGGATGTTGAATTCGGATATGATCGCTTTTGTGCTACTCTTTAGCAGGGTACTCCTTTTCTGTTTCTTGTTGTTTCTCGGCCACGACCGATCTTTTTTTTCTTATTCTTACACGTCGTGTGCTATCTCTTTTTAATATGTCAGCTCTCCAGCCTTTTTGGTAAAAAAAAAAAATTCTTTTCTTGTGATATGCAAAAGAGGTATATTATATATAGCTTTTGCCGTTTGTGAACAAACAGAAAACCAAACCCCTAGAAAGAAATGAAACGATGGAATCAAGCCAGTGTCGGCTTGTTAGGAGGAGTGGGATCATCTGCGGTTCCTTCCGGCCGCTGACATGTGGGGCCAGGTCGTTACGGCAGAGGATCCCGCCCCGTTTGTTGGCCATCACGCATCTCATGTGGTAGCATTAATTAGTTGCCTTAGATTATTCTAATCTTATTTGTGCCTAATGTTTTTTGGCCTCATTAAAAGATATAAAAATACGGGTCTCATTAAAAGATATAGAAATATGGGTAGTCTCTAGCATAAGTGACTAAGTGAGGTCACCTAAAGACAACATAAAATCTACGATTTTCGAAAAAATTAGTTCCTAGTTGTACACTAGTATTTCGACAATTTAGGGGAACGTGGATTTTCTGCAAGTGCAAAAAATCGATTTCCCGGATTTAGGGCCTGATCTTACTTGACTTCCCAACCGCGTTCCAAAGGCCTCATTAATTAATTTTTTTGCCACCGACATAAAATGATTTCATTTATTTATTACTGTGACCAACAATAATTAACTCAGATGATTATATATTTCATTACTAATATTATAATCAAAGTGTCAATTTTTTAAGACAAATCATCAATTTATTCCGAACGCAGAGACTTCGCGAGACGCGACGCCACCAACCCTAGTCCCGGCCCAACCGAAGCGACGGAAGAGACGCGGCACGCAGCGGGGCAGGGAGGAGCCGGCGGCATGAGGGGCAGCGCGATGTTGACCGCGCCGCGGGGCGCCGGCACGGCCCCGTCCACCCCCTCCTCGGCGGCGTCCGCGGCGGACCTGGCCGGAGCGGGCGCCATCGGCGGAGGCGGCGGCAACTTCCCCCTCGCCGTCGCGCTCCTTGCCTTCGCCTTCGCTAACTTCATCAACCTCCTCTCCATCTGGTGCGCCCTTCCAACCCCCCTCTCACTCTTAGATCTAAATCTCACGCGCGGGGAGTTGGTTCCGTTGCGATTGCCACGGCGTCGGTGCGCGCCTTAGGTGGTTGTTGCGATCGGTTTTGGGTTGGTTACCAGAGAGTTGAAATTTTCTGCAAAAGAGGGTTTCCTCTCGTGTGATGTGGAAGCAAGGAATGCCCTTTGCTTTCACGAACCTTCGGTCCATGCTGGAGATGAACTCAAACTTTGGTTGGAAGGGTGTGGAGAAGGCTATAGGGGTAATCGGGCTAGGCAACCATCATCTGTATCTTAAGTCAATAACTTGATGTCATTTGTTAGAAAATTACCTTATCATTACACGCCTTTGTAAATCCAAGGAAAAAGTGTGACATTAGAGTAAGACTAACTGACATATTATACAAGGGTAATATTTCTTATGTCACACTAACCACTGAGCATGGATTTAGATTGTAGCGGACCTTAGAGAAAATTCAATTATGCTCTTTCCACCTGCAGCATTACACACTGAACTCCTAGATATGGTTTGACATTACCTACATATGAGTGAAGACTATCCGGCATAAATGGAAGGCTGATTGAATATAGCTAGATGTTCAGAATTATTGCGTTTTTTAAGTTAAGAGAGTTTGCAGTGCCGCCCCATTAATCCGTAATTTGTTCTTCCTAGACATGCAGGTTAAAGGAGAAGAGATGGGATGCAAGAAAATTTCTTACTTCAGCTGGAGTCATGTCATCTCTTTCTGCAACAGTGGGGAGTTTAGCTGTGGCAGTTGGTCAACAAGAAGGCGCAGATAGTTCTTCATTTGCCCTCGCACTGGTTTTTGCTGCCGTTGTATGTACTTAAATCAATCAGGTCCCATACATATCTTTTTGTAAGCAAGTGGACATTGCAACCCTGAGAGTATTCCTTTTTAGAACTGTAGATATTGACATCTAATTTCTTTCCTATAAACACCAGTAGTTTTTCTTTATCATTTGTTGCTTTCTGAAAGTAGGGTTTTCAGTATCAATTCAACAAAAAAAAAATTGAAACCATAATTCAACGAATATTTGATCAGTTCTTTTTTTTTTTTTGAACCATGAGCAGGAGCGCTGCTCTTTCATTTAAGGAGAGAAGAATCCAAAATAGTTACAAAGGGTTGCATTACATAGGAAACTAGATAAACTCTTCCTAACAATATCATGGGGAAAAACTATTCTATCTTGCCTTCTTGTGGATGGGCATGGATTTTCTTTTTAAGATAAGTGCCTGAAGATTGTCTGGTCTATTAACTGGAGGCAGTAACATGGACAGTTTGCCTCTGAATTTGTGATAAATGTGGACATCCTTGATGGCAGTGGTTGACTGCCATAGTGGCTAATATGCATTGTGTTACAGTGATGCAATCGCCTTATATGCCAAAGCTGTTTGTTTGTCGATTCTGCAAATTTCTTTATATTAGGTACATAAGAGCTTCTGCATTTGGAAGCTTAGTAGTTGTCAGATGTCCAATGGTGCCATTACTCACTTTGAAGCCATGCGGACTTGACATGCTAGCATCCACTGATATGTTCTCCTACTTTAGTTTTCTTATGTCAAGCATTCTAGTTGCCTTTACGAAAAGAATCTGTAAAAAAGATGGATTTTGTTGCGAGCATATTCACCTAAGTGCTTGTCTATAAGCATTAGTTCTTCTTCATCGTCGTCTTCTTTTGTTATGAGAATGCATTCCTAAGATTATATTTCTTCTTCTAGGTAATGTATGATGCGTCAGGAATTAGATGGCACACAGGTCGCCAAGCTGCGGTAAGCTTGTGGACTAGCATATTGCGAGCATCAGGCATTGTCTTATTGCACGGTGTTTGCTTGATTTTTTTAACTTGCTTGTTGCCACTGATCTATCGATGTCTATTTTCTAATGCATTCTACTAACTTTTGTTGCAGTTGTTAAATCAAATAGTTTGTGATTTCCCACCAGAACATCCAATTATTTCGACCTTTAGGCCACTACGGGAACCTCTTGGACACAGCCCACTTCAGGTAGCTCTATTACATTTCTATTCCTTACACATTAATGAAGTTGAATTATTCTTATCATGAAAAGAAATCTCAAGGAATCAGCAAACTGCAATTTGAGCCATTTTCTATTTGTGTTGTTGCCTTTGAAGTTTGATTAGCTAATGATGCAAATTGCATCTCGCTTATATCAATTGTGTCTCCTTAACTATTTCATTGATTGGCCACGTCTCATAAAATACTTCATGCTGACCTAAAAACCAAAACTTAACTTAGGCTTCTTGGTCCATGGCAGGCATTTCAGTAGTGCATCGTCCATATCTGTTTCCGCGTTTCATGTAATCTCTACCCGTAGCTCATTTTATTGTTTTGCTGCAGGTTTTTGCAGGAGCAGTTGTTGGTTGTGCTGTTGCTTACTTCACGGGAAGATCTGTATAAGAAATAGTGGGCATTTGCCTTGTACACGAATTCTACTATTTTGATATAATGAACCTTTTTTTAAATCTCTCTCTTGTACATCATTATGCGTGGAAATGCCCTTTTTTCTTGAATCAATTGTTGTTTGTTAGTTATACTGTATAGTGAATCATGCAGCAGATTCCTGAACTTGTAGGGATGTGTCACTTAGTTCCAAATCTTGAAGTAATGTGGCATCTATTTGGAAACTGGTTAGGATATGTGCTTGCTGATACACATAAGTTTCCACTGTAGTATAATCAACTTTCTAAAAAAATATTATCTGCCTTCGGTGCAGAAAGATAAAAAGATGCATCGACCAGGTACATGATATACTTGTTGTGCAGGATATGTATGTTTTGGGCTCAAGACACGCAGCTAAATACTAGTGTGAAAGTGTGAAACAGGCAACATAAGCAGAAAAAAAGATTTTTTTTTAATACTAGTGTGAAACAAGCAACATAAGCAGAAAAAAGGTTTTTTTAATACTAGTGCGAAACAAGCAACATAACAGCTGCCTCCTGGCAACAAATTCCGCGGCGGATTTCTGTCACTCGAACTTTGTATCAAGACGACAACGCCAAGTCGTCGACAAGCTTCATCTCACTTGGACTGCTACTGCTGCTGCAAACGCATGCAGCAACAGACTGCCACCCATCGGCATCCAGCCGCATCCCTCTCTTCTCCATCTGCTCCAAGACGAAGCAGGCCTCCTCCGCCTTGCTTTCCTCGCCGAGTCCTCTCACCAGGCGCTGGAACGTGCGAGCTAGCGGGTAATGGCCGCTCGCCAGCATCGCGTTGAAAACTCGCAAACCCAGCCCGAAGTCACGCGCACTGCAGCACCCGTCGACGAGGACGCGGTACGTGGCCGCGCTCGGCGTGGCGGTATCCTTGAGCTGCATCTCGACCAGCGCCCTATGCGCCTCGTCAACCCTGCCGGCGTCGCACAGGCACCTGATCAGAACGTTGTAGCTCGCGTCGTCGGGCTTCAGCTTCCGCTTGCGCATGTCGGAGAGCAGCACCCTGACGCCGTCGGGGTCCCCGCGCCTAGCACACGCGCTCATCAGCACGCCGTAGTTCGCTGCCTCGGGCTGGCAGCCCCGGTACTCCATGTCGAACATCAGCTTCTTGGCGTCGTCGTAACGTCCGGCGTTGCAAAGGCCCTGCATTAACAGGGCATACGTGACGGCGTTCGGCGCAGCGCCCCGGCGCGCCATCTCGTCCGTGAGCCGCTCCGCCGCGGCCAGCTCCCCTTCCCGGCACGCCGAGCCCACCAGCGTGTTGAACGTCACAACCGTCGGACGCACGCCCCGGCCGAGCATTTCGTCGAGCACCGGGCGGGCGCCAGAGAAACCGTCCCGGTGACAAACTCCCTTCAGGATGACGTTGTACGACACGGCGTTGGTGCGGACGCCGAGCTTAGGGGCCTGCGGGAGCATGTCCCGCGCGGCGTCCACGCGGCCGTTGCAGACGAGGGAGTGGAGGAGGGCGTGGAACGTGGCGTTGGAGTGCGAGCAGAAGGCCGGGACGGCGCGGAAGACGAGGACCGCGGCGTCCGGGCGGGAGGCGGCGCCGAGGTGGTCGATAAGGGCGGCGAAGGCAGTGGGCTGCAGTGGGACGCGGAGAGACCGGAGAGCGGAGAGGAGCGGGAGGACGAGCGGGAAGAGGCGCGCGCGCGCCAGGCGGTAGAGCACGCACGCGGCGAAAGGGTGGTCGTGGAGGTGGCGCGGCGCGGAGAGGAGCGCGGCCGCCGCGGCGATGGGAGAAGGGAGGGACTTGAGGTGGAGGAGGAACGGGTGCGGTTCCGGTGGGGGCTTCGGCTTGTAGGGAAGCTTCTTGGGGTAGCGGCGGCGGCGCTGGGTCGCGGCGGTGGCCGGCATCGGGCATGACAGGCGCTGCCTGGAACCGGGATTCCGTGTCCAAGCTTATAGCACGTAAAATGCTAGTGGGCCAGTCGACGCTAAGACGTGAACTGAGAGATTATTTATTTATATTTTTAAATAAAAATTTCAAATATGTATCTATTTTAAAAATTACAAATATAAACTCTCATGGCCTGGTGTAAGGGCGACAAGCCACTTGCACGTCAATTACGTTCCAATGCACTAAAAATTCAAAACATTATTAAAATAATTATTAAAAATTCTTAAAATATTATGTGACGTAAATAATTCTATAATCTAGTTCTCCAAAAAAATTCAAATAAAAAATATAATTTGTATAATAAGAAATAAAAAAGTAAATTTTAGGTCATGATTTGCAATATTTTTTTCGAAGGCTACGATTAATTCCACATCTCATCTATAGAGAGGTTGATTTGCATAAAATAACCCTATAAAAATAAAATATCATAAAAATAATCCCTACACTAGTAAGAGGATAAAATCAACCGATAACCTTTACTATTACTCCTATTTATTAGCTTGCACTAAACAACCTCACACCAACAAAAAGCCCATTCTCCATGTCACTAGTCGCTAGCCGTTAGTCCATTTACCATTAGCGGCCCAACAAGCCCTCGTGCGCCTGGCGGTTGTCCCCGTCGGCCCCGACTCCGACGAGCGGCGCGCCTCGCGTGCGGCGCTCTCGGCGAGACCCTCCCCTCGGCACCCTCCTGCGGCCGGGATCCGGCACGGCCACGCGGTACACTACACCTTATCTCCTCCCGCCCAGCGCCCAGAATACGCGTGCTTCCGTAAGGCCTTAACCCTTCTGATTGCGTCCCTGTCATTTCCGCCGCAAAGCTCGTATGCGCAGAGACAGGTTGAACCGAAATGAGGTAGCGTTGATTTTGGTTTGGAGTGATTAGATGAGTACCGATCAGTTACTCGATTCGGCATTTGGTAGCCTAGCATGATTGCACGAATCGCCGTGTACTGCTGGTTAGCAGCTTCAAATTTCGACAGTACCGAAGCAAATGGCACGCGTCAAGCGAAGAGAATGGACTACTGTTCATGCTAGTTTGTTTGTTCTCACTGCAGGTGGTGCCATCATTGGATATCTGGTGCTTGCCTTGCGTGTTGAGGACATGATTCCAGCCACATGAGGTCACAGCCACCTGCATTCTGTGATTTCACTGGTCTGCTACTACTCTAAAGCTTGTCAACTTTTTAAAGTTTTGCTAGTAAAAATGTAACCTCATCTATTCATATGCTCTTGTACATAGATGCAACAGGATTGATCCATGTGATTATTCATACTCGTTTGACCTCATCCGTTCAACAAAAAGAAGTTGTTTGGTCTCCTTTGATGGATTTAGGGTTCTAGAGCATGTTGTTCATTTCATATTCTTTTTTTTTTTTTTTTTTTGCTCCGTGCAAAATATCTCAGAAGCTTTCACATAAGTACCCTAATTTCATGATCACATATGTCAATTGTCGCATGTCTGATTGATTTTTTTAACTGCCTATAGCTAATCGATCTTCTATGTTTAAAGAGCAATATGATTGAAGATATGACAAACTTCCCGTCAAGTTTTCTGAAAACGTCTTGGGTGTAGCGCAGTCAGCAGATACTTCACGGCCAGCACGGCCAAACGCCTCATCGCCCAGCTGAGTAGCAGTTCATGGCCGAATCACGCCCATGAAAGTCAGCACCACCCTCGCCGTCGACAGCGACAACCAGCCGCACACATCCTCCACTGCATCGAGTCTTGGCGGCCGACGAGCAGCGCCGCGCCTACGACGGGACGGCCTGGGGCGCCTTCAGACATGCGCAGCGAACGCCCTGGCTGGGAGTCTTCTCTCTGCCAGTCTGCCTCTTCGTGCACTGTACATGCATGGAGCCATGGACTTCGTGCATTGTGTAGCTCAATGCTTCGATCTCTGCATGCGATGCCTTGCTGTACGCGCGAGCACCAGCACCCCACCAGTTGAGGATGCATTGACGGATAATGCAACTCCGCTTTGACGTGTGCACACACCGGTTACCTATATAGGAAACCCGAATATTTACACATTATATAAATAATTAGAAAGTATGACCATTCTATCGAAAAAATATATTAAAACTGAAACATTAAAAAATCAGAAAGTATGGCTATTCTATCGGAATAATGCATAAAAACCGGAATATTTACACATCATAAAAAAACCAAAAAAGTGTGGCTAATAAAAAAAACTACAGCATCACAATGAAATATGACTGCACCAACAACATGTACGTTTACAAATCTAACATTTTCAGCTTTTTTCTTTAGTTTGCTTCAAGATTGATAAGCGAAATGTATCGCCGGTCTAGATAACCGGTATATGAACATCTGGTGCCGAAAATTTCCCTTTAATGCATTTAGGAGAAAGAATCATCAGAATCGGAGTAAGAACATGGAAGTTATGATTCTAAAAAATTTAATCTAAAATTAAATTGAGAAATTACAAAATAGTATTATTCATCAATGGGTCTACGAGTAGGTCCCACTGAATAGTGCATGGACTGGGCTGGAGATGAACTTGAGCTTGGGCCTGAGCTTGCACAATGGCTGGCCCATCAAGCAAACGATCGAGGTCGTTATGGGCCCGGGCGGAGGTTGGCCCATGGGGGATGGCCTCAGGCTTATTGGGCTGCACCAGCAGGTCTGGTCACCATAAGACAAGTAAACATATTTTTTTAACTTTAATTCTAATTAGTATATAATCAAAATATTTATATTAAACTCAAACAATCTAAAACTTGAAAAATATAATCGATAATTTTATCAATTAATTATTATATATAAATAAAAGTACATTTAAACTTAATTTCTGAGGCACCTAGAGTTTCGACGAGTTCACATGGCTTGAAGCAAGATACGATCAGGCCATTAACTTCTTACCCACGAAGCAACGGTTGATCGGACCCCCATAGCTCACTCTTGTGGTTTCAAAACTGGGGGAAGGAGGCTGAAAAATAATTTTATAAATTAGTTCATCATATAAGAATAATATTAGTGAAATAAGATGAAGGGTTTTACCTTGCACAGCACATGTATCCGAAGCTAAAAAAAAATTAAAACCGGAGACTCCAGTTTTACCGTTGTTTTGCTAGGAGGTGAAGTGAATATTTAGTTTATTTTTTAAGTTTTGAACCAACTTAATAATCTAGAAAAATACAAAACTTACCTCCCTAATTTGAAACCGTCATCGTGGCGAGAGTTATGTCGATTGATTCATGATCGTTTTGCTTGTGATTAGCGTGAAGCCTTGATTAGACAATGGTTTCATATTAAACCTTGATTACACTATGTGATTCATTGATGGTTTACACGAAGATATTAGATCTGCCATTATTGTCCAGCGACCTCCAAATTTAGGTACTGCTTGCACTCTTTTGCAGGATGAAATTGTGGAGCCCGCTAGACGCAGAGATTATTATCACAAACCAGATCAATGTTGTTTGGTCAAATTGGTGCCCAAAGGACCTTTACCATTGCCTCCACCTCTCGGTTCAGACAAAGTTATTAAGTCTGCATTTGTTGATGACATGAAGAAACATCTGACTATCTGAGTGGCCTATCAGCTGAGCAGAAATTGGGTGCTCTTCGAGCATATCGTCATGTTAGAGGTTTATGTGATCATTGTGCTGAAAAGTGGAGTCAGTGATCACAAGTGTGTTGCACTGTAGCTGACAGGTGGGCTCTACGCACAATCCCACACCTAGGAAGCTCATGATTAAAGATAACACAGATGTGCTAATAAAATTTTATGCAACAAATTATTTGTCTCGCAAACAAGTCAGCCAGTTATAGATAGATCAAAACTGAAGAGATCCCTGCTTGTTGAACCGTCAATGCAACAGTCTCAAGCACAATATTGTCCAGCCAGTGTCCAGCCGCTGGCTGTGGTAGTAATTTCAATTTTATTTTACAATTTTGTTTCGTTCACTAGTGAAAAGATTGAAGTTTATAAAATGTTATCTAAATTCTATTATATTTCGTCCCGTGCCTAGTGAATTTCAAACGTTAGTAAAAGAAAATTTTTAAATAAGATATTTATTTTCTTTCTGAAGTTAGTGGATTTTTACCTAAATTTTAATCCTTACCCGTGGGTGCCCTGATCCGCGTGTGGCGCACCGCGCACGCGAGTCCAACACGAGCTCGAATCGGCGTCCGACTCCGACCTGCATCCCTTGTCCGCTCCCACCACCGACCTATTCCGCCAATAAATATCCACCGACCCCTCCCTGGATTCGTCACCAACTCCGCCGTACCGCCGCCGCAAAATCAAAATCGAACCCGCACGCGGCTCGAAGGCGACGAGCAGACAAGGGACAGCAGCAACCATGCACAGCGCCGCGGACGAGATGCTCTACTGCCCGGACTGCCGCCGCGCGACGGAGGTGGTGCTCGACCACGCCACCGGCGACACCATCTGCACCGACTGCGCGCTCGTCCTCGAGGCGCACTACATCGACGAGGGCTCCGAGTGGCGCAACTTCGCCGACGACGGCGGGGGCGAGGACCGTGACCCTAGCCGCGTCGGCGGGCCCAACGACCCCTTCTTATCCAACGCCCCGCTCGTCACCCGCATCGTGTTCTCCGGCCCGCTCAAGCAGCAGGGCGATGGCGCCGCGCTGCCGAGGATGCGGAACGTCGGCGGGCCGGACACCGAGCGGACGCTGGTGGAGGCGTTCCACGCCATCGCCGACATGGCCGACCGGCTCGGCCTCGTGGCCACCATCAGGGACCGCGCCAAGGAGGTGTACAAGACGCTGGACGAGGCCAAGGCGTGCCCGAGGGGCAAGAAGCGGGACGTGTTCTACGCGGCCTGCCTCTACGTCGCGTGCCGCAACGAGGGCAAGCCGCGGACGTACAAGGAGTTGGCCTCGGCGACGCGCGCCGGCGCGGCCGCCAAGAAGGAGATCGGCAGGATGACCATGACCATCAAGAAGGTCCTCGGGGAGGAGGCCGGGAAGGTGATGGACATCGGCGTCGTGCGCGCCGCGGACTACCTGCGCCGCTTCTGCTCTCTGCTCGGGATGGGCAACCAGGAGATGCGCGTCGCGCAGGAGGCGTCGCGGAGGCTGGAGCACAGCCTCGACGTGCGCCGCAACCCCGAGTCCATCGCGGCCGCCATCATCTACATGGTCGTGCAGCGCGCCGGCTCCAGCAAGACCGTCCGAGACGTGTCCATGGCCACCGGCGTCGCCGAGGGCACCATCAAGGATGCGCACAAGGACCTCACCCCGCATGTCGGGCTGCTCTTCGGTTAGGGGGAACGTGTCCAGGTCCAGGATGCGTTCCTCGGTGATCTTGGCATGCCCGCCGCCGCCGTGTCGCGTTCTTGATCCTTGGCATCATGGCATGTCTTTGACACGTCAGTGTGTCCTAGCTACTATCCATGAACACATGTGATCGAACTTTCTTTTGGACTTCGATTCTAAGTACGTTCATTCGTGAATCCGTGCTTGATTCGTTGGTTCCAAAACTCATGGACCGAGATGGTTGCTAAGTGATCACGATCCGGGAACGAGTTCACGAGGCATGAGTTGCCTGTCCTCGCCGGCTCGTGCCAGGTGCAGGTCCATGAGTGAAACGCGATGCTCGTTCTTGCGAGATAATCTGACGACTGTTCAGATGTCATTCAAGGCACTGAAAGAAATTGGTACTAGTGTACAACCGAATCGCTTGAACATATCTGTCCATTGAAAGAACCTGACATTTGAACATATCTGTTGGCCTGGCAGCTCTCGTAATAGTGTCTGTGATGAATTGATAACTCATTCACGATGCTGTTCACTAGACCTGCTTATGACCGGTCGGCATTGCAACTGCAGAGGGCTACAATAAAATGTATCACGACCTTTCTCAACCGTCAGATCAAACGGATCAGATCAGATGCTACAGTAGCTGGTAAACAGTAGAGACCGTCGCTACAGTATAACGGAATATTGTTGCTACAGTACTTTATCTACAGTACCGCTGCAAATCACTGTTCATCGACTCGTATTTACTGTCCCATCTGCTACAGTAAATGCATTGCATTCTCCGCAGAGAATCGGGGTCCGCTTATGACTGGGGATGGAAAAAGCCTGGGCTAGAATTCTTAGGCCAATGTCGACCTCGGCCGACAATGCTGGCCCCAAGACCCAAAACATAAAATAAAGTATTTTTTATGGAGATTGCTAACTAATGAATGTTCACCAAAATATTGCTGCGAGTTTTTTTAAAGCTTTGAATTAGGTTTTAGGAATTGTTGACAGGTTTCAAAAGTTCTTGCCAGGTTTTCAAAAATCGTTGGACTAAGTTTCAGAAACCATTGTCCGGTTTTCAGAGATGTTTAAGAGGTGCTTCACTAGATAGAGTCTCCCTTTTTGATTTTCTGTATGTTAGACTATTTTTATAAAATTTATGCAATATATGCACAAAGGATTTTGAAATAGTTTTACACACTTTGTCGTGCTGAACCAAGGGACCCAAAGTCCCAAACCCAGGCCATAGGCTAAAACACATTTTGTAGTACACTACTATATTACAAGCAAAAACCTCATAACACAATGTTCGATTCAGAGTTACACTGAAAATATTGTGAAAACCTTTTTATTCAGCAGTCCAGGCACTAGACTAGCTAGATGGTCTGGTCATTAGGTTCGTTTCGTATTTTAACGCCATGGAAGTAGTTCAAGTCTAAGCAATCATGGTGACGATGAATAATAGATAGTTATCATATCTAGGTATCTCATAGTGTCCTATAATCTTCGAAACATATTTTTATTTTTGAGAAAAGAATCCTAGAAAAAAAATAAACTACTTGTAAGTGTAGACATTCCGTGATCAAGAAGTTCTATCTTCAAGAATATAAAGGAAAAGTCCAAAAAAACATGATACCTTTCATATATATACAGAATCAAAGGACCCTACGGGGAAGCAAGAATGAGTCATCACAAACAATACGAGTTCTACAAGCCCATACAAGTTAATAGAAGGTAAGGAAGAAGTTACCAACTAGGTTTAGATCCATCTAAGCTAGTCACCCTTCCTTGTAACAGGATCAGATCGATACAAGATAAACATGATATAGAGTTATTATCCTCAAAGAGATCCAAATCTGTTTAAAAATTCATGTGTATTTCTCTTATGACTCATTTACTCAAAGCATCTCTTATTTTTTAACAAATTCATTAGATCGACGATTTAACAATCGTTGACAGCTGACACCGTCTGTAAGGAGAAGAGTACATGGGACTGACGCATCCATGTTAGGAATTTTGTGTTTTGACTAGCCGATATGTTGCATGGTTCTTATGTTCTTAAATGTTTTCTTTGTCCATGATGTGTATTACGTACTTGAAAGCAATGACGGCCAACGACTGAGGTCTGGAACAGTTATGGACTTCGTGTGAAGTCTAATCATTCAAGGGTTTAATAATTTGCATATATATATATATATATATATATATATATATATATATATATATATATATATATATATATATATATATATATATATATATATATATATATATATATATAATGAATGAATGAGAGTGTGCATGGTGAAGGCCAAGTCCATGGAGGGACAAGATGGGCCAAGCAGGGAGGTGCACATCAGCACATGTGTCTAAACCAATTTATTGGAGTTCGAAAGAGGAAGAGACTCGGTTAGATAGCTGATCAGCAAGCAACGAATTCACATATCAAGGCAGTGAGGTGCTTTCAATCAAAAGAAAGTACATTTTGATAGAATCGTCCAATACCAGGAATGCAGAGCGAAGCCAAAATCACAAGAGGATTTCGGGCTTCATGAAGGGAAGGTGTAATGGCCACGAAAGAGCAATCAGATCGAGTTTTGAAGGTCTTAAGATATAAGCGGTCCAATGTATGAGATTAATGAATGGTTAATTAGTTGTTTGGAAGGGTAGATAGAGGCTTTGAGCCTTCCATTAGCCATTTTTAGAGAGCATTATAGGGCGCTGGGGAGAGCATGTTGTAATCATAGATAAGAATTTAACTGGATGTGAGATATTTGATGTATGAACAGATTGATTATGTGGTCCTTTAAAAAAAATCACCAATATAACTCGTAAACGTACTCACACACATCACCGCCACCACATATACGCACGCACTCACACTGCATCTTCTGAAGACTGAAGATATAGAGCTTGGAGATTAACGAAGTCATCCTAGGTGTCTTGCTATCGACGAGTATCTCGTCTACTACTGAAAGAAAATTCTACCTTGATGAGACACACAAAGAGCAAACTTAAGATTTGATCCTGGTGGGTAGAAGGTACAATCACATTCACTAACTATCCAAACAAACTTGGTTCTCGATTACGTACGTGGTCCTTGTGATCACATGCGTTCTTGTTTTCTTCTTGTTGTTTCTTGAGTCACCTTTTATGTTTTTGCACCTCCTCCTCTTGGGTCTTGATCAATGCTTCTGATTTCCATTTAGTGTTTCAAGCTTGCCGCAATACTTAGATCCATCCATCCCAGTGTGAAAAGGTTTTAATCTTGTTGAAGGATTTGCAAGTTTGATGAAGATTCATGCGAGAAAAGAAAACTTGTCATTTTTTTAAACTTCATCTTGATTTAGGTGAGTGTTGTGGTTAATTACTTTGTGTGATTTGATCATCCTTAGTTCATGTGAAGTCATCCCATAAAATTTGGCTGGATTTGGAGGTTGTTTGATCAAAGTTTTGATATCTTTGAGAACTGAGTTCCATACTTTTTTGCACTTGAAGTTTCAAGACGTATACCATACAAACTTTAAGTTGCGTATTTATAACGGAAATGCTCTCCTTCACACGTTCGATGTATCGAACGAATGGTCTGCTCAGTCCACAGTATTATTAGGTCGGTCTAAAAATATTTTCGCATCTCCAATATTTTAGATGTTTAAATTTAATGTTTCAGATGTTATAAAAATTTGTTGCCGTAGTTATTTCCGTATGTTGCATGCTGGGTATCTCTTGTGTACAGATTCAGACAAAAAAAAAATTATCCATTCGAGTTAGTTCCTATATATCTTCAATGTTTTAGACGTTCAAATTTAATGTTTCAGATGTTATGAATTTTTTTTTTTGCAGAAGTTTTTAGAGAATGTTGCATCCTGAAATCTCTTATGTACAGATCTGGATCTGAAAAAATTATCTATTTGAGTTAATTCCTATATTTTCGCATATCTAATGTTTTAGACATTCAAATTGAATGTTTCAGACGTTATGGTATTTTTTGCAAAAGTTATTTTTTAATGTTGCATCTCGGAATATATGAATTAACTCAAATGAATAATTTTTTTAGGTCCGCATCTGTGTGCTTTTTTGGTGCATTTTTTTATATGGTGAACGTTGATTTCAAATGTTGCAGACGTTAGTCTTCGATATTGCGACGGGCAGTTGTAACGTCTAATATATCGGATATCCGGATGCTAGCTTTACCGTATTTATAAACATGGACCCTGCAAAAGAAGACGCATACATACTTTTTTGCACAAAACTGGACTAAACTGAAAATCACGCGACGTCGTTTCCACACCCGTTCCTGAATCCGTTCGCCCTGCCTCCTCGGTTCCGCGCCTGGTCCTCCGCTGCGTCCACTCCACGCTCGCCATGCAACAACCTTCTCGCATTTTCCCTCCAACAAACTCTATCCCAATCCTTCCAAAGATCTCTCTGCCCGCAGCTTCCTTCTTCCTCTGCACGTAGCAGACCATCCGATGCCCAACGCTTCAGCACGGGACGTACGGGTGATCGGAATTCGGAGCGCGTCCACAGTAGACTCCAAGAAGAGCCGGAGGTACCGCCGCCCACCGCGCGGCTCCAAAACAAAGGCAAGGGCCGAGGGTCCTCGTCACCGAGGTGCGACGGCACCGCCGCGCACGCCCAACGCCAAGCACATGGCGCTTCTGGAAGAAGGCAATGAGGTGACGACCTCGCTAGCTGCATGCGAGCCCGAAGTTGGCGACGGCCTTGCCGTCACCAGCTCCAAGCACAACGTGCGTTGCCCAATTCTTGGACGGGCTCCCGACGGGAGAGCAACAAGGAGTTCGGATCCTTAGTGTTGGAGGGGTTTGGGCATAGGCGGCAGCGCGGAGGTAGCGATGAAGGTGGCGCGATGGTGGTGCGGGTGGTGTAGCGCATGGGGGATGGGGCGGCTGGTGCTAATGTTGGTCTCCTAGCTCTCGCCTTTCACCTCTGATTCTTTGCAAATTGATTACAAGGTGTGCACAATATCCGCCGACGATCATGGCACTACAATCTGCAGCTTCGACCAGTTCACTTGACAGCAACTAAGTGCAACGCCGCAGCCTACAGCCATGGCTGGTACCTGTAACCCCCAATTACACTTTCCCTAATTAATTTTCTTTTGATCCAACTCACGCGTTCTTCTCTTGTTAGTCGATTGGGGCATTGGGCCAAACTGTTGCCGAACCCGGCCACATGGCGGCAATCGTCGAGTTGTTGACCTCATATTCTATGAGGACCAAGGTCACTGAAAGTCTGAAACACTTCCTTCTTCATCACAATGGTAGCATCAGCCTCGTCTGGTGACTGCTGGGTGCAGTTGTGCAACTGGGTTGTGGGGTATTTAGTGCTAATAAGGTTATTAGTGATTCGCCCTCCTATATGCTTGTATCAATTGCCATCTAATGCAAATCTGAAGCTGCATTTTCTGTTCAACAAAGCATTCCTTTCCTCTGCACTTGCTGTCTTTGCAGGTTCTTGAGGATTTCTTTCTCAAGGACTCGAAGTTTATAGTGTGTGCACCTTCGCTGATTCTCCAGAGCATTTTGTACTTTTCGGCATCGAGGAAAACTTTTGGACCTCCTAGACTTTGAAATAGAATTATTCAAGTTTTTGGCTTCATTCCTCTATTTTTGTCAGTGTAATAAAGTTCTGGTTATGGTTAGAGGTAAGCAGATTCTTTTCTTTTAAGATGTAGCCCAATTTTACATGGTGATAGAAATTTTGCATAACTGCAAAAAAAATCTATCGACGGCTAAAACACATTTTGTTTCAATGATGCACAATTTATTCGTGTGATACAAGTTTTGGAAAGCTTATTAGTTCGTTTTTCTTTAGTTAAGAAGTAAACTACATAGGGGTAGCTCTTAGAAATTGTGGCATGTTAGACAACTGCAGGCAGTATAGGCATGAGCCTGACATGGTCCGAAACAATGGCTGAGCAAGTTCTGAAGTATCTTTGTAGTAGAAGCTCTAACATAACAGTGAGTGCACAGATTGCATGTTTAATGTGATCTTTTTTCTTTCGTTATTGATTTTGACCACCGAGCTGACTAAGACATTAAGAGGTTGTATGTTTCTTCCAAGTTCCAGGAGTATTTTGACAAATCTATGGACCCTCCTCTATTATAGGATCCACAAAATTGTTCATCTCTTAGAGGATTGTACTTTTATGAATCCAGGAGCATGTTTTATTGGAAGAAGGCACAGATTATGGGTCATTCGTGGCTGCAGAAGGTTTTCCGTACCGGATGAAGCAGAGATTTCTGTAGGTTCATTCTTTAACATAAGGGTCAAAATAGTGGCCGGTGCCAAAATAATACAAGAACATCGCAATTCATGTTTTTAGCCGATATATCACCGATTACAGTGATATATCGTCGTAACGCTGATATATCGCCGATTACAGTGATATATCGTCATATCGCCGATTACAGTGATATATGTCAACTTGTGTTTGGGTTAGGTTTTTTAGCTATTTTGATTAAATAGAGTCCAACCTAATTGCCACATATATGAAGGAGAAATATATGAGGGAGAAGTGCAGCTAGAAGCTCTAGCCGTCATACTCACTTTAGTCATAAATACATGTTATTTTAGATAACATATAGTCTCCAATGTATAGTTTTAACTACTATTTTTTATTAGAATATATTTATAAAATATATTAAATTTATGATATTATGAAAGTAT
Source organism: Phragmites australis (assembly GCF_958298935.1). Lineage (NCBI taxonomy): Eukaryota > Viridiplantae > Streptophyta > Magnoliopsida > Poales > Poaceae > Phragmites > Phragmites australis. Next base: position 33,912,075 of record NC_084929.1, on the reverse strand, counting down.
TTTTCAAAACAAATTACATATATAATTTTAAAGTTTTTAAACTAAATATTTTAAAGCTATTCTTAGTCAAAGCTTTAAAAGTTTGGAAGTATGTTACATGTGCTCTCAAAACTGAGCTGTTTACTACTGCATGCTGCTGCTTCTTTGTTCCTCCTCCCCGGTATGATTCCCTTTCGTGCCAACTGCCAAGTAAGCCAATCTGTCATGTTTTAGGCATGAAATGGGTGCTTTAATATTCCCTTTTTGCTCTAGTATATCTATCTTCATATGATTTCTGAAGTCGTTTCTTCTTGAATATCGGCTTTTAATTCTTGAAATATTGAGTCTTTTTTTATCTTTAATCAATGTCCAGCTCTGCATTACATTCTGCTACCCCCGTTCTTAAATATATATCGTCATAGAATATGTACAGTCAAACTTTATAAATTTTGATCACTAATATACATAAAAATATTAGGATTTAGCACATAAAAATAGTAGTAGTGAATTTGTTATAAAAATATTTTGACATCATCTAATTTATCAACTTATACTAATAGTTAGTTATCAAAAATAATAGTAAATGTGTTTGTTGGAGGTCGTATCAGTATCCTAAATGATAAGTAAAAGAGAACGAAGATAATATTATTCTAGCTAAACTGAAAGATCCAACCAACAACTTGAGCAAGGTTCAATGCAAGGTTTTTTTTTTTTGGCTGTACAATAGGGTACCGTGTTACTTTATTATTAAAATATATAAAGAACAAAAACGAGGAGAAAAAACTGTACAAAGAGAAGAGAACAGCGGGAACAAGAAAAAGGATGGAGGGGAAAAGAAAAAGAAGGTTCAGCGCAAGTATTGCCCTAAATTTGTGTATGGTGTGACTAGATTGAAGAATCATCCTGCTGGAATATATTCCCAGATATGTTACTCCATGTGATGATGTACCAGCTTATGTGCGAAATAAATTCTTTAACATAATGACTGCAAAAGTCAAAGGGAAGGGGAAAAAAGGGCAGAAGATCAGCGCTTGAGAAGTGGATTTAAACCATTCAGAGGGTGAACAGCAAGAAGATGATGGTAATGTGAATGTGATTCATGTGCAAAAGTCAGGCCAAGAGAAGCTGTTCAAAGGGTCAGCAGGGCTATTCAAGAGGCTAGAACTTCCATGTTTTTTATATTCTCATATTCTATCAAGACTGCCTATTATAATATTTGTTCTATCCTGACATGGTTTGCCATGTCTTATCTGTGAAGCTCTTTGTAGGGAAGAAGGTAATATTGGGACTATCATTGAAACTGCTCCATAGCAAAGTTTGTGTCAAAAACCTTCAATCAAAGTTATGCGGAGCATATACAACTTATAAGAATTGAGTCAAAGACTTTCATATATCCGTTGACATAAATAGCACATATAGATCCGTTGACATAAATATCAAATATTTGTGTTCCCGTTACAAAGTATGGACACTTAACTAGTTCTACAATAAATTCACACAAAGCCAGTGGTTGCACGCACCAATTGTGAGGATGAGGATGGCAGTGGGCTAGGTTGGGTCAAGGCCCGGCGGGTTTCAGACCTGACGGAGGTGGATTCGGGTGTAGAAATCGCCCTACGAGGTCATCGGGTTGGGCTCCAATTTAGTCAGGTTTGGATCCGGGTCGTAATTTTCACCCGTGGGTACCCACGGGCCTTGAAATCTCGAGGCGTATTAACAATTTTGTCCATTAATCCCCACTGTCCCTTGACTCCTTGTCCAAAACCAAGGGTCGGCAACTAGGGCTAGCACTAAACATCACGTCGCCCATCCCCCTCCCCCCAGCCATCGGTCACAACCCTCCACCCCCTCCTCCCCTCCCCTCCCCCTGGTGACCTAGTCATCGGTGCCTCAACGGATGGCAAGCTCAAGGGTGGTATGGACGTACGCCGTCGCTAGGGATGACCAAGGAGGGCCCAATTTAGAGAGGCCTGAGATGAGGAGGGACAAATTTGGACCCTCTGGCTTCCTAAACCACCACCACTAACAAGGAGGACGCACACCAGCACAGACAAAGGAAGAAGATGAGATGTCGGATTTCAGGTCCCCTATCGGGTCTCAGGTCCTCACTCGGGTCGGGGTGGTTTTACACCCGGTATTTATTTCAGGGTCTGGTCGGATTTGATACTTTAGGTTTTGGATCGGGTGCATTCTTACTCCACCCGATCTCGACTCGATCCGTTGCCACCCCTAAGTGAGGAAGGGGGCTGACAGAAGTGGAGTCGTTGAAGGTGCAGCAAGCAAAGATGGGAGGTGCACCCTCCAATAGTGAAGAAACAGTGGGATCATGAACGGCAAGATGGGGGACCTCGTGACAAAATCCTCTTCCTTTTGCTGCTCATAATTAAATGTCAAAAAATTACGCATACAAATGTCTAACCGAACCGAAGAATGTTTCATCACAATGTTGGCGTTCTTTTTTAAACAAGGGCATGAGTTCTACCATTCATTAAGAAGAAAAAAAGAGTTTGAACAAAAGGCACGTCCTCAGTCTACCACAGATGGTGGCTAAGCAACAAAACAACAAGTTTAAAAGGACCCAAAACTTTCATAATATTATATTTTCATTAGATATTATAACTATATTCTGGTAGAAACAATGATTAGAGTTGCTCGTCAAAGATCACAAAAAGTTAAAAACATCATGTATTTTTGATCGGATGGAGTATTCCAACACAAGTAGATGAAGATGTCGTTAAACATTTTCCATTTTCCCTAGTCATTTTGGGTACGCTAGCTGCTGTCATATCCCACAAATTGGCAACTTAAACGTGATTCAATCAGCATGCATGTTGCGAAATTCTTCACGCGTCCTCTGTGACGAAGAACCAGAAAATATATTTTCATCTTTTGTCTTACCCGCGGGTATGTAAAAGAAGCAATTGCGGCCTGTATATGTGGTGGATAGTTCAGGTAATGTGATTTATATTCTGAATTTCATTGTTGTGTATTATTTTGGAATAAATTTATCACTGCTTATGGGAACATATGAATATATTTTAACCGTCCTTGCTCAAGGCTGTAAGTAAGTGCGTACTCGGCGCCGATGAAGATGCACGCCGAGGAAGCCGCCCTGCTGAGGATGAGCGGCGCCGTGCCGCTCCCTGGGAAGATGACGGAGGGACTCGCCGCCTTGATGGGGATGCGTGGATCCATGCTGCTCCCGGGGACTATGCTGGAGGGACCCGCCGCCTTCCCGAGGAGGCGCGGACCCGTGCCGCCCCCGGGACGATGCTGGATGAATTCGCGTTGCCGACGACGCGTGGGGCCGTGCAGCCTTCAGAGAAGGCGATGGCCGAGGCGTTCCGAGCCATCGCCGACATGGCGGACCGGCTCGCGATCGCGGGCAACGTCCGGGACCGGGCCTAGGACGTGTTGAGGAGGATGGAGGAGGGCAAGGGCAAGGCGCACCACTACTACACCGAGGGCGCGGGTCGGAGCGGCGACGCGCTCTACGCGGCGTGCCTCTACGTCGCCTGTCGCGGCGCAGGCGCGCCGCAGCCGCAGACGTTCAAGGAGCTGGCCGCGGCGACGCGCGATGGCCAGGCGGCCAAGAAGGACATCGGCAAGCTGATCACGCTCATCAGGAAGCGACTCGGGGACGAGGCCGGCGGGCAGGCGTTGGACATCGGCGTGGTGCGCGCGGCGGACTACATGGAGCGCTTCGGCTCGCTGCTCGGGTTGGGAGAGCTGGAGGTGGGTGCGGTGCAGGAGGCGGCGCGGAGGCTGCAGGAGCGGCTCGACGTGCAGCGCAACCCTGATTCCACCGCCGCCATCATCTACATGGCCATGGAACGGCAGGCCAGCGCCGGGAGGTCACTCCGGGACGTGTCCGTGGCCACCGGCGTCGCCGAAGGCACCATCAAGCCGGAGTACAGGGAACTGTGCCCGCATGCCGGGTGTCAGTCATACTACCAATCTGCCAAGGTTGGGTTCCTGTATTTTGGCATGCATATAGATTATCCCTTTCGTTATAGCTGATCCGGTATGGTCTTGTTTGTTAAGTTCCAAGTGACCAGAATTAATCGTTTTGAAATCTTGTGTATTCGAGACCACATCTCTTCAGCTATTGCTCAGGTTTCACTGAAATTCCATGCTTGTTTTCACTGAAATTATGAACAGACCTATTTCGAGTGTAGCGAACACATCTGTTATGTTGAATCAATGCTTGTTTTCACTGAAATTACGAACAGAGACGATTGGAACTACAGCGCTATTGCTCAGTGAGACGACATTAGAGAGAAGTAATATAGAGAAGTAGAGGTGTAATCAGATTGGATACAAATAGATATTGCTATCCTATATTTTATCTCATATTTTTTCATCGGAATCAAAACTGAACATGAATAGTATCAAATACGGATAGTCTCGATCACATATACAGAACGAGTCAGATGCAAACAATATCGGTCACAAATATTTATTCAGATATTGAGTAAAAACTACACCCGTATACATATCACATATATTATGAATGTTCAAACATTCTACGTATCCAAAACTCAACTACGAATAGTCTTAAGATATATTTAATTTTATTCTCGGATATCTGACATATGATGGATATATAGCTCCCTATATTCGAATCCAATATCCGATATTAACTATCCGAGATCCAATCTGATATCTATGATTTTTTTTTCAAATATCCAATATCTAAAATCCGATTAGCATATAAAAGGTTCGAGCGATCAAGACAGGTGGTTAAAATCCTACCTATTTTCACCCCTAAAGGGAACCATGAACCATCCCAATCCAATAATGGATACGGTAAATTTCAACGTTCTCTAATCCTAAACTCAATTCATTTCTGACGGAAGAATCATGACAACAAACTCGAAAATGCATTCTGCAATCACCTATGATGGAAAAAACTTCCCATTCGAACAATGCTGTCACATCCAGGCCTGACCTAACTGGAATCATTAACGAATTGTAGCAGCTCCCTTACTAAACAGCATTATGCTCAACTCGTCCAGTTATTTGCAGTACCATCCATCAAGCTTCCTCAAAGCAAAGAATATGATAGCATGACGCTAACGAAGCCCAATAATTCCGCATGCGAAAACGGTCATCACTGAGGAAGCTATCTAACAGTAATGCGACAGCTATAGAAGACAAGACATTGATCAATGCAATGCATTCTGTATAAGCTGATGATAATCATCAGTACAGAGATGGTCAATGGAGAATCTTATCACCTTCCAGTCAATAATATAGGAACCGAACGGCATCAACCATCAGAACTACTCTGGCTATCGTGACAACTTACAACCCGCCTATCCTCCAAACAAATATACCAGCCTGCATACACTATTGTACAATTTCCTGACAAAGGTTTCAGTTAGGCACTATATACCAACATAAGATCAGTTATAGTCGTGTCAGGAATAATTTGAATATAATAGCTTCTACCATGAACAGAAGACACGCAATGGTCTCCAACTTTCCATTATTATGATAACCGATAGAGAAAAATGACCTTGGAGCAATATCTAGACACAAATAACTATCTGGCTATCAGGAACAAAAAGAGCATGCCCATGGAACAGATACCATCGGACAGATATGCACAGAACAGGGCTAGACAAATATGTTACATCAAACCAGTTGCCTATAGATGAGTTGACCAAAACTCAAAAATAGACTGATATGCTGCTACTTAGCTAAAATCTGTTAGGTGATAAATCTGTACAGGCCTTCATCTCAAATATATTAGCATCTATTAAACAACAGTGGCTTGAATGCCCACAAGATATTAAGACAAATTCGACCAACAACTATCAGAAACAGACAGAGAGCATGGTTTATTGCTTCATCCACTAAGAGATACTGCAAGATGACATTGTTTTGACACTAGAATTAAAAACGAATAACCACATGCAACATTCAGATGATATCGAAGTATCATTGAATTATCTGAACAAATAAAAAATTGTGCAGAGTTCAATTCTGAGCTAAAATGCTAAACCTTGAAACTGCTTGAATATACTGCACCATTTTTTTAATCAAACACTATGCATTTAGTTCAGTCGCCAACTTCACTGATAGTTACAGCATGGTTTGCAGTCTAAATTTCTTTCCCTCAGCTTTTACTTTCAATCAAAGTATAATTATGAAGCATCAGTGATTCAGTGTGGTGCTGAGCAACATCAATCAAGGTACAAGCTTGAGGTGAGTGTGTGCGTGTGGTGGTGTGTGTGTGCACGATTAAAAGTTGTACTGGTGTTCCTAAAAAAAGTACAAGCTTCACTTACAAGGAGAAGAAGCTGATAAAATCACATAGCCACAATTCTGCAAACTACTTCATGGATACACCATACATCTTCATTTGAAAATCCATTGAAACCCAACACATTAGTAGCAACATAACCAAGCAGCCAGCATACATGCATCCGAAAAACATCTCTACAAGCATCATGCAGCAATAATCATACATCAAACATATTTCAGATCTGCGAGCATTCACCAACCAAAGTGATATCCTTTCTTATCTACCACTTGAAAAGATTGGCGATAAATGCCTCGAACCAAATAGGAGTGATCAACAGCACTTGCTGGGTTAACCAACCAACGAGCAGCTGCAAGCTCACAATTCCTGAGTAAAAAAACACCTGGTATTCATCCCAGTGATACATTGCAGTTTGTCGCAATGCACCCAATCTGAGTCATCAATATTCCAACCACACAGGAACTTCACAAACAAAAAGAACAACCATCCAGGAATGCAGGGGACATAGCATAGCAATTAACCAAGTGATAGTAACTAGAATTAGGGTGCAACATCAAAATAACAGAGTCTCTCTTTGTGTTGACAACTCTTATTAGCATGGAAAACTGCAGTCTGCAGAAAGGAAAAGGACTTGCGATAAAGGCCCAACACTATACGTTGCTCTAATATACTAACCAGTGAAATACTAAAGATACTACAACCGGTCATTAGTAACACCACAAAACGGATAATCCATTCTCATATAGGCCATAGCAGAAGATCAAAACTTCCCACATATCGGACCACCAGATTACCTCTTGAGGTTGAGCAAGACCACCGCGATGGCGGCCGTGGCAGCAGCACCAGCAGCCGCGGCCGCCATCAGCACGGGAGACGCCGCCACCGCCTCCTTAGGCGTCACGGCCGAGGGAGCAGCCGACTCCTCCTCCGCCTCCTCCTTCTCCTCCCCCTTCTCCTTCTCTGCGGCGGCGGCGGAAGCCTTCAGGGCCTCGATCTCCTCCTCGAGGGCGACCTTCTCCTGGTACACGGTCTGCAGCTGGTCCCCGAGCCCCGCGCCCTTGCGCATCTCCGCCTCGTGGCTGGACTTCTCGGTGGCGAGGAGGTCCTGGAGGTGCTTGACCTCGGCGCGGAGCGTGGCGGCCTCGTTCTCGTTGGCAGCGGCGGCGTGCTCGAAGGAGACGATCTCGTCGCGGGCCTGGGACACGAGGACCTCGAGGCGGCGGGACTCCGAGGACAGGAAGCGGTTCTGGTGGCCCACGGCGTCGAGCTTCTCCTCCAGGTCGCGCTTCGTCGCGCGGAGGGCGCTGATCTCGTCCGCGCCGCCGGGCTTGGTGCGGCCCCCGCCGTTGGTGACGGCCGGGTCGAACTCGAACTCCGCGGCGGCAGGGGAGGCGAACGTCTCCTCGCCGTTCTCCATCGGAAACCCTTCCTCTCTCTCGGCGGCGCGGTGGATGCGAGGGTGGAAATTGGAAAAAATGGAAACGGCGCACGAAAAGTAGAGTCTTATTCGCGAATATATCGGGCCCGGAAAAGAGATCCCCAATGCTCCGATCGGACGGTGCAGGGAAGAGGATTCAGATTGGACGGCTGATACGGGGCAATAGGGTGGAAAGGCGAAAGCCAACTAGTTATATTAATAGCAACAAGTGTTGTGCAATCTAGTCATCTAATTATAGCAATTCAGTAACATATCTTTTATCAGCTTGTATAAATTATACGATGTAACTTTTATAATCTATAAATTACAAACTATTTTTTATAATTTATAGTTAAAATAAGCGAACCCTTACATATGAGTCAATAATATTATTACAGGAATAAATTTTTTTATAAAAAACTAATTAAATATAGAAATTGAGGATGTATTGATTCTCTTTATTAGATAAAGATGAAAAAATAATAGTGTATTAATAATTTTTAACTGATAGTATTTATTAATTTCAGAATTTTAAATAATTTTAATAATTTTTAACCATTTGATTGGAAAATGTACGGTGGATATGGCTCGAAGCAGATACCCACGGGCAAAGCAGGAGAAAAAGGCTCGATTCGCTCTTCGCCTCTCCCCCACCAGCTCGCCGCGGAGGGCATCGCAGCTCAAGTGAGGAGTGGAGGGGCTCGGGATCTCCGCCGAGCGCGCGCAAGATGGTAAGATCGGCGCTTTGATTGCTATGTTTTTGGTTGCGAGGATCTGTTGACCTCTATCCGTGCTTAAATATTAGGGTTCTTCAGTTCTTTTTGGTGGAGAAGATCAAGTGCCTAATATGTTGTGATTCCCCATTTTTTGTGTCATGTGGTTACCCATGTTGATCCTTTTTTGTTGGTTGATGCCTCACTGGTTCAGTTGCTGCTGGTTTTCATTGGCCGGGAGAGGTTTTGGAGAACTGTTTTCCCAATTTATTACTATTATATGGACTGAATGAGCAACATGGTACTTCGAAATTATTTTGATTATTCTTGTTCTATTAAGGGAAGAGTGACTGAGGAACAGCGAAAATTTTCGGGTTTCGCCAATTTTCTGAGCGAACTGCCTGAGTTGCGATCTTGTGGTGCTCCTTCCAAACTAGCTATGAGTTATGTTACAAGTCATACTGATTTTCTTGTCGGCATAATGGAGTGCACTTACATCAATACAGTCCACAAAGCATTGTTTGCTGTTTTCAATTTTTCATTACGGGTAAACATTGTAATGCCAAGTCATCGTCATGTGTTGTTCCTGGAATCTGATTGCTAGGCTAATCTTGAAATCTATGGAAACATATTTGAATCGAACAAAGATTTTTTTTATGTATCATGAATTCAGAAGTTGCATTTATGGCCCAAATCAGTGTCCTCGAGTCCTTGCTTCATGTGGTGATGCACACAGTACTTAGTTGTACACCATTTAATATATGATTGATTCATGCCATACACCCTTTTAGATATTGCGTTTAAGATACTGCCTCGTTGATCTAGATGTAGTACCCTATGATTTTGTAACCATATTTCACTCAACAAAAAGGGTGTGTAATATTAATTTGTTGGGTGTTCAAGGCTCCATTGTCCATTCATCAGTTCTGTTGTGCTTGTGCACCTTCTAGAGCACATTAGGGTGTGATATCAGCATGCAATTCTTTACCTTGTAGCTGTTTATTTGTTGCTGTTATTTCTGCTTTATGATGATCTTCCATATTACGTTGATTCACAATGATTTACCCTACTATCCCCATGAAATATGATAGCATGAGACGTTTGCTTTTTGTTAAAATAAAACAGTATCTATTTGCTGCTTGTCTCATAAATCTTTCATTTTCTCTGTTTCATTATCTAAACCCTTTAGTCTTCCAGAAAAAGAAATTACTTAATGCCCTATAAAGTAGAAAGAGTAAGTGCATTGATCGGTTTTAACTACAGAGTGTTTAGGTGCATTGATCAGTTTTAACTGCAGAAATCACATCAAATGTTCATCTTGACAATTGCACTTGGCACAAGAAAGAACGGTTTTTTTTTATTCATTGATGTGTTTGTTTACCAGATACCTTCTTCTGATGAAATTATACATTTTTCTTGTCAGGCTGACCCCGAGTTGGAAGCTATCAGGCAGAGGAGAATGCAAGAGTTAATGGCTCAACGTGGTGGGGTAAGCTACCAAGCTCCATGGCTAAAAGTTGAAGCTGTAATAACAATGTTTAGTTTTCCTTGCTAACAAAAGAGCTAGTTCGTGATGCTCAGTTTACTGACCAACTTTGATGTAATCGTAAATTTAATTAGGGCAATCAGCAAAATGCAGGGCAACAAAAAGCTCAAGAAGATGCAAAGCAGTATGATCCATTCCTCCACCATCTTCGCGATATTGTTATCACCTTTTTTCTCTAAGTTTCTTACGGTAAACTCTCTGGGAAACAGTTAATTGACTTCAAAACTAATTCTCAATCAGAGAAGCTGAGGAACGCCGACAGATGATGCTTGCTCAGATATTATCCTCTGAAGCTAGAGAAAGGCGTAAGTTCTTGTTGTTGATGTCATTTGTGATGCACTGAATAGCTGTTTTAGATCTTTACAGTTTATAGTCAGATGATTGCAGATCGGCCCACAGGGGAAGTTACGTCTTGTATGCTTGGTTTTTCTTTAACAACTTAGATGACCTACCTCTATACCACTTATGCTGTCTTGTGTTTCGGCAGTTGTGTGCATGTATTTCTGACAGTGCCACGCTGTTCAGCACAATTACCCTATCCGCATGCCTGGAGTTAGGATTTAGGAATCTTCGATGTTCCTTGAATCATCATTACATCTATTCCTCATGTTTAACGATGACAACCATTAAAAATATATTAGGAATTTAAGCTAGAGAAGAGCATGATTTTTTTTAGTGATGATGGTGTTTGCGGTGACTTTGGCTATTTCAGATGATTACACTCCTGGTTTGTTGGAAAAAATGCTCACTAGATTATTTAGTGAAACCCTGTATGCTATTGTGTTATGTGTAACTAGAGGTAAGGTCTAAGATGGAAATCGGTGTATTTCATGGTTATGCAGCCTTTATAAGTATGCATGCATCGAGTGTGTGGCCGCATCAACATAGAAGAATAGATTTAAAACTTCTTGAGTCTTCCTCATTCACTATTTGTGTGCAGTAAATACTTGTCATTAAGATTTGTGGAATTTATCTTGGTGTTGAAGTTAATGCTGTTATGTTTGTTTAAGCCTACCCAAACTTGCTAGGGACTAAGTCACTAAAGGCTTTGTTGTTGTAGTTGTTGAAGTTTGGTGGTAATTTAATAGCTTATCGTGGCTAATATTTTCATGAATGAATAATTTATATTTGAATAAAGAGCTCTTGTTTTTCTGTAAATTGCCTGCCTGTCAGAAGACAACATTGTAAATAGAGAATATAGTGGGCTGGAAATCAATCATGAATCTTCTCCTTTAAATGGTACATAATTATAGGGGCAGGGTACTATAATACAATGTTTACTTTGCATGAAATTGACAGTCTCCCGCATAGCTTTGGTCAAGCCTGATAAGGCTAGAGGAGTGGAAGATGTTCTTCTGAGAGCTGCTCAAACTGGTGGAATATCTGAAAAGGTAATAGATATGTGACACATTCTTGTGACTTTATGTACCCTTTCGCGTTTCAAGAAACTTGATAGAAGTGACTGTAAATTGTTGCACTCTTCTGGTTTGCAGGTGTCTGAAGAAAGGCTTATCTCACTTCTGGAGCAAATCAACACCCAGACGACCAAGCAAACCAAAGTTACGGTATGTAAAACATGATGGATCCTATATACTTCCAGCATACTATATTTGCATCAATCCTATCGATTTCATCAGACGAATGTACTTTGCTTCCAGCAATCGGTGTAACTGATCCGGTTTGCAGTATAAAATTCCTTGCATGTCATGATTATTATAGTGTAATTGATAGTATAACATCTTAAAAGAAACTAGTTTGCATTGTAAAGCAGAAAGATCCCAGAGTGGAACTCTCTCTCGCGCGCCTTGCCCTCCTGTTAACTCTTGTTTGCTTAACAGATTCAGAGGCGTCGTAGTGTCCTTGACGACGATGATTAGCTACAACCTGCAAGCTCAGTGCTATATGAGTGTACGATGAGCTGGTGGTGGAGTCAAAGTGGTGCCGAACTGTTTGCTTAAAAACGGTGATCTGATGTGACTATTTGATGGATCTTTGGTTGGTATATGATCCGGAGTCTATTTGGTGTCTCCATTGAGGACAGTCAAGATATTGGCTGTGGTTATCCCTGAAACGCTCATTATTCCTAAGCTATGGCATTATAGGTGCTTGTGTCCAATCCTACTATGTCAATCCAGACGCATTATTATGGTCAAGTTCGTCCTGTGCGGTTTGACGTCGCGCTGTCCCACTAGTTAGGTTACATTGCTTGTGACATATGGGCACATGATCTACAATCTAGTTTGCATCCATGGTAGCCACGCATGTGCCCTCTGAGCTTATCAGGTCCGGTCACCTGCATGAGTATTCGCATGTTGTGTCTTGTATCCAGATTCAGATTGTGATACAGGATTAGCCGAGCGAAGGACCCAAAGTTCACTGGAAACGGCCCAGCCGGCCATCTGCTCAATTGCACTGCACGCCCCGAGCGAGGTTTTTTTTTTATTTTAGCTTTTTTAAACTAATATTTAAAAATAGCAGTTGGATATTAAATTTATAAGAATTAGTCCCTTTTATCACGTTAAATTATATGTGGTGACTCATAACTTGATTTTGACTTTTTCTCTTAAAAGTTGTTTTGTTGTAAAAAAACACCCAAAAGTTTGACTCTGTGCAAAAAACCTTCCAAAAATTCAAAAAAAAAATCTAAAAAAATTAGAGACAATTTTAAGATCTTCTGTGAATTTTTTTTTTTAAAATAACATCCTTTGCATCATATTTCATGGGGAGGAAGTTTGAAAAAAAAAAGTAAAAATATGCATATCATTTATTAATTTATGTTATTTTAATTTTGTCATGTCTACCATTATTTTTTCTACATAAATAATTGTTTAAGTAAACTAATAAAAATGGTTTCACTAATTTTGAGGTGTTATGTATTAGTTATAAATTAATCTATCTGTAACATATTTACTCAATCCTGCACGTTGTAATAACTATTTCAAGATTTTATGTATTTTTAGAAGATAGAGGATCATGTAAGAAGACTAAAAAAATTGGTTTCGTGATTTTTGGATTAGTAAATAATTAACTATGCATTTAACTTGAATTAATAAATGAGCTGCATGTTTTTCTTTTTTTCAAACTTCCTCTCGCTGAAATATGATGCAAAGGATATTATTTTTGAAAAATAATTACACAAAAGGTCTTAGAATTTTCTCTAGTTTTTTTTAAAAAAATTGTGATTTTTTTAAATTTTTTTGAATTTTTAGGGTGTTTTTGCAACAAAACTAAATCTTTGGGGGGTTTTGCAACAAAATAACTTTTAGGGAAAGATAAAATCCAAGTGACTTTTGAGGGGTTTTTTTTATTTTTTCTTTATATTAATGTACGTGGTATGATCAAGATGGCCACCGGTACATGATCGTATTTACTGAAATAATAATATATTATTGTATTTATAATTTTAGTATAAGTATATTTAAAAAATCGATTTTCGTTACACTGAACCGGCACGCGGCGTGGTTACCGGCAACCGGCAGGCGTATGCGCAGCTGCGCGTGTTGGTTCAGGGAGTCAGCGTGGCCAGAACAGACGCCGGGGCCGGGGGTAGTCTGTGTTTGGTCAGAGCATGTGTGAGATGGCAGTGCTAACAAGTTTAGTGCCACTGCCTCGTAGATATACCTTGTGGATGGGAAAAAAAATTCGGCTGATATATCCGGTTTACCAGGTCTACTAATGGAACTGGTAAAAAGAAATTATCATGTTTACAGATACTTTGTTTGAATTTTATTTGAATTATTTATATTTTTTTGTTTGATATATCCGATAAATCAAGTTTATCGATGATAACCTCCGGTAAATCATGCATGCAAACTAGGTCGCCCAGGCTAGGCCCTGATCCGATCATATGGAGTATATTCATATCTTAACCTTAGCTAGAATGTATACCCGCTGTTAATAAACTATCAATGTTACACGAAAATATTTATGTATACGCTCCCGGACCGATACGGCTTCATTCCCTGCTTGCTTCCTCCAGTTCTCACCGTGCCAATGTGCCATCCTCTTCCTCCATCTGCACCTCGGCGCGCTCAACCTGAACCGGAAATGCTACTCTTGTGACGCTTGGCGATGGGAGCCTGAGCATCAGTGATCACCACGGAATTGCAACCTGGAATTTTCAGGGGTGCGAAATGTGAGATGAGCCAGGACGAAACTGCTGAGTGCAAGAAAGATCATGTTGTTTCGACGACAATAGCAATGTAAAAACAGCATCCAAGCTAGCATATTTTCAGCATTGGCATAACTATCAACCCAACTCCAGCAGGGGCCATTATGCTATGCGTTTGCTAAAAAATTTGAACTGCCGCTGCAGATACAAACAACAATTCAGTTCATCATGGACATGAAAGGGGCGACACTACAAACTGTTTGCCTTCAATTCAGTAGGTGGCAGGTGAGCCACCGGCGTATACTAATGCCAGACAACATTAGAATGGAAACTGGTTGTCATGCCTGCCATCTCGATAGTGAAAATTTTAAGTTCCTAGACTTGCATAAGGTTTCGAAAGCTGGTCAAAGATAACGGACGAGTAGCACAGCAGCAGTACCACTGCACTTCCCTTTGCAACGATATGATTGCAAAATATTGACTGCACGGCAAAGGACCGAAGGCCCAGAGAGAGAGAGCGAGATGCAGATCATATACAGGCAAAAGGGAAAGGCAATTGGTTGCCATGAAGACCGAAATGGCCCACATGAATCTTGGGGGTTCATGCAATGCAATTGAATGAATTATGGACACTGCACAGAAAGAAAGAAATGTGACACAGCAGCGCCCTAGTAATGTTAGGACAGATACTAGATTACCATAAGAAAAGAAGCACAAATGGAGTATATGGCCTGTAATTGCATAACATTCGGGTGATCATCTACATCGACCCCACGGCATGTAGATGAAATTAAGCAGCAAAACTCACAACTCACATCTCTTTCAAGCTTCATATTTAGCATCCAAAAACACTAATGCACTCAACTATTCCATCATCAAGCAACAATCAGTACATATCCAATTACTAAGAAATCAAGAATCACCAAAAATTGCTGCTACGAGTGTCTTTTCTCTCTGTTTTTTTAGTAGTCTTTATATTGTACAGATAAATGTATCGCCAAGAGTGGAACGATGAGTGATCATTTCTGTTTTCTGGGCAGCTGATCAAAGGATGCCAGGCTAGATCGCTGAACATTTTCCTAAGCAACAATGGATCTAGCTAGTCATGCACTCTTGTTGCATCTCCTACATTGTGAATGTGTTGATACAACAATGCTGGAAAAGAAAGATGACTCTGGTCCATGCTACATTTACACAAACAAAGATGGCAAGGATTCTACATGCACATTCAAACCTTCGCGTTTACTCTAAAGAACTCACGAACATATCATAACTCTATTTCCTTTATTCGCTCCTCTCTTTTTTCCCTTTACACAATCATAAATAACCAAACAAGAACAACATAACAGAAGCAGGACGAGCAAAGGATAAAGAGCACGAGATGTAAGTGACATGGAAGAGTACTGTCTGCGCACTGACCTGCTGCTCCTCTTGCTCTTGCTGAGGCCATGGATGTCCGGGGGCAGCCTGGTGGCCTCACCTCCAGCATCCGGCTGCGTCATTGCCATTGCCATTGTTGTCCCTTCTTCTTGCGGCGCAGAGCTTATGAGCGATGAGAAGCAAAGGAGCAAGCAGAAGAAAAATGTGTGTGCTCGTCTTCCAAAGGAAGGAAAGCGGAGTAGAGAGGCGGAGGGAGAGAGAAAGAGGGAGCGAGGGGGGCTTGTACCGCTGTACTGGTAACTTTGTAAGCAAGGAGCAAAAGGAAAGGAAGCGAGCAATGGCTGTCAGTTATTATTTCTGCTTTTTCTCCGGCCTGTACTGTGCTCTGCAGTCGGCTCACTGCTCCCACATCACACAGCTAAACAGCCGCTCCCTTGGTCTCTGCTCTCTCTCTCTCTCCTCTCTCCTCTCTCCTCTGTCTGCAAGTGTTGGGTACTTGGATCATTGGATGGATGGCCCATTTGGCATGTGTCACCGAGGGTGGGCTCCCACTACATTGGACCCAGCATCAGGGCCACCTGCCAGAGAGAAGAGAGTTTCCCCTGTCCTGAAATTTTCTCAAGCTGCGCTGTAGGCAATGGCAATTCAGGGATGTTTTGCTTTGCATTGTTGATTGCTTCTCTGCAGCCTACTCCAAGCGTTCCATTACTGAAATTTCTCGAGCTGCGTGTCGCTAGCAATGGCAGTTCTAGTGTCGCACAGCTCACAAGCATGGCAACATGCATGACCTGACAGTCCCTGTCCGTGGGCCCCTTCCATTCTTGGTCCATTTCAGTATTCCAGCACCACATATAAAAGTGAAAGAAGCTCCTCTTTCCGGTTTGCCTGTCTTTGAAACACGCATGCATGCACGGTGTCTGCGCTCAGTGCGCTGTGAAGCACAGATCACTTTGTTTCTCTCTCCTCTGTCCGCCTGCCGGCTGCTGCTGCTGCTTTGATCGTGTCTCAGGAAACGGGAAAGGGTCGACGCGAATCCAGATAGGGAGAGATTTGCCCGTGATTTCTTTGAAATTTTGGCAAGCTAGGTCTCCGATGTAGGCAGCACAAGGAAGAGGCAAGGAGATCTAACGTAACTACTGGATGCGTTTGGTTCGACGGACGAAGAGATCTGGGAGATGGCCGTCCACTAAAATGCGATGTTTGGTTGGGAGCGCGGGTGGACGGGATTGCCAGGTTCTAAAAATACTAGGTGAAGATGCTGGATGCTCTCTTCCGTGTAACGTGTGCGTTGTGATTTTGTATTTAATTCATAATTTTATTTAGAAATATAAAAGTAGTTTAAAAATTCTAAACGTTTTTATAAGTAAATTAGAGCTCACTAGCAACTTATTTTAATTTATTCGATAAAAAATATAAACCAATATTTAATTAAAATTCTCTAAATATCTTACTTTTATAACTTAAAGCAATTTTTAATACTCAAATAAATTCTCAAAAATCTAAAAAAAATCACTAATATTCTTCTCATATGATATACTATAAATATTCTTCTCATGCCAAAGCATAGCATCTCTCCACGGACATGACACGAGGGTCAGCCAGAACCACCATAACAAGCAAAAGAATAGCCGAATTACCAACATCATTGCACAAACCACGGTCGCAGACACGAAGCATCGACCGGTCACCTGCTTTATACGGACATGGCACGAAGCCGACCGGTCACCACCTGCTTTGCACGGACGCAACATAAGAGGCCGACCGGCTACCACCTGTATAGCACGGATGTGGCACAAGAGGCTGGTCGGCTTCACATGTATAGCACGGACGCAACAACAAGAAGTCGGACAACTTCACCTGTATAGCACAGACGCAGCATAAGAGACCGGCTGGCTTCACCTGCTCACGCACGGACGTGACCCGAAGGCCGGCAAACGACCCTGCTCACACACGGATGCAACCTGAAGACCGGCCGGCGACACCTGCTCATGCACGGACGCGATCCGAAGGCCGACAGACGACACCTGCTTACGGACCCGAAGGCCGGTCGACGACACCTGCTTACAGACCCGAAGGCCGGTCGACGACACCTGCTTACGGACCCGAAGGCCGGTCGACGACACCTGCTTACGGACCCGAAGGCCGGCCGACGACCCTGTAGCAGAAAGGAGGGGAAGGGGGCGGCTACTGTCGAGACCCACCGGCAACGGCAATGGTCACCATGGCGCTCCGGGCGAGCAAGAAACAGCGACGACAGAGGAAGGGATTGAGGTGGCTCTCTCTCTCTCTCTCTCTTCTCCTTCTCTCTAGCTCTCGGATCTCGCCCCCTCCCGCGAGCATCCTATTCGGCCTTTATAGCGGCTAGTAGGGTTCCTACGCGGAAGAATCGGATCGGGTGGTTCGGATTTTGGAGAGGGAAAGGATAAGATCGTGGGGAGATAAGGATGGACGTGCACGGCGGTGGCTCACTGGCTAGAGCACGGCCGAACCAGTGTGCTCGGCCGGCTCCAGCCCAGGGAGCAAGGAGAGAGCGGAGGAGGAGAGAGTTGGCTGGGCCGGTGGTGCGGCTCGGAAGCGCGACGCGAGAGAGGCGGTAGCGCGTGCGAGGGAGAGAGGCGGGCGAAGAAGAAGAACAGGTGTGGGGACGCCCTAGGGTAGATGCGGTTGGATGGGGTGATAAGGAGGCTGGGGCAGGGTCGGGCCGACCTGGTGGAGAAGGGAGGAGGGGGAAAGGCCGGGCCAGCCCAAAGGTCGGTTGAGCTACCTCCTTTTTTTCTTTTCTCTTTTCTCTTTTTTTATATGTGTATGTATATGGGTGCAAGCATTTGACAAAATGACGTTGTACAACATCCTCCTTGAGGTGTCGCCTTGAGGTCCCGGCTGAGGCTCTGAAGTTTCAATGAGGTCCACTGTGGGAAGTCGGAGCTGCTGTGCTGCTGAAGAGGCAAGCTTGACAACAATGACCTACGATGGACTCTGTCGTCTTTAGAGTTGTGTTGAGTGGTGTGGGAATCCTTTTGGTTTAGTTGTTGTTGTCAACGTGTCGTTTGGGTTTTTTTTGCAGGTTTTCTCTCTAATTAACCGTGTAATTGTATGGTTTTTGAATCCGATTTTCCTAAAAAATTAGATTAACTTTTTTTTCTAATATAAAATCGACAGAGCTCATACCGTACTTACTGACAATGAAACAAAGCATACAGGCAGCAATCTTCGGTCCCTCACGATGGCCGCTTGGAATTTTGAGATTGCAAACGGTAGAGCGACAAGGTCCGCTGTGGGGTGACCGAGTCTTGGAATTTGCCAACTGCTCCGTCACTGGATATAGCACCTATTTTATCCATCGCTTTTGTCAATTGAGCTCTCAACAACAGACAGCTGCAAGAACCAGAACCTGTCGAGCATCTCCTCCTCCAATGCTCCTACGCCAGTCAAGTCTCCTCCCATGTATGGTCTTGGTGCGGTCTTGCAGGTATTGTTCAGAATGCCGAGTTAGATGATATTCTCATGGGGTCGTTGTATAAGGTCGGCACGACAGGCACGACTAGATGTTTACATCTTGTAGAACTACATGTTGCCTCTTTCAGTTTCTTCATGTAAGCTCTTTTGATCGGTATCTTCGAGTTGCCAATTTGTAACTGCACTTTGTTCTCTTTCTTTTCCTTCCTATAATGAAATGGCAGAGCACCTGCCATCTTCCTTAAAAAAAAAACAACAGACCGCCATGATGCTGCAGTGCTTAGCACTAATCTGACAGGTCAATTATTTGATCACTTGAGGTTGAGATGCCGAGTGGCTAGCCAACTGCCTTATCCAACACACCAGTTTGCCAACGCCAGAGGCTAGTGGCAAACTGCCAATTGCAGGAATCAATTCAGAGTACAGACTTGGTGTGATCTGGTGGAGTTGGCCAAAAGACTGCACTTTCTTTGCCTCGTTTCTATTTCGCCAAATGATATCCGCCATCCCATCTCATAGATGGCGATACAGCGATTACTCCTCAAAAAAGGAGGCAATGCAATAAAGAATGCCATCTTTTTCAGTTCGTCAACTCCTCCATCGATAAAACTATTTGCCGAGCCTTCACAAGTCAACATCCACTGGCTAAAGGCCTAAAGTCCAGTCTCCTTTTCCTGTAATGTCCTAGTACTTCTGTAAGGAAGTTGACTCCTTTTATTTTAGAGGAATAATTAGGCCGCTGACTCTGTTACCTCAAACACCAAGTAAAGCACGCAGACATTTTACGTCGACTGCGCATCATTCGCAAGCAACAACGTCGACAATCCTTCTCAAAAGCACAAATTTTCAGTTCAGCTCACCTTTGGCAAATATTGGAGTGCAGCACAATTTCTGTACTTTCTGTTGTTGAAAGGCACACACAAAAATAAAATTCACATCTGAGCTCAAAGATGCATGAATTGTTGCAAGCAACCACGAGAACGATCACAGGTGCAGAGAATGGTCGCTTGGGTTCAATGCAATGTCAAACGACAAGGATGGATCCACTGAACTTGTATTCTGCAAGCAATGCAGAGTGCAGAGGATGGTCGCCTCAAGTTGGGTGCTGGGTGCAACGCAAAGTCAAACAGCATAGATGGATCGATTGAAATGGCACTCTGCTAGAACTATGTTTCAAGGTAGGCTTCATGCAACTCATTTTCCTTGGCCGTGCGCACACGAGGTTTCAGAGTTCGTGGCCATCACTTTCTTATCTGCTCGAAGATCCTCTCGGTCTGGCGAGATCAAACCGGACGCACGACTTCTGATCTCGCACCTTGTTCGTTTCTCGTCAACCGTATCGCCGTCATGCTTGCACATCAGCAGCATGCGTTTTGATCAAGTGGCAAACTGCAAGTACGTCAACACTTCCTTTTCTGGGACAGAGACCAACCGAGAGATGCCAAAATGGTTGGCCTGTTGCGGTTTAGAGGAGGGGGTGGTTCAACGAAAAGGGGCCCGGTTCTTTTTTATAGCAAGCTTGTAAAAGAAAAAAAAGGCTCTGTGGCATGATTGCGGTTGGCGCGAAAAAGATTAACAAATGGAATGTCAGGTGGAACAGCATTCAATCATGGAAGAACTTTTTTAATGCAACCATTTGGTGACGAGACGCTTCAAGTCTTAAGCCTGTAAGAACCTAATGGTTGACATCAGAGCGGATGCAGGATGGACTGTTAGGAGCTCATCTCTTTCTTATCCCTACTATCTCTCATTCCTCTACGAGGAGCACATTAGGGTAAAGGGTACCTTTGGTTGACTTTGTATCCCTACTATCTCTCATGATCGCTGTTGTTGTGAACCCTAACTTTGAGTTCAGGGCAGCAAAGTAACTTTGGGATCTCAAAAAAGTTGAGTTCATGTGCACAAGCCGTCTGAAAAACGCCGTTGCTCCTTTTGGCGTCGCCAGATCTAACGCGTTTACCGTGTTTGAAAGGCTGGCACACGTACCGTTATAGGGATTAGCATCCTCTGACTTTACTTCGTGTTTTCCCATCCGCTACAGTAAGCTCCCTGTCGCAGGCAGCTTGTTTTTTTTGCCGGAACAGGCAACTTGTGGTAAAATCGAGCTCAAGTGCAGCATAATCAGCGTGCTACCACAATCCGCGTGCTGTGATATCTTGTTTCACTGGATTGTACCATTCACCGTGCACGTATGATCCAAAAGCATTTTTTCCCGTCCACTTTAAATCGGTACATTTGATTTCTCATCTGACAAACAGCTAGAAGCAGCACAGCCCTATCTGCCATTTTAAACGACGGCAAAAGCCTCGATTCTTACTTGGATCGGTGGCGAAATGAAGGTGAAGTGACGTAGAATCAACCCGTCGGAACAAACGGGGGACCTGGCCGGCGGGAAGGAGCGACCGACGGCGCACCGGCGGGCAGGTGAGGACGAGTGGAGACGAGCTCACGCTGGCCAAGGAAGCAAAGCAACGCATCCGACTCGCACCGTCGCACGCGACGAGCCAGCCATCCGCCGCCTTGGCCCACCCGTTCGGCCGCCCGCGCCGCAAAGTGCACGCATCCACCTCGCCACTTCCAATTCGGTCGGCGCAGGGCACGAGCCCCACCCCCACCTGGCCGGCGCCCTCACGCGACGCCGCTTGTGTCCGGCTCGGCGTGGCCAGCAGCACCGGCCGCACGTCGCGTGCCATCGATTCGCGGCGCCGGGACGATGCCGATGCGCGCAGGCGCAGCATCCGAATACGCACCCGTGGGATTGCTCGTGTCGCGGTTAGTGGGTACCTAATAAATAATTTTAGATCACTATTTAGTTTATTTTTTAACTTAATTAGATATGAGTGAAATTTTAGTTTATTTTTTTATTTTGGATATATCTAATAGCCCAAAACATACAAAACTTACATCTCTAATCATGGTGAACATGCTGCGCGTGGCGCCGTGCATATTCACGGGAGTATTCCCCTGAGGAACGGAACGACGCATATGCATGTTTGTTCTCCGACGCCAAGGAGGCTCGGGATATTCAATCCGTTCGGATCGGGATCTTTTTCTTTTTCCTCCGATGCGGCGACGCATTTACAACCTGCCGTGTTGTGGTATCCCGGCAGGTCCAGAGGACCGACGGCTGCCGTAATTCGCGAGCGCTTGCACGCGTGCAGAGTGCATGGACGTGACGGTTTTTGGCAAGTGTTTGTGAAAGATACAGTACACTTGATGCGATTAACGGACGTGAGTCTAGCTTGGAACTTGAGTGACCGCGTGCATGCTACACTCCACGGCAAGCCGCCGCCGTTGTGTGTGAGCTTGCGTCACATGATGATGCGACATTGACCCTAAAGAGTCCTTCCTGTAATGGTTTCTAGATGTTTAAATGGAGGATTAGGTGGCCACACAGTACAATTTTGCTACCGAGTTCCATGATGCCATCGGTGGAGTCGAGTGTCAAACCACCAATCGTGGCCTCGGAAGCGCACAACGCCTTTCTGGTGCGCACTCTTACTTGGATGACCATGGATTCATTTATACACAACGGTCTTCGCTGAACAATCCAAACACAACAACACCCTTACATGCACTGATTTTACTCTGCTTCGTAGGATTCTCTTTGCTGTTCCTGATATCAACGACCCTGACTAGGACTTTGACACGTTTAACGAACCTCCTAAAATAACTCGGGCGGAATGAGGGTTGGAAGTACCGTCAGGCGTGAAACCGCGGACCACTGCACCCTTCCATGCACCAAATTTACTCTAATTCATAGAACTGGCTTTACTGCTATTGCTATCAGCGACGCTAACCAGAACTTTTGACACGTCTAATAAACCTCCTAAAACACGGGCAGAACGGGAGATGAAAGTTCCGTTGGCTGTGACCGGGAGAGTTGGGAGTTGACCGGGGGGGGGGGGGGGTAACGAGGAGAAGTCCAAAGGCTTGTTGGTTAACCGGGGACCAGAGCGCGCTCCCAGCCTCCCACCACGTCACGAGTCCACTCCCATCTAACAAGGAGTCCGAAGGCTTGTTGATTAACCGTGGACCAGAGCCTCACAAGTCCACGCCCATCGTTCACACCACAAGCCTGCTGCTCACCAACGCGTGCGCAGAAAGATCTTTCTGATCCTCTGCGCTGCGCTTTTTGCACACGCCAAAATACCTTCCATGTTCTAAACTTGCAATTCTTCCTAATCCAAAATACAAGTCCTCCTCCTCCTTGTATATATATAAATGCACTCTCTCATAAAAAAAGAATCAACATAGCAATAGGTAGGCTAAACTCGACAGGAGTCATTGAGAACAAAATAAAACCACCACACCACACCACCGTATCGCAAGAACATAGAGGGGAAGAGATGGCACCGA
This sequence comes from Phragmites australis, assembly GCF_958298935.1. Taxonomy (NCBI): domain Eukaryota; kingdom Viridiplantae; phylum Streptophyta; class Magnoliopsida; order Poales; family Poaceae; genus Phragmites; species Phragmites australis. Next base: position 33,888,843 of record NC_084929.1, on the reverse strand, counting down.
CGGCCGTGACAGGGAGGTGGACACGGGTGCGGACGCTTGGCCGCGGCGCGTCAGGGGCGGAGGTCTTCCTCACCGCCGACGAGGCGTCAAGGGACCTATTCGCGGTTAAGTCCGCCGCGGCACCGTGTAATTTTACTGTGCGACACAAACTATGCAATGAAATTTGTTCGTCCCCAAATTTTGCTCCGTTTATTCATATTCTTTAATCTAGAAGCTCCTGTTCTTTCGAAGCCATTCTGTTTCTCGCGTAGGAAGCTGTATTCATTTGAACGCTCTCGTTACTCGTTACGTGTTGACGCGTAAACTCCAGAGAACTGAAGTTTTGCCGCAGCACGTACGGGAGTGTGAAACCGTGGAGCTAAAAATTACTTGCTTCGACGCATGAGACAGCACGTTGCGGCGCCCGCGTCGCGGTGACCGTGACTCTGATGGCGAAAAGCACAGGAACCCAGCGTGAATCCTCAACTCGTCAGCTTTCCCTACCACGCCACGCACCGAAGCTTCCACCGCAGAAGAATCGCGTCGACACGGAAAAGCGCGGCGTCAGCGCGGACGTAGAAAGGGCTCTGTTCTGCGGTCAAAAACCTTTCGGACCTGGTAACCCGGGTGTCAGGAAAGGCAGCGTGCGAGCCGCCGGCCGGCCCCTTTCACAAGTAAGCGTCGCGTCCCGCGGTTGCTGCTCCCGGTGGGGATCCGTCTCTCCGGGGAAGAAGGGATATCCAGCCTTGGGTGCCCTGCTTGCCTTCTGGATAGCGTGTCGGTGCGGGATCAGGAGCTGGCTGCGCTGCGCCTGTGGGTTCGTCCACCGCTGCCGCCGGTGCTTTCCAACGTTTCCAGACTGTGAAAGGCGTCATAGATTATCCGCGGTTTAGTTGGTCCACACGGCACGTACAGTAGGCTGCCAGCCAGTGGAGTGCAAGCCATCGTTTTTTTCCGTCGCTACAAAACATGTAGCGTTGCATCAACACTTTGCATCTTCCTCATCTTGCTACCAACCTCTGTCTTTACTCAACTCTAAAAGCAACACTCTCCGCGCCCTCCTCATCCACCGCTACTATCCTCCCACACTAGCTACAATTTCATCGCCAACAAACTCTAACACGGGTGAAGCCAGGCGAGCGATAAGCGGAGTCTTCTCCTTTACAAAACGGGATCATACATAGCTAGAATAATAATTTAGATTTGATTTCACCAAAATTCGTCGGGCTCAACTAACCCGATAAACACCCCTAGTGTCACCACTAAACCTAAGCAACTAAGTCAACTACCATAAGTAGCCGTACCTTCTTACAAATCGACGGTTGTGCCTGTGCAGATTACCCAGCAAGTTATTTGATATTTTTTTTCATGATTTCTTCCATGTAAACCCCCTAGGGAAGGTTCACACACCTAGGGCTGAAAACGAGCCGAGCCCCTAGCAAGGTATTTGATTTTTTTCATAATTTCTTCCATGTAAACCCCTCAGGGAAGGTTCACACACCTAGGGATGGAAACGGCTCAGCTCAGCTCGTGAAAGCTCAGTGTACTGATAGCTCGGCTTGGTTTGCAAACTGAGCTAAAATGATGGCTTGGCTCGGCTCGAACCCTGACTCGAGCCAAGTCACAAGGGCTCGCGAGTTTGCCTACGACGAGGGCGTGTGGGCGATGACAGCGAGGGCACGTGGGTGGCGAAGGCCTGCAAGGCATCGGCGAAGATGACGATGGCCTCCACGGCGCGGGTGATAGCGGCGACGGCCTTCATGGCGCGACACTGAACCTTGGCAGGCGATAAGCGTGTTGTCAGGGTTGAATCGGACGGCAGAGGGCGTGCCCTTAAAGGAGACGCGGTGGAGGACCACGTGGCAGCGGAGGTTTGCGTAGAGCGCCCAACCATGGTCATCTGCGGCGAGGAGGAAGTCACCCGAGGGGGAGGGGGGTGACGTTAGAGGAGGACTTGAAGAGGAGGGTGAAGGAGGAGGCGGTGGCCGAGGAAGTTCTGGAAGCGATAATTCATGGCAGGAGAGGAGGGGAAGCGGGGTGGGAGGCTAGGGTTTGTAGGGAGGACAGTCTCGTCAACAACGAAAAGATTTTAGTGGATTTTGACTTGCCCTGTGACTTCTGATGGGTCCAATAGCTTCGTTGGGTCGTGGATCGGAGTGGGCTAATTCAGGATACCGTTCGATGGCAGCTCGTCCAACGAGCTAGAGACGGCACTAAAAGAGGCTCGTTTGGGCTAGCGAGCACTCACGAGCTAGCTCAATTCGACTTGTTTTGGACAACATGTTAGTAAGATGATTCAGACTCGGCTCGTTTGGACAATGAGTCAAGCTAAGCTAAACTTTCACAAGCCCAAGTTAGCTCGTGAGGCCCGAGCTTTTTTTCTTACCCTACACACACCCAGACCCAAACAGCCATTTAGCCCTCGTTTTCCACATGCCTGTTCCCCGGCATCCCACGTGGCCAAACATCTCGACCGGTCATCAGTCCATAATCCACACGCTGGACCCGCCCTGCGCGGCCCACAAGTCAGCCTCCGCACGAGGAAAAACCGTACTCCCCGCGCGTCACCGCAATCCTCATGTGCTTTCGCGAGCACGCCACCGAGTCGGGCACCGAACTCGGCTCAGCTTCCCCCACGCCTATAAATACTCGCTCGACGCGGGCGCAGTCGGATCAGCGGCGTCGCGCCACGCAGACGCGAAGTTCCGATCGAGACCTAGCCAAAGAAACCGCAAGAAACCTAGTGGGATCACGACGATGGAGATGGACGCGGGGATCAGCGGCCGCCGACTGACGCGGCTCCGCACGCTCGGCCGCGGCGCGTCGGGCGCCGCCGTGTCGCTCTTCTCGGCGGGCGAGGAGCTCCTCGCGGTGAAGTCGGCGGGCGGCGCCGCGGGCGCCGAGCAGCTGCGGCGCGAGGGGGGAATCATGGCCTCGCTCTGCTCGCCGCACGTGCTCCGCTGCATCGGGTTCCGCGCCGCCGCGGGAGGGGAGTGCCAGCTGCTCCTCGAGTTCGCGCCCGGCGGTTCCCTGGCTGACGAGGTGGAGAGGAATGGGGGCCGCCTGGAGGAAGCAGCCGTACGGGCGTACGCAGCGGACGTGGCCAGGGGGATCGCGTACCTCCACGGGGAGTCCATAGTGCACGGGGACGTCAAGGGGAGGAACGTGGTGATCGGCGCCGACGGGCGGGCAAAGCTCGCGGACTTCGGGTGCGCGAGGTGCGTGGGCTCGAAGGGGCCGATCGGCGGCACGCCGGCGTTCATGGCGCCGGAGGTGGCGCGCTGGGAGGAGCAGGGGCCGGCGGCCGACGTCTGGGCGCTTGGATGCACCGTCATCGAGATGGCCACCGGCCGCGCCCCGTGGAGCGACATGGACGACGTGGTCGCGGCGGTGCGCATGATCGGGTACACGGACGCCGTGCCGGAGGCGCCGGAGTGGCTGTCGGCGGAGGCGAAGGACTTCTTGGACAAGTGCCTAAGGCGAGACGCCAGCGAGCGGTGGACGGCGGCGCAGCTGCTGGAGTATCAGTTCTTAGCATCAGCTGGCTGCGGCGTCAATGCAGAGGATACGAAGGCCAAGTGGGTCTCTCCCAAGAGCACGCTGGATGCCGCATTGTGGGAGTCGGACGCGGATGACGAGGATGATGAGCAGCCAGAGAGCGCCGCCGACAGGATCAGGGCATTGGCAGGCCCCTGCTCGGCCTTGCCAGATTGGGAATCCGACGAGGGTTGGATCGAAGTGTGCAGCCTTCGCTCCGAACTTCCCGACGCAGCGGCCGCCGCCCAAGAAGTGAAATTTCCGACGCACGGTGAAATTTCCGACGCGGCGGTGGCGACGTCGTCCGAGCAGATGCACAGTGACGTTTCCGATCTGCCGATGGCTGCGACGGCTGTGGAGACGATGCACTATGCAATTTTTTGGGGTGACGAATCGGAAGCAGAAGCTAAGGCTGAGGTTTTTGGTGCTGACTTGGATGCCGGCGATGACCCCCGGCACAATGTAGGAGCTGCCGATGCCTACGCGCATCAGCAACAGCAATATATTCATGCGAATTTCACTAGTGATCGAATTGTACTCCATCTCGATATTTCTGATGAAGAAATAGTAAAAACTCTTTCCGTGGTCAAATCGCCTTTGTTTCTCTTCCTCCTCCTCTTATCGTCTTTTAGCTTGCTTTTTTACTGACTCCCACTGACAAACTTAGGCACCGTTGAACACAGGAGTTTTTCTTGAATCCTGCGAGAATTGAATCACATTGTGTGAAATTCCGCGTTTCAAAGACAGCCCTATGAAACTGAACTGGGATTATTACCGTGAATTTGGTGCGGCGTCACTGTCCAGTAGAACGATGAACTCTATCTAATCTAACAGGGCTACCCATGCAGTAACCGTTTGCGTGAAAAGAAGAAGAGATGAAATGACAGCATCGGTGACCCGGATTAACACCTTTTCGACAACTCACAAATCCAACTCAGCCATATCAAATCCAATCTCGTGTCGCAAGCCCAAAGCAACAGCAAAAAAAGGTTGTTACAGTTTCTCGGCAACTTTCGGAGTTGCCGAAAAATTTGGCAAGCAACTCGCGGTCGCGGGGCGCCCTTCATCGTCATCCCAGCACAGGTGTAGCCTGCAACCACGACCCCGTCACAGAAACACGCTCGAGGCATGTGGCGATGGCGTCGCTGCACTGCGCTTGGCTTCTAGAGATTTTTTTTTTTCCCGGCAAGAAAACGCTGGCGGTGTGGACGCGGGGCCACGACCTGTCCGCGCGCGACGCCTTCCAGGTGGCTGCGAGAGAGAGCCCAGAAACATAGCAGGCGTACTCGTTTGCTTGGTAGTTGCCAGGAAGGCTGGGGCCTGGGGATGATGTGCACCTGTTCCGGATGCAGGCAGCCGGGACACTTGTCCAAGACCTATGGATGAGCTCACCCCTGACATGTGCGCACAAGGTCTCCGTTTGGAGTTTGGTCTCGTTTCTAGACCACTTCTGTCGAGCTACTGATTTTTTCCAGTACACCATTTAGCTTTCTCCAATTTTTTTGGACTGACCATTTACTGCTGACAATATGTTTCTACTAATCTAGATGCCATTTACTAATCAGTTCAACGTTTCTGGAGACCGGCATGTAATTTTAGAAAATGCATTGGCTAGAACAGAGTAGTTGGATTTTTGACACTTGCGTTTACACACACCAGTTGTGCCGGTGGCTCTCAAGAAATCGGAGTGCTTTTTATGGAGTGAAATCAGAGTAGCTAAGAATTCTGCAGGTTGCCAAGTGCCAACGCAACCGCCGAAAACTGCCAACAAACTTGGCATGCATGCGCCAGTGCCTTTGCGCTTTGATCTGACTAATGCTTGAAAAGAACTTTCCCCTGGTATCTTGAAGAGCAAGGGAGATTGGAATCTTTTTCTTCCGGAACAAATGGAGACTGGAGTTCTAGTAGTAGTGGCGCTGCTGCATCTGGAAACCTGTCCAGTTGTACAGCATCCGAAAGAGATCAGACAGACTAAAGGCAGAAGTGCAGAGCCACCAAACTGTATGCACAACACAAGTTGCAGCTTCATCCAAGATCCAGATAGGCATCTCGCTGCAGTTGCAAATATGATCAATTTGTTTGACGCAAATTAACACCTAATTTGACTTTCAGAAGTTAGTTGGCTGCCCAGATTCTGAACTAATGTGATACCCAATCATTCGTAAGCCATCGTCATGGGTAGCATCACTCGTCGAAGTCAGCATTTCAGGTCAGCTCCCAGAGTTCTTCTTCAAGCCACAGCTCCATTCTTTTTCTCTCGATCCATCGGGCATCTTTCCAAGTCATTCTCGGCTGGTAATCTGGTACGGTTTCGGATGAGAAATGCTGTTCCGTGTCAGAACGGGAAAAAAGGACTTGTTGTAACTGTATTCTAGACTGCAAAAGCGACGGTTTAAGACCGTTCTGCAGCACACATGCAACGAACCAACGATAAATTATAAGCTCGTGCTTTATGGACTGTGGAACTAGTACTTGTCTACGAGTCAGTTCAACTGTCACGTTTCCTAAAGAATGTTCAACTGCCAGGCGCTGGATGGGATTTGGAAGGACGGCCGGAGGAGGCAACACGGTCTCGCCGACTCGGTGAATTTAGGTAGTGTTTGGTTGGAGAGCGAGGTGGGATGGGATGATTTCATTCATGTATTTAGGGATGGAATGGGATGGTCTGGAATCAGATGTTTGTTTGGTGGGTGGGATGGAACGAGTCTATTTTAGATTTTGGGCTCACTGTCAGTGACCCGTCCCAAGTGGGATGGCTGCGTTCAGCCTTTTTTTTGGAACGGATCTGTCCCGAATCTTTGAAGAATATTCTCTGATTCAGAACCATCCCGTTCCACTGAACTCTAACCAAACAGTTCAAAAATAAGATGGAACCGCTCCGTCCCACCCCGTTCCACGAACCAAACACTACCTTAGTAGTCATGGCTTACGAACACACTCACATTTGGGTCGAGTTTTCATTGGCCTGGAGTCCTTTCTTTATGGTGTTTGCTATTGCAGGCTTCTAAAAAAAGAGAGACTACCAATGGGAATTCAAATAAATTCAAGATGCACAATCAATTTACAAAAGTAGTGCATCTTGAATTTATTTAAATTCAAATTGAATTAAAAAGAAAATATCAAATTGAATTAAAAAGAGAATATCATAGAAATGATAAAACACAAATAAATGGAGCATTACAGAGTAATTCACTTTTTTACCAAATAATCTAGAGTTGAAAATATTTTATAAATTAATACATGTATGATAAGAATATTAGTGAATTTTTTCCTGTTTTTTTAGAATTTATTTAAGGCATTAAAAATTTCTATAAGTTATAAAAGTAGGCTGTTTGGAGAATTTTAATTAAATATTGGCTTAATTTTTTTATCAAACTAATTAAAATAGGTTACTAATGAGCTCTAGTTTACTCATAAAAATATTTAGAATTTTTAGATCACTCATGTGCCCCAAATAAAATCAAGATTTAAATAAAAAATATGAAAACACATGAACATATACACTGACATGGCTATATGAACAGTGCACACGAAAATTATTGGTCCGATCAATGGGTGATATGTTTTGGTGTACTGAAATAAGATCTCGCTGATCCATCAGATAAGATTAAGGTTTCATCCACCGAACGAGCGAGACCTTATAAACCCCGTATGTCCATCGGTTTTTTATTACTTGACAAGTAGGGCTTAAAAGGTGTCGCCCGTTCATCCGACTAGACCTTCATCTCATCCGATAGACAGACAACGGTAGCATATTTCTGTGATTTTTTCAAACGGACGTGTAATTTTATAAATATTAAACAAAATATATATAAACAAAAAAAAATCCCTGACTCGCCTTCTCGCGCGCCCGCGCTCTGCCGCACGCGCTGGGGCCGGCTCGCGTGACCACCTCGCCGTCCTGGGCCGCGTGCGCCCGTCTATACCTTGCCCGACTGGGCCACTGCTCACCTGGTCTTCCGTGTACGCACCTCCGCAGGCCGTCAACTCCTGATCATGCGTGCACAGTGCTGGACTGAGCACAGGAGCTACACCAGGCCGACTGCCTTTCAGTGCGCGCTTGTGCCGTTTTTCTCCTTTCCTTTTTCCAATGCGCACATGCACCGTTGTGTCTATGGAATATATAAATCCTTTCACGTCATACGCCACGCGATCCTTCACACCATAGATTGTACATCTCCATGTATATCTTATGATATAATCTATCTTATATGCACGTTTCTTAACTCGAACGTCCCGTTGATCTTCCTTGTCACTGACTATGCCCTCATAACATATCTGCACATGGGAAAAAACCAACAATCAATTCCAAACACAAGTTCTTCAAACTTGATCCACGTTAATTCACACAATATCATCAATATGCTAAACACTTTGATTTTGCCAATTTCACAAAAAATCCAAATTTTCAGCATTCATAATTATTGGTGTGATTTTCTATCGGATCGGTTTTACATAGAACATTTGGCATCGTTCAAAAGGCTTGCAAATTTGATTGGAGTAAGCAGATTTGAATTTGATAGATAAGTGGCGTGTTACTCGGTGCAACTGATCAACCGAAAACAAGGGGAGCCCTGAATGGACGAAACATTCAACAAAGCTGAGCAAGTCTCATACAACCACTGCAAATACCACACATAACCAAAACTAAAACAGCACATGCGTAGCACAAGAGCACACGCAGTTCATTTACAGCAATCAGCACACAATCGGCTACGCAGCAACTTGCAAGTTTACAACTGAGGCCAGGTCCTCATCGAATTCCAATACCCCTGAAGAACCCGAAACATGAAAGGCGTAGGGGAGAGAAGGCGCACGTCACGCCTATTTTTTATACTAATTACATGCTTTTACAAACAAACAAAATACATACATACATATTTGCCGTAATCCAATATACACGAACGGCTATGCTATGCGCATGAAGAACAGCTGCTCCGTGTTCAGTTCTTAGAAGCAGAATTTCTTTTTCTGCAAAAGGCATAAGAAGTGACGCACATTAGATGGGACTGAGTACCAGATTACGTTAACAAGGTAATGACCAGAAGTTGGGAGGCTGGAGGAACGGAACCGTTAACGCATGAATTATCTCAAAAGATAGAAAAGCAAGAAGTAAAGCAAAGTAGAACAGTAACATACACGAAACTTGATCAGCTCTTGCTTGTCAATGTACGCCAGCAGCTCATCCTGTCGCATCAAAGCATCATACAGGGCCTGCTCATGGAAATTGGAGTAGACAGTTCATCACCTTGTTATATTACTTCAAAAGGACTAAAAATATTTTCACATCTAACATATACAATTATCTGTGGAGTAGCAGACAATTTTAGTTTGTGCCAGTTGAGATCAAAGACGTAAAACTGCAGGTTTGAACAAAACAAGCCTACCTTCTTTGTAGAAATTAACTCAGCTTCCAATGCATCCACACGGCGGACAGCTGCATTGAGCAATTCTTCCTTTTCAAATGGCATTTCAGACGGCTTTGTTTCAAGCACCTGAACCTTGTCCTCCAACTCACCTAGCCGTCTTAGCATAGATGAAAGTACATCCTTTTCTGTGTAAGACGGAGCAGGAGACGGAGGTCGGAATTCTTCCTTATACTCTTGTTCTTGCGGATACTCAACATAATAGTCGTCATGCTTAATGGATTGATTTGAGATCCTTCTAGCCATTTTGCTCGGGACAGAACAAAGCATGGCAAAAAGACTCATGATCAAGACTGTCAGCCATGTGATAATTTGAGCTCGAAGTCCTTCAAATGTGACAGGCAAATTTCTCAATGATAATGAACCTGGTGTTGCATATCAAAAGTTCAGGGTTCAGCTCACGAAAATCCAAAATGATACTTGCATATGTATCACATGTTGGTGTAATTTTGAGAACTACATCCTAAAAACAGAGAAAACATTTCACCATATGTTGTAAGCTGGGGTCTTAGGCGTTCCTTTTTGGAAAAGAAAAGGCAAAGAACTGAGTAATCAACCGATATATCTCAATGTTGATATGAACACATTGGTATAGTGGTAAAAAAGTTTATGACTTGATGAGTACATCTGCAGCTACTTTTGGTATTTATGAATGGCAGAGTCTTGGTGGGAACACACATGGACTAACTTTAGGAGTGAATAAATTTTTTAAATTAAAAGTAGAAAAGAATTATAGTAACTTTGCGCAAGAACTTTACAGTAAAGAAAAGAATCATATAGCAATGTTGAAGACCTGCGGAAGAAGCTGTTGAACTAGCTCTGGGACTGACCCATCCATCATCCACAACCTTGTCAACAACAGGAATGCTTTCTTCAATAGTAGCATGAGCAGCAGATGTGGAAGCATGTGCAGACAATTTTGACTGGAAATAGCAACAGATGTCACCTATAAACAACAGGTACACAGTAACAAAAGTGGCAAGAACATAAAAGAAAAAAAAGGTGTAGCCCAAAGATACGTTCCATGGTTCTTTGGGAAGCATACTGGTTAAAAGTCCATTTTACTAGATGCAACTGGAAAAAAAAGGGTGCAGTGCCATTCGAATGTTCACAGTACTATCATAATTTGGTGATCTGAAATCAATAATTTTGAAGTCCTCGTGGCGTCGTCAGTCGATCTTCGATTGGTTATGTTAGTGATGTAGATTATGCCAGAAGTATCGGGTTTCTAATTATACACTATAAAGTGAACAGGGTTAACCACTTGCCTCCTCGTGAACAGGGGTCAAAATAGGGTTGGTAATCAGGTTCCTTGATGCAGTAGGAGATGTAACATCTTCCACTTCAGACCCAGACTCAGCAGATGCATCACTACCTTTTCTCTGCTTCAGTAGGATAACAGAATAAGTACTCACTGAAGACTGAATATGATGTTTCTAGAAATTTCTACACCCAAGATTCTTATAGACTTACAGTTGGATACTCTGGCCTAGCATAACCAATTATCTTTCCATCTGTGCTTGATATGGTCACAATTTGCCTGCCATAGTTAGCTTCGCCATTCAGGACCCTCTGGACAAATTAGACACAGCGCATTAGCAACAGAAGATGTCCAGTCAATAATTGTGTGCATGCAATACATATTGAATGTTTTTCCCTCTCTCCTTTCTTCTTTGGTATTTATTTCATGTGGGGTTTTTTTGGGTGCAGGGTTTGGGGGCTGTTGTGGCTGGATATTACCAACCTTTATAATGTTCGGATCCTTCCAAGGACCTTTGTCAGATCTTTGGCAACCTCCATATTCATCACACTTGCATTTGCCACCAAGAAATTCTGGCAATTCACTGAATGCATGTATCAAACAGAAATTAGGATGGAAGCCAACAACAAAAACATATGGACAAGATTAACGATACTGACCACTCATCGATAATTTCAAGTAACTTATTTTGGTACTTGTTCCCAAGAAGCTTCAAAAGAAAAGATAAAGGGTAATTATTATCTATATACCAAATCACTCAAGAATGATGCAATCAAATCAATAAAAAAACATTACTCACATGAATCTTGGAAGCAGTTTTTGGATCAAGGAATGATTTTATTGTGCTCCATAACATCTTGAAGCCCTGGCCAGCATTAATTATGTACAGCCTGCACAATGTCTGCAGCAGCATCCACAATGCATTAGGGATTGTCGACTTGGGCCAAGATAAAGATAATGACAGGAAGGAAGTATATTTCATCTTTTGAATTTTGTAAAATAAGTAACGGAAATATTTCATTGAATTTTTTTTTTCAAATACTGGAATTGAAATTTGTCATCCATAATCCAAGACAGAACTACCTACCTCTGGGTAGTTGTCACTGTCGATCTTCTGCAATCGTGTGATTAGTTCCCTCGCAGATTTCGAGAAGTTCTTGAATCCCTTAATTTACATAGAAGAACTCAGTAGCCAAGTATTAACTCTTACCAATGTGACTTTAATATTACAAACCATGTTTAGCTATAATATAATGCTACATACCACGCCTTGCACATCCAGAATAGTAGTGCATGAGTCTATGTGCCTTTTTGCAGCAATTGAGCAAGCTGGAAATCTCATATGGAAACATCTCTCAAACTCCTTGACATGGTATCTCACGTACCGATCTATAGTCGTTACTTGCACTACCTTGTTTGCATCAACTTTTCCTATTAACTCTATGTAGACAGGTCTTCCCTCTTTATCCACCCCATGATAAAACTGTGGGTAATACTTCATAACTTCGTCTAACTCAGTGTAGTCAAATTCCTGAGGTACAGGGCCAAGAAGGGACAAAATGAGAAGTTAGTAGTTACTCCAAGCAACACCGATTTTACTAACCTATTACAGTAATGCCTTTTAAACTTCAGCTTTACCTCTATTTTGTCAGTCCCGAATTCCTTCCTCCATCTAAGCATGTCTGACCACATATTCTTTGCTTTCTCAACATCAAATTTCCGCGCTTTCAGGAACCTGTATGTGAATGAGATCAAATGAGAATCTCAGTCAACTAAAATGATGACCACTTTCTTCTCGTGACAGCCCCTTGAGCACCTATAGGTAATTGGTATATGCAGCATAAAGTCAAATCAACCCCCTGAGAAGAGTAAGTGTTGTACCTCAACATCATGTGATAATCATCATGCTGTTGTGGCAGCAAATCCTCATCAATTAAACATTGCCGAAATGTCTCAACGTCTTGAAGCTCTTTAACATCCCTTATGTCCTCAATAGAAACCCGATTTTCGTTCTTCTTTTTGCTTCTCCTTCTAAGGGAATGCCTGAATTTATTCCCCGCGTTAATGGCCTTTTTCTTGAAAGAGCCGATTTTAGTCTTCTTATCTCCTTCTGAGTTGTCTGCATCAGATCTGCTCTCTTTCCTTTCATCATTATGTATGAACCCTTCAAAACCTGCACGGGCAGTAGCATCTCAATTTTCCATCTCCAAATCAAAGCAAAGAAAGCTAATTTTGCGTAACAACAGTTACTAATATGTGGGCTGGACTAGACAAAAAATGGTGCTTTTACAGGGAACTAAAACTGGAACCTATGCAATCACCTTAATGCTCAACAAAAACAGTATGTGAATATAGGTATTAACACTCAACAGATCTTCATAGCCACAAGCAGCGCAGGGCAATAATTGGGACATGGATTGGTTGAATGATCTATGAATTTATTGGTTCGCATACAGCAGCATCCTTATACGTCGATTATCTGCATTAAATGACTCGTTTCCTTTTTGTGGTTTCCTTGAAGATGATCAGCTTCAAACATCAGCTATAATGCCCTCTAATGAGATCAGGCAAAACTTGGATAATTTGCAAAACAATCAATTTCTGTGTTGAGTTTTTTTTTTTTTATAACAAACTACTTTGGGGGGTTTCTAGCCCCAAAACCTATAACCTTATAACAACAATGTATCATTATGCCCTCCAGTAAGAGTCTAATCGAGGAGCATAATCATCCAGATACATATTTATTTAAATCCTAGAACATCAAAGAAACCAAACACATACGAGGAGGGAGCAAAAGGAATTAATAACATCTACTAATTCGCAGCAAATCGATCGATTTGGTCCATAGAAAAGAAACACTTCATACTCACATGGCCTAGCAAATCGATCGAGGGGGCCTGACATCACCTCCGCCGACTCCGAAATCGATTCTCCGGGCAAGCTCCAAGCTCAAAAATGCACTGCAATCGTCCCGCAAAAGGGGAAAAAGGGGGGTCAAGAAAGCACCATGATTGATGACTGTATGGCAAAAAAAAAAAAAAAAAAAAAATCTTTTTCCAATGAAGATGCCTCCGATAGCGATGCGTGCAGGGGAAGAAAGCAATCCAGAGAATTTTGGGGTCCTTTTACCTCCTACTTTTGGAACTTCGGAGCTTATTTTGGCCAAGCGGAGAAGAAGCAGAAGCTCCTGCGTTTACAATTGGTGACTCGGGAGGGACAAGACGAGAAGCGAAGGGGGTTCCAATCACTTTCCGGTGCAGAGACTCGAACAGTCGAACAGTTAAGCTGCATCTGCATTACGTCTTGGTCCATGGACTTGGTGCACCCAGTATCTCTCGGCATTCGGTAAGTCTCTATTATATAAAATATGTGTTAATTCTTATACCATCGCTTCCTCTTTTCTCCTCTTATTTAATAAAAATTTATAAAATTTAAATAATTTACTCATTTTTAACATCTCCTTTTATTCTCTAATCTTTCTATCTTATTACTAACTACAGATATAAGACTTATTTTACTAATAAAAATAAAAATAAAATTAGGAGAAAAATTACCAGATAATCTCTTTCTCATTATTTATCCTATCCGAATCAAACTACGATATACCTCTCGACATATTTGTTCGGCAATACTCACATAACATAATTATATCTCAATAACTTAAGTTTATATTTAATATTATCGTATATAATATTTATATTTTTTGCAACTTATAAACACGATTACCAGGTTACCTAGGCGTACCTGTAGACCGCGCGCAGTGGACGTAAACCGTAGACCGCGTCCAAGAACATGTGCCGCTGATGCGAGGCATGGAGGAGGGTTTGGCCAGGTCAGGTCAGACTAGGTGATTAGTTGGAGGAGTTGGACAACTCCACCCTGATCTACAGCCGCTGATTATTCCATGATTATTATTTAGGGAACAGTTCAAAAAAATATTTTTGGAGTGGAATTTCTTCGTATATTCGATCTATAAATAAAAAACAGGGTATGTGGCCCAAATGTTATAGACCACTTCTACGTTCTAATCCTTTTGTTTTTATCATGGGAGTACCTGCAGTTTTTTCTTTTCTTTTCTTTTTTTGAGGGCATTACATGCATTTTTTTGGACCGGGAACAGTGGGGAGGCCCCTACTGAGATTACCTGCAGTTTTTCAAGTTATGCAGTGCTTAGGTTGATTTGTCTGCTGTGTTATTACGTAGGTAGTATTTGCTGTTTGCTGTTTTCCTTGATAAGTTGCACTGTTGCTATGTTGTTTTACCAAAATGCAGTATAGCTAGAATAGTGAGTATATTTCAGTTTAAATTGTTAGCTAGAATAACAACTGATTTTGTTAATAGTTCCCTGCTCTTGAACAGAACGAAAAATGCCTAATATTAGCCGCCTCGGATAGGTACATGGGTGTGGTTTGCTCATAGATGGCATCACCATGCATAGTAATTCATGTCTCAATCAGGCACCACAACTTTGAATTCTAAATGGAATTACTGTTAAGACAGCAGTAGTTTCTTGTTCAGAATTCAAATGCATAGTTGATACTAGATAGTACTACCGGCACATTAGCCTACCATAGTACCATTGTTCTCTCTTCAGCTAAAGAACAAGCAGCTAAGCTAAAGGAACCCATTCAAGTGCTCGTTGTCCTGTGTTTTCTGTTGGCATCAATCCAGCAGTGACCAAACAAATGGGCATATCAATGGAGTTGGCATCTTGGAAACTTTTTGTCCATGCCTATGCATCCGTTCCATCGATGGTTTGCCATCTACTTTTTTTGAGGACTGGTTTGCTACTTACTTGCCTATCTTTAGTTGTTGCACTGATTGCAATCAGCCGTGAACCATGTTAAAGCATTTTTGGCTGTCATCACATCACACGCACGGGAACAGGTTGTTGGCAAATGAAACAAGTTTACAGTGTAATCTGATCAAAGCATAAAGCACAAAAGGGATTAAAAATGATATATTACCATAAGCAAGAAACACATGATGCTTTGTAGTATATGGCCAAACTTGGCTGAATTTGTACACCACTGATTTTGTTTATAAAAATATATTCCTCTTCATTCTTTGTGGACAAATAGTCCAAACAATTGTGAAAGGGAAGTAAGAAAATACTATGCCAAACTTGCGTATAGAATATCCATTGAGTGAATTCATAGTTTTACTGATGATGGAGACGCAAAGGATATAATTGGTTGAATGTTCCAATCTCACTTCATTGTGATGTGGATATGCTGAATTTTGATCTATAAAAACGGTTGAATAGCTGTCTGGCAGCAACTAAGCTGTTCAAAGCCACGTAATAGTACAATAATTCATGAACTTGACCATATTTTGATATTATAATAGAAGACACTTCCCATAACAATCACTAGCAAAATCTTTGTTTCATTCAATCAAGAAAGGGACTTACAAACCCGACTGGTTCCAGACAAAGGTTTTTTTTCAAATGAATAAACAAATTGCCTTGTGATCCATGCATAGATACAGGGGACAAGAAGGCCAAGAATTTTTCAAGGAATGGTAGGTACGCACAGAATAACGCCTGCACCCGTTCGCCATAGCGGGGGTACATACAGATTCCACTACGAAATAGATTTATAGGATAATGACCTCAAATGAAACACTAACAGTTCTTTTTAGAGAAAAGGATGAACACTAACAATTTTATACTGAACATTTTGCCTGCCGTTAGCTTGAGGCAATTAAGGTGTCCCTGTTGGAGCAGTTGCCGCTTAATCTTTTCTGAAAACAAACAACTGTATCAGTAAATACTTAATACACTAGTACTGTACTAGGAAGCAGGAAGGATGAAGCAAACATGCAGCATACGAACTGCAAATGTAAATGCTTGACTCCAGTTGTTGCCAACTAAAGAGACATGACTACTCGCTCTTTGAGTTTACACTCTCAAGGACGGCAACATGAAAGAAGCTTTGGTAATGGAGGAGAGGCGATTCAAGCTGACAATCCTGCTTGCACTTAAACCAACTGTAGGAGGATAGTTCAGTTCAGTGGGCATTTGCATCTGTGCAGATTGATGTTAGGCAAAGCTTGGATGCATTTTTCTTTGAGATGAAAGAAGGTTCGGCAAAAGACTCAGAAGTGTAACGGTAGAGTGCCATTTTGGCGTGTGTCATAAATGGCAAAAAGTTAAATTCCCCTCTCTCGCCGAAAATTTCCCCAAATCCTATGATTCGATTCTGTTCTACTCAGCCTCCACCAATCTTGGCATCAAATCCTCCCTGCTGGTTAGTCTCTGCTCTGATTTCTCCATCTCCGATAGCGTCCGCTGTTTCTTGGTGTTCACACTGCGTAGCTTCGTTGTTGCGTGCGGCGAGATCCAGGAGCTGCCTGCCATGGCGAAGGACCGCGCCTACTACGACGTCTTGGTGATCTCTTCAGTTAGATGCAGTGATGAGGACAGATAGCTACTGAGCTCACCTCGTAAATTGTTGGGTGCCTCTTTCCTTCAGGCGAAGCTGGTGCATCCGGACAAGAATCCAGGGAACCCCGACGCGGCATTGAAATTTCAGGTAAAATTTCTGTTTAACCCGTTATGTGACTGATCTGTTAGAATCGGTTGTATTTGGATATCTCTTGCCTTCCTTCCTGAGATCTCTCCCGATATTGTTCTATAAGCGGTTGAGGCAATCTCGGAAGGTTAGCACTATATGTACCCCGCATCATATCAATTCAATCTATTGCGTTGAGTCCATCAAGCTCTCATGGTATCAGCCTAGATCCTACGCTTCCGCCTCTTCTTCCACCTTCACGGCCGGCCGGCGCTCCCTGCCGCCGCCATGTCCACCTCTTCTTCCTCCCTCTCCTCTGCGGCTGTGCTTGACAACACGATCAAGAAAATCGCCGCTGCGGTGCGCGAGTCCTTCGCCCCCGCCCCTGGCCTGCAGGTCGACGACGCCACGGCCTCCGCCGTCGCGGACGACGCCGCGGCCAAAGCTTCTGTCGCGGCGCGCGCGGTTCTCGCTCCTCTCCTCGACGAACTGCTCCCACGCGCCTCCGACGCCACGTCTCCTGCCGTCACGCCCACTGTAACGCTGCCGCCGGAACTCACGGCGCTCCTCGCCCGCTTGTCTGTCCAGGCATCTCCGGCCAGCGCGACGCACCATACGCCGCACGGGGCACCCGGCGGCTCCCCTCCCGCCGCGCTCGACGACGAGGCCCTGTCCGCGCTGCACGCACAGGCCGTGGCCGTTCTCAACGTCAAAGCAATCGTCCCCGTCACCCTTGACCTCGCCGCCGGCAACTACTCTCGGTGGCGTGGCCTCTTCCTCGTCGTCCTCGGCAAGTATGCCCTCACGGAGCACGTCTTCTCCGACAACCCTCCCCTTGACCGCGCGGACTGGACGCAGATGGACTGCGTCGTCCTCACGTGGCTCTACGGCTCGATCTCCCCCGAGCTGCTTCAGGAGGTCATGTCCGGCACCGCGATGGCGAGATCGGTCTGGCGCGAGCTCGAGCTTCTCTTCCACGGCAACAGCGAGCGCCGCATAATCAACCTGACGGCGGAGTTCCACGCGTTCTCCCAGGGCGACCTCTCCATCGGCGATTATTGCCGTCGACTCAAGACTATGGCCGACACGCTCGCTGATCTCGGCGAGCCCGTCGCCGATCGGACCATGGTGCTCCAGCTCATCGGCGGCTTGAGCGACCGATTCGACAATCTGCGCTCGCTGCTGCCCATGCGGTCCCCCTTCCCCACCTTCACGGAGGCCCGCTCCCTGCTCCTCCTCGACGAACTCACCCGCGGCGGTACGACCCAAGGCACGCCGGCGACGGCCTTCGTCGCGACCTCTGCCGGCCCTGCTCGTCCCCAAGCCACCAACTCCTCTAACAACTCCCGCAACCGCCGGCGCGGGCGCGGCGGCAGCGGCGGCGGGGGTAACAGCAGCGGCGGCAGGGGTAACAGCAGTGGCGGCGGCAGCTCATCCTCTTCGACGCCTGCGCACGGGGGTGGCCAGGGCAACTCAGCCCAACAGACAGTCTGGCCCACCCCCTATAACCCCTGGACCGGCTCTATCCAAATGTGGCCGGGCCCGATGGGCCACGGTCCAGGTTTGCTCGGTGCTCGGCCCAACTACGCAGGCCTCACCGCGCCGTTCGCTGGGGCTGCAGGGGCGCACTTTGCTGGGCCGTCTGGCTTCCAGGCCGCGGCCCAGCCGGCTTTTGCCTCACAGGCAGGCCCAGCACAGTATGCAGCGCCTCCCTCCACGCCGCACTCCGTCCCGGCTCCGGCACAACACCTGTGGTCTGGTCCCTCTCACTGGGACCCGCAGGTGCTGGCAAGCGCCTACAACACCGCCGTCTTGACTCCACCGCCGTCAACTGAATGGTATATGGACTCGGGCGCCTCCGCTCATATGACATCGGATGCCGGTACCCTCTCCTCCTCTCACCGTCCTAACCCAACCACTCCCTCACACATAGTAGTTGGCAATGGCTCCTTGCTTCTCATTACTTCCGTTGGTCGTGCTCATTTACACTACCCTAACCGTTCCTTTGTGCTTAATAATGTTTTGTTCTCTCCTGACATCATTAAAAGCCTTATTTCCGCACGTCGTTTCTCTCGTGATAATTGGTGCTCTGTCGAACTTGACCCTTTTGGCCTTTCTGTGAAGGACTATCAAACCAAGACCGAGATCGTCAGGTGCAATAGCCCTGGCGACCTGTACCCCCTTCCGGCGGACGCTTACTCTTCGGCCACCTCCGCCCGTGCCTTTGTCGCCACCGCGTCCAACACCGATCTTTGGCACCGCCGGCTTGGACATCTTGGTCACGAAGCTCTCACCCGCCTGGCACATGCGTCAGTCATTCCTCCACCAAAAGGCCCCACCTCCATGTGCCACGCTTGCCAATTAGGTCGTCATGTTCGTTTACCATTTACTACTACCTTCACTAGGGCTACGGCCAATTTTGAGCTTATTCATTGCGATTTGTGGACATCTCCCATTCCAAGTGTGTCGGGTTTTAAATACTATTTAGTCATCCTTGATGATTGCTCCCACTTTGTATGGACCTTCCCTTTGCGTCTTAAATCCGACACCTTCTCCACTTTATCACATTTTTTTGCTCACGTGAAGACACAGTTTGGCACCATCATCAAGAGCATTCAGTGCGATAACGGGCGTGAGTTCGATAACTCCACCGCTCGTTCTTTCTTTCTCACTACCGGCGTCATTGTGCGGATGTCGTGTCCCCACACCTCCCCACAGAACGGTAAGGCTGAGCGTATGCTTCGTTCTCTTAATAACATCACACGCTCCTTGCTTTTTCAGGCAAGCCTTCCTGCTTCCTACTGGGTCGAGGCCCTTCACACCGCCACTCACCTCATCAACCGCCACCCCACTAAGACTCTCCACCACCACACACCGTTTTTTGCCCTCTATGGAGCACACCCTTCCTACTCACACCTCCGTGTGTTCGGTTGTCGCTGTTATCCTAACCTATCCGCCACAGCTCCACATAAACTTGCCCCACGTTCCACAGCTTGCGTCTTCTTAGGATATCCACAGCATCATAAAGGGTACCGGTGTCTTGATTTACAGTCCAACAGGATTATTATATCCCGTCACGTGGTGTTCGACGAGTCATCCTTTCCCTTTGCGGAGATGGCGCGTACTGATGATGTTCCTACGAACCTCACTTTTCTTGAGGACTTTTCAGCTCCTGTGCAGGCCCCCATTGGTCACCCCCGCTCTGGCCTTCGCGGCCCAGCTGGGCGTGCGGCCTCTCCTCAGCCTGCTCCCGAGCCGGCGTGCTCCACTGCGGCCCGGCCTGCCGCTCCTGGGCCGGCGCGCTCCACAGCGGACCGGCCTGCTCTCTCCGAGCCGGCGCGCTCGCCAGCCAGGCCGGCCCCTTCAGCACCGTCCGCCAGTACGCCGACTTCTCCACCTTGGCCCAGCTCTGCATCAGGCTCGCGCGGGCCGGCCCCCTTGCTGGAACCTCCCCCCACTAAAGTGCCCACCCGCGCTCGCAGTGTGCGCATGCCCGGAGTCCGGTTGCCAACGCAACTTGGTGTCTCTCCAACCGTCAACGAGCATGCCATGACTACTCGTGGCAAATCGGGTCTTCGTCAGCCCAACACCCGCTACAACCTCAGTGTGGCCACACTGTCTCCCATTCCGCGTACGTACCGTGCGGCCCTTGCCGATCCCAACTGGCGGTCGGCTATGGACGAGGAGTTCACGGCACTCTTATCCAACCGCACTTGGGATCTCGTCCCACGTCCGGCAGGTGCGAACGTCGTCACCGGCAAGTGGATCTTCCGCCACAAGTTTCAGTCTGACGGCAGTCTCGACCGCTACAAGGCCCGATGGGTCTTACGCGGTTTCACTCAGCGTCCCGGGGTTGACTTCGACGAGACTTTCAGTCCGGTTGTTAAACCGGCCACTGTCCGCACAGTTCTGAGTCTCGCCGTCTCCCGTGATTGGCCTGTTCACCAGTTGGATGTCAAGAACGCGTTCCTTCATGGCACTCTTCAGGAGACAATTTATTGCACGCAGCCCTCCGGTTTCGTCGACCCAACCAAGCCTGACTTGGTGTGCCGCCTCAACAAGTCCCTCTATGGACTTAAGCAGGCCCCTCGTGCCTGGTACAGTCGCTTTGCCAGTTGCATCATAACCCTTGGGTTTACAGAAGCCAAGTCAGATACTTCACTGTTCATCTTTCGGCGTGGCTCTGATATGGTGTACCTGCTACTCTACGTGGATGACATTGTCCTCACTGCCTCCTCTGAGGCCCTACTCCGCTGGACCATTCAGTCTCTACAGTCGGAGTTTTCGATGAAGGACCTGGGAAGCCTCCATCATTTTCTCGGCATCAGTGTCACTCGCAGTTCCACTGGTCTTCAGCTCAGTCAGCGTCAGTACTGCATCGAGGTTCTCGAGAGAGCTGGCATGGCTGATTGCAAGCCCTGCACTACGCCCGTCGACACCAATGCCAAGCTCTCCTCCACAGATGGTCCTTCTGTTGCTGACCCCACCGACTACCGCAGTCTCGCTGGTGCCTTGCAGTATCTGACATTCACCCGCCCGGATATCTCCTATGCCGTGCAGCAGGTGTGTCTACATATGCATGACCCTCGGGAGCCACACCTTGCCGCTCTCAAACGCATTCTTCGGTATGTTCGTGGCACTCTGGATTTTGGATTGCATATTCGTCGCTCCTCACCGGTCGATTTGGTTGTCTACTCGGATGCCGATTGGGCGAGTTGTCCCGACACAAGGAAATCCACTTCAGGTTATGCCGTGTTCCTGGGCGACAACCTTGTTTCTTGGTCCTCCAAGCGACAACACACCGTCTCCCGGTCCAGCGCCGAAGCCGAGTACAGGGCCGTTGCCAATGCAGTCGCCGAAGCTTGTTGGCTTCGTCAGTTACTTCACGAGCTTCACTCTCCTCCGAGCCGAGCCACCTTGGTATATTGCGACAACATCAGCGCCGTCTATCTCTCCACCAACCCGGTGCAGCATCAGCGCACTAAACACGTGGAGATTGACCTACACTTCGTTCGTGACCACGTCGCCGCCGGTGCCGTGCGTGTCCTACACGTGCCGACTACTTCACAGTACGCCGACATCTTCACCAAGGGGCTCCCTACTCCTGTTTTTACAGAGTTTCGTTCCAGTCTTAATGTCTGTTCCACCGACGTTAAGACTGCGGGGGGGGGGGGGGGGTGTTAGAATCGGTTGTATTTGGATATCTCTTGCCTTCCTTCCTGAGATCTCTCCCGATATTGTTCTATAAGCGGTTGAGGCAATCTCGGAAGGTTAGCACTATATGTACTCCGCATCATATCAATTCAATCTATTGCGTTGAGTCCATCAAGCTCTCATGATCATCTACAGATAGCATGGTGTGTCCATCATAAGATAAAGTTATCTAAAAGTGGAACCGACAAACGACAATGTTTGTTCCTACGCATTGAAGCATCTAAAAAGTTGTTAGCTAAGAGCATCACTGGTGATGCTTCATTTTGTGAATAGGAGATTGCTTCTTACTTGTTTGGTCTTCCTCCAAAGTAAATACTGGAACTACTGACTGCACATGATTTATGGGAAGTACTGAAACTATTGACTGTAATGTACATGATCTATGGGTAAATGTTTCTTTGGGACCAATCACTTCTCTAAATGTTTTGCTGCTACAAACTATTGAATTAATTTGCTCGATCTTAACAGGAACTTGGGGAGGCGTATCAAGTCCTAAGCGATCCTGGAAAAAAGGAGGCTTATGATAAGTATGGAAAGGAGGGTATTCCACAGTAAGTCATGAACTTTGTTTGAGATTTGGTAAATAATAGGTATCTTTGTCTGTAAGAAAGGCCACTCATTCCAGGATTATTCAGGCTAAATTGGTCTGGTTGGTTTGGGGCATAGAGCATGGTGAGGCTAGTGGTGGATAGATGACATCACGATTCACAAGCTATAAAAGAGTACCCGTTTTAGGGGAAAACAGACAAGTGACTAGTCTTCGGACGCTCAATTGAAATCTTACTAGTCTTTTTTGAAACATAATCTTTTCATAAAAATATGCTACCCATAGTTTATTGCAGAAATATAATGTAAATTAATTATGCCTTCTGCTATAAGTTGTTTTCTGACTCAGTTGCTTAACACCTCATTTCAGAGATAACATGATCGATCCTGCTGCTGTCTTTGGGATGCTTTTTGGAAGCGACTATTTCGAAGACTATGTTGGTCAGCTTGCTCTAGCATCCATAGCTTCAGTGGAGATTGAGGAAAACTCAAACAGTCATGAGGCAAGAGCAAAGGTTCAAGAAAAGATAAAAGTATGTTCCTTCCAAGTTACCTACTGTTCTTCTGAAGGGAAATTCGTTCCTACGTCCCCATTAGCGAAAATACAATAATCCAACATATGTTGCAGTGATTAAAAAAATCCATAAAAAAATCATGTATGTAGGCCTCCTTTGGATAGGCTTATTTTCAGTTTTTTTCTGAAAAAAATCCGAAGCTATCCAAATGGCTGGCTTTTGGCTGCTTGGGGAAGCGGCTGTGGCTGAAATAAAATAAAAGCTGAGAAGCATATGTCTTGTTGGGTTTTCTGGCTTTTGGGTGTGTTGAGAAGCTAAAAATTTATTGTAAAAGTCAACAATCAAAATTCAATAGCCACAACAGCTTCCTCAGCTAGCCAGAAACTCCGAAGCCGCAGCCTATCCAAACGTAGCCATAGTACACACAAAGTTATGTGAATGTGCAAAAATTCAATTTCAAATTCATCGTTGATATCAAGATTCAAAAAACACAAGTGGTATTGTTAGCACATGATGAACAATGCTGGATCGACTGCTTGTCTATTTTGTTTTTTTGATATCTAGGATGAATTTGACACTGAATATTTACAGGTTTACTTAACTTCATGTGCACTGTATACAAGATTTTTTGACGAATTTTTTAAACATTGCAACATGCTGAATTTGCTAATGGGGACGCCAAGACCCATGGCACAAAATACACACTCTTTTTATAATCAATTGCATTGGAGTTATTGTTCAATTTAGGGTCCAACTTGCTGGTTGATAAGTTGAACCTAATTAACTTTCCTGTGGCACAGGAGTTACAAAGAGAAAGAGAACAAAAGCTTACTCAGAGCCTAAAGGATCGACTTCAACCGTATGTAGATGGGAGAAAGGATGAATTTGTGAGTTGGTCAAGTGCAGAAGCTCAGCATTTATCCCAAGCAGGTATATCATGTGAATGTGTGTTTGTTGTGCACACCTGCCATATTGTGAATTTTTAAAATGGACCATCTGCTTCTTGCAGATACTTCATTTCAATTATTTCAGTAAATCAGTGTCAGATTTCATCATCAGATAGGCACGTTAGATTTATTTTCATTCGCATAGATTATATTTTTTATGGGTCTTATAAACCTCTATAGGAGTATAGGACTCCCTATTGTTCCAGTGTCGTAATGGCTGTTCTCTGATGATTTTATTTTATTTCTTGGAACATTTGATATTTCACTTTTGGCTTTTCAAGCTCTTAACTTACCTCAAACGAAAATTTCAGCTTTTGGTGAGGCTATGCTTCACACTATTGGCTATATTTATGTACGGCAAGCAGCAAGAGAACTTGGAAAGAGTAGATTGTATATGGGTGTACCATTCATAGCTGAGTGGGTAATGGACAAAGGTCATCACATTAAATCGCAGGTTAATGCTGCTTCAGGTACTTTCAAAGACATCTTTTAATGCTTTGTTTAATCCATGTGTCAGATCATCCATGGTAATGAGTTCCTGTTATAGGTGCTATCTCTCTGATACAACTCCAAGAAGGAATGAAGAAGATGGAGGGGAGTGAAAACAAGGAAGAGCAGCTTATGAAGAGCTTTGAGGAGAAAAAAGATGGTGTAATGGTGATTGTTTATTGGAGGGAGAAGAGGAGGGGGATGGCGAGGTTGCTGACGGCTATGGTGAGCGGCGGCTAGGGTTTTGAGCACAAGGATATGGAGGTGTGAGAGAGAGAGCGAGTATCGGCCAGGTGTCGACATAAGAAGGTTTTCCTTCTAATTCTTGCACAGACACTCACTTAAAGTAAGTTTTAAAAAAAGAGAACAAAATCAAAGTCCGAAAAATAAAGGTAAAATCATAATTAAACTTCAAAATAAAGGTAAGAATGCAAATATTGAGGCCCTTTCTTTTTTAAGGACAGCATCGTAGCTACTTGGCAAGGTGTATGTGCTTTCACTCTGATTTGATCTCTACGAAGTTTCACACTCTGAGCTTCGATCGACGTGTCCAGGTCACGTCAATGCATGTCCCCGTAGAACTGGCTGGGGAAACGCAGTGCTTGGGATGGTAATTAAGGTTGGTTTTTCAGTCACCAGATGACGAATTTGAGATGTCCGATCGGGAACCGTTTAAAGGCCGTCGTCAACCTCCCGATCGTTTCCCTGATTCCAGTCTACTCGCATATGTTTTAATTAGAGGCATGTGAAATTTAGGAATGCGGGTAAATAATTCCCGTGGGTTGTTCTGGGATGTGGAGAGCGCTGTACACATCAGAAATTTCTCATGTCATTTCTCGCAGCTGAAGAAGCAAGTTTGGCGCCCGTCCGACCAAATTCGCGGCTCTCTGGTGGGATTATGGTGTTCTAGGAGCGGTTATAAGTGCAGGGGCTCAGTTACCGACCGCATTACAATGGTAACCGACTGTCTTCATGAAGTTGCGCGGTCTCCCTTGCCATAGGTCGGTAACCGAGGAAGCAAACTTGGTAACCGTTCAAACTCAGGGATTTATTGTTTTTCTCGGTCGGTAATTGTGTTGTCTGTGTTCGATTCTGAAGATGCAATGTGTGATGCGTTCGATTCCGAAGATGCAATGCGTGATGCGTTCGGTTGTCGACCAGCGTTCTTTTGTGTATTGTGGTCTGCAATCGGTGTTAAAAAGTCAACAGTTCTGCAGTCGATTAGCGTTTGATTGGCTCGTTATGCAGGAGCAGCTGGGCTCGCACGCGGTGGGTGGGCCTGTGGCCTCACCTCGGGCCCTGCAACACGTGGCACTGGCAGCTCTCCTTCCATCGTGCAGGAGGTGAGCTGAGTGATCACTCGGCGCCACTTATGTGCAGAGCTTAGCTTAGCTGCTTATTACACCCCAGCTGAGCTCCATGATATCCATTCTTTGTGGCTCCTCATCCAATAAACACCCGTAATTAGCGAGCACATGAGGCTGCCGCTGCTTAATTGCGCACATGAAGGAGCCCTCTCGCCGTGAGCTGGTCCAAAAACGATGCCCGCAAAAGTAGGCCTCCGAGGAGGCTCAACCTGACCAGAAACGTTCGGCCTCAACGTCGCGGCCCCGTGCTCCCGCTCTTTTACAGCTCAGGTCTCCTTGCCATCGACGTCCGCGCGGCGCGACGAGACGAGGTGGTGCCATTGCCAGCCATGGTAATCGTCTCCATCATGCCGTCAGTGTTCTCCGGTCTGCTGCTGCTGCGTCGAGACGACGTGCTCTCGGCGTCGTCGCTCATGTCTGGCCCCGACAAAATTGACGTGCTCGATCCCTATCGCGTCCACTCCAACTAGCGTATTTGTGCTGTCACTGCTGCGGCACAGTGGCGCTGGCTTATGGATAATGGCGGATGCAGACGAGTGAGGTGGAAGAGCTCATCCATGATAAAACATTATTAGCGACGTCTTCATGTTTGCGAAGCGGTAGGAGCGCTCGAGTCCCTTGGATCCACACCTGGAAACGGGATTGCGACTGTTGTGTAACTGTGGCCATTGGCCAAGAACAGTGAGGTCATTTAATCTGCACCTTGAACGGATCCTGCTAGCTCAGCTCCTTGAAGGAATCCACTCCTAGGACGTGATGACCTTGTCGAAAGGGACATTGCCGGGAGGATTCAGGGAGAAGCCAATGGCCCCATAAACAAGGGCGTCTATGGATGGATGGATGGACGGAAGTGTGGTCCAAGTATCGTCGCCAGTACCCGGAGAAATTAATAATGCTGACTGGTTAGCTTGCATTAGCATTTCTTTGGGCAAAAAATTAGATTGAGGCGTCGTGCTTGTAATACTCTACTAACTTCCACTCTGGTTTCGTGAAACACAAATTAGAAAAAAACTAAAGGGTGACAGCAACCTGTGTAACATATGTAAACCAGGGAAGGGAAATTTCTACATGTCATGCCGACCAATGGCTGGTAACCGTTTATTTACGTTAATATTGGTATAAGAGGAGTAGGTAAAAAAATTGTAATTATATAATCGATAAGAGAATTAATAGATAAATAAATATTAAGTGAAAGAGATAATCGCTGAATATAAATTGTGCATATGCAACATACTGCAAAGTTGCATTTACGTAAGCCTAAGAACCGTCTGGCTTCGTAGCTCCTTGGCACGAGATAGAGAAAATAAAAATATCAGAGAAGTTAAAAATAAATCAGAAAAGTACAGATGCTTTCTGTGGTACGAGTTAGTGTCACAAGGCATAACTGCAGGTTTATTCTTTACAAAAAAAAACTTTATAGTACACAATATTCTCGTATGTATGTACTGTCTGCTCTTCTGACGAAACAGAAGCAGTATACAGAAAAGGGTAAAAAAAAAAGTGTATTGGGGACTAGAGAAAAGTACTAACATTTCGGTTACTACGTACAATCCCTAATCTAGCCATGGTTCTTCCTCTCGTGTGAAAAACATACGGGAATAGATAATTCGGGAAGGCAAAAGTGAAAGGGAAAAAAAGATCAGAAGTATTCCAAGTTGAAGTCGAAATGCGTCAGGCTCTGTTCTTGGCAGGGCAGCGAGAACTTGTGCTCCAACGCGTCGTCTTCCACCCGCACTTCTCCGCCGTAGCCGCTGTGCTGCTGCTCCATCTCCGTGAAGGGCTCCGCCTTCGCGCCGCCGCCTGAGGCCCAGTGCAGCACCTCGCTGTCGAGCACATTGCTCATCTCGGCGCAGTTCCAGTTGCTGCTGTTGCTCGAGCTCTCCCCGTAGCCCAGGTTCTCCGACACGTCCAGCACGCTGCTGTAGTCGGCGACGAACCCAGCCTCCGAGGCCTTGCCGACGTCGTACTGGCCGTACAATGCCGCCACGTTGGCCACGCCCAAGTCGAAGCCACCGCCGAAGTCGGTCACCGGGAACGGGTCGAACACGGCCGGCTGCTTCTGAGGGAGGCTGTCGCCGTCAGCGGCGGCGGGCTTATGGTCCTGATCTCGAGCGTCCGTCAATGCCGCGGGCGCCGCCGCGGCACCGGCGTCGATGGGCTTGTGCGTGCTCGGGTCGATGCCCCGCAGCCGGAGCTTCTTCTTGAGGCAGCTGTTCCAGAAGTTCTTGATCTCGTTGTCCGTCCGCCCCGGCAAGTGCGACGCGATCTGCGACCACCTGCATGGATGCACGGAATTCTTTTAGCCCTTTGAAGAACACACGCACTTGCTAGTGCTAGCTCCTCCTCCGCATTGCAAGATGTGAACGCATTGTACCGACCTGTTCCCTAGGATCTCGTGAAGCGCGACGATGAGGTCCTCCTCCTGCTGCGAGAAGCTGCCGCGCTTCAGGTCAGGGCGGAGGTAGTTGATCCACCGCAGGCGGCAGCTCTTGCCGCACCGCTGCAGCCCTGCACGCACGCGCGCACGACGGCGCGAGGAAATTCAGCCGAAGGAATGGCAGCGAGTGTGATAGAACAGTGGAGCGGTGAGCCGGTGAGTGGCGATGTGCTGTGTGTGAGCTTGCTAGCTTGCCTGCGAGCTTGGGGACAGAGCTCCAGCACCCGACGCCGTGTCGGATGATGTGATTGTACAGCTTCTCGTCTTCCTCGGGAGACCACAGCCCCTTGCGGAGCTTGGGCTGCACGCCGCCGCAGGAGAGCCGTCCCATCCCCTTTCCCCTACTCCGACGACGGCGACAAAAGACGGGGCAACGTCGGTGATTATCGTTGCAATGGCGATCGGTGGATGCTTCCTCGATCGATGGCTGCTGGCTAGCTATATGTATGGCCCGGTATATATGGGGAAGCGTGCGTACCAAGAAGGCAAGAACTGCACACTCTTGGGAGAGGCAGAGGTAAGGTGAGGCAGCGATCAAGTAAGTTCTAAGCAAGGTGCAGTGCGCGCGCAAGCAATGGATTGGAGCTTAAGATACCTCCCGTTTGTGAGAGATGGTGGGCTAAAATAGTGCGCCGTGCTCAGGAGAGAGAGAGAGAGAGAGAGAGAGAGAGAGAGATTTTCTGGTTCACAACGACAATGGAGAGGAGAGGAGAGAGAAAGAGAGCTGGATTTTTTTTCTCTCTCTCATCTTACGGTATTGGTTGGAGACATGACTTTCCATTTCATTTCCTCTTTTCCCCTGTTAGAGTGACTAAGCACAGGTTATGGCAACTGTAAGCCATGAATGTGCTCGCGGACTTGCAAATCGGTCTCAGCAATGGTACGACGGCTCAATTAATCATCGCATCATTTTTTTTTACTTGTCCAACTTGATCACCGCGCCCCTGCTGCAGGAGTCGAAGCTAATTAAACCACACTGTGCTTGTCCGGTCACTCTTAGGCTAGCTGATCATGTCGCTAATCTGGCTCGTTCTCACCGGCCACGTCGCGTAAATTAAATGGCCTGCCGACCTCCGTGTCCCATCCGACTGCATCCCAGCTGATCCTCCTCGTCCAAACAGGTGCTGCGCTGCGGTCTCCGACGTCGTTTGCGCGTCTAAATACAGAGATTTTTTTGCTGATCAAATGTGGTAAAAGAAGAGCCGGATCATGGTCGCCGTCGTCCGGCGTGTCCGTCAGCGGACAGCGGCCGCCGCCGACGGTTAGAGTTGCACCGTCGGTGGAGGAGAAATCAAGAACGCGCGCGCAGTCGTCAACGAGTCACTGCCTCACTTCACTATACTGCTTTACGCCGGTGTAGTAGCGAGTGGCGTCGATCGTTTTCGGTTTGCGTCGTGGAGGCAGTGACAGCGGATTGAACGCCTTGCCTTCGTTCTCCCAGTTGCGACAGAGAAACCAACGGGCAAACTAACTCCTTTTTTTTAGAAACCGGATTGATCTTCATTCATATATTATGTAAAAGATTACATCGAAGACCTTGCAGCGACATTGCTAAAAAAGATAAAAAAATACATCGTGGTCCTTGCAAGGGTCTTTCGGTTATCTTCGTCACCGGCGATAGAAGCTGCAGTTTGAAGCCGACACATTTTCCGACGGGCAAACTAACTGAGGATTCTGTTCTGAATTAAACTGACTTACTTAATTCACCGTCGTTTGTCAGACTCCGACGTACTAACACAACCAATTTTTAATACGGAAAATGTTTCGCGGACAACCATTTTAATATAGTCATGTATTTATACCATCCAATACATTCATGAGCTTCAAGTGATTTTAGTAGTTAGATTCTTAACTGTACTCAAATAGTTATACGTGTAGCAGACTAGCGGTATCCTAGATGGGAAATGTTTCGCGTATAATGGTGCGAATTTAGTGTTGTTGGCATCATGACCTTATTACCTTGCTGTTGTTGATTGATGAGAAAGGAAGAATGGCTGCTGAAGAAGCAGCGTCGACAGCAGTGTTCAGAAACGTGTTCAACTCCTTTTTTTTACCTGGTCAATCGTTGGCCACTACACGCTAGGTACGCCACAATTTTGACCTTATTGCCCAGGACCAATGCCGCGTGAATCGTGTCGATCGTACAAGTACGATACCATTTGATATTGTCGGAACACCAGGACAAGATAAGCACTGTAATAATTTGCTGTCACCCGGTAGTTCAAGACAAAATGGAGCAAACTAAAAGCAGAGGCCTAAAAGTTACATTGAAAAATACATTGCCGTTACTTTGGTTTGCCATGTAAAAAATTTGCCGCTGTCTGTGTTTCGTTAGTTGGCATTTGGATTGACGTTAAAGTTTTAGCTTATTCACACAACGCTGCCCTCGCTAGCTATTTTCTCCCTAACACGTGGGTGAAACCGCGGCGACAAAAAGCTAAGCCAAAATTTTGACGAACTTAGGATTGGCAGGACTAATGCAGGTGTAATCCAAACAAGCCAACAAAGCATCTGATCCTTGCACTTGAAGGGAAAAATGTTAGAATATATAGGCTTAAAAAAATTATTTTTGTGTAATTCCAAATAAATCTTAAAGGTATAACCATGTGGAGGTGAGAGTGTATTTTTAGTCCTATCTTGCTAATAGAGGTAGAGTGGGACTAACTTAAAAGTGATTTTCTCCTTCCCTTAGTTAGCATGTGTGGATGAGAGGAACAAGAGAATACACGCGTACTCACTCGTCTCACTAAGCCATGGTGCACCTGCCTAAATGGTCTGTTAAAATCAGATCTAGTTGCTTGCGTATGTACGACTTCTTTTTGTAATTTTATTCTTTTTGCTACATAGACAAACATATAAGTATATGGAAATCATGTTGGTTAAAAGTTCTATCATGGCATATCTCAACCACGTGATTCTCACCAATTTCTCTTTGTTGTGCTATCGTATGCAATACACTCCATCCCGCTGCGCCGACGTGCACCGACGAAAGGTAGAGAAGGTCTTCGAAACCCGTTGCTCTTGAGATCCTGCATCGGGAGAGGACGAATAAGGTTTTTAGGAAGCGCTCGTCACGATTGCTCACGATTTGCTTCATCTACATCATCACGATCTACTTCGACTACTTTATCATCTTCATCATCGTCTACTGCTTCGATATCATAGGAGCATCTGTATCACACGTTGCTATCAAGTACGTACATTGCTATCTAGTCGAACTCTACTCGAGTGATAGTCGAATGTAGTCGAGACTCGTCAGAGCTAATCGAGCTATTTGAGTGATAGTTGAGACTTGTCAGAGCTAATCGAAATCTAGTGAATATTGATTATCTGCATCTATCTATATTCATGTTATATCAGAAATTAAATTAAATCTAAAGTAGCTTTTTTCCAACAAAAAGGAGGTTTGTACCGATGTTGCAGGAGCCCTAATAGACAGGAGTAGATGGATTATACTACCACCACAGTAGAAAAAGAAAGCAAAGAAAAGGCAGCACCATGCTCAGCATGAGTCGCCTGTACGGCACTATATGTGTGGCCATTGCTCAAAATACTGGGCGATCGATTCTCCAATCATCCAGCCAGAAAAAAAGCAGATCTAAAAGTTGCCCGCGCATCAAAGATAGCGTTGAAGTTTTGCACGAGCAGTTGGCACAAGTTTCGCAGTTTTTTTCAGCGGTAGGGCCGGCCGGCCGGCCGTTCCTACGTGCTGAACTGCTGATGGGCAACCGTTTCCAGACCGTCCGATCGTGCACGGGGCATTCGAAATTAAGGACCCTCGCGTTCCTACACATTTCCACAGCTAGCGAGTGATCAACAAGCAAGCATTGATCAAATTTTTTATGGGACCCGGTGCTGCACAACTTGTAATTAATATCGATCGAACCTGACAGATGCACTATTTTTAAATAATGAAAGAAAGTTTTGACATTTGGCATCATGTGATAGATACAGTTAGCAGCCACAGAAAACAAAAGCGGTTTAGTATTTTTTATATACAATGTACGTGGAGCTGAAACTTGAAAGGGAAGAAAAGTGTAAAAGACCATATATATGTAATTAAATCATTTATCACATAGTCAGATACTAAACCGCTACCTATTTGCCACAGATGCACCATGATAGTGCGATGGAAGCTACCATGCACTAGCTATATGCATGCTGCCACGGTGTAAGTAGGTATACGCATGTAGGTTCCATCGAAAAAGGGGAGAGAAAAAAAGAGTACGTACGTAGCAGCCCCCTGCGGAGTAGTGCAGTGGCAAATGATAGCGTCTAGTAGACGTGAGAGAGGCCGGCCGGGGCGGGGCGAGGTGACTTGCAAACGCCACAACCACAAGGCGTGAGTTGGAGAAAGGCAGCTAGTAGCCAGGCTCTCTCGCGTCGTTCGCGCGCTTGGCGAGCGTACCACACGGGTGCGTGTGATGGAGCGTTAGGCAGGTGGCCGGTCAAGGTCGCGCCCGCGCCCCGGAACGCCCTGCCAGTGCCACGGCCGCTCGCTCGTGGTTGTCTGGTTGCGCGCGAGAGGGCGCCGGCTAGCCGGAGCCCGGACGGACGGGCGGGCGGGGCGGTCGATCGTCGCTTCGAGCCTGGTGCAAGGCTTGGACGATCAAGTACTACGAGCAGGAGCAGATCCAGAACAAATTGTTAGGAATGTCCCCGCGGACTCATCTTCTTTCCGGTGTCAGAAAAGTCGAACAGTCTTTGATCTCATAGAGCATGACAAACATTTGAAGAGGTGCTTACGAGGCTACCATAGGACCAGACAATCCCCCCTTCCCTGGATGCTTACCAGGAAAGAAAATTTTATAAGACTCTTTATTGAAAAATCTCTATAAGATTTTGATCTATACTGATTCTCTGATCTAGCGATTAATACATACAACATCGAGTAATAACGATAACATATAACATATATAAGAGAGAGTCTTTCTGTGAGATCGAATCATATAGAATTTCTTTCGACGTACCAGCTACTACAACTCTTGTGGTTGGTTAGGGTGGGCCCTGTAGCTACCTGCATGCTGACTGACACCCGTTGCTGCACTCCGCAAGGACACACACGGTGCGTGGCTGGTGGTGAGGCGCCCGTTTACGTAGACGTACGTGCGCCGTCGGTTCGTTCGTTGGCGCTGGGCGACGACTGCTTTGCTGCTCGCATTGGCGCTACTCGCTTGCATGTTCATGCGAAACCGACGTCCATGTGAGCGATCGGTCTCAAGGGATTCGTACGAGGAAGTGCATGCACGCATGCTTCAGATCATGCGAGATTGAGAGAGGCTCGCATGCAACAAGTCCTGGTAGCTAGCTAGGATCAACTGCTCATCGACCGGCCACTTGTTGATCTCTTTCAATTTGAGTTATTCGAAATTGCATGCTCGATCAGTTGGTTAATGGCCGGTTTGCTACAACTGCAAAATTGGTCAGGATATTCATGCATGGTGAACACAGAGGCATACAACGTTTTTTTGTTGTTGTGTGGAATTAGGAGTCGGGACGGTATATTGCCCTTCCAGTATCTTTGGGACAACTCCGGCCTGTAGGCTTGCAGCTTGTCCTGTTCCTTTGTTAAAGCTTGAAGCTACTTCACCAAGGTAGGCGGACTTTCGTTTTCCGATCAAGTTGCAGAGCGGTTACGAAATACTGCCATTTTCAAACCAAAGAAAAAGGCACGGCAACTACGGGACACTACTAGCTAATAATAAATTTGGTACGCTAATCATCTACTCCAAACGTGTGAGTTGTCGGTTACTGACCGGTGAGTGCTACTCATCGACAAGTGACTCCTCGCGCTCGTACATCTCGAGTGCACGACCTAATTTCAGATGTGGCCACTGGAAATGATTCATAAATTCAACATCGATAATAATTTATTGTCATGCTACAACTTTACAAGAGTATAGTATAATTAATCTATTGACTCACTTGTGCGTACCTTTAATACTATATAAGAGATCATTTCTTCGAGAAAGTCATCATTTTTTTCAATTACAAGGATAACATACACATACACATCACATGCACACACTCGCGAGTGTGACTCATATCATACACCTACAAATAAACCACTAAAAATACTCACGTGTATAAATTGTAGGCGCTAAGAGTCTGTTCCATTCACTACCATCGATGAATGCATATTTAGCAAAATCGTGTCTAAGATGTCAAAGAAATTAGTCTATAACAGATGAGTCAAAAACTAAAAAGCTATATCACACTAAAATTGTGGCAGCAAAACAAACATACTAAAATTTGAACCCTAATAAGAAGAGTAGTTCCTTACATCTCCATGTCACATTAAGATACATAGGTTGCGACAATATTCTTGCAAGCAACAAGTGATAAAAGAGCAACAACTACTATAGTATATATGATAAGCTTATCATAATTACAAGAATATCGTCGTATGCCGAATCAACCTAACACGTATACAGAACGGCCAATCTATTGACCTCTACAATGCAAGTGCATGTACCTATTGTGGACAAAAAGATGCTGCTAGAATCTTACTCGAGGCCTGGTCTTGACTTGCCTCCTCTAGAAAGGAAAGGGAAAGTGAAAAAGAAAGCAAAAAAAGGGGATCGAGCATGCATCATGTTGGCTCCTCTTTGAAGTTATGCAAACCCAAAGCTAGCTGAACTAAACACACATATACATACTTTTTTAAGTGTAAGGTTGGACACACAGTACTCACACACGTGCTCACGCGAATGTGTACGAGTACACATCTAAATAAAATCGGAAGCATAAACTTGCGTAGCAGGAATACGTACGTTGACCACTGAACACAAATATGTATTTACTACTTCCTTCTAGAAATTAATCCCAAGGAAAATACAAGTATCTATGCTACGTCCAGAATTTGAACCCAGCTGGACAGGTTTCACCAAAAGATCTAACGATCCGAGCTACGCCCAGTTCGCGCATTTAAATACCTGGGCTGCATATATATCAAACTCACAATCATATAAACTATAAATACGAGTGGCCACATGTTCGTTGTTTATTTATCAATTCATGGCGACGTCGATCGCCCGTGGGCTGGAGGTTGGTGTGCAGTGCTGTGCCGTTACCATCACAACAGAAAGCGTGATGTGCACTTGCCTTGCATGAGTAACCTGCATGATTAAGTTGTTCGGTACAATGGCCGGAGAGGAGGTAGCGTTTGTTCAAGCCATGCAAAACCAAACTGTTCACTAATCAAGCTATCTCACCTAATTTAGGCCGCCCTTTTCCTAGTAGGGCTAGTTTCCTAGTAGGGCTAGTACTATCTCTAGATCTTTTTAATTTCTAGCTTGTTTCAGCCAATGAAGGTCATGCCAATGTTCATTTTTTAGTTTTAAATAAATTATTATTCTTTTTTTATTATTTGCTTTCGTATAACCGTCAATTAAATTTATTTTCATATATTTGAAAAGAATAGATAGAATGTAATGTAATGAAAGTATGTCCTGTTACAAATTCACTGACAGTTTATATCCCCATATATACTATATATTTTGACGATATTTTTGTTCAAAATTACAGTTTGGCTTGCACATACACTTCTTTTTGCTGGAGGGAGAGGCTACTTTTGCCTTGTTAGATAGATCGTATTTTATTCGATAAACCTCTCAATCTAGAAGGGGAATCAATCCGGGGGTGATGACGAGCTTACCGACAAATAATTCAGTTGATTGGTTTCCCAACTGTTGGAGCTCCTGTTCTCAGAATCTTGACGATTATATGCATATATATGTACAACAATAGTACTAAAGAAGATTTTGATACTGCGCCACTAGTTCACTGACAGTACTCCTAGGTATAACTTATTACACCCCCGCTAAAACGTAAACTGCAAGCGACCATTAGCAGAAATTTTGTACTATCAACAATAACGATTAGAGGTGAATAGATATCTCAATAATTTTTTTTTAAAATTAATAATATTTTTTTATTTTTATCTAACGTATCTCAAAACTCAAACGAAAGCAAAATAGAGAGAAAATTTAAAAGAAAGATATCGGGATAACATGACTTCATGAATGAAATATGAACCTTAAATTCCATTCAAAACTATTCCATATATCTTAGCACTCGAATATTTGCAACCTACAAAGAAACTAAAGAAGATGATCACCAGATAAAGAAACTCTCTAGATTGATGATCTATAGGCAAAGAAACTCAAGACCCTCTCATATACGTATGTGAATTTTTTCCCTCTAGCAATAAGAAGAACAACTTCTCAAGATGAAAGGATTGTAGCTCAAAGGCAAAAATAAAAAGCAATATGAAAATAGAAAACTTACAAGGGAGGCAGGAGAACCAAAAGAAGGAGTCTAGAAGGAATGAGCATGAACATATGCAAGAAAATAATTTTAATTAAGCATAGAGATCAGCCTTATTTTCGGCAGTTTACAAAATTATTTCTCTCACAAAAGCTCTAGCATATTACAAAGACTAAGTCTATCCTCCCATCTTCTCCAAAATCTATCACTATGCGCTCAAAATGGCTGACTCTAGGGTTGCAACCAGCCATATTCCTCTATTTATAGGCCTAAAGAGGTTGTTTAGCCCTTAAACTTCCTTGTCACTAAAATATCTCTCACTTACAATGGTCTCCTACCTACCACGAGGGCATTTTAGTTTGAATTTTGCTTCGTCCATCGAATGGCCGTGACACATTCACGACTTAGCTTCACCTCAACACTAGCTTTTACGATGATGCCACATGCATTTCACCCTTCCGCGGTTTTAATGCCAAGTCACGAAACCCCCTCACACGTTTTTCAAAGCGTGACTCACAGCTGCTTGACTTGACCTTAAGCAAGCATCTTAATATCAATGTGTGTACTCCATACACATCTTTCAGTCTCTCTACAAGAAATACTCCGGTGTTCACAAGATCCATCAGCGGAACATTTGGCGTGTACTTCTATTTTTGCCTCAGAATAAAAAATGTTCCGATGTGTACTCTGCCTGAACACCAAACCTTCTGGCGTATTCAATCTGCCAAGCGCCAAATCATCTGGCGTGTTCAAATTCCCTGAGCTCAAATACAAACACGCAAACTCCAAATCCTTTGCCACTTTGGTTAGACAAGATCATCATTACAGTATATATACATGTCTAAGCAATATTAAAAACATCAAACTAAAGCAACAACTTATCAATCACTCATCATATATAAAACAAAGCTCACCCCAACTTAGTTTTTTTTAAAAAAAAATCAATAACAAGGAGAATCACAATTCTTTTAAAAATAGAAGAACCCAACTCCTTTAAAAGAAGAAGAGGAGGAGAGGATCAGCACAACAGGGTGCACATTCTGTCTGCTTTAAAAGAAGAAGAGGAGGAGGATCAGCACAACACGGGCGCATATTCTGCTTCTGGCAAGCGACCAGAGATGCACCTTTGTGCAGTTTCTTCGGATGGAACCTTGTTGCGTTCCTCCATTTGTTGCACTGCAGCCCATGCATACGTTCTGCATACGCTCTGGGTGGATGCCCTTGCCCTTTGGTCACTGTTCTTCCCCAAACGATATTTTCCCTTGCGGCGAGATCGTAAGATGCCACTTCAAATCCGAGTGCGCGTCACGTCAGACTCGGAGGCATTGTTACTCCAGTGAAAATGCGCGGTGGCAAATGAAGCCATCGATGTCAACCACCTTAAATAATCTTATCAGATTATTATCCCATATCACCCACACACAAAATCAATATTCCAACGCTGTGAGGTTGCATGGCAATCGATCCTGCATGCATGCCGGTTGCTTCCCACGAAATCCTTCCCTGATGTGGACTGCCTCTTCGTCACGGGGGAACCTCTCTGACATCGATCTGAAGCCGTTGCTGTCCATGTTCAGAGCTGCAAATGGAAATTAGCAACTTCAGTGGGTGACTCAGCAGTGCAGAAACGAGTGCCAAAGCGTCGCTCAGCTGCAGTTGCCCCTTGCATCAGGCACAGGAGTCGGGAAGCGACTCGATGCAGCCGGCCGCACTTGTTGCAAAACGATAGGGTCGTCGTCGCCATAACATCGCACTGCAGAGCTGTTCCTGCAAATCGGATAGACTCTGCAGGATGCAGCGGAGACCTCGGCACAGACATGCATTTGTCCTTCCTGTTGCTGCTGCTGCTCGTGCTCTGCCTGCGTGCATGGACAAGGGTGCGCGTTGTCGATCGTGTAGCGCGCTTTCAGGGCACTGCGCGCTACTGATTGCAGCAGCCGCTGCCTGGGGTTGAGCCTTTCATGTTCTACACACAGACCCTGACGAGCTAAGAAGAGAGGATATGTGATAAATCTTCAGAATGACCGCACGTTGCTTTCCTACATGGGACGATCGATCGATACGCCACCCATGGACGTGAGGCCGGAAGCTTCTCCCCTCTCTTTTCCTTTTCTTTTGACATGGCGGGGCCCGCGCCGCGCATTCGGGAGGTTTACCGGTGAAGTGTCGGCACGGTCGATCGAACCGGCGTTGTCTCTTCGGTCTTCGCCACCTTCTCCTCCTCCTCTGCTTTCGCTGCACCTGCGCCGTGATCTCACATGCATGGCCTATGGATCGCGTTGATCTCTTGCCTCCAACGCGCGGTCGAGTCCGTCATGGGAAGCAAAAATTCCATTAGCCCATACATTGCCAACATATATGCTATTAAGATCATTTATTTGTATTAAGATTTGTATCGAAAAATAGATGAAAAAATCATAAACTATCTAAGAAAATTAACAGATAGATAGATATGAAATGAGAGGAATGGACACATAAGATGTCCTCACGCATTTGCCCTTTCCCGTAAGTCATGCGGCGCAGAGGCTGGTCGCCACCGCAGAGAACCGTGCACGCCACTACGCCCTGGTTAATTTGTCAAACGGAATTGAGAGCATGTAGATATGCTTGTCCCCCTGGAAAGGGTTGAAACTTTGCATGGACGAAGGAAATGTCATGACGGGGGGGAAAAAGGCGTGGAAACTATGGGAAAGGTGACGGTGCTCGTCAGCTGTAACCCTCGCCGATCGATTCGTGAGCTGCACCGTCGACAGCTTGTCGCGTTCGATCGGTAAGAACTAACCAATAATTAGCAACAAAACACGGAATGCTCATGGATGTGTATCATAAACGCATGTCAAAATTCCATGGCCCACGGGGGTGATAACCTAGCCGGCGTTCTGTGCTGAAAGAATCTGAGAGCAGCGAACTGAGTGATCTGTCTGGACGTTTCCCTGGTTCGTGCATGATGGAGTAAGTTCTGGTGCTCGATCGCTTGTCTTCAACAGAAATCGATCGTTGCTGCGTGCTTCGATCGATCAATCGATTCCTGATGGACTGCGAGGAAAAGGAGGCCCAAGCTCCCGGTGGATCATGAATGCATGCATTGGTTTGCAAATCGTGGCCGGGGCCCGTGCGTCGCATTTACTTAAGTGGCACGCTGAGTGCGATTAGAAAGAGATAATTCGACGCCTTAGCTGGGAGCCTGGGACGGTGGGACCAGGCCATCGTACGGGGGACACCAAGGCAACTAACTGAAGCAGATGGTTTTTTTTCCTCCGGTGCCAGAGTGTTAGTGCTGCATCTCGTCAGGGTACGGCCTGCTTCAACCAATTAGGAAATGGAGGTTCAGACAAATCACATTTTCCCTCTAAGATAGATGCTAGTAGCAGTACGAATCTTGAAGGATGAGAACGATGAATAGAGTGAGGTGAATAGGTATCATAATAATTTTTTTTTTAAATAGATGATTTGTTTTTATTTCTCACCTAACACATCTTAAAACGTTTAAGTAGAAGCAAAAGAATTAGAGAGACAAAGAAATAAGACTAGTTCTATGGTAACATGACTCCACATATGGAATATGAATCATATGTTCCATTTAAGACCATTTTATGTGTCTTTGTGTATAAAAACTCACAACTTTCAAAAAAAAAAAAAAACTATAGAAGATGGACACCAGATAAGGTTATCTTCCAAGATGATAGTCTAGTGACAAGTAGACTCAAGATCCGCTCAAATACATGAGTATATGAGTGTTGAAGCCATTAGTATAAAAAAAAACAACCCTGTAAAGATGAAAAACTACAGCTCAAAGAAAAGATCTCTGGGCATGAAACCTCTCCAAGTTGATGATCTAGAGGTAAGGGTACTCAAGATCTATGAGCATATACTCGTATGTGAGTTTTTATGCCTCTAGCAACAAGAAGAATAATCTCAAAAGGTGCTGAAATTTTAGCTCAAAAATCAAAACAAAAATCAAAACCAAAAACCGAAAAACCTGCAAAGTTGCAAGGGAACCAATAGAGGAAAACTAGAAGGATGAGAATTCAAGCATATGCAAAAACTTAAACTTAATTACTCAAAGAGGTCAGCACTATTTTAGACGAATTACAAATATTTATCTCTCAAAACCCTCACCTATTACATAGGCTAAGCACTTATTTCTCTCTCCTCTAAAACCCTAGCTTTAAGGCTCTCAAATGGGTGGCACAAGGGGCTCAAGTGGCTGGTTCAAAACTCTCTTTAGCCCTACCCCTCTATTTATAGGTCTAGAAAACTTGGTCCTTAACTTTTCTAGCTTTTTCCCAAAATATACCTCTCTTGTAGTGCATAACCTACCACCGAAGGCATTTTAGTTCATTTTCTTCTCCATTCATCGGACGGCCACGACACTTTCATGACTTAGCTTCACCTCGACACAAGCTTCGTGATGGTGACACATACTCCTCCAGTCCTCCCACGGTTTTGAGATCAAACCACGAAACTGCCTGCACTCTTTTTAAAGCGTGAC
Source organism: Phragmites australis (assembly GCF_958298935.1). Lineage (NCBI taxonomy): Eukaryota > Viridiplantae > Streptophyta > Magnoliopsida > Poales > Poaceae > Phragmites > Phragmites australis. The sequence goes on along the minus strand of NC_084929.1, from coordinate 33,847,850 downwards.
TCACCGCCTTGCTTACACCTTAAGCAAGCGCTTCGATGTCGACGCGTGTACTCCGTCATGCGATCCTGACCGCCGGCAAGTCTCTTCCGCTCCCGATCCCTCGGGCCGCCTTGTCACTTGCACCGGCATCCCCTTCGCTTGACTTTGTCAACACGTCATCTCCATCCGCCTTCAATGCTTTGCTTGACCTCCACGTGTTCAGCTAGTATCACCCTTGACTCCGTCCGGCCTCCTTGATCGTCTGGCACCAAGTACTCCTCTTGGACCCGATCATCCTATCGTCGACCACCAAGTTGCATCCATCACATGCACACAATGAGACAAGCAAACACATATCTTCAACTCCAATTCCAATTAGTTCATAATCAATATGCTCAAATGAAATCTCAAATCAATTCAAATCAAATCAAAACTCATGCAAAACCGAAGATCATCGAACCAAATAAATGACAATATCAATCACCCATCACAAAAAAATCAATACACATTACAACTTGGTTTGTCGAATCTCATGCTATGTGGCATTGTGCTATTATGGTTTATCTCATCTGATATATTAATTTTTTTTAATCTATTTTATGATTTTTTTCTCTTACCTCTTCGGTACGAATCTTAGCACAAATAAATTGCCCTAACAAATCATATGTGCACAAGGGCTAGTGAAAATTTGGTGTTGTCCCCATGTTTTTCTACCTCTTACTGTATGTTTCTGGGCTCAAGAAGGCAGCTGATGTCCCCTTTGTTCCTACAGTGCGAAAAAGATGCCGCGCCTTTTCCTTCTCTCCCCATCTTTTTTCTCCGCTCGACGTCAACGGCATCGTTTTACCTTGGCATTTCAAGAAAACGACCGGCCCCGTCACCTCTTCTTCGCGATTTCTACGGGCGCACACCTGTGCTCCCGCCACTGCCGTTGACACTGCACTTGAAACGGCGATGCCAAACGCCGATGGGCACCGCTGCTGTCGCCGTGTACAGCAGCTACATTGATTTGCGCCTTTTTCTTCAGCCTTACAATAGGGTTCTTCCTTTGCGTGCGTGTTTATTTTCTCGCCTCCACAAAGGCCACGACGGAAAGGAGCTTTTGGGCGCCCGTGTTTTCCAGGATGGGGGCGCGTAGGGCCGACGAGAGGAGGCCGGCAGACACACGTCCGGTCGGTGTAAAAGCTGTTGCTTGCGAACTGCCGTGAGCTAGCCGCGCGCGACGATGAGCAGCTTCACGGCAACGGCGAGGTGCGTGCATGGTGGTTAGGCTAGAGGCGCGGTGTGACGCTTGCGTCCGGAGGGCGACACCGCGGCCGCCCGCACTGGGCGCGATGTGGCAAATGTGCCAAGGTTGCTGCTCGGGCAGGCCTAGATGCTCTGATCGTGTAGTGGCTTGGCGACTATCCTTCGTGCCGTGAAAACACGGATATATAAAAGTATCAATAGATAAATAAGTATTAAATAAAAATAATAAATAGTTGAGATAAATTGTACGTACGTAAACACACACTGAGCTGCATTTGCATGCGTCCCCTTGTCGTGGCCGGGAGTACGTGTTATTTGCATCGTGATCAAGTCCTCCGTCACTGATTGTGATTGATATCAACTTTACTTTAGAAACCCCAAGTCATGTACCTGCACCTATATCTTACACATCTCCCGTATTTTCGTCTGATCAGATGTACTGCTTGGTGACTATTCCGGTTGGCAGAATGAACATATATAGTCCGATAACCGCGAAGCTGGTGGAAACTTTTTTTTCCACATCAAAAGCTGATGGCAACTCTGCATGTGATACGCTGACAGGCCAAAAATTAACGAAACCCAGTTCATTTCAAGGCCCAACATTTGATCCTTCCACACACACTCTCTCAAGTGTCAACAGAAAACTTGATCAAGTGTTAGGCAAAGGCCCAATTTCAAGAAAGAAAGAAAGAAAAAGGAAAAAAAATCAAATTTACCTCCCTCAACTCTTCTCGTGGTCTGCTTTCCCCCTGTCAAGTGGAAAACCGGATTTCCTTGCTCATGCAACTTTCGAAACTAGTCGTTTCGACTCCCCGCGGCGGTTTTTAGAGCGGTTTCGTCCGACGTGTCACCCACCCTCCTGACTCAGCCATGTTTTGGGCGACGTGGACAAAGTGACATTGAAAAATTGTCATGTCAGCACAACACTAAAATGAAATCGCCGGTCTTGAATCGATTTCGCATCTTCTTCCCCATTCCCCATTCCGCACCCGTAACCTAGGGATCGTCGGCGGATCACCGGCATAGATGGGGACCCCCTCCTGGAGCTCGGACTCATCATCTTGTTGGAGCTGCGATCGTGTGAGCTCATCCTCCCCCATCCCGTACAGGGAGGGACCCTTGCAGTACGAGTCGCCGATGGTGTGCCAGTGCAAGAAGAAGGCGACGAGATGGATCTCGTGGAGCAATGAGAACCTCGCCTTGAGGTACCTGAAGTGTGAGCGAGCTCAGGTGAGTGATATAGATGAATTTGCCATCTATTGTCGATGGATTTGTCTTTGGTTCGCGCTCGGCTTGATTTCTTTGTTTTGAAGTACAGGCAAGCAGCTGCAATTTCTTTGCTTGGTACGACCAGGGGATGACTAATTTCCTGCGCCAGGTTCTTGTTGATCTACGCGACACCGTCAAGGCACTAAAAAGGGAGAGGAACGAGTTGAGATCGGCACTTGGTGATGCGACATTGAAGCTGAATGAGTGATAGGGTGAGGTAGATGCATTGAGGGAGATGGCTAAAGTTGGGCGCTATGCAAGGGAGAAGGAAGCTGAGAATGCACTGCTCAGTGCTAGGGTCCGTAGGTTAGAGAAGGGGAGATTTGTGTTCTTAGGAGTGATGTTGGCATGTCTTGTTGTAATTATCGTGGTAATAGGTAAGTAAACATTGCCAGATGGTGTGTTATGTGACAATAGCTTCCTAATATTTGGTTTGGAAACTTTGACCGGTCGTATGCGCAAAATATTGTGTTTCCATTCAGATTTTGGTAATAACTGAGCCTCATCATTCTGTATCACACAAATGTTAATGACTAGTCTTATAATCAACTATAAGATGAACAAATCCCTTAATCATTCAAATGTTAGCAAATAGAGGGGCAACTTGAAATCTGGATAATCTAAAAGAGATATAAAAACATGCGTATCCCTAGAAAGTAATCATGGCATGAGTAAATAACACATCACACATTCAGATCTGATGCACCAAATATTGTCACATAACACATCATTTGGCAATGTCACATGACATATCACACAGTGGCCACAAGTCTGGCAATAACACAGGAACAAAATACAACTTCTTGGCATAAAAGTCCTAACAGTACATCATAACTTAAGAATATAACTTGTTGACACAGATGATACAAAATTACTGAAAGGACAATGATGTCGCCTAGAAGGGGTGAATAGGTGTTTCTACAAAAATGCGTCCTCTTTTATCGTTGGTCTAAACTTGTAGCGAAAAATAAACTAACAGATTCTTCACAAGTAAAAATCCTAAATATGCTAGGTTAACTAATGCATAATCACCCTAAATAAGTGTAAAAATTACAATCATAGGGTGACAAAGATTATTCAAAACTAGCAAAAGATATACAAGAAAACTCTAGTTAAAAATCTTGAAAATACTGTTCACCGGAGGTTCCAGGTTCATATTTGATTATACAGAATCCGGACCTTTTGGGTTAAATCCGTAATTTCCGAGTTAAACAGAGAATGAACTCAAAACTAAAATTAAGGGGCCCCTAAGAAGTTCTAGCTCAAACCAAATGAAGCCATGTGTTCTAAATTATGATTCCAAGTAGATCCATAGAGAACCTATAATCAATGTCACACGAGCAAGTAGATCGAGCAATATATAGAAATGTTAAGCAAGAACTCAAGCACAAGGATATAAGAGAGGAGACACGAGATTTGTTTCCCGAAGTTTGAACATCTCCTCTAGAGATTCCTACGTCTCCATTGTGGGGCTCGGTCACACTTGAGTCAGGTCACTCTCAACCCTTTTCCACTCCAAACTCGGTCACACTTGAGCTTGAGTTTCCACTCTTGATTTCTTCCTTTTCGGAGGCGAAATCGAAGCCTTCACAAACTTTTCACGGCACATCACAACCTTGAATGCTCGCTGGCAACGTCTAGCCGCCTAGGAGATTGAATCCCCAAGAGTAACAAACGCTTCGCGAACTTCTTGCTGATGAACTCGAGTGCTCAAGATGGGAGTTTAGCTCACTTGCACTCAATCTTCCAATCTTTCAACCCAACTAACTTTTTTTTTCTTAAATCTCACACTAAAATGGAGTGGGAAGAAGTTCTTTTGACTCTAGAATGTTTTTTCTTTGCTGCCCAAGCAACAGCAAACAAGGGTAGGGTGAGGGGGTATTTATACCCTTCCCCCCAAAACTAGCCATTACAAACTTTTCTGGCATAATCCGGATACTCTGGATTCAATCTGGAACCTTCGAGTAAAACATTTAGACCTTAGTCGAGCACCCCTGCTCGGAGCAAAATTCGAGGGCGCTAGTAGCCCGAAGTATCCGGATCCACCTGGAACATCTGGATAAAACACTTAGGTCCTAACAGATCACCTGGCTCGGAGCTAAACCCGGAGAGTCCAGCCAACCTGGAGTATCCGAGTTAGCCCAGAACATCCGAGTTCAGCACAACTGACCCACTGAAAACGCTGATAACTTTTGATCTCGAAATCTGATTCGACGATTTTGGACTCTACATAAAGCTTATTAAGGGGGCTACACTTCCCAATTGAATTCATGATCCAAAACACATTTGATCAAATTCATGATCCAAAACATATTTGATCAAATTAGGAACACTTTGAAACCTAATTCGGACACTTCCATACTTTCCGCATCGGATTCTTAAAGCGAGCTCTCACTTTGGATTGATTAGAAACTCTTAAGCACTAAGACACAACAAGTAGTTCTACATTGCATCCCTCTTAATAATGCGGTATGCCTATACTCAAATTCAAATATAAAACTTATTTGAACCAATTTGAGCCTTTTAATAACTTCATGTACCGCTTCTTTCTTTCAAACCGTGATGGTTGCCAACTTCTATAGCGTATTCACTCCATCTTTTCTTGATTCTTCATGTGATTGATGGGAATCACCCATAACATTCTATGGCCTCGCACGGTATTGGCGTAAACCCTTCACTCACTTTTCATCATCGCCTTGGTCCTTCGGCGCCAATTCATTTGCTTGCCCTTCACCACCGGATAGTCTATCGTAGCTGAGTCTTGCTTGTCCTTCACCGTCTTGCCATAGAAAATCATTTTGTACTGATATCTTTAGTAAATTCACTTTATCATATATAGAGTCTAATCTTGTTCTTAACTCTTGGTATATTGGATTTCAATTCGACTTATGCCTTCTTTTGTATTCTAACCCCAGCTCGCTCTTAAGCATAAAGCACACGGGTTAGTCTATAAAACTCTATTGACAAAGACATATTTTTAGTTATTTGATCTCCACAAATAATTTAGCATTCATGCTTATCGTCAATCTTATATGAGCTTTTATTTCTTCTTATGAGCATCACTAAGAGATCATTCATCTTGATGCATATGTCTCCTTCATACATCATCTATGGAACAACTTACTAACAAACTCAATAACATTGTTAGTCAATATGTATTATCATTAATACCAAAATCACACATAAGGGCTATACGCACTTTCAAGTACATCACAGCTTAGCAGAATCACATGTCACAGTTCACAAATTGATTGAAATGGGGGCATTAGAACACATGTCACAGTATTGCAGACTTCCATGGAGGCTGGTCTTGTTTGGTTGATGCCTAGCTGGCTCAGGAGCTAAAACTTGAGAACTTGCTTTGCCAGAATTGATCTTGATGGTTACACTGGAAATAGCTTGTGACATGGGCACAAGGGCATTTAGGCTCATAAAAACTGAGCCACCAGATCCTGTTTCAACCTTAGCTGTAGCATTGCTGGACACCATCTTCTTGGTTGTTTGTAGCAAAAAAAATAAGGATTACCAGAATGAACAAGTTGTTAGACAGAAATTGATCAAAGTGACAACAATTATCTGTTTCCTAGAAGTACTGGTTTTTTCATATTGCAAGCTTGTAGCTGAACTTGCCTTCCTCTTCCTTGTGTTGGTTGAGCTTTGCTGTGTGTTTGATAGAAGTATCATGCCATTTGGAGCAGCTACTTAATTAGCTGGTGTGACACTTTCAAAAGCAACAGACTAGCCATGTGTAACACTTGGACCAGCAATAGACTCAACATGAAGGGCGCTTGGAGCAGCAACTGACTCAGCACCACTACTTCTCTTCTCACATGTTGATCTATATTGACCAATACATTTGTATTTTCTACATCTGATCATTGTTCCTACCTTTGACATTTTAGTGGCTTTGGGACTCTCACCTTGTTCCCTTCTCCTCTCTTTCTTAGGCCTACATGGCATCCTTACATACCCAAGAGCTTTGAGTGGTTCCATGTAAGATACTAGCCAAATGTTCATGACCTCTATTGGTTGTAGGCAATGACTATAAGTGTTGAGAAATTCTTCTACTGAATAACAGTTGGCAACGTAATCATCCAGGGTGTTGGTCCTAAAAAATATGGCAAAGATTAGATGGGGGCATGACAACCCTAAGAGTTGCCAGTACCTACATGAACATTCTCTTTTGTCTAAGTTCACAGTGAACCTATTTTTATGATGTTTAACTTCAAATTGCCCAGCAACATTATGAATTGCATGGCAGAATCCTGAGTCTGTGATATAGGCATTCAGTTTCATATATATCTTGGGGCACATTTTTGTGATCTACCTTTCAGATTTACTCATATTCTCTTGTATCCTAACTATCACTTTCCTTCTAATTATCTCTAGCATGGTGATGATTGGCGAGAACCTAGCCTCAATGATTCATTTGTTGAATAACTCACACATGTTGTTATCTACTAAGTCACAATTAGAGCCTAACCTGAACCAAGCTCTGCTCCAGTGTTGAGGGTGAATATTCATTATTGCTTGAGCTCTTTCTCTAGTTTCTCTAACCAATTTTGCTCTGGCCAAGTTGAACAGCATGGTGCAAGGTGCCTTGGCACACTTCCACCACTTCTTCTACTGGTTCTTGTTCCTAAATTGCTTCTTTCAGTTTGCATATATGTGTCTGGCACAATTTCTGTGTTCAGCTTCAGGAGCCCATTTCTGTACAACAGCTAGAAGTCCCTAGGACAATGAAATGTTAGCACTTGCATACCTTTTGTTGATTTGATATGAAACTGAATGCCTATATCATTTTCATAGACATGAAAAAATGAAAAAAAAACAAATGGTAACAATTGCATACTTTTTGCTGATCTGATATGAACACCCAATCTTGACCATCACCAACTTTAAGGTCCCTAAATAGCAGGTCACGGAATCAGTCCCATGAGTCAAGTGTCTCCATATCAACAACTGTCATGCAAGTGGATACATTTGGTTGTTGGCATCTCTCCCAATAGCACATAGGAGTTCACCATTGGTTTCCCCTTTGAAAAAACAACCATCAAGGTCTACTACTCTTCTGCACCCAGCAAGAAACCCTTTAATGCATCTAGACAGATATACATCCTCTTAAACACAGGTGGATCCACATCTGATTCTCTGTTCACCACAACAGTACTGTCAGGATTACTCCTAAGTGATTTTTATTAGTAGTCATATAGCCTTTAGTACTACCCTTTAGCTGCATCCATGGCCTTCTGCATAACTATTTGCTTGGCCCTCTTAAGCTTTGGGATGGTCACATCAGCAAACATCTCTTCCATGACAGTTGCTTTCGTATGGGCTATACTCCATGTAGGGTTTGCCATTAATTTCTCATACTCCGTAGCTATCCTTCTTGATGTAACCAGCTTATTATCTCTCCTGGGGGGGGGGGGGGAGGTATGTTCATCTTTAAAAGTTGCAATTTGCCAACTCTCTTTTCTAGAGTTGGTTGAAAGCACGCAGACCCATGGGCATCCAGTCCAATCACACTTAGCCCTAACCCTAGATGGATCATACTTGATGAAGTTGATCACCCTCCTCTCCGCCAACCCATATTTAATTATGGCTCTCTTGAACTATTTCTTGCTACTAAACTTCATGTCCAGTGAAAATTTGGGCACTGCTGCCTTCTTGTTGAACTTGGGGTACCTACTAGGCTTTGTAATCACCTCTTCATCCACCTCTTCTATTGACTTTTCACTAGCACTTGTGTCAGTATATGGGGTTCCATTTCCCTCATCTTCAACTGGCAGACGGGCAGGGACAGCTTGAGACCTCTCAAGAACCACATCATCAAGATCCGCTACTTCACCTTTCCACATCTTCTTCTTGAATGCTTTGAATTTCTTGTGAAGCTTTACTGCTTCCTCATCCTCCTCTGATGAGCATGAGTCCCCATGCATGTAGTCACTATCATTGCTAGACTCTCCATCTGAATTTCCCTTCCAAGTTACATATCTACTAGACACCGCCACTTACTTTTCCTTGTTACTAGGGCTGCTATAAAACTCCTTAACAAACTTACTTAATCTTCTTCTCTATTTCCTCCATAGATTCACGTCTTCCTGACAATTGCTTCTATAATGCCTCATCAGCCACATCCTCATGTTCGTACCCTCTACCATAGACATTTTTTCCATGTCCATCTCATGTTCATAATCACTGACTGCATCACCTTTACCTTCATTTGACACATCTTCCTGAGCTGTATCCTCAACATACACATCTGCGACCCCCCCTTCTGTAGTGCAATCAGACATATACTGACATACCTTATTATCATGCAAAACACACAGTCCGGCTGCAAGGTCTTTACCAGAGAAGCACCAATGCAGCTGGCAGCTGTCTTCAATTTTGCATTGGTCTCTCATGTGACCAACAATCTCAGGCAGGGAGACCTTATCTCAATCTATGTAGGACATTGTCTCCCTTCCTCTATAGTAATAGACTTCCTTCCCATTGCGTATGAACTCTCCCATGAAGTGAAACCTAACTGCTCATGTGCCGTGAACATCCATGCTTCTATCCTACAACAAAATAAAAAAAATGCATCATTTTCTACCCGAATAAACAACCGCATCACCAAATCCCCAAAAAAACTAATGCGTCGGACCTAACCTTGCAGGAGATACTCAAATCAGCCCCAGCAATCCTCGTGCACCCTGCTGGTGGCCACCAAGCCACCCTAATCGAACTCAACGAAGCTATCGCAATCCAGCTTCACGTCGCCTCCAAGAGCTAGGGTTCGTACTTCAAAATGGCGAATGGGGGAAGAATATGTGAAATCGATTTGAGACCAGCAATTTCATTTGAGTGTTGTGCTGACATGGCAATTTTGCAACGTCACTTCGTCCACGTCGCCCAAAACACGGCTGAGTCAGGAGGGTGGGTGACACGTCGGACGAAACCTCTCTAAAAACCACCACAGGGAGTCAAAACGACTTGTTTTGAAAGTTGCGAGAGCAAAGAAATCCGGTTTTAGGGGGGGGGGGGAAGCGGACCACGAGAAGAGTTGAGGGAGGTAATTTGGACTTTTTCCAAAGAAAAAAGGTGTTTGTCAAGGCCCGAAACTTTGGTCTTTCTTTTTCTCTGTTCGTTATTTTGGGGTTTTTTCTTGCTAGCATAGCATTGGTAAGAGTCAGCCCATAGGCCGCCAACATCACAGGAAGTTACGGGCCATCATAACTGGTTGCAATTGCACAGAAGCTGTGATCACTATACCTTGATGCGCACCGATCGATGATGGTGGTCGACGTGTCTGCAAAGTTGTGGGTGACGGCGGCAAACGCATGCTTGGCGGTTGAAGGACACTTTGGGGGCTATTCCTTGTTCTAGTTGTTGAAAATCCATGTGAATTTAACATCTTTTGTCTATTTTGGTGGTTCCAAGAGTCATTTGCCAGTCTTCCGTTTTTAGGTTTGTACCTGGTTGATGGGCGGATCTATCGGAAGGTGGAGAAAGAGGAGAAAGAATGTCATCCTCCCCTCCCCCTAATTCTTTGTGCTACTTTTGCCACTGCCTCCCACGATTGTTGGTGTAAACCTATTCTGTGCGGTGTTTCCTTCATCATCAAGGGGGCCATTAATTTTTGCCTCCTAATGTGGACACCAATGCCGACTGTTCAGCGGCATTTTGCTGAAGGTACGCGTAATATGTGTGTGTGTGTGTGTGTGTGTGTGTGTGTGTGTGTGTGTGTGTGTGTGTGTGAATGTGTGTGTGTGTATTATATATCTATATATACATGTGTAAAGGAGAAATAAAGAAAAAGAGAAGAAACAGAGAAAGGTCGGCCTCCTCTGCATTTCGAGATGGCCCCTT